>NC_057846.1:34215000-35465000 GCF_910594005.1 Cervus elaphus
AAACTGTGATTCTGGAGAGATGGGACCACTGTACTTGTCTGTACAAGTATTCATTGATTCGTAAGAGTCGTGTGACTCACTGCTTTCGTCCGTTAAAAATGGGATGGTGTCTCTCTGCCGGGATCTCTGAGCTTTTTCTTCCTTGTGTTTTTGGATTTCAACTTCTGGAGCTACACTTGACAAAAACATTGGGAAGGAAAAATCATCCTGGTTCTCACATTGTCCTGTCATGGTAATTTTATTGGGAGCTGTACAATCATAGGTCTTAGAGCCCAGGTTGTGAGCCTGGGTTTGTGGATCATCCAAAGAAATTCTGAAGCAAGAGGCATCCAAATAGTTAGTAACAACAGTCTGATCACCAGGCATGCCTTCAGATGTGGAGGCAGGATTAGTTGGCATAGATGACAAGTTTATTTCTGAATTAACAAAATCTAAACTCTTCTCAAATGGCAAAATCTCACTTAAACCTGTAACAGTATTATGTTTTCCCATGCTTTCTTCTCTCTTCATCAGTCTTGGGTCTTTGATGAGTTTTGAAGTAATAACCGTGCTTGAGTCAGTATTGTTATGAAGGGGGAAAGCAGTAGCAAGACTACTTAAAATAGCTTTAAGATATGTCAAATTTAGGAGGTCACCATTATTAACACTTTCTCTGGTATCACTGGGAATAAATGAAAGGCCTGAATCACATGCAGGTAATTGAGAAGTGTCTCTGCACTCTGCTGAATTGTACTCCATATGTCCACTGTATGTTTCAAGTACAGAAATGTTTCCATTTTGCATATTTCCATAGGAATTAGAAATATCTGAGTTGGAAGGATTTATTTCTGAATTTGACGCATTGCATGAACACTTTTCCTGAACAAATGGATCAATAGGTTTCCTGAAATGCTCAAAGATGACAGTAGCATCTTTTCCTTTTCCAATTCTTTTGGCCACTGTACAGTTATTCAGAGAACATGTTCTTTCTGTGGAAATAATAAGAAAGTAAGGAAAAGGAGGAAGAAAAAGTGTTTCTACAGGCGACTCTATTGATGCAAGCAAACCATGTCATGAGTGGCACTGACGGAAAGTCTATCAAATAATCTAACGATGATTAAAGTACGTTCTCAGCAGAAGCAGCAAGAAGAGAAGAGGATGAGTAACTGACCAATGAAGTATAAGTGATGGAGCATGAAATTCTGTCTTATAGGTCCCTTAATAACATGTCTTTGCCATAAAAATTCGAATTCTGACAAACACCAAGAAATAGAAAAATTAAACAGGAATAAAAACATACTTTTATCACAGACTAGGTATTCTTCTCTTAGTTTCCTACATGCAGATATTCTATAATAGAGTCTACATATTATTAGGTCAAATTATCTCCCTGTATCTACTGTTACCTTGCTTCATTTCCCTCTACCACAGGAGAACAAAAACAGAAAGGAAAGGGGAATTAGGTGAAGAAATGGGGGTGGGTGGAAGAGCAGAAAGTTTGCACAAAATCTTTCCCAGAAGCCAAAGCAAACCACTACCCATGCTCCACTATGAAATAAATATTCTGGCAAATAATATATGTAAATAAAACCCTGGAAAATAGAAGCAGATTTTCTTTCAAATTTATAGAGATTATTCCTAAAACTTCATAAAGAACTTCACAGAACAACAAAGGAACTTACAAAAATGCATAATGAGCAAGTGAAATGTTAACAAAGCATTCATAGCTAAGTGAAAGTGAAAGTGAAAGTCACTCAGACATGTCCCACTCTTTGTGACCCCATGGACTATACAGTCCATGGAATTCTCCAGGCCAGAATACTGGAGTGGGTAGCCTTTCCCTTCTCCATGGGATATTCCCAACCCAGGGATCAAACCCAGGTCTCCTGCACTGCAGGCGGATTCTTTATCAGCTAAGTCACAAGGGAAGTCCAAGGATACTGGGGTGGGTATCCTATCCCTTCTCCAGCGGATCTTCCTGACCCAGAAATCGAACCAGGGTCTCCAGCATTGCAGGTGGATTCTTTACCAACTGAGCTATTGGGTACATAGCTAAGCAGTACCATGAAAATACTATTATTAAAATAGACTAATAATGAGAAATTGCTCATGAATAATATATGAAATCATAATCATATCACTGAGAATGTACCATTTAGTTTTTACAAAATGTCAAAAAAAACAGCTCTGTTGAAGATTCCCAAATTATATAACCATTGTGATTATACTTTCAATTACAGTAAGCTATGGTGGAAATATGCTCAAAAATAGGGATGAGACTAGCAGTATATTATTACATATATTGGAATACATAAAAATACATAGTATCTTCAAAAGATTAATAAAAAAAGACAATGCAACAGATAGTTGGGCAAAGTATATGACTAAGAAAATCATGGGTTAAATAAAAATTGTCAACAAATATAAAAAGTTGTCCAACCCCACTAAATGCACAAAAAGACTCATATTAAAAAACCTTTTAGATGGAAAGATTCTGAAGGATAATTAATTTCCCTTTTCAAGATAAAAACACTCAAAAAAAAAAAAAAGATAAAAGCACTCAACTAACCAGGAATAGAAAGGAACTTCCTCTATATGGTAAAGGACATTAAAAAAAACCCCATAACTAACATGATACTTACTGGCAAAAAGTAAACACTTTCCCCCTAAGTTCAGGAACAAGACAAAGATGGCCACTCTTACCACTACTATTTATCATTCCACTGGAGGTTCTAGCCAAGGCAATTAGACAAAAAGAAAAAAGAAATAAAAGACATCTAGATTGGAAAGGAAGAAGTAAAACTATCTCTATTTGCATATGGATCCTATCTTGTGTATAGAAAATCCCAAGGAAATCACTATTGCGAAAATAACTCCATTTACAAGAGGATCAAAAAGAGTGCAATACATAGGAATACATTTAACAAAAGAAGTATAAAACTTATACTCTGAAAACCTCACCTTATATCCACAAAATGGCTATAATCAAAGTCAGATAATAACAAGTGTTAACAAGAAAGTGGAGAAATTCTAACCCACACACACTGTTAATGTAAATGTCAATGGTGCAGCCACTTTGGAAGATGGTCTGGCAGTTCCTTGAATGGTTGACACAGACTTCCCCTATGATCACATGACTCTCAGCTATATACCTAAGAGCAAGGAAAACACATCTACACCTAACCTTGTACAAGAAAGTTCTTAGCATAAATGTTCGTAATTGCTAAAAGGTGGAAACAACCCACTGGCCATCCACTGATGAATGAACAAACACAATGCAACGTGTGTAACAGAACATTATTCCCCAGAAAGGAGCGGGGTGCTAACACATGCCTCAACATGCCTGAGCCCTGAGAACACTGTTAAGCCAAAGTCACCAGTCACGAAAGGCTCCTGTTTATGGCTTCACTCGTATGAAATGGCCAGAACAGGCTTACCAGAGACAGAAAGCAGACTGGTGACTGTTTAGGGGTAGTGTGCGGCTTGCAGAAAAAGACAAATAAAAGCTTTTAATGGGTAAATAGTCTCTTTTTGAGCTGATAATGATAACACATCCCTCTCACTATGCTGGCAGAAACTTTTTAAATTTAATTTTTATTTTATACTGGAGTATAGCTGATTTACAATACTGTGTTGGTTTTAGGTATAAAGAAAAGCGATTCAGTTATACATATAAATATATCCATTCTTCTTCAGATTCTTTTCCTGTATAGGTTATTGAGTAGAGTTTCCTAGGCTATACAGTAGGTCCTTGCTATATGTTTTATATACAGTATTTTATACATGTTAACCCCAAACTTCTGACTTATCCCTCCCACTTACCCTTCCCTTTGGTAACCATATGTCTGTTTTCAAATCTGTGAGTCTGGCAGAAATATATTTTTTAAAAGTATATCGTGCTGGCAATGATAGAGAGTAATTAAGGTAACCTGATGCAACCACTTTTGAAAACTATGACATTGTTTCTAAATTAAGTGGCACATTCCTGATGTAGATATATACTCTGTATAAAAGTTTGCACATAAGCACTGAGACACTTATATGAATGTTTAAAACAGCAATGTTTGGAATATGAAGAAAACCACAAAATGTCCAAATATACTCAGAAGTACAATGTAGAGTCATAAAATTGAATATTATGTGTGTGTGTGTGTGTGTGTGTATATATATATATATATATATGAGTGAAAATGAAGAAACTATGGTTATATTTATCAACATGGAAGGATCACACAAACATAACGCTGAGAAAAAGAAGTAACAAAAGCAATTACAGCGTTAATTCTAGATATATAAAATCAAACACGGGGAAAGCACACCTATTTTGCTTAGAGAATCATGATGTATTAGAAAATAATATTCAGCAGAAGACCACCACAGATGCTACTGAAGTATAAAAATATATGTATCTTACCAGTTCTCTTAGGAAATCCTGTTGCAAGGGGTCTCAAAGATGTCATAAAGTGTCCATTATCTACTTTTTGACCAATAAATTTTACTGTTACTATTGCATATGGAAGACACTGCCTAGGTTTATCTACTGGCTTTGAAAGAATATTATATTCATACAAGTATACCTAAAAAATAAAGAACATTTTTATTATGATTAATTTTTACAGACTTGAAAAAGCTTCTATTTTAAAAAATCTATTTAACTCCATGTTGCTATTTATTAACCATCTTTGATACATCTCCCTCTCCCTGTCTTCTTCAACTCTAGTTTTCTTGAAGATGAATTTTTTTCTCCACAACATCTTTTATCCTTAATAGGCTTCGAGTATCAGCAGAAACAGACACAATCTCTATTTAAATATAAAAGCATTTCTCCATTAAAACTTCAATGTTTTGCATATGCTAGGAATCACTATATTATATTTTATCTGGGAGGAAAAGTCAACTAGAAAAATAACAATAGCTTAATATACCTTACATGTGGGAGTAAAATATCCTCATTTAATCATATATATATATAATTATACATAATGGTATTTATAATTTAATCTTCTATAAAAGGTTAAAAGGTTAGATAAGTGTCTCTTTTAGATATGACAGAAAATTACTGTTTAATAATTAGTCGACTATATAATGACTAAAACATAAGCCTTTTCTCCTTTTACAATGTACAAAGGATCAGTAGGATTATTTCAAAGTATCTTTGTTTTGCAAGTTAAGCATTAATCTATGAAACATTTAAATAAAAGGAGCTACTTGGAACAAAATTAAGTGCAAATCTAGAAGCTTCTTTATTTTTTATTTATTTTTTTTAACCATTGATTTATATTTTTATTTGGAAATGTTTATACCAATACAGTGAAACTAAATTTTAAACACTGGATGTCATTAGCTTGGATATCCTTAGTTTATTATAAAAGAGGAACATGGAAATTATTTACATGATGAAAGATTTCAGAACTTCAGTGGAATGGGCAGCTTCAAGTGATGCCATTTCAATAGTGACTTATTTCAGTCAACATATTTCCCAAGAATGTCACCATCTCTAAATAAGAAATAATCCTTGTCGTCTAGAACTACATTGGTGCCTCCATATTCTGGGAGAAGAACTTTATCTCCAACTTTCACACTAACTGGCTGAATCTCTCCACCCTTTCCTTTAGAGCCTGATCCAACAGCTACCACCGTTGCTTGCAATACTTTTCCTTGTGATTTTTCTGGAAGCATAATGCCTCCTTTGGTTACAGTTTCGGCTGCACTTCTTTCAACTAATACTCGGTCAAAGAGGGGAAGAAACTTTCTGAATGCCTGTCCTGCCATGACTCCGGCTGCCGCAGTTCGCACTCTGCACTCACGCCGCAGGCAAAAGGAGAGACCTACTCTAGAAGCTTCTTTATTAATGTTTTCAAATCACAAATATT
Source organism: Cervus elaphus (assembly GCF_910594005.1). Classification (NCBI taxonomy): domain Eukaryota; kingdom Metazoa; phylum Chordata; class Mammalia; order Artiodactyla; family Cervidae; genus Cervus; species Cervus elaphus. Next base: position 34,220,853 of record NC_057846.1, read on the forward strand.
AAAGCAGCTTTTACTATTTACTTACTTAGGTCATATTATATGGAAAAAGGGTGCCAACAGATGTGGCAAAGTTGCCAGAAACCTTTAATTCATAAAAAAACAGTGTCTGTGAAGACACTCTGTGTTACCTTGTCATCTTACTGGCTTGTTTGGTATTCAGGTCATATTATATGACCTAAACAAATATGAATGAAATAAGAGATTTCCACTTAATATTTTGGACAGTTGTTTTAAGACTTGTATCATACAATGTGAGGCAAGTGACTTTCAAGTAGTCAAGTGAATCAAAAAGTTAACATACTGCTGAACTGTAGGCTTGTAGTTCAATGGTATCCTTCAGAGAAGGTGTATTTCTTGACATATGGCAGTCAAAGTTAGGAGAAGGATCCAAAGAAACTTTGCTTTTATCTAGTGAAGGCTGAATTTTCTTCACTTTTCCAAAAAGAACCTGGGGAGAAAAGGTAAAAAGAAAGTCAATAAAGATATACCAGAACATTTTAAACTCTCATATCAGGAAAATAAAACTAGCTTCTATTTTAAGGAAAGAAATTAGAATGGGGAGATAATTCATGTCCCAGATGAATGGGATGACTTATTAGAATTATGTCAATTCCTCCCTAAATCAAACTCTTAACACTACAGTAATTTCAACAAAAATTTCAGAAAATCCATTTACGGAAATGAGTTTTAATTTAAAAACTTCCTTGGAAGATGAAACAAGAATAACCTACAAAATTTTCGAAAAAAATATTTGAGTCAGAAATAATGATGAAACAGGAAAAGTGACACATACTTCCAGATATTAAGTACTTTTTAAAAGACTACTACCACAAAAAAGGCAGAGATGGAAAAAATTCTACAAAGTAAAAAGTCCAGATAAGTCCAAGCAGCTATAAAAATACAGCATAATATTAAAAGCATCATTTGAAACAGATGAAGCAAAACCAGATTATTCACTAAATGGCATGGACCTGAAAAACATTAAATTCGTCTCAATCTATAAACCAAAATAAATACCAAATAAATTAAATATTTAAGTAATGTAAACACTGTAGAAAGAAATACAAATATTTATCTACTCTCAAAGAGAATTCTTTTCTAACCATATTGCCAAAAAACCACGAACTGAAATCATGCTTCTTTGTAAAATACTCCAAAACTTCTGTACATCACAAAAAAATGATCAGGTTGTATCGCAGAAAACAACTTGTAAGGCAATTTGCCTCCAATTAAAAAGTACATTTTAAAAAAATGAGTATAAAATTTTTAAAAACTATGAACCATTAAGTGATAAAAGGTAGGAAAAAGTGCAGTTAATATGAAAACAAGTACAAATTTTACATCCCCAATTCTATTACTTTTATTTTTTCATATGCTAATAATTCATTCAAAGTTAAAAACAATATTAAATGTAATGTGGTACTCTGTACTTGGACACTGGTAGAGGAAAAAACATTAGTAGAAAAACTGGCAGAAACCAATAATTTGTAGCAAATAGTACTGTACCAATGCTGGTTTCTTTCATTTTATTATTTTTTTAAAAAATTGAGATATAATTGACATATATACTATTAGGCTCTTCATTTTAACAGAGGTGCCATAGTTATATGAAATGGTAACATCAGGGAAAACTGTATACAGGAACTTTCTATACTATATAACTTTTCTGTAAATTTAAATTTATTCCAAAATAAGTTTATTTAAAAAAACTTAAAAATAAACTCCTTTATTTTAAAAAAGAAAGCACTAAGTGATAAAACAGTATACAATGAAAATCCTAGCTCTCAAGAGTCACTTTAATGAATTGATAATGCTGATGAATCAATTAGAAAAATAGAAAAAACAAAAATCTAGAAAAAGTTGTTAATAGGCAATTCACTCATCATCAGTGAATACATGTTAAGCTCGGCAATAACTATGAAAAAGAAAAGTTGAACCAACAATGAGAAATTATCACATATTAGACTGGCAAATATTGTTTTAAAAATATAATACACAGAGATAGCAAAGACAAGAGATAATAAACATTCCACATGCTTTGCATAGGAATGGTAGTTAGTCTAACATTTCTCAGGACAACTGGGCATTACATATCAAAAGCTGGGAAAGTGTACGTATACCTGTGACTCCTAACTTGACACACAGGAATTAATCAATTACTTCTTAGCAAATAATCACAGGTGTGTGTAAAATGTACCTACATGAATAATCCAAGTACTACTTAAAAATACAAAACAAAACAAAAGTAATTTATATCCAAACATTGAAAAATTTGTTAACAAATTTATGGTAGTGCTGTAGAGTGGAATACTATATAGTCATTCAAAATGATATTACAAAAAATACTGAATGGTATGGAAAATGATTTTATAATCAATAAAAAAAGTTATATAGTATAAAAGTAGTAATGTATTTTAATGACCATTGTACAATGCATATCCATGTATGGAAGCAGAAGACGAAGTATAGATACACAAAAAAATTAACTATCATTATCAATGGGCTTTTCAGAGCTTTTGAGTATGTTCCAAATTTCCTAAAATCAGTATTTTAATATAAATTACACTTTATGACTTTGATAATACCCAAGATCTAAAAATAACTAAATAATACCAAATGAACCATTGGTTTTATGTGGATGTATACACATCCTATGGAGAAGGAAATGGCAACCCACTCCAGTATTCTTGCCTGGAAAGTCCCATAGACGGAGGAGCCTAGTAGGCTACAGTCCATGGGGTCCCAAAGAGTCGGACACGACTGAGCGACTTCACTTTCACTTTCATACACATCCTAAGTTACATAACTGAGGGTCCTGTCTACCTACTGTGATTTTAGTAGTCTTGGCAAAGCTGCAGTTAACCAAAAAATATATCTTGGCCCATCTGTGTCTGTTGATACAAATTGACTGTAAGACTGATTTTTTCCTCAATTTTGAATAACTTCGGACTTTCAAAAAAGTTACAAAACTATTCAGAGGTCTATATACTTCTAACCTCGTTTTCCTAATGCTAACATCTTATATAAGATAGTAAAATTATCAACACAAAGTAATTAATATTGTCTAACACTGTTAATTAAAATAAATAGTAGGAGTTTAGTAACTTTAGCTAAACCAGAATTATTAATACCAATGTTCTGGAAAAAGATACTGAAAACACTCTGATATTAATTATAGTCTGAACAAGAGAGAGACAGAAAGAGAATAAAGTCAATTAGAACAGAAAAAATATACATTAGGAAACCAAGATGATAAAGCCTGCATTTGCTTACTTGAAGATTTTATGCTGCATACCCACTAGAGTTAAAAATAGGGGAAAATTTCAAATGGTGATGATGATGATAACTATTATTTATTTTATACAATGTGAGTTTAAAACAGTAATTCATATTGAAAGTAAAATAATGTTTAGGTCAATTAAAGCAAACTGAATATAATATTTCCTTTGTGCTACCAACCTTAAACATGATAATACTTTCTACAGTAATGCTTCTACTATGAGCATAATTCAAGGCAACATCAACGTGTCTAAATATATAAATTCCAAGAAGAGGGTTTCCTAGTATTCTCAACGAAGATGCTTTGGTACTTAGTCCATTGTGATATATCTCAGCCACATCCTTCTGAGGAAGTGCTAAAAAGCAGAAATGTTCTTCAAGTTCTCTGCCATGCCTTCCACTCTCACGCATCTCTGACCTAAAGCAAAACAGTGAATAGTTAAATGAGAACACCAACAGAATTTTCAAAGAAGACAAATACTTCAGGCTTGCTAAAGACAGAAAACAAAAATTATAGTCTATAGTCCTGAAATCTCACCTACATCCCACAAGAACCACCGAAACCCCGGGGCATTAGGTGAGGAGTCCTACATGGCTTGCTCAGCACCAGTAACAGCAGCAACCGTGACGCCACGCGACACAAGCGTGGCTCAGTCACTGCGACAGAGCTGACTGCAGAGCATCACCAGCAACGGAGAAGCTACCGAATCTAGAAAGCAGTGTGTATACCGATCAAAGGAAAACCTGTGAACACCACATACTACTAATACTTACCACTTCCTGGGACGTCACTCACAAATATTAATATTTATCTGCAAGAATAATTCACCTTTAACAGTAGACAGCCATGGCAACAAAACACACAGCAACAATTACAAGCAAGACTAACGGATGAGGTCATGACCACTTCTCTTCCCAGAGATGTCAGCCTTAACTTTCAGCTCCACTGTTATTTCCTGCTCCTGTTTTCACCCTGTTGTCAGGCTCTATAAACCACTAAGATCTCTATGTTTGATTGTTAAGGTATATTCTTAACAGTCAGAAGAATTAAAATACTTCTTTCTGTTTTCTTAATTTCTCTACTGGTTTTTCTTAGGATCTAAGTTCAGTTCATTCAATCAGTTGTGTATGACTCTTTGCAATTCCATGGACTGCAGCACTCCAGGCTTCCCTGGTCATCACCAACTCCCGGAGCTTGCTCAAACTCATGTCCAATGAGTCGGTGATGGCATCCAACCATCTCATCCTCTGTCATTCCCTTCTCCTCCCACCTTCAATCTTTCCCAGCCTCAGGGTCTTTCCCAAACAGTTTTTTGCATCTGGTAGCCAAAGCACTGGAGCTTCAGCTTCAGAATCAGTCCTTCCAATGAACATCCAGAACTGATTTCCTTTAGGATTGACTGATTTGCTCTCCTTGCAGTTCAAGGGACTCTCAAGAGTCTTCTCCAACACCAAAGGTCAAAGGCACGAATTCTTCGGCCTTCAGCTTTCTTTATAATCCAACTCTCACATCCATACATGACTACTGGAAAAACCATAGCTTTGACTAGACGGACCTTTGTTGGCAAAGTAATATCTCTGCTTTTTAATATGCTGTCTAGGTTGGTCATAGCTTTTCACCAAGGAGCAAGCATCTTTTAATTTCATGACAGCAGTCACCATCTGCAGTGATTTTGGACCCCCCAAAATAAAATCTATCACTGTTTCCATTGTTTCCCCATCTATTTGCAAAGAAGTGATGGGACCGGATGCCATGATCTTAGTTTTCTGAATGTTGGGTTTTAAGCCAGCTTTTTCACCCTCCTTTGCACTTTCATCAAGAGGTTCTTTAGTTCTTCTTCGCTTTCTGCCATATAGGTGGTGTCACCTGTGTATCTGAGGTTATTGATATTTCTCCCGGCAATCTTAATTCCAGCTTGTGCTTCATCCAGTCCAGCATTTCGCATGATGTACTCTGTATATAAGTTAAATAAGCAGGAGGACAATATAGAGCCTTGACATACTACTTTCCCAATTTGGAACCAGTCTGTTGTTGCATGTCCAGTTCTAACTATTGCTTCTTGACCTGAATACAGATTTCTCAGGACACAGGTAAGGTAGACTGGTATTCCCATCTCTCTGAGCACTTTCCAGTTTGTTGTGATCCACCTGGAATGTTAGGTCCATGAATCAAGGTAAATTGGAAGTGGTCAAACAGGAGATGGCAAGAGTGTACATCAACATTTTAGGAAACAGTGAACTAAAATGGACTGGAATGGGCGAACTTAATTCAGATGGCCATTATATCTAATACTGTGGGCAAGAATCCCTTAGAAGGAATGGAGTAGCCCTCAGTCAACAAGAGTCTGAAATGTAGTACTTGGGTGCAATCTCAAAAACAACAGAATGATCTCTGTTCATTTCCAAGGCAAACCATTCAATATCATAATAATCCAAGTCTAGACCCCAACCAGTAATGCGGAAGAAGCTGAGGTTGAATGATTCTATGAAGACCTACAAGATCTTCTAGAACTAACACCCAAAAAAAGATGTCCTTTTCATCATAGGGGACTGGAACCCAAAAGTAGGAAGTCAAGAGATACCTGGAGTAACAGGCAAATTTGGCCTTGGAGTACAAAATGAAGAAGGGCAAAGGCTAACAGAGCTTTGCCAACAGAACACACTGGTTATAGCAAACACCCTCCTCCAACAACACAAGAGAAGACTCCACACATGGACATCACCAGATGGTCAACACCAAAATCAGACTGATTATATTCTTTACAGCCAAAGATGGAGAAGCTTTATACAGGCAGCAAAAGCAAGACCAAGAGCTGACTGGGCTCAGATCATGAGCTCCTTAAAGCAAAATTCAGACTTAAATTGAAGAAAGTAAGGAAAACCACTAGACCATTCAGGTAGGACCTAAATCAAATCCCTTATGATTATTCAGTAGAAGTGACAAATAGATTCAAAGAATTAGATCTGATAAAGTGTCTGAAGAACTATGGACAGAGATTCATGACATTGTATAAGAGGCAGTGATCAAGACCAAAAAGGCAAAAAGGCTGTCTGAGGAGGCCTTACAAATAGCTGTGAAAAGAAGAGAAGCGAAAAGCAAAGGAGAAAAGGAAAGATATTCCCATTTGAATGCAGAGTTCCAAAGAAGAGCAAGGAGAGATAAGAAAGCCTTCCTCAGCGATCAATGCAAAGAAATAGAGGAAAACAACAGAATGGGAAAGACTAGAGATCTCTTCAAGAAAATTAGAGATACCAAGGGAACATTTCATGCAAACATGGGCAGAATAAAGGACAGAAACAGTATAGACCTAACAGAAGCTGAAAATATTAAGAGGTGCCAAGAATACACAGAAGAACTATACAAAATACATCTTCATGACCCAGATAACCACGATGGTGTGATCACTCAACTAGAGCCAGACATCCTGGAATGTGAAGTCAAGTGGGTCTTAGGATGCATCACTACGAACAAAGCTAGTGGAGGTGATGGAATTCCAGTTGAGCTATTTCAAATCCTAAAAGATGATGCTGTGAAAGTGCTGTACTCAATATGCCAACAAATTTGGAAAACTCAGCAGTGGCCACAGGACTGGAAAAGGTCAGTTTCATTCCAGTCTCAAAGAAAGGCAATTCTAAAGAATGTTCAAACTACTGCACAATTGTACTCATCTCACATGCTAGCAAAGTAATGCTCAAAATTCTCCCAGTAAGGCATCAACAGTACATGAACCAAGAATTTCCAGATGTTCAAGCTCTATTTAGAAAAGGCAGAGGAACCAGAAATCAGATTGCCAACATCTGTTGGATCATCAAAAAAGCAAGAGAGTTCCAGAAAAACATCTACTTCTGCTTTATTGACTACGCCAAAGTCTTTGACCGTGTGGATCACAATAAACTTCAGGAACATCTTAAAGAGATGGGAATACCAGACCACCTTACCTGTCTCCTGAGAAATCTTAGGTTTTAGAAAAACATTAATTTCTGAGCAATTTCTGGAAGAACTCCGACAATAGGACAAAGGATGAGAGGGAAGAAGGAAATCACAGTAAAGTGTTGTAAGGTTCTTATACCACACATGAATCACATTATGTGAAGGTGTGTTGTGATAAAGACGTGTACAGAAATACCTTGTCTTATTGTACTTCACTGCATTGTGCTTCACAGATACATTTTTTTTATGAATTGAAGGTCTGTGGCAACCTTATCAAGTCTATTGGCCCTCTTTCACCAACAGCATTTGTTCACTTTGTTCCCTGTGTCACATTTGGGTAATTCTCACAATATTTCAAACTTCTTCATTACCATTACATTTGTGTATATATGGTTTCATATTATTATATTTGCACATATATTTTTAATTGTATTTGTATATATGGTGATTTGTCATCAGTAGTCTTTGATATTACTACTATGACTCACTGAAGGCTCAATGGATAGCACTTTTTTTTTTTTTTTAGCAATAATGCATTTTAAAATTAAGGTATGTACATTAATACTATTGTACTCTTAATAGACTACATTATAGTTAAACATAACTTTATATGCACTCAGAAGCCAAAGAATTTGTGTGAATGTCTTTATTGCGGTCTGGGACTGAACTTGTGACACCTCAAGGCATGCTATACTGCTAACCCTAGATCAGTGTCACTGTTGACATTTTGGGCCAAATAATTCTTTGTATTGCCTAGTCATATTATTGGCTACATATTATATCCTGTTAAAGGGCTGAGTAGAATGAAAAAATTCAACTTAAATAAGATATGATCCAGGGCTCCCAAACACCTTTAAAACTATTAAAGTAGAAAATATTCCCTGGAGGTTATCCTGGTAGCAGTAGTGTTAAAAACTTCATAGTTTCCAACGTATGTTCAGAATTACACTTGAAAGTAAACGTAGGACTAAGTATGACTTACAAAATAAAAATGACCAATTAAAAATTACACTTCCAAACTATTTCTAGGTCTAAAAAGATTTTTAAAAGATTGCCTTTTCAAAGTTATTCAGGCACTAGGATCTATGTCAGATTGTTATATGACAGAAGCTCTGAGTCTCAACACTACCATTTCCGAGACGATAGGGCCTTTTGTGTTCATAGTCCTTGTAATCAGATAACAGTATTAAGATCTGTGCTCTAAAGAGTGCTCTATTACCAAGAGATATTAGTACAAATTACATACTAACAGGATACTAGTATTTATTAAATATAAAAAAGTGTTATGAATAATTTTTCAGAAATGTCCTCTCATGTTCTTGTGCAGCAATACTGAGGAATAAGGGTCATAATTTGTGAGACCTCGAATCTTATCCATACTTTAAGCTCTGGAATGGAAAGTTCAGAATCAATCCAGCACTGAAATGCTGTATTTGTGGATAAACTCTTGGTTGCAGACTGGTCATTATTTTTTTAATCACAATTTTATTAATCATTAAGCAAACACACTTGACCCTTGAACAACATGGGTTTGAACTGCACAGGTCCACTTATACACAGATCTTCAATAAATATACAATTGGCTGTCTGTATCGGTTGATTCTGCAATCATGCATTCAACCAACCAAAGACTGCAAACTTAATTTACAATCCATGACTGGTTGAAATCTGCAGATGCAGCACTCGTGGATATGGAGGAACAACTATGGGACCTGAGTATCTGCAGACTTTGGTATCTGGGGCGAGTCCTGGAACCAATCCCCTGTGGGTATCAAGGGATATATGTAGGACTAAATATGACTTAAAAAATGAAAATGTGGTCTGAGACTATAAGTGTAGAAGACTTAAAAAAACTCATATTGAATAGAAGTTATATAAGTTAACAAAGCACAGTGAATGAGTGGTAGAAACATAATTAGTCTTGATATCTTTTCTAAGACGATCAGCTTATAATGAGTTCTGTGCTACCACGATGTCTATCCATTAAAACCAACTGCAACAGAATACAAAGTGTAAGTGACTCAGAATGCTTATGTCATAGTTACTTACATCATACAGAGTAGGTTCCAAGATAAACTGTATCTAAAAGGTGATGAATAAATTTTTTGTTTAATAAATGAAACACTGAAAGTAACATCTCTCCCAGTTAAACTGGAAACAAAAGAACACTACTCAGCAACTCTGTATTTAGCTACTGGGGGGACTTAGAGAGCATGAAAGTATTCAATTCAAAGGTATGTTTTTTTAGATAATAGTTAAAGGAAATAAAGTTATTTGCTTTGGAGAGTTTGAAAGGGAACCTAATTGTTTTCAAGTCCAACAGATTGTGGGTGATAAGTGATCACTGTTCAGCTGGCAGAAAGCACAACACGTGAAATGAAGCATAGATGGCTAAGGTAAAACTAGGACTCAACAAAGTTTGAATAGGAAGGAAAATTTATATTTGAGCAGTGATGTCACAAAGATGGAATAGGAGACCCTAGCCTGTGGCCCCAACAACACAAGAGAAGACTCCACACATGGACATCACTAGATGGCCAATACTAAAATCAGACTGATTATATTCTTTACAGCCAAAGATGGAGAAGTTTTATACAGGCAGCAAAGAAAGACCAAGAGTTGACTGTAGCTCAGATCAGGAACTCCTTATTGCAAAATTCAGACTTAAATTGAAGAAAGTAAGGAAAACCACTAGACCATTCGGGTATGACCTCAATCAAACCCCTTATGATTATTCAGTAGAAGTGACAAATAGATTCAAAGAATTAGATCTGATAAAGTGTCTGAAGAACTATGGACAGAGATTCATGACATTGTATAAGAGGCAGTGATCAAAAAAAAAAAAAAGAGGCAGTGATCAAGACGATGCCCAAGAAAAAGAAATGAAAAAAACGCAAAATGGTTGTCTGAGGAGGACTTACAAATAGCTGTGAAAAGAAGAGAAGGGAAAGGCAAAGGAGAAAAGGAAAGATATACCCATTTGAATGCAGAATTCCAAAGAATAGCAAGGAGAAACAAGAAAGCCTTCCTCAGTGATCAGTGCAAAGAAATAGAGGAAAACAACAGAATGGGAAAGACTAGAGATCTCTTCAAGAAAATTAGAGATACCAAGGGAACATTTCATGCAAACATGGGCAGAATAAAGGACAGAAATGGTATGCACATAACAGAAGCAGAAGATATTAAGAAGTGGCAAGAATACACAGAAGAACTATACAAAATAGATCTTCATGACCCAGATAACCACGATGGTGTGATCACTCAACTAGAGCTAGACATCCTGGAGTGGAAGTCAAATGGGCCTTAGGAAGCATCACTACGAACAAAGCTAGTGGAGGTGATGGAATTCCAGCTGAGCTATTTCAAATCCTAAAAGATGATGCTGTGAAAGCGCTGTACTCAATATGCCAACAAATTTGGAAAACTCAGCAGTGGCCACAAGACTGGAAAAGGTCAGTTTCATTCCAGTCTCAAAGAAAGGCAATGCCAAAGAATGTTCAAACTACTGCATAATTGTACTCATCTCACATGCTAGCAAAGTAATGCTCAAAATTCTCCCAGTAAGGCATCAACAGTACATGAACCAAGAACTTCCAGATGTTCAAGCTGGATTTAGAAAAGGCAGAGGAACCAGAGATCAAATTGCCAACATCCGTTGGATCATCGAAAAAGTAAGGGAGTTCCAGAAAATCATCTACTTCTGCTTTACTGATTATGCTAAAGCCTTTGACTGTGTGGATCACAACAAACTGTGGGAAATTCTTAAAGGGATGGGAATACCAGACCACCCTACCTGCCTCCTGAGAAATCTGCATGCAAGTCAAAAAGCAACAGTTAAAACTGGACATGCAACAATGGACTGGTTCCAAATGGGAAAGGAGTACATCAAGGCTGTATACTGTCACCTTGCTTATTTAACTAACATGCAGAGTACATCATGAGAAATGCCAGACTGGATGAAGCACAAGCTGGAATCAAGATTTCTGGGAGAAATATCAATAACCTCAGCTATGCAGATGACACAACCCTTATGGCAGAAAACAAAGAAGAACTAAAGAGCCTCTTAATGAAAGTGAAGAGGAGAGTGAAAAATCTGCCTTAAGACTCAATATTCAGCTAACGAAGATCATGGCATCCAGTCCCATCACTTCATGGCAAATAGATGGGGAAACAGTGGAAATAGTGACAGACTTTATTTTCTTAGGCTCCAAAATCACTGCAGATGGTGACTGCAGCCATGAAATTAAAAGACACTTGCTCTTTGGAAGAAAAGTTGTGACCAACCTAGACAGCATTTTAAAACAGACATTACTTTGCCGACAAAGGTCCATCTAGTCAGTTATAGTTTTTCCAGTAGTCATGTATGGATGTGAGAGTTGGACCATAAAGAAAGCTGAGTGCTGAAGAATTGATGCTTTTGGACTGTGGTGTTGGAGAAGACTCTTGAGAGTCCCTTGGACAGCAAGGAGATTAAACCAGTCAATCCTAAAGGAAACCAGTCCTGAATATTTATTGGTAGGACTGATGCTGAAGATCAAGCTCCAATACTTTGGTCACCTATGCAAAGAGCTGACTCATTGGAAAAGACCCTGATGCTGGGAAAGATTGAAGGTGGGAGGAGCAGGGGATGACAGGGGATGAGATGGTTGGATGGCATCACCAACTCAATGGATGTGAGTTTGAGCAAAGCTCTGGGAGTTGCTGATGGACAGGGAGGCCTGGCATGCTGCGGTCCATGGGCTGCAAAGAGTCGGACACAACTGGGCAACTGAACTGACCTGAAGAAACTGGCAAAGCCAGGGCATATGTTAGGAACGAGAAGAAAGGCAGGGACTACTCAGCAGCCACACAGCAAGAGACTGCCTTTCCCACTGACCTGCTCTACAAATGACCCTGACAACTTTCACCACCAAAGAAACCAAAAGCCAGCACAGATTTGCCTGGACCCCTGAAAATTTCACCAGGTTCTGTCCACAAGTGTCCTCACTTGCTGATGCCTGTCTCCCGAGTCCCTCCCCACCGTCTCCTCTCTTGGATCCCGGACCAGCTGCATCACCACACAGGTACCTGCACCTGGCCTGCATGGCCGGGTGTGTGCATACCAAGCCGCCTGGGCCACCACTGCTGCTTGCTCTGGTCCTCTCCCTCGTTTACGACGATGAGGTGCCACTGAGAACCCCAACAGTCCTTGGAGCCTCTGCAGACACCTGGCAGTGCTTTCCAAAGATCACACAATCGTCAATGTTGTGGATCCCAATGGCTTGATCCAATGAGTTACACCACAATCCCCGAGACATGGAGCCACACACTCCCCTTCACTGGGAACCCTACACCATTAACCTAGTGTCACAGCAATCTTCAGCATGTCCCCACCTGCAGAGGAAGGTCTTTTCTTAGTAAAGTCAGTCCATAAAGTCTTTTCTTCAGCAGGCAGACACCTAAGCAAGGCTACAGGACTGTAAGAGTCAGGGAAATAAGACTCCACCGAAGGAATACAGTAAACCTCCAGGAACTGATGCTCCCAAAATGGACACAGAGGATTAACCCCTTTTTCCAGGGTGTCACTGGCCCAAACTGATTTAGTTTTACTTCATCTTGGAACCAATCATTGATATAGTAAATGAAATTAAGCATGGATGGTTCAGTCTACTCATTTGGGGTGGAATGTAAACTGAGATGCTGAGTATAAATTTAACCTCAGTGTCAAGATAGGTATTGACGATCTTTAAAATGATACCCTTTCACATAAATTTCAAATGTTTAAAGGCGAGTTATCTTAAAACAAAAAAAAGGTCAAACTGATACAGATAGGGCAATACATTTAAGAAGAACTGAATTCAGTTCTCTATTATCCACTGAGACCAGCTAAAGTTCTTAACTCTTCAAAACACCTCTCAAGACTCTTAGGAAGAATGCTCAATCCCACATCTATGCACCTACAACTTTATTATAACATAAGATTTGACATTTAGCTGTATGTCTTCTCCACTGGAATATAAACTCTCTAAGATTGAGGAGAAAACATTCATTTTTCTCTGAGGGTGATAAAGAACTGACTCATTTGAAAAGACCCTGATGCTGGGAAAGATTAAAGGCGGGAGGAGAAAGGGACGACAGAGGATGAGATGGTTGGATGGCATCACCAACTCAATGGACATGAGTTTGAGTAAGCTCTGGGAGTTGGTGATGGACAGGGAAGCCTGGCGTGCTGCAGTCCACAGGGTGGGCAAAGAGTCGGACACAACTGAGCGACTGAACTGAACTGAATAAAATACATTTTCTGACACAGTAGGCACTGAAATGCTCAACGAGTGACTGAATACACATATATTTAGATGATTAATGTGTTTCTGCTTATTTCACACTTAAGAAGTAGTAGATGCAATGTGGATGAGAAATGAAGACTGGTGCATTTTGGGAACTACTTGCTTTTGATGAGACCAGAGATTATACACTCCTCTAAGGGGAACAACAAAAAGAAAAGCTAGAGGCAGTCAATGTTATTAACACTTTCTCTTTTTATCTGTCTATCCTATTTTTCTCTTCTACTAACCATTCTGGTATTTCCTTTTTTTTTTTTTTTAAACCTATGCCTTAAGGCTACTTAAGGGTATCTTCTAGCATCACTCATTCAAAATCATGAAATTTAAATGTAGCTTAATTTAACAATTAATTGCCCACTGTGTTGCCAGACTCAGTTCCACACTATGGACAGAAAAACAAGTAAGATAAAAACTCATAATACAGTAAGGAAACCAGACAAACCAATATAAAATGAGTATCAAATACTATGGGATATAAATGAGTTTGTCTAATTGAGCAAATACATAAATCCTACACCTATTAGTCATTTAGAATGTTCTGTTAGGTCTTGTATTGTTGGGGAGTTGTTTTAACTCTCTTGTAATGTTAACAGGGAGAAATAAATGGTTGAAATGAAGTATTAGGGGGCATTGTGAAAAAGGACACAAATTAAAATGCCTAATCTAACTCAAATCAAGGAACAATGCAGGAATTAATTTTTGATCAAACCATTATTTCAATCTGGAGGGGGGCAGCATATAGTCAGTCCATTCTACTTTTGCTCAAAACTGTGGTTTTTAGGAAAGACTATGCCACCAACTAATCCTGCCATTCCTACCCATTCTCCCAAACTGACACCAAGTGGGGTAGCATGTTTGAGTCAAGAGGAACTGACTCTAAAACAAAAAAAAAGAGACCAAACACATTCTGAAACGAGTTCTCAATGTGAGTCCATCAAGTTACAGTTATGTTCACACTTAACATGCAAAATGGTGAAGGAAGCAAGTTCAGAAAATGAAAATGCTGAACCGTGTTCAGAATAAGATCTGTACCTATAAATACAAAATGTTTACAATGAGAACTCCCCATGTGCTGTTATTTTTTCTTATCAAAATTACCTAATGGAATGTGTCTTTCCTCAAAACAGAAGGGGTACTTTTTTTTCTTTTGGTCATGTTCTGCGGCATGTGGGGCCTAGTTCCCTGACCAGGGATTGAATCAGTGCCCCCTGCACTGGGAGCATGGAGTCTTAACCACTGGACTGCCAGAGAAGTTGCAGAATGGGTACTTTTTAAAAGTTGAGTGTCAGAAATTGTGGTTCTAGTGGAATAGTTGGAAACAGCCAGATACAACTGTGACAGATTAAAACATGAACTCAGTCTCTGAAGGACTGAATCAAGAAAAAAAGGTACATTCTAAATACTTTAATGCTGTTTTATATTATGCAAGAGGCACAAGGCCATCTACAAAATAGCTCTTTAACTAACGTGCTGATGTTATGCTGCCGAAAAACTTACAAAGATTAAAAAATTAGAAGGGTGTGTTTGAAACCTGGCTACAATAATGTGTAAAACTTACTAATCAAATCTCATATGTACCTCTTTACTGTTACAAAAGGCTATGAGATGACAAGAAGATAATGAATAAAACACTTCTGTACTTATTTTCTTGGTAACACTTATAAAATCTCAAATGGCAGAAATAAAAAATTCATATAAACACCTCACAGGAAAAGCAAACAAAATCTCAAATTTCTTTAGGTCACAGTAACTTACCTCTTAGAAGTAAAATTTTTTTCCAGACCCTCATTGTGAATCAGTTTTGTATCCCCAAACTGCCATGAAGACTGTAGGTCACGGCTTACATCAAGCCGGCACTCGTTGAGAGTATCATGTATGAAACTATACTCTCTAGTATTGGTGTAACAAGGTGACAAGTAAACTAAAAATAAAGAAAAGGGTAAGTGGTTATTTGTGTTTAAAATGATGTCATTGTAGGATAGTTAGGGTCTTTGGGAAGGTCATGTACACACTGCTATATTTAAAATGGATAACCAACAAAGACCTATTGGATAGTACATCAAACTCTGCTCAATGTTATGTGCTAGCCTGGACCGAAGAGGGGTTGGGGGGGTGAATGGATACATGTGTATGTATGGCTGAGTCCCTTCATTGTTCACCTGAAACTACAACATTGTTAATAGGCTATACCACAATACAAAATGTTTTTGGTGTTAAAAAAATAAAATATCATTGCACATCTGCACAATGACAACTATAGATATGTATAAGACACAAAATAACCAAATACTTGGAAGTTTCATTAACATCTGGAGGCATTTATATATATTTAAGACTTTATAACAGTAATACAGACTTCCTATACCTGGTATAAATGAAAATAGGAAACTTGTCTTATTCCACTTATCTACTGGGAGTTCTTAAAAGCTGACACAGATATACTAGATAGTATATAGGTGACTCATCTTCAACTTAAGATGTACAGGCTCTACAACATGCATTGTTACACAAACCTTGTAGCTCATGTTAGGTTATGAACATTTGTTGTATTTCCCCCAAATAACGCAACCTATATACTAGTGAACTATTTGGTTATTTTGACTTGCAATAATACCAGAACATCTTTGTAAACTCTTGACTGATATGGTGGCATGAGTAAGAAGTACAGTCTTTCAGAGGACAGTGAGCAATGTTTTAAGCATTGTTATATTAAGTAGATGCATTAAAGAATCAAAACCCTTAAGGAAGAGGACCCAAGGGTAATTGGAGAATACAGTTGATTCTTGTTATCTGTGGAAGTTACAGTATATTAAAGTTGCTGCCAACCATGAATCAGTAAATACTGAACTATTAATATTAATCTTAGTAGAAATACATGGTTAGGTTCCTGTGGGCCTCTGGTGACATTTTTGACAATTGGAATGCCATGTGCAGTAAGCTTGGCTGCCAACATCTCTGTAAAATGAGCCAGTCTCATCCGGGTTGGAAACTTGCCACATAACCTTTTCCTGTATAACACTTAACAGGTGTCTCTGAAATTCTTCCCAGTCTCCTGTTCTGCAGAACCTGCCTGCATCCATTATCACCTGAAACGTGGGAGCCAGCAAGCTCCAGCAAAGAAGGGCTTAACTCTCCTGACCCTTGGTACCATGATCAAATGTCTCTTTGGCTTTTCACCTTCCAACAATGCTGCCCGCAAGCTTTTTACTGGTGATCATCTCATGAATCTACAAAAGTAGATTCCATTCTCTCCACAGGAAAGGTACTCAAATGTTCCTTCAACCCTTTCTGGAGAGGCTTGATGTACAAGTTGGTGAATTTTGCTTTCCTTTTTCTGAATGTGCCATATTTTTAGCCAATAGTCCTGTAACTTTATGTTATAGGGTAGCTTATGTAATGTGCCTTTTCTCTGTAAGGCACATCATAGACCTCTTGAGCTTAGGAACACTAGACAGCATTTCAGCATTACATGGTGGAGACCATTTGAAATGGTGACATCACCAATAAAAGTGGAAACAACACAGCACTAAACGGGTGATGAAATGGACACTTAATTATATGACAGCTGGAATAAGATGCACCGCACTGTCTCATCTGGATACAAGTGCATCAAGTGACTCAAATTTTTCACCATTCTGCATGTGCCTGCAAATGACTGAAAGTGCTGCTGCTGAGTGCTGGTGCTGGGTACAAACACGTTTCAGCAAGTAGGAGAATTTGAAAATATGGCAAGTATGGAACCTGTGAATGATGAGGATCAGTGATATATATGTTAAGGCAATTTCCATACACATGAATCTAACATAAACAATGGTCCTCTGTATTTAACAATCAACAGAATAAGACAGAGGCAAAACTAATGCAAAATACTACAAACCTCTGTTTTTCAAAAACAACTTATTCTTCACCTCCTTTCCATTTAATTTTCACTTTAATATTTGTAAAAATTTGTTACAAAATTTGGTCATTTCATAAGATATATGATTTTGTGCATGTGTGCTTGTGTTTAACTTATGTTGAAGTGAATAAAGATCATATGACATTTTTAAGGAGGCTCTGTATGTATACCCTTAGCTCAAACTCCCCAGTGTAAACACTTCACATAACTATAAAAAAATATGAAAACAAGAAAAATGACATGGGTATAACACACAGACCTCATTACTATTTTACTAGTTTTATGTGCAGTTATGTGTGTGTGTGGGGGTAGTTCTATGCAATTTTATCACATGTGTAGATTCATGTAACAACCACTATAATCAAGATACACAACTGTTCCATAACCACAAAGATCGTTCTTATTCTACTCCTTTATGTATAGTCATACTGATAACCCCATTCCTCTTCTCTGCCTCTAAATCCTAGAACTACCAATTTGTTCTCCATCTCTATACTTTCATAATTTCAAGAATTTTTTGTAAATGGAACTTTATATTTACAATATAAAGTTGTATTATATTTATAGTTAATATTTACAACCTATAGAGACTAGCTTTTGAGTCTAGATATTGCTTTTGAGATTCAATCAAGCTGCTGATACAATAAATCTTTTTTTTTTTAACTTGCTAAGTAACCCACGGTATGGATGCATCATACTTTAACCATTTACTCAGTGGAAATCAGGGTGATTAACAATTTTTGGCTACTACAAATAAAGCTGCTATAAATATTTCCATATAGGTTTTAGTGTGGACGTAAGCATCCATTTCTCGGGATAAACGTCCCAAAGTACAACTGCAGGGTCATATGGTAGTTGCATGTTTAGTTTTTCAAGAAACCATCAAACTTCTTCAAAAAGTGGTTGAATTATCTTACACTTCCATTGGCTGCATGACTGATCTGGCTTCTCCATATTCTTCCTAGTTTTAGGCATTGCTATTCTTATTTCAGCTGTTTCAACAAGCATAAAGGGACCCCCTACTGGGGTTTTCATTAGCATTTTGTTAATGGCTAAGATACTGAATATCATTTTCATGCTTATTTGCCAATCTATACATTCTCTTTAGTGAAATGACTATTCATGTCTTTTTCCTGTTTTCTGGTTGATTCTACTTTATGATTCATCTAGCCCAATATTTCGTATTATATATTCCACATATAAGTTAAACAGGGTGAAAATAAACAGCATTGACCTCCTCCTTTCCCAATTCTGAACTAGTCTGTTGTTCCATGTCCGGTTCTAACTGTTGCTTCTTGACCTGCATACAGGCTTCTCAGGAGGCGGGCAAGGTGGTCTAGTATTCTCAACTTTTAAGAATTTTGCAGTTTGTTGTGATCCACGCAGTCAAAGGCTTTAGTGTAGTCGATGAAGCAGATGTTTTTCTGGAATTCTCTTGCTTTTTCAATGATCCAATGGATGCTGGCAATTTGATCTCTGGTTCCTCTGCCGCTTCTAAATCCAGTTTGTATATCTGGAAGTACTTGGTCACATACTATTGAAGCCTATCTTGAAGGGTTTTGAGCATTACCTTGCTAACATGTGAAGTGAGCTCAACTGTGTGGCAGTTTGAACATTCTTTGGCATTGTCCTTCTTTGGGACTGGAATGAAAACTGACCTTTTCCAGTCCTGTGGCCACTGCTGAGTTTTCCAAATTTGCTGGTGTACCAAGTACAGCACATTGACAGCATCATCTTTTAAGATTTGAAATAGCTCAGCTGTGATTTCATCACCTCCACCAAGTTTGTCCTAAGGCCTACTTGATTCCACACGCCAGGATGTCTGGCTCTAGGTGAGTGGTTATCTGGGTCACTAAAACCTGTTTTGCACAGTTCTTCTATGTATTCTTGCCACCTCTTCTTAATGTCTTCTGCTTCTGTTAGGTCCATACCATTTCTGTCCTTTATTGTGCCCATCTTTGTATGAAATGTTCCCTTGGTATCTAATTTTCTTGAAGAGATCTCTAGTCTTTCCCATTCTACTGTTTTCCTCTATTTCTTTGCATTGTTCACTTAAGAAGGCTTTCTTATCTCTCCTTGCTGTTCTTTGGAACTCTGCATTCAGATGGGTGTATCTTCCCTTTTCTCCTTTGCCTTTTGCTTCTCTTCTTTTCTCAGCTATCTGTAAAGCCTCCTCAAACAACCATTTTGCCTTTTTGCATTTCTTTTTCTTGGGGATGGCTTTGGTCACCACCTCCTGTACAATGCTATGAACCTCCATCCATAGTTCTTCAGGTACTCTATCAGACCTAATCCCTTGAATCTATTTGTCATTTCCACTGTATAATTATAAGGGATCTGATTGAGGTCATACCTGAATGGCCTAGTGGTTTTCTCTACTTTCTTTAAGTCTGAATTTTCCAATAAGGAGCTCATGATCTGAAGTTACAATCAGCTTCAGGTGTGTGTTCTTTTTTTTTTTGCTAACTGTATAGAGCCTCTCCACCTTCAGCTGCAATGAATATAATCAATCTGACTTCAGTATTGATTATCTGGTGATGTCCATATGTAGAGTCATCTGTTGTGTTGCTGGAAAGGGGTGTTTGCTATGACCTGTGCATTTTCTTGGCAAAACTCAATTAGCCTGTGCTCTGCTTCATTTTGTACTCCAAGGTCAAATTTGTCTGTTACTCCAGGTATGGCTTTCTACTGTAACATTTTAATCCCATATTGATGAAAAGAACATCTTTTTGTGTGTGTGTGTTAGTCCTAGAAGGTCTTATAGGTCTTCATAGAACTGTTCGACTTGAGCTTCTTCAGCATTAATGGTTGGGGCACTGTGGTGTTGAATGTGGGTTACTGTGATGTTGAATGGTTTGCCTTTGAAACGAACAGAGATCGATCCTTGTGTCATTTTTGAGACTGCACTCAAGGACTGCATTTTGGACTCTTCTGTTACTATGAGGGCTACTCCATTTCTTCTCAGGGATTCTTGCCCACAATAGTAAATATAATGGTCATCTGAATTAAGTTTGCTCATTCCCATCCATTTTAGTTCACTGATTCCTAAAAGGTTGATATTCACTCTTGACCTCTCCTGTCTGACCACACCCAATTTACCTTGATTCGTGAACCTGACACTCCATGTTCCTATGCAATCCTGTTCTTTACAGCATCGAACTTGACTCTCACCACCACTGCCTCAGTCGCTCAGTCGCGCCTGACTCCTTGAAACCCTGTGGACCGAGCCCGCCAGGCTCCTCTGTCCATGGTGTTTTCCAGGCAAGGATACTGCAGTGGTTTGCCATTTCCTTCTCCGGGGATTTTCCTTCTCCAGGCATTGAACCCGGGACTCCTGTACTGCAGGCAGATTCTTTACTGACTGAGCTACCAGGGAAGCCCATCCACAACTAGGCATCATTGGCTTTGGCTCAGCCTCTTCATTCTTTCTGGAGCCTATTTCTCCGCTCTTTACCAGTAACATGTTGGATACCTCCTGACCTGGGGGGCGCATCTTCCAGTGTCATATCTTTTTGCCTTTTCATACTTTTCATGGGATTCTCAGGGCAAGAATACTGAAGTGGCTTGCCATTCCCATCTCTAGCGGACCACGTTTTGTCAGAACTCTCCACCATAACCCATCCATCTTGGGTGGTGCACAGCATGGCTCATAATTTCATTGAATCACACAAGGCTGTGGTCCATATGATCATTTTGGTTGGTTTTCTGGGATTGTGGTTTTCGTTCTGGAGGTTAGCTATATGTATTTTTTACATAATTTTTTTTAATCAAGCAGAGTTCTGTATTCCTAGTGTGCTGAGTCTTTATCATGAATGTTGATTTCTGTCAAGTTTTTTCTGCATAAATTTATATGATCATTTGATTGTTATTCCTTGTCCTGTGAATACAGACTGACTTTCAGACACCAAACCAGTCTTGCATCCCTTGAATAAAACTCCCTTGGTTATAATATATAATTCATTTTATACATCGCTGAATACTATTTTTTTTAATTTTGTATAGAATTTGTGTGTTAAGGTTCATGATGGGTATTGGTCTATAGTTTTCTTTTTTTGGTATTACACTTGTTTAGCTTTGGTACCAGGAAACACTATACTAATAGTTATTCCTCTTCTATTTTATATAAGAAATTGTAAAGGATTTGTATTAGCTCCTTTCTTTAATGTTGAGTAGAATTCTCCAGTGAAACCATCTTGGCCTGGGGATTTCTTTTCCAACAGATTTTTTTCAACTATGAATTCAATTTCTATAATACAGACATATCTCGGAGACATTGTGTGTTCAGCTCCAGACCACCACAATAAAGTCTATTAAGTATGCAACAGCATTATGTTTAAAAAACAATATCTATAATCTTGATTTTAAATACTTTATTGCTACAAAAATTCTAACAATCATTTGAGCCTTCAGGGAGTCACAATCTTTTTGCAACAGTAACATCAAAGATCACTAATCAGATCATTAACAAATGTAACAGCAAAGTTTGAAATACTGTG
Organism: Cervus elaphus; assembly: GCF_910594005.1. NCBI lineage: Eukaryota > Metazoa > Chordata > Mammalia > Artiodactyla > Cervidae > Cervus > Cervus elaphus. The sequence goes on from NC_057846.1 coordinate 34,242,780, forward strand.
AAAATTACAAAAATTTGATACAGAGACACAAAGTGAGTGATTGCTGTTGGAAAATAGGCACCAAGAGACTTGCCAGATACAGTGTTGCCACAAACCTTCACTTTGTAAAAAACACAGTTATCTGTGAAGAGCAATAAAATGAGGAATGCCTGTAGTTATAAGGCTATTAAGTGATCTATTTAGTACTGTGTGAGTTTTGGTAATTTGTACTTTTTAACAAACTGGCCCATTTCATCTAAGTTGTAAAGTTTATGTACTTAGATCTGTTCACAATATGCTCTTGCTATGCTTTCAATTCTGTGGCTCAGCAGTGACACACTATGCCATTTCTGAGAGTTGTAGTTTTCGTCTTTTTTGTCAGTCTCACTATAGGTAACTTCCGAAAGGTACATCAACTTCTTTTTTTTTCTTTGCAACCAGCTCCTTAATTTCATTTTTTTCTTTCTGCTTGTTATGGGCTTATCCTGTTATTCTTTTTCTAGTTCCTTAAGAAGAAAACTTAGACTACTGGTTTGACTCCTATTTTCTAATGGAAGTATTTAGTGTTATAAATTTGAGAGCCATGATTTTGTTCCCCTCAAATTTTGATAAGTTACATGTCCTTTTTTATTCAATCCAATGTATTTTTGTAATCTCATGAATATTTAGAAATGTGTTGTTTACTTTCCATGTGTTCAAAGACTTATCTAACGCATTCTATCATTAATTTCTAGATTATTTGACTTCAGTTCTTTTAAATATGTTGAAATGTGTTTCAAGGCCCAACACATTGGCTATCTTGATGAGCATCAAATTAATTCTTGAAAAGAATGTCTGTTCTACTGTTGTTGTGTAGAGTATAATGTCATAATAATGAGCAAATGTCAATCAGATCTTGTTAGTTGACAAAGTTAAGGTCTTCTGTATCTTCGCTGATTTTTTTGTCTCAGTAGTTCAACTGGTTGTTGAGAGAGGTGTACTGAAATCACCAACTGCCATTCCAGATTTACCCATTTTTCCTTTCAGTTCTATCAGCGCTGCTTCATGGTTTCTGAAGCTTTGTCTTTTAGGGATACATATTTAGGACTGCTGTGTCTTACTAGTGGATTTATGCAATATCCCCTTCTGTTACAGAATTTTCATTCCTCTGAAGTCTACTGATATAAATAGCCACTCTACTTTATTCTGATGTTTACATGGTTTACCTTTCTCTCTACACTTACTTTAAACCAACTTATAGCCCTATATTTAAAGTGCATTTGTCAACAGTATATAGTTGGGTCATGGTTTTTTTCAATCCATTGTGTAAACGTCTTAACTGGTATGAGACAAATTATATTTAATATAACTGATACAATAGGGCTTAAGACTGCCATTTTACTGTTTATTTTCCCCTCAGTTGTTCAATTCTCTACTTCACTTTTTCTGCCCTCCTGTGGGTTACTCGAACATTTTTAAAATTCCATTTTGATTTATCCATAGTGTCTTTATAAACAACTTTTAACTCTGAGATAACTGTGTGTATGTGTGCTCATATCTGACTCTTTGTGAACCCCATGAACTGCGACCGCCAGGCTCCTCTGTCCTTGTTCCAACTGTCAAACAAAATTAGAAAACTCAAGAGGAGGACTGTCGATTATATTTCCCTGTATTTCTACTCTCTGTTCCTCCTTCATTCCTAATGTTTCCAGCTTCTTTCGTCATTTTCTGTTTGGAAACTTTGTTTAGCCATTCTACACTAAGATTTACTAGTGAAACATTTTTAGTTTTACTTTATCTGAAAATGTCTATTTCAGTTTTATTCCTGAGGTTATTTTTCTGGGTACAGTTCTTTTCTTTCTGCACTTAAAAAATGTTGTGCCACTTCCTCTGGGCTCCATGGTTTCTAATGAGAGATCTGCCATTCAATTTTTCCCCAATAAAATCATTTAGTTGCTGTCAAGCTTTTCTCTGCTCTTAATTTTCAGAAGTTTGATTATGATGTGCCTTGTCATGGACTTCTCTGGCTTTATCCTGCTTAGGGTTCATTCAGCCTTTTGATTGTATGTTGTTGTTTAGTTGCTAAGACACGTCCGACTTTTTGCGACCCCATGGACTATAACCTGCCAGGTTCCTCTGTCCGTAGGATTTTCCAGGCAAGGATACTGGGGTGGGTTGCCATTTCCTTATCCAGGGGGTCGTCCCAATCCAGGCATCAAACCTGCGTTTCTTGCATCTCTTCCGTTGACAGGCAAATTCTTTACCACTGCACTATCTGGGATTATATAGGTTTATGCCTTTTGCCAAGTTTGGGGAACTTTCAGACAGTATTTATTCAAATACTCTTTCAGCTCTATGCTCTCTTCTACTTCTGGAGCTCTGAGAACAAAGAAATTAGGTTTTTTATTATTGTTTCACAGGTTCCTGAGGCTCTGTTATTTGATGTCTTCTCTGTTGTTTAGGCTGGGTAATTTGTTACTGTATCATGAAATTCACTACTTCTTTCCAAAATCTTCTCAACTCTTCTCTGGAACCCATCCAATTAGTTTTTATTTCAATTATTGCATTTTTCAGTTCCAAAACTTCTTAATTCTTTATCACATTTTCCATTTCTTTCTTGCAATTTTCCATTTGTTTCAAAAGTGTTTATAATTGGTTGCTGAAATGTCAATAGAATGACTTAATTTTTTAATTGGTGGTAATGATGACTGGTTTAAAAGCCTTGTGAGATAATTTCAACATCTGTTTTATCATGTTGTTGGCATTTGTTGATTCTTCTTTTCTCATTCAAGTTGGGATTTTCCTGATGGGTGGTAAGATGATTTTTTAAATACTTTGGTCATTTGGGATACTGTTAAGAGACTAGATCATATTCAATCCTGTGTGGTAACAAGCCTCTACTAAGTCACAGGGTTAACTGAGCCTGTAGGAGAAGGCACAGGATGGGGAGACTAACTCTGCACCACCAGGAAGTACGGGCGCTCCACGGGGTCTCCGCTGACAGCCTGGTGGTGACGGGGGTGGAGGCGGGGTGCACTGGGGCAGGGTGGGCGGCTGTCTTGTTACCAGGAGAAAGAGGTAGAAGCCGATGCTCCTGACTCAGCCTCCACTGACCCTGTGGCAGGGGGACAGACACCCTGTTACTGGTGTGTGTGACAGGAATCTAGGCTCCCCTCTTGGTCTTCACTGACTCCGCTCCCACCGAGTGTCTCATCCCCATGGCAACTCCTCACCACAGGGCAGGAGCAGAATCCACAGACACTGCAGGGGCAGGGGACAGCAGAGAGGGGACCGTATGAAGTTCCATGAAGGGAAAGGCACCGGCGTGGGTGGAGGTGGAGGAGGAAGTCTAGGCTGAAAAAGGAACAGATGCTGGGCTGTTTCTTCCTCCAGGCATTTTGCTGCAATAGAGTGTTCACTGTCAGATAGGTTTCTGACATTCTAAGTTACCCTACTCCCAGTCCTTGGCAAAACAGAACAGACTTTTCTTACGGCTTTTGTGTCTGTAAAAGTCGGCATTTCTCAGTTGTGGTCATCCAGTTTGAGACATGAAGGAAACAAAAAGAAAATGTGAAGAATTTAATGCTATGACAATCCTTAACTCCCAGGGTCCCACACAGGCTCATCTTCTCTCCACCCTTCAAAGTCTTGTTTGTTTTATGTGTGATGTCCAGTGTTTTTAACTGTGTACTTAGTGGGAGTGGTAGGAGATATGTGTCTATCTTACTTTGTGTGGGAAAAAAAGTACATGTGTTTAAGGAATTAAAGGCCTAACTTAAGCTAATTTTATATGCAGAGTCAAAATAGAAGATGAGCATAAACTAAGATCAGAGAAATGCAGTAATAGTTATGAAATAATCCCATCTTCCATAGAATTATTACCTTTCCCAGCTGTCCTCCTGATCTTGGGAATGGTGAATTTTTTCAAAGGATTGCCATTTATGCCAGTAACAAATAAAGGTTCACTGGTTGAGTTCATTTTCCATAGAGTCTTGTATTTAGCAATCTCTTTCATTTCCATTATGTTGGTGGCCTAAAATCAACCCAAAGTTATTAAACAAAAGGTCAATAAATAATAAAAGGCAATGGCAGTAAAACTGTTTAAAAGTTCTTATATGGAATTGAATAGATATATTTTTAGTCACACAACAGATTTCAATCTCATTTTGCAGGTTACTCAAAACAGAAAATGAGTTAACTTTTGATTTTATGTACTATTTAAAATATTTTGTAGTTTTTTTTTTTTTTTTTTTTAAATTTTTACTCATTTATTTATTTATTTTAATTTGGCTGCACTGGGTCTTAGTTGTGGCATGCAGGATCTAGCTCTCTGTCCAGGGATCGAACCCAGGCCCCCTGCACTGGAAGAGCAGTCTTAGGGAACCTAAGGGACCAGCAGGAAAGTCTCTATTTTATAGTTTCTAACAGACATTTTCCTTGCAGTTTAAACCTTCTGTGTTTCCAAAAAGCTTAATAACTTCTAAACAACAAATTTTTATTAACATTTGGTAAAATTCTTGCAAAGTACCTATTTTTTAAAACATTTTTCCTATGGGCTTCTGCGAATTTAATATATTCTCTAAATTAGAATCTTTGGTTTTTGGAAACACCTTTATGGAAGTTGTAAATCAACTACTGCATTGGTATCCCTACAACTGATGGCCTAAAACAGTCAACCACTATTGTTCCACAGTATCACTACCAATGGATTAAGACATTATACATCATCATACCACTATTCCTTTTCCTCCCTTCAACCTTTTCCCCAAACATACACACATATAGTAATTAACCTTCCAAGGAGAACTCAAACAGGATATCAAAGGGAACCTATGGTGTCCACACACAGAGAAGTATATGCAAAGATATATTTTTCATGCCATTTCATAATATGGCGCTGGGCCTTCTGAAACCATCAACTGCTTTGTTCACAAACATGACATCACATTCCAAATTAGGAGCTGCCAAAATTCTACAGAAGGGTCACAAAGGAAAAGATTCTATAGAAGGTTCAAAAGCAGTTACTCTCCCAATCCCCACTCCTTCATTCTTTGTGAAAGGTGATCTCTCAACCTCACAGACATGGTTCAAAACAGGGAACGGCCCGAGACCTCTAGGAAGAGAAGAAAACCAGCCTTTCTCTCATCCAGTCACATCCAGTCACATGATATAGCAAAGATCATCCCTTTCCCAGTAATCTCAGTAAAGAGTACCTGATGAGTAAATAAATGATGAATAATGTTCTTGGAACTTGAGTCACAAATACATAAAATTCTAAATTATTCAGCAGAGTTCTAAATAGTTGAAAGAAAGAATTCTGATAAAAGGTTCAATCAGATCTATACATGATAAGCTACATACACATTTAATGAGATTAAGTCAAGAATCCCCCAGCTAGGACAATATGATGTCAAGATGAAATATGTTTTAGTCCAGCTTTTCATTTTATAGATCAGGGGCTGGCAAACTATAGCCTATGCATCCAATCCAGCCCACTACCAGTTTTTGTAGAGCTCACAGCTAAACAGTTTAAAAAAAAAATCAAGGATAGTATTTCATGTCACTTGAAAAATTATATGAAATTCAAATTTCAGGATCTGTAGGAAGTTTCACTGGAATATAGCCACACTTATTGTCTATGGCTGCTTTCCTACTAGAACTGCTGCTGCTGCTGCTGCTAAGTCACTTCAGTCGTGTCTGACTCTGTGCGACCCCATAGACGGCAGCCCACCAGGCTCCCCCGTCCCTGGGATTCTCCAGGCAAGAACACTGGAGTGGGTTGCCATTTCCTTCTCCAATGCATGAAAGTGAAAAGTGAAAGTGAAGACGTTCAGTTGTTTCCAACTCTTAGCGACCCCATGGACTGCAGCCTCCCAGGCTCTTCTGTCCATGGGATTTTCCAGACAAGAGTACTGGAGTGGGGTGCCATTGCCTTCTTCGACTAGAACAGCAGGGTTGAGTGAATATGAGACCCTTGGCACACAAAGACTAAAATACTTACCATCTAGCCCTTTACAGAAAAAGTTTGCCAACCCCTGTTGTAAATGAAACTACTAAGCATCAAAGAATCAGGATGATAAAAACTAGACTTTATAACTTCCATTTTAGGGTTTTTTCTCTTACACTCCTGTTGTTTCAATTCTCTTTCCACTGTATCCTGAATTTCATTCCCACCCACTTGGCTTCTCTGTATCTACCCCCACATTTAACCAGGTTCACACCTGATCAAGTAAAAAGCAAAACAGACAAAACCTGCCAGGGTCAGATTTGCCCCTCTCTAGATCACCATGGGGTCGCAAAGAGTCAGACACGACTGAGCGACTGAACTGAACTGAGATCACGTCCTACTTCCTCTGCGATTGACTTCTATTTCTGCCTCCATTACTCTACCTAAACAGCAGTCTTCAGTCACCAGTGGTTTCCACGTCCGTCTCTCATTCACATCGTACGTTTCTGATTCACAGCTTACCTGGCCCCTCTACCTTTGAAACTGGTGACCAGGCTCTTCTTGAAATAAAAGCCTGACTTGAAATAATGCCCTGACTTCTGTGACTTCACAATCCTGATTTTACAGCTACTGCTCAGGGATGGTTTTTTAGTCTCTTAGTAACTCACCTGTCTTTACCTGGCCTTTATTTTCTTTTAAGTTTTACTTGTATAAGATACATTTTAAACTATTCTCTTAAATTTTCTTTTAGTATTTTGCCAAACTAATCTTTGTAAATAATAAAAATAATACTCAGTGGTTTTAATTTGCATTTCTTTCATTATTAGCAAGATTGAGTCATCCTGTTAATTCTCTGAATCACTTGTTCCAACCTTTTTCTCTTGTTTTTCAGCTAAAATGGTCAGCGAATGATTTGTAAGGACTCTATATACACAGAAATTAACTTCTGCCTGTCATCAGTGTTGCAGCATTTTTGTTTGTTAGTTTTGTTGACAGCATTTTCCTCCCATAGAAAAACTTTAATTTTTGTGTAGTCTAGGGATGAGATGGTTGCATGGTATCACCGACTTGATGGACATGAGTTTGCGCAAGCTCTGGGAGTTGGTGATGGACAGGGATGCCTGGCGTGCTGCAGCCCATGGGGTCTCAAAGAGTTGGACACAACTGAGCGACTGAACTGAACTGAACTTCTCAGTATGTTAGTATACTGGGTTTTTATATTATCACCAGAAGTATATGAGTTCCAGTTGCTCAATACCCTCACTGACACTTCATATTGGCAAACTTTAATTCTTGCCAATATGATGCACATATCTCATTGTGGTTAGCTTGCACTACTCTGGTTTTTGATGAGATCAGTCATCTCCTGGGTATATTTATTGGTCATTTGGTGAAAACCTTTGTGAAATGCCTTTTTAAGTTTTTTCTCACTTTTCTGTAAAGCTCTTTATTCTATTCAATGCATTTGTAAGAAAAGAGAGACTAACTCTTGACCAAGTATACTTGTTGCAAATAATTTCTCCCATGTTTTTAAAACTTGTCATTACACTTCTTTAAACAAAAAGATCTAATTTTAATGCAGTCAAAATTATAAATTTTCCTATATATTGGTGCTTTTTCACTTTTGATCAACTTTAAGAAAGAAGTGCTGAAGATGGTGGAGTAAAAAGACCCTGGGCTCAGCTCCTCTCACAAGCACACCAAAATAACAACTATCTGCAGAATAACCACTAATGAAAAAAGCCTGGGACCTACCAGAAAAGACCTTCTACACTAAAGACTTAAAACATGGAACCACATCAAGACCACTAACATCATACTCAACAGTGAAAAGCTGAACGCACTCCCTCTAAGATCAGGAACAAGACAAGAATGCCCACTCTTGCCATTTTTATTCAACACACTTTTGGAAGTCCTAGCCACAGCAATCATGTTTTAAAGAATTTATTCCAAGGTACTTTATGATTTTTAAATCACTACATGATATACTATGGATTTTTCAAATTTACATTTTATTCACTGCAAATGTTTTAAATGGTGTTGACGATAATAACATAAGCTCTTATTAGTGCTTTAGATACAGATTGATCCATTTAATCCTCATTATATCCCTATGAGATATCCTTTTTTATAATTAGAAAAAGAAGTCCATCGAAGTTAAATTATGTTCCCCAGGATACAAAGCTAGAAAGTGTTGAATCTGGAATTCAAAGTCAGGCAGTCTGGCATCAGACTGAATGCACTCAACAGCTAGGCAAATTGACGTTCAGTGAAACTGATGCCTGCATATTAACTATCCAGAATCCTTGTTAGGCACTTGTTAGTTTTAATATTTTTACATATGTTTGCATTTTTCCATAATAAAAACAGAGCTATACGAGTCCTTGTTAAATGTGTGTAAGTTATTCAAGAGAAATGGCTGGCTGTGAAGAATGGAACACTAGAAGATTTAGGAATTCGGAGGAGGGAGATTTATCAGTTTCTACCTTTATTATCTTTTAAATCTTATCTTTGTAAATGTATATCCTCTAAAAACTTGGAAGATTTCCTTCACTCTTAGTGAGGACTCCCTTCATTCCTTCCCTATAGATACAAAAAAAAATATATCTAAGAATAAATTTTAAAATGGCCTGGGCTGATACAAAGACTTGTTAAAAAAAAAAAAAAGACTGAGGGTTATAAAATTTTTGCTTAAAAAGAGAATATCCTCACACTTTATTTTTGAGGAGTACTACTTATTATACTGAATACGCAAAAGTCTTCTCATATTAAGCCTTTAAAGTTGATTCAGTCTTTAAGTGGATTCAATCTTGAAGGTGACAAAAATAATACTAAAGACTATATGGAAGAAAAAACAGAATGATCAAGGAAATTCTGAGAAATGATTGGAGCAGGAAAAATGGCACTACTGAATATTAAAATTTACTTAGTAGTTACAGCAATTATAATTAGCTTGGTACACGACTACTCAATTAAATCAGGTTCTATTAATAAAGGGGATGATGAGTAATAGGCAACTTGAAACTGTGCCACTAACTCAAAAATAAACAAAGGACACTGTGGTGGGGAGAAAGTCCAAAAAATCCTATGACTTTGAAGATACTGATATTTCAAATCAGTAGGGAATCTATGGTATTAATTACGTTAGCAGCTTCTAACCAAACTCTCTGAGAAGCACTGCCCTAGAGAAGCTCTTGCATACGTCTACCTGCAGGCAAGCAGAGGAATCAAAGCAGCCCTGTCACTGAACAACTAAAACGTCTTCTCACCACCCAGCAGCTAAGTACGCTGCAGTGTATACACCAGGGAATAACAACACATGAGTGAAAACGAACGAACCCAGGCACATGAAACAACATGTCAAATCAAGTTACACAGATTAAAGCATGATTCCAATTATCAATGGATAATTTCCATAATTGATTAAGTCAAGAGATACTACTAAACCCATGTTATGTCTAAGTGTGGAGAACAGCCAGGAGAGTAACTGAACATTGAAGCTGCCTGCCCCAAGGAAGGAAAACTAGCGACAGAAGAGACTGGGACAGGGACGACTGCCTTTCAGCGTCCACCTTCAGCCCTGGGACTCTGTACATAATCACATGCATTAATCTGATTACAAGCAAAAGTTAAGAAGTGTTTGTGGCTTATATTGGACAAAAATACAGATGAATGTATATGCAAAACAGAAACAAGGCTCACAGATATAGAAAACCAACTTCTGGTTACCAAAGGGGAGAGGAAAGGAGAAGGGAAAAGTTAGGCGTATGGGATTAACAAACTCCTACATACAAAAGGGAATGGCAAACCACTTCAGGATTCTTGCCTTGACACCCCATGAACAGGACGAAAATGCAAAAAGAAAGGACACTGAAAAATGAACTCCCCGGGTGGGTAGGTGCCCAATATGCTACCGGAGTTCAGTGGAGAAATAACTCCAGAAAGAATAAAGAGACGGAGCCAAAGCAAAAACAACACCCAGCTGTGGATGTGACTGGTGACGCAATTAAGTTCAATGTTGTAAAGAGCAATATTGCATAGGAACCTGGAATGTTAGGTCCAGGAATTAAGGCAAATTGGAAGTGGTTAAACAGGAGATAGCAAGAGTGAACAATGACATTTTAGCAATCAGCGAACTAAAATGGACTGGAATGAGCGAATTTAACTCAGATAACCATTGTATCTACTATTGTGGGCAAGAACCCCTTAGAAGAAATGGAGTAGCCATCATAGTCAACAAACGAGTACGAAATGCAACAAAAGAGTCTGAAATGCAGTACTTGGATGCAATCTCAAAAACGACAGAATGATCTCTTCATTTCCAAGGCAAACCATTCGATATCACAGTAATCCAAGTCTATGCCCCTACGAGTAATGCTGAAAAAGCTGAAGTTGAATGGTTCTGTGAAGACCTACAAGACCTTCTAAAACTAACACACAAAAAAGATGTCCGTTTCACCATAGGGGACTGGAATGCAAAAGTAGGGAGTCAAGAAATACCCAGAGTAACAGGCAAATTTGGCCTTGGAGTACAGAATGAAGAAGGGAAAAGGATGACAGAGCTTTGCCAAGAGAACGCACTAGTCATAGCAAACACCCTCCTCCAGCAACACAAGAGAAGACTACACATGGACATCACCAGATGGTCAATACTGAAATCAGATTGATTATATTATTCTTTACAGCCAAAGATGGAGAAACAAAAACAAGACCGGGAGGTGACTGGCTCAGACCAGGAACTTCTTATGGCCAAATTCAGACTTAAATTGAAGAAAGTAGGGAAAACCACTAGACCATTCAGATAGGACCTAAATCAAATCCCTTACCATTATACAGTGGAAGTGACAAATAGATTAAAGGGATTAGATCTGATCGACAGAGTGCCTGAAGAACTATGGACGGAGGTTCGTGATACTGTATAGGAGGAAGGGATCAATACCATCCCCAAGAAAAAGAAATGCAAAAGGGCAAAATGATTGTCTGAGGGGGCCTTACAAATAGCTGAGAAAAGAAGAGAAGCGAAAGGCAAAGGAGAAAAGGAAAGATATACCCATCTGAATGCAGAGTTCCAAAGAATAGCAAGGAGAGATAAGAAAGCCTTCCTCAGCGATCAATGCAAAGAAATAGAGGAAAACAATAGTATGGGAAAGTCTAGAGATCTCTTCAAGAAAATTAGAGATACCAAGGGAAATTTTCATGCAAAGATGGGCACAATAAAGGACAGAAATGGCATGGACCTAACAGAAGCAGAAGATATTAAGAAGAGATGGCAAGAATACACAGAAGAACTATACAAAAAAGATCTTCATGACCCAGATAATCACAGTGGTGTGATCACCAACCTAGAGCCAGACATCCTGGAGTGCGAAGTCAAGTGGGCCTTACGAAGAAGCACCACTACGAATAAAGCTAGTGGAGGTGATGGAATTCCAGTTAAGCTATTTCAAATCCTAAAAGATGATGCTGTGAAAGTGCTGTACTCAATATGCCAGCAGGAAAACTCAGCAGTGGCCACAGGACTGGAAAAGGTCAGTTTTCATTCCAATCCCAAAGAAAGGCAATGCCAAAGAATGCTCAAACTACCGCACAATTGATCTCATCTCACACACTAGTAATGTAATGCTCAAAATTCTCCAAGCCAGACTTCAACAGTACATGAACTGTGAACTTCCAGATGTTCAAGCTGGATTTAGAAAAGGTAGAGGAACCAGAGATCAAATTGCCAACATCCATTGGATCACTGAAAAAGCAAGAGAGTTCCAGAAAAAATATCTACTTCTGCTTTACTGACTATGCCAAAGCCTTTGATTGTGTGGACCACAACAAACTGTGGGAAATTCTTAGAGATGGGAATACCAGACCACCTGACCTGCCTCTTGAGAAATCTGTATGCACGTCAGGAAGCAACAGTTACAACTGGACACGGAGGAACAGACTGGTTTTAAATAGGGAAAGGAGTACATCAAGGCTGTATATTGTCACCCTGCTTCTTTAACTTATACACAGAGTACATCATAAGAAACGCTGGGCTGGATGAAGCACAAGCTGGAATCAAGATTGCCAGGAGAAATATCAATAACCCCAGATATGCAGATGACACCACTGTTACGGCAGAAAGTGAAGAAGAACTAAAGAGCCTCTTGATGAAAGTGAAAGAGGAGAGTGAAAAAGTTGGCTTAAAACTCAATATTCAGAAAACGAAGATCATGGCATCCAGTCCCACCACTTCATAGAAAATAGATGGGGAAATAGTGGAAACAGTGACAGACTATTTTCTTCAGCTCCAAAATCACTGCAGATGGTGATGGCAGCCTTGAAAATTAAAGACATTTGCTCCTTGGAAGAAAAGCTATGACCAACCTAGACAGCATATTAAAAAGCAGAGATACTACTTAGATGACAAAGGTCCATCTAGTCAAAGCTATGTTTTTTCCAGTAGTCATGTATGGATGAGAGAGTTGGACCATAAAGAAAGCTGAGGGCCGAAAAATTGATGCTTTTGTGAACTGTAGTGTTGGAGAAGACTCTTGAGAGTCCCTTGGACTGCAAGGAGATCCAACCAGTCCATCCTAAAGGAGATCAGTCCTGAATATTCATTGGAAGGACTAATACTGAAGCTGAAACTCCAATACTTTGGCCACCTGATGGGAAGAACTGACTCATTGGAAAAGACCCTCATGCTGGGAAAGATTGAAGTAGGGAGGAGAAGGGGACGACAGAGGATGAGATAGTTGGATGGCATCACCGACTCAATGGACATGAGTTTCTCTAAACTCTAGGAGTTGGTGGTGGACAGGGAGGCCTGGCATGCTGCAGTCCATGCGGTCGCAAAGAGTTGGACACAACTGAGCAACAGAACTGAACTGACATATAAAAATAGATAAGCAAAAAGGATATAATGTATAGCACAGGAAATTATACCCATTAACTTGTAATAACATATTATGGAATATAAGCTCAAAAAATACTCAATCACTATGCTATTAGACCCATGTCCTATTGCTGTACATAATACTATAAATCAATTATACTTCAATTAAACAATAAGATATAAGGTTATGCCATTAAATATGGTGACAACTTTGACAAGAATCAGACTATCTAGGAAGAACAGTATAACATTTTTCAGAAAGAGGCAGAGTATTCACTTTGATGGAAAAACATTAATTTTGGTATCATATGTCAAGGAGTTCTCCCAGATCCAGGTAACATCCTGAGATTATGGGGGAAAGTTTGTTTTTGTTGTGGTGGTGATTGTTATTATTATATAAATGTTCCAGGTCCTTTTGCTATTTGGCTATATGTATGATTTCGTTTTTGTAATACACTTGACATTTTTTATAAGCAATGTTTGTCTTTTGGAATTGTCTAGTTCACTTAATGCTAAATAGAAAGTAGTAATATTTTGTACATGAAAGAAAATTAAGGCTAAAAGAATAGCAACTATAAGCTAGGATGTAAAAGAAAAGTGTTCACCAGTAAGTGCATTTATTTAAGTAAGAAAATCTTGAAGAAACAGGGATTAGACAAAGAAGCATGAACAAGTTTTAAAAAATCTTTTCTCCCTATAATTTACCTGGAAAGGAACTCTTCTTGCCATATTCCTACCTGCCCACTATGAGAACTACACAGTAATAGCTTGTCAATGTAAATGGGTGACTTTAAACTCAGGTCTGGGTTGTCACACAATTCTTCTCTAAAAAGAATGCATGAGGAGACAGTCTGGGACACTTTAAGCAGGACTCGCTTGTTTCTATTAGATGGAAATACCACGGGTCACAGTGTAAAATCAGCAAGGGAAAAAAAAAAAACTGGCAGATAATGTAACAAAAGTTAAACACTAATTATACCTTGAGTTACTGCAAATTTCCTTTTCACGTTCTATTTTTATATTTTATTTTCCAACATATTAAGTTCGGAGGGATAGAGTTAAGAGTGTTCTATCGTCCTACATTACATAGAAGGATAAACATACTGATTAACTTCAGACTTAAGTTACACATGCATGTTTTAATTTCTAGGCTATCAGGATAGAGGAATAACTGGTTTGGTGAGAAGTCTCACTCACTGACTTGTGAACAGAGTGACATCTACTTTTTCGAGAACTGCCGCCACTGTGCTGTGTTAATCCCCCTCCCCCAGTCTCCTGAGTAGTGTGCTCCCCTACAGAGTTCCTAACTTTTAACTCATTCTCCATTAAGGCTCATTTAAATAAGAGAAAGCCAACAAACGTATAATAGAGAAAACAAAGAAAAGACAAAGATTGTTTCTTTGTAAAATCCAAAAAAAAATCTTAAAAATACTTCTGCTAAGACTGAAGACACAAATTTACAATTCTTTTATGAATCCCTGTAAAAAATTTTTTTTCCAGTTAGAAAAAAGTGATTGGAAAACTCATGCAGAAGAATAAGTACCTGAGAATAGCCAATATCCTTAACTGTTATTAAAACTTATTATGTGTGTGTGTGTTAGTTGCTCAGTCGTGCCCGACTCTTTGCGACCCCATGGACTGTGTAGCCCACCAGGCTCCTTTGTCCATGAGATTTTCCAAGCAAGGATACTGGAGTGGGTTGCCATTTCCTTCTCCAGGGGATCTTCCCAACCCAGGGATCGAACCCGGGTCTCCTGCACCGCAGGCAGATTCTTTACCGACTGAGCTTCAAGGGGAGCCCAATAAAACTTATTATAATGTTACTATAAACAAAAAATAAAGTATTGGCTCAGGACATACAAAAATAGCAGAATCAGAAGACAATCCAGAAATAAATCTAAGTATCTATGAAAATTTAGGACTTCTCAGGTGGTGCTAGTGGTAAAGATCCCGCCTGCCAATACAAGGAGACATAAGAGACATTGGTTCAATCCCTGGATTGGGAAGATTCGCTGGAGGAGGAAATGGCAACCCACTCCAGTATTCTTGCCATGGACAAAGAGCCTGGTGGGCAACAGTCCGTAGGGTCGCAAAGAGCCAGACACGACTGAAGTAACTTAGCACACATGAAAATTTAACACATAAAGGTATCTGGTCAAATTGTTAAGAAAGAGATGGTTTATTTATTAAATAGAGCCAACACAAATGGTTATTTTAAAAAAAAAAAAAAAACTAGATCCTTGAGAACATAATATAAAAAATTCAAGTTGATATAGTAGAATTAATTATGACACTCTAGCACTACCAAGCATTTCAGGGGAAAGGAAATCTACAATGTTAGAAAAATTATTAATGAAATGAGTAACTGTGGACAAATCCAGCTTCAATAATGATAAAAAGTATGCCAAAAGATTAAAAATACAATGGTGAAAGGGACAGAGATGATGGTGAAGCTAAGAGGACTAGGGCACAGATGAAATGGGAGGTACGGAAAAAAACTGTGGTTAAAAAGGTTAAGAGAGTGTGTGCAATTCCAGAACAGTGTCAGCTTCTGGTAATGCGTTCCCAAGTGAGAATGAAGCATTACACCAAGTAGGCCAAGAGCAAAAAGATCCAGGCCCATGGAAAGGAAGAGGATGATGACAGAATACCAGAAGGATACATTCCTTCTGACGTCACAATGAAAAAATAGAACACTAAGAGGGAAAATATGAATACTGGAGGATTTTTACAAGATTTCCAATATATCAGGTTGCACTGATCATTAGAGAGCAAAGGATTATGGTCTATATGATGGGAAGGAAAAATCCCAGATGAAAGGAATATATAATGTTAACATACAAATGTTAAATATATAATATACAAGGTTAACACCCAATTCTATACAAACAGATTTTCAATAAATGTCTCTTGAATTGGGGAGAAGGGATTTTAGAGAAAGTTAAACAATACATTGGTTTCATGGGCTGGGAAGCTTGAAACTAAATTTTGTTGAAGGGCAGAGAATGCCTCTAAGTTGCTATCATTAAAAACCACCTGTTCAATAATTCTCTTCTTTAACCTAAAGAAGGTTATGGACCCTTATTTGTCCGTTAATATGGGCAGGAGTGCACATGCTAAGTCACTTCAGTCATGCCCAACTCTTTGCAACGCTATGGACTGGAGCCCCCCAGGCTCCCCTGTCTACAGGTTTCTCCAGGCAAGAAGACGAGTGGATTGCCATGTCCTCTTCCAGGGGAATCTTCCCAACCCAGGGATAGAACCCGCGTCTCTTGAGTCTCCCACATTTGCAGGCAGGTTCTTTACTGCTAGTGCCACCTGGGCACAAGCATCTGGCTGAAAATCAGATCATTTCTTAATTAATTCAAAATTCAACATCCATGAAACCATAATTACATGTCACATGTTTCAGCAGATATTTCTAGAGGTTGTTCAGAAGGTTTAATGTCCTTGGAAGGAGAAGTCCAGCAGTGAGAAGAATGTCGCAGTAATCGAGGACAAGCCTAGCAGGAAAGAAGGGGTGTGAAGGCCAGGAGTGCGCCTGAAAGCAGGGCGCACCTTGTCAGAGTCCAGCCCCAGGGCCTCCTGGCAACAGAAGCAGCAGTGAAAAGACTTGGGGTCCTGGTCTAGGGTCTGCTTGTCACGAAGGTCTCAAGGTGGCGAGGCAGAAACTTGCTCTAAAAACCACTGACTGGGGAGTTTTGGGGGAGATCATATCCTGAAAGCAGAAGGCCACGATGAACTCTCTGAAGTCCTGGGGTGGGACTCTCACCTCCAGGAAGACCTGAGAAGCCATCTGCCACTGACTAGGCTTACCACAAGGCCAACGTGGCCAAGGCTGGCTTGGTAGACGACCTTGAGAAGCTTAAAGCCCTTAAGGTTCTGAACCAGAAAGTAAATATACCGCCCAGGTGGGCGCTCAAGAAAAAGATGATGTGAAAAACTGTGCTGAGTTTTTGTCTCTCTCAAAGACCAGGAACAAAGAACATGAGAAAGAGCTGGAGAAGATGAAAAACATTAATTCCATTTGATGAGACAACCACTGAGGATTTGAATGAAGTCTTCCCAGAAACCAAATTAGACAAGAAGTATCCCTACTGGCATCTAAAGCCTACTGCAAATTTGTAAGCTTGAGTCTACGAGAAAGTTCTGGCCCCTGGCCCTTGAATTATAAAATCTGGGCATTAAAAATAACTATATACTGGCCAAAAAAAAAGGTTTCATGTCAACACCTTGTGAACACATGTATTTAAAGAAAGCTTGATTTCATTGTAGTAATTTAGAAAGTTCTATTCTTAATTCTCTCTTGAGTTCTTCTTCAACCCGAGGCTTAGCAATGGGTGACTTAGAGCTTGGGAGGCGAGCAGGACATCTGAAATGCCTAAATGCAGAATGGTCATCATAAAGTTGCTATGTTTTGTTAACCCGCCCCTCAGTCTTACACACAGGAGTTGTGCTAAGTTGCTTAATCGTATCCAACTCTTTGTGACCCTATGGACTGTAGCCCACCAGGCTCCTCCGTCCATGGGATTCCCCAGGCAAGAATACTGGAGTGGGTTGCCATTCCCTTCTCCAGGGGATCTTCCTAACCCAGGGATCAAATCCAGGTCTCCCACACTGCAGGCAGATTCTTACCATTTCAGCTATCCGGGAAGCCCTTGAGTAGTCATGAAGTATCAAGGCAACAAGGATGAGAGTCTGGTGCATAAAATGAAATGCTAAATAATCTAGGTAATAGAAATTCTGAGCAATTTGATAGTGACGGTTCATCCTATAGTGTGAGCTGGCAGCCACATAAGAATATAAAAAATGTTACGAAATATTTAGTAATACATATATGGATATACACTTTTGGAAGTTAATGGTTAGTAGCATGTTTACCTACTATAATTACAATAAGTTAAAGTATAATTGTTAAGTCAGTACAATAGTAAGAAGCTGAAGCAAACTTGTAAATTAATATGACTGGCATGTCTAAAAAGTACATATGTATGAGTAGGTAAACATTTCCAATTTTCTTTTAATTTGATCATGAAAGTTGTTCAAGGAAGGATGTTAACATAATGATTTTTGCACAGAGTTGTCCCAGGCTTTCTGGAAGGGTGAAAGAGTGGCAAACAAACCCCTGGAACAAGAAAATACTGGTATAGAGACAGTGACATTACAGAGCAACATCAACCACAGGTTTTAACAAGACGGGAGGGATCTGGTAAACCTTTCCACAAATTCATGGGAGACAGTCTATTAAGAGAAAAACTATTAATAGAAGTGTCTTCAACAATTTTTTCTCTACTAGAAGCTATCTAGCATAGAAACTCTGACTTAAATCTGCAGAGGATGTATGCATTTGATTTGAAAGGGTATGGCTAAAACATTTAACCAAAATCTCTATTAAACTTAATTCTTGAGATTCCCTGGAGGTCCAAGGTTAGGACTCAGCTCTCAGTACTGAGGGTCTGAGTTCAACTCCTGGTTGGGGAACTGAGATCCTACATACAAACAAACAAGCAAACAAAAAACAACCAATAACAATAAACTTAAGAATTCTGTATTCATTGAGCTCTTTTGAGATTTTTTCTTTAGAACAATTTAGCGAGAAAAAAATGTCTTACAAAAGAGTTGGGGAAAAAAGGTTCAGTTTCTCCTCATTTTAATCTGTTTCAGGAGATGCTAAGAAATACTAGAAAATTGTGTTTAGCTGTGGGAAAAAATCCAAATGAAAGAAATATCAATTTTCCCATTCTTTGGGAAGTTGTATTAGAGAACAGAAAACAGAAACAAATATCAACTCCAGAAGATAAATAAGCAACACATGTTTAGGTATAAAATTACACTGGAAAATTAATAAGTGTGTTATGAATTTGTCAAATTAACAGATTAAGTGGAGCACAGGGAGCTGGGTGGTAAGCCAAGGTTCAACAACAGATCACAAGAGGAAATGAAATAAAGAAGTTCATTCTTCACAAGTCCTAGAGGAAGTACTTGACAAGCCTCAAGGAACCACAAGGAGGTCAAGGCAGAGAGCAGACAGAGACCAGACCTGAGGCACACGCCTTTCTTAGTGTCTATGTGAAGCGCGAAGAGCTCATTCATTGGAAAAGACCCTGATGCTGGGAAAGACTGAAGGCAGGAGGAGAAGGGGACGACAGAGGATGAGATGGCTGGATGGCATCACCGACTCAATGGACACAAGTTTGGGTAAACTCTGGGAGTCGGTGATGGACAGGGAGGCCTGGCGTGCTGCAGTTCATTGGGTCGCAAAGTCGGACACGACTGAGCAACTGAACTGAGCTGAACTGAGGTGCTTTGGGCTTCCTGGGTTAAGCCTATATTGATAAACTCAAACCAAATGACCAGGGTTTTGGTAAGCCACCTGGGCACAGAAGGGCAAGGCAGTGGGAGGGAGAGGACACAGCTGACTAGCAGTGCTGTCAGAAACCCGCATGTTCCTGTGACTCTGAGGGTCACTATGTAGGGTATGCACTTGCTTGAGGGGGCATCAGTTTAAGGTCACTGCAGGCTGCTGGGCCAAACCAAATGGATGCCAACAAGAAACACCATGGAGTAGCTTAGCTAAACTCTCAACCAAGCTTGAGATGAAAACTAGAGAAATGATCAGTGTGGCAAGATTTGGGTAAAGAATCTATTTCAGTCAATTAAGTTCAATTATCTAAGCAGGTGAGTTTTAAAATAGTTTTTAAAGATGTCTGAAAAAAAGAAAGTCTTGTGCTGAGAAAAAAGATCTTACCACCACCTCTGGGGGGAAAAATACTATTCAGCAAGTTTGTTAGCCAAGTACATGTACTTTCCAATTACAGATCACTGGCTATGCAAACACCAGGAACTAACATTCACATGCATGAAATGACCTATATTTCTAGTCTTGGAGAACCAAAGGCAGCAGTTCTCAAATTACAGTCCCGAGACCAGCAGCGTCAGTATCACCTGGAAATTTACAGGCAATGAAAACCTTCTGGCTGGATCCTAGACCTATTAATCAGAAACTCTTAGAGCTGAGCTGAGCAATCCATGACTTGACAAGTTCTTCAGGTGATTCTGATGTAAGCTAAGTTTGAGATCTACTGGTAGATAATGCTGAGGAAAGCATCCAATCAGCTACGTAAGAACCATTCTTTTCTTTCTTCTTTTTAATATTAGCAATCTCTTAACCAGTATCACTATTAGGTGAAAGAAATGCTCTTAACTAGGGACCTCACTTTCAGACTTAATGCTCCTGCAAAGGAAGAATCCAAAAGAAATTTTATAAGAATGTGGTTTTGCTTTTGGGGAAGGGAAGGGAGGCAGTTATTCATTTAACAAGTATTTAACAAGCAGTTACTTTGTTCCAGGCACTCACCAAGAAGGAAAGACAAGGAAGTAGAGAAAAACTCTGAAAGCCACCAACAATTCTATCCTGGGTTCTATTCAGTGTATTCCTAATAACAGACTGTCTATTCTTGGAGTACACCTAGAGAGTAACACCCACGTGAGTAATAAGGTATATAGATTGAAAGCAATGGACTAGCAAAGCAAAAAATCCTTGGTTTATCCCTGATGATCTAGAATCAGTGGTTCTCAAACTTTTAACATATATCAGAATCACCTAGAGGGCTTATTAAAACACAGATTCCTAGGTCCAATCTCTGGAGTTTCCATCCTCAGTATTCTGAGGCCCCCAATTTTTTTACTTCTAATAAATACCCAAGTGATGCTGATGGTCCAGGAACCACATTTTGAGAACCCCCAATCTAGACGATCAGGCACAAAACAAATGTGGAAGCATTCCACGCAGGAAAAGTCTAGAGATTACCAGTACATTCCTCAAGACTTATTTCAATTGTAATTATTGCTCAGATTTAGTTTGCTGCCCTCAGGGCAAAGATAATAGGCAAGAGAGAGATTACCTTTTAAGCAATTTTATCATGATAAACTGTGATCAGCTATCTATGTTGGATTAATAAATCTCCAATATGAGGGATTTCCTAAACTAGAAGCAAAAACTGGTCCTCAAATATTTCCATAATTGTGATGCAGAAATCCAAATCTTGTTTTAATATTCTGTACTATACGGATGGACTTCTCTAAAAATTTGAGGCAGGCTCTCCCTTCGGGCCCAAGGAAAATCCTGTATCTACCTAATTATATACAGCCAAATGAGAGTAAAGTTAGAAGTAATTTACATGCTTTAAAGACTATCCCAAGAGCCTGGGCTATGGGGAAAGAGTACTTCCAGTTCAGCTGCTTTTCAACAGGAGAATAATTAAAGTTAAGGAGTCCCCAAGGCTTAGGAATCCCCTGGTTCCTTTCCCTTGAGAGTCTAGAAGCTTTGAGAAAAATAGATCAAGTTCCACAAAGAGGTCAAAGTCATTCTGGCTACAAAGGTGAGAAAACAGATCGACTCTTCAATAACACAATCCTCCAGTCCTTAGTCCTTCCTTCAATCTTCTCAAATGCCAAATTCTGATTGGCTTGACCCAAACAGAATCATTCAACTATGGAGTAAATTAGCAAATGATAACTTGAAACCTACTGCATAACAAGGAAGATAACCTGGATTACCTAACTGGATTATCTACCCTTATCCTCCATATCAACCTTGTTTTATGCTATTTATAGACAAATACAACTTGGGAGTAACTGTTACTATTAGTGAGCCCAAGTATTAAATATAAAGAATGTCTTCCTCTAAGATACTGAAACACACTGTATTGTAAACACAGTGAAAAGTCAATGACAACAGCTAGAAAGTTGCCACCTTGCCTGCTTAAAGTCACTTCTTGTCCTCTCCATGCAGAAACAAGCAGAGAGATGATTGCTTAGCCGAAGACCTGGAAAGTAGATGTTTTCCTGAAAAGTGTAAAATATGTAAGTTGTGTTACCAGACTGTGAAAGATGAAGGATAGATCAATATAACCCCAATCTTGAGTTCATTCTCTGCTCAACAGATGGAAATTATTTGTAAGAGGAGTCAGGGAATTGTTGAAAAGCACAGGGATTAAAATTAGTAGGTAATCTATTACGGCTATGAGACTTTTTAAAAGACGTTAGGGAAATATGAAGTAATAATCAGATGACTAATGATAATCACATACATTTTTCAAGAGGCTTAAAAAGAAAACCTTGGAAGAGAAATAACAATAAAAGCAACCTATAATCCTGGTAGAAAGATTATCAGTTACTTTCTCTAACAACAAAATAATCTCTAAAATTGGTCAGATCTAAAACCCACACAATTCTTTTTTTAGTGTTTATTTATTTGGCTGCATCGGATCTCAGTTGTGGCACGTGGGCTTAATTGCCCTGGTGACATGTGGGATCTTAGTTCCCTGACCAGGGATTGAACCTGAATATCCTGCATTGGAAGACAGATTCTTAACCACTGGACCACCTGGGAAGTACCCCCACACAATTCATTTTTCTTTATGTAGGAAAATAACTAGATATGGGGCATCCCTTGGTAAGTATCTAACTTGAACTGAACCAATGCTGAATCGACTTTTCCTCCTGCACTGGCCTGTTTTCTAGTTAAAAACCAAGAGATTCTTCAGACTGCCCTCTAAGATCAATGAACTGTGCACTGAATCATTCTTGCCATTCAAGATGTTCCTCTTGTTTAAGAATATTAAGCTATCTTACTTTATTGGTCCAAAGAATTCAACAGTAGTTTAATTTTCTACACATCTTGGTATGGAAAATATAGCCACCAATCATATTCACCGAATATGGTCCACTGAATGTAAAAGTAGGAAATGTATAGCTGAGGCCAGAAACATAAGTTTAAAAAAAATTTTTTTTCCCCAGTGGTCATGTATGGATGTGAGAGTTGGACTATAAAGAAAGTTGAGTGCCGAAGAATTGATGCTTTTGA
The DNA here is from genome assembly GCF_910594005.1 of Cervus elaphus. Taxonomy (NCBI): domain Eukaryota; kingdom Metazoa; phylum Chordata; class Mammalia; order Artiodactyla; family Cervidae; genus Cervus; species Cervus elaphus. Next base: position 34,265,424 of record NC_057846.1, read on the forward strand.
ACTGTGGTGTTGGAGAAGACTCTTGAGAGTCTCTTGGACTGCAAGGAGATCCAACTAGTCCATCCTAAAGGAAATCAATCCTGGGTGTTCTTTGGAGGGTCTGATGTTGAAACTGAAACTCCAATACTTTGGCCATCTGATGCAAGGAGCTGACTCATTTGAAAAGACCCTGGTGCTTGGAAAGATAGAGGGCAGGAGAAGGGGACGACTGAGGATAAGATGGTTGAATGGCATCACTGACTCAATGGACATGAGTTTGGGTGGGCTCTGGGAGTCGGTGTTGGACAGGGAGGCCTGGCATGCTACAGTTCATGGGGTCGCAAAGAGTTGGACACGACTGAGCGACTGAACTGAACTGAAACTATGTATATTTGTAATGGAGTCATGTCCAGAAAACACTAATACACAATTATAACTTCTAAGTAAGTTTATTTAATTATCCATCGTTCTCATGAAAGAGATAAACCATTCACTTAAAAATTAATCTTTTTCCCATGTTTGAATTTGAGACGGTAACAACCAGCAATTATCCAATATTCTTTCACATTAGCAACAAATAAAATGTGCATTCTTACTAACATCAGAATAGATTTTAATATATAAAGAACAAACAAGTAGTTACCAGTGAGAGGGAAGACAGACATAGACACAGACAGACTAGAAACTTAAAGGGCTTCAAAGAAACCTGTAGACAAACCTTGAATATTATCAAGATCCCAGAAAAAAAGGAACTAGAATACAAGTCATAGCACCTTAGGCAGAGAAATGAACTTGGATCAGTTTTCTTGACTTCTGTGATGTTATTCTTTTGCCAGACTTTTAGTCCCACTTTTGGATAGCCCATAAATACAGCAGTGACCAAAACAGAATAATGTGCTATTAGCTTTTCTTCAGACTCAACAAATTTGTAGCAAATAATTATTTTAAAAAATTAGCATAAATAGTTCATACAGATTGTTTTAAAGAGAAGATTACTTAACTTATGCCCTAGATCAGAGATAAATATATTTTTAGCAGCAGTTTGGTAAAGCCAGATCACCTGGTTCAAAATCCTGTTTTGCCTCTTACTAACTGTGCAACTTTGGACACTTAACCCAATCTCTCTGTGCCTCAGCTGCTTCATATATAAAAACAAGAAAATTAGTATCTATTCAGGGGCTGCTCTGGTGCCTCAGTGGTAAAGAATCCGCTTGCCAGTGTAGGAGAGACAGGTTTCGTCCCTGATCAGCGAAGATCCCACAGGCCATGGAGCGACTAAGCCCGTGTGCTACAATTACTGTGCTCCAGAGCCCAGGAGCCTGAACTACTGAGCCCTCACATCTAGAGTCAGTGCTCCACAAGAGAAGCCACTGCAATGAGAAGCCCATACACCGCAACTAGAGAGTAGCCTCCGCCAGCCCCAACTGGAGGGGAAAAAGCCCATGCAGCAACACAGACCCAGCACAGACAAAAATAAATAAATAAAAATTATTTAAAAAATTCTCAACAAGCTAATTCAGTTAATCAACACTCTCCTGTTGTACTGGTTAACTGAATTAATATATGCAACACAGAAAAATGATTGCTTTATAGTAAAGTGCTCTGTAAGCGTTGGCTATTACAGGTGTATATTTAAATCACATAAAGACGTGTAGTTTTTTAATCCTTACAGTTTAATATTAAACATCTAACATTCCTCCATCCTTTTGCATCTAGTTACACTATTTATTGACCTGTGAAGCCCTATGCTCTTTTTAGCCTTAAGAAAGAATAAGAATATGCAACATGCTTGCTAAATGCCTCAGACGGATAGGCACAAAGTATTTGAAGAAACTAAAATACTTAGTTTAATTGATTGGATAGGGCTTGAAAGATGCCTGTAAACACAAAATTTGGGTCTTCTAGAGACAGAGATGGATTTGTGGAACATTTAAAATGTGTTCACTGAAGTTACTTCCTATTCCCTGGATAACTATGACACCATACAAATACACCCCACAGAATCTAAGGGATGTATAAACTTTAAATAAGACTGTCATTTCAAGGTCAAAAGGGCTTACAGACTTCCCTGACCACCACTACATTGGATAATTCTACTAACAAAGAATCTGGCTTTACAAAAGCTTTGTCCCTTTTGGACTTTTTTAATGATTAATGGCATAAAATAGTGGTAATGTTTTCATCTATATTAGGAAGTATTTGTTCATATCTTCCTTTACGAATGATCATTCATTTTTTTGCTCATAGTTTCTGTTAAGATCAAGCATTAAAATGCTTATGTGAGCTTTAAAGATCTCTCAAAACAAGGCTTTACTTGTAAGTCAGAGTACAGGACACTGCCTTATTAAAACAGAGGTACAGCAAGGTGCAATAAATGTGGATTAATGGGAAAAACAAAGGATTGGCGGTCAAAAACCTAGGCTTGAGGTTCCTGCTCTGCTACTAACTAGCTATTTCAGTTTATAAAACCGAAAATGTGTTCTGAAAATAACCTCTCTCAAGTTCACCGGTAAATTTATTTTGGGAGGAGGGAGTCTCACACTCTTTAGAAAGTCTGTTAAGCTATATTATCTTCTCCACAAAAAAAATGAACACAATTCACTCTTTTTTTTTTGGCAAAGAATTAGGAACTTCTGTACTCACTGAAGTCCATGTATCCCAAGTTTAGAACTTTTAAATGAGACAATTACAATGGTACCTGCTGATTTAATACCAAAAATGCCGCTTACCCATTTTCATTACCCCCACACTTCGAAGTTTGGGTGTTCAACCTGTAAATATATCAGAGCTAATAAGTTTATGCTTAGAAAACCGTCAAGGAAACACCACTTTATCCTCATCAGCAAAAAGAAAGTATTTCCCCCCACTTGAGGAGTATGTGCTCTCCTAGGAGGTTTGAGATTTCTATCCTGACAAGCTACACCCTCAAACCAGTGATTTTCTCTATTGCACTGAAAGTGTGTTAGTCGCTCAGTCAAGTCTGCCTCTTTGCGACCACATGGACTTGCCCACATAGCTGGCCAGGCTCCTCTGTCCGTGGGATTCTCCAGGCAAAAACACTGGAGTGGGTTGCCATTCCCTTCTCCAGGGGATCTTCCCGACCCAAGGATAGAACCCAGGCCTCCTGCATAGCAGGCAGATTCTTTACTGTCTGAGCCACCACACATTATTGTCCTCAAAATTCTCAAGTTGAATTACAGTAAACCTCTTGAAGAAACTTAAAAAAAAAAAAAATTTTATATCTAGGGTCTAATAAGCACTAGCAAAGCTATCCAAAAAGGAAACTTAGGTTCTGATAAGGACTGAACCGTTGATATGTATTCATAGCCGCACTGCTGAAAGCCATAGCAGGAGCTTTGCCAGAGTCTCAGCTGTTGTAATTAAAGACAGACCCTCAGGAGCAGCCACCGTTAGTGGCGAAGTGCTGTCATTACAAAGGCTTTGCATTATGTGGATTACACATTTCAAGCATACAGAGTTGCTACCAGACCTCAGGGACCATCTTTACCGGCAAAACTGCTCATTAAAGCAATCAAGTTTTCTCTATGCATGTGTTTTAAAATTTTCTAAACTTCGCTTAGCTTGTTGGGCAACTTTACCTAACCATGTGAAACAGAGACATCTCTATAGAAGTTCTGACAGTCTCACTCTACTACTTGACCAATTTTAAAAACCAAAGCATTACAAAGTAAAAACCAACCACCCAAGAACATCACTTATAGACACATCAGATCAACAAATAAAATACTGCTGCTCTGGAAATAACTGTTGGACCCCCCAAAAATCACTTTTTAAGTAAATAAGTATAAGCAACAAAATATGAATAGAATAAAACAAAGATTTAGAGGAAAGCCAATTCCAACTGTGCAACACAATCATGGTTCATGATCTAATAGAAAAACGTGCAGGTATTTCAAACCCTCTAAATCATCCTTCAACAAAGTACAGATATTTCTAAATAAATGAGAAAGGAAACAGGAACACAGAAAAGCAAACCAAAGTAGTATGCTTACCAAAAAAATCATAATTGCCAGTTTTCTAAAATTAATCACCCAAGTAATAATTGGGTGATTATTTTCCCAAACTTAAGATTTTGCAACCCAAGTACAGTATGATTATTGTTGTTTAGCCACTAAGTCCTGTCCGACTCTTGTAACCCCACGGACTGTAGCCCGCCAGGCTCCCACATCCACCTTTCTTGGGGTTTCCCAAGAAAAAACACTGGAGTGGGTTGCCATTTTCTTCTCCCAGGTATCTTCCTGACCAAGGGATAGAACCGGCGTCTCTTGCATTGGCAGGTGTATTCTTTACCTCTGGGAAGCCCACATTATGATAGCCTTCAGCATAATAAAACATAATTTTATAACTTAAAAGTGCCCATGTACACTAGTTGTACTCAGAGAAAAAATGATTCTCACATAACTTGTCATTGAGTAGAAGTGCAATAATATTTATCATCGATAAAAGTACTATAATTATATTTTACTGGTTCTATAAAGTAATTTTTACATATTCTTGACATACATCGAGCTATAATTGACATCACTTTCAGGTGTACAACATTCCACATGTATATACTGCAAAGAGGTGAAAACATTAACATATTAAATGATAAAAGTAAAAAATGGCTAAAAATTATACTAACATTGAAATTATCACTAGCCACTAGTTAGAAATTCCGGAAAACGTAAACAAAAGTTATGCTATTTTTTCTCGTTGTTCAACAACTGAACTCTACAGATAATTCCTTTTTTTCCCCCCCAGTCATATGAATTCTTCCATACGTTTTTTAAAAAGAAAATGTACATGGGTATTCAAGATACTTGAGGCATTCTCTTCAAAGTTTTACATCTTTATGTTTCAGTAAGCTTCGGATATTTAAGTATCTGGGCAGTAAAGCAGACTTGTTTCTGTTTTAATTGAAAGCTTTTAACAAAGTGAGCAATGACCGAGTATCGAAAAGGTTTCTAAATTGTGACTTCACTCCTCCAGTCCCCTTGGGCCTCAAATGTTAAAACGGTACCCTCTTTCCAATCAACAATATCTTTTGAATGAAGCCTAAAACCTTTTAAGAATATCTCATAAACCAAATTAACAGTTTTCTAAATGTGAACTCAAAGACATTTAAAGCCTGTACTACTTCCATTCCCTCTACACATACACGACACACTGTCGAAAGGAGAATTCAAAAACTTGTTATAATTTTATGCCACTCTGACTTCATACTTTGAAACAGTCCCATATTCATCTGTCGCTCCCAAAAGCGAATAATGCACTCACAGTTGGGATGCTTCACATTGCACTTGGAATCCACAATTTTGAAAACTTGAGGGAACTGTGGTTAAAGCCTTGCAATTACCAACAACCTCAGCCTGTTTTCTTTAACATCATTAAGCATTACTAAGTCATTTCTTTCCACACAGCCATGACGGCGGCCAAGGACATCAAATAAATACTGAGAAACTAACTGGAATATACTGAGCATTCCAAACAAATGGAGAAAATTCAACCCTAAGTACGGGAAGGAAGGAAACTGCCTTGAAAGATCTAAGTGGGCGCGAGTTTAGGAAATGGCTCAAACTAAACTACCTGGCAGTCGGGAGACGTTTTTTGCACCCACACCACCGTGGGATCTTAGGCGTTTCACGAAGATCAGAGAGCTGAATCAAGGAGTCAAGAACTACCGACGACACAGCAGCCTCGCAAACACTCCACCCAGCCCTTACAACGGCCGCATCGCCCGGGACACGCGGCGGCCGCATCGCCGGGCGCGTTAGGTCCGCCCGCCCGTCGGGGCTGCTCACCCCTCGCTGATGCCCGAGCGCCCTTCGCGCCCCGCTCCCGAGCCGCCCTCGCCTACCCGAACGCCCCCAAGTCCACCCGCTCCGGCAGCGGAGGGCCAGCGCCGGCGGGCATCGTCCGGAGAGCGCGGGCTCTGCTCCGAGGCGACGCGGCGCGCGGACGGCCGCACCGGCCCGGGCGGCTCAGCGCCTCGGGGCGCCGCGAGAGCAGCTGTCACGCCGGCGGCTTTCGGCGTCTGGCGCTCCGCAGCCGCGGGCGGCGCGTGAACCTGAGGGGGCGGCGGGTGCCGGGAGAAGCCACGCCCACCATGACGGCCCCGGCCCCGCCCCCAGGGTGCCTCCCCACCCCCACACACCCCCATCCCCCACCTCTGCCTCTGCGGCCCGCAACGAACGCCAGTGACTTCCTTCCGAAGGCCCGCAGGATTCCAGACTCTCTTCACTGCTTTCGGGCGACAAAGAACCGCGGACCCCTGGGTGCGGGCGACGCCGCGTCCGAGCTATGGGGCTTCCCCCTCCTGCTGCCTCAGCGTCCCTCAAGAGAAGCTAAAAGTTAAGCTAAAAGTTCACTCTAGGCATCGGGGCGTTCACTCCCCTCGCAGGCCCCACCTTTGGGTCCAAATGCTGAACTTCGTGATAATTTAACATTCTCTCTTGAATTCAATCTGGCACCTTGCTGGCTGCTAAATCGCCTCTCCACCAACGCCACATTTGCCCCACAAACCTTGAGCAGCCTTCTTTGCCCGGCCAGTTCTTCAGAATCCAAATTTTCGAGGCGATACAGGCCATACAGAACATCCACCAACCTGCCCCCGAAGAAGCTTCAGGAAGGAAGCGGGCGCTCCTCAGGCACGTGTACCTACGCACGCGGAGGAGTCTGTGCCCCGAAGATACAACATCTGAGCCTGCGCAGACAGCGGAGCCAGCGGCCTTGGGGGGCGGAACCTGAGGATGGGGGTGGGGGGCATTGGGGGTGGGGGGAGGGGGCGATTGGACCCTGAGCGTGAGTTCAGTGTCCCAACGAGAAAAGCGCGTCTACCACATACGCTATTTGCACATGTGAAATTGAAGTGAAAGTCGCTTAGTCTGTTGAACTCTTTGAGACCCCTATGGATTGTAGCTGCCCCCGCTGCCCCCCGCCCCAGGCTCCTCTGTCCACGGGATTGTCCAGCAGGAAGACTGGAGTGGGTTGCCATGCCCGTTTCCAGGGGCTCTTCCCAACCCAGGGATCAAACCCAGGTCTCTTGCATTGCGGGCGGGTTCTTTACAGTCTGAGCCAGCAGGGAAGCACACGGTAGACCTTAAATAAAGATCATTTTGTCAAATGGCTAAATGGTCTATACCTGCTACTGGCATCCTTTCCACTCTGTTGGGGGCCTGGGTTCTCTTCCACAAAGCTGGGTAGAGTGGGCACTGTGAAGAAAAGTTTCCAGGCATCCGCAGAAGGGGCCATTCCGGTACAGTTTTGTTGACTGTAATTCAAAAAGTTTTTGAAAAACAGTGTATGTTAGACAGCTGAAGACCAACTGCCTTAGCTGAAGCTTGTACTTGGCGGTAGTAAACACTTCACAACAAGTTTGAGGGATGAGAATGACAAGATTTTAAAGACTCCTTGGATTAATTATAGCATGACCTATTATAGCCAAATTTAAGGATTATCTAGGTCATAGAATCCAGCTCCTCCAGTCCAGTCACTGAAACTTAACTTTCCATTCGCAGGCCTGCACCATCCTTCTCTAGTCATTTTGGAACAGGGAACCCAAATGATGCTGAGAGAGCTAACTTAGGCAGGTTGATAAGAAGTCCAAGCCTAAGTCCGCTTTAAGGAGGAGGTGAACCTTCTTTCTTTTTCACATTCTTTTGCCTTGGATAAGTAGGCCTTGTAGGCAGCAGTATCTCTTGTTCAAGGACATGTCTTTTTTGAGCTTTGGATGAACATTACTGGAGGACTGGGGAAAACTTCCACAGCCTTGAGCTCTGGGTTAAGCTGTTCCTCTGGCTAATCTCATGCTGTTGTCATCCCAGGATGTATGTCACTGGGAAAGGGTCTGGGCAAAATTCTCACAGCCTTGAGGTATTTTTTATCTATTCTCAGCAGCTAGTTGAGAAGTATATAAGGCCCTGCTTCTGGCTCAGACGGGAAAGTGTCTGTCTACAATGTGGGAGACCTGGGTCCGATCCCTGGGTCGGGAAGATTCCCTGGAGAAGGAAACAGCAACCCACTCCAGTATTCTTGCCTAGAAAATCGCATGGATGGAGGAGCTTGGTGCAGGCTACTGTCCATGGGGTCGCAAAGAGTCGTGCACGACTGAGCGACTTGCCTTTCAACTAGTGAGGTGGGTCCTCTCCTGCCCCCTTCTGATGTCTATGTCAGAAGCTTTTTCTGTCACTTTCACTTTAAATAAAATCCACACAAAGTTCTGAGTGACTGAGACTGTCTTTGGTCCTGTAGTTAAATCTCCTTTGGAGACCATGAATCTGGGGGCACCATTCACCATAAGCTATCATCTTGGGGGCTCGTTCGGGAGCTTCAAGACAAGGTAAGGACACTTGGAGTATGTCAAGGCTGTATATTGTCACCCTGCTTATTTAACTTATATGTAGAGTACATCATGAGAAATGACGGGCTGGGTGAAGCACAAGCTGGAATCAATATTGCCAGGAGAAATATCAATAACTCACATATGCAGATGACACCACCCTTATGACAGAAAGCGAAGAAGAACTAAAGAACCTCTTGATGAAAGTGAAAGAGGAGAGTGAAAAATATGGCTTAAAACTCAACATTCAGAAAACTAAGATCATGGCATCCCATACCATCACTTCATGGCAAATAGATGGGGAAACAATGGAAACAGTGAGAGACTTTATTTGGGGGGGGGGGGGCTCCAAAATCACTGCAGATGGTGACTGCAGCCATGAAATTAAGACACTTGCTCCTTGGAAGAAAAGTTATGACCAACCTAGACAGCATATTAAAGAGCAGAAACATTACTTTGCCAACAAGGGTCTGTCTAGTCAAAGCTATGGTTTTTCCAGTAGTCATATATGGATGTGAGAGCTGGACCATGAAAAAAGCTGAGCACCAAAGAATTGATGCTTTTGAACTGTGGTGTTGGAGAAGACTCTTGAGAGTCCCTTGGACTGCAAGGAGATCCAACCAGTTAATCCTAAAGGAAGTCAGTCCTGAATATTCATTGGAGGGACTGATGCTGAAGCTGAAACTCCAATACTTTGGCCACCTGATGTGAAGAACTGAGTCACTGGAAAAGACCCTGATGCTGGGAAAGATTGAAGGCAAGAGGAGAAGGGGACGACAGAGGATGAGATGGTTGGATGGCATCACCACGACTTGATGGACATAAGTTTGAGTAAGCTTCAGGAGTTGGTGATGGACAGGGAAGCCTGGTGTGCTGCAGTCCATGGGGTCTCAAAGAGTCGGACTCAACTGACTGAACTGAACTGAAAGACACTTTGAGCTCTAGTTCTTTTGTTCTCCTAGTAAACACGTTTTCTATTCTACTTTACTAACTCTCTGGTGTGCCTGTGTGAGTGATTGACTGAAAGCCAGAGATGCACAAAACAAATGCGAAACTAGAGTTAATCCCGGCTTTGGGGTTCCATGGCACCTTGTAACACCTGAGGGCATGCCCAAAAGGGGAGGCTGTAGGGGGTTTATACCAATCTGCCAATGCCAAGAGGGACCCAGCGTTCCCAGGAGGGGAGCGACCAGAAATGGGTGAAGCATGTGGACCAATTTCCTTTCTCTGTCAACTTCTCCTGGTCTTTCTGACCATTTCATAACTGCCTGGGGAATTGAAACTACTAACTTAATGTGTTGAATCATAGACTTTCAAGGGATTTGCCATCCATGCTGTTACTGTGTACTGTTACTTAGACCTCAAATTTAGATTGATAGTCACCAAGCACATAGTCCTGGTAGAAGCCAAAACTTACACCTGGGTTGTCTTTTCATGCATGGCAGACAGGATCCTGTTCGGGAGCTGGGTAGAGCTCTAGCTCCATGAACATCTCTCAGGCTAGAGGTTGCTCTCTTAGCTGTCTGCCTCAGGGGCCACAACAAGCTGAAAGTGACTCCTTGTCCCAGCTGTGCCTCTGGTCTATATGGACAGATTCCTAGGTCGGGAATCCTAGGATCTGGTCAGATTGGAAGGGCAATGGGCTTCTTCCTTTGGTAACACTGGCCCTTAGCAGACCAGAGGAGGCTCTCCAGTGGCTTTTGTCTCCACTCCTTAGATATTCTTTCTGTGGAATCTGTGGAAATGAACTGGAAGGATTGGCCCTAATAGCTCGAGGATAAAGATCACTTTTCCTCGCTGCCTGGCCCTTCACCACCTCTTTTGCTGTCACATATCACCCCGGTTGGCACCAGAGGAGCAGAAATCAGGCAAAGGTTTTAATGGTGAGGATGCTATTTTCCACACACTTTTGCTGGGTTTTTTTGTTTGTTTGTTTGTGTTGTATCTTTTGATACATGGACTACATTTTCTTTTGTTTTCCTCTAATGTTTTGGCAGGTACAGATACTTTTGTTAACTAATAACAATAGGATTTGTTCTTTCTAATCATAACAAATGAAAACTCTGCCATTTCTTCCACTTGGCTACTAATTCAATTTCTGTTTCTCCCTGTTTATTTTTTTACCACAATCTATAGACATGATGACTCAGAGGTAAACAATTTGGCTGCCAATACAGAAGACTCAGGTCCAATCCCTGGGACAGGAAGATTGCCTGGAGAAAGAAATGGCAACCTACTCCAGTATTCTTGCCTGGTAAATCCCATGGACAGAAGGGCCTGGCAGGCTATATAGTCCATGAGGTCACAAAAAATCGGACATGACTTAGCAACTCAACAACAGCAATTGATTTATAATCTTAAGTTTAAATTTTTAGCATTATAAAAATTATTTAATACTCGGGGAAAGTTTGTCACACAACTAATACATAGAGAAAAAAACATTGAGTGCAACTCAAAAGTGAGTTCAATTATCTAAGTTTATAAATGGGACCAAATGTTTAACAAATGTCCTTTAAAGTAATTTTTAAAATTTACTACATTTATAAATCAAATAATAAGATTTGTAAGGCAATTCATTGTGAGCTTAAGAGGTAAGTTTATGATTATAGTCTACATTGATTATTTAATTATACAATTTCAACTACATTCCCAAGACTAATCAGGTAGATGTATTAAAGTGCCAAAATTCTCTTAAACATTTTTATGCTTAATTCTTTTTTTCTGTAATCATCACATGCCTTTACTTATTTACTTTAAGCTTTTTTATCTTCTACTGGGATATAGCCAATTAACAATGTAGTGACAGGTGACTAGCAAAGGGACTCAGCTGTATATATCCATGTAACCATTCTCCCCCAAACTCCCCTCTCATCCAGGCTGCCACATAACATTGAGCAGAGTTCCACGTGCTATACAGTAGGCCCTTGTTAGTTACCTATTTTAAATGTAACAGTGTGTACTTGTCCATCCCAAACTCCCTAACCATCCTGTCCCATGATCCTTCTCTGTGGCAACCATAAGCTCGTTCTCTAATTCTAAATCTCTTGGTTTTGAAAGATGTTTACCTGCTAAGAAAATAATGATATCAACATGAACAATCTGGGTTATTTTTCCATATAACTTCAGGGGTCAGTTTATCCACTTTCTGCTGTTTCTTTTTATAAAAAGAAATTTATATACAATTGTATACAATTTGGTTTATTTTTGGCTCTGCCAAGTCTTCATTGCTGTGCAGGCTTTCTCTTGCCATGGTGTGTAGGCTTCTCCTTGTGGTGGCTTCTCTAGTTGTGGAGCAGGGACTCCAGAGCATCCGGGATTCAGTAGTCATGGCTCCTGAGCTCCAGAGAACAGGCTTAATAGTGGTGCACGGGCTTAGTTGCTCCCTGGCATGTGGGATCGAACAGGTGTCTCCTGCATTGGCAGGTGGATTCTTTACCCCCCGAGCCACCAGGGAAGCCCCTTTCTGCTGTTTCTTAATGAGCAGAAAGTCTCCTAGCTCAGACACCAACAGAATTCTTTTCCACAACCCAGATTATGAGGTGAGTTCCCAAAGCAACAAATATCCTGATGAATCTTTTTCTACTTAAATTTCACTGGATATTAGTGAGGACTTCATGTTTTCTTCCAGCCTGACTTGTCTTCCATTGAGTCAATAGACTTCTTATTTCCTGAGTTGGTTGCTGATTGACATCTGCTCTATCTGGGAACTCCTCAAACATTGTCAACTCATTCTGTCTCTCTTGTTCCTGGAATGAAATTTTTCTTTATTCTATACCTTTCATCCTAAATGTGGAAATCTTGTTCTAATCTAAAATTCTACTCTAACTTTAAATAGGTGTTTTAAAAAATAATTTCTAAGATTAACTCTGATTTCTTTTCTAGATGTCACTAGCCACCAGGTATCACCAATGTGAATGCATCTTTTTTTAATCCAAAGGCTGTAGGGTTAGCAATAAGAACAAGATTTTTACCAAGGTAATGGTGAACTTTAAGTATAATCTATATCCCAGGCATGAAAAGTTTCGTGTTGAATAGTTGGCAAGTACTTTAGAGTTTCTGGAAACCGAGGTCTCAGATGTTAAGTAACTTGCCCAAAGTCATATAGCTATTACTTTAATAAATATTTATAAGTAAATAATATTCTTTTCTTCCTAATAAGAAATCCCTTACTCCCTACACACTGTACTCCATGTGAAACTAGACTGAAGAGAAATGGGCTATTGAAAGACTCAGTGTCTTTCTATACAGAAAGACAGTGTCAATTTCCAGATATATTTCATGGTTAGTTAATTTGTCTAACTGGGTTTTAACCCAAAAAATCCTTGTATCAAGACATATCAGTCTGGGGGACTTCCCTGGTGGTTTAGTGGTTGATTCTGTGCTTCCAGTGTAGGGGACATGGGTTTGATATCTGTTTGGGGAACTAAGATCCCACATGTGCCACAGCACGGCCAACAAAAAAAAAAAAAAGAAGAAGAAGAAACATTGGTCTGTTCTCTTCTCTCCCTTTCTCTCCAACATAAAGACAAAATAATACTAACTTTTGACACTTTCAAACAGTTGGATCAAGTTGATTTTCTGTTGAATATTTTCTAGTCCTTAAGGGCTTCAGTAAATTATTTTGGAGGGACACAAACTTTGTATGTGTTACCAGACACTGTGCCCTTTACATATTCTTATCTTTTTCTGACAACAATCCTGAAAAAGTGGCATTGATTTCATTTTACAGTTGGAGAATCTGAGGCTCAGATCAGCTAATTTTCTAAGCACATACAGCTAATAAGTGATAGAGCAAGCGTTCAAATCTAAGAGCTTTGGCTCTAAAATCCACTTTCTATTATACTACACTGAGTAGAAATTTGAAAAGAATAAGTAATATTTTTAACTAAATTTCAAAAGTAAAGGTAGTTTATTTGTCAAAGTTTTTAGCACCTAACAATGTTATAACCTTTATAAGTTCAGGTCTTTGATATTCTGTAAGGTAATTACTGTAGTTTCAGGGCAGTGCTAGGCACTTAAAAAAAGCTGCTCAACAAATACTGTTGACTTAAATCCAAAGAAATATTTTCTCTTGAATGATTATCTATTAATTTCCTGGGAAGAAATCTATCATGTAAAACTTTCCAGCATCTTCTCCATATAGAAAGAATCACTTGAGTAATTTTGTAATTATATGGCAAATATTCACTCTTTCCTTAGGGAAAGAGCGTAGTGGTAACTCTTCCATGACTTAAAAATGACTGCAATTTCCATTACCCTCTTGGTGTGAAAATCTTGATACTGGGAAGAATAGTACAGATTTAGTCCAGAACAAATGAGCTACTTGAGAGCAAAGAGATGGAGGTCTTGACTTATTCTAAGGTCAATATAAAACTTCTCTGATGAACTTAGATGTCGCTACTGGGATATGCTGAAAGGGCAGCTCCCTGAAGGACCCCCAAGGATGAGCACAGGATGAAGGATGGGAAACTGTGGTGACAATGGCCAGCATCTATACTCAGCTTGGCCTGAATGTGGAAGCTCTTCCAGACAATGTGGGATTATCCCGGTGTTATTATGGGGTTGTGTAGCCTTAGGAGTACAAGCTTGGGACATCAAACTAGAGACAAAGCCTCTTTTCTCTTGAAGAATCTCTACATCTTCTTTAAGAAACTAGATGATCAGTGGCTGTATCACAAACATAAGCCTGGGTGGAGAGGTTGGGAGTAACAGAAGTGGTGCTGGCCATGACAGACCCATTGGCTGCAGAAAAAAACAGAAACAGTTCACTAGCACGCTGATTTCTGAGTTCTTTCTCCAGGTAGCCTTCCCGAAGCAAAAGTGGCCCCTCTGTTACTTCCGAGGGCTTCCTAGGTGGCACAGTGGTAAAGAATCTGCCTGCAATCCAGGAAACAGATGCAGGTTCCTTTCCTGGGTTGGGAAGATCCCCTGGAGGAGGAAACAGCAACTGACTCCAGCATTCTTGCCTGGAGAATCCCATGGATAGGGGAGCCTGGCAGGCTACCGTCCATGGGTTCTCAAAGAGTCGACCACGACTGAGCTATGCATGCACCCATTGCACTTATTAAGTTCCTGGAGTCCTTAGACAAATCACAGTTAGGGAGGCGGGCAGATTTAGAAAACAGTAAATGTAAGTATAGGATGCCAAGTTAAATGTAAACTTCAGATAAACAAGTAGTTTTTCAATATAAGTATGTTCTGTGTAATATTTATCTGAAATTCAAACTTAACTGGTACTTTTTTTTTTTAATCTCTCAACACCCCATGTCCAAAGTAAAAATTAAGGAATTTCTGGGTAATTTTGTCAGATGAGGGTTTAAACATGGGTCGTACCAGTTAATAAGCCAAAGTAAAATATAAAGAATATTTTGTCTATAATCTACTAGCATCTGTGCCTCCTACTACTTTAGCACTATACCCTGTACTGCAAGCATCAATTTTCTTAAGTCTCCCCCAATTTTCTGTGAGTTATCTGAGGGAAGACACTGTGTTTTCCCCATATCTGTATCCCTGAAGCTCAACACTAGACCTAAGACAGCCGTATTTGTTAAATGCTAAGTGGTACTTGGGACTTAACTGGTGGTTCAGTGGTTAAGAATCTGACTGCAATGCAGGAGACCTGGGTTTGATCCCTGGGTCAGGAAAATCCCTGGAGAAGCAAATTGCAACCCACTCCAGTATTCTTGCCTGGAAAATCCCACAGACAGAGGAGCCTGGCAGGCTAAAGTCCATGGGACTGCAAAGATTTGGACATGACCTGGCAACTAAACTGCAACAAAATGAATACTTGAGAAATTAGTTCCAGTTTCAGTGAACCTGGGCAGATTGTCATTCTCTCCAGTAGAGGGCAGCTGTGCACACAGTAATGTATAGAGCAACCTGTCCATTAGTGCGATCCAGCATTCTTAGCTTGGAAAATTGTAAACCATCAGCTCTCTAATTTCAGCAATTCCAGCCACTCCCCGCTCCTACCCCTGCTCCTGCAGCCGTGTCAATTCACACAGGATCCAGATCAGTCTGTGGGAAAGGCTCACACATCCTCCAGTATTCTTAATGTTCATTGTTAAGACTTTGGTCTAGATAGGGCCATACTCATCCCTACAGCTATACTGTGTTTTATATAGATGTTGACTAAGTTAGTGACTAAGTGTTAGCACTAAGTGTCGTACTAAGTCATGTTTGTGACCCCATGGGCTGAAGCCCACCAAGCTCCTCTGTCCATGGAATTTTCCAGGTAAGAATACAGGAGTGGGTTGCTGTTTTTTTCTCCAGGGATTGAACTGGCATCTCTTGCATCTCCCACTTTGGCAGGCAGATTCTTTACCACTGTGCCACCCACCTGGGAAGCCCCACACCTAAATTAGTGGTTCTCAATCCAGGGTCACTCTGACCTCCAGGGGACATCCGGCATTGTCCGCAGACTTGCTGGTTGTCACTTCTGGGTCAGGAGAGGAGTACCATTGGGAATACTGAAGACCTTTGATGTACTGGGGCCAGAGATGGTATTAAACATCCTTACAATGCACAGGACAGCCCCCTACAACAAAGAATTACCTGGCCCAAAATGTCAACATGGCTGAGGTTGATCTATATGATCACACTTTGTATTCAGTTTTGTAGTCACACTTAATAATTTATCATGGACATTTTCTCATGTCAAAATGTATTTTACCTTTTCTCTTTGTATTCTTCATTCAATAATAAATTTTTAAGTAAGAAATGAATTTTGAATTTTATCCAGATACATCCCTATCCATTGAGATAACATAAGGTTTTTCTCTACTAGGTTAGTAATACACACTATGAATTCATTTTCTAATGTTGAGTCAATCTTATGATTCTCAAATAAACCTTTGTGATAAACATTTTTAATCTCCAAGAACTCTCCTTTCTCAATATCCTTTACAGAAAAATTTTTATGGCAGTTTGAATCTTTTGCAAGTTCTTTGTGCCTTCAAATATGAGGACAGTAATTAGAAGTTTTTACACGGTCTCTTCTATTCATGAAATACCTGTTTCTTCTGGAGTGGGTTGTTCCACTTTGTTTATCTTAAAGCTTCTCTTCAGGCTCTTGTTTTGCTTTGAATATCTGCTTTGAGTAACTTGTTCTTGCATATGTTTCAATGACAGACTTGGCCATGCAGCATTCAAGCTGGCCCAGGTACCCCAGGGTACCTCCATGATGGCTTTTCTCAGCAATAGGAGAGTGGTCAGGAATGTGCTAACAGACAGGATTCCACTCAGAGCGGGTGAAGGTGGCACAGGTGGGAGGAGCCAGCTAAGCGTAGGCCCCTTATTTGCTGCAGTAAGAAAGCCCTCATGTGGCATCAGAGTGTGAGTGTGTATTTCGTGCCCTGCATGTTGCTGCACTCGCTTTTCTCCCGTTGGGTCTGCTGTGGGGTTGCAAAGCTTCCCTGGGTTTCATTTAACTTCTCCCTTGGATTCCAGTGCTCTCCCTGGCAGTCTTCCCCTTTTACGTATTTACAATTTTTTTCTGATCACATCTAACTTGCAAGCAAGTGCCTCCACTAGGTATTCTATCTACAAACAGTACAATTAATTAAATTATCTCATTCCATGACTCATCCCAGCTCTAACTCCCTCTGAACTTGGAGTTCCTCCTAGAAACCATCGGGGGAGGTGGTGTTCAGCTGTGTATCAGGCCTTGATTTTGGACAATGGGTTTCTTATTCAGTTTCCTCATCAGGCAAAAAAAATTTTCCTTTTATGTATTTTCTAATTCTTCAGTGAGATTCTGGCAGATATGAGAGATAAATACATTTTCTTAGGTCACCACCTTGAGCAAGTTAATATGTTTGAATTTCAAAACATATTCAGTGTTCGCAAAGAGTCGGATACAACTTAGTGACTGGAAAACAACAAGAACGACAAAATATTCAATACAACCTTCTAAAATAAAATTTACACCGGTTTACACTTTTATCAATAGTAGATGAGCAGGTCAACTTCCCCATTCCCATGTCAGCTCCTGGCAAAATCTGGACTTTAAATTCTTATCTTCATAGATTCAAAATATTTTCATTTTCTTTTGATTTGTACTTTTGTCAGTGAGTTTAATATTTTTTCATCTTTGTCATAGCTCGTTAGTTAGTTTCTGTTTCTTGTTAGTTTCCATTTCTGTCAGTTTTCAGTTTGATCCCCATTTATTGTTCTATTGATGTGTTTGTTGATTTTTATTAATTTGAAAATTATTTGTATGTACCAAGTGTATTAATTATATCCCTACCATGTTACATGTATTTTTCCCAGTTTGTTACTTGTATTTTATTTTTATTTACAACCTATTTTGCTCCAGAAGTTTAAAAATAAATTTTGTAGTCAAATCTGTCAACATTTTCCTTTATGGTTTCTATTTTAGTATTTTGCTTAGAATGTTCCTTTATCTACTTTCTTTTATTTTTTGTTTCTTGAGATAAATGCATAATTGATCAATATTTATTATTTATTCATATTAATATTTACAGCATTGAATTTTACATAAAGAGCTTCACAAAATAACCAACAGTATTTTTTTATTAACTTTGGTGTTCAAGGAAGAAATGTAGTTTATCATTTAGGTTTGTATGGCCTTTGCAGTATTTTCCTTTTTCTACTGTATCAGATACCAAGAATCCATTGCATCAGTTTTATTACATATGCTGTCAATGTAACCATATGTAGACAACTCACAATATTGCCAGAAGAGAAAATAAAACTAAGCTATTCAGCGATAGTAAAGGCCTGAACAAAATTATGGGTATGGCTGGGAGTTGTTAATAATTGGTTTGATCAGTGCAGAGTGGGTTGTCACGGAGTATGACAAGTAGCAAATTGTCTGTATTGCATTTATGTGAACAGGAGATAAATTCAGGTATCGCACGCTCCCTGGGGGCTGACAAGCCCATTGCTCACACAGTACACATTGTACAGTGATGACAGAGATGTTACCCTGATAAACGCTAATTGTTTGTTGTCTCTCCTTTGAATACATGAGACAACTTTCAGGAAAAGGAGTGAGTTTAGTGCACACCATTGAGAAAATGCTGAGGGAGAGACTGTTATGGGCTGAAATATGCTCCCCTCCCCCAATTCATATGAAGCCTTAACCTTCAATGTGACTATATTTGGAGATTGGGCCCTTAAGAAGGTAATAAAAGTTGAATGAAGTCAAAAGAGTGGAGCCATAATTCGGTAGAACTGATGTCCTAATAAGGAGACACTAGAGATCTCTCTCTTTTGAACTCACAGAGGAAAAGCCACAGAGATGCAGTGGAAAAGCAGGTGTCTATAGGTTAGGAAGAGAGGCCTTAGCAGAAACTGATCTTACCAACACCTTGATTTTGAACTTCTAGTTCCCACAACACTAAAAAAGTAAATCTCTGTTGTTTACACCATCCAGTGTGTGGTGTTCTCTTGCGGCAGTCCTAGCAAACAAATGTCCTAGCATCTTTCTTTTAGACTCTCTTTTTATTAAACTGTGATCCCCTATTGTCTTTTTTCAAGGAATTCTATTCAATTGTCAGTCTCATCTCTGTTTTTTGTTCTCAATCTTGTCCTCTTTCAATCACTTCTTATCATGTTTGTCTTGCTAAGCTTTTATTAAAATTCAGTCTTTTGCTCTTTAGATAAGAAACTGAGAAAAATGTAGTACAATGTTATTTCATTCTTTTGAAAAAACTAGTTGGGAAAAATACAGCTTAAGACTCTGGTTTAGAACCAAATTGCTAAAATACCTTAGAATCCATGCACATTTTTACTATCTTCTTTGTATGCTCTGTATTAACTTCATTCATCTGAATCTTTGGAAAATGGTGACCCTCACCATCAGTCTATCAAGGCTACCATTTCTATGCAAGAGTTGTTAAACACACTTAACTTTTTTTTTAAATCTCAGGAGTAAAGAATTCTGTCTTAAATATTATTTTTTCAATTCCTAGCATGATCCCTGAAAGAGATGAGCAGATATTTTAAAAGTTGAATTTAATTGTGTTCACACTAACTCTCAAAATTCTCATCAGTAATAAACTCAAGTTACCAGAAAAAAGACCCAACTATTAATGATATATAAAATCTACTGAATGCTAGGCAATTAGTTCTTAATCATAACTTGCTTTAAGACCTTTGGTAAGGCACTTAGCTACTGGGTTTGTTTTCTTGTCTATAAAGAGCAGACACCCACTGCTATTTGTGTTTTTCCCTCAGATGTGTGGTTCAAAGAAAAGGTAGAGGGGCAGTTGACAAGATGATCTGTAAGATTCCTTCCAGTTCTAATATTCTTTCAGTCACATGTCGCAATTCACGGCCTGTGCTGCACGGCATGCTGGGACATTCCGCCGTCAGAAAGTGGCAGTGCTGTAGAGAAACCGCCGGGACATGAGCTCTCTCTGGGAAAAAGATGTGCCGTCAAATCAACAAGTCCAAGGAGATGCAAAAAACTCCAGGTTACTCTAGGTCAACGGGTACTCTCTGAGAGGGGAGACTTGACTCAGGAAAGTGGGCACAGCACAGGATTTCTGGACGGCAGTGATTCTCAGGGTCAGGTGGGTTTCCAGAATTATGAGTCAGGGAGGACTCAGAGTCAAGGCAAGGAATAGCAAGAGTCCTGGAGGGAAGCTATGACCAACCTAGCCAGCATATTCAAAAGCAGAGACATTACTTTGCCAACGAAGGTCCGTCTAGTCAAGGCTATGGTTTTTCCAGAGGTGAGAGCTGGACTATAAAGAAAGCTGAAGGCCGAAGAATTGATGCTTTTGAACTGTGGTGTTGGAGAAGACTCTTGAGAGTCCCTTGGACTGCAAGGAGACCCAACCAGTCCATCCTAAAGGAAATCAGTCCTGAATATTCATTGGAAGGACTGATGCTGAAGCTGAAGCGCCAATGCTTTGGCCACCTGATCCGAAGAACTGACTCATTGGAATAGACCCTGATACTGGGAAAGATTGAAGGCGGGAGGAGAAGGGGACAACAGAGGATGAGAAGGTTGGATGGCATCACCAGCTCGATGGACATGAGTTTGAGCAAGCTCTGGGAGTTGGTGATAAGAGAAGGGGAGGCCTGGTGTGCTGCAGTCCATGGGGTCGCAGAGTCAGACACAACTGAGGGACTTAACTGACTGGAGGGAAACAAGCAGAATACGCTTAGTGAAGGGAACCTGAGTTATGGTCTAAGCTCGGATTCAGGGTCAAGCTTCATTCCCAGTGGGGAAGTTGCTTGGGGGCAGAAAACCCTAGTGGGCACACCAGACAGACTGGCTATACCTGTAAACCATGTGAGCATCTCTGCTGGGGGTAGGATTAGAGGCAGGCTACTGCTCAGGGCTCACATCAGGAATCTCTGCATCTTTGGTATAGCAATTATTTCCATACTCTTACTCACTACTGGGGAAAGTTCTCATTTCTTGCCTGACTGACTTTTCATGGGTTTGAAAACTGGGTAGGGCTGAGCCCACAAAGAGTAGGACGCGAGCAAGCAGTGGCTGACATCTGACAAGTGGAAGAGGGAGCTGACTTCTCTGGGGCCATCAGAGGCTGGAGGTTTCGTGTTGGTCTCACCTATCCATAGTGACCTACGGGCTAGAGATGCCTGGGGGCACTCCCAGGGGAGCCACTGAAGACATTTCTCCTTTCAAAATCAATATTGTGGTTGCACCAGCCTTGTGGATCTTATTATGATTGCAGGACACACAGAGGTTATCAAGGAGGAGTTTAGGAGGTGAGGGGAATGAGAATGAGTATTTAATGGATATAGAGTTTCTGTTCAGAAAGATGAAAAAATTCTGGAAATGGATAGTGGTGATGGTTGTACAACACTGAATATTCTTAATGCCATGGATTTATACATTTAAAATGGTAGTGTCTATGTTTTGTATGGGCTTCCCAGGTGGTGCAGTGGTGAAGAATCTGCCTGTCAATGCAGGAGACCAGGGTTCGATCCCTGGGTCAGGAAGATCACCTGGAGAAGGAAATGGCCACCCACTCCAGTATTCTTGCCTAGAAATTCCATGGACAGAGGAGCCTGGCGGGCTACAGTCCATGGGTTCACAAGGAGTCAGACAAAACGGAGCACACACATTTTGTATACTTTATTACAGTCAGCAACAACTATCAGGGAACTTTTGAAAAACAAAGTTCATTACCCATAGGTCTGAGAAGGCACATGGCACACAGTAAGGTCTCTAGTAAAGACAGTCAACCTGGGCCTGGAATTCTTTCTTTGGAGGTACCTAGAGGGTGGGGTACCTAGGATTTCACAGATTCACTACTGGGGAATTTAAATGTTAAAGAGTGGGAATTAAAGATGGCAAAGGCAAAACAAGCAAGTAGGTTGTTATCTAAGTCAACCAGAGATCTCTAAAACAAAGGAACTTCTCTACATCTATATACCAATAAAAAATAGAACAGAGGAACTTCAGGGGTGGGGTGGCTTGGCTCTTCAGTCATGTAGCTGGCAATGTGTTTATTGAAGTGAATGCCTCAGCAATCAAAGCTTAATGTCAGACACTGGTATTAAAACAAAAAGATGAATTTTCAGGCATTTACACTATGCTGAGCTAGGACCACGTGGCAGAACCATATGAGGTGGACTTAGCTCCCACAGAAAAGAAGATCGTCAGTTAGACCTGAAAATGAATCCTCCATCAGCGTCAGCTAAATTAGAGTTGATTGAAGAGCCATAAGGTTTGCTGTTGAGGGAATTCTTCCCTAAGCCATTAGCAAGCCAGTCAGCTCTGCCTCCAAAATTTGTCTGCAATCTGACCATTTTCTCCATCTTCTCCCCAGTCCAGCCACCTCCACTTCCTGCCTTGACCACTGTAGACACCTCCTCATTGGGCTCCCTTTCTCAGGAAAAGCCTAAGCAGTCTTTGAAAGGCTCACCTGATTGGGGTAGGCTCACCTCAGATCCTTGAGTCAATGGACTAGACCTTAACTACAACTGCAAAACTTCTTCACCTTTGCTGTATAATGCCACAGAGTCAAAGGAGGGATGTTCCATCATAATCACAGGGCCCGTCTACACTCAAGGGGAAGGGATCTTGCAAGGATGTGGGTCACTGGCAGCCGTTGTAGGGTTCTGCCTACCATGGATATATTGTTATACCAGCCTCAACAGGACCCCACAGGGAACTATGGAGCATAAGTCACACCAAGCCAAAGCAGTGTGAGAAAGTCAGTGCTGTTGGGCTCTCCAGAGCCTTCATCTTGGCCATCTTTTTTTCAGGTACCAGATGCCTGGTGATAGAAGTCACCAGAGATTTTGGGACTTCCCTGGTGGTCCAGTGATTAATACTCTGCCTTCCAATGCAGGGAGCATGGGTTCCAGCCCTGATGGGGGGAACTAAGGTTCCATATGCTGTGTGGTGTGACTACAATTTTTTTTTAAGTCTGAAATTTTGGGCAACTCCTGTTTAATGTCTCTACTGCAATGGATCTACTCTGGTGAACATTCATGGGGCATACAAAGACCCTCTCACTTTAGCTCATTCCTCTACTCTTCCAGGCTTACTCTTTCCAAACCTCTGACCAACCTGTTGAATTATTCACCACAGCCTGTGAGCAACGGTGAACCTAGGGTATCACCACTGGTGAAAGTGGAGGTGGAAGCGGTCCATGCCTGTGTGAGCAAGAAGGGTCTGTAGAGAATTTATGTAGAAATTCTTAAAAGACAGGTCATGTTTTATTATCACTGGGCAGTGGCAATTATAACAATGTCAGTATTAAACTATTTCTCCACACTGGGGTGGACTGTTCCCACTACTCCCCTCCCAACAACTTGGTAAGTCCCAATAGTATCTGCTCAACCCTCTGTGATACCGTTACTCAGACATTTCTCTCTTCACACAAGTAGATGACCAGGGGCACTGCCTGAAACTCAGCCCATCAGGAGGGCTTCCACTCACTACTCTCCTTGAAGAACACTCCCGACTCGGGTTGTAGGGCAGCCCACTCTGTTTGTGGTCCCCTCTTATGAACTGAGGGCTTCCCTAGTGGCTCAGACAGTAAAGAATCTGTGCCTGCAATGCAGAAGACCCAGGTTCAATCCCTGGGTTGGGAAGGTCCCCTGGAGAAGGGCACGGCAACCCACTCTAGTATTCTTGCCTGGAGAATCCCATGGACAGAGAGGAGCCCGTTCATGGGTTGCAAAGAGTTGGACACAACTGAGCAACTAACACACACACACACACACACACACACACTGATGAACTGACCCATCCATCCTCACCAAACATTACAGTAATTAAGTTCACCTTGTTGTTGGTAGTTAGGGTCTACCGCCTGGCTTCTGCTGTTCCAGAATCCTGCCATCCACACTGTCATTAAGGAGAACAGTTCCGTAACGGCCTCCGGAATGGTCAGCCCTGTGCAGGGGAGGACGCCACCACCAAGTGTCTCAGGAGTGCGCTGTCCTCTCACTTGTAGATCCCTTATTGCATAAGAGAAAGAAGCATCATCTGGACCTTCTCAAGGAACAACGTGAGTCCTTGATTCTAAATCATTGATTCATTCATCTCTGAGCCTTCAGACAACCATCCTGAGCACTCTGCCAAAGCACTTCCAACGTCTCTGCTTTTAATGTGGATTATTTCCCCCCATAATTTCTAAAAGCCATCCCAAGAGCACATTAGGGCAAGCTCCACTGCCAGGAAATTAATTCCTGAGTCACAAGATGGTGCCCTCAGCGTTTCAAACTGTCCCTTATCCAGGCTAGTGAATGGTGCCCCACTCAGGTCCAGCACCTTCATGATCCAGGTCTTGAAGCTCCTTCAGTGCATATTCTCTTTCTCTCTGTGGCAAAAACAGCTCTTTCTCAATCAGGTCACAGTGAGATTTGTCCTGTGTTATTGATCTAGTGGCCAGGAGGGAAAGAGACTGCTGAATTTGAGGAGGATGGCAAATACCATCTTTTAAAAAAAAAATATTTATTAATTTGACTACACTGGATCTTATTTGTGGCACACCGGATCTTTGATCTTAATTGTAGCATGTGGGATCTTTAGTTGTGACATGTGAACTCAGTTGCAGCATGTGGGATCTAGTTCCCTGACTAGGAATTGAACCCATTGGGAGTGTAGAATCTTAGCCACTGGACCACCAGGCAAGTTCCAGTAAATATCATCTTGAGCACAGGGCATCAGCCATACTTGAGGCCTTAGGTGTTCTTCAGGTGAGGAGTGGGCTGCTATTCTCTGACCAGGGGCATAGAGGTCACTTCTGCAGACCCAGAGGGTTCGAGGTTCTCAAGTACATCTATCCAGATGTCACCATTCCAAGTCTCAGGCTCCCATTCCTTCCTGAACAAAGCCCTGGCTCTGATCTAAGAGACTTGCCTCTAGTGTCTGGTCTCTAGAGACTAAATTGCTCTCCAGCTTGCAGACAGCAGATTGTGGGACTTAGCTTCCATAACCAGGTGACCCCAGGCTTGGTTATAAATCTGGTTATAAATCTCCTCATATCTCTCTTTATAACCCTATGGGTTCTGTTTCTCTGGAGCACCTTAATAATAATAAAAGCAGAGTAACATAACAGAATTCAATAGATAGGGAACTTGGTTAAAAATATTTAGGTCAGGGACTTTCCTGGCAACATGGTTAAGACTCTCTGCTTCCCCGGCAGGGGGGAAAGGTTTGATCCCTGGTTGGGGAACTAGGATCCCACATGCCACGTGGTGTGGCCAAAAAAAAGTTAGGTCAGTGATAATTAACCTAACTTTACAGATTTATTTATCAGGAAATAAAGATGATCAAAATAGACATGATTCCTGCTCAAACTACTGCACAATTGTACTCATCTCACATGCTATTAAAGTAATGCTCAAAATTCTCCAAGCCAGGCTTCAGCAATACGTGAACCATGATCTTCCAGATGTTCAAGCTGGTTTTAGAAAAGGCAGAGGAACCAGAGATCAAATTGCCAACATCCGCTGGATCATCGAAAAAGCAAGAGAGTTCCAGAAAAACATCTATTTCTGCTTTATTGACTATGCCAAAGCCTTTATCTGTGTGGATCACAATAAACTGTGGAAAATTCGGAAAGAGATGGGAATACCAGACCACCTGACCTGCCTCTTGAGAAACCTGTATACAGGTCAGGAAACGACAGAACTGTACATGGAATAACAGACTGGTTCCAAATAGGAAAAGGAGTACATCAAGGCTGTATATTGTCACCCTGCTTATTTAAATTATATGCAGAGTACATCATGAGAAATGCTGGGCTGGAAGAAGCACAAGCTGGAATCAAGTTTGCCGGGAGAAACATCAATAACCTCAGATATGCAGATGACACCACCCTTATGGCAGAAAGTGAAGAAGAACTAAAGAGTCTCTTGATGAAAGTGAAAGAGAGTGAAAAAGTTGGCTTAAAGCTCAACATTCAGAAAACTAAGATCATGGCATCCAGTCCCATCACTTCATGGCAAATAGATGGGAAAACATTGGAAACAGTGTCAGACTTTATATTTCTGGGGGCTCCAAAATCACTGCAGATGGTGATTGCAGCCATGAAATTAAAAGACGCTTACTCCTTGGAAGGAGAGTTATAACCAACCTAGACAGCATATTAAAAAGCAGAGACATTACTTTGCCAACAAAGGTCCATCTAGTCAAGGCTATGGTTTTTCCAGTGGTCATGTATGGATATGAGAGTTGGACTATAAAGAAAGCTGAGTGCTAAAAAAGTGATGCTTTTGAACTGTGGTGTTGGAGAAGACTCTTGAGAGTCCCTTGGACTGCAAGGAGATCCAACCAGTCCATCCTAAAGGAGATCAGTCCTGGGTGTTCATTGGAAGGACTGAGGCTGAAGCTGAAACTCCAATACTTTGACCACCTGATGCGAAGAGCTGGCTCATTTGAAAAGACCCTGATGCTGGGAAGGATTGAGGGCAGGAGGAGAAGGGGACAACAGAGGATGAGATGGTTGGATGGCATCACCGACTCAATGGACATGAGTTTGAGTAAACTCCGGGAGTTGGTGATCAACAGGGAGGCCTGGCGTGCTGTGGTTCATGGGGTCGCAAAGAGTCGGACACGACTGATCGACTGAACTGAACTGAACAGTCTCATGGAGTAGTAGTGGGGAAAAACAACATTCAATAAAAACATGTAACCACAACTATCATAAACAGTACACCTAGAGAGTATACAGCAGGGTCTGTGACACAGAGGCCTTCTTTCAGAGGAAACGAGCAAGCCACGGTGCTCTGAGAAGAGCAGAAAGGAGAAAGTGGTACAAGATGAAAACTTTGAGAGACCAGATCACTGGGCCAGGGATGACACAGAAATGGGAAATACTGAAAAGTTTTGCACAAGGGAGTGACGACATTCGATTTGTGTCTTTATAAGACCATTTAATGATGTAATTTCTGTTATTCTAAATAGTATATATATATATATGCTCTTAACAAACCAGGAATAGAGGATAACTCCTCAACTTTGTAAAGAACATCTACAAAAAAAGCAACAGCTAACATCATAGTGAATGGTGAGAGTTATGGGCTGAATTGTGTCTCCCTCCCCGCCCCCCATTCATATGTTGGAAGTCCTAACCACTAGAACCTGGGACTGGGACTGTATTGGTGGGTGAGGTCTTTAAAGAGGTAATTAAATTAAAATGAGCTCATTAGGGTGGACCCTAATCTGATTGGTTATCTATATAAGAAATGGAAATTAGGACACAGAGAGGTACAGAGGGAAGACCTTGTGAAGACACAGGGAGAAAAGAGGCATTCACAAGCCAAGGAGGGAGACCTCAGGAGAAACCTACCCTCCGACATTTTGATCTCAGACTTCTAGCCTCCGGAGCTGTGAGACAATACATTTCTGCCTAAGTCGCCCAGTGTGTGATACTCTGTTACGGCAGCCCTAGCAAACTAATACAGTGAGAAACTAGATGCCTTCCTAATGAGATCAGGAATAAGGCAAGGTGTCCTCTATTAACACTGCTATTCAGTATCATACAGAAATAATAGCAACAATAACAAACATTGCACTGGGAACTCCCAGCAAATGCAGTAAAAAAGAAAAGGAAATAACACATATAGAGATTGAAAAGGAGGAAAAACTTTGTTCATAGGTGGCATGCTTGTCTATGTAGAAAATCCCAAAAAATCAACCAAAAAAACCTTGGGAACTAATAAGCAATTATAGTAAGATTGCAAGATACTAGGTTACTGTACAAAAAGTCAATTGCTTTCTTATATTCCAAAATTTGAAATTTAAAATGCAAAGTCATTTACACTAGCACCTCCAAAATTAAACACTTAGGTATAAATCTAACAAAATATATATAAGAGCTACAGGAGGAAAATGGCAAAATGCTGACGAAAGAAATAAAAAAAAAATCTAAGTGGAGAAAATATCCCATGTATATGAATAAGAAGATTGTAGAAGATTGTCTCAATACTGACAAGATGTCTGTTCTCCCTCACTTGACCTATAGATTTTATGCTATCCCAATCAAAACCCTAGCAAGTTATTTCATGGATATTTGTACCTGCTTTTGTGTATATGTAGACTATATTCAGAAAGGTTCATTATAAACTGCTAACAGTGATTGCCTCTGAGGGTGAGGAACACAAGGAATTGGGGGGGGGGTACGGAGACTTGTTTTTACAATTTGTGTGACTTGAATTTTACACCACACACATGCTATGTAGATTAAAAAATTTAAGCTGGAAAAGAATTTGCACAAGGTCATACAGGTAGTAATGGACAAAAAAGGACTAAATCTGGGTCTTCAGAACTGTAAGGGGGACAAGGTTTCTCTTTGTGCAGGTGGGTAGTGACAGAGAAGGATGGAAAGAGCCTTGTGGTTGGATTAGGAATGGGCTTGGCAGAGTGCCAGCCTCAGGAGTGTGGATGTCATCCTACAGATCATGGAGCGTTGGCCAAGTTTTATGCAGAGGAGAATTCGATCAAAGGAGTATTAGGAACTTTACTCTTCTCTTCTCTGATGACTGCCCAGAATCCACCTAATCAGATTTCAGAGGGGGTGAATCAGGAGAAAAAGGAATTCTGGAAGAATTGAAAAAGTAAGATATAGAATGATTCTCTTTTAGTAGAAGCAGACAGCTTATTTAAAAAAGCCTCAAAGGGCTGCAGGAGTGATGGGAACACCTGGTAGCCCAAGCAGTGACAAAGGAATAACTTGATAAGTTGCTAAATAGACAGCATATGCATAACCAGCAAGCCATTAGAGGCCAGGGAGCAAGTCTCGGGAAAAGAATCAGGAACAACTCTAACATTCCTGGCTACCCTTCACAATGATTGCTTTTCTTATTGGACCAAAAGAAAAAAAAAAAAAATGGAGGAAGCTGTGTTCAGATTAGAAGCACTTCTCAGTGTTATGAGTGAATTGAGGATCTAAAGTCATTGCATTTGTACATGGAAGTCAGCTGTAATGCAATCATTTGCATTTATATAGAAACATTCGTCTCAGGCAGAAACGTGCTTCCCAGCATTAACTCATTAATCCTCACAATGTCCTTGTGAAGGAGCTGGTGAGTATGATTATCTCCATTTCACAAAGAGGAACAACGGAGCTGCTGAGAGGGTAAGTGATTTGGGTGAGAAAAGGTTGGGTCTGTACAGGGAATTCATGCTGGTATTAACACAAGGCTCTTGAAATTAGTTATAAATGATTGATCGGTTCAACACAGCTTAGTGTTCAGATTTCTCAAAATTTTTAATAAATGAAGGTCTTGCTTTGGCTTTATAAACAACAGAATCTGATTATTATTCAGTCTTTATTCATGCTGATGAATAACATTTGTCTCCTGGGATTCAAAGCCACATTTCTCCCTGACTAATAACTTTAGAGCCCAGGAGTCACAGACGCTGTGGAAGGAATTGCAAGGTCAGAGAAATAATAACAGAAAGTCACTTGGCTTAATAGGTTATTGGCAATTAGTTTTAGTTTCTGAATGTCTCCCCTCACACACACACAAAACAACTTTTAAAGATTTGAGTGCAAGTAGTTTATCTACAGGGCATTCCAGAAACCTTGTTGAAGGACTGTGGAGATGAGATAGGGATGAGAGGAAAGTTAATAAAGTGTTGAATGGGCAGCTTGCAGCTATGGGAGTGGACCCACAGTGAGTCTGCGGGTCAACAGTGTCCCATCCAGGAGCCAGGAAGTTAGGTTTTGATGCCCTAACTCTCGGACCTCTTTAATTGATCATTTTTTCCTGCAGCAGTTTGTGCAGGTAGAATGGCTCCTGGAGCCAGAAAGCCCTCGGAGAAATGCTATGAGGCTGTAGTTTAAGTGCCTCACTTTACAGGTTTGATTTCTGAGGCATCCATGGCAAAGACAGCTGCTCTGAATAGATCAGTTGCCGGCTGTGTGATACAGCAGCTAGCAAAAACTAGGTGAGAAAACAGGTTGCCCCCACCTTCGAAAGTCCCCTTGAGAAAGCCCTGAGTGACTTAGATAACTGACCGCTGGAGTGACCTGGCTTTTCTTTTCCAAAGCCCCAATTCCTGATCTTGTGTTTGAAATTAGACACTGATGGGACTTCCCTGGTGGTCCAGTGATTAGGACTCTGAGCTTCCACTGCAGAGGGCACGGGTTCAATCCCGTTTGGGGAACTAAGATCCTGCAAGCCAAAATTAAACAAAATAACTTAAAAAAAAAACAAGAAATTAGCCAGTAAACAGTGAAACCAGGAAGCCCTAGACACCCCACCCCTGGACCCAGTTCTGTGTTCATTCCCTCTCTCTTCCTGCAGTTATGATAGAACCATGAGGGGTGGTCCAGGCACATCGTTGGCTCTGGGAAAAGGTCTGGGGGCTGCCAGGAGTAGTAGGAGCCCAGGTGAGTGCCTCAGCAATCCTAACTGCTAACATCACTATCAACAGCCTGATGAACACTACAGAAGGCTTCAGTAAGCCAGGGATGTCACACCTGAAACTACCGGTGACCTCAGGGCAGGCCAAGAGGAAAAGATGAATGTCCTGACAGCATGTGTCACAATATTCAAGTATTCAACATTTACTTAAGACCTACTCTCTGCCATTTTGCTAGGTGTAGGAATACAACATAACTAAGACATGGCATTTCTCAGAAACATAAATTCTGAACATGACACGCTTGAGAATCTCTTCACTAGTTCAGATCTGCTTCAAACTGCTACAGTATTATGAGAGATGCAGAGAAATTTGTCAGCTTGAGATGGAAAAACATCAAATAGCCTTAATATATTCTATTCAATTGGGCTTGACTGAGGGAGTGACTCCCTAGCCTGCTTCTCCAATCTCATCCCAAAATCTAAGCTATAAGACTTTGGCTTCATTCTAGAACATGGCAGAATCCTCTCACTTTATGAACCCAATTTCACCACATTTCAATGACTTCTTCCTTACTAGGCACAATATCTATTTGGCTTCAGTTTTTTCCACTTGTCTTAGATTGAATCACAAATATACTGGTTTCTCTCCTGTTAATGTCTTTGCCTGTTTTTTAATCTTTTCAATGTGATTCTTCCTTTAAGAAATATTTTCAATGATTATGAGTTCATTTTGAGTGTTCCTTCCCTATTCCAGTGACCTCATAATGACCGCCCCTCCCAGACAATTTCTGATCTCCATTTAAATTGAACGACATTTTTATGTAATCCTGAAATTCTAATGCTCTTTTCTGATTTCCAAGGTAAAGCTAGGTGAATTTTTCCCTGGGTTAGTAGGTTGTGAGTGAGAAAAGACAAACCCCGCTGCTCTGCCTCACAAACATACCCTAGGTAGTGTTTATGGATTTTAATCATGGCTCTGCCAGCTGAAAAATAATGCACAGGAGTTGTGAGTTAAGTTTTATTTGGACTATAAAGTATCATAAAAAGTATTATAGCCTGAAAGACAGCATCTTGGATAGCTCTGAGTAACTGCTCCAAACAGGTGAGGGGGAAGGTCAGTATGTTGCAGGAAGGGGGACCCCTTCCAGGGCCGGAAAGTGGGTTCTTGTCTAACACTTGGAAATGAATTGTCGGAGGAGACACATGTGCTGATAAAGCAAGAGGAAAGGACGCCTGGGCAGAGAGCAGTAGGGTAAGGGACCCAGGAGGACTGCTCTGGCAGTCTCGGGTTTTACAGTGATAGAATTAGTTTCAGATTGTCTTTAGCCAATCATTCTGACTCAGAGTCCTTCCTGGTGGTGCGTGCCTTGTTCAGCCAAGATGGATGCCAGCGAGGAGGATTCTGGGAGGTGGCTGGACACGTGGTGTCACTTTTTGACCTTTCCTGAACTCTCCCGGTTGGTGGTGGCTTATTAGTTCCGTGTTCCTTACCAGGACCTCCTGTCGTAAAACAATTCGTGCAAATGGTTACTATGGTGCTTGGCCAAGGTGGGCGGTTTCAGTCAATGTGCTTCCCCTAACAAGTGTATGTGTGATTTTGGTGAAAATAGAGTATATGCAATCAAGCACATTTTTTTCTTTTCTTTTTGCAGGTCACTGCTAGTCACAGGGAGCAAAGGTCACCATGAAGGATTTTAGTGCTTCTCTGGGATACAAGAATTGGGCTCACAAAAATCTCCTCCTGAAAATATTTAGCTGTCTGAAGTCCTGTCCTGCCCACTTTTCCCAGAGCACAGAGTGCCTCATTTCTGATTCCCACCCTGAACTCTTTTCAGGGGGTGTTGATGGTCAGCAGATTCAGCAGTTCATAATTTAATCTTTTTTTTTCTTTTTTTTTCCGTTTATTTTTATTAGTTGGAGGCTAATTACTTTACATCATAATTTAATCTTTGTGGAGGTAGATGGCAAGTGCCAATTGGTAGGTGAGAACTCTTAGGAGTCAACCTTCCCCTTTCTGACCCAATAGAATAGAATAGATTGACCCAATGGCATAAGAGTGACAAGACCCTCAGTTTAATGTAAAGGCAGAGGTAACATGTTTTCTAGACATAGGGTTATTTCTGCTTAGAACTTACATCGTGTTGTGTATATGTCCAGATAGTCTTGTGAAGAAGGGAAATAAAGTTATTTGGTGTGGTGGGGAGGATCCAAGTTATATTTCTGTTAACTATGTAGTCATTTTGAGTCAAATAGCTATTAAATTGTGTCCAACTTCTAATGTCAGACAATGAAGTTTAGAGAACAGAGTCCATGCGAACACTGGGTTTGCATGTCCGTGACTTGGTGATGGTTGTTGTTGTTGGTTAGTCACTCAGTTGTGTTTGACTCTTTGTGACCCCATGGACTATAGCCCATCAGGCTTCACTGTGCATGGGATTCTCCAGCCAAGAATGCTGGAGTGGGTTGCCATTCCTTTCTCCAGGGGATCTTCCCGACTCAGGGATTGAACCTGGATCTCCCACATTGACTGTCTGAGCCATCATTTTTTATTGCGATAAAATATACATAACATAAAATGTACCTCTTTTAATCACTTTAAAATATACCAGGCAATGGTGTGAAGTACAGTCAAAATATTGTACAACCATCACCCTCTCCATTTAGCTGAGCCTTCATTAAAAAAAAAAAAAAAAAAACCACTCTTCTTATCACCTGTTTCCTAAGAGATCAAGTCAATTACAGTAATACTGGGTTAAAATCATTATGTAAAATTATCTTACAAAAACAATTCTGTGCGGGCAAAGTAATAAGCCACCTACAAGTCATGAAGGAGGCATTTCTCCCAGATTCATATTGAGTGGACAGATCTTGTTGCACCCTGAATACCTCTTAGCCTAATTGTCTTAGTTTGGGCTGATATGTAACAAAATACTGTAGGCTTGGTGGCTTCAATAGCAAACATTAATTTCTCACAGTTCTGGAGGCTGAGAGGTCCAAGGT
Organism: Cervus elaphus; assembly: GCF_910594005.1. NCBI lineage: Eukaryota > Metazoa > Chordata > Mammalia > Artiodactyla > Cervidae > Cervus > Cervus elaphus. The sequence continues at coordinate 34,298,524 of NC_057846.1, forward strand.
TCAAGGACCAGCTGGTCCGGTCCTGATTTCTGGTGTGGTCCCTCTTCCTGGATTGCAGGTGGTCACCTTCTCGCTGAAACCTCATGTGGCAGAGGGATCATTTCTCACGTCTCTTCTGAGAACATGAATACCAGTCATGCCCTTCTTCCCTCCAGAAGACCTCACCTCCAAACACCTCACCACCAAACACCATCACATTGGAGATTAGAGAATCAACATGGGGATTCTGGGGGATGCATTCAGCCCATAGCACTGATACTAGTGTTAGAGAAAGATAACCTGTATTTCCAGTATGTGGAGAAAAACTACCCTAAAACTCAAAATCAGAGACTCTGGATGTATAAACATCATTGGATTCCCACTGGCAAATCAAACCACTCCAGGTCCTTGATACTATGATCTGCACTGTCCTCACTCTTCTGAGCCTTTAAAAATAATTTTGAAAGCATTTTAAATCTTGGAGGAAAAAAATTGGACCAAAAAGAGAACAAGGCACTGAAATGAACGGCTGATGGGACACACATAGTAGAATGTATTAAATGGCTCTGTGTGTTTCTGTGTGTGTGTGTGTCTGGTGGTGAGGGGAGGGGGTTTAGGGGAGGCAGAATTTAGAGAAAGCTGAGAAAGATACTGTCTCGTTCATTTTGGTAGACCAGTGGTGGTCTTCATTTAGAATCCTAAGAGGGACTTCCTTGATGGTCCAGTGGTTAAGACTCTGCACCTCCACGGCACGGGGCACCTGTTTGATCCTTGGCTGAGAACTAACATCCTGCATGCCATGAGGTGCAGCCAAAAAAATTTAAAAAATAGAATCCTAAGAGATTGTTAGAGGCGATCTTCTACTTCCCACCCCTCAGATACTTGTTTCCTTTTCTGTCCCCACTGCCCCTCTCCTCTTTGCTGACCAGTTTTCTCTCCCACAAGTGTCCTTTGCGCTTCCATTTTTTTCTTTGCCTCAGTCTTGTGCTTGATATCACAGGCAATAACATAACATTTACACAAGTCCCCAAAGCCTCTTAAGATTCCAAAATGGATCCATGCAGGTCCAGAATCTCCTTACTTTCCCTAAGGAACTCAAGATTTGCCCTCTTCTCATGGCTGGCTGCATGGGCGTTCAGAAGTTGTATTCTCTGTTACAAGTGCACAATATTTCCTTGTCAATAGTGGATAATTGTGATTTCTGATATTTCAAGGCATCCTTCAGTGAAAGCTTCAGGAGAAATAATGATTCCAGCCTCCTATTCTTATTAAAAGTGAGTGTAATGTTAGTATAATTTTTTTCAAATCTTAACTAAAGACAACAGTAGGAACTAGTGATCAAAGGCAATTAGGAGTAATTCCCAATGATTAGAACATCTGCCCTGCTTGTTATTCTACCTAGGATTCTTTTGTGATGTTAGGGTTAATGAATTAAATCAAGATTTGGTTAATACGTGGCAGATGTTGGGGAATCAGACTCCCTTGTAAATAGAGCGAAGGTTTCCTCTAAAGGGATCAATTATTTCTGACATCATTGATTCAGTTGGATTTAATAAATCAGAACTTAGAATGTATAGCAGGGAACAGGTGTCTAATTTGAGGTCTTGTTCTTTTCAAGGACAGATTTTAAAGAGGGCTTTCAGTGAGGTGAGTGTCTGGGTGTGGGATCCTGGGCAAGAGATGCCAAGATGGTATTGTAGTAAATTGGACAGTCATCACCTACAGGGGTCGGAGGGAGTCTCAAGAGGGACGGGATAGATGTATACATATCGCTGATTCACTTTGTTGTATAGCAGTAATTACAACATTGTAAAGCAATTATCCTCCCCCCCAAAATTGACAATCATCACTTTCTGATCCACAGTGCTGTTTTCAAGATATTGTTCTGCCCACAAGCACTGGAATACACCATCCCATATCAAAGCTTATAGGACAAGTTGTGGATACACACTACTAGATAATGCCAATTAAATTTTTGCTTTTGAGAAGTTTGAATTGTGGCAATGAGAGTCTGAGTCAATTAGATGGTTGGGGGTGTTTGAACTAAAAGGTCAGGGCAGTCAGGGCTGAAGATGAATTTAGGGAAGCCCTATGTTCTAGCCAAAAATTTAGGGAGCTGAGAATTTATCCTCAAAGAAAAGCAGGAGACTGGCAGAGCAATATAGCCAAAAAGAGACTAGAGATCATTCAGCATCCCTGATTAGTTAGGGGCAGTCAAGCTAACTGTAGTTTGGTCCTTTTCATGGCTGAATAGTATTCCATCCAACAAACTACACCATCCCATGGTAAAGCATGACTCATTTCTTCATTGATGAATTCTCTAGTATGAAAGCTCATTATATACCCAATAGATTTGCCTGATTGTTCAGGCAAAAAAACTCATATCACAAAGAGATTCTTCACTTTCAGAAGGATTTTCCTCCAGAGATTCTTTAACCAGAAATGACCCTAGTAGCACTTAAAATGTAGATTGATTTACCAAAACCCAACTTAGAGGTTTTTTAATGTAAAGATTTTGTTTATATGTTAGTGTTCTAGTCCAGAAGACCCTTGGTAAAATTCCTTATTCTAGTCCTGAAGTTTACTGATACTCATTATACATTTAATAGTTTTTCCTTCTCTCCAGGTTAAAAAAAATAAAAATACAAAACCATGACTAACTAGTTCTCTCAAGCAAGTCTCACCAAAATTTGTGTGCACATTTCTTGGGGAAAAAATTCATACTTCATTACAAATAGGACAAGCAAGCTTTGCAAAGTTCCTACAGGTGTGCATGTTAGTTGCTCAGTCATATCTGGCTCTTTGCAACCCATGGACTATAGCCATCAGGCCCCTCTGTCCATGGGATTTTCCAGGCAAGAATACTGGAGTGGGGAGCCATTCCTTTCTCCAGGGGATCTTCCCAATCCAGGGATCAAATCCAGGTTTCCCGCATTGCACGTATATTCTTTACCACCTGAGCCATCAATATTTGTACTGACATTAATATAAAGTATGCCATATTAACATTATAACAATATAATATTTGAACTAATATAAATACTAATATTAGTACTAAATAATAGAGAGGGACCCACCTGGTGAATCCTTCTTAACTGAGATAATAGAACTATGATAAGATGTTATCATTGTCCATCTTTTCTGCATCACAAGTTTTAAAAAGGACCTGAAATGAAATTCTGCCCACACCACAGCCAACTAGAAAGAAAAGGAACTGGAACATTTTCCCCCTTTGAAGTGGAGGAAAACCAGTGCAGACAAGAACCACTATTAGAATCACTGTTTTTTGCCTCTTAATTGGAATATGGGGAGGGCAACTTCTAATTAAACATATGAAAAAAGAAAACTCCCATGAGCAGAAGGCTAAACTTAAAAGAGTGGTCATACCTGAATGTTGTTTCATTTTGTTTTGGTTAAAGAATAAATAGGCACTGAAATTTCTTTTTACTTGTCTCAGAATCTTTTGGCATTTTAAAACTTTTTCCTATAATGTATTTCAAAATACCAAACTTAAGCCAACTCCCACAAAAAGGAGTAAGCTCTGATTTTAGCTAGTGTTGGGCATAGACACTAAGTGATCCTCTTACATTCATCTTTAAAAAGTCATCACTTCTGAGCAAGCAGAAGAATAATAACTTGCAAGATTGCATTGCCTGCTTCCAAGTACTCACCTGGAGTGATGTATTTCTCAGAATTCTCTTTGATTAGCTGCCTACATTGCACATATCTTTCTTGAAAAAAAATAAGAAATCATTCAGCATTCTTATTTTTCATGAAACAAATACGTGCTAGGTGTCGAGGGTATAGGAGTGAAAAAGCAATAAGTTTATCATTAAAACACTGTGAATGAACAGTTTCCAAGTGAGAAATGTGTCATGCTGAGATTTTGCTTTGGGGGAAAGATGCAGAAAATGAAGAATAAAGACATAAAGTGACACTCCTTAAGGAATAACTTTCACCTTCACCTCCCTAAGCTTGAAAAGTCTCCAAGTTTTTTAGTGCAGAAGCTGATGCTGGGAATTACAATCTTCTTCATTCAAAATGATCTCAATTTCCTCTCCCCAACATAGAATATTGTTTCCAAGGTACAACACACAAAGAGTGGTATTTTTTAAACTTAAAAGAGAAATGGAAGATGTAGTTTGGATTTTGTGAATGAATTTCATAGATCAAAGAGCAAAGGAAATTTGTTTCATCTGCAGAGAAAAAGTAAATTTCACTTGAAATCATGCTTTCAAGATAAAGATGGACAGAAATTCAAGCTTAAATATGTTAGGTATTTTTTGTCTTCAATGAATGAATTTGTTTAGCTTCAACACCTTTTTACTATTTCATGATGAGATTGAGAGAGTAAGCCTCATATATAAATACTGGCACTGACCTTTTTTCGCTGCTACCTAATCAGCAGGCTTTGTCCAGAACTAGCGGGAATTGCCCCAAAGGACAAGAACTACCCCTTGCTTTTTAACTGACTACTCCTGTTGGCAGTAATTTTCACAAAGAGAAAACATTGGCTGAAAGAAAAGGGAAGTTCTTTTCCATTGTCGATTCCTCTATAATACCAAAAATAATCTGCTGAAATGCAGTAGGGAAAAAAAAAACCTGACAACTGGTGCTTTGACTGTCCTAGATCAAATGATTTTTTTTTTTTTTTTTAAGGACTTCATTGCAAAGAATGGTTGTTTCTGCATGGGGTAGAGGCAACTTAAGATTTCAAGATTTACCAACTAACAGATTCTGCTAGCCTGATCAAAATGATGGTGGTGGTGATAGAAGATACTATTTATTGAATGTTTACAACATGCCAGGCACTATTCTGCCCATCATCTAATCCCCAATAACCTAATGTCTTCATTGTGCAGGGAGAAAATGCCCAAGATCACACAACTAATATGCAACAGAGCTGGAATAGGAACTCAGGTTAGTGAACTTCAAAATACACATGTAAAGTAAACCATAAAAGGGCTCATCTTTATTGATTTTGGATATGCCTATAAAAAAACACGACTTAATATTAAAAACCTAGTAATAATAGGGCCCCAGGTGCCTTGGATTTAAATAACCATTCTTTCCTGATCAGTCATCTTTGGAAAACAATTTACTATCAGTATTTTCCACCACTTAGTCATCTCATCTTGAAGAAATTACAGAAGAGAATTTTTATGTCTGAAAGTTCCTAAAAATTGAAAGTGGTGTTCATCCATTTAGGTAATATTTCACAGTATATGTAACATACTTTTGGATGATGATGGTGCTACAGGTGGGCATGGGGGATGAGAAGAAAATAAATAAGTTTGGAATGAGAATAAGAAATCACACATCTTGTATAAATTTGAGCAAGCCAGCCCATTGCTGACGGGTTCAACATATGTATACTTGGAGTAAAAGAGTAGCATAAATTCCTGGGTTACCTGACAAAGATAGATCACAAAAAAATGAGGTAATGTACAAAAAGTATTTAGAATGCTAAGTACAAAGTGACTATGTTGCTCTATTTCACGTATATGACATATAAAACTGCACTATATTTTTAGATATATGTCTTCTCTTTTTTTGTACAAAGGGCTTCACCTTTCTGACAATTAGTCTTCTTTTTCTCTCATATCTCACTTATTATCCAAATCCTGTAAGCTCCATCTTCAGGGTATATTTATTATCCTTCTGTTTCTCGCTGTCTCCACTGCTTCCCTGGTTTAAGCCACTGCCATCTCTTTTTTGGGCTACTGCAACCTCCTAACAGAAATCTCTGCTTCCCTCTGGCCCTCCTGAGGTCTATTGGGTCCTATGAAAATGCAAGTAGAAAGTAAAATAAAATGCAAGTCATATCATGATACTAAACATGCTTAAAACTCTCTAGTAGCTTAATTTGATCAAAGTACACATCACTGGTCTACACATCACTACAGGGTCCGTCCCCTTTCCCCATCAACTCTTCTCTCATCTTATCTCTTATTTTCTCTCTCTCTCTTTTTAAAATTTTTTTAATTGGATTTTTAAAAAACTGTTTGTTTGGGGTTTTTTGGCTGCATGCCGTAGCAGTTCCCTGACCAGGGGTTGAATCCATGCTCCTTACACTGGAAGCTTAGAGCCTTAGCCACTGGACTACCTGGGAAACCTCACTTATTATTATTTGTTAACTGTCCCAGCCACACGGACTTCCCCGCTGTCCCTTAAACACTCCAGGAACAATCTTGCCTCATGGCCTCTGCACTTGCTGTTTCTTCTGCCAGTAATGCTCTTCCCTCTATATCCAGATGGTTCAGTTCCTCACTTCCTTCAGGTATTTGTACATGTTCAGCAAGTCAGAGACCTCTTCCCTATGGGCCAGGACTTCATCTTACCCCTGCACTCCTTATTCGTCACATTCTGCTTGATTTTCCTCCATTCCCAGCACTTTTCATCACCTGACAAATTCTTGTTTGCTTATTGTCTGACTCTCTGCTCTAGAACATAAGCCATAGAACTAAGAACTTGTTCAGTTCACTGCTGTACCCCCAGGACATAATAAACATTCAATAAATAATTGTTTTAAAAAATGAATGAGTGATTTTGTCTTCATGATAGTTTAGGATTGAGAATAGGATGGAAAGCTACTTTCCCCTTTTAAAAAAATTGACTTGAAAGCAGATTTCCAAGACACAAATTCTGTTTGCATGTTACATAAACTTTTACATGATTTAGGGAAACTGGTTCTGAATTTCCAAAACTTTCAGCCCATGGCTGATTCATGTCAATGTATGGCAAAAACCACTACAATATTGTAAAGTAATTAGCGTCCAGTTAAAATAAATAAATAAATAAAAAATTTCCGGAAGTTTCCATTTTGGGTTGGTGATAACCAATGCAATAAAAGTATAGGAGAGAGATGCATTAAAAGTTTGAGACAAGGGACTTCCCTGATGGTGCAGTGGTTAAGACTCCTTGTTTCCACTGCAGGTCTGATCCCTGGTTGGGAAACTAAGATCCTGCATGCCCCTGGGTATGAACCCCCCCCAAAAAAAGATTTGAGGCAGATCTATGTAAGCTGTATGAAAGCAGAGACTTTTTCCTGTTACATTCATTGCAGCTTTCCTAGAACTTTGACCATATAGAGCATGCAATAGGTGCTCAACAAGTATTTATTGAACAACTAGACACATTTTGGGCTTCCCTGGTGGCTCAGTGGTAAAGAAGTCACTTGCCAATGCAGGAGACAGGGGTTTGATCCCTGGGTCAGGAAGATCCTCTGGAGGAGGAAATGGCAATCTACTCTAGTATCCTTGCCTGGAAAATTTCATGGACAGAGGAGCCTCCATGGGGCTGTAGAGTCAGATTGACTGGGCGTGCACGCACATATATACACAGATTCATTTTTACACGTTTCCCATTAAATTGAGTCTTATAGAAGCAAATAGCAACCTCTTTTCTTTTGCCAATGCCCATAGATAGCTTTCCAAATAATGTATTTTAGTAGGTACACCTACACTGGTGTTTGGATTACTATGTAACAAGTTTGATATCTCAACTGAAATCTGCAGTGCTGTTTCTTAAATATTTTGAAGGACATAATGCATACTCCAGTTTTGTAATATATATTTTTTTGATTTTGATTTTGAGTTGTAATTCAGTTGATTTATTCCCTGAAGTATTTCGGCACCCTCTATGTATAAAGTATGGTTCAGTGCAGTTACTGGGCTTTTGCAGAGCCCCACGAGTGGGAATGGGCCTAAACTAGGCTATTGGCCACAAGGGCATATAGAAGGAGCAGATACTAACTTCATTATGGCAGGAGTCTGGCCTAGACTGAATGTGAGGGACAAGAGGAAGGAGTAATTGACTTTGACCTTGTTACTGTTCATCCTGCCCTTCAAATGGCTATATGGAAAATGTCCCTGAACTTCTTCAACTGGAGGCCCTATGGAAAAACCTGTCTGCTATACACAGTGTGAGAAAGCTTACAAACAAGTCTCGGATGGGACTCGAGACATCAGGGACAGAAAAGTTTATGACACAATCCTTCTGTTTTTTTTAAAATAAATATTTATGTATTTATTTGGCTGCGCCAGGTCTTAGTTGCTGCATGTGGATCTAGCTCCCTGACCAGGCGTTGAATCCAGGCCCCTTGTAGTGGCAGAGTGGAGTCCCAGTCCCTGGACCACCAAGAAAGTCCCAGTGCAGTTTTTATGTTAGGATGTCTATACTTTGCTTGAAGATAATTCAGCCCTGACTGGGTGTTATTATGGATGTGTTACTTAGATTAAGCTACCACCTAGTTACAGCTAGCATTCTGATCAGATATTACTGGGGATGGCTATCCTACACAGATGATATTTGTGTGATTAAGTGTATTACGTGTATCTTGATCCACTCATAATTACTCTGTTTCTTAGCAGTGTTGAAAGGTCGTTTTCCTGATCAAGTCAGTGAGTTGTTAAAAAGCATAAAGAAGGTAGAAATGGGACATTTCAAGATATATTGACTGGTAAATATTTTGGAGACATTCCCCGCAGTTATATGGAGAGAATAACAAGAATCTTCCAGGGGTAACCGTAGGCTAAGAGGATTCTTATTATCTATTGTTCTGGCTTCAACATCTAGAGTGGTAAGAGAATTTGGCAAGAAAGAAAAGGACAGGAAGGGAGGAAGCAAGCAAGTAAGCAGGAATTTCTTCTTTTTTAAATGGGAGTAGAATTGCTTTTTGCTGGGAGTAAAACTTTAATGGGAGTAAAACTGGGCTTTTACTGGGCTTCCCCTATCCCACCCTTCCAGGTCACCACAAAAAGGAGAAATTGCTTTTGAGCACAGAATGTGTTGTGCGAAAGGCTTTGCTCTTGCCTGTTCAGTGAAAGGTTCAATACAAACATGTGTGTGGATGATCTTTTACTTTTATCTAGTTTGTTTCACTTTTTCTATTTCATATTCAGGGCTCCCATTTCATTTAGTTTATATTTTCCAATTGCTCCATCTCTTTTCTTTCTCAAGCCTTTATCAGGTGTAGTAGAAAAGCTTTTGTATACCTATATATAAATAGTATGTAAAATATATATGTTTTAGAAAACATGAATTTTTCCCTAACTAAAAAATTGTATGACATTTTGATTCCACTTGTTTGACTTAGTATGGATAGAATGTTAGATTTCTAATTAAAAAAAAATAGATGTGCAACAAAGCTTTACTGTATAATAGCAGAGGGAACTATAGTCAATACCTTGTCATAACCTATAAAGGAAAATAATCTGAAAAATAGTATATGTGTATATGTATAACTGAATCACCTTGCTGTGCTCCTGAAATACTGCAATCTATTAAACTTCAACAAAATATATATATATATTAAGAAAAAAAAAGAAATGTGAGTGTGTAGGCAGAATGTGGTCTGAGGGCTCCTTTCCTCATATCCAGGCATCAAGGAGTTGGCAGAGTGCTAGTCCTCATTCAAGGCAAACTTTTGGGCAGCTATTGCCGTCTTTCCAAAAGAGCCCCAGTGTTTCAAAGCGGCTAGGATCAGGTGGCTGCTCCTCGCCACTGTGTGGTGCAAAATAAAAGCAAAAACTCACATAAGATAAGTGTCACTCAGTCCAATTATTTTAAAATAACTATTAGATGATTTTTGAAAATATTAAGTGCATGATTATTTATATTCTTTCTTATTGTCCAGCATCCCTATTTTGCTGAAGCTTTTTTTTTTTTTTTTTTTGCTGAAGCTTTAAGACTGTTTGCCAAGTCTAATCAAGATTGTTTGGCGACTTTCCTGGTGGTCCAGTGACTAAGACTCTGTGCTACCAATGCAGGAGGCCCATGTTAGATCCCTGATTGGGTAACTAGATCCCACATGCCACAACTAAAGGTCTTGCATGCTGCAACTAAGACCCAGTTCAGCCAGATAAATAAATATTTTAAAAAATACTCTTCTGCCCAGCAAAACCCACAATGATGAGGTGGCCACTGAGCTTATGGAGACAAAAAGCCACTTGGGCAATTTGTTCCTGGTTACTCATGTCATCTTTCGCAGTGCAAGGTGCTTTGGGAGATGGAACAGCAAACCAAGGCCAGGGAGGGAAGGCAACTGAAAGTCAAGGGAAAGTTAGAGCAAAGGGCCAAGAAGAGATCGATGAAAAACAGAAGAATTAGGGCGAGTTGCTGAAAGATATCATTGCTGCCCAGTGCCCTAAGGGCAGCTGGCAATTCGCATGATATTTTTTCATGTACCTTTTACATGGTGGAAAACCCAGGACCTTGCTTTGTTTATGAGGCAACTGAATGTTCTTACTCTAAAATGAACTTTCAGACCTCTGGTATTTGGTGAAAGGAAAATAACATCTTCATCAATTTTCAAGCATCTGTTTTTTCAGCCCTTCAGATTTTTTTTTTCTTTGTGAATGGATTAGAAGTACTAACTTTCCACCATACTGACAAATTTAGAGAAATGGAGAGATATATTACCAAATTTAGGGTAGAAAACATGTCTTGCTTATTTTAGTCTTTCTCTTTAATTATTATTTTCTGAACTTAAATTATACAGCTGTCTATAAAGATGTGCAAATAGAAAAATCACTACCTTGACAATCAAAACAAGATACTCTGGTACATAGCTAAATTACATGTTTATCTTCAATATACCTTATTCATTACCTCACAAAGAATTTATTTGATTTGGGGGTATTTAAAAAAAGCCTTCTTTATAAATGAAGTACTGATTCATGCTACAACATGGATGAGCCTGATTCCATTTATAAGAAATGTCCAGAATTGGCAAATCGACAGGGACAGAAAGGAAATTAGTGGTTGCTGGGAAAGTGGAGCAGGGGGGAGGAAGTGGGCACAGAGGGATTGACAGCTAATGGGTATGGGGTCTCTTTCATAAGGGATGAGAATGTTCCGAAATTAGTAAACAAACACAACAACAAAGACTCTCATGACACAGAGGAGCAGGATGGAGTGTGGTGGGAGGGAGACCCAAGAGGAAGGCGGTATTTGTATGCATATAGCTGATTCTTCTAGCTACACTGTAAAGCAATTATCCTCCAAAAGTACAGTAAGAAAATGTTCTATAATTAGATTATAGTGACATCTGTGAGCCATCTTCTTTTATTTTCCTTTAAACCCCAACACATCTGCACATACGAGTATATATCACCTTAAGTATTAACACAGCAAAATCACATCGTTGCATTTGGAGTTATTCAGAGACAGGCTGCTGTTTATACGTCATCTTTCACAAAGTTGGAATATGGCCAGCGATTTCAAATCCGTACACAGGGTGCGATGTTTTCCAGTGTAATTAACAAATGAGAGTTTAAATGACGGATGGGGATGCTGTGTATCTAGTTTTAGCTCAACCAGGAAACAATCTTTTAAAACCAGGAACTGCAACATAAAGAAAGTAATTATATTTAAATAACAATGCTCCATCTGTAGGAAATTGAAGCCGATTACACTAACCCTTAATTTGCTCTGTCCTCAATATTGAGGATTCAGGCAAGTCAAGAGGCATAAAGCCCTGTTAGATATTTTTTTCCCTGCTACCAATTGTGCAATGAATGAATAAATGCACACACACACACAAAAGATACAGTGAAAGAAATCACTTACACGAAGAGAAATAACATCGTGTCTAACATATGGTGCATAAGTGATAAATAAATGATATGGGTGTTTCTTAATAAGTAGGAGGGGGTATTTTCTGCTAAATAGAAAGTATGCTTCGGCTTGAAGCCCTTCAGTAATACATAATTACTATTTCACTATATGAAGGATTCAGATTATAATTATGGAGTTTTCAGTAATTAGACATTAGTTTATTGAACATGAGGGAGAGTACAGAATGTAGAAAGGAGATGATTTTGTTAGTATCTACACTTTGCTAGCACAGAGGAAAGAACATCTCATCTGTTTGGTAGGTGTGTATGTTTTTAACCTTTCCCTCTCTGGTGTCCTTGGACAACTGTCAGGAAGTTTCAAAATTTGCATGCTCTGCTTTGAGACCTACGAATCAGGAAGTTTTAGAAGTCCTGTTCTGAGATGCGAGGACGCTTTCCAATGCGGCAGCCCAACCTTCAAGCGGATTTGAGAAAGGTGTTGAGTGCACAGTCATCAGGCCAAATTGTTCTGAACTACAACAGTAATGGGCGACAGCGACATCAGAGAATTCAGAGAAAACATGAAGCCCAGCCAGCCATCTCTGCAACATCATAAAGTATCCCTGTGCTGTTGGGCTTTGTCCCATTCTTGGCATAGAGCTCCTAAAACCCTCAACATTTCCTGAGTGCTAAGAGTATAATAGGACTTCCCTGGTGGCTCAGTGGTAAAGTACCTGCCCGCCAATGCAGAGATGCGGTTTGATCCCTGGGTCGCGAATATCCCACATGCCAGGGGAGGTGGGGGCAACTATCTGTGCACCCCAACTACTGGGCCTGCGCTCTAGAGCCCGGAAGCCGCAACTACTCAACCCACGTGCTACAACTACTGAAGCCGAAATGCCCTAGAGCCCAAGCTCTGCAACAAGAGAAGCCACTGCGATGAGAAGCCTTTGCAGTGCAACTAGAAAGTAGCCTCTGCTTACCACAACTAGAGAAAGGCCCATGAAGCAACAAAGACCCAGCAAGCCAAAATAAATAAACAGGCACATAAAATTATTATTTTTTTTAATGTATGATACGGGATCACTAACCCCTGCATCCTTTAGGTCTCTAGGGATGGAATCAATTTTGGCCATCCCTCCCTGGGATCCAGTATTGTTTTTTTATTTACTATCTTTGCTGGGAGAAGGAAGTAGTTCAGAGACTTCCATTTGCCTTTTTCCATTAAAAATTTTTTTATACCAAAAATCAAGGAACCAAGGTAGGATATTCTGATAACTAGAACAGAATCCAAAAATAGAACCACATGTATATGGACAATTGATTTTTCAAGGAAGATGCAAGGGTGAGTCAGTGGAAAAGAATAGTTTTTGCAACAAATGATGCTGAAACAATTGGATATTCTATTGCAACAAACCCCTTCCCTGGTGGCTCAGCTGGTAAGGAATCTGCCAGCAATGCAAGAGACCTGGATTCCATCCTGGGTTGGGGAGATCCCCTGGAGAAGGGAATGGCAACCCGCTCCAGTATGATTGCCTGGAAAATTCCATGGAATTTAATCCATATCTTACATTCATGCACAGTAATTAACTTGGGGATTTCCTGGCTGTCCAGTGGTTGGGACTCCACGCTTCCACTGCAGGGGGCATAGGTTTGATCCCTGGTTGGGGAATTAAGATCCCACCTGCTGCAACATGGCCATAAAATAACAATTCATTCTTAAAAAAAAATTAACTCAAAATTGATCATGTGCTTCTATATATAATGCATAATATTATAAAATTGGTGAAATAAAAAATTGGAGAAAATTTTTGAGAACTTGGATTCTGTAATATGGTATTAAAAATATGATTCACAAGAAAGAATTGATATATTGGACTTTAGCAAAAGTAAAGACTTCTATTCTTTGAAAGGTATTGAGACGAAAATGAAAAGACTAGCTACAGAATGAGAATATATTTGTCCTCACCCAGCTGATACAGGACTTGTATAAAGAACTCTTAACATTCAGACAAGGTGGACTTCCCCAGTGGCTGAGTGGTAAAGAATCCACCTGCCAATGCAGGACACATGAGTTTGATCCCTGGTCCAGGAAGATCCCACACGCCAAGGAACAACAAAGCCAGTGTGAAACAGTTACTCAGCCTGTGCTCTAGAGCCCTTGGAACCACAACTACTGAAGCCTCAGTGCCCTAGGGCCCACGCTCCACAACAAGAAAAGCCACCGCAGTGAGAAGCCCTAGCTCTGCAACTAGAGAGTAACCCACTCAGCAAAGAAGGCCCAGCACAGCCACAAATAAATAAATAAGTAAAAGTCATAGAAAATTCAAACAAGGCAATCAAAAAATTTGCAAATCAAAAATGGAAAAAGATTTGACATTTTACCCAAGTTCTGTAAATAGTAAGCAAGTATATGAAAAGATCCAAAGCATTACTAGTCATTAGGGAAATGGAGATTAAAACCAACTGAGATACCCCCTATATGCCTACCTATTCAAATGACACAAATTAGAAAAATTGATCATACAAAATATGGGTGAGGATGTGGAGGAATTGCTGGTAGGAATGTAAAATGGAACAACAACTTTGGAAAACAGTTTGACAGTTTCTTAAAAAGTTAAACATGCAAAAAAAAAAAAAAAAGTTAAACATGCACTCACCATATAATCCAATCATTCCAATCTTAGATATTTGGTAAAGAGAAATGGAAGCAAGTGTACATGAAATGCTTGAACACAACTTTGCACAGCAGCTTTATTTTTAATAGCTAAAGGCTGGACACAACTCAAATGTCAATCAACAGATTAATAAATTTAGAAATTTAGTATATCCATACATTGAAATACTATTGAGCAGGTGTTGCAGGTTTGGGTGCATCTCATTGATTTGCTGAACATACTTCTCAAGATGTAATTGTTTCGCTGGGATTCAGAAAGCTGTAGTGGAGCAGACAGGCTGCAGATCACCAAATGACCACGACCATTTTTTTGGTGCAAGTTTGGCTATGGGAAGTGCTTTGGAGCTTCTTCTAGGTCTAACCACTGAGCTGGTTGTCACTGGCTGTCATATAAAATCCACTTTTCGTCACATGTCACAGTCCAACCTAGAAATGGTTTGTTGTTGTTGCCTAGAATAAGAGAAGTGCACGCATGCCAAGTCGCTTCAGTTATGTCTGACTCTTTGCAACGCTATGGACTGTAGCCCACCAGGCTCTCTGCCCATGGGATTTTCCAGGCAAGAATATTTTGCCATGCCCTCCTCCAGGGGAACTTTCTGACTCAAGGATTGAACCCTCGTCTCCTGAGGCTCCTGCATTGCAGGTAGATTTTTTTCCCCCAATATTTATTTATTTGTTAATTTTATTTGGCTTCACCAGGTCTTTGTTGTGGCATGAGGGATTTAGTTCCCTGACCAGGGATTGAACCTGGGCCCCGTGCATTGGGAGTGTACAGTCTTAGTCTCTGGACCACCAGGGAAGTCCATACAGGTGGTTCTTTACTGCTGAACCACCAGGCAAGGCCAGAATAAGAGAAGATGACACTTAAAAATGACGACTTTTTGGATTTTCAGTCAGCTCATGAGGAACTCATTCACTGAGCTTTTTCACCTTTTTTTTTCCCTAGAAATAACTTTATTTTTAAAAAGTAATATGGAATTATATGAAAGGCAGCAAGCATGTAATACTTGAATAAGACAATTTTCTTAAAAAACTTACACATAAATGTGTATGGTAGAAATTTTAACATTAACAGAATGCATTTAGAAACATTACCAAGAATACAATTTGTAGCCACACCTTTTTTGGTTTCTACTAGTAACGCTTTTTTACCACTTAAGTATGCTGCTGCTGCTGCGTCGCTTCAGTCATGTCCGACTCTGTGCGACCCCATAGACGGCAGCCCACCAGGCTCCCCCGTCCCTGGGATTCTCCAGGCAAGAACACTGGAGTGGGTTGCCATTTCCTTCTCCGCTTTTTCACCTTTCTAATTAGCTTCAAATGCCAGATGACTGAAGAATGGTCGACTCTGAGTTCTTCAGCAACTTCTCTTGTAAGAGGATAAGCTTTGATGATTTCTCTCAATTGGTTGTTGTCAACTTCAGATGGCTGGCCACTATGCTCATCTTCAAGGCTCTCGTCTCCTTTGCAAAGCTTCTTGAATCACCACTGCCCTGCATGTTCATTAGCAGTTCCTGGGCCAAAAGCATTGTTGATGTCGTGAGTTGTCTCTGCTGCTTTCAAACCATTGTAAGCTCAAATAAGAAAATCGTTCGAATTTGCTTTTTGTCTAACATCACTACTATAGTCTAAAATAAATATAAAATAAACAGCAAGTAAGTCATTAGCAAAAAAAATAATAATAATAATAAGTAAAGGTAGAAATTCTCATTAAAATGATGTATAACAAACCACATTTACTTAAGAATGTATTCCAATATCAAATGGCAAATTTAAACAATGCAAACACAATTAAGTTTGCATCAACACAATATAATTCCATTTATATGAAATGTCTACAATAGGTAATTCCATAGAGACAAGCAGATTAGTGGCTAACAGGCCCTGTGGGAAGGGAAATTGGGATTAACTGCTAATAGGTACAGGGTTTCTTTTTAAGGGGATGAAAATGTTCTCAAATTAGATAGTGGTGATAGTTGTTTAACATAATATACTAAGACCAGTGATGTGTGTACTTGGAGATAATGAATTTTATGTTGTGTGAAGTATATCTCAATTTTTAAAAATGTTATTTAAAAAACCTATGAGGAGTAAAAAAGGTGTTTAAAGAAGTAATTTGGGTATAGCATAGTTGAGTAGAGTAAAATATTAATTTTGTTTTAAAATTGTTTGCTTACATTAAATAAATAAATTTGGAAAACTATTCACTAAACTGTTAGCAACAGTTGCTTCTGATGAGTGAGATTATGAAGGAACTTAACATTCTAATTAATACATTTAATAATAAGTAATCTATTATATATATATTTAGCACCTATACTATATTATATCTATATATGTACAAATGACTTTTGTGATTGAATAAAATCAAAGACTTTTCAAGGATTAAATAAATATGCTAGCAGAGTTTACTATTAAATATGTGATACAGGAAATCTTGAAAAAATAATCTGATTACTTTAAAATCATTCCTTTTTGTACAAATTTAGGCTTTTATATTGAAAGAGATATTTTTATTTTAATACATAAGATGCAAGTTATATAATGAGATATTTGCATATTAAAATGTTTTTTAAAGTCATAAAGTAGTCGCTTTTATGCAGTAGAAATCTGACTGTTGAGCTTAAGAGTACTCATGAATGTTTTAACAATAATTTTATTTCTCATGGTCAGTTCAGACTCCACTTAGGCTAATCTTTCTCCACCAGATTTGAGTATAAGTATCAAAATTACCCCTCACTCAAAATGAGCCAAATAAGCCTGCACATTTCATCCATGGCCGAGATGAGTTCTTTGTGGTCCAAACACCTCTATGTGGTGGGGCGGCCATGAGAATGCGCCTCTCACATCTCCTAATGCCGGGAGGAGAGTGAGCCAAAGGCACCAACTGCTCTGCTCTGACTTCCATCACTGGGTTCAAGCCAAGACCTCATTCCCTTGGACCGTTCCCAGTGACTGCTCACGGCAGGAATACCAAGGCAGGCCCATTTCTGAAAGACACAGGACTCCTCTGAAGGGCGCCTTTGGCTCCAGGTCTCCCTCTGGGTCCTGCCAACCTCCTTGGAACAGTGCTGCGGTCTAAGATGTTCCCTCCTCATTCACACGGAGCAGCAATGAGCTGATGGCCTGTCTCCCGTGTCTCCTGCAGCTCCCCATTTTCCCTCTCTGGTATTTGCTCCTTATAACTCTAATCTGGTCTTTGGTTTTTTTTTTTTTAATATTTATTTATATTTATTTATTTGACTGTACTGGGTCTTAGCTGCTACATGCAGGATTTTAATTGTGGCATGCAAATTCTTAGTTGTGGCATGTGGGATCTAGTTCTCTGACCAGGAATTGAACCCCAGTCCCCTGCATTGGGAGCAGTCTTCCTTGGACCACCATGGAAATCCCCATCTTAGTTTTGCTTCTTGGATGACCTGGAGTGATACAAGCAGAACCAAGGCTGACATTTGGGGCTGGCCCACCAATCAGGCAGAGGGCAAAAAGGAAGGTAACCTGGTTGATAGTTGGGGCCCAGGTAGGCCCTGGTGTAAGGTGCGTGCTAAATCGCTTCATTCGTGAACGGACTCTTTGCAACCCTATGGACTGCAGCCTGCCAGGCTTCTCTGTCCATGGGATTCTCCAGGCAAGAATACTAGAGTGGGTTGCCATGTCCTCCTCCAGGGATCTTCCCGACTCAGGGACCAAACCCACGTCTCTTACATCTCCTGCATTGGCAGGTGGGTTCTTTACCACCATCCGAGCTGCCCCGGGTGTAAGGTGGTGACTGTCAAATGTTAAGGATTTCATTGATAAAATCTGGGGGAATGTCTTGGAGGAGGCAAATGTTGTTGTAGATGTGACATCCAAGCATTTGAAAGCTATGGAGACAACAATGGACTCCAAGACGGCTGAGCTGTCTGATTAATGCTAAGCTGTATTGACGGCAGCAGAGAGAGAATGAGGGGCTCTGAGCTATTAACAAGCAATTAATGGCTAAGTGTGAGAGCCAGAGGGTCTCTTTGGTGGCTTCCAAAGAGGCCATTACCTCCTCCAGAATGTTGGAGTCCAAAGTTGAACAGGCCAAAAATCAAATAAAAAAATTTCAAAGCTTGTTGCACGTGTCCACAGGGCTTCGTTTTTATTTATTTATTTGGCCGTGGCAGGTCTCAGCTGTGGCAGGCGGGAACTTCACTGCAGCATGAGCTTAGTGGCCCTGTGGCATGTGGGATGTTCATTCTCGGTCCAGGCATTGACCCCGCATTCCCTGCATTGACAGGCAGATTCTAGACCACTGGACCACCAGGGAAGTCCCCGAAAGATGAAATAAAATTGCAGAGATCCCTAGATATTCAAATACTCAGCTGAGATATATCTGCGATACCAAGATCAGAGTCGGGGAAAACCTGGAACCCTGAAAACTGGGAGGAGAACATGTAGATAGACACCCCTGAGTGCGTTGCATCTGCAGGACTACCTCCGTCCCCACCATTCAGGTTTGGAGAGGTGTCCCATCCTTTCCTGGGAAGAACAAGCACTTCCATCACACGGGAAGGTGCTCCAGAAACTTCTCCCTCAGGGAGGAACCCAGGCTCCCCTCAGTAGCTGCTCTCATCCCCTCCTGTCTGATGACCGAGGTTCACTCCATGCATCACTTGGGTGCTTATGTTGCTGGCCAAAATCTTGGCTTTCTCTGCCCACCGATGTGGAATAAAATATACGAAGACAGAGTTTGGAGGAAATAGAAAGATGGCTTTAATTCTCAGCTGGCAGAAAGGGGAACATAGTAGGCTCATTTCTCAAGAACTATGTCCACCTTTCCCCCATGAGGAGTCTAGGGGCTTCTATAAGATGAGGGCTTGCAGTCAGTAGTCGGTGATGAGGAATAAAGGTGTTAGGATCTTGACTTCTTTCTCTTGCCTTGCTTCAAAGACAGTCACAGGCTGATGTCATATCCCAGTCATTGAGTCTGGCAGTTTGAGTGACTCTGTGCTCTTCTTTCTGATATGTAACTACAAGGAGAAGGGTGGTGGAAGGGTTAACACCAGAGAGGGGATGTATTTAGCATAGAGTCAAAGGAAAATAGGTGTGAAGTGTAGCATTAGAGTTAGAGGCAGAAAAGCAAACTTACAGACATTCAGAGTTAGCAGTGGTTAAATTAAAAAAAAAAAACCTATGAATGTTCAGTTTTCTTTATCTTCTTTGTTCTCAAGAATGGGAAAGAAGAAAAGCTCGTTCCTCTTTTTTTTTTAAATCCTTTTCACTGTAACAGGTACCTGTTAGGAATGATTAAGATGCAAGGAGGGGATTCCCTGGTGGTCCGCTGGCTAAGATTTCTTCACTCCCAATGCAGGTGGTGTGGGTTTGATCCCTGTTCAGGGAACTAGATCCCACCTGTGGCAACTAATACTCAATGCAGCCATATAAATAGGTATTCTGAAACCAGGAAGGAGACCATACATCAGAAGAACTGAGAGAATTAGCCGGTAGTACCAGCAGGAGCAGAGGTGTACCCCGGGGGCTGTATTTTGAGGGTGATTGGTAAGGGGCTTAAATGTAAGTTTCTCAGGACCAGAGATTCAACACCTTTGTGAGGACCCCAGGGAATGGGGCAAATTCACTGCCAGGGTGGTTCTTGGAAGTTTGGGCAAAGCAAGGACAGCACCCAGTGAAGTGAAATTTCCATGTTGCGCTCGGCAGGAAAGGATTCCACCACAGGTCCAGGCTGGGGTGCCCGTGATGCGGCTCATTGGTCCAGGGGGTCAGAGGAAGGAATAAGGAGGCTGAAGGAAGTGGGGACCCCAGCCTGCACCCTCTGAAACGTGCAGACTCCTGCTGCTTCAGTGACGTTCTTAGGGGGTCCAACGACCAAGAGCGTGCCAGGGTATCTCCTCAAAGTAAAAGGCATATGGGTCCATCTTGGGTTCCCACTACATAAGGAAGCCCCGCCTACTTATGTAGTCTTTTTGGGGGGTTCAGCAAGACAACACACTCCACAGATGCAAATGTGGCTCTGGCCCATATACTGCTTAGATCAACGCCAGCTTTGAGAAGAGATCAGAGCAGGAAATGCTCCACGGCAGGTACGGCAGCCCTGCTTGCGTGGTCGTCGGGTGAGCCCGAGGCTTTGGAACTGTCAGTGTCAGGGAAAGATGCAGGGGGAACGAGAACCCAGGCCGCCACTGGCGGCCTCAGAGCTGACGTGATGGAACCGGGTGGCCGTGGTAAGCAGACAACTAACCAGGGGACCCACTTCACCCTGAGGAGGTGGATGGAGTTGGCCCCCAGCATGAACATCGCACCATCTCGAAGAAGGCCGCTTCACAGAACGCAGAAAGGCTTCTAAAGGCACGGGTGAAACGACCGCTTGAGGCCATCCTCTGCAGGCACAGCGAAGAGCAGGGCCTCCCAAGTGGCGCTAGTGTTAAAAGAATCCGCCTGACAATGCCGGAGACGTAAGAGACGCAGGTTCGATTCCCGGATGGGGAAGATTCCCTGGAGGCGGGCATGGCAACTCACTCCAGTATTCTTGCCTGGAGAATCCAATGGAAAGAAGGCTATAGTCCATAGGGTCTGACACGACTGAAGTGACTCATCAGCCCGGATGAGACTCAGGAGTCCTAGCCACCAGGCCAGCAAGGGCTAGAGGCTAGAAGCTATTTCCCCCTGGATCTTTGCCCCCAGTGAAAAATACACTTCTCACGGAGGCAAAAGCCGCAAATGCAGGTACGAGGTTTATTATTAGAGACACATCACAAGTGGGAGAGCACATAGAGAAACAGTTTGTTTAGCTAGGACAGAAGCAAGGCCGCGATGGACGCCTGGAGAGAGAGAGAGAGAGTGGGCGTCCCCCCTAGTGAAGAGGAGCGCAGTTAGTCCTTATATAGGGCAGTTCTTCAGCTGTGTGTTTACCTTTAGCCAATGATCTGGTTTCTTTTCCCACACCTGACCTACCCTAGGACCCTCCCCGACATGCCATGCGTGCACAACTTTTCCCCAAGATCGAGTCCAGCCCAGAGACCTACGGGATCACATTTTGACCCCCCAAAAGGAGGGTGCATATGAAATGTCTTATTGCCCCAAAGATGGGAATATATGACCTTCTGAACATTGCGTCAAACAAGGTTTAGCCTCCTTCTCTTCCTGCCATGACTGTTATCTTAAGGTGTCCACAGGAGACAAAGCCTATCTATCCTGTTTCAGTTGTTTCTTCCATTTTAGAGAGCAAACAGGAGGCTGGCCATAAATATCTAACCTGGAGTTTACCTACCTCCTGTTTCAGGAAATGCAAACAGGAGGGCAGCTGTGAATGCTTAGCCTGGGGCCCCTTTGAGTCCCTCAGAATCAAAGGCCTCCATATAGCAACTGGGCACTCGATAGGAGAATCCATGAATCTTCTTGGGAAGAAGTGGGAATCAAGAGGTGGAAGCAGGAAAACTGTAGGGGAGGAAAACTTTTCCTTTCTTCCCTCCTAGCGAACCAAAAAGCTGTCTCGTCATATCTGATTCTTTTCTAATCAAAGCCTTGGTAATATAACCAATGTTTCCATCTGTGTCCTATTATAATGAGAACAAGTTCTTTTCAACTATGTATACAATTATAGTGCCATAAAAATAAGAATGCTCACTAAGAGTTTTTGGATTCTGAAGAAACCCGGTAGGGAGAAAAAGATAAATATTTTTCATCTCTGTTCACAAAGGTGTATTTCTCCAAATCTCTGATTAATTAAGAGAAAAATATCCTTAAATCTGGGAAAACAAAACATAAAAGAATCAAAAATATTTCAAATAAATAAAACCATAACAAGTATAATCATCCTCATTGGTTCATGCAGCCCCATGTAATTAATTCTTCTTCATCTTGATCCTTTTTTTAGCAGTTTTACAAAGCCATTTGTTTCTCCATTAGAGTTCTATAAATTCTCACTGAATTCACCAGTAAGAAAGTTATTAGAAATGTGTATTCTAGAGTACTTGTCCTTTTAACAAGGTTCTCTGAAGATGAAACACTTTTGCAAAAACATCAGAGTAAAACAATAACTTGTGTAAATAAAAAGACTTTAACATGATGTTGGGTAAAACTCTGATGAAAGCTCTCATTTCGATGTTGTTGATAAGGAAGTTTGGCTATTTCTGTGACATACATCTTAGGATAATAGCTAGAATTACAAGTGATGACATTATATTAGGACATATCCGATTTCTAGGAACTTTGTAAAATTTCTGGAACACTTATACACCTCCACAAGTAAAACATAAAGAAGGCTTAGTATTAACTCCTTATTTGATAATGTTTCCATGTAACTTAACATAAAATAAAGCTTATTAATTTAACCCCTCCATGTAATTTAACATATCAAATAAAGCTAATTAGTTTAACCCCTCCCTCTCTCTCTCTCTCTCTTTTTTTTTTTTAATAAGGAGAGAGAGCAAATTTTGTTTTGAGATGTTCCAGAGTCTCCTGGAAATAAACCCCAGTAGTTTGAGGTCAGAAAAACTTCATTTAGAATTTAATTGCGGGGGGGGGGGGAATGTGGGACGTTTGCTAATTTTTTTTTTATAAAAAGGTTTTATAACATTTAAATAGATGGGTTCATTGATTACTGTGAAACAATACTTTGTTGCCCATTTAACCAAAGTGACAAAGAAAAACAGAAAGTTACATAGTTGAAAAAAAAAAACAGCTCTTTTAATGAAGAAGACTTGGTTTTAGATAATCAAAGACCTGATAAAGACAATGTGGGGCATAGTCAATTTTTTCAGTAAGACAAAATCTTTGCTTTCTGAGCAGATTACTTAAAAGGTAAAGAAAACATTTCTAATCTTATCAAGAGCTGACCAGTGGTCCAAGAAAACGTTGAGTTTTCAGTAGATGAAAGAAAATTAAGTTTTAGCTTTATATAAGCATAAGTACACTATTTAAATTCTATTATAATAAATTTATTGCATTTTTAGACAGTTTGAGTTACACGAAGTAAAACCCCCTTTCTTTCTCTCCTGCCAAGTTTTTCGATCAACTTAGTTTGTCCTTTACTTTCCTCTTTCTCGTTCAGAAATAACCAGTTTGACTTTGGGCAAATTAATTTCTTTTATCTTTACAAAAATGTACCTCCATACCTCATACCTTTCTTACCCCCAAACACATCCTATTTCCTTTGCATACAGAGTTGCTTCCCTTATTATTTCTAGTATGTGTGTTAGTTGCTCAGCTATGTCTCTTTGCAGCCCATGACTATTATTAATACATCTTATCCCTTAAAACCTTAATTTCTAGGGAAAACTAAGAAATACTGTGAACTGTGCTACATAAACATTCTTTACACTGACAAATTTGTGAATGCATTTCATAATTCCTAGATGCATATACTTTCACACAGTATAATTTTTCAATGTGGAACAAGACATGTTTACTAATGAGTCCAAGTCTCTTTTGTTTGGGCTTCCCTCATAGCTCAGTAGATGAAGAATTTGCCTGCAATGCAGGAGATCCGGGTTCAATTCCTGGGTCGGGAAGATTCCCTGGACAAGGAAATGGCAATCCACTCCAATATTCTTGCCTGGAAAACCCCACGGACACAGGAGCCTGGTAGGCTACAGTCCATGGGGTTGCAAGAGTCAGACACGACTTAGTGACTAAACTACCACCACGAACTTTTGTTTCTCTGTAATAGGCAACCGAAAGCAAAAATCATGTTCAACATAATTAATGTTCCTGTGTTTTATCTTACCTGGAAGCAATCCAGATATTCAATGAATTTCCAGCATTTAACTTAGCAAAACTACGTTATCATAGAGATTTGGGAAACTACTTCAGTAAACATACCATAAAACACTTATTGTTGAAAAGTTCTTTAAAAATTTAATCCCACTTACATTTATTTAATTTACTTGTTCCCACCAATTTTCCCACTAATCAAACTTATTCCCACCAATCAAAACAGTTTTTGATCAAACTTGTTCCCACCAATTAAAACAATTTCCACCAATCAAAACTTGTTCGCACCACTAACTTAATGAGACATCAAAGCAGCTAGTCATCACCTTAAGTTATATTTTTGCTGATAAATTTGACAACAGAGTCAATATGAACTTACTTAGCTTTCAATAAACCTAGGCAGAATAAAAGTATTATATTTAATGCTGATAACTGTAAAAATATGCCCATTTCTATAAACCAAACAAGCTAACTTTTATTTAACAAAATTATTCTAGATCATGTGAACTTGAAAACATTTGGGTTAGTTTATATATTTCTGAGGATATACTTAATTTATATAGCACTTGATTGTCTCTAAGCCAATTAAACAGAACTCTTCAGGAATTAATTTTGGCAATACCCTTCAGAGGTAGAAAAACATCCCATATATAAAACATATATCCATAGATACAAAAACATATAGACAGACACAGAGACCCTATAGCTTTCATTCCCAAATTTTAGCTATGAATCAGGTCCAACAATATGAAACTCACTAGTTTATAAATAACAGTTGGAATATGTTAAGATTACCCACTCAGATGACTAAAGCTTTTACTATTTGTGGACAAGACTTTTAAGATTTGTATTTTCCCATGATAAATCTTGTAGTAGCTATGGACTAGAGTTTGGGCAAAGGAGATTTTATAGCAGTGTGCATATTTCAAAGCCTTCCCCCCACCCCCCCCTCCCCCGCCCCGGCCAGCTGTCTCAGGTGTTTGTGTGCAATGTTTTAATTATCTCCTGGGGTGTTTATGTTTCACAGACATGGTAAGATAGATGTCTTCAATGCATAGAGAAAGAATGTAAGTTTTCTTTCTTTTTTTTCTGAGAGTTTTGGAGTCATCAAAAGTCAGCAGTAAATACTATTTAAAAATTTCCTTCTTTTCTTTATGTGCAGGGCAATTGTACTTCCAATGTCCTTTTTTTTTTTTTTTTTTAATAATATGTGCAGATGTCTGAAGGCAAAAAAGAAAGGGTCTGAGTGGACTCTGTGCTGTTCTCAGAGTTGGACTTCTGTTTCTCTAAAGATTCAACTGGCAATTCAAGGATTTTTTATTTTAACTTCTGTTTTCTCTTGCATTCCTGCAAGCTACCTTCCTGAATTGGGTAGCTGCTTCCATGACCATGCTAACAGTTTGACTTGCCCACTCAGCCACACTATTTTGAATTTGTCTTTTTATACTTCATAGAAAATTTCCTACTAAAGCAGAAATGAAAAAATTTCTATGTTCTGGAGCTTCATGGTTTAGTGCAGTATGCCTTTGAATAGTCTGTACAAAGCGTTCAACAAAGACTTTTGGATGTTCTTTCTGAGCGCACAATTCAACCTTAGACCAGCTCACCTTAGGGGGGAAAGCCTCCTTTGTGGCTTCTATTAGCCCCTGAACATCTAGCTGATCCATTTCCTGATAATTTGTAGGAAGGCCTGGGAGAAACTTTGGTCATCGGTCTCCTCTGTGAAAGGGCTTTTGAATGACCACTAATCTTTCTAATTCCTCTAAATTTGGTAGGATCTTCCGAAACTGGAGGGAAAAGGGCTTTATAATTTAAAAGGTCTGTCACTGTCCAACCAGGGTATATAAATTCTTGATGGTGGGGGGTCAAAGATACATCTGTAAAGGATATTGCATGAAAAGGACCGATGCTTGCAGAATCAGATTTAGAGCCTAGGAGAGCAGGAGTTGTACAAGACAGCAAAAGCAAGCCTTACTGACCTTCCCAGGTGCTTTTACTAAAATCATTCTCTGGCTTTAAGCATTTACACCTGGCACCTGAATACCCTGGGTGTAAAGAGCAGCTGAAGGGCTATCTGTAAATCTTGTAGAGAAAGGAAATTAACAGACAGCTGGGTGTTTAAGGGATTTTCTGGGGGAAGATGGGGGAGTTTTGAGAATTTGCTAATAGATGCTGGAATTTATTTTGGATGTCAACTTTAATTTTTGTTCTAAATCTAATTTCTGTTCTTTCAGCTTGTGAAGGGATTCCCTCAAGTTAGCCTTTATAGTCTTTTCTGAACTCTTTTTAATTTGGTCTTTGCATAAGTATCAGTAAGATAATTGTTTAGGATGAGCACTCTCAAAAATTGTTTTTTTCTTTCAGATATAGCCAATTCAAAGGATTCGTCAGCCAGTCATTGATAGTAAGATCTTACAGTAATCTCCACAGTGACTCAAACCAATAAGCCTTTTTATGGCTCAACCATGAACACAAGAGCTGTCCCAAAGGAGAGTGTAAAACATGCAGTCCTTGCAAGATCCAGAAAATTCATTCCCAGGCTTAGCCCAAGAAATCAAAAACCTCCCTTGTCATAGGCAGTAAGACAGATGGAGTGCAAACAGGGTCTTGGGTCTCCCATGACAATGTGAGACATCCGACCACAAGGCTGCTACTCTGTGACCCTGGACAGGAGTTGCTGGAATGGGGCTTTTCCAGAAATAGCAAGACAATGAAGGCTGAAATGACCAAGGTCCCGTCAACTACAAATTGGCACTTGCCATCTACCTCTACAAGGATTAAATCATGAACCCACTGCAGCGGCTGGTCTTCAACACCCCCTGAAAGGAGTTGATGGTGAAGATCAGGAATAAGACACTCTGTGCTCTGGGAAAAACCACCAGAACCAGTCTTCAGATAGATATTTTCAGGAGATGATTTTATAAGCCCAATCCTTGCATCTCCTCGTATCTAGAGAAGCATTAAAATCCTTCGTGGTGGCATGTGCTCCTTATGATTAGCAGTGACCTCCATGAGACTAGCAGAAATTTGGGCAAAAAAAAAAAATGTGCTTGATTGCACGTATATACTCCCTCTTCACCAAAATCATGTGTATACTGACCTCCCACCACCTCTTTGGAGCAGTTTCTAAAAGCTATAGTCCTCATTTACCCCCCAATAAAACTTAACTCACAACTCTGACATTGTGCTTTTTTTTTTTTTTTAAAGCTGACAGTCCCTTTGGGTCTGGGACCCCTTCTGACAAATTCCCCATTGAGTTGGCACAACCAGAACGCTGCTTGCAAACTTGTGTCTCAGAATCCCAGTGTGTTTGGCCACCAAAGGCAAGCCAGCACTCGCATCTTCCAGCTGATGGAGACCAGAAAGTATATCCTCACTGGCCACAAAGCCAAGCTCTCAGGACAAAGAACAAGATGAAAGGAAAATCTCCTCTGGTTTTTGCACAGGTGACCCACAGCCAAATTTGTCTAAGTAGATGCCGGTCGGGTGACAACTGTGAACTCACCCGCCTGTGAGGCTGCCTTGAGCAACAGACTTACAGGACCTACACCTGTGTTCCACCCTATGGTTTTCTTCCTTATGACAAACGACATTAAAGAGACAAAAGAAAACAATGACCATCTCTGGGGAGGAAAGGGATCCATAGAAAACAGGCGCACTCATCACAAATCTCTACCAGAGTTGCTGTACCCAAGTAACCAGTTCACACAAATATTTTCTGCTCATCTAAACTTAAGAAAACGAAAAGGACTCTCACGTGCTCACTTCCAACACATCCTTAGGCACAGATCAAGGAGACTGACGTGGTAAGAATTCTTACCTTCTGCCGGCGTTTTTCAGAGGTCCCAGGATCTCTCAGCAGGCCCAGAGCAAATAAAACCAGTCTGTGGAGAGTCCCAAGTTGGGCACCAAAACTGTTGTTGTTCAGTCGTGTCCAACTCTTTGCGATCCCATGGACTGCAGCACGCCAGGCTTGCCTGTCCTTCACTATCTCCTGGAGTGTGCTCAGACTCATGTCCATCGAGTTGATGATACCATCCAACCATCTTGTCCTCTGTCGTCTCCTTCTCCTCCTGCCCTCAGTCTTTCTCAGGATCAGGGTCTTTAGGGGAAGAAAATTTTTCCCTTCTTCCCTTCTAGGTTCTTTGACTGGTCTGATAATTAAATTGACAGAGGACAGATTAGCAGGGGAGAAAAAATGAACTGAATTTCATATATTTCGAAGTCCATAAAAATAGAAGACTCCAAAAAGTGACCAAAGCAGGCAACTTTTATACCTTTTAAACAAAGAAACAATCCATTTGTGATAAATCGACTGAACAAAGGGGTTTGTACTTGGGGTAGCACATTATTGAAGAAGTGACAAGATATACAGCCTTTTGTACTTTGAATTCCCTACTCTGATGATAAAGATGCCTGCTACCGTCCTGGTGCAGAGAGTAACTTCACATGAGATTTATTTCTTACTTTCAGGGGACAAAGGAGGATCAGAAATGTCCTTTGTGTGCTGGCTGTTTTTTAAATAACTTTAATTCAAAATAATTCATATGCCAAAATGGTACATTTTGGGGGTGACATACTCTGCTCTCTTTCATCATTATTACCCACTGGGGAGTTTGTCTCCCTGTCCTCATAGCTCTGAACTCTGCAGGGTTGGATGCTCTCCTCTCCAAATGAGGCAAATTCTTGCCAAGAAACACAGCTAGGAACCACTGAATTACAATGTAACTACAAGTTACAGCTGCTGCAGGGGGCAGGCAGGATTCCTTTTGCTAAGGAACCAGCAGGTTGGAAGAGGAGTTGCCATCTGAGGAAGGATAATTGACTGATCAGTAGAAGGAGATGGTGCTGCTTTAAACAAGGGGGCAGGCAGGGAGGAATTGTGTGAGGAACCTGCATGATCCACTCCAGCCGCCTCTAGGTACTCCCTCGCCCCACAGTATCTGCTTTCAAACCTCTGTAGCAACCACAATCTGAGAAAGGAATGCTGCTGGGTTTGCTCTCAGGGCCACAACTGGAACGCATCCTGTTCCTCCTTCATCATCCATTCTAAATTACCTCTCACCCCCTCTCTCACTTGGCAGGAATCAGTGGCTTACCTGGTGGTATGATTCAAACCTTCATTCCCAAGTGGTCTGATCTCTTGGTAGTCATACCTTTCTGGGGTGATGGCTCTGATGAGCTGATGTGATTATTTCCCTTTTCTTGGCAGGTTTGTATCATGGAGTCCATCATAAGATGATGCTATTCATTAATGTTACTCATTTCCTTTCTATCCGATTTTATACTTGTCAAAAAACATTGTTACTAAACTTTAGAAGTAGATTTTCTGCCAGGT
The DNA here is from genome assembly GCF_910594005.1 of Cervus elaphus. Taxonomy (NCBI): domain Eukaryota; kingdom Metazoa; phylum Chordata; class Mammalia; order Artiodactyla; family Cervidae; genus Cervus; species Cervus elaphus. The sequence goes on from NC_057846.1 coordinate 34,327,772, forward strand.
GAGGTGGTGCACGCCTGGAGTCTCAGCTACTCCGGGGGCTGAGGCTGGAGGATCACTTGAGCCTAGGAGTTATCGGCTGTAGTGAGCAACGCCGAGCGGGTGTCTGCACTAAGTTGGGCATCAATATGGTGAGCTCTAGGGAGTGGGGGTCCTCCAGGCTGCCTAGGCAGGGTGAACCTGCCCAGGTCGGAAAAAGAGCAGGTCAAAATTCCCATGCTGATCAGTAGTGGGATCACACCTGTGAATAGCCACTGTTCTCCAGCCTGGGCAACATAGAGACCCCCGTCTCAAAAAAGAAAAAAAAAAGAATAAAGAAGTAGATTTTCCTACTGAGAATTGCCAACCAGTTGATACAGGTAATCTAATCTATCTAACATTTATTTCCTTCCTTTAAATAATCATTTTTAAAATTATAAAAATAATATTTGATTATCACAAAATAATTTAAAAAGTATAAAAGCAAAATGTGAAGTCCGCTTCTTGTGCAGTTTCCTTTCAATCCTACTCCATCGAAGCAACACTATTTTCTGTTGGAAATTGTTTTCTCCATTGGATATTGATGCTCAAGGTATGATTTTAATGATCTTGTTTGAAAGGAAACTCTTGTGTGTTTACCCAGAATGAACTAACAAGACTGAATTTTTATTAAACACACAAAACTGAGGGCCAACTCTTTCATGCAGAGTCATTTTTAATTTCCACAAGCCAATCTTTCACTAAGTCTTTTATGATGGCAAACACTCTGCTTTGCAAAAAGTGTAAACTTCAGTTACCACTTAGAATATGAGAGATTGTTTAGGGAGAGTATGTGTAGCGCTGTGCTTACTGCATTTTAAATTTTATTTACTCTTATGAACTATGACTTGTTTTTCTAATTACTTGAATTAAAAAAAATTTTTTTAAACTTTCTATTTTGTATTGGGGTTTAGCCAATTAACAATGTTATGATAGTTTCAGATGAACAGAGAAAGGACTCAGTCATACATATACATCTATCCCTTCTCCCGACTCACTTGTTTTTGTGTTAATCTTTTCCCTTATTTTCTAGAAGTCTTCCCCAAGAATAAAGTAGGGGGTAAGAAAAGTAACTAGTTTCAGTGTGAACGTAGTAGGCACTTACTTCAGTAGTCTTAAAAAGAATGTGTGAAGACAAGTTTGAAATAATTTAGGTTATAGATTGACTTTTTAAAAAAAGGTCAGAGAAACCCTAGAAGTCCAGTTGTTAGGACTCCATATTCCAGTGCAGGTAGGCATGGGTTTGTTTGATCCCTTGTCAGGGAACTAGGATCCCCCCCACCACCCAAAACTAAAAAACTAAGAAGAAGGTCAATATTATTATCACCGGCCATTTTCAAACTCAAAGAAATTCTTCATGAGAAAAACCAGTTCCCTAAGATGAGTGAGGTTAGGCTGTTAGTGTACACAAAATTTAGCTTTAAAGATGTTCTTCAGTGAAAAACATTTGGATCTTTATTTAAGTTTTCATTCAAGAATTTACAAATGACACTTGAGCATAAGATCTCCAAGGGATATTATTGTTTAGGGAACAAAAAATGCAACTTAACAAAATAAGGTTGATAAAACTATAGAGGCAAATATAATTTTGTATCTTTTAAAAAACTTCAATTATGTTTTCACTCAATGAGGGAGGGACTACTTTATTTTCATAAACAACTAAACTTACAAAGTATAGTCATTGTATTACTTTTTAGCTATAAAAGGCAAGTGAGATTTTAAAAGTAATGTCATACTAAAAATGTTGATAAAAAATTTATGAGAATAATTTTTTAGGTGGGACAAACTATGGTCAACTGTAATTTTAAATATGGTTGACCATGGGAATAAAAATTAGAGATCTTTCCATGTAGATTAAAAAGTAGATTGTTTTTTCCAAAATCAACTTATTTATTCTCTTGTCCTTTCATAAAATTAGAATTTTCTTTCAATTAACAGGCAAAATATTATCAGAAATAAAAATACTCTAAAATTTTTATAGATCTTTCTCTTTTTCATCATAAAAGAAAACCTGGAACTATTTTGTAGTACATTTATTAGTTGCCAGCTTTCAAGAGATGAAATCCTGTAAAGGTAGTTATAAAAATATACAGTAGAACTGTTTTTGGGGAGAGCCTGTGATTTTGTACATATCGCATTTGTTCAAGATAGTCATGGAGATGGGCCTTCCCTGGTGTCTCAGTAGTAAAGAACCCGCCTGCCAATGCAAGAGGCATGGGTTCGATCCCTGGGTTGGGAAGATCTTCTGAAGGAGGGCATGGCAACCCACCCCAGTATTCTTGCCTGGAGAATCCCATGGACAGAGGAGCCTGGCGGGCTACAGTCCATGGGGTCGCACGGAGCTAACCAACAACAACCAAGTCATGGACATGCAAACCCAGTGTTCACATGGGCTCTGGTCTCTAAACTTCATTTTCTGACATTAGAAGTTAGACATGATTTAATAACTATTTGAAGCAAAATAACTAGCTTACACTTTTTATGTAATAAAGAGCCGTAGTAGTATGGGAATGTCATTTCAGTCATGGACCCATTGGATTAGGTTAATAGGTTTGATCATCTTCTATTTGAGATCAATGATTGTTGCTTGAGGAGCTTTATAGATTTAGCTGGATCTTTTCTTTTTATTTATTTATAAAATTAATTTACTTATTTTAATTGGAGGCTAATTACTTTACAATATTGTAGTGGTTTCTGCCATACGTTGACATGAATCAGCCATGGGTATACATGTGTTCCCCATCCTGAAACCCCCCTCCCACCTCCCTCCCTTGTGGTACATATACACAATGGAATATTACTCAGCTATTAAAAAGAATGCATTTGAATCAGTTCTAATGAGGTGGGTGAAACTGGAACCTATCACACAGAGTGAAGTAAGTCAAAGAAAAACACCAATACAGTATATTAACACACACACACATATATATATAGATATTTTTTTTTAAATTTAAGATTATCCTTGAGTTAGGAAAAATACAAAGCCAAGCATACGAATTCACACTTTGCCATAATATTGAATTTATCTCTAGTTGCAGAGACAGCCCTCTGCCATCATGAAGAAAGGGAAGCAACTTCTTTTGTCCTAATGCTGTGATTCTTAGTGCAAATATTAAAGTTAAAAATCCAGTGAACCCCCTGCATGGAGTTATTTATTATGCCATTCTGGCATGTGATATTGGCTTTGTTCTGGCAAGTTCCAATTTGATTTTTTTTTTGGTCTCATTTCATACTCATGGGGAGGAACTTTAAATATCATTTAGGAATGGTCTTTACAATGTCTTTGCATTGTACTAAAGATTTTGAAGGCCTACTTGCTTCCATGTAAATGTTATAAAATTTTATTAATAAAATATTAAAATAGACACTCAGAACATTTGTATTCTTCTCAACTTACTTATTTCCAGATTTGATGAGTCTAAGTTTTATAGCTCTGATCTAAACTTGATTTTAGAAGCCAGGCCAACTGGATTTAAATTCCTGAAGATACCATAGATTTGGGGGCACAAATAACATAATACACATTTCTAGTAAGATCTACTTTGGGTTGATATGAGGGCTCAGGAGAACGAAACTGCTTTTTGAAAAATAACCGAGAATCCAAACTAATCACACATATAAACCAGTTTATTAGATTGTCAGTGATACTTTGAGACAAATTCAAGTTATTTTTATTGTACTTTATATAAACAGAGGAAGGGAGGAAAGTTTTAAACTTCAAGCTTTGTTCAGCATGTGTTCAGTTAGCATCCACAGAAGCACCATCGGATATGGAAGAATTAGCACCACAGAATTTTCGGACCTAACTGTTAACATGCATCACTGAAAGATGTGGAACATGAAAACTGAAGTGGTACATGGTATGGCCTATTAGAAACAATACAAGGCAATTTATGACTCATTTTCATACAGTACAATACAATCACCAATCAATGAGAACCTTTTAAGTACAATAAAGGACAAAAACCACTTTGTACCCTGTTAACACTAAAGCAGTTACAGATTTAAAAACATGTTTTCTTCGAAGAGGCGGTGGGTTGAAATGATCCCGCCTCCTCAATTTTTAAATTCAGAGTTATATAGTTACATGATCTCTTAAGAAAGTATTTTCAAATCTATATCTCTCTACTAATGCCGACAATTGTTTTTTTTTAAACAGAAAGGTTTGATGAATGAAAACAAAACAAAATAAACAAACAAAAAAATAGAGTCTAGAAGTACTCCAGTGTGGTGGAAGACATTCCACATCAGATCAGTTTGAAAAGGATGCCAATGGTGCTGACACTTGTCTTTCCTTCCGTGGAGGAATGTCAAGTACAGAAGCCTCGCATTCACGATGAACTTCGGTTCATTTCTTTCACCGAATGCCTTTATTCTGAAGTGTAACATGAGAGATTTATTCTTTATTCCTCTACTGTTTTTGTAGTGTCATGGGGCTGTTCCTTTGGCTGGATTTGACAACAGTGAAAAGGGTTGATATTCTCTCTGGATTTAGGGTAATTTGTGAGCTAAAGAAAAAATATTAATTTAAATTTAGCACAGATGAAATTTTAAAGGGACTTTCACTATTTTCACAGTACAAACCCATAATGAATATCATTGAAAACCTTTCTGTTAGAAAACATGTAACAAACCCTCAATTTTAAGTCTAGGCCAATTTTGGCATATTTGAAGATACTGTATAAGAAATGTGCAATAAGAATAGATACAGGTATATTCAGATCTCAATGCGTTGATGCCAAGGAAAAAATATTTTTACTCACCAAGAGAAGAATATACCTTGAAGCATCTATGCAGACACATGAATCAATCATATATCTGCCCAACTTCTAATTCTGGAATAGTGATAACAGGGTCATTTAGGAAAAAGTACTCAATTACAGTACGGCAGCAATTTTATGTTGTATATATTTAACAGCAAAAACATCTTTGAAAATAGAATCAGTACTATACGGTAAGTTTACAATTCACCATTTCTATACTTGTAATACATGCGTTTATTTGTTTTCCCAATTTTTAAAAATCCCACTAGGACCAACATCTTTCTGAACAACAATCTAACATGAAACAAAAACCTTCTAAGGAAAGTATTTAGCATCACAGAGACTTGAGAAAAATCTGTTACTTAGCATCACAAAATACTTGATAGATCTACATTTAAGATTGTTCATGCCATGACATTAACACACCTTTGGGTTAATATATCTTATTTAGAAAAAAAAAAAAAACCGAATAAACAAAGAATTGACATGGAATTTATCTTTAGTCTCTTCTTGGTAAGAGTAGACTTCTAATAAACTTGACTCCTTTCTGTACCATGTAATGATGATTGATCTATGAAGCAGCATTTACATGTAGTAAAACGTTTAAGACTACTGACAGGAAAATGACCACTACAGAGAAATAATTAAAAATAAGTAAAATTATGGAAAAAAGTTTTTTTTCTTAAGTGAACTGCCTTCAAACAAAACGAAAAAAAATCACAAAGTCTGTTTGCTTTGAAATATTCTTGTGTTGAAAAATATATTTGGATATAAGTTAGCCTATCCTTATAAATATCAGAGAGATGTAAGGTGTACCTTGAGAAAAAAACTTAGCTTTTGAAAAAAAATCCTGTTTTTTTTTTTTTTCTGTTGAATCAAATCTATTGTTTAAATCAAGTATTAATTTTCTGAAGAGGAAGCAAGTATACATGGCAGCACATCCACATTACCAATTTAAATCTGGTAATTCGCCAGGCATGGTTGATTTCAGCATAGAAGCAACACTGATTTCTTAATGTGTTAGGGTTACATTAAAAAAAAAAAAACACCTCAACTAAAAATTGAGTAATGACAGGCTGGCTTAATAGTTTTGATTGCCCTTATCTTTGATCAACGTTTCAAAACAAGTTAGTACCAATTAAAAATAAGATTAAAAAAATAAAAGCTGTCTAAAAATTGCTCAATGAAAAAGCCTTCAAATTTTACAACATTTTAACCTCAGATGATTGTAGACTAACTCAGACGAACAGTTTTGCCATTATCACAAACACTTTTTGTTACACTTGAGTTTTTTCCTGTAGTGTTCATTGGTTGTATTATGTAATACAATTTTGTTTCATTAAAATAGTTTGAATTATTATATTTTATTATAAGAAGCTTTAGAAAAACACATAAGTAGGATAAATTTATAAAAGGATAAAGAATATTTTATGGGATTTTAGACAAGTTCTATACAGACATATAGCTAGTTCAAGGTAATAAAGTGCCTTTATTTCCAGGTAATTACTTTTTCATTAAAATATTTTAAGGCTTTATAAGAAACTTAACATTATCAGAAGTTTGATAGCATATGGGGTTATGCCATTAATTAGCATTCTTTCATAATTTTTATTTCATTTAATCTTTTGATCCATATTAGGTAATTTTTAATAATTAGCAGCTTAAAATGACAACATTTGAATTGCAAATTCTGAATTCATTTTGTGAGGAAAAAGAAAGATGTATAATTTCTAAATGCTGTGATTTGAACATAAGATTCACATGTTTCTTGTGACTGATCCGTTTATGTCATAATATATAACAGCAAATGCCCCCCCAAATTCAACAGAATACTTCATTTCATGGCAAACAGGGCCATGACTTCATTCATTCATATATTCTGTTGTCTGTACATTTAAAATGATTGTGCAGCCTTAAATGAAAAAGGCCACAGGAAATCTAAGATAATATCTTCAAATACAGGCACAATTAACATTTTTTATTGCAATAGCTTATGCATAATCTATATTGATGTCAATATCTAATGTTAAAGCATTTATATTTGTTTTCATTTTGCTTCTAATACCCACAGATGTATCAGAATAAAATACTGGTAACCTAATTGAAGTATATACAATAGCCATAATCATACAGAATTCTATTTCTTCTTGTGATTTTTCTTTGGAGGATATGGGGGTATTTTAAACACAGCTGTGTCCTTAGTTATCTTGGCAGCTCCAGATTTTAAGATACATTATGTCTATATGGACATCAACTACTTGATTTTGCTATAACGAATTAAAATGGTTAAAGATTCTTTTTAGGTGTTTAGTTATTTTTATCAGAAAATTGCTAAAGTCAGGCACCAGATTAAAGGACCATGATATCTAAAATGCTTTCCTAATTACCACTGTATTAATTTAAAATGTTCTTTAAAGATTTTTGAGATTAGATGTAAGAGGAAAGGTAAAACGCATTGCAAAGAATGGTTTAAGTTAATGTTCCATACAATTAGAAAAACAGGAACTACCAGTAGGACCAAAGTGCTAGTTTTAAAATTGGGTTTGGTTTCGAATTTAAAGCCTAGTAAGAGTCATTCCTGGGAATTAAAAAAAAAAAATTACAATGACATAAACTTTTATAATTGCACATTCCTTTACCAAAGTGCCACAAGTTACCAAAACATTTTAAAAATGTACATGATGCTACTTTTCAAAATCTAAGTATATATAAATTTACCTTTATTTTTAATAGTATAGTACAGACAAACTTAGCACAAATATAAGCAGGAAGATGAATTATAACTTTCTAAAAACAGTATAGTGTATTTTAAAAAAATAACTATTAAGAACTTTTATCATTATGAAGATTCAAACCCAAGTATAGCCAAAGCATTTCCATAAAATCTGAAAACATCATGAGAGTTTATGTAGGCAAATTTTAGTCACACGCTGTCATGCAATGCACAGACATGAAGTGCCTTTCTTTTAACACTTTTTAAAAAAAATTTGACTACATATTATACTTACTTTCTTCAAATGTTGAAGGGACAATATATGCAATAACCGAGCTTTGGAGACAGTACTAAACATAAGGTTTTTAGCCTTAAGTGTTCGTTCCTATTAAGCACAGCAAAAAAGGTTTGATGCATGGGTTATTAATTTTCATGCTTCTATCTCTTTATTCTAAATAGAAATGTAGAGGTCATATAATAAGGACAAAAGGTCATTAGAGACCAAAGCACAAACATAAGGAACAAACGTGGTGGAACCTCTCCATATGATTAAATTTGGTGAACTGGGGGAAGACAATAAAATAAATGATTTCTTTACCATGTAATAGTTATATTAATATATATTTTAAAATAAATGCCCCCCACATAATATTAGAGTTTTAATAGTTTTGTAGTTTGAACGTGATGACATTAAACTAAGGAGGTGTCTCTTTATAAATTGTGACCAAAAAATACTGTATTGTTCAAAGGAGAGAACATGGGATTGTGATTGTCAGTGACAGCCCCTTGTCTTTTGTTATGCTGCAAGTTAAACACTGTGGTGGAGCGTCTCATTTAATTAGGGTGAAAATGCTGGGAAAAACATACAATAACTTATGTTAAAATGAAGATTAGTTCATAGTCATGGAATATTAAATGACTAGCAAAAAAGGACCCCTTCCTTTTTCTACAGTTTGAGAATCTCCCTTGGATGTAAAAATGACCACATAAAAGCATATGGAAGAAGTGCCCAATTCAATAAGTTCTTTATCTTCTGAGGATATAGGATGGGATACAAACTGAGATTTGTATCCTCTGAGAAATCCTCTGAGAAAAGTAACAAACTTTAAAATCAAGTAAAATCAAAAAGGATCAATCATGATAAATCACTGATAACAACTCTCTTCAACCCAACATACAATAGGTAAGTCAGAGAAACAATAAATATGCCTCCTATATAATTTAAAGAAACTTCTTGTAGGTTTTGAGTATGAGGATATAATCTCTTGTTGGTAAGTAATAGTCTTGGATAGTGGTAGCATTTAAAAATTACTAGAGAAATACTTCAAATAATGGAAATGCATAATATTTCTAATAGAAACTGTAGATGTGTGGATATTCCACACTATGTATGATAATCCAACTATATATTACCTCATGTAATACCCAATATAAGATTCTACGATCTTTCTTGCTGACACACACCGATTTTTTTTTTCTTGACTTTGCAAAATCATTTGTATTTACCTAATTTAGCTTTTCCCTGGGGAGCAGTGCTATTATAATGACATAAGTACTGAACCATCCCTACCATATAATTTAATCTTGTTTTCTATTTCTACTGTTATTTTCTACTTAGTATTTCAATATCATTCAGCTGTTGTACAGCACTGTTGATTTCCAAATGCCTTACAAATGATTAGAACAGTCACGTCTCATTGCATTCCTATGAGGAAAGGAAAGTTCATAAACTGCTTGAGCAGTGGTGGAACTACTCAGACCTTAGGTATCTTCTCCAAGCCAAAAGCAGTTGTCCAATTCTATGTATCTGTACCATACAATCCCTGGGGTCAAAGGCAAGAGCTTCTCTGCTCTACAGACCTAGCAGACTGTTTAGGTCATGCTGTATGCAAAATAAATATTTATTGACTTAATGAAGGAGAAATGAGATTGAAAAAAAAAACAGAAGAAAGAACCTCGACCCCACGCTTAACTGAAATGGTGCGCTTGGCCCACTCTTGCTTCTCTGCTACCAGAGGGTCGGTAGTATTACGTCTTAAGTGATAGGGTGGTATTACTCACTCACGATGGCAAAACCCATGTTGTACATGCTCACCAGAATATCAGTGACACAACTGTTATTACAACCGCTGCTAAAACTTTGAATGAATCACCTTGCCTTTTGCCAAATATTTAAATGAGAAGTTGTACTTTCATGACAGTAGACTATTCTTTTCCTAAGTTAATTCGGGCACAAAGCAATTAAGGAAGTAACCCTTCTAGGTGCAATCATTATCTTGAATATGGAGGATAACAGAAGGGAGTGGACAGACAGCTACTCAGACAGTGCAAAAGGAACCGGGGACTACTGGTTCTTCAGTGTTTTGGAAATAAGTGCAGGAAAGTTAATATCCTTGAGAAGACAGGGTTTTAGTGAGCTAGGTGAATGCTGAGGTTCACCTAGATGATGTCAGTCTTTTCCAGCTCCATGTTGTGCTGTGCTTCCTCCTCTGATATGATGGAAATGTGTATGGTAATCAAAATAAATTTTATTTTTAAGAAAAAAGAATAACTTTGTAACATTTAATATCCTGGATCTCTTGAACGACTGAGTATTAAGGTTTATCTTTAAACCATCACTAGGCCTTGTTGACTGAAAAAAAAAAAAAAAAAGCACAATGTGAGAGTTGTGAGTATAGTTTTATTTGGGGCAAAATGAGGACTGCAGCCAAGGAGACAGCACCTCAGATAGCTCTGAGAAACTGCCCCAAAGAGGTAGGGTGGAAGTCAGTATATATGTGATTTTGCAGAAGGGGGAATATATGCATCAAGCACATATTTTCTCCAAAGGTTTCTGCTAGTCTCATGACGGTCACTGCTAGTCCCAAGGAGCCGACATCACCACGAAGGACTTTAGTGCTTTTCTATGTATGAGGAGATATAAGAATTGGGCTCATAAACCATTCTCCTGAAACTATCTTACTATCTGAAGACCTGTTCTGGCAGTTTCTCCCAGAGCACAGAATGCCTCATTCCTGATCTCCACCCTGAACTCCTTTTAGAGGATGCTGAAGGTCAATAGTTGCAGTGGCTCATGATTTAATCCTTGTAGAGGTAGATGGCAAGTGCCAATTAGTAGGTGACAGCCTTCTTTCGCAATGTGCCATGTCAAGCCTTTTAAATCCTAAGTAAATCTATTTAAATTATGTCAACCTATTTTGTGGATATTATAATACTTTATATTATCAGCAAAATTAGCAGCTAAGAGCTTGCTCCTACTTCCACAACTTTACATGAATGTCTCTGAATAGGTCTTACCCACTAAGTGCAACTCATGACCTCATGTTCAATTTCAAAGAGAGAAAGGTGAAATTTCTTGTAAAAATGAAGACTTTTGGTTTTAAATCACAAATGATAATCATACTGAGTATGAATCTCTAAGCTGCTATACATGTTAATAAAAACAGCACTATACAATAGCTAGATTAATAAAGTTTGACAGAGAAGCAAAAACATTATTTATCCAAAATTAGGAAGAAAAATCTAATTTTTATTAGCCAGAACCATAAATACATGGGTGGAGGAAAGATGATTTATTATGAACTTTAGTTTCTGCTAAGCTAGGACTTCCAAAACTCTTTAAACTGCATGTACTCACTGGGAAATCAGGCATACATTCTTTATTTCACAACCTAAGACCACTTTACACTTTGAACATTAAAATCATGTCTTTATGCATACCAAAATGGGAACCAGGGCTATATCCTCACTTCTCCACATGGCAACAAACATATCGACAGTTAATTAAAATTAATTACTACAACAAAAAAAAATGATGAACTGCTTAGAGAATTCATGCATACTGCTTGAAAGTGGTTAACCATCTTCATAGTGTAGAACATATATCCTTGAAGCTGAGTATGATAGCACTTCAAATCCTCCTTATGGGTTAAATTACAGTAATGAGATTCTCTTGGTAATTTAAATGTAACTGCCTTTTTATGAGAAATAAGACTTGGGCCAAATTCTACATTAAAGTAGGTCATGTTAAAGGGGAGTTTCATTTCAGTATTTCTGGAATAATCAGAATGAAATATGAATGTGGTAAAATAATTTAGGAACCATAAGGAGAAAAATAGCTATCAGACACAAGAAGGAAAGTATGTGTATTTAGTGGCAGGCAGAAAGGCAAAGGAAATGAGAAAATAAGTAGATGAGAGGGATTCAGAGACTGGGAATAGATGAAATGTTATTAATACTCTCTCAGTGATCTGGCAAAATATTTCCTTTGAGTGTCTTTTTCCATAGAACTGATGCAACACTGTAGTACCATATGGTTTCTCTTCCCCTTGCTGAATAGTTGTATAAACTATTGTTGAAAATGACCTCCTACCTTCCCATAAAGTTAAGAAAGTGCCCGTTGGGGGTGCTTTTCAGTATGACTTAGTGTTCTGCAACCTCTTTGTGGTTCTGCTGCTCCTCATTTTAGAATCTTAGGGGTGGACATGGGATGGATAGGTAAGGACTAAGCCAAAGGCCAGTTCAAGTCTCTCCTTTGTTTAGTTACATCTGAATTCAGACTCCTCTTTGGCAAGAATAGGATTCTCTTAAAAAAGACAACAGCAGATCTATTGGTACACAATTGACGATGCCACACCAGAATCACAGTATTATCTTCACTTAAATATATTGCTGCTCCCCAGAATCTTAATGGCTCTCTGCTTAAAATGGTAAAATTTAGGAATTTCCTAAAGTTTTCCCTGGCGGTCCAGCAGTTAAGACTCCACACTTCCAATGCAGGGGACACAGGTTCAATCCTTGGTGGGAGAACTAAGATCCCACATGCTAAGTGACCACAAAACAAAAAAATCTCTATGCCAGAGGTGATAGTTATACAACTCTCTACATATACCAAAGATAACTGAATTGTGCAAGTAAAGCAAGTGAATTGTACGGTATGTAAATTATAATTCAAAAAATTAAAAAACAAAATGGCAAAATTTTGGTAAATTCAATTAGAACTTTCAGAAAAACAAAAATGTAATCTGGATGTTGCTTTCATTGTATCCATTCTCCTTTCATAAATTATGGACCAATGTGAGTTTCCAGGAATAAAACTGAGTTCATAAGGTTTACATTATATATTATATATTATTATATAATATATATTATATATTACATTATATAATTTTAAAAGTGTGTACAAGCAACTGAGGCATCACCATACTGATAAACAATGAAAGCATTACTTCCTGCATGTTTGGATAATAGAGATATCATAAGAAGTATCTCCTAGTCTGGAATTATTTTCACATTACTTTCTGAGCTCAAAACAGAGCTATAAAGTTAAAAAAAAAAGCAGTAACCGTTCACCGGCTATTGAATAGTTGAACTGCACAAGCCCATCACCTCTGTTTTTAAAAGAATAATAGGATAATTTAGGGTCTCTCAAAAGAGTACAAATATAACTAAGGTAGGAGAGTTGTCTGAATGTTAAGAGCACTATCATTTAATATTAATATTAGCAGATATTTTGTCCCCTCCATCCTTACTAGAGGGTTGCTGCCATGATTTAATTAAGACAGAAAAGATCTGCTTATTTTTCGCCTGTTTAAAAAAAGCATCATTAGCAATAAAAAGGAAATATAAATTCAACAACAGGGATGGTCCTGAAACTACTAGGCTGAGTGAAGGAAATCAAACACAAAAAATACTTGTTAACTTATATGAAATTCCAGAATAGATGAAAGTGACTTATGGGGTGAGAAATCAGACTGGTGACGGCTTTTGGAAGTCAGGATGGGGGGACAGTGTGCGTGGTGACTGGGAAGGGATACGTGGGAGTTGGCGTGAGAAAAATATTCTATGTCTTGATACTTGCCCAAACTGACTGACTGGTATAAGAAGAACTATATATAAATTAAACTTGAATATAAAACATTCAACAGCATTACAACTAAGCAAAATATACCTGCTGAAGAACCATCGTGAAGGTTGGTGTTATTTCTCTTTTTTCATGTCAAAATTTCTACCCTCACCATGCCCCATAGACAGCAAAATATCCCAGAATGGGGTCTATGAGGTACTCTGCAGATGACATGGATTTTTTATTAGTGCATTAAACCCAGACAGGCTCTTTGTAACTGGAGAAAAATTAAGACACATTCTTTTATGGTCCATAGTAAATGTGTCTTTATATCTAAGAAAAGGTATAAAACATCTTATGTTTCAAATACATCATAGAATTGGGACTTCCCTGGCAGTCTAGTGGTTAAGATTCCACGCTTCCCATGCAGAGGGCAGGGGTTTGATTCCTGGTCGGGGAACTAAGATCCTGGTATGGCCAAGCAAACAAAAAAACCCCTAGAGTGTGAAAGGTTTTCCAAGTCAGACTTATTCACGTAAATACTAATTTTTACACACAGAAAAAAAAATCAATAAAATTTTGGCTCAAATGCTTAAAAGCCATCATGGCAGTATGGCCTTCAAGCCTGTTTTGGTTCTACACTGAATGCGGGTGTAGCAGTAGTGACCACTAGTATCTAAAGGAGGTCGATGAACTTAAAACATTTAGGTGGGAAGGAAACAAAATTTCATCTCATGCTGCTGGTGGCAGTGAAGTTGCTAAGTTGCGTCAGACTCTGCGACCCCATGGACGGTAGCCCACCAGGCTCCTTTGTCCATGGGGTTTCCCAGGCAAGAATATTGGAGTGGGCTGCCATTTCCTTCTCCATTACCTTGTGCATAATCAAGCGTATACAGTATGCCGCATTTTAAACCACTTAAATGCCATTGGCTGGGGCCTAATTTTTAATGATTAGCTCATCATTTCAAATCTAAGTGGCCAAGCTCATTGACTTTAAAGAGGTGACAATCAGAGGTAAAATATTTGAGGAATTCCCAATTTCCTATAGAAATAATCTTGTTACACTACTGGACAATTCTAAAAATAAAGTGAAGAAGTTCTACCGGTTCTGAGAAGAAAAGAGTAATATCCTGACATATCCTGAAGAGAATTTATGTGCAAGTGATGCCAAATATTCATGGGCAAAATTAAGACCATGAAGAAAACCAGATACTTATTTCTCCAAATTATTTCTTGTTTTAATTCCATTTCTAACCCACCAAAGGCTTATGCTGTCCTAAACTGATGTGTTATACAAAGGCATCTAAAATATCTAATTTAAATGCTATTCATCATTTCCACCAGAGTAGAGGGAAGAAATGGAAAAAGTAAGCCATTTCCCTAGCACAATGCCTGCCAGTAGGAGGAACTCAATAAGGATTCGTGGAATCAATGAATGAATGCTTCCATTTCTTGGAACTGTCATTTCTTACCTCACACAATGACTTCTTACTATACATTAAAACTTCAGTGTGATTGAAAAGGAAAAACATAGGCACATACTTAGTAAAAAAAAAAAAAAAAAAGTAATTCTCTGGGGGCTTCCCTGGTGGTCCAGTAGTTAGGAAACTGTGCTTCTACTGCAGGCGGCACGGGTTCAATCCTGGTTGGGGAAGTAAGATCCCACATGCCACACAGTGCGGCCAAGTAAGTTTAAAAAATTAAATAAAATGAAAGTAATGCTCCGAAACCCTTAAATCCCACATCATTATCGCTGCTATTGCTATTGTTGACCCAAAAAGTTGTATAAATATACACTGATGTAACTGGAAAACCACAACAATAAATTGATACATGATAACCTAAATGTTTAGCTATAAAAAATTTCCTTTTAAAAACTCAGTTGACAGTAAAGGACACCATTTGCTTTTCTAGAAGTGAAAGTGAAGTTGCTAAGTCGTGTCTGACTCTTTGCCACCCCATGGACTGTAGCCCCGCAGGCTCCTCGGTCCACGTGATTTTCCAGGCATGAATACTG
Organism: Cervus elaphus; assembly: GCF_910594005.1. Classification (NCBI taxonomy): domain Eukaryota; kingdom Metazoa; phylum Chordata; class Mammalia; order Artiodactyla; family Cervidae; genus Cervus; species Cervus elaphus. Next base: position 34,343,125 of record NC_057846.1, read on the forward strand.
GAGTGGGTTGCCATTTCCTTCTCCAGGGGATCTTCCCAACCCAGGGATTGAACCCAGGTCTCCTGCATTGTAGGCAGCCACTTTACCATCTGAGCTACCAAAGAGGAGTCTTTTCTAGAGGCAATGATAAAAACTTACATAATTAATAGCATGGGTAGTTGTATGATGCTTCAGATAAATATTTTCTGAGATAGTGAGAGGTTTAAAGGTTCATAAGCACCAAAGAAAAACAGAATGCCGGGTGCTAGAAGATAGAAGAAATATAGTCCAAGATGATATAAAATGAGGAAAAGCTCAGTATTAGAATGATGGTCTGTAGGAGCCTCTTTATGACGGTAACTGGGACCTCAATTATAATGGTTACTTTCTGGTTAAATAAGGGTTAGAGTGTGTGTCAACTATCAAACAGCTATTTTTCAGAAGAAAAAAATGACTCACACACATGATCTTGTTTGTAATAGCTTTCAACTTTAAAATAAAGAGGTGAGAGAAGTCTTGTAGCTGAGAGAAAACAAACACATATTCTAAATGAATCACATATACCATCTCCAACAGATTTTGAAGCAAAATAATAGAGAAATAGGTATTAGGTAGTGGGAAGACCATTTAATAAGGTTTAGTTCAAGTTCTGAAATGATTAGTTAAGTGATTTTGAACAAGACACCTAACATCTTTAATGTTTTTCCTATCTGGTTTAAGAGACTCGGGTTCGATCCCTGGGTCGGGAAGATTCCCTGGAGTAATAAACGTCCACCCACTCCAGTATTCTTGCCTGGAGAATCCCATGGACAGAGGAGCCTGATGGTTGCAGAGTGGGACACAGTTGAAGCGACTTGGCACGGCATAGCACATAAAATGAAGGTGTTACATTACTGCAAAGATTCCTTTGTTGACTGGGGGGTGGGTGGGGGAAGTTGAGGCAGATTAAGACGAGAAAATCCTAAATTGTCAAGTCACTAAGGATACTTACACAAATACTAGGAAACAGGTGATTATAATCCTTTTAGTTGTGGGGAAACTGGCCCCAAATTATGCAAACTGCCAAATGACCATCTTTTAACAAAAGTCAAGCAGGGCATTTGTTTTCCTCCAGCAATAAAACCTTGCTTTCACACTTCCTTGTCTGCAGTTAGATTATTCATTTTCTTAATGGCATCTTTTGATGAGCAGAAAATTTTAATTTTGGTGAAGTCTAGTTTTTTTTTTTTTTCTTTTATAAAAGTTAGTGCTTTTTGTTTCCTGTCCAAGAAAGTTCTGCCTACAGAGTTGTTGGCTTTTATATTTTACTGAAAACAACTTCAATCGATTTTAACTAACCCAACTCCCTTGTTGCAGCTATACCTGACTTGAGAGTTAATCTGGTAAAAGGAAACTTCCACTTCCTTCCAATGTTGCATACTTCTGTTCTACTTTCTGGATAACCATCCACTTTAAGAGTTGGGAAGAATTAATAATGAGGTTAGTAAGTTTATTAAATGCTTATTATGTGACAGAAACTTTGCTAACAGGTTTATGTATCTTGAAAGTGAAAGTGAAGTCACCCCATTGTGTCCCACTCTTTGTGACCTCATGGACTGTAGCCTACCAGGCTCCTCCATCCATGGAATTTTCCAGGCAAGAATACTGGAGTGGGTTGCCATTTCCTTCCCCAGGATGTCTTCTTGACCCAGGATTGAACCTGGGTTGCCGGCATTGCAGGCAGACAGACGCTTTACCGTCTGAACCACCAGGGAAGTTCAGCTTAGCCACCTAAGCTTATGTATCTTAGGATGCTGAATTTTCTTTAAGAGCATTTTGGCTGACTATAGGTTCTGTGAGGCAAGGAACCTTATCTGTTTTGTTATTGATACATCCTTTGGTCCAGCACACAGTGAGTCATTATAAACAGAAAGCTGATTGAATAAATTCTCACACTGATTCTAAAAAGGTATAAAATTTGTCCCATATTACACAGTATGTGACAAAATTTGATCTTGAACCCAGGACTGGCTGACATGAAAGTCTGTTCTATACTCTTTATCATTCTCTACTGGACTACTGACACTGCCTGATAACTCTGTGGGGAACCAGTATCTAGAAATACAGCTGAAATTATTGCCATAGTTTAAGGGGGATGGACAAAATGCACTAAAATTATTTTATTCCTCTGAAAGCAAAAAGCAAACATGGATATTCTACACGGATTTTTTCATGATAATCCTAGGTATATTGACCTTCTTATATTTATAGCTATGTGATTATTTATGCAGATTGAGCCACATGAAAGTTTCATGGTCACAGAAATATATGCAGAGATAAATTCAATCTCCAGGTGAGAATTTAGAATTCAGCCTGCTAATTCCTCAGTGAGGCTGCAAGTGAAAGTGAAAGTCGCTCAGTCATGTTCAACTCTTTGCAACCCCATGGACTGTATGTCCATGGAACATGGAACACAGGCCAGAATACTGGAGTGGATAGCCTTTCCCTTCTCCAGGGGATCTTCCCAACCCAGGGATCAAACCCAGGTCTCCCACATTGCAGGCAGATTCTTTACCAGCTGAGCCACAAGGAAAGCCCAAGAATACTGGAGTGGGTAGCCTATCCCTTTTCCAGGTGATCTTCCCAACTCAGGAATCGAACCAGGGTCTCCTGCTTTGCAGGTGGATTCTTTACCAACTGAGCTGTGAGGGAAGCCCCTGTGAGGCTACAAAACCATGGTTAACTGGGAATGCTAGGAACAATTCATTTATTCACTGGAACTTCCTAGTCAACAGTTTTAACCACAATGCTCTGAGCCTGTTGAAATTCAAATATTCCTAGTATGTATGATTATTTTGATTTTCTGCTTCAATAAATATAACACAGTGAACATGATAAAATTTTGTGTGTGGGTGAAGAAGATTACTGCACTGTTAACTATTATAATGATATAATGGAAGAAGATGTGGGTTCTTGAGTTAATTTGCTAAAAACTTGGAACATCTGTTTCAAATGGGTTTCCAAAAAAGCCTGCTTCCAACTTATTATGTGATCATTTATCTCTTGTTCACGAGCGTGTAGGGGAAAAAAAAAATCACCAGTTGACTTTTAATTATTAATTGAATTTATTGTGCAAATAGTTTTCTCTCTTAAATTCTCCAAATAACATTGTTTGAAGGCTACAATGCAACGCAATGCCATGGTAAGACTCGAGTCTACAGGAAGGGATTTGTATTCTAGTCAATAGGATCCAGTTCTGGGAGGTTCACTAGGGTGGGAAGCTCAGGAAAGAGGGTCAAGTTCTCAGTAACTAGTGGCTGAATCTAGGCAGGTGGTTTCTGTATAGACATGCACACCAATATAAAGATTTGACATGCCTTCCGCCAGGGCCAAAATAGATAAAAAAATTCAGTGCAGAATTGCACCTAAAGATGTAACAAAAACAGGAAAGTAACTAGAATGCATTAAAAAAATATTTTATTTAGCTATAAAAAGCATGTACTTAATTTGAACAAATTTTAAGTTTACCATTTAAAATTTCTATAGTTTTATTATGAAGGCTTCAACAAGCCGTGGGCTCCTTATAAACCTTGGTTATTTTAGTAGATCACTAAGTGATTTACAGCAAAGTTGTTTAACCTGCCTGGATCTGTTTTCTTCATCTGTTAAATGAGGTTAGTGATACTGATCTAAATTCATCTGAATTAGTATTTTCATCAGGATGAAATGAGATCCAATATATGAAAGAACTTTGAAAAATGTCAAATTACATGAAAATTATTATAATTTAAAAATCCCATAATTTTTTTTAACATTGAATTAGAAAATATTTTAGCAGCAATGGCCATTTATAGAAAAACTTTCAGGATAAATGAATCTTTTGTGCCAAAAAATAATTGAATTTATCCATTAACAGCTCTTCATTGCAATGAGTCTACAGTGAAAATTATTACAGCTTGTGATTTACACAGACACAGTTGAATCAGGTTTACTGCATTCAGCTAAGACATTGGTGAGTAATTCATAGTCGAGAACATGGATGGATTTTGTGTATCAATCTAGACATATGGAGAGAAAAGGAGTGCATGAAGATATCATATACATGATAAGAATGAAATTAAATTAAAGTGAAGATGAATACAAAGATCTGGGGCAGGGAGGACAAACATGTGACATGAAAGTTACTACTCCTTGTCTTCCTCATCCTCTACCCAGCTGAACCCCATGGACACACAGAAGTCACAGGGGTCTTAGGATGAGCCTGCCTGGGACTCCACAGTCTCCAACTTTAGAGCTCAGGAAGTCATCACCATTTGAACACAGCACATGAGATGGATCAGAATCATTATTTTCATCCTAGGACATCAACAGAGACTTGGAATGGAAAACTGAAAAAGACACATGTATCCCATTGTTCACTGCAGCACTATTTACAATAGCTACAACATGGAAGCAACCTAGATGTCCATCGACAGATGAATGGATAAAGTAGTTCTGCTACACATACGTAATATAATATTACTCAGCCATAAAAAGGAATGCATCTGAGTCAGTTTTAATGAGATGGATGAACCTAGAACCTATTATACAGAGTGAAGTAAGTCAGAAAGAGAAAGATAAATATCATATTCTAATGCAAATATATGGAATCTAGAAAAATGGTACAGAAGAATTTATTTACAGGGCAGCAGTGGAGAAACAGACATAGAGAATAGATTTATGGACATGGGGAAAGGGGAGGAGAGGGTGAGATATATGGAAAGAGTAACATGGAAACTACATAACCATATGTAAAATAGATAGCCAACGAGAATTTGCTGTCTGGTTCAGGAAACTCAAACAGTGGCTCCTGTATCAACCTAGAGGGCTGGGATGGGGAGGGAGATGGGAGGGAGGTTCAAAAGGGAGGGGATATGTGTACACCTATGGCTGATTCATGTTGAGGTTTGACACAAAACACCAAAAATTCTATAAAGCAATTATCTTTCAATTAAAAAATTAATTAAAAAGAGACTTGGAATGGAGAAAACAGAGATATTGTTTAAAGTAGTATCATTGTAGTTCTCTAAATTGCATCAATGAAATATATCCTAAGTACCATAATGCAGATGCAATCTAGATGCAGATCATTCATCACATTTAGAGAATAAATTGTTCAAGGGAAAAGTCATACAACTTTAATAACAGCTCCAAACATACTTATATTTACCAACACAAGGCCAGGCCTGTGGCAGATAATCAGATGGGTATCCAGTGAATGGAAAAAAATGACAGATTGATTAGGCTCCAACAGTTGCTTTGAATCAAATAACTTTGGACATGGCCCACTTCAAGCTAATGGCAGTAGAATATTATTCTTTCATAAAGCACTGTATCTTGAGTTCTTAGCAAAAGGGCTGGCACAGAGCAGCCACTTAATACTCACTGAGTGAATACAAGAACAGGATCATTTATCTATTAAGCAAGGGACAAAATATTTCTGAAGTAAAATTTAGGATGGGCAGGAAACCAAAGATCTCATATGCTACAAGATTTGTGAGTCAGTTTTTGGAATAAGATGACATAGTATTTCTTATCAAGTTTTTAAATGATCACTTTCATTTCCACTTGTCATCATTCTGATTTGTCTGTTAAGTACTATGATCTTCAGGCAACAAGATTTCAAAGGCAAAACAGGAATAGGAACGCTTGTGATTAAATGAAGAGGGATGATTTTAGTCATCAGCCCAGGGCAAGGTGTAGAGGGGAATAAAAAAGAGGAAGAAAAAACAGCCTCTGGTTTTAAACTTAAATTCAAGTTAAGGAGATGGGATTTCTGTACAGGAAAGTTAAGTTTAAATTTTTAAATATATTTAATCATGTTCTAGGCTGTGTCTAAAAAAAAACCTTTTGGAACTAAAAGAATGGCCTGTGTTTTTAGTATACACGACCAAAAAATAAGTCTACACTTTATTAAAGCAACTGTAACTAAACATGAAGGATGCCAAGAAAGAAAGGATGATCAATTAATGTCAGATGAAATGGATAAGATGTGGAGAAAATAAGAAAAGGCCACAGAAGGAAGCTGAAGGTAACTTTAGAAGTTTCATGACTCCATGGATACAGAAATTGAAAGGTTCTTCTGATCCAATGCTCACACTGATGGATAAACAAGCTGGGGTCCACAGCAGTGAAATGACCTGCTGTAAGCCTACCTAGGGCCTTCCCAGGCGGCTCAGTGGTCAAGAATCCACCTGCCAGGCAGGAGACTCAGGGTTCAATCCCTGGGTCAGGACGATCCCCTGGAGAATCCAATATTCCTGCCTGAAAAATCCCATGAGAGGAGCCTGGTGGGCTACAATCCATGGGGTCACAGAGTCAGACATGACTTAGCAACTAAACAACAAACCTATCTTGAAAACACCAGAGCTGGGGCTTTCGAATGATAACATACAACATAGCACTCAGCCTCTGCACCACACCTCTGTGTATCAGGACAACACAGGCGAGACCTTAGGATCCTTTAAAGTCCACGAATGCTTGAAGTAATAGTCCAAATAACACACACTTGAAATTTTTTTTGCTTTATAAATAATAGCACAAATATAGTGAGTAATTTGGCACCCACAGTCATTTTACAGTTATTTTTGAAACAAAATTATTAAAATAAGCCTGTCAGTTATAATTGAATTACTTAAATCTAATAATCAAATTTCATGTTTATCTAAAATTAAGTTTTTCCACATAAATCGTTAAGTTTCCATCAAAGTGTAGATTGTCTATAATATGTCTCATGTCAGAAGCAAATTACCTAATAATCAAATTTCATGTTTATCTAAGATTAATTCTTTCCACATAAATCATAAGTTTCCATTGAAGTGTAGATTTTCTATAATATGTCTCAGATCAGAAGCAGATTACCTAATGGAAGGTACTGCTTGAATCCCAGCTTGCCACATCAGTAAATGTAATATTGGGAGTCTTTTTCCAAAAATGAGTCAAACAGTAAATGGTAGTGATTAACAAACCAAATTGCACATAGTTACCTAATGACCCAAAAGATCCTTAAATAAGAGTACTGTTTAGCTATGTTTAAAGAATATTAAAAACTAGTTTTAATTATTATAAGTCACACAGGCAGTACTAATTCTAAGTAAGTTTAATATTGTAACTGATAAACGGCCGTTAAAAGGAAAAAAAAGGCTCAGAACTTGGGGGAATTTTCAGACTGGAGTTTACCACATTAAAGATTCCCAACTGGCAAAACATTAATGCCTAGCTTATGTTAGAGATTACAAAGAGAGGAGAGATTAACTTCTAGGTTGTTAACAGCATGTGCTGTGAGGATTACAGGACACCAAGAGAAGTTCTGTGTTTGCGGGATGACAATGGTAGGCAATAGAGAAAGATCATAAATAGTGATGGGAGGGAGTTCCCTGGCAGTCCAATGGCAGTCCAGTGGTTAGGACACAGCACTTTCACTCCCGAGGGTCCAAGTTCAATCCCTGGTGGGGGAACTAAGATTCCACAAGGTGCACAGTGTGGCCAAATTATATATATAGTGATGGGAGCACTGCAAAGAAAAAAAATAATTGCTTAGTATGTTACTGGACCAGATGCACTCCAACTCTTTCATTAAGTCTTTTCAACTCAAATTTTTTTTCCGCTTATTGAGAAAACATTTTTGATTTTTAATAGAAATCAAAGGAGTAACAAAATTCAATTTTAAGGAATTTTCTTTGAAATATTTTCGTTGCAACATATCATTAAAGAAAAATCTAGGTACTACAAAAAGTATGGAGATAAAACTCATGATACATTGATATTATAAATTGTTAAATTAATAAAATGAATATTCAGTTGTCATTATTCAAGAATCATGATCAATTAGTTTTTGTGCCAGTTCCAACGTATTTATTTTTTTTAATGGCTGCCCTGAACAGTATGTGGTATTAGTTTTCAATGAGGGATTGAACCCATATCCCCTGCATTGGAAGTGTGAAGTCTTAACCACTGGACCACTACAGAAGTCCCAGTTCCAAGATAATTTAAGCCAAAAAAATTAATTTTTTTTCCTTATGTCAAGAACATAAGCATAATTCTTATAATTATAGCATTTCTGGTTATTTAGATGGATACTGCTTTATTGAGTTCTTGAAAAATTTTAATAACAGAGTAAGAGAAGCTTTTTGAGGAAAAACTTTAAGAGTTTTGAAAATGTTTCTTGGGTTGAGTTTTTTCTCAACTGCCAATGATTTTGAAAATAGCATGTGAAACACTTCACTTGAAGAAAATGTATTTTTATTTATAGCTATTCCTCCCAAATTATGTTTGTAATAAAGCTACTTAAAGCTAAACAGTTTCATATTGTACTAAGCAAAGATTCTGAAATCACCTAGTGAACATCAACACTGTCAAAAACCAGGAAAATTTCCAATCTATTATATTATACAAGTAAATTTTCAACCTATTATATATACAAGTATATATTATACAAGTAATCTATTATACAAGAATTGTCTAGAAGAAGACAATTCTAGGATGTACATAGGAAAAGTCTAGGAAATTCCAGGATTTAGCCTATTTGCACTGGTAACTCTAACTTCAAACTTTCAACAAACAGGCACAAAGATTCCACTGGAATCCTCTCAGTCTCAGGAAGAATAAAGGGTTACCTTTCCCTGTAAATCATTTCCAGAATAAAATATCCTCATTCACAGTCACCCAAAGAGTATAAGGAGTTCTTAATAGAAGCATAATTGTCCTGTGATTGTATATCTTTTTGCATGAGGATTATAACAATAAAGAATATATAAGGATTCTACTTGGAGAGCTAAGCAGCAATAATTATAAACTCATTATTGATGGAAGAACAGTTAAGGAAATATCTTGCTTATTGAGAAAAAAGGTTGAGAAGACAGTAGAATGGGGGTTGCAAGGAGATGGGGATGGTAGGATGAGGAATGTTTAATGGGTACAGAGTTTCAGTTTTGGAAGATGAAAAAGTTTCAGAGATTGGTTGTATAACAAGGTGAATATATTTAAACACCAATGAACTGTATACTTCGAAGTGGTTAAGGTAGTACATTTCTTGTTATGTACTGTTTTAAACACACATAAACACAAGTTGAGCAAGATCAGAAGGGAGGAATTCAGACTGATTAAGGATATGTTTTTCTACTTCTAATAAATTGTAAGTTATAGCTGAAAAAAACAAGGTTGAGGAGTTATTCAAGACTTGGTCAACTTGTGAGAAGACAAATTACCTGTGGATTTGAATTGGGCTGGAAAGACTCAAGAGTATCTTGGTTATCAAATCTGGGGAGAATGTAACCAGTAGGCACACGTCAAGTAGTTTGAACCTGAATTTCAGAGATGGGGAACTGACATTCCCAGTGATCACTGCCCAGAAAGCTAGCCAACAAATACTGAAGTGGGTAGCCATTCCCTTCTCCAGGGGATCTTCCCGACCCAGGGATTGAACCCCGGGAATCCGGGTCTCTTGCACTGCAGGCAGACTCTTTACCATCTGAGCCACCAGGGAAGCCCCTAATATGACAGCACAAAATCTTAAATACTTGGATTTGTGTATTAAGCCTCTCTTAGAGAGCTACAGATATTACTTGCTAATAACATAACCAAAAAATCATCTTCCATCGTGTTATGCCTGACAGTATTAAAATTTAAGCAATTCCAGCTACAAAAATGATATGGATGAAAGACTGTAAGTCTAAGACAAAGAATGGCCTCCAGACCATCTGTATCAGAATGAAAAAAGCCAATCTCAAACTCTACTCTGGACCAACAAAATCAGAATCTCCAGGGATGGGGACAAGAACCTGCATTTTTAATTGCTATGTATGCTAATATTTGAGAATGTCTAGGCTGAATTTTTTTTTTTTTTTTTGGCTTCATTGCATAGTACATGGGATCTTAGTTCACCAACTAGGAAGCAAACCCACATTGCCCACACTGGAAGGTAGATTCTCAACCACTGGACCAGCAGGGAGGTTCTGGGCTGATTTAAAGAGAGAAAATGTTGTCATTTTAATGGAAGTTAGAACTCATTAAAGGCAAATATAAAGTTAAATTCCGAAGGAGATTCTTGATGACATCATCATGACCATGGTCCTTTGAGTTCTTCAGAGGCACAGAAGAGATTCTCTGCTGTGGTAAAGGAGGGACCATTAGATGAACAAAAAATTCTCTTGAAAGCATTAGGAGAGACACATTCCTATGACAGTTTTCTGCTCCAAGGGCCAGTTGTCTGGCTGAGTTTGAAATTTTCAGAACTACAATGAGAACTTTATAGCTCTAAAGCAGAGATGACTTTAGCCAAATAGCAAATATTTGGCATGAATGCTGTTCTTTTCTCTTTCCCTCTAGAGGCAAATTTCTAGCACTTTAGGGCAGCCAACCAACTGTAGTAACAAACAAGATGAAGCCAATTTGTCCCTGTTTCTCCAAGGCATGGAAGGGGATGCAGAAAGAACTGGTCTCTCTTTATAATTTTATACACACACATACAATAATCTTGTAGAGTAAAATGTAGTTAGCTAAATAGTTAGAAATATGTAATACATATACAGTTTATGGACTTTGGCATAATATATTTCAATGTATTCAGGTCTCTCTCTTAAAGGTATTATAGTACTTGTCCTTTTGAAATTTGGATATGTTACAGTATCACAGAAAGCACAAATGGCTTAAGAAGTGACCAGAAAAAAAAGTGGACTCTCCAAGTGAGAACTGATTTTCATATTGGTTTACACTAGATCCCTGAATTTAGATATTATTGCCACTAATATCCTTCAGCCTTTTGTAAAGCCTTGAAATTCTCCAGGAGAGAATCACACATATTATTTGCAACAATAATCAACTTTCTCGGAAGCCTAATCTGTAATACAGACTATCTGAGCTGAAATTAGCAAACTTCACGGCTTCTTTCCATCTTAAATTAGTAGTGCAAAAAAAAAAAAAAGAAGTGAAAATATTATTTTATTGCTTCAATCTTTAAACAGAATTTAATCTGGATTTCTATAAAGAAAACCTTTATTTGATAATATCCAATAATTTGGTTTTCCAACTTACCATACTGTCATGGCTTTCCAAATAAGCCTGTATAAGTCCTTTCAAAAAAGCCAAAGTAAATACTAAATTTATTCCTTAAAAAAAATCCTTTCTGAAAAGAATGATTAAAAATAAAAAATTTCTTATGAAAATTAAAGTTGGATTTGATTTTGAAGGGCAAATTTCATGAAACCTGTCTTAACTAATTCATTTAAGTAGTAAAGCTCATGAAAATTGGAAAGCTGGGTCTTGTTTCGCAGTAACAAGTGCTGGGAGGAAGTGATCAAGTTCCTCTTTTTCCAGAATAATATTAGAAAAACTGAAATCACACTTCTTTATCCTACCTGTTAAATCAACAGAGGACCTGACTACAAAAGTTCTAACCATTATTTCTAAGAAATTCACTCTAAGTAGAAAAGAGTTATCAAAGTTACAATAGTCCACTTATTTTTCTGATTTATTAATTACCTTTATGCATCATGTGTGAGGGAATCTTCTCTACCCAGGGATTGAACCCAGGTCTCCTGCACTGCAGGCAGATTCTTTACCAGCTGAGCTACCCGGGAAGCCCATCTCTGATAGATCAGCAGTTAATCTTTTTCACAATTAGGAATTCGTTCATTGTGAATTCACTCATTCACTCAGTAAGCACTGAAGCTGTAAAGAGAAGTTAAAGAACTTGCAGAACCACCAAGTGTATACATATGAATTTAGTATTTCTGATAGGATGTGATCCACTAAAATGACAGCTGCTAAGAGTTTACATATAGTCATATTTATTAATTATATTTATATATAAAATAGCTTTTATTAATTTTGATCAACACGCTAATTATAGAATGTCCTCAAGTTGACAAACATAAGATGAATTATTAATATGTTAGTTATGTTTCCAAATAATATTCCCAGTGAGTATTTAGGTGAAGTATCTCTAAATTTAAATCAGTGGGTCCAACTGTTAATCTGAAAAAGTACGTAAATACACTATAGTGTGTGTGTGTGTGTGTGTGTGTATATATACATATATATATATATTTCCTCTATCCTCTGCATACAGATAGGACTTAGGAAGATGGTGAAAATATCACAGTCTTGCAAAAGAATTATACTGTATCTCTTACCACTTATGTATCTTGAGAGCTAAGCAGCATTTTAAGTTTTAACCTTTATTATCTGTTTACCTAGCCTATTTTAGTAATTATGGACCTTTGAAGTACATGGAGTATATCACAAAATGTAAATTTAAGGGACCAAACTAATTCCAAGGTCCCTTCAAGTCCTAATACTTAGTATTCACTAAAACTTGTATTAACAGTTCTTGAGTATAGAAATTATTCACTTTCCTTTAGCAAGACTTGTCTACCAGTTATTAATAAATCAAAAATATGTTACAGTCTCCACAAATCTGAAAGCTAAGCTTTTCACATAAGGATTCATAATGGTTAATTCCAATCACAATTATCTCAAGATAGCTGTTAAAAAATCAGAGGCAACTAATGAATTCTTAAATGTAATGAAAGGGAAGAAAATAATTCTTTACCCAACCTCTAGTCAATTTATTCAAAAAGGTTAAAATATGAAAGTGAATGGCATAAAGCAGAAAGAGTAGGATGGCAGAAAAAGTTGCAAAAAACCATCTTTTTGTCAACTCTGGGATTTGTAAACTTCTCAAAGCAGAAGGAATAATGCTGGATCTTTTTCCCAGCAAGATGCTACAGTTGTCTTGACCCAAGTTTCTGCTTCAGCATCCTGTGTAGCTAAGGTAGAATCATATCAACCTAGAGTACTGTAAGTACTAAAGTATGGTCCCCAGATCGGCCGCATGGGGTCCCCTGCAAATATATGAGAAACACAAATTCTTGCTCCTCTCTTCACTCCCCATACCTAAGGAACAGAAACTCTGGGGGTAAGGGCCACTAAACTGGTTTAACAAACCCTCTAGGTGATTCTAATTCTCTTAAAGTTTGAAAACCACTGGATCTGTAAACAGGGCAGGCATCACAGTTTATCCTTTTGGAGTTCAGAAGAAAAAGAGGAAACTTGGTAATTAAAATATGAAAATGAATGGAACAATGCAGAAAGAGTAGGATGGCAGAAAAAGTTGCCAAAAAGAAAAAAAAAAAAAAACACCCAATGAAACTCTAATATTGCCAAGACCTGTTAGACATAACCAGTTAACTTTGGATCATGAAAATTAAACTGCAGACCCACAGTGAATAGTAATTTGTTTCCTCTGTGCCCTTTGGGTAGAATTGGAATGATCATCTGTATTTTCATCATCTGATCCCTTTAAAAAGTTATTCACATTTATTTGAAACACTTGGTCAGGATAAGAGGTTCAATCTATAATCTACACCAAAAATCAAGTAAGTTGGATTGGCATCATAGTTTAACCAGCTAGATAAATGTTCATGTAAATAAGTGTCTTTTGGTGGTACCAGCCCCAGGTATAGGGAATAGTTTTGGATTAAAAATAATTCCCAGTAATCGGAGGCAGATTTATTGACAGTGGTGGCTGGGGTAGACTGTGCTTTATTAGTTGGGGTTAAATCTCAGAGTAAGTCTTAAAGGCATTCTGGCCTAACTGAGCACACTCTTTGGCTTTGTGTCAATAAGGATCAAATATATTCTGAACCAGTTTCTAAGCCTCTGGAAAATTATATTAAGATAAGGATAACAGTAGAAGATGTCTAGCAAAGCCTAGAGCATGGAAGACAATAGTACTTATTAGTACTTCCTAGAGCATGGAAGTAGTCATTAGTACCGATAAATCTTACTTGACTCTCCCTTTTGTTAACACTTTCTGTTTGAAAATGGTCATGGTGCAATTTTCCTAGAGGCTAAATTCATTTCTGAAATTACCTGTCAATCATGTTAGTCAAAATATTTTCTGAAGACCTGCTGGGTACTGAACAGTGGGAGTAACTGACCTTTCAGGCTGTATCATCCCAAGTAAAATGTTTTCTCATCATCTTAAACTGTTACACAGAAGTTCTGATCAGAGTGTTGAAATTAGTTAAGTGAAGCAGCAGCCCTTCTTTCTTAAGAGTCCAAAGTCAAGTTCATAGGGCCTTTTATACTTTTTCAAAGATGAGCTTTAGCCTTTCTTTGTGGTGTTTCAATAGTCATTGGAACAAATAAATAGGATAGAGAGGGGCCACGGTGGTAGTGGGAAAAAAACGAGTCTTTAACCACTTTCAAGGAAATCAACACTGGATATTCATTGGAAGGACTAACGTTGAAGCTGAAGCTCCGATACTTTGGTCACCTGATGCAAAGAGCCGACTCATTGGAAAAGACTCTGTTGCTGGGAAAGATGGAGGGCAGGAGGAGAAGGGGACGACAGAGGATGAGATGGTTGGATGGCGTCATCAACTCAATGGACATGAGTTTGAGCAAACTCTGGGAGACGGCGAAGGACAGGGAAGCCTGGCGCGATGCAGGGTTGTAAACAGTCAGATGTGAGTTAGCGACTGAACCACCATACCACCTTCAACAGGGTAGAATGTACAGAAGGGATGGGAAAGATAAGGAAGGTTATTTATAAGCGACAGAATTTAAAAGTCTATTTTTATGCCTGATGATAACATGGTTTACCCTTTTGTGGGAATTTACTAAACAGTGATCGATGTGTGTTTGTGTGCTCAGTTGCTCAACTGTGTCTGACTCAAAAGTGTCTGACTCTTTGCAACCTTGTGGGCTGACTGCAGCCTACCAGGCTCCTCTGTCCATGGGATTTTCCAGGCCAGAATACTGGAGTGGGGTGCCACTTCCTCCTCCAGGGGGCCAGGGCGTCTTCCTGACTCAGGAAGATTCCTTGCGAGTCTAGAACCCGAGACTCTTGCGTCTCTTGTGTTGGCAGGCAGATTCTTTGCCACTGAGCCACTTGGTAAGCCCTTTATGCATCCTACCCAAAAGATAAAACCCCATAGTAAATGCAACTGAAACTTCAGACTATTCTACCTATTTAAATTCTAGACTGACAATTATTGGCATAAATCACCTTGCTAGTTTAAAGGACCTAGAAATAAAATATAGCTGTTTCTGAAGTAAATTAGCAAATGATAAGAAAAGTTCTGTACGTTCTGTACATACAAGGTGTCTTGTACATATCCATATCTTTATTCCTAAGTCAGCTCAAGATTTTGTTGTTTCATCTGCTGGGTAATTCTGTCACTTAGCTGTGTTCTTTTGGTAAAGCTGCTTGGAGGGTCTGAAATGGGAAACTGAGAAAAATTTCTACAAAATGGCCAGGGTGAAGAACTGCCAAACTAAAGTATTCTTTTTCATCCGAGTTAGATTTCAAACTACACTGAAGAAGAAGCAATCATGAATCTAAAATGGATCTGCTATTTTGAGGAGAAGGAGAGAAAAAAAAATTCTACAACAGCCAATTCACTCTACAGAATCTGTTGATCAGATTACTAGCGTGAACCACCACCAGCTAAAGGCTTTCATTAAATGCTTCTGCAATGGAATTTTATGTGTACAGGTATTTTTGAAATTGACAGATCACATATGTGTATATGCACTTCAAAATACACTTTCCTTGCTCTAAAATGCTGTCTTTGATAAAGAAATAGGCCTCCAAAAGATGGGTTTAGAGAGAAAGGTGTCACTTTTTGTGATTGCTGTTGTTTAGTCGCTAAGTCATGCCTGATTCTTTGTGATCCCATGGACTCTAGCCCTCCAGGTTCCTCTGTCCATGGGATTTTTCCATGCAAGAATACTGGAGTGGGTTGCCATTTTCTTCTCCAGGGGATCTTCCCAAGCCAGGGATCAAACCCGTATCTCCTGCATTGGCAGGCGGATCCTTTAAAGCTGAGCCACCTGGGAGGCCAGTCACTCTTTGTAACTTTTTAACTCCCCTCTATCGGCAGTGATGTAGGCGGTGCACAGGGGAGGACTGGGATGCCTAAATAAAAGCCTTTGAGACAAAGACCTGTGTGATGCTCCTTGTCTCTCCAATCACCAACCTCTGCAGTTTCTCAAGGCTAAAAACAATAATACAGCAAACTTATTATGGTTTATCTTGACACACCCTAGTAGTTACAGTCCTCTGCAGCAGAACAATACTGTTTGAAGTTCATCGTTCTTGATATTCTCTGTTAAATGTCATGACTTGTAATATAGGACATTCAATAAGACCAAGGAGATTGGGGTCAAAGGAAGTATCTGATTGTCAGGGACCAATGTGATGATAGTTGCAGTATATTATTTAGCAATATAATTTATGGTTATTTCTGGAACAATGGCATTTCAGTAACTGATGTTAACTTTAATATTTCTTAAGATAAAAAAATGACTACAGTATGTATAGACCTAGTGATGCTGCTTTCTAAAAAGGAAACCTTGAATAGACAACAAAAATTTTTGTTAAAAAATTTAAAGCCTAGGGTAGTTATGGAGTAAGTATACAACAATTTGGTTCTAAAGAAGACTACGAACAAAATTGTCTCTCGTGTGGTTACAGGGATACACACATTCTAAAACTGACACTCCTGCTAGTCTTTCAGGCATCCTGTCAGGTTGTTACATTATTATAGTTGTTATTAATATAAAGAGAATATCTCTTACACTTTCCAGTTCAGGTATTATTCATCTGTTTTTTCTTTCACTCCCCATCAATACAGAATTTAAAAAGTTTAGAGTAGGAGGGAACCCTAGCTTCTAGGACAAAATTGTTCATGTTTCATATAAAGAAACAACTGAACCAAACTTAAATGATTTGCTCAGGGCCAGGCCATACACTGGCAGAATTAGGTCTTATGATTCTTTCTCAAATGCTCTTTCAAAGGTTAAATAAACAGATTTCATTCTGAGAATGACTTATTTATCTCAGTTCTCTTAGACTGATTTCTTTCGTTACAGTCAAGCAAAATAATCAGCCATCACCTTTCTCTTCTCTATTTCTTCTTTTATATTTGTGACCTCTAGACAACAACTTCAGCAAACCCACAACAAACCATAAATAAAATCCTGAATTATCCTACACAATTATTTCTTCTAAAAAGACAAAATACTGAATATTTCAAAATATGGGCATCTCAGATTAAGACATTCTGCCTCTACCCAGATCAAATAACCAGATTTATATTGCTATTTTGATAAAGACTTATCAAAAGATCTTCCCAACTCAGGGATCAAACCTGGGTCTCCTGCATTGCAGGCAGATTCTTTACGATCTAAGCCACCAGGTAATCCCTTGATAAAGACTAAAACCAACAAAAGCATTTTCCCCACAATCTTACACTTTGAGTGACTTTTAAATGTTTAAATACTGTAAACTCTTTTCTTAGGGATTACTTTCCTTTTTCTTTACTCCTAGTATTTCCTGGGAACAATGAATAGTTTGAGTAGAATAATATGGAAACTAAGTATAAAGAGGTAAAAATCATGTACAGACAATGGCTATTCAATCTTAGAAAAAAAGTCAACAACACTCAAGAAGAAATCGTATATCCCATTTAAAAGAGTGTTCTCTCCATATTCACATTACAAACTACTTTCACTATAGCAGCACTAATTCATTTCCAGTAAGATTTTATTTACTAGATGTTACTGGCCTCAATAAGGCTAAGCAATATCTCACAAGGGATACTGCAAAGAAGGTAAAGTTTGGGGAAAAAATTTACCAGAAAGCATCAACATGGGAAACTCTTTAATGAAGGATGGAAAATTATTAATATTTTTAGCCTAAACGTGAGCAAAACTCTTTCCAAAGGTGAATTTACCTTCCTTTTGATCCCTCTCTTTAAAAAAGGAACAATACCTACATACCATTTTAAGCTTAAACAACTAAATACCTGGAAATCTTAATCAATGTTATAGACTCTGCAAAGGATAGTGAGTTGTTCACTAAAATGAAAGAAGCAAACTTTAAAAATATATGTTTAAGACAATCTCGCTTTCTAACAACACCTTTCTCATGTTACAAACAGAAAATCATGCCATTATGATTATTCTAAAGATGAATTAAAGTGCTTTAATTTTTTAAGTCTTTAAACATTTTCATAAAGTTTACATATACTAATCCATAAAAAAATTATTTCTCAACCCATATACTCTTGAAGTTACTTCTAACAATATTGGAGTTTTTACTTTGGTTGCTTTAATTCATAACTAGATAGGAGCCTTCATGGTTCAAGTACTGGACGTTAATCTTCCAGAACATAATCTTTTCCTGTTGGCTATTAGAAAACTGACCTTAAAATGCCCCCTTGATGTGAATAAAAAGAGAATTACGACTTTTTGCTAGGAGGGGTTGGGGAATTAAAGCAACTTTGTTTATATTTTCAGGAATAGTAATTATGCTACTACATTTTAAAACAATTATATGTGCTATTTTATATTCTTCTGGCAGAGAACAGAAATGGTTTAATTGTATTTTTAACCACACAGCCCTAAGGTATTTAGTCTTTTCCCAAATCATCATAGTATCTTTTGGTCTCAAGGAACTCTGGTAGACTCTGGGTCCCTCAAAGGGACCCAATGCTTTAAATAATCAGAACTAGCATTTTCTGTTTTTTTTGTTTAGTCTTGGATTTGACTAAGTGCTAACTGAATGATTAATTAATAACTATACTTTTCTTATCATATATATAAACGCTTATGTTATTAAATCAACAATCTTCAACAGGGTCATAACCTTTTGTGATGGTTCTAGTATTGATTTTCTCTAATAATGATAAGGTCTTTGGATAAAAATAATAGTAACAGAATTAGTAAAAACTGATTAAAAGTGATAATTTATTAAAGCTTTTAAATATGGGTATTTTTCATGAGGACACAGTTAATTTAAAATAATCTTTGGGTAAACAATTTCATATCCTGAACTGTATTACATCAAGAAAAAGAACACCACTTTTTTGAGGGGCAGGAGAGGGAGAGATATGAGCACAAAGTAGTTTGGAATAAGGAAGGATAACTGAATATTTATACATTTAAAAATTGATATGTACATATATTTGCACTTTGAGTAAACTCCAATGGGAGTCATCTGAAATTTCCTTGGGGTTCCCTTGGTGTCATAAATAGCTCAAATTAAATGCTATGGTAACTAGATCAAACATGGCATCTAAAAGAGAAGGGGAAAAATACACTTATAATGATAGACCTAATATTGATACTACTGGGTACAAGAGAGTGTCTATATGTTTTTAACTGTATGTTTTAAAAGAATGTGTGTATATATACATATGTGTATATGCAGAGTAACTTTAGAAGGATGCACAAGAAATTGGTAACACTAGTTGCTACCTTTCAGTGTCTATCAATCTGGAGCATCTAAATTTTGTACTATATGCAGGTTTTCCCTATTCAAAAATATTGATTAAATAAATTTAAATTGCTTAAAAAAACCATGTCAAATTAAGGAGAAAAGATTTTTGACATTACTCAAGAAAATACACTAACACATAAACTGTTTTTCTACATAAATTTGAGTATGACAGAGTAACTGTGATCTAAAAACCCAATTTTCACAAGACATTAAATTGGGAAAAACACATTTCCCTGTACCTCATTTCTACAGCATTGTGGACTACAGATTGTCTTAACAGCATGCGAACATCTCTCCTCTCTTCCTCTGATGGGCTAGCCATGAGCCATCATTTCTCTATGAAATTCAAGGAATCTTGAAGGAAACTCCAGAAGGATTTTAAGAATCTGTATTTGGCAGGGATAAATATTACACCTGTATTATTCTGTTGGCACAGAGTCAATTTTAAATTCTCTTTGTGGTTTACTTTAGATTTTTATCCTGCCAATACCAAATATGTTTGGTGTTTTGGTAAAAGACAGACTTCAAACTACGTGGTGACTAAGCAAAGTTCTTATATAAAGCTTGAATAAGATTTTATAAATAGTTCCAATGAAAGACACTTGGAAATAAGCAGGAAAAAAGAAACTCATACTTATGAAAAAGTTATTTTCAGTATACTACTTCAAGTTTCCAATCAAGTCCTATTTAAATATTAAAATAAACATAAAATCTAAAGGAATGATAGTACAAATATCAACTTTCCATGGCAGCTGCTTATTAAAACTGAATGTCTGAGGGTATATTCCAATTTCATCCTCTTCAGATTGTGCAGCTCAGATAAATGTTTATTTTACTGAAAATATTTGCAAAATTACAATATAAATACATGAGTATATTAAGATAGGATCACTCTATATAATGTATTCTTATCCACATATATAAAATGAATGCAGTAAATATAGTATACTCTTGATGAATTGTTAGTACACAGTGTTTCTTAGTAAAGTACATACAACCTATTATTAAGCAACAATTATCTACTTTTCAAATGTACATCTTAGGAAGTTTTCAGGATGGAAGGATACACTAAGTCCCCTAATACCCTTTTCGGTTGGTGAAAGTTAGTTCTGCAAATTTTGAAATAATGTCATATTTATTTTAGCAATTGTTCTTAGTTTCTTTGCATTTCCTTAATTTGAACATCATGTCTTTAGTCTGGTTGTTTTTTTAATGATGCCATATCAGCCAATCATACTTTGAATTCTAATACAGTACCAGGTACTGTCTTTTCATTAGTAAGTGAAACATGCATCAGAAATGAAACAGAATCATTAAAAGTTTTTTTTGCTTGCACAAATTTCCAAAATTCATTTTCAGGGTATTATGGGGAGTCTCAATTAGATATAATCTCAACTGTAATACTAGTCTGGGCTAGAAAGAGTTTAATTAATTGATTCTAGTCCTTAAGGATACAAATATGAACTCTAAAATTCTCTGTTAGGTGTCTCGGGATTTACTTCAGAGGCATCTTCTACCCTTCTCCATGACACTGGTTGAATGGAAACTTGTTACTACAGCAGTTCCAACACAAACATATGCATGCAACAGCTCACCCTACAGACTCTAAACTACACACTATTGAAACACGTCCCACCAGTCCAGTGGCATAAATGTACATCTTTTATATACAAAAGGTAAAGTGCATTATTAAATTAGTGAACTGACAGATTGTCTGCCCGGACCATATAGCTTTCAAATAGACAAATGTGAAATTCCCCCATTAGAACCCATTATTTCAAGAGGTTCCAACTAGCTTTTCCACCCTGTCATTTATTTTTTGGCCATGCTCTTTAGTGCAAATAAGCTTGTGTTTGACTCAAGTTTAAGGGACATGGCAGTTTGGGGCTTTAACAAGGAAGATTATAAAGTGTGGCAGAAGTTGAATACTTTTATAATACATTGCATCTCTTGCATATAAGCAACAGATTAGTGCGGCTTTCAACTGGTAGGAGCACACTGCCGACAATGAAGAGGAACCCGTTTCCAGATTTCGTACTACCAGCTTATATGATTACAGTTTTGAGTCTGTACCACATTATGCTTGGATTATTATGTGCAAACATCATCAGTGTTTTAGAATTATATAGTGAAAGAGTAATTTTGGTTACTAACTGAAATGCTCACTTTTTGATTGCTAACATCCAGTTGCCTTAAGAGTTTTATATCTTCAAGGCAGGGATCCTAGTATTTTGAAGAATACCATGTACACTTGCAGCTCCATTTGTGATACAAATGACAATAAATAAAATGTATATTGCACAGATAAGAGTAGTAGCTTATTTTATAAGATACATGGCAATACATGTCCTAATACCAGAGTTTTGGACTGGATCTTACTGGATTATGGCTAATGAATGATTGGAAATTTTAAGTATCAAAAAATCATAGCATCATTTCCTTTTTCAGTGAACATTAACTTTGGAAAAAAAAGAAACTAAAGGACTGGCAGAAGGCTTAATGATTTTAAAGTATATTCAACTGCCGGTATATATGCATCTATGCAATCCATAGCTTTGAGATGGTAAAAACTTTGAAGTATACATACCATGTAGAAAATTTGGCTGCTTAATCCATTTTTAACTTAAATTGTTAATGAAAAATTAAACTAGTAATATTTATATACAATGAGTTAAAGATATTTACGTCTGACATAGTAGTGTGTGTGAATATATATATATAACACACATATATACATACATATATATATGTACATATATATATATATATATATATATATAGACACACACACTCAAATCTTACCAGACTAAAAACCAAAAAGGAAATCATTTAGACTTAACGGATATAAATATGTTAGAAGAGAAGGTTTTAAGAGAGAGTACACAGTCACAGCAATAGTGAGAGGAATGCTCAAATAGTGGAATATTCACAGCTCCAGTTTGCCAAAATCTGACAGGTTAATTATTATTCATAGGCACTATGATGGGCAGCAAAGCAATCAGTAGTATTGTAATGCAAGGGCACACCATTCCTTCCTAGAACCCAAAGCTACTTTTTATCAAGTCTACAATAGTTACTTTACAGTGAGGACTGTTTAAAGATCCTTGCTACTTTTAGAGTCTCAACACCCACCATGTGCTATTAACTCTAGTACTAACATCATCTTCTAACCTTCAGCTGTTCCACAGTGATCCAGATGGTCCACAATTATAATGAACTAGTGAGATTCCTTCACACTGTTTGAGGAAACCGGAAATACAATCCGTAAGCCAACACCAGCATATACGTCTGGGTTACTGACTGCTTGTTTTTAAGTAACATGAATTAGTGAAATTCATTTTCTTAATTCATCTCGTTTAGTGACCTTTTGGGGGACAACCTCTGGAGGGAAAACAACTGTTAAAATAATTGTGAATTACTTATAGCATATAAAAGAAGAGCTACATTCTGATCTCAATCCGAGCAGTCAGCTCTCATCAATGAGAGCTATATTTAGGGGTTGAAATCAGTGTTTGGCTCCTAAACATGATTATATGGACTTATTGTGTGGGAGGTGAGGAAAGCCGAGAGAAAAGACAGTAATTTCATTCAGAATAAAATGCAGCTCAACAGATAAAATTTCAGTCAGTTAATACAGGGTGGGTTGGTACACATATATATTATATCCACTTGTTTAAAAAACTGCTTAGGTGTTGGAAAATTGCAGTGGCACTTCCTGGAAAGTAATTTTTCATACAAGTAAATGGGTGAGTCTTGTGTAAAGTAAACTTTCTTAAGTATCATAAAGAGCACCTTGGAAAATGCCTGAATTTTCTTTTCAAATATGCTTGTAACCAATCTTCAAATAATATTTTTTCAGGCTGAAATTTTATGTTTATTCTAAACGCTTTTTAGAAAAGAGAAAACTTTTCCTGGAATTAAAACACCTGTAAAAGTCAGGTTTATACTGGAAGTGTTGAAATGGTCTTAAGGTGCTAAAAGTGCTACTAAAATATATTATTATAGGTGTATTTTTATATCAGATAACTGGTGCACCAACCCCTCTGAAATAGTGTTAAAGCAGCAGCAAAAAATATAACACCTTGAGTCTATGATATATTTTGGGAAAGAACCTCTTACAACCTTCAAATTAGTATGAAAAGCTAAAATATCAAGATTTCCACAGCAAAGCCATAGGATGAAGCCTCCCACGCAACAGTGACATAAAAAGTAATTCCTGAAACTTTGGAAAGCCACTAATAATATATGGTACAATCATCAGAGGTGAAGATAGGATTGTAACTAGCTTAGAATAACCAATAAAAACTCTTATGGCGCTCATACGGCAACTATAAACTGTAGGGTTACCACAAAATTTGAAATTATAGCATACTATAGTAACTAAGATTTGATTCTTTAATGGGACTGTTTAATATTCAGTTATCCAATGGACACTGAATATATTTCACCTTGTCCTTTTATAAATAAATAAATATATTTAGAATAGAAGTCAATTTCTGTTTCTGTGGTAACTGTCCTACAGGTAATTCTAGCAGCTTTTAATGAAGTAGGCATGGAATACTTTTTGGGGGGGAACTTATTAAATAGAAATCACACTTCCATATTAGGTATATGTATTTTTTTCAGGCTTATGTCATAGTGCAATGTAAATCTTAGCTAGGGTACTTAGAAGGTCAGAATGTCATACTTTGTGCTGATTTGCATACTTCAATAGTCTGGAGCAGTTGAAGCAGGTAAACTATTTAGCTTTGGGAAGGCAGGAGTTCCCATAAGAATTAGAGTGTTCTACGGGTAACATAACATGAGAATCAGACTCCTTGAAGTATAAACTACTAGAGGTATTACTGATAACAAAGGGCCCCAAAAGAGGAGAAATTTCTTCAAATGAGTATGGATCAGTTCTTTTAGCCAATCTATGATTTTAACTTTTGCCTGATGGAGTTCACTTTCATCTTAGTCGAGGCATGCTTGTTCTTCACCACTGGCCCTTCTGCCATCCATGCTCTTTTCTTTATGGCTGTTGCAAATTTTCCTCATCTCTTCTTCATACTTGATAAAATTCTCCCCAAACCTTGTCCAAGCTTTGAACGGAACGGTAATAGTATTACGGTAAGGTGGCCTCACCTCACTTACCTTCAGGAAAATTCCATATTTATTAGAGCCCACATCAAAGTAGAACCTTTTATTGTCCACTCTGAAAGAAGTCCCCTCGGGGAGTTCCACGGGGTCGTCGTCTCCACCTCTGCGTTCTTCGATGTCCCCTTCGCCATAGTCTTCGATGAGCTGAACCAAGGCGTCGCGGAACTCGATCATTCCTTGAGCTGGGAGGACAATAGTCTGCTCTTGGCCCAAAGTGTGGCCAAAATAACCTATCATGCCAGTCCCCCGCATCATGGTTTGTCTAATCCTTAGGAAGCGCCCCCGCTGGTTTTCCTTCAGGTCTAGATAGTATTTCCTGTTGTCCCTCTCGATGTAGTCTGTTTTGAGGACACTGTGGGGGTGCTCTTCGGACCCCACCGAGACCGGCGGGGAGGGCGCTGAGTGCTTCTGTCTCCTCCTGGAGCCCTGCTCTTTGCCGTGACCGTGCTCTTGTCGGTGGCCTTTCAGGCCCAGGTGGGCATAGTGCTCGATGAAGTCCCCTAGACAGTCCTTCAGCTCCGCTGCTACCGACAGGGAGAGGGTCAGTTTACTCTTTCTGATATTGTCTTGCCGGCCTCTCCCTATCCAGACTTCGGCTATCTTCAGGAACCGGCCCCGCGAGCTCTGCTTCACGTCTAGGTAAAACCTCTTTTTCTGGATGTCCACTCGTTTGGAGGCCAGCTCCTGGATTTCGGCGGCGCCCCCAGCCTGACTAGGGGTGGCTGAAGCTGCGTAGTGGGGGTAGTGGGAGTGCTGGGCCTGGGGGAACAGTCTACTCTTGCTTAGGCCAGAGACCCCTACATTCTTGCCGCCGCGGCCACGGCCGCCGCCGCCGCCGCCTCCCCTTCGCCTGGCTCTTTCCATCTTCAGCTGCAAGTGACAAACAGACACACGGGGTGGGGTGGGGGAGGGGGTGTTGAGAACAATCGCAGACGCCCCTCGGCCTGCGCTGCCCCAGCCTCTGCCCGGGACCCCCACATCGGGCCGCCGCAGCGCCGGGCTCCCCTCCTCTCCCGGACGGGCTGCGGCGGCCGGGCGAGCGGCCGGGCGAGCGGGCGGCGTCTCCCGGCTCCGCACTGGGCGCTCAGCATCCCTCCGCCGCCCCTGGCCTCCCGCTCCCGCTCTGCGCCGGGTCGCCCGCCTCGGGCTCGGCAGCCCCCGGGCCCCCCCAGTCAGCAGACACTCACATCAGCGCTACCATCATCGCCGCCACCGGTGCCCTTCACGACCGCCGCCGCCGCCGCCGCCGCCAGTTCTCGGCCCCTCTGTGGCAGCCGCCGCCCCCTGCCTGCTCCCCCGCCGCCGCCGCTGCTCGCACCGCCCCGCGCCGGAGCAGCCGGGCAGGGGCATCGCCCGCGGCGCCCACCGCCGCCGCCGCCGCCCCTCCAGCGGCCGCTGCGGGGGCCGCCGCCGCTCTCCGGGCACCGGCCCGACGCCCGCCGGGGAGGAGGGGAGGGGGCGGGGAGGCGGGCGGCGGGAGGCGGGCAGTGGACCCCGCCTCCTCCAGTACAACCCGCTGAAGCGAAGATCGGGTCTCGGGCTCTCCTCTGCGGCCCGCCCTGACGGAAGCCCAGCGCCTGGGACTGGGGCGTGAGCGTGAGGTGACCGGACAGGTGTGAAGATGGAGACGAGGACCCGGCTGAGGCGAGGCTGTTCTGACTTCTCCAGGTACCACGGAGACGTAGGACTCGGGCGGCCCACCGGCGCCCGCGCGGAGACTACACTTCCCGTAGTGCTTAGCGGCGGCGAGACCACCCCCTCCCCCCGCGCGCATGCGCGCCGCGTAGCCAGCTGGGCTAGGGTGGGTGGGGCTGCAGCTCGGCGCTTCGGGAGCGGAGTACTCGGGGGCGTGGCGGAGCCCGGAGGGAGGGGTGGGGAAGGTCCGTGTCCCAGGAGTGACACGTATTGTGTGCGCAGTGATTCGCCCGCGTGGGCGCCGCAGCGCGGGAATGAGGTCTGCTGAATCGGTATCGAACTCGGATGTCTGGTTCAAGGCCGTGGTGTTGGGTCGCTGCGCAAGTCATCCAGCTGATAGACAAGTCCCGTTGAATTGGCTCATCTCAGGGTAACGTGTCCTTCCCCCCAACCTTGCTTCCGGATGTAGGCCTTGGGGTATCTTTCTAGCCTTCTCCGGCCTGGAGGTGCTCAGTCCCACAGAGTAGGTCTCTGGGCTTTGGGTGGGAGGTTCCTTAGGGATGGACATCTTCGTTCTCCTTTTCCACCTCCCTTTTGTGTAATGTAACAAATCATGTTGGATTTTTGAATTCAAAATACTCAGTCTTTAATTTTTGTTGTTGTTGTTTGTTTTTTTCCTGGTTAAAATTGAGTTGTTTTCTAGTTATGTGTCAGTAGGTAAATATTCTCCCTACAGAAGAGGATATTAACATCCTCAAGATGCTAATTTAGTAGTGTTTTAAGAGTATTTGGCATGTTAATTTTGAGGGAGTTGAAGTCTATGGCTCGGGCAGTTAGATTTTCATGCTATTAAACAGTGATCTCCCTTTGTTAATTCCGCAAATATTTACCGAGCGCCGCTCTAGGTCCGTCAGTGAACAAAACAAACACAAATCGCTCTGTTTTGGGAAGTTTGCATTTTGGAGAGAGATAGGCTGTAAGTCAAATGCCTGGTATGTCAGAAGGTGAAAATTCCATGGAGAATAATAAAGGAAAGAGAGATGAGGAGTGTGGATGAGGGTAGGAAACTGAAATTTTACGGTAAGGTAAGGCCTGGCTGAGAATGTAATTTTTTTGAATTGGTGTTTATTGGAGTATAGGTGCTTTGCAATGCTGTGTTAGTTTCTACTGTAAGGCAAAGTGAACCAGCTGTATGTATACATAGATCCTCTCTTTTTGGACTTCCTTCCCGTTCACGTCACCACAGGGCACTGAGTAGTTTTGTGCTATATAGTAGGTTCTCATTAGTTACCTATTTTATACATAGTATCAGTAGTGTATTTGTGTTAATCCCAGTCTCCCAATTAATCCCCCCTTCTCCCCATCTTGGTGTCCATAGGTTTGTTCTCTGTGTTATGTTTCTGTTTTGCAAATAAGATCATCTATGCCGTTTTTCTAGATTCCGCATAGATGCATAAAATATATGATATTTGTTTTTCTCTTTCTGACTTACTAAACTCCTTGTTAGTGTTAGCTGCTCAGTCGTGTCCGGCTCTTTGCGACCCCATGGACTGTGGCCTGCCAGGCCCCTCTGTCCGTGGGATTCTCCAGGCAAGAATACTGGAGTGGGTAGCCATTCCCTTCTCCAGGGGATCTTCTTCACCCAGGGATCAAACCCTGGTCTCCTGCGTTACAGGAGGATTCTTTATCCTCTTTGCCACCTGGGTAACTTTTGAGTAAAGAGCTGAAGGAAGTGAGAGAGCTAGTTTTGTGGCTCTCTGAGGTAAAAGAAAGTGCAAAGGCCCTGAGGGAGCCTGCTTGGTGTATTTGAAGAGCAGGGCTTTGCTGGTGGCTCAGACGGTAAAGTGTCTGCCTGCAATGTGGGAGACTCGGGTTCGATCCCTGGGTCAGAAAGATCCCCTGGAGAGGGAAATGGCAACCTACTCCAGTATTCTTGCCTGGAAAATCCCATGGACTGAGGAGTCGGGTGGGCTACAATCCATGGGGTCACAGAGTCGGACATGACTAAGTGACTTCACTTTTTCACTACAAGGCCAGTAAGTTAGCAGAGAGTGAGATGGAGAAGAATTGTAGGAGATAAAGTTGGACAGAAAAGAGTGTGGGACAGATTGTATAGGACCTGGTAGGCAATTTTGAAAATTTGGGTTTTCATTCTGAGGGAGATGGGAGGTTACTGGAGAGTTTTGTCAGGGAAACACCATGAGCCGAATGATCTTAAAAAACTGTGGTAAAATATATATGACAAAGTTTACCAGTTTAGCTATTTTTCACGTGTATGATTCAGTGACATTAATGACACTATTACACAACCATCACTGTTATTTATAAAAACTTCTTCATCAATCCAAACAAGCTCTGTAACTGGTTAATTAAGCAACAACTTCCCGTTACCCTTCTGTCCAGCCCCAGGTAACCTCTGATATGCTCACTCTCTATGAATTTGCTTATTCTAGATAGTATATACAAGTGGAATCATAGTTGTTTTTTTCCATCTGACTTATTTCACTTGTCATAATGTTCTCAAGGTTTATCCACGTCGTACCATGTATTAGAACTTAATTTCTTTTTATGGCTGAATATGTTTCTGTTGTGTGTGCATACTATATTTTGTTTATCCATTCATCTGTTGACAGACAGTTGGGTTTTCCCCCCTTATGGTTATTGTGAATAATGGTACACTGAACATTGGCTTACAAGGATCTACTTGAGTCCCTGTTTCTAGTTCCTCTTTCTTTTGGGTCTGTACCTAGGAGTGGACTTGCTGGATCATATGATAATTATGTGTTTAGCTTTTTGAGGAACTGTTTTCCGCAGTGGTGGAACCATTTTACCTATGCATTTTTTTTTTGGGGGGGGTGCTATGCTGGGTGACTCGGGAGATCTGAGTTCCCTGACCACGGATTGAATCCGGGCCACAGCAGTTAAAGTGATGAGTCCTAATCACTGGACTACCAGGGAACTCTCAATTCCATATGAATTTGAGGATTAGCTTTTCCATTTCTGCAAAAAAAAGGCCTTTGGAATTTTGATAGAGATTGTGTTGAATCTGTAGGTAGCTTGGGGTTGTATGACCTCTTAACAGTATTAAGCCTTTCCGTGAACACAGGTGGTGTTCCATTTGTTGTGGTGGAACTTGTCTTCTTTGTGAATGAAATGTCTGCTTTAATTGGCAGCAATGAAGGAGTCTTTTGGGCCTAGAAAAGAGAACAACAGTCTCAAAGGCCCCTTGCTGAATCATCTAATTTAGGAGAAAACAAAACAGAACTTTAGTTCCGCCCTGATGCTCCAGGCCGGTTGCATCTATCTGGGACTTATCACCCCCTGTCCGGAAACCTACCACCCCCTACACCCGCCCAGAAGACTTATCACACCCTGCCCAACTACAAATGTCATCTCAACAAAAGAATACTCAAAATATCCCGCCTGACTGACATTTCCCTTATCGATTTCACAAACCTCCCTATAAGTATGACGCCTCCCTGATCACTGTCAGCACGCAGCCTGGTCCTTAGGCCGACTGTCGCCCCTCCTTGCCTAAATAAAGGTAACCTACTTCTGTTGAGGTCATCTTTCCTTTTCTGCCTCACCCGATCTATGCCTTACAAGCAATGTTTTGTAGGTTTTGATATACAGGTTTTTAATTTCACCTCCTGGGTATTTTATTTTTTTAGATGCTATTGTAAACAAGATTGCTTTTTAAGTTTCTTCTCAGATTGCTCATTGCTGTTGTCTAGAAACACAGCTGATTTTTGTGTCTTGATCATGTACCCTGTAACTTTGCTGAATTTGCTTATTAGATCTAGTAGGTTTCTTGTGGTTTCTTTGGGATTTTTTTTTATAGACACAGTCACGTCATATGTGAATAGAGTTTTACTTCTTTCCAATTTATTGCCTTTTACTTCTTACTTATACCTAATTTCTCTGAGGCTAGAAATTTCAGTACTCTTGTTCAATAGCTTTGGTGGAAGGAGTATCTTTGTCTTGATCTTGATTTTAGGGGAAAAGATCTTCAGTCTTTTACCGTTGAGTATGATGTTAACTGCGTTTCTCATAAGTGCCCTTTATTGTCTGGAGGAAATTCCCTTCTATCCCTAGTTTTCTGAGTTTATATCATGAAAGAGTATTTGATTTTGTCAAATGCCCATGTCAGTTGAGGTGGTCAGTTGTATTTCCTTCATTCTGTAAAAGTTACATATTACATTGATTGATTCTCTTATATTGAGCCACCTTTACATTCCTGGGATAAATCTCATTTGGTTCAGTTCAGTTCAGTTCAGTTCAGTCACTCAGTCGTGTCCAACTCTTTGCGACCCCATGAATCGCAGCATACCAGGCCTCCCTGTCCATCACCACCTCCAGGAGTTTACTCAAACTCGTGTCTATCGAGTCGATGATGCCATCCAGCCATCTCATCCTCTGTCTCCCCCTTCTGCTCCTGCCCCCAATCCCTCCCAGCATCAGGGTCTTTTCAAACGAGTCAACTCTTTGCATGAGGTGGCCAAAGTACTGGAGTTTCAGCTTCAACATCAGTCCTTCCAATGAACACCCAGGACTGATCTCCTTGAGGATGAACTGGTTGGATCTCCTTGCAGTCCAAGGGACTCTCAAGAGTCTTCTCCAACATCACAGTTCAAAAGCATCAATTTTTCGGTGCTCAGCTTTCTTCACAGTCCAACTCTCACATCCATACATGACCACTGGAAAAACCATAGCCTTGACCAGATGGACCTTTGTTGGCAAAGTAATGTCTCTGCTTTTTAATATGCTGTCTAGGTTGGTCATAACTTTCCTTCCATGGAGTAAGCATCTTTTAATTTCATGGCTGCAATCACCATCTGTAGTGATTTTGGAGCCCCCAAAAATAAAGTCTGACACTATTTCCACTGTTTCCCCATCTATTTCCCATGAAGTGATGGGACCAACTAAGATGCCATGATCTTAGTTTTCTGAATGTTGAGCTTTAAGTCAACTTTTTCACTCTCGTCTTTCACTTTCATCAAGAGGCTTTTTAGTTCCTCTTCACTTTCTGCCATAAGGGTGGTGTCCTCTGCATATCTGAGGTTATTGATATTTCTCCTGGCAATCTTGATTCCAGCTTGTGCTTCCTCCAGCACAGCGTTTCTCATGATGTACTCTGCATATAAGTCAAGTAAGCAGGGTGACATATACAGCCTTGGTGATGGTATGTAATTCTTTAAATTGAAACATTTTTTAACAGAATCACTGTGACTTCTGTTTTGAGAAGACGGTGGAGGCGACGGAAATAAGAGGTCATGTGGCTTGAACCAGGGTTTTTCTGTCCAGGTGGTCAGAGATGAGAAACGCCTCCTTTATGTCAAGTTTCTATATTTACATGGCTCTGTTTCTGAACATGATATATTTTGTTCCATTGATTTATATCTATTTTTATACCAATTCCACCCTATTTTAATTTATGTTTTTCTGAACTGCTTATGTTTAATAGAGGGATTCCCTGGGGCTTCCTTTGTGGCTCAGCTGGTAAAGAATCCGCAGTATGGTAGTATGGTAGACCTGTGTTTGATCCCTGGGTTGGGAAGGTCCTCTGGAGAAGGGAAAGGCTCCCCACACCAGTATTCTGGCCTGGAGAATTCCATGGACTCTACAGCCCATGGGGTCGCAAAGAGTTGGACAGGACTGAGTGACTTTCCCTTTCCCTGGTGGCTCAGACTGGAAAGAGTCTGCCTCCAACGTGGGAGACCCAGGTTTGATCCCTGGGTCGGGAAGATCCCCTGGAGAATGATATGGCAACCCACTCCAGTATTCTTGCCTGGAAAATCCCATGGATGGAGGAGCCTGGTGGGCTATAGTCCACAGGGTCTCAAAGAGTTGGAGACGACTGAGCGACTTCACTTTAGGAGTTCTCAAACTCTTTTTTATGTTTAATAGAGTGAATTTTTCTTTATTGGTCTTATTTTCTCAAAAAATACATTTTTTGGAATGCTCTTGACTATTTTCTTCTTTTAGTGAACTTTAATATAAGCTTGTGTGGTTTGATGAAAAATCCTGCTGACATCTTTTCTTGCGTTGCTTCTGGAGTGTAGTGATTTAATTAATTTAAAGTTTTGAGTCTTAACTGTCCAGGAATTCAGTATGTCTTCTCTAGCCCTTTTTTGATGTCTTACTAAGCTTGCCTAGTTGTCTTTAAAATGGGTCTTATGTAGTTTACTTTAAGTTTATTCCTTGGCAGATGGCCATTTTTGCTGTTTTTGAGTTTAGATATAAATTATACTTTTTAATTGATTCTTGCTCATATATAGATAAGTCCTTTCATTTGGATATGCTTATCTTGAATCTGGTCATCTCTGGAGTATTTCAGTCTTTTAATCAGGTTGATAACATTTTATAAAATCAAGTTACCTCAAAGTGATACTGGGGGACAAGTATTTTGGAGACTTTAGCTCTTTGATAGGAGTTAAGCTTACCTCTTGTGAAAACTGGTTACTAATAGCAGTCAGGCGCTACCTCCCCCCCCCCCCCCCCAAAATGATCATCATCAGCATTTTTTTTGTGTGTGTGTGTTACATCTATGTTTATTAAAGACTGCCACAAACAAACAAAGCCTGTACAAAAAAGCTCCAGGTACATTATCGCTTAGGACCTCCAACTCCTCTGCCACAGCCACATACTCTTCCTCTGTCATGGATTAGTTCTCCCTTCCCCTCTACTTTGAAATAGTAGTCTTGAGAGACATTATCGCCTAGGACCCCCTCTTCCTCTGCCTCGGCCTCGGCCACGTCCTCTTCCTCGGCCTCGGCCTCTTCCTGCAACAGCTTCCCTTTTCTTAGACTTCACCTTCGGTTCCACATCCAAGAGCAGGGTGTCCAGAGGTAAGCTGTCCGGCAGAATGAAATACCGGGTGTTATTTCCTCGGATACTCAGTGTCTCCAGCTGTACCTGTTCTCTGTTCTTCAGGGTCATTTTCACTGCTTTAAGATGCGTATTCATACTGACATCTACGCCTGTGATTGTTCCATGGACCTGTGTTCCATTCTTTAATTCAATGGTTACAGTTTCGTGACTCAATTTCATCAAAAATGAAATCAAAACAGTCCATCCCTGACTTGAAACATTTCGGAACTGGGTTTTATTACTTCTTGATAAACCTCTGCAGCTTCTAAGTACTCTTGCCGGCTCTGCATGCTCACGAGCTTCATCCTAGCGGTGCCGTCACCCTTTCGGCCCGATAGTACACAAAATCCGACCACCGACAGCCGAGGTCGGGAGTATGAATGGCCGGAAACACTTACTCTCAGGGCTCCGACGTAGAGACCGCGCCGAGCGCCCATCATCAGCATTTTTATTATCATCTGCACCATCATTATTCTTCACTACTTCCCTCAGGGAACATAAAGGTTTAGCCTGTATCCTCCTTCACCTGCAGAGCAGTCAGCTTCTTTTAAAGGGTGATTTGCTTTCTTTTTTGATAAATGTTTTATATATGGGAGGATTAAGAAAGAGGTTGGTTTTGGAATAATTTCTTCACTGGGAAATAAGTGATTAGAATAATTTCACATTATCTCCCAATAAGTGGAACCAGTGACCTTCCCTCCCTTCCATTCAAGCCTTTGCTTCTTTCTAACTCCAGAGTCTTGTCTGAATTTTAGTCTGATTTAGTTCCACCTTTAGTCTGATAGGCTAGCTCTTCGGGGCACGGCAGAGATTCACCCTCTCTTTAGGTCTCTCTGAAGCCAAGAAGGTAGAGGTGTGGGATCTCCCTAGTGTATTGTAGGAATAATAGAAGCAATTAGAAAAAATATCAAAGGTTTGTTGCTTCTTCTGATTTTGATCTGTAGCATGAGACATCACCTGTTGGCCTGTGATCTACTTTAGCTACTCATTTTTGAAATGAGGGCATCAGAGTGCGGTGGAAAGATCACTGGACTGGAAGATAACTTTTGGCTTCTGTACCATCACAGAATTGCTCATTTTTCCTTTTACTCATTTATAAAAACTTTCCCTGTCTGAAGAAGTTAATCTGAAGTTCTTGGCATTGGATAAACTTATGGTTGCTTTCAGAATCGTATATTAATTTTCTAATTTCTTTTTCACTCTGTCTCTATTTTTACCTTTTGCTATTCCTTTCACAGTTAAATTGGTCTTATTGTAAAATACTACACTTTTCTTTCTGTCTGAAAATCCTGAATTTCAGCCCAACACAGAGCTATGCATCCTAAGGTTCAATATCACCCCCATTTATTAAGTCCTAATTTTCTGTTACATTGCTTTTTAATGTTATTTTAATTCTTATTTTGATTTAAAGAAGATATGAAGCTCTGTTTATGAAATTTTGAAACTTTTGGTACTGTATGCTTTGTGTGGCTAGTATTTTTGTATGTTTGTGTGGGGCTAGTATTTTTAATCCTTATAATTTATTTTTATTTAAGATAAGGGGTTAAAGAAAAGAATTGGCCACATACTGTTATTTTCAATTATATTTGTGTGTTAGTTACAACACAAGCACCGAAAACTTGACTTAAACAGGCTTAACAAATAAGGAAACTTATTTTTAAAATGAACCTTGAAGGCTGAGGGAGGACTAACTTGAAGACTAGTTTAGTGCATTGACTGTAGCTTCATTTTTCATCTTTTCTATCTCCTGTGTGTTGGCTTCATCCTCCAGCTAATTTCCATCACTGTGGCAAATTGGCTGTCGAAGGCCCAAGGCTTCCCATACTCAAAACAGGACATCTCTTGTGGTACTTTCATATAAGTGAAAAAAAAAAATTATTCTCAGAAGCCCCGTAAACGTCTCTTGTATCTCATTGGTCTGTCTTAGGTTGCAGTTTTTATTCTTAACCCAAAGCTAGGAGAATGCCTTGAGTTCAGGCCTGATTTTCTGAATCATCATTGTGACTGGGGGAATGGGATTTATTTTAGATCAGTTGGATTTTTCATGGGAGCTGGCAGTGGAGGCAACTTCCTTGAAGCACATTAGCTTTGCAAATAACTGGTCATTATCTGAATTAAATTTACAGTACTGTGCAAAGGGTACAGGGTGGAATGGATGCTGGGTAGCCAACTGTCAACGTCCTTTTGATAATGAGTCTTATAAAATTTCATCTCAGCCCATATGAAGTGACAGTGAAAAATAAAAAGGAAAAATAAGCAGCCTGAGAAAGTTTTAAATTGACTTACCTGAAAACTTTCTCTGCAGTTTCCCAGTTTATAGTCGCTGATTTTAGCTGACTGGCTATAGCTACTTACAGAACAGAGGAAATTCATTAAAAATAATGAATTATTCAGTTGGATAATGAAATTCAGTTATAAAGCACTTCGCTGTGCCATGGACTCAGTTCAGGTCAAGTCATGTTCCTGGTTTATGGGCAGTGCGGCTTCTCAACGATGACACAGCATTATTCTTTTCCCCTGTTGCTAGCATTTTAATGACCTTTTTTTGTATTTATTTGGTTCTACTTATACTTTATTTCAATTAACTTTATTAACACAAATTTTAACTTACACTTTAAAAATATAAATTATATATTACATAATGTTTGACAGTTATGAATATTTAGTAGATACCTATAAAGAAATAGGTCTCTCGAAAGAAAAATCCTGTTACCTTTAAAATTGCAGTGATTTACTGTAGCTGAACCAAATGCTAATGGTGGTTTTATTTAGCCTTTGTAGTTTGTTTGCCTGGGTTATTTGGAGGGAAATTACGATTCAATAGATTAATGAAAGCCTCTTTAATTAGGGAATTTAATGAGGGCTTTGTCATGGATTCCATGGTTCTTTTTCCTCTGCCCCTTCCTATTCCTATTAGTGCATTGAAAAGTAGAAAAGAATTCTCAAAAACAATACAGAAGGATACCTTATAAGTTATATCCTTCACAGTAATTACAGATTGTGCATGCTTGTGTAGAAAAATGTGTGTGCATGTGTCTCTATGGGGACTTCCCAGGTGGCTCAGTGGTAAAGAATGTGCCTGCCAATGCAGGAGACGCAGTTTCATTCCCTGGGTTGGCGATATTCCCTGGAGAAGGAAATGGCAACCAACTTCTATATTCTTGCCTGGGAAATTCCATAGACAGAGGAGCCTGACAGGCTATAGTCCTTGGGTTGCAAGAGTTGGACATGACTAAAACAACAGTGTGTCTTTATATGTATCTGTGTATATATATACATATATATAATTTATTATTGTTAGTCTCTCTGTCGTGTCTGATTCAAAGTGTCTAACTAAAATTTGGACATTGATAACCAGAGTGAATTGCTGAATCATTTAAGCTGCTTTGGTTTTATATTATGTATAACAAGGATGGCTATGTGTGTGAAGTCGCTCAGTCGTGTCTGACTCTTTGCAACCCATGGACTGTAGCCTACCAGGCTCCTCCGTCCATGGGATTTTCCAGGCAAGAGTACTGGAGTGGGTTGCCATTTCCTTCTCCAGAGGATCTTCCCCACCCAGGGATTGAACCCGGGTCTCCTGCATTGTAGGCAGACGCTTTACCGTCTGAGCCTCCAGGGAAGTCAGGATAACTATACTTGTATATAAATCTTTCTGGAGAATGCTGGTTATTTTTGTAAGATTAATTTTTAAAAATGTAACTTTAGGTGAAACGGTGTGAGAAGTAGAGAAGTATTTTGAGTGGAAATCATAGTATTGTGTGAAGAAATTTCCTTGGCCTACCTTCATGAAGATGGCTTATCTTTTGTTTACCCTAGGCTCTATTTAGACATTAATTTTCACACTAGACCATCAAACTAGTCCTTTTAATAATTTGACTATTGAAGCATTTGATTGATGCTGATAGTTGATGGACTGGAAGAACTGAGCTAGTGCCCCTCTCTGGATTCATCGTTTGTACTCCCAGTTTTATAGATGAGAAGGTAAATGATAGGCTGTGTGGGTGCTCCTCACGTCATTGTGGAATCCATAGGGTGAAGTAATGTGCCAGGCCAGCGTGAGTTGACACAGCAGACTCAGAAATGGGGAGAAAAGGAGACGTGCTCCAGTCTTAGGATAACTCCCCTCTTACTCCTCTAATTAAGTAGGTGTCCCAGACTATCACCCTGTTTCCTGTTTTGGCATATTCCTACTGTTTCTCAACTACTCATTCTGTAGTCTAACTCCAAAAATGTACCCAAGTATTTCACTCAAAGAATGTTTTATAAAGGGATATTGACTTAAAATTTCTAGAGATACTCAGACCAGCTGCTGGTACTGATTTGTCTACAGCCGAGGTTAGAATTAAGAGGCCTGCAGGAAACTGGGTCTTGGAAATTGGTATCAAACGGGAGATTGCGTAGTAACATCCATTTCTTTTGAAAATTTGGAAGGTCTGACAAAACTGGGACCATACTGACCATTGGCAAGCGTTAGCTGAAGCACTATCCTTCTAGTTTGTGCTGCAGCATAATGATATGGGTTATGGGTAATGCAGGATTTTGATGGTTGCATATTTTTTTATAATTTTCAAGCATAAAAACTTTTTATAAGGCAAACATTCAAAGATTTGCAGTAGGTTAAATCATATTTGAGCATTCTTTATGTAGATCATTTTATAAACTACTTGAGATCTATAACATGTATAGTTATGCACAGTAAGCATGGTTGAAAAGGGCTGTGTTGTGGCTGTATCCTTCTGACTTAACTGTTAAATAATTTCCTATCTGTTACTCACTTTAGTTGGGTATGTGTATGTTATTTAATCATTGGGAAACTTATATGTGTTCTTTGAATTTTCTTTCTTAATTTTCATAGTTTTACTGGAAGCATAGAAAAGAGCATGATTATTAGTTAATTATTACTATTAATAATTGAACATATGCAACTCAGTTGATTCAATAAAATAAGTCTTTGTAACTTCAGAAACTCATTAAAAAATATATTTGATTACCCTGAAGTGTTTTTTGTTTACTTTAAAATTTTTTAATTATTAAACTAAATGAAAATAAGTATTTCAGTACACTTAGTTTTTGTTTAATCTCCTTAATTTAAAAATATTGTTTTTTTGGATAGGATTTGTTTAGAAATGTTCACAAGAATACAGACAGGCTAAACAACAGAAAACTTTCCCTGAGGACTTAAAGACCTGTAGTATTTTAAGTACTTTATATACAAATAGATTTAATTTCCTTAGATACTTACTTTCCCATTTTTGATATCTAAGACTGATTAAAGCTGGAAAGTCATCCAGTTAATGAGTTGAACATAATAGTAAATATTTATTAGTCAATAATTAAGTAGTAAAGGATTATCTCAGAATTGGATTTGGTATTCCCAGAATTCTTCACTTTTCAGCCTAAATCAAATGGAGTAGGGGTGTCAGGCAGAATATTCTGATACTTTTTCATAAAACATTTATTTTATGAAACAAAAGATCTGAACTTTTGAAAGTGTCTGTGAGCACAAAATAAGAACAAATTTAAGAGACTGATAAAAGAAATAATCAGATTGAACTCAAGAAGCTAGTTACAGGATTGAACAGTTAATAACCCAGATTACCTCACTAGATTGCTAAATCTGCTTTTTCCCCCCCTGCTTATACAGAATAATATGTTTGGGACCAGTGAGGCAAAGGAAGTAGAAAAGTTGCCATTTTTCAGTTATTCTTTTAGAAGATAAGTTGAAGATTTATGGGCTGAAGACAACACTAGAAGAAGATTAATGAAAAAAGTGTTCATTGCAGTTATGAATTCGTAAATACTGGCAGTGGTCCTCAGCGGGCTTTATAGAATCTTTGAAAAATGCCTGGAAGGACATTATTTGCTTGGCACAGAAGTTCCAAAACCAACTGGAGGTGAAAAATGAAGTGAAAAATGAATA
This sequence comes from Cervus elaphus, assembly GCF_910594005.1. Classification (NCBI taxonomy): domain Eukaryota; kingdom Metazoa; phylum Chordata; class Mammalia; order Artiodactyla; family Cervidae; genus Cervus; species Cervus elaphus. Next base: position 34,381,980 of record NC_057846.1, read on the forward strand.
TTTTGAAACACATGAGAAATTATAGAAACTGGAAATGTGGGACTGGTAACAATAGGGACGTAGAAAGGCTTTATGTTAAGTTCAACATAAAAAACCTGATATTCCTAGTTATGTGTTGTTTTATTCACAGAGAATCTCTTGTATATTAAAATTTACTTGTAGTTCTGAATTCTGCATTAAATAATGTCATAAAAATGGTGAATCTACTGAAATCCAAGTGGCTACAATGCCATCCTTTCAGCTTTAGGTGAAGAAATCTGATTAGCTATTTCATTACTGAAATAAGTTGACAGTCCAAAGGAAGATTTATAAGCTAAAGGGAAAAATTTCAAATTATTCTATGTGAATGACTCTGACTTTGCAGGTTTTTTGAAGTCTAATTATTGGCTTCAAAAAATGGTATCCTTAACTGACATTTTGAGCACTTGAATTAACTTAATCATCACTGTAGTGATCATGTGGAAAATATATTAATGTGTAGTGACAAAATTTATGGATTCAGAGTAAAAATTCAACTTTGGCGGAGTGAAGTTAAAATAACTTTTAGAAGTGATTGTTTAATTGGTGTTATTTGAATCCTAAAGAAGGATTAATATTATTGAGAAAAGCCAGTGTGTGCCAGATACAGAACTTTAGCATTGAAATTCTTGATATAAAAATATTCATTTGTATTTGAAGCTTATTTAACATCATCAGAAGAAATGAACATATTTCTCAGTAGAGGAACAGGGAAGCATTAAAGACTCTCAGTAGGCTTGAAGTTCAATTTAAGGAGATCGAATTGTTGGAATGCTGGTTAACAGTGAAAAAGGAGCTTTCAGTATGTCGGAGCAAAGCTTCCCCTTTTGCCATTTGCTACCATTGGTGCTAACAAAGCTTGTCCGTGATGGTTGCTATACGGAGTGTTAAGGATACGTTGTTTAAAGATCTAAATCAAGAATTTTGTGTAACCATGTTAAGCATAAAACCTAATATACAGAAGTTATTTCTTCTAAATAATTTCAAGATTGTTATTTTAAAAGTTTGAAAATTTTAATTTTATAAAGAAGATAGAAGTTTCACAGTATATTCACATTCCCAGATCCCATTCCCAGCATGCCATGAAAACAGTTTCATTTTCTGAATGTGCCATGAACTTGAAAATGTCCACTTCTGGTATAGAACTTCATTTATAAATGAATTGGACAATTGAAGACTGAAATTCTAACCGCTAGACCACCAGGGAATTCCTGAATTGGACAATTGAGAGTCATCATGTATTTGAGTAAAATCAACAGATATCAAATCACTTAGCTGAGTAGTTGACCCTTGATAAAAAAGAATTGTCTACGCAAAAAATAACTTAAAGAGTCCTTGTGAAAATGGATTCAGTGGATTCAATAGAAAATGTATTAAAGAACTGAAAATGGTGGAAAAGGACAATCGGAAGTTAGGAAAGGAATTAAAACATTGTTTCCTAAATAAAGTACTCATTAGAATTACTGTGGTAAAACAAATGAGGCTGAAAATTAAATTGGTATTTATTGAATGTGAAGAACTGATTGGGCTTAGGAAGCCTACTTGATATTTCCTGTCTTACAGGACTTAGAGGAGTTGTACTGGTGGGTTCTATGTGCTGGTGAGCTAGAGCTTGAGATTACAACTCTGGATACCTGTGAATCAAGACATTGGCTTCTAGAATTTCATGGAAGACTTAATATAGTCTCTTGGTGCTCAGTTTGCAGCTTTCTGATGGACCCTAGGAGCTGAGACTGCTGATGATAAATAGAATTATACGGGTAAAGTAAAATAACATTTTTCCCAAGGAATTCAGCATGAGGAACATCCAGAATAGGAAACTCCTGTTGAAACAGATCTTTGAAATAATTAAATCATAACTTTTACTAAAGAAAGAAATTACAGGCACATTTGGGGAGACTCAACTAGAGTGCAAAGAAACTTTCTGAAACTAATAGTCCAAATCTTAACATTGTAAAAGTTCAGTAAGGCAAATTGTAAAAGGACTTTGAAATGAAAGGGAGAATATTGAGAATGAAATTAGCATCTTGGAGATCAAGTAGAAGAGATGTCTTGTAATACTGAACAAAGTTAAGGAAAGTCATCATCAGGTGGGAAAAAATAGACATTAACAGAAGAAATTCAGGCAAGTTTTCACTGGAATGTGAATAAGTGGTATAGAAGGAAAAAAGGAATAGGTTATAGCAATTAATAACTAAACCAGTAACAGGGGTGTATTAGTTTGTTATAGCTGCTGCGATTAAGTACCACAAACTGGAAGACTCAACAGAAATGTAATATTCTGCAGTTTTAGAAGCTAGAAGTTCAATATCACATTGTTGGCAGAGTTTCTTTTTTTCTGAGGGCTATGAGGGAAAGAAAGGTCTGCTTCTGGCCTGCCTTCGTGGCTTGTAGATGACTTTTTCCATGTGTTTCTTCACATCATCTTCTGTCTATGCATGTCTTGTCTCTGTGTCCAGATTTCCCCTTTTTATAAAGACATCACTCATTTTGGATTAGGCACGGCCCTAATAACTTCATTTAAATTTGGTTACCTCTGTAATGACCCTGTCTCCAAACAAAGTGGCATTCTGAGGTACTTGGAGATTAGGACCCCAACCTGTCTTATAGTGGAGAGGCATACAGTTCATCCTGTAACAAGAGGAAAATTTTCTTAAGACTTGTAATCCTTTCCAGGGACTCGCTGATCCCAAGAAGAATAGAGTGGAGTGCTTTAAAATATAAAAATCCTTTAAAGTCTCTAAGGCTCCCAGATGGGAAAAATGTTACTCATAATTGAAGAAAGCAGCAGAAAAGCGATGGACTTTTTACTTGTGACGTTAAACGGCAGAAGACTGTGAGAGAACATCTGCAAACTGCTGAGAGACTGTTAGGCTCCGTCAACACATCATTCTCTTATCTGTCTGAAAAAATAGGTTTTTATATATGCAAGGGATCAGCACTTATCCCCTACATATTCTACCCGAGGAAAGCAATTGAAAAGAACGTCTGAGCAAACAATTGAATTCAGAACAGAGATCCAGGATAGGGCAGGATGAATTGAAAAGGAAACCATAGTAAGCAATATAAGCACTTACATATATATTTAAATTTATATGAACATTAAAATGGATGATGAAATTTGTAACAAAAATGTTCAGAAAACAGTAAGGATTTCTTGAAATAGAAAAACAGTACTAGAAAGCTAACAGGCTGTAACAGCCAAAACTGTATCAGTTAACTACTGTAACAGTAGTTAAGGGTGGGAAAGTCAAAACATTCTAAGTTTTCCCTTACTGGGTGGAGGGACAGTGTAAATGTCAGGTCTTGATGGGAAAGGGATATAGTTTTATTATTTTGCCCAGAGAGTGGAGTAATAGTAGGATGTGTAAAAAGTAAAGTTTTAACACTGAAAATGGTAAAAAAGAGTATGAATGGTAACTTCACCCAGTTGGAAAAAATGGACGAAGAGTAAGAGGAAACCAAAGAAAGGAAGATGAACATTAATCAAAAATGAAAGTTCTTACGCTAACTGTGAATGAGATGAATCTCCTTATTGAAAGACAGCATGTTCAAATTGGCGCTGTTCAAAACCAAAACCAGAAAAATAAACCACCACGAAAATCCCAGGTGTGTGTTGTTTAAAGCCAGCCTTTAAAAAAGTGATAAAGGTGAAAAGTGGTAGATAGTGGTGGATAGATAGGTGAGATTATTCTAGAAAAATCCAAACCAAAGCAAATGAAAATACATTGTTTATTTTAAAGAGGAACTTGGATGCAAAGAGCTGACTCATTGGAAAAGACCCTGATGCTGGGAAAGATTAAGGGCAGGAGGAGAAGGGGACAACAGGGGGTGAGATGGTTGGATGGCATCATCGACTTGATGGACATGGGTTTGGGTGAACTCCTGGAGTTAGTGATGGACAGGGAGGCCTGGCGTGCTGCGATTCATGGGGTCGCAAAGAGCCAGACACGACTGAGTGACTGAACTGAACTGAACTGAACTGGGATCCTTTAATGGCTCAAATAAGAAATGATAAGATTTGATTTTGGAAAAAGATGTGTGAACATTGCTCATACCCAACAAGGTAACAGCTCAATATATAGTTTAAAAATTCTATTATTCAATGACTTAGATCCCTTCCAAGAATAACCTTTATCTGATCAATGATTAAAAGCCTCATGTATGCAGAAGAATTTCTCTACTGTGAATTATTCTCCAACTTTCCTTTTCTGTGTGCTTTTTATCTGGTACAAGATGTAAGTATTAATAAGTTTGATAAAAATGTTAGGTTTGTAAACAAGTTTACTTTCAAATTCTTAACCTGGAGGCATCTAGACAGAATTTTGTGTCCAAAAAAGAGTATTTCCATCTAAAAATTAGACATTTTAAATTAAAATGATTTCAATCTTATTGTTGGCTATAGGGAAGTGTTACTGAGGTTTATTTCTGTTCTGGCAGTGTGAATGATTACTTACAGTATTATAAGATTTTATAGTTGTTTTTATAGAGTTGTTTATTATTTGCAGAAAACAATTTTCTGGCAGTTTTGTGAATGATCTACTCTGTATATAGCAAAACTTGTTTTCCAGTTTAATAAAAATGTATTTTAAGATTAAGAATAGACTCTTTCCCTATGTGTGTTGTGTGTATGTACACATACTTTGGGATTAACTTTCGACTTTCCTGTTAAGGGCTTTGGATTTGTGGCAGATCAGTTCAGTCGCTCATTCATGTCCGACTCTTTGTGACCCCACAGACTGCAGCATGCCAGGCCTCCCTGTCCATCACCAACTCCCAGAGCCTACTCAAACTCATGTCCATTGAGTCGGTGATGCCATCCAACCATCTCATCCTCTGTCGTCCCCTTCTCCCACCTTCAGTCTTTCCCAGTGTCAGGGTCTTTTCTGATGAGTCAGCTCTTCTCATCAGGTGGCCAAAGTATTGGAGTTTCAGCTTCAGCATCAGTCCTTCCAATGAGTATTCAGGACTGATTTCCTTTAGGATGGACTGGTTGGATCTCCTTGCAGTCCGAGGGACTCTCAAGAGTCTTCTCCAACACCACAGTTCAAAAGCATCAATTCTTCAGTGCTGAGCTTTCTTTATAGTCCAACTCTCACCTCCATACATGACTACTGGAAAAGCCATAGCTTTGACTCGATGGATGTTTGATGGCAAAGTAATGTCTCTACTTTTTTAATATGCTGTCTAGGTTGGTCATAACTTTTCTTCCAAGGAGCAAGCGTCTTTTAATTTCATGGCTGCAGTCACCATCTGCAGTGATTTTGGAGTTCCAAAAAGTAGTCTGTCACTGTTTCCATTGTTTTCCCATCTATTTGCCATGAAGTGATCGAACTGGATGCCATGATCTTAGTTTTCTAAATGTTGAGTTTTAAACCAACTTTTTCACTCTCCTCTTTCACTTTCATCAAGAGGCTCTTTATTTCTTCTTCACTCTCTGCCATAAGGGTGGTGTCATCTGTATATCTGAGGTTATTGATATTTCTCCTGGAAATCTTGATTCCAGCTTGCATTTCATCCAGCATATATTTTATCTTATGACATATAATGCAGGTGGTAGTGCTAACACTCAAGTTGTTATTTCTGATTGACTGAATCATAGATCTTCCTCAGTGCCAGACTTTGCTAATGATTCAAAGAGTACAGGCAAGCTTGAAGTGCAGATGGAATATTACTTTCTTTTTGTTTTTTGGAGGAACCCCAAACTCTCACACACAGATTCCAAAAAATGTCCTTTTCTTCTGCACTAGTACATGTTACGGTTTTGGATTAGCAGAATAGTTTTGAGCAGTTAAAAAAAAATTGCACAAAGGAAGTTGTCTTCATTTTGGAACTCCTCTGTTTTATATTATCTTAATTGTACAGCTTGCTGACTACCTCCCATTTTCCAGACATAAATTAATAAATCCATCAATCCAAGCTTATTTATGATAAGCAATCTAGATAGGTTAGTTATATCTGGCTAACAACATTTTCTAGATAGATGCTCTTTGGGATGTTTTGGGTAGTAGATACCATTGATAGATGAGCTTGGTGGCTCAGTGGTTGAGATCTTTCATTCCCACTTCCTTAATAGAGTGAGTGAGTTACCTTCTACTATAGTTAACTGTTTCCTTCCCAAGGTATAAGAGTGAGTTTGTATGACAGATTTGTTTGCCAAAGTAATCTTTAAAAATTTTCTTTCGTACATTATTAGTGTTATCAGTTTTGGGGGTTTATGCTTGGGAAAAAAAACTTTTTTTTTTTGGGGGTTTATGCTTGGGAAAAAAAAAGAACTTAATGGATACTTGCTGGATGCTGCTTAATTTCTTCAGAGTTTATAATATCAATAGGGATGACAAGCTAACCCATAATCATAAATAGTTGCTTTGATTATTTCATGTTGATATCATATTTCATCATAAGAATCTTCAGGTATATATTAAAGTCTGCTGTGCGTTTACTAGAAATTTGAAATGTCAGGAACTAAGGTTGGGGTTTGAAGAGTTTTATTAAGAACTTAAGGCCACTTCAGTTTATTGTGTAAAGTGGCACGAGGAGATGGCTCTGTTTTACCTTTAACAGAGTATGTCATAGTGTTCCTAGCCATTGTGTTTCTGTAACCATTCTTGAAGTGCAGTTTACATTGAGGAGAGCCCTCAAAGCTCATAATAGAGTTTTAAAAATACTCCCAATGAAATAGAGAGACTAGTTCACTTGATAGGCCAAGAGTGTAATAAAAACCCTTAATATAGAAAAGCTTTTCTGTCTTTTCAGGTAGATTTGTGAACAATTTAACAGTTTCATGAGTTTACTTATATCTTAGGAAATATGATAAGAAAATTAAAGTTATCAAAAATTTATAGAAATTTATATACCCAGAGATTCTCATTGTGAATGAGATAAAGATTATTTTTTTAAGAGATCAAAGTCACAGAATAATAGAATTTTGAAACTGCTAGAAGCTTAGAATTTAGAACTCTATTAAACTGCCTCACTTATTTTAAAAAGAAGAAATACTAAATGAATGGCTTTTAGAGCTAGCATGTTGTTTCTTCTTTTGCGATTCTGGCTCTTACATCCTGTGTTTGTGCCCAGATGCCATAGCTTACTTTAAATATGTATGTTTGGCTCTTCAGTCATGTTGATTGGTCTGTCTGTAGGTTTCTTACAAAGACTGGATTTATTCACAGAATAATCATTCTTTGGGTTTTGCAACTAGGACCTTTTAAAGATGAGTGAACGAACGTTGGAAAAAGGACAGCAGCGGAAACTTCCTGAATGGATGTCTACACAGAAGATCTATACAGTAAAAGCAAAAAAGGTTGCAGTTCATCAGTAATTCTTTCAGATGGAAAATTTAACGTATATTTGACTGTAAACTGAGTTCATCCTCACTTATAAACTTCAAGCCATTATTTACTTTTAGAGTTGTTGTGAATGAACCAGAATCTAGTCATTGAATGGATGAGTGGGATTAAATTTTAATTGGGTTTACAATATAAGAATTCTTATTCTGTTTTCCCTTTTTATCTAGTTCACATGGCTGGTCTTGCCAATTTGTTCCGATTCAGATTGTGATTTAGACAATATTTATTTTGGTGAATTTTTTTATGGTCAAGTGAATTTTAAGTCCTGATAGATTTAAGCTTCACCAACCAGTCTTTAGCATTTTAAGGCAACATTATTGCATCTAGAAGACTAATCTAACTGCAGAAAAGCATTAATAAAATAAATGCTTTTATGAAAATAGGGTAGAAGTTTGCAAGTAAATTTGTTAGAAAAATAATTTTACAGTAAATAGCTTCATCTTTGTTAAATTGTCCATATGACTCATTAGTCTATAAAGCTTTAGTTGATAAAACTTAGAGCTATAATTTGCCATGTTTCAGTGAATTATATTATTTCAATGAACATTTATTATTTAATGTGACTTTTATTTGTGCCTCTTTGGAATTTTGTTTAGCTCAAGGCATCTGTTCAGAAGAGTGTTTTGGAAGATGACCTGCCCTTCTTAGAATTCACTGGATCCATTGTGTACAGTTATGAAGCTAATGATTGTTCTTTGCTCTCAGAAGATATTAGGTAATGAGTTAAATTTCCAACTTTCATTTGAATTTGGACCCTTAGACTATAAGCCTTATGGTAGTATTTGTAAGTGTACTGAGTTTTATAGTGGAGGTGTGTTTAGTACATAGTTATACATGTAAAATATCACTAATTCTACTTTTTAAATAAAAACTTAAAATTTCCGAATTAAATATGTAATGTCCCTGTTTGTTCATTCATATACCTTTGTATTACTTTAGCTTATTTTTAATCTTTTCAATACTTAAGATATTATATATAGAATTACTGAACACACCAGTTTAGGAAAACATGCAAAAGTTATTCAACCTCTAACACGTCCCTTTCTATTTCATTAAAAATACCAACATTGTAATATTGAATAGTGGCTGTGACTGTCTCTGTTGCATTTAATTAGCAGCAGTTATAGCAAATGGTCCTTTAAAAGAACTTTAAAAATGATTATTAATATTTTTTAAATCATCAAATTAGTGTTCTGTAATAATGTAGTCTAAGGCTCTTCAAGCATTTTACAAGGAGAAGTAGTAGGAGATTCATTCAGATCTTTGATGTTACTATCGTTGTCCTTTTTTTTGTTGTTTTTTTTAAATTACTGTTTACATATTGGACCTCCCTGGTGTCTCAGACCGTAAAGAATCTACCTGTAACGTGGGAGACCTGGATTCAATCCCTGGGTTGGAAAGATCCCCTGGGGAAGGGAATGGCTACCCATTCCAGTATTCTTGCTTGGAGAATCCCCATGGACAGCGGAGCCTGGTGGGCTACAATCCATGGGGTTGCAAAGAGTCAGATGTGACTGAGCTTAGGACTCAGCATACACATAGCATACATTGGCTTGAAAGAAGCAGAGGTAAGTTAAGCTGTTTATTAATGGTCTCCTGGTAGATATATTCTAGAAAGAGCAGTCAGGTGACCTCACTCCCACAATAGTTCACTGGCTATATTTGGGTCTCATCAAATAGAACTAAGTTTGTCTTACAGAGAAAATAAAATCTGTTGTTTATGATTATGTATTAACTCTACCATCTTACCTTTAACAATGCTATAGTATGTCCTGTCTGAAGGTAGTAAGCCTAAGTGTCTTGAAGGGTGTAGTTCTGATGAATTGTGTGATTTATGGAAGATAAGCAAGTAGTTTTTTTTTTTTTTTTGCTTCACCTCATCCCAGGTTTTCAGCAATTTGATTATGATGTGCCTTTGTGTAGTGTGGTTTGTGTTTGTCTTGCTTGGGGGTTCAGTGAACTTTTTGGATCTGTGGATTTATAGTTTCATTATGTTTGAATAATTTCTTCAAATGTTTTTTCTCTCACATCCTGTTTTTCTCTTCTGCCACTCTGCATGCATGTAGGTTACATTGCTTGATACAGCAACTGTGTTCTTGGTCATGAGGCTCTTTGTCTTAAAAATTGGTCTTGGGCTCTGTCTTCAAGTTCCCTTGTTTTTTCATTCTGTAGTATCTGATCAGCTGTTATGCCATCCTGTGAATTTAAAATCTTGTTGTATTTTTCATGTCTGGAAGTTCTATTGTTTTTTTTTTAAATACCATCCATTTTGGCTCTTACCATATTCATATTCATAAAAAGCAGAGACATCACTTTGCCAGCAAAGGCCCATCTAGTCAAGGCTATGGTTTTTCCAGTGGTCATGTATGGATGTGAGAGTTGGACTATAAAGAAAGCTCAGTGCTGAAGAATTGATGCTTTTGAACTGTGGTGTTGGAGAAGACTCTTGAGAGTCCCTTGGACTGCAGGGAGATCCAACCAGTCCATCCTAAAGGAGATCAGTCCTGGGTGTTCTTTGGAAGGACTGATGCTGAAGCTGAAACTCCAGCACTTTGGCCACCTGATGGAAAGAGCTGGCTCATTTGAAAAGACCTTGATGCTGGGAAGGATTGAAGGTGGGAGGAGAAGGCGATGACAGAGGATGAGATGGTTGGATGGCATCACCGACTCAATGGACACGAGTTTGGGTAAACTCTGGGAGTTGGTGATGGATGGGGAGGCCTGGCGTGCTGCGGTCCACGGGGTTGCAAAGAGTCGGACACGACTGAACTGAACTGATATTCATGTTTTCTTTTAAATCTTTGAACATATTCGGCATATTTATAATAGCTGTGTTAATATACTCTTTTGTTAATTCCATTATACTTATTATTTTTCTATTAAATGACTATTATCCTGCTTATAAGTCATGTTTTCCTGTTTCTTTTCTCATGTCTGGTGATTTTTGATTAGATGTTATGATCTTATCCGGTTGAATGTTAGATTTTGTTGTCTTCCTCCAAAGAAAGGAGCTTTGCTGTGTTGGGCAGTAAAGTCACCTGAAAATCAGTTTTACACTTTGAGACTTGTTTTTAAGTTTTTAGGCCTGATGTCAGTAACCTTTATTCTGGGCATGATTTAGTCTGTAATGGGTGTGACCTTTCTGGAGTCTTTGCTGGCTGCCCCAGGTGATCAGAACGAATCTCCCTGCTCCAGCTTTGCAGAGCTCAATGCCTCTTGCCTCTGTGTAAGCCGTAGGAGTTTCCAGACTGCAGTTCCCTGGTTTTTCTTTGTCCAGCCTCAGTTTCTCTCTGTGCTGGCATGTCCTTTGCTGCCTGGCTCCCTCCTCCCCAGAACTCTGCCCGCATCTTCCAGCTGCTTCCCCTTCTCGTTCTGAACTCTGTCCTCCCAATTCCGTGCTCTGCTTTGGACTCTCCTCCCTGTTCTGTTGTCTAGAATGTTGCAGGTGGAAATCTGGGGCAGCATTTGGGCTTACACTTGATTTCCTCACCTCAGAGAGCATAGTCCTCTAGGGCCTGTTGTCCAGTGTCTGGAAACTCTTGTTTATGCATTTTGTTCAATCTTCTTTATTTGTTCATGGGGGACAGTTACGACTGATCAGTGTTATTTCATCTTAGCCCAAAACAGAGGTTGAGTTTTTTAAAAATTTATTAAATAGGTTTTTCACTTTTAACAACTGTGAAGCAGGCAAATATAAGCAATAATTTAACATGCACCCATCGTCCTTCCACTAGCTTTGTCAAACCTTAAATCTTCCTTTTCTTCAAATCTTTATTAAGACAAAACAATAAAATACAGCTCATGTATGCTCTTTCTGATTCTCTTCTGAGGTCCTCTGAGCTAACTTCTATCATGAGTTCAGTGTTTAGTATTCCCTCACATATTTTCTATGATTTTCATAATTTTATGTCCCCCCCAATATCATATACTATTACTTTGCCCATTAAGAAACTTTCAAAATAATACTATCAAACTCTGTGTATATTCTTCCACTTGTCTTTTTCACTCAACACTTTATGTTCTTGTGAATTTTTCTTTTTGGTTTGGTATGTGAGGTTCTATTTAAACTTTTATATAGTATTACATTGTCTCAGTATATCATAATTTATTCACTCTTTTGTTGATGGAAATATAGTGTTTCCATTTTTGCTAGTCAGAATAGTATTGCAGTGAACATTCTTAAACATTTCTAATTATGCACATATAAGTTTCATATATTTATGAGAAAATCTTGTCAGTTCATACTGTTCATACATCTTTAGCTAGATATCATTAGAGTTTTTTCCAAGAGGATTATCAGTTTAAAAATTCACCAGTATGTGAGTGGTCCCACTGGTAGTTTTCTTTATCAGCATTCAGTATTGTGGAGCTTTAATTTTTGTTAGTCAGATAGATGTGAAATTGTAAAGATTCAATTTACGTTTCTCTGACTTCAGAGATTTTGTGTCTTCATATATATATATATTTGAATTTACTGGCCATTTTGATTTCCTCTGGGGAATCGTGTGCTCTGTTGGTCAGTCGTGTCCACCTCTGTACGACCCCATGGACAGTAGCCCACTAGGCTTCTCTTGTCTATGGAATTTTCCAGGTAAGAATAGTGGAGCGGGTTGCTGTTTGCTACTCCAGGGGATGATCTTCCCAATCCAGGGATTGAGCCCCCGTCTCTTGCGTTTCCTGCATTGGTAGTCAGATTCTTTTCCTGATGGTGCAGCCATCTGGGAAGCCCTCCTTTGGGGAATTACCTGTTCATATTTCTACCCCCTTTTTTTAAACTGGATTATTTATCTTTTTTGTATTGACTTTTCAAGGAATTTTTTAGTATTGGATTGGTGAAAAAGTTCACTTGGGTTTTTTCTGCAACATCTTGTGGAAAAACCAGAATGAACTGTTTGGCTAACCTAATATTTTCTGACTATTGTATGAATATGTATGTTGCATGTATTACGATATCCTCTACAGGCTGTGGCTTGTCTTTTAACATGTTTAATGATGTCTTCAGTGATGCAGAAATTAAAATTTTAATGAAATAATTTATGCTTTTTCCCCCCACTTAGCATGAGTCTCTCTAATGGAGATGTGGTAGGATTTGACATCGAGTGGCCACCAGTGTACAAGAAGGGGAACCTGGGCAGAGTGGCGCTCATTCAGCTGTGTGTGTCGGAGAGCAAGTGTTACTTGTTCCATGTTTCTTCTATGTCAGGTTGGTGTCTCTTATTTTTGTATGGTAGATAATTGTATTATGTCAGCTTTGTCCACATGAAATTAAGCTCTTGAATTAACGGGAGCCTCTCTCACCACCTCATATTTAAGTATTTATATTTAAGTATTCACTCATATCCCTGTTTTATTTAATTTTCATGTCACATCTGTCAGTCAGTGATATTATTCCTGTTTCAGAGGGTAGAGAACTGAAGTGTAAAGGGGCTAAATGTTAGTGATAATAGAGTTATTAGCATTTAAATTAGTTGTTTTTCTTGTCATTTATCAGTCAGGACTTTTTGCTTTAGGTGAAAAAAAAAAGCTCTCAAAAACACTCAAGGTAAGTGTTGGTTTCTGAATTTAATCTCAAATTTAAATATAAACATAGAATGTGTATGAAGTAGAACATAAATCTGTCATGTTTGATAGAACCTATGGGAATAAATATTATATATTATTATATAAATATTAATAAAAATATTATAGTTTTCCCTCAGGGACTAAAAATGTTGCTTGAAAATGAAGCAATTAAAAAGGCAGGTGTGGGAATTGAACAAGATCAGTGGAAACTTCTACGTGACTTTGATATCAAATTGAAGAGTATTGTGGAGCTGACAGATGTTGCCAATGAAAAGGTAGACATAATACATAGATTATTTTCAGAATACAAACAAAATAAATTTGTGTTTTACAGAATGTCCCTTCTGAGTGTTAAATTTTTTTGGAGAGACTATTTTAAGCTACATAATGTTTTTATAAAAAAGAAGTCCCTAATGCGTGTCTCATAATGAAAACTTTCAGTTCTAATCAGTTGCCTTAGCAAATAATTTTTTTTAAGCAAGCATCCTCTCCCATATTTAGTACTATTTCACTTTGTTTTATATATTTGCAAATTTAATTACTGTATTTAAAGTTTCTCTCTTTAATCCATCTATATCAATATCCCCCCCCCCCCCCTTTTTTTGAGGCAAACATAATGCAGCTCTTGTGGTGTGATGCTCTTAGTGGAAGTTTGACCATCATTTCCACGGCCCATATTTCACATCTTTTATTAATGCAGTCATTTAGGTTATGTTCTCACATTAGCCAAGTGTTCGTTTGGCTGAGAAGTTGAAAAATCACCAACCTATTCAACTTTTGTCCATGAATGATACTTTGACAGTCCAAGAATTTTAATACCTACATTGAGGAAATGATAGAATTACATTCTTGTAAGGTAGATTGCAAATAAGGTTTTTAGTGACTGGAAATCTAAGGACTATCTCTGCCTTATATTTTGGTGTAACATTTTCAACTTTATGTGTGACGTGGTCATTTGGTATCAGAAATATCTAAGAATACATGGAAAGAAATAACTTTTGCTGAGTTGATTTTTCATTATTTTTAGCTGAAATGTATAGAGAGCTGGAGCCTCAGTGGTTTGGTTAAACACCTCTTTGGTAAACAGCTTCTGAAAGACCGGTCTATCCGCTGTAGCAACTGGAGTAAGTTTCCCCTCACTGAGGACCAGAAACTGTATGCAGCCACTGATGCTTATGTAGGTACCAAAGATCTTTTTCAAAAATTAATTTTTATTAGAATATGGTTGCTTTATAATGTTGTGTTAGTTTCTACAGTATAGCAAATGAATCAGCCACACATATACATGTATCCCCTCTTTTTTGGATTTCCCTCCCATTTTAGGTCATCACAGAGCATTGAGTAGAGTTTCCTGTGCTATACAGTAGGCTGTCATTAGTCATGTTTTATACATAGTAACCGTGAAATTAAAAGATGCGTGCTCTGTGGAAGAAAAGCTATGACGAACCTAGACAGTGTTTTAAAAAGCAGAGATATCACTTTGCCAACAAAGGTTCATGTAGTCAAAGCTGTGGTTCTTCCAAAATAGTCATGTATGGATGTGAGAGCTGGACCATAAAGAAGGCTGAGCACTGAAGAATTGATGCTTTTGAAGTATGGTGCTGGAGAAGACTCTTGAAAGTCCCTTGGACAGTGAGCAGATGAACCCAGTCAGTCCTAAAGGAAATCAGTCCTGAATATTTATTGGAAGGACTGATGCTGAAGCTGAGGCTCCAGTACTTTGTCCACCTGATGCAAACACCCGACTTGCTGGAAAAGGCCCTGATGCTGGGAAAGATTGAGGGTAGGAGGAGAAGGGGACGACAGAGGACAAGTTGGTTGGATGGCATCACCGACTCAGTGGACATGAGTTTGAGCAAACTCCGGAATTTGATAGGGAAGCCTGGCATGCTGTAGTCCATGGGGTCGCAAACAGTCGGACACGACTTAGCGGCTGAGCAACAACAAATCAATACTGTATATATGTCAGTCCCATCTTCCAATTCATCCCATCCCCCTCCTAAGATCTTTAGACTACAATCTATTTTTTAAACTTTATAATAAATTACTTTATAAAATTTTTATTGTGTACACTAAAATGTTTTAAGTCAGTTGGGCATTAAAAATGCTTAGGTAGAAATTTAGTGAAACTGTTAATTCTAAATATTAATTAGCAAGTATCAATAGATTGTAATGCTAGTTATTTTTATCATCATGAAGCAAAAATAATGTCCAATTTTTATGTGAAAAAAAGTGAGTTCTTTGAAAACATGAGAGGACAGTAAGCTCAGACTGAGCAAGCACAAGTGGTGTTGATGATGTATTTGATTATAAGCCACTTCAGAATAAAAATAACTACAATGCAGTTTCTATATCGGAACTGGCCTTATTTCTTACACTTATATTTAAAATGTGGTAAAAATTTAGAAAATTGTCTCCACAATTAGCTCTCCACTGCTGTTAGTCAGATGATTTTTATAGCTACCTATTTGTACATAGTGAAATTAGGGCTTATCTATCTATCTTTATATACATATACATATATATATATATATATATATAGCACTCTTTTTTTTTTCTGAATAGCACTCTTTTCTTTTTCCAAAAAGTCTTATTTTATGTCCTAATAGACTTTTTTCCCCCAGCTTATACTTTTATTTGTAGATATCTTGTTTCTTTTCTTTGCATCTATTTTTAGAAATGGGAGCTTCTTTTATTTATAACCAGAAGAAAATTCATCTGTGTGGGGAAATAAAAAGATAATTTTCTTTATGTTTTGTTTAAAATAGAAAACTTGTTGAGAACTAATCCAAGTTCTGTAGCATTTTTTAGTAATGAGAAATCTGTATGATTTGATTGTTCCTGTTTAGAGTAGCTAGATGGAGGACTATATATACACTAACAGCTAAGAATGCGATGATGGGAAATGGATATCTGTATCATACAGTTTTCTCTTACTCGATTGTATTTTGTTAGATTCCATTTATAAGGTGTTTGATTTTGGTACTTGCTCATAATATTGGATGTTAAAATAAGAAAATTTTTATTTTAAAGGTGTGCCACTTTCTCCATTCTCACAATGGGTGTGGTGAATAAATGAAGACAGATCTTTGTATAACTTAAAGGGTTGAATTCAGCTTCTTGGGTGCTTTGGGAATCATTGTTTTTAATTTTTGTAAAGATGAGGCATCGAATTTTATTTTGGTGATTTTAGCTTACTGGTTCCTCTTTCTGTTTTCTTATAGGCTGGTTTCATCATTTATCAAAAATTAGAAAATTTAAGTGATCCTGTACAAATATTTGTCAAGAGTAAAGGTATGTTATGGTCTGAAAATAAAAGGTAAAATTTGAGTTTGCTCATTTGTGAGGTTAGGTCCAAAAGCACAAATTTTCACACATGTGTATTTAGCATTATTACAATGTGTTGGTTGTCTGAGGATTAGGATGAGGTCAACTTGGCCAAAGCTTAGGGTTTCAAGCATGTTACTTGTGTCAAAGCAGGACTTGTAGCATTGCTGTTCACTAGGCTTCTAGTGTTGGGATTTTGTAGCTTGGAGAACATCAGTGGTACAACCAGCCGCCTCTCAGCCTGGAGATTATACACCTTTGCTATAAATATTTGGGCTCCGTGGGTGGCACAGTTGGTAAAGATCTGCCTGCCAATGCAGGAGATGGGGGGTTCGATCCCTTGGTCGAGAAGATGCCCTCGAGAGAAGGCAATGGCAGAAGGAAATGGCAACACACTTTAGTATTCCTGCCTGGAAAATTCCATGGACGGAGTCTGGTGGGGTCTACAGTCTGTGGGGTCAACAAAGAATCAGGCATGACTGAGTGACTGAGCTCAGAGTGCCGTGATTTAAATTTCTAAATTTTCCCCAGGATGCGATAATTCTGCTGCTTTTCTGCTAAAAGAATGGCCACTTGCAGCTTTCAAATTCAGCTCTCAGATCTATTGTTAGGTCAGTGATGGCAGATCTGCTTACAGTGTCACATAGGCCAGTGGTGGAATCCCAGCCACGTGACCTGGGATTTACTTGTTTCCTGTGTTTGGGAAGTGAGTGATGGCATAATACCTGTTTCATAGAGTAGCTGTTGAACTCATGATATGCAAAGCACCCGTACTGGTCTCTGTATAGTTGTTATTCTCGTAGCTTCCTTTTAGAGATTTTAAATAATTGTGTTTGTTAAGGGGTTAGTTAAATAAAGTGATTTTGCCAAATTTTAAAATGTATGGCATGACCTCCTTATAAAAAATTATATAATATCCTTTATAGCTGTTATTGAGAAGGAATCCATACCCTCTGTGGGTGACCCTCCTTTACACGTTAAGGAAGATTTCTTATACTTTCTCTTGTTGGAAGGCCACATCTGTTGAGTGCCTGCTGGTTGTCTGTTGGCAATGGTATGGTGGCTGGAAATTACCTTGATAACTGAGGCAGATGATACGTTTTTGAAGCTGGTATAGAGAATAATATATAAGAGCTTATTTAACTCAGAACTCAACAGAGGGATTCATGATTTTCTGATTTTGTGGTTTACAAGATTGCTTGTAGGTTACACTTGCTATTTTGTCTCTGATGAAAATGCTTCTGAGGACTGTAAGATATTTCTCAAGTAAAGTAGCAGGTGTTTTATAAGTTTTTATGAAAGTCCTGATACCTGTCATTGCAATATTGCATTCTTTGACCCTCACTATTATTCTCTGTTATGTTATTTATTTAAGTGTATTGTGACATCTGAAGGGAAATAACTTGACTAGGATTCCAGTGAATTGTAACTAACATTGCTGCTAAGTCACGTCAGTCGTGTCTGACTCTGTGCGACCCCGTAGACGGCAGCCCACCAGCCTCCCCTGTCCCTGGGATTCTCCAGGCAAGAACACTGGAGTGGGCTGCCGTTTCCTTCTCCAATGCATCAAAGTGAAAAGTGAAAGTGAAGTCGCTCAGTCGAGTCCAACTCTTTGTGACCCCATGGACTGTAGCCTACCAGGCTCCTCCGTCCATGGGATTTCCCAGGCAAGAGTACTGGAGTGGGTTGCCATTGCTTTCTCCGGTAGCTAACATTACTGTTCCTTTTTTTCCTGCCTCCTTTCATCCATCCTCCCTCCCTCCCTCTTTCTCTTCTTTCCTTCTTGTTACTGAACCAGCAGTGCCAACCTCACCTTCCTCAAATATAGAGGTGTATATAGATGATATTTTCAAATGATATTTCAAATGATATTTTCAAAAGTTTTGGTTTTTATTATGTTTGTGGTTTTTTCTTTTACTAAAAAATAAAAGAAGATTAGAACATAATATTATTCAGCCCAGTATAAATGGAGAGCCAGCAGTGAACAAGACAGGCATGGTCTGTCTCCTGAGGGGGGAACCTACAGCTTTATGGGGAATATAGGTGAACAGCAAAGAAAAGGGCACTGTAGGAAGATGAGGCTTATGATGTGGGGGAAAAAAGGTGTTATGGCTAACGTATAGAGGTACCCAGTGAATATTTGGAGGTATTAGAGAATATTTTCTGGAAAAAGTGATGTTTATGGCCAGACCTTAAATATGAGCAGGAGTTAGCTAGTGCAAGAGGAGAGGAAGAGTGTCAAAGGCACAGGCAATGGCAGGTGCCCAGTTTCAGAAGGAAGAGGTGTCTGTAGGCAGTTGAAAGCAGTTTGGTATAGTCAGCTGTTGAACATGACAGGGCAAGGGATAGAGGAGAGGCAGGGGCTTACATTTCCTCCTAAGAGCTGTTGAGAGTTTTAAACAAGAATGATATGCGTTACATGAAAAAAATTAGAACTTGGGCTGTTGAGCAGAATATTGATTCTGGAGGGCAGGGATCACAGTGCAAGATCTGTTAGGGTGATGTGTCCATAATCCAAGTCAAAGGCGATGGTCACCTGGCTTGGCTGGTTATATTGTGAAAGGAGAGAAGTGGATAATGCAAAGTACATTTAACAGAGCGGTAGGATCAACAGGATTTAATGTGACGCTGTGAGCCATGTGCACGGATCAGTCCTGTGTTGGCCGCTTGAGCAGCAGGGGTGAGAAACACTGAGGGCAAGGAGCCAGATTTGGGGTCAAGGGGTTAATTCAGTTGTTTTTAGACACGTTAATGGAAGGAAGCCTGAGAGATAGCAAAGTGGAGGTGGTGGCCAGTAGGCTGTTAGATATACAGCCTGTTAACTCAGAGGATGATTGGATTTAAAGAATTAGGAGTTCTAGGTAAAGAACTGAGGCTGAGAGTCTCAAGGAACTCTTATTCCATGTTTGCATGGGGAGGGGACCCTAGAGGAGTTGCCGTGGGCATGGAAGGAAATGAGGAGGTGGATGTGTGGCAGGCCAAGTAAAGGACGTGTATTACAGAGGAAGGCGTTATCCACTGTTTAAATTTTCTTGTGAGTTTGAGAAACTGAGCACTTAGAATTAGTTCTCAGGTTTGGCAATGTGGCAGTCGTTGGTGATCTTTACTACAGCCGCTTAGGTAGACTGGGTGACAAAAGACTGTATTGAGGGGAGAGTGGTCATTGGGACACAAAAAAGGGTCGCAGGCTTGGGTACCGTGAAGGTCCCATAACCGGAGCCAGAATGGAGTAGTGGAAGGACATGGGTGGAAATCGCATTAGCGTGAGTGGAGGCCTGAGATCTAAGGAAAGTGAGAAAGCACGTGTAAACAACTCTTTTTTGGTTCAGAAAGGGACTGTTTATTCATTTATTCATATAACAGATTTGTGAGCTTTCCTGGTGGCTCAGACAGTAAAGCGTCTGCCTACAATGTGGGAGACCCAGGTTCAATCCCTGGGTTGGGAAGATCTCTTGGAGAAGGAAATGGCAACCCACTCCAGTATTCTTGCCTGGAAAATCCCATGGATGGAGGAACCTGGTAGGCTACAGTCCGTGGGGCCGCAAAGAGTTGGACACGACTGAGCGACTTCACTTTCTATTAGGCATCAGGCACTGTACCACTTGCTGAGGAAAGTGCACTGAACAAAACAGACCCAACCTCTTCACTCTGTTTATCTGAGTGATGGAATGAGCCACATGGATGCCCGAAGGGAGAACATAGAAGGCGCGAGGGGAAGAGAGAGCAAAGCTGTGAGGGACGGTGAGTGTAACCGAAACGAAATGAACAAGGGTGAGAGGAGTCGGAAATGAGGCCAGAAAGGTAGGTTGGGCCAGATCATTTGGGGCTTATAGGCCATGAATCTGACTTCATATTTTATTAATTAAATACAAGGATGAGTGATGGGAAATACTTAAAGGATTTGGAGTAGCAGCATGATGTGATTAAATATTTATCTCAAAAGGATTTTTCTGGCTGCTACAGGAGGGTAAGTATTTAGGCAGGGAAGTCAATTTGGAGGCTATTGTGATATTCCAAGCAAGAGATGATTGGATTGGGCTGGTGGCCGCAGAGGGGGTGAGAAGCTGGAAGATATGTATATATTTGCTGATGAATTCTCTGTGGGGAGTGAGATGTAGAGGTGTTTTGGTTGGATCCACTGAACGAATGCAAGGGTCAGTCACAGTGAAAGATAATGAGAAGAGCAGGTTTGGGTAAGAAGAATCTGGATTCCAGTTTTGGTCACTTCCCAGATGGCTCAGTGGTAAGAGAAACCTGCAGTGCAGGAGATGCCAGTTCAACCCCTGGGTCGGGAAGATCCCCTCGAGGGGAAAACGGCAACCAAATCTCATGGATGGAGGAGCCTGACGGGCTATAGTCCGTGAGGTTGCAGAGTTGGACATGACTGAGTGACTGAGAACCCATGCATGCTAAGTTTTAGATGTTTATTGTCATCCAAGGAGATACCTTAGTTGGGAACGTGATTCTGGAGTTTGGAGGGAAGACGGGTTGGAGCTGTAACTGTGAGGGTCATCAGTATACAGATGGTGGTTAAGCTTGAGAAGATAAAATAGAAGATAAAATAGGAAGTGAGTGGAATAAAGAATAGAAGAGGCCCACATATTGACATCAAGGGCACACCAGCCTCTAGAGGTCAGGAAGACATGGAGAGTATAGCGAAGAGGCTTGTGAAGGGGCAGTGATGAAGGAGGAAGCATAGGAGGGGTGGTGTTTAGAAGCCAGCCAATGTTGTGGGCTGGAGCTAGTTGTTAACTGTTTTAAATGCCTCTGACAGTTTGAGATGTTGTTGTTCAGTCACTCAAGTTGTATCCAACTCTTTTCGACCCCATGGACTTCAGCAAGCCAGGCTTCCCTGTCCTTCACTATCTCCGGGAGTTTGCTCAAGCTCAAGCCCATTGAGAAGGTGATGCCATCCAACCGTCTCATCCTCTGTTGTCCCCTTCTCTTGCCCTCAGTCTTTCCCATCATCAGGGTCTTTTCCAGTGAGTTGGCTGTTCATATCAGGTGGCTAAAGTATTGGAGCTTCAGCTTCAGCATCAGTCCTTCCAGTGAATATTCCAATGAAAGAGTGAGATGAGCAACTCGGATGAACGGGTTTGGCTCTGTGGAGGCCATTGGTAACCTTTCCATGAATAGCTTTTGGAAAAAGCTCAGTGGCAGGCAGTCAGCTTGGGAGAAAATGGAACTAGAAAGTTGAAGACAGTGAGTGTGGACAGCTCTTTCTTTCAAGGAATTTTGCTGTAAATGGGAGTTGTGATATGAATTAGCAATTAGCAGGTTGGTGGCGGGAAGATGAGATAGTTCTCTTTTTGTTTCTGTTTCCTTAGTGAAGTAAGAGATGAAGTTGTTTTCTGACCAAAAAGGACGGACAAGTGTTGGAGGTATTGGAAGCATGAAGAGACAGAAAGAAGTATGACACAGTCCTCTTGAGAGTGGGAAAGTGGGAAATGTAGACTAATTAACAGTCATCACTGAGGGTTCATGGGGTGTGTGCATGAATTGAAAGCTCATAATTGAAACTCATAATTGTGTTTTATTTTCAACTGTAGTCAACTTTTTGGGTATAGGCATCAAGTAAGTGCCATGGAAGAAGGAAGGAACAAAAGAGTTGAGTCCACAGGAGCGAATGATTAATATGGGCAAGGGAGGAGAGTAGGGCATGGGGGGGTGTGGGGAGCAGTGAGAAGAATAATGGGTAAGGAAAGGCAGGAGGTCAGTGGGCTTGGTTCTGAAAGTGTGCAAGAATTGTTGTATTGCCGAAGTCATGCTGGTGTTCAGAGGATGGAATACTTGCAGTTGGCATTTGGAAGTAATGACTTTATTGACAATTTTAAGATCAAGGGTATGGTTATGGGCTTCCCTGGTAGCTCAGGTGATATAAAGAACCCACCTGCAATGCAGGAGACCCCAGTTTGATTGCTGGGTCAGAAGATCCATTGGAGGAGGGCAGGACAACCAACTCCAGAATTCTTGGGCTTCCTTGGTGGCTCAGACGGTAAAGCATTTGCCTACAGGAGACCTGGGTTCGATCCCTGGTTTGGGAAGATCCCCTGGAGGAGGGCGTGGCAACCCACTCCAGTTTTCTTGACTGGAGAATCCCCATGGGCAGAGGAGCCTGGCTGTTTACAGTCGATGGGGTCGCAAAGAGTCAGACACGACTGAGCGACTAAGCCCAGCACATGGTTATGGGTAGGGTGGCTGAGATCAGCTGAGGAAAAGATGGCTGGAAATGGAGGGATTGAGGAACTGAAAAGGCCACGTTCTTAGGCAGAGAGTTTCTGTGGATGTTGAAATCACTAGGAGTTATCACAGAAATAGAGGGAAGAAAGAAGACAGTGAACCAAGTGCTGAAATCTTCAGTGATGTGATTTTGAGACCACAAGATAGCTGCAACTAGTAGGAATAGCTGATGATGTAATCCAACATGCAGTGCTTCAGAGGAGCTGCACTTGTTGAAGGACACAAGAAGTGGTGATGAAGAGTAGGAATTGTAAGCAGGGGAAGGGTTTGGGAAAGGCTGGTAAGTTATGTGGTGTTTGTGGAGACACCGTCAGACAGAATGAAGCTGAAAGTTCGGAAGGTGATCACTTATGAGAAAGGCTTGCATTTTATTTTGTGATGACTGGTAATGAGGACAGTGAGGGGTGTCTGTCGGGTAAGGTTATGTTTACCCAGCTGTTTTAGTAAGTAGCATCCCATATGGTGGTCTGTTGGTTTCTGATGCTGAAACAGTGCAGGTGAGATCAGAGTCTCATTTCTACCTTCACCTGCCAAGGTTGAGAACCACTGGGTTGTAATATGTATGAATGCAGATGAGTTAGAATTTAGTCTAAAATTTTAAAGAACGGAAATTTGGAAGGGAAATAAAGTGATTGAGGTGATTTTGGGATAGGTTAAGGGAGTCTTTGTTGCAGTTCGTTTAAAGAAACAAAATGCAAACTTAAGCCCTAGTAGTGTTTAAATAAATATCTCTGCTTTGTAATTTGAAAATTAGTACTGATTCTTTTATTCCAGAGGAGGAAATACTACCTAGTGACGTGAAGAAACAATTGACTTCGCTCTCCAAGGAGATGATGGATCTGGCTGAATGTCTTCCGGATACTTTTGGAAAACTGGAAAATCCACAGAGGTTAAATGTTTTTTTTTTTTTTTTAATCAATTCTGTTTGTTCTTATTGCATTTTTCTAAACACGGTAAAAAAGTTCATTAGGGTGGACTCATAAATTTGCTTGAATACATGCACACAGACTGATGTATAAGTTTGAGAAATATTTCCCAATTGTGAAATTGTGCACAAAAGTTGGAGGCTTCTCTGCTTTGTAGGATGCTTTATGAAGCAAAGCCGAATAAAACTCTTATGTTCACTTGAACGAAACGTTGAAGATTCAGTGTACTGTTTCTTTCTGTTTATGGGCCTTTTTCATTTAATTATATTTATAGTTTGGTTACTTGAAATCAGTAAATAAGAGCAACTTTTAAACCTGTAACCTCATTTTTCTGGTTATTAAGTGATTATTATATGAGAATTCTACCTAATCAGTAGACTATTAAAACAAGAGGCATTTAGATTTTAAAGAGTGTTTTATATAGCTGAAGCATTGAAAAAAAGTGGAGGAGTTAGTTGCTCAGTCATGTCCAACTCTTTGCGACCACATGGACTGTAGCCCACCATGCTCCTCTGTCCATGGAATTCTCCAGGCAAGAATACTGAAGTGGATTGCCATTCCCTTCTCTAGGGAGTCTTCCTGACCCAGGGATCGAACCCAGGTCTCCTGCATTGCAGGCAGATTCTTTACGGTCTGAGCCAAGCAGTAGATAACTTTTGACATTTGAATTAACAGATATTGGACTACTGGTTGTTGTTGTTTAGTTGCTCAGTTGTGTCCGACTCTCTTGCGACTCCATGGACTGTAGCTCCCAGTAGCTTCTTCTTGGAATCTGGCTTTACTCTGTCCTTAATGGATGAATG
This sequence comes from Cervus elaphus, assembly GCF_910594005.1. Taxonomy (NCBI): domain Eukaryota; kingdom Metazoa; phylum Chordata; class Mammalia; order Artiodactyla; family Cervidae; genus Cervus; species Cervus elaphus. Next base: position 34,406,205 of record NC_057846.1, read on the forward strand.
ACTCCCTTATAAAACCTCTAAAAACAGGAGTGCTCTTGAACAGTGATTGAGTATAACATGGTAACAGAATTTTGAGGCTAACATCCTTTGTAGAAATGTGAAGCAGTTAATTGAAATAGAATTCTGACTCTGAAAAAATGCAGTGTTAATGTATTCTTTTTTGGATGAGGTTTGTGATATATTTTGATAGATTTCAAAGTATGAGATAGAAACTCAGCTCTTTTTCAAAGTAATTTTCCTCCTGGCAATTTGTTTTAGTAGTTGCTATGTAACTTTGAGAATATCTGAAAGAAATAACTGTCAAATGGGAAAAGGTACTAATAAAGCTATTTCATATTCATTTTTACATTTTTCCCTCCATGAAAGAAGAAAATACCATTTATATGAAAAATTACTACTCACATGCATTTCAGGTTTTTTTTCTAGGAATTAAAATGACTATTGAGTATAAATTACATGTGCTTAATGCTTTGCTTTATAATATTAAAGCTAAGTAGGTTTTCTTAAGTTTTGAGAATGGGCAATATTGGATTCTTTTTTTTTTTAATTGGAATATAATTGTTTTACAATGTTGTATTAGTTTCTGCTCTACAACAACATGAGTCAGCTGTATGTATACATATATCTCCTTGCTCTTGCGCTTCCCTCCCACCTCCCTAGATTCATTTTTAATAAAGGTAGATCTTATGAACTTTTAGTGGGTCAAAGCAAGAACTAGTTAAGATCTTTTGTTTCAGATTCTCTGTAACAAGTCTATGCTGTTGCTTCACTTATTTAGATACATCTCTGAACTGGGGGAGAACAAAAGAGATCTGTGAATAGCCAAAATGCATGCCATAAGCATGAATTCACGTCCACTTAACTGCAGTTCCAGTGGAGTGCATGAGGCTGCATTCAGGGCATATTTGCTTTGCATTTATGACACAGTTTGACAAGCTTGGATGTATGCTGAACATGAAAATCAAGAATGGATAAGGAGTGACACCATAAACAATTAGTTTGGGGCCAAACACTCCTGACACTTGGTAAGCACGCAAGTCAGGTGTTGAGTGTAGAAGTACCTTGCTGTACTAGCGAGGAGCCCAGAAACTATAAGCATGAGGGGCATGAAGAGCGACTTTAATCCAGTGTGTCCTTTAAGTGAAGGTCTTCTTATTAAAAAGCATTAAAACTTGTCCTTAGAGTTAACACAATTAAAGTTGAATTCACCTTTCTTAAATTTTTTTTTTTAGGGTTTCCCTACTACTGAAGGATATTTCAGAAAATCTGTGTTCATTGAGGATGATGATGTTTGGCTCTACTCAGAAGGAACTGAGACCCAGCAGTAATTTTCACTTACCGCTGGAAGAACCAACTGCTGGTGAAGTACAAGAGAAACAAATTAGAGCACATAACATTTTTCCTGAAATTAAAGATGAGGCATTGGATGCAACTCCTGATGATTTAATTCAACATGATGGAGAAGAGGTACTTGGAAATCAAATGAAACAAGAAGATGGAGTTGAAGATGGACTGGAAGGCAATAAGTTGAAAGAGGATACAGAAAGAAATTGTTTGATGTCATTAGATATTACAGAAGATGAGCTCCAACTTTTGGAACAACAGGCTCAGGAAAAACATCTTACTGATGTTACTTGCACATCTCCTGAGGTACTGAATACAGTAAAGAGCAAATAGTTTTCATTCACGAAGGTGGTTGGCTGATTTTTTCTATAGATTGGCAGATAGTAAATATTTTAGGCTTTGTAGACCACCTGGTTTCTGCCCAGTTTTGCCAGTTTGATATGAAAGCAGCTGTAGACCAGCAGCTTGTCTGTATTTTAATAAAATTTTATTTACAACAGCAAAAAGGTGGGCTGGGTTTGGCTTGTGAGCTGTTGTTTGCTACTCCTGACTTAGTATGATCAACAGCATTTTATCGTGGAAAGATTTTTAGTGTCAGTACATATTTGTTGTCATTTGCTAAGCATATATTTCTCCTGCTTTTTTACCTAGTATATACCTCTTCTTTTTGTAGATCCCTACATACCTACTAGAGTTTACTTTTACAAACGTGATTCTTGAGGGTAGTTTTGTTTGCTCTTATGGGTTTTCTTTACTTGATATTCTGAGAGGGTTTCTAGTAAACCCATATTTTTACTTGACACTCACTTATACTGTCATCTAGAGTCAGAAACCTCATTTTGTTCTTGATAGATTATTGTTAAACATTGTATATTTTTTCTCAACTTCATGTTTAGATTTCTAATCATATTCTGATTTGATTAATTTGTGAGATTATGTTTTTCTGTTTGCTAATAACTTAAGCGTATTTTTTGAAATAGTGAAGTTGTATTAATGGAATTATGGTGTTTCTTTAAGACAAAAGAGACAGCTGTAAACTTTTTATCTCATTTGTTTTTAATTAATTAAAAAATTATCTCTATTGGCCATATTTGGTAGAACTGTATACATTTTAAAAATATAACTGCATTTTAAAGTTTTAAAATTAGATTTGAAAGTCATTTAATAGGATTATTTACTCAGTTTTCTAAGAACAGATTCTCAGTATTTCTTTGTATTTGGTAACTATATTAGTAATCACTTCTATCAGTATGCAAATACATTTTAGCATTGTTTTCAAACTGTTTTCATACCAACCATTTGTAAAGTGGACTCCACTTTAGGAAATATCTTTTGCTAATGTCTGCAGTACCTTCTGATTTTCTAGAAATTTCATATTAGGTATTCACTTTAAAGTGATAGGTTTCATATAATGATATAGAATTATGATCAGGATTTCATGATCTGACTCACATCTTTTACCCCATTTATTGCCATTTTTTATTGTGTAATAATTATTAGCATTTAAAAAATTCATGAGACCTCATTTAAAAAATAAAAGAGTAAGGCTTATTTTAAGATCTTTTTTAAAGGTTAATTTTTGAACTTAATTAAGTCTATACTTCCTTTTCCTATTTCCAGTTTAAATTTTAGACTTTTTTGGGGTCCTTCTGTATTTCTTTGGTGGGTTTCTTTCATACAGGTTACTATCATTGGACATTTGCTTTGTAAGGATTGCCAGATTATTGTAGTTTCTTCATATTTCCACATTGGCAATAGCTGAATAAATAACTTATCTGACACTATTTTCCAAATACCTGTAGATGCTATTTGTAAAATATCCAAATTTATTTAAAGGTATTATTAGTCATTGTGACTTTTTGTGATCTTTTAAAAATCAGTGTCTATAAGAGAACAAGTATAGTTCCTGGCTTTGTACAGAATTTCTCAATATTGCAAAGAGGTTCCTGTACTCAAAAAGTTTGGGAACCACAGTTTGGGGTTTTTTTAAACTATAAATGAATTTGTCATTTGTACTCTCATTTAGAGAGTATGGACTATTTCACGTTTGTTTATCTATCTTGTTTGTTAGGTAAACAAGTTAGGTAGTTTTTCTCTTTTTATTTGCTTCTTTGTTTCTATATTTATTCCTCTTCTTTTTTCCTTCCTACCATCCTCTTTCCCTTCCTATCTACCTGTCACATAAACATATAAATAATATTATAAATTTATTAGTGAAGAATAGGAGGTGGTCTAAAGATATTTAGTGTAAAGCAACTTTATTTTGTAGTAAAGAGGGTATTGAGTAAATTATACTGGAAACTAATGTTTGACATACTTTTTTTTTTTTTTAAAGCATTCATCTTTCAAGGATAATGAAGAGGATCTGTCTTACATAATTGAGAGTGATGAAGATTTAGAAATGGAGATGCTTAAGGTATGTTTACCATTACGGAAAATTACTTCTAGTTCTTTACAATGGACATTAATTAAGTAAAATATTGCCTGATTCTAAACTGGTCCTACCACAATGAGATTGCTGTCACTTATGTAGCATTAGATTTTGTTTTCCTTTTCATATTTCTTATATGTCTTTGTATGGCCTATGCATAATGTATTAGCAGTAGTGATGTAGAAGTTGTTAGGCAGTTAGTGTAGGAACTCTGAGACCTTGGCCTGTTTTAATAAGCATCCCACTCCATTAAACTAAGCCTATCTCCTTTGTCCCGAATTACTGGCTCTTAGAGGAAGGTGTCCTTGGTCTGATAAATTATCAGCACTCAGATCCAGGAAGGGTAGTAATTAACTTGTGTTCCATATGCCCGAGGGAAAAAAAACTGAGGATCATTAATCTTTAGTGCATACATCTGGTCCATTGTAAAATGGCTGGGAGTCATGAGAAATGGTTGCGGATGGTGACTTAATGTCTAAGAAAACTAAGAATCCAAGAATCAAAAGAAGCCATAAAGATGTCAAGTCAAACATTGTGGTCTTTAAGCTGATGGTTAGAAACAACATATGTTAAAAGTAAGAACCAATCAAAAGTGTGCAAATCATTAGGAGTAAGGATATAAACTGCTGTTAAGTCCCACCTTTGTGGGAACTTCACCCGCTTTCAGTGTCTATCTTGAGAGCTTTGTACTTTCTGAAGTAAATCCTGTTTGCTTGCTACTGTGAATGTTCTGAGTGTTCATGAAGTTCATTCTTTGGCTCTGTGAATAGGAACTTGGATTCTCATTTCAGTAGTTTACTAATTAGGTCACTTTCTTTTAATCTTTCCCTGGAACGTGGGTAGTGGTTCAGCTCTCCAGTATTTGAAACAGGTTTCTCTTTCCTCCCATCCATGTGTGTCCACTTTTATTTGGAAGTTCTGTTTTTATACATTCCATCTTCTTTACTTTGGTTTTATTTGCTGTGGATGTTTTCTTTTATACATAATTTTCTAATGTTTTAAGTGATTCAGTTTCCCCCTATTACCGAGTTGAAAATAGAATTTTATAATTTATGTATATTCTACTTCTTCACCTGACCTCCAGTTTCTTCATCAAATCTTATGAATCAAGGATGGACAATTAGAAAGAAAAGCCTAAACTTAGCTAAATTAAGGGAAAATGAAGAAAAACATGTGGTGAATGGAAGTTCACCATTATGCATACTTTTTAGTTCTTATCTTTAGGTCGATGTGATTTTTCTTTTTATGAAATGAGATTTAAGTTCCTGATTCTCTGAATTTTGAGACAGTGTACTGGATGGTGATAGGAATGTGGATTCTGAATGTGAATGTGGGTTTAAAGTCTACCTTCTCCCTTAATTAACTGTGTGACTTTGGGCACATTTCTTAGCTTTTTGATACTCTATTAACAGTTGTATTTATTATTAAGGTGTTACTTGTGAAGGGTTTAACTAAAGAGCCTGGCATTTCCTAAGTGTCATAAATACTAGCTAACTAATAAAAGGATATAAATACTAAATCATATGCCTTTATTGATGAACCATTTCTCTAAAGAGTCCTATTAAAGTAGTGGATTTATAGGATACTTTGGGACTTCTACAAATTTATGTTATGTATTGAACCTCTTAGAAGGCAACTTGGGTGCACAGATATAAAAGTACTTTTTTTAACAAGTATGTTCATTGACCGGAATAAAAAAAATGTGAAAGAGAATCTCTTTTTTTTCCCTTTTGCAGGCCTGAAATGAATACTTTTTAAAAAACCTTTTAAGTCAGACTTACTGAATAGAAGTTTTAATATAAAGAGAAAATGACAACTGTGGTTTAATAATTCTTCCTGTTATTTCTCATTAAGAAATTTTACAGATGAAACAATTTTGAGATACCTGCAGATTCATTAAGCAGATAATCTTCATTTAGGGGAGGAAATCAGATACCAAGCCAAAATGAAAGCATTTGTTTTACATTTGTAATATTCCTTTCCTAAAGTCATTTCAGTGTTTTTGTTGTTGCTTTGACAACTCCAGAAACACATTTATTGTTGGCTTATAGTTTAAAATTTATGCTTCCTCAAAAATAATGTCACTGACACATGATACAGAGAAACTCATTACAAGAATCACATTAAAACCCACATTTACCACTTGGGAATTGGAAGCATTGAAGTATGATAAAGAAAAAAATGTTTTAAATAATCTAAATGCAAAATTTATGAAAACTTTCCCTAGGGCCAGTTCATTGTATGCTATTAATGAACCCTGTTTGGCTGGCAGTATTCCGTCTTTGGCCTTATGCCTGAGAAACCATTCTTGAGCACATATTAAAACAGGAGCACACATGTTCTTTTGTGGTATTGCTTGCGCATCTGCCAGCTTTGAACAAAATTGTAGGCTCTGTTAATAATACTCCTTTTGTGTTTGCTGAAAAAGATACTGCACTCTCAATGCTCTTGCTTTGAAAAATTCTTTTAAATGTTCAGTCTTTAGAAAACCTCAACAGTGGCATGGTAGATCCAAATCATTCAAAATGCATAGAAATGGAAAAAAATCTGGATCTTCCTTCTGAAGAAGATGATGAAGATGAGATTGAAGCTATTGAAGAGGAAAAAGAAGTTGATGAAGGTAAGCACTATCATGTGTTTGAACTGACTCGTCTCTGATACCTATCACTGATTTTAGTTTAGGTTTTAATTTTAAACATTTTGGACATTGAGGATTCTGTGGCATGTAGTTAATTCGGCCCTGAAAACTTGCCATTAAGTCCTGTAGTGCTTTGGTCTTCATAAAGCACAATCATACTACTTAGAAGAGTAAGTAATAAAAGTGTTATGTCATTTGGTGAACATGGTGATTTTTCATCCTGAATTTTATATTTTGTCAAAAATGATAAAAAATAATAAGAAGCAGGGGCTTGCCCAATGGCTCAGCGGTAAAGAATCTGCCTGCGATGATGGAGACAGAGGAGACATGGGTTCAATCCTTGGGTCGGGAAGATCCGCTGGAGGAGGAAATGGCAACCCACTCCATTACCCCAGTAATCTTGCCTGGAAAATCCCGTGGACAGAGGAGCCTGGTGGACTACAGTCCATAGGGTTGCAAAGAGTCAGACATGACAGCACAGTACAGAAATAAGAAATAATAAATTACTTATATTAAACATTATTATAAATGGTATTGATAAATATCTGTCCTTCAGGTGCTTATTACTTAAAATAAGTGGCAAAGTGTCAAATAGCAAAATGGGCTAATTTTCATCTTGTATGTGCAAACTCTAATAAAGAATATGCTAAATGAATCTTCTGTCATTTACGTATAAGTGATGATACTCATTATGACAAGCTGTAGGCATCTTCTCATAGAGTAGAATGCTCTCTGGAGCTAGATTTCTTCAATGTTATAATATGGAATATTTAAGATACATTTCATAGATGGAAAATATATGAAAACGTTAAAGTTTTTTCCTTTGTTTTCTTGTATTAAACATGGACAAATACTCATTTGTTTAGAGATGGTTTTCTTGACTCTGCTTTGCTCTTTCTCGGCAACTCATGAATTCTTCAACTAGAGGAAAAAATGAAAATCAGTGGGGTGAAGTTACCATAACTCCATTCTACTTTGCAGTTGGAATTTTGATCAGAGATTTTTGGTGGAATGGTAATTAAAATGAAGGTTTTACATATGGGTTTTAATTGTGACAGTAATTAATTCCTGCTTACTGTTGACTGAAAATTGGTTATATTATAAAATTTGGATTGCTATTTTGTTTGCCATGGTTGGCTCTAAATGTTAGTTTTTAGAAGTATAATTCTAAAACATTGTATTTTTATGAAGCTAGCAAAAGTGTGAATCGTAGCAAAGTTCTTATCCTTAGTGTTAAGAAATTAATCAAATAATTTATCTGGAGTTGTGCCTGGTACCCAAAGGAAAAATAAGTGTAAGTGTATTTAAAAGACCACAGTGATGTTTGGTACCTACCAGTATATTCTTTCATTGACTCAATTGGACATGTTCAGTTCAGTTCAGTTCCGTTGCTCAGTTGTGTCCAACTCTTTGTGACCCAATGAACCGCAGTATGCCAGGCCTCCCTATCCATCACCATCTCCCAGAGTCCACCCAAACCCACGTCCATTGAGTTGGTGATGCCATCCAACCATCTCATCGTCTGTCGTCCCCTTCTTCTGCCCTCAATCTTTCCCAGCGTCAGGGTCTTTTCCAATGAGTCAGCTCTTCGCATCAGGTTGCCAAAGTATTGGAGTTTCAGCTTCACCATCAGTCCTTCCAATGAACACCCAGGACTGATCGCCTTTGGGATGGACTGGTTGGATCTCCTTGCAGTCCAAGGGACTCTCAAGAGTCTTCTCCAACACCACAGTTCAAAAGCATCAATTCTTTGGTGCTCAGTTTTCTTTATAATCCAACTCTCACATCTGTACATGACCACTGGAAAAACCATAGCCTTGACTAGATGGACCTTTGTTGACAAAGTAATGTTTCTGCTTTTTAATATGCTGTCTAGGTTGGTAATAACTTTCCTTCCAAGGAGTAAACGTCTTTTAATTTCATGGCTGCAGTCACCATCTGCAGTGATTTTGGAGCCCAGAAAAGTAAAGTCAGCCACTGTTTCCACTGTTTACCCATCTATTTCCCATGAAGTGATGGGACTGGATGCCATGATCTTAGTTTTCTGAATATTGAGCTTTAAGCCAACCTTTTCACTCTCCTCTTTCACTTTCATCAAGAGGCTCTTTAGTTCTTCTTCACTTTCTGCCATTGAGCAAACTCTGGGAGATGGTGAAGGACAGGGAAGCCTGGCATGCTGCAGTCCTTGGGGACGCAAAGAGTCAGACATGACTGACTGAACAACAACACAGCAACTAGATTCTTTAAAAGAAGTCAATAAAATAAAACTTCCTCTCACTTTGTGTACCTTTATTTTAACATAAATGCCCATTTTATTCTAAGACTGCCTGTTACCAAGACCTACTGAAAAGCAAATTAACTGCCTCAAGACCTACTTTGGCCATTCTACTTTTAAGCCGTGAGTATAGTTTCAGTTAATTAAACTGCATATTTACTGTTTTCTTTACAAACTTTAAAAGACAAATAATCCATGCATTGAACAGTACAACTTCATTATAGTTTATACATGCTACACTGTAATTTTTCTAAGTACAGAATTACTTTGAAGTAATATTTATGTAAAATTCATATCTGCACATTGTTTTTATAAGTGAGGAAAAATGGTTTTCCTTAAGATAGAGTTCTGAGTTTAAATACGTTAATAAATTCATCTTAAGTTAATCCTGACTTTTATTTTATTACAAAAGTATCTGTGTGCCTGTTTTGTGCATCTTATTGTCTAAAGCATGTTGATGTAATAGAAATTCATAAGACAGTAGTTTGAAAAACAGTGACAATCATATCTGTTTTAACATAGTCAAATGTATTTACATCCAAGGGAGCACACTTACAAGTTTTAAAATGGGAGGAATACAAATGAGATGAAGAACAAGTAGATTTGAATAAAACTGTTGGTAATAGGAATGTAAAAATCTAGACTTTTTTTCTCTTCTGATCTTAAAACATTTTTTTTAGATTAAACTGTGTCCTACACATAATACACATCAATGTACATATCAATGAATTTTCACAAACCAGACACCCTGTGTAGCCAGCATTCCAATAAGAAAGAATAAATCATTATCAGCGTACCAGAAGATCACCTTTCCAGTTTTTCCCTCAAAATTTTATTGAAAGAAATTTCACAGATACAGTAGGTTTTTTTTTTTTTTACTATGAATACCTGTATATTCACTGTTAATTCACTATTAGCATTTTAGTATACTTGCTTTATCATATATTGATTATCTGTCTCTCCACTTTTTAATCCATTCAATTTTTATTAATAAAATGCATCTCAAGGTAAATTGTAAGCATCTTTACACTTCAGCATGTAAATCATTAACTATAGTTAAGTATTTATGTTACTTTTGAGCTAAAATTTGCATGTAAGGAAATGGTTAAACTTAAGTGTTTAACATTGGCAAGTCTTAAGTGTACATGCACATCTGCATGTAACCTAAACCCTTTTTAAAATATGCTACATTACAATCACTCCAAAAAGTTCCCTTATTTCCCTTCTTAGTCCTTGCACCTAGAGCATTTCTCTTATTTATTTAAATGAGTGATTCTGTTGGATATCTAGATTGAAGCTTGGAATTTATTTTATATTTTAGATATAGGTAATAAAATTTAATGCAAATATAAATGGAAATCCTAGTTGTTCAGTCACCTTGAATGGGAAGTTGGTCAAGTGAGAGTTCTGTTTTAACATTCCAGAATTCATGTAGTTTTATTGAAACTTGGAAATGTAAAAGAAATTCTGGAGGAAATGAGAAAATGAAATGGCTTTATCACGTATCAATTATCTGTCTATCCACTTTTTAATCCATTCAATTTTTATTAATAAAGTGCATCTCGGGATAAATTGTAGACATTCTTATACTCCCTTCTAATTACTTCAGCAGGTAAATCATTAACTATAGTTAAATGTTTATTTATTTATTTTACTTTTAAGTTAAAATTTACATGTAAGGAAATGGTTAGACTTGTCTCTTCCATTTCTTATTAGTAAAACAGTGCAGCATTTTGCTTTTCATCCTCCAGGGTTCAGTGGAAAGTGATTTATTCTGTACTGGAAGAAAGAAGAGATAATGTTGTTGTCATGGCAACTGGTAAGTTGTACTTAAGCAAATAACCTTATTCTTTAAAAAATAAAGCTTCAAGATTTTGAAATACTTAATCTTTCCATAAGGTATGTATGTATACAAATGGTGTAAATTGTAGAAGAGAATGAGCTGAGGTTAGATGCTTGAATTTTGCATGAATTAACTCAGGAAGGTAGCACATTAATAGTGACTGTTCATCTCATGCAAGTACATTGTAAGAAGAAATCAGAGTACCAACGATCTAATTTTATTTCTCTGAGTGTATTATTTTTATTTTAAGGGTATGGAAAGAGTCTGTGCTTCCAGTATCCACCTGTTTATTTAGGTGGGATTGGCCTTGTCATCTCTCCCCTTATTTCTTTGATGGAAGACCAAGTGCTTCAGCTTGAGTGAGTAAGGCTTTCAGAGCCACGTTGCCACCCTTTTTTTTTTAACTCCTGTGAAGGAAATACTTGATTTATCATGTATGTTAAAATCTAGTTCCTATTAATGCATTTCTATAAATGTTTTGTCTTTACTAGTAATATATGACACTTTAGTGGAGGAGCTTATCTTCTTTCTTTAGTTCTCTTTAATTTAGGGCTACCAGATGACCCCCCCCCCCCAAATTTTTTTAAAAATCAAATTTTATGCCAGTTAACACTACATATCACAAAATTCTTTTCTCTGTTGGTTATTCTTTTCTCTGTTTCTTCTTTAGCTTGGTATGCAGTATATACGTAGAGGTGTAGTTTTTATTTATGAAAAACATTTAAATTCCTTCAACCTATACTTGCAGTCTTTTTGGAAAATCCACCTTAACTTAACAACCAGTCTTCTAATATAGCCATTGAAGGAATTTATTTACCAAGTTAGTGAGTTACAAAAAGAGATTGCAAAGAAGAGAAATGTACATCATTATAATTTTTTGTTTCTTCTCACTTAAAAATGAAGTTGATATTTGTAGTGTGCACATGGTTCCAAGATATTTGTTTTTCTTCTTACAGAATATCCAGTATTCCAGCTTGTTTTCTTGGATCAGCACAGTCAAAAAATGTTGTAGAGGATATTAAATTGTAAGTTATTTATATGATTCCTGATCATGTTGTCTAGTGTCTGTGGTATTTTTCTCAGTGGAAAAACCTGACTGAACTTTTTAGCCTACCCAATATATTGAGATTCATTCATGTTACATGTACCAATAGTTCATTCTTTTTTATTGGTGAATAGATTACATCATGTGGATATTCCATAATTTGTTTATCTGTTCACCTGTTGATAGACATTTGGATTGTTTGCAGTTTGGGGATTTTACAAACAAAGATGCTGTGAGCATCTGCGTGTGGTGGTCTGCTTAGTCGCGTCTGACTCTTTGCGACTTCAGCCTACAGTGTTCCTCTGTCCATGGGATTCTCCAGGCAAGAATGCTGGAGTGGGTTGCCATGCCCTCCTCCAGGAGATCTTCCTGACACAGGGATCGAACCAGGGTCTTCTGCATTGCAGGAGGATTCTTTACCCACTGAGCTCCAAGGAAAGGCCTGTGCTGAATCACATAGTCTGTGTTAAGTTTTTGAGAAACTGCCAGACTTTTTGAGTGGTGGTACCATTTTACATTCCTACTAGCAGTGTCTTAGAATTCTAATTTCTCCTCATCTCAGCCATCACTTGGTATGGCCAAGGTTTTAATTTTAGCCATTTTAATAGAATGTCGGTGTGCGTTTTTAAATTTTTTTGATTTAGTTTTGTCTGTGCTGGGTCTCTGTTGCTGTGTGGTCTTCTCTCTAGTTGCAGAAGAGGGGCTGCTCTCTAGTTGCGGTATGTTGGTTTCTCATTGCAGAAGCTTCTCTTGCTGCTGGGCACAGGCTTTATGGTGCAGGGGCTTCAGGAGTTATGGCACGTGGGCTCAGTCATGCGTGCTCCCAGGCTCTAGAGCACAGGCTCAGTAGTTTCAGCACATGGGCTTAGTTGCTCCATGGCATGTGGAATCCTCCGGTACCAGGTATTGAACCTGTGTTTCCTGCATTGACAGGCAAATTCTTTACCACTGAGCCACCAGGGAAGCCCCTCAATGTGTTTTTCATTTGCATTTCCCTAATGAGTACGTTAAGGCTGTTTATTGTCACCCTGCTTATTTAACTTATATGCAGAGTACATCATGCAAAATGCTGGGTTGGTTGAAGCCCAAGCTGGAATCAAGATTGCTGAGAGAAATAGCAATAACCTTGGATATGCAGATGACACCACCCTTATGGCAGAAAGTGAAGAAGAACTAAAGAGCCTCTTGATGAAAGTGAAGGAGGAGAGTGAAAAAGTTGGGTTAAAACTCAGCATTCAAAAAATGAAGATCATGGGATCTGGTCCCATCACTTCATGGCAAATAGATGGCAAATAGATGGGGAAACAGTGAGAGACTTTATTTTTGGTGGCTCCAAAATCACTTTAGCTGTTGACTGCAGCCATGAAGTTAAAAGACACTTGCTCCTTGGAAGAAAAGCTATCACCAACCTAGACAGCATATTAAAAAGCAGAGACATTACTTTGCCATCAAAGGTCTGTCTAGTCAAAGCTATGGTTTTTCCAGGAGTTGTGTATGGTTATGAGAGTTGGACCATAAAGAAAGCTGAGTGCTGAAGAATTGATGCTTTTGAACTGTGGTGTTGGAGAAGACTCTTTAGAGTCCCTTGGACTGCAAGGAGATCCAATCAGTCAATCCTAAAAGAAATCAGTCCTGGATATACATTGGAAGGACTGATGCTGAAGTTCCAACACTTTGGCCACCTGATGTGAAGAACTGATTCATTGGGAAAGACCCTGATGCTGGGAAAGATTGAAGGCAGAGGAGAAGGGGACGGCAGAGGGTGAGATGGTTGGATGGTATCACCTACTCATGGACATGAGTTTGAGCAAGCTCTGGAAGTTGGTGATGGACAGGCATGTTGCAGTCTGTGGGACTGCAAAGAGTCGGACACGACTGAACTGAACTGAAGGACTAATTATGTTGAGCATCTCTTTATATACTTATTAGCCATCTGTTTATGTTTTTTTTTTAAATCTGTGTATCTTTGATGAAGTGTTTATATCCATCTTTTGCTTATTCTTTTTTTTCTCATGTGAATTTTGATAGTTTATATTATACATTCTGAATATAAATCCTTCACTTGCTATATGGTTACCAAACATTTTCTCTTAGTTTATTATTCCATTTTTCATTCTCCTAACAGATTGTGTGTGTGTGTGTGTGTGTGTGTTAAGTTTTATTTGAGGCAAAATGAGGACTGCAGCATGGGAGGCAGCATCTCAGATCGTTCTTAGATACTGCTCCAAAGAGGCAGTGGGAGGAAGGTCAACATACAAGATTTTGGAGAAGGCAGACCATTCTCCTAACAGTTACTTTGAAAAGTATCAGGTTTTCATTTTTATAACATCCTGTTTGTCAGTTTGTTTTTTTATGGATTTTGCTTTTGCTGTTGCTTTTTGGTGCCTCACTCAAGGTCACAGAGATTTTCCTTTATATTTTCTTCTAAAAATGTTATAGTTTTATGTTTTACATGTACATCTATGACCCATTTTGTGTAAACCTTGTATATTAGGTATTGAGTGCAGTTCTTTTTTTTTTTGACCTAGGCACATCCATTTCTTCTAGCTCCATTTGTTGGAAAGATTATCTTTTCTCCACTGTATTGCTTTTGCACCTTTGTAAAAACTAAATTGACTAAATGTACATGGGTTTATTACTACAGTGTTTATTTTCTATTTTGTCAGTCTGTCTGCCTTGATTGGTGTCTTGATTACTATAGCTTTATAATAAGTCTTGAAATCAGGTAGTACAGGTCTTCCACTTTTGTTTTCTTATTCTTTCAAAGTAGGTTTTTTTCTTTTTCCAATTTTTTGGGGTCTATTCTAGGTCCTTTGTATTTCAATATCACCTTTTCAACTAAATTGCCAATTGGGATTTGATTGAGTTTACTTTGAATCTAGGTCTCTAAAGAATTAACTGTCTTTATAGTTCTTATCACTGTTTTACCCTGAAGAACTGATGCATGCTGAAGTTAAATACTTGCCTAAGATTACTTAGCTTGTAGGAAGTAGAACTGAGATTCAAACCTAGATAGTCTGGCATCAGAACTAATTATATAGTTCCCTGTGTTAATTAGACTGCTGAGTATGAAAAGCATAACTTTTTTCTTAGTTGTTTTCTACCCATTCCTACTGAAAACACCATGCCTAGCACACAGTAGATTAAATATTATGAAGTGGTTTCATATAGAACATTAATTCATTTTATTTAATTTGATCTGTGTCTTCATTTGGTAGAATGGAAAAGAGACTGTGTACCTGTTTCGCCCCAGCCCTAACCTTTGTTGCAAACATTGTCTTAATTAGGATTCTATCTGCGCAGAATAGAAGTCAAACTAGTTTAAACGAATATCAAACTTTATAGTAAAGATACAGGAAAGGCTTGTGGATCCCTATGAAAAGTAATTAGCCAGCCCGCAGGAAGAGACTGGAATCATTATTGAAAATACAATAGGGTGTTTTTTTGTAACCTAAATTCTCTGTGTGTCTTCCTCTTGCTTTCTCTCAGAAGGTAAGCATTCTCTGCTTTTCTAGTCACAAAATAGACTGCAGGTATTTTTCATTTACATGTTACAGATCTTGCTGCTTGGAGACTGACTGGTTGTTACTTGGTTAGACCCCCAAATTCCAGGACGGAGACTGACTAACTTGACCTTAGTATGCTTTTCATCACTGGCCCAAGAAGATGTGGGCAACAGAGCAGAATATACAGGAGAAATGTGGGTGCTGTGGGTTTTATTGTGGAGATGGGATCAAGGGTAGGGTAATGGGGTTGTCGTTCTCCAAGGAAGGTGGCATGTAGGTGGATTGCTAACGTATAGAAGGTTTACTGTAGGCTTGATCAGTTAACTCAAGCACTGTGATTTTGGGGCTAGACTGCTGGAAATCAGAATCTGGCTTCTAATGGCATCTTATACTGAGTACTTTCTGACTGGTGTTGCCGTGTTTGTTTTGATGAATTGAAATCAGAGAACCAACATATGTGCATATGTCCACACATATAATATGAATTTTATTTTTAATAAGTGGTGTAATGCATTATTTAAAAAAATTATACTGTGTTATGGTTTTCAGTTATGTTCATTGGGTGATTGTTTTTACATTTCCTATTTCTTTGTTTCTTTTTACAGAGGCAAATACCGGATTGTATATCTAACTCCAGAATTCTGTTCAGGTAACTTGGACCTGCTTCGGCAGCTTGAGGCTAATATTGGTAAGTGGGATGATAGAATCTTTATAAGTACTTGTTAAAGTGAGATATTCTTTAAACTTGTGGATGGATCCAGGAAATCTCTGCCTCTCCTGTCCTGTCCCACAATTCCTTCTGCCCTAGAAATTAAGCTCCTGGATTATAATTGCCTATTTGTGTATCTGTTTGCTTCTACTGGACTGTCAACTTTTTAGGGG
Organism: Cervus elaphus; assembly: GCF_910594005.1. NCBI lineage: Eukaryota > Metazoa > Chordata > Mammalia > Artiodactyla > Cervidae > Cervus > Cervus elaphus. Next base: position 34,422,169 of record NC_057846.1, read on the forward strand.
AAAATGCTCTTCTTATTTATTTATATTTCCTGAGCATGTTCCTGGCACATAGTAGGCATTTAAATATATTATTGAATAAATTTTGAATCTTGGATTCTATGATATTATAATTTCCTTTTTTTGGTATTCTGAATCTTAATCAATGTAGTGGTTCTCTACTCTTATTGTTCATAAGAATCGCCTTTCAAACTTTAGAAGATTTCGGATCCTCCAACCTTGAAAATTGTGATTTAACACACCTGCTGTTAGGTTGTGGCAGCTGTAGTCTTTTTACTGGTGACTCTGATGTGTGATTTTCAGGTTGGAGACCACAGTACCTATGACTATTTGTTGTCAGTGAGTACGATTAATCTTAAAAATTAGATAATATGTCATAGCCTATTTCCTAGAAAATGTAAATATAAAATGAGTCAAAAGCTGGTATCGTCTTTGATGTGTTTGCTAAAAACATTTTTGTCTTGTTTTTTCCCTTCTTGATGGTCAGGCTCAGCTATCTAAGAGCTACAATCATAGATTCTATTGCAGTTGTTCGTGTTTCAAACATTAAGTTAAACCGACAATCTTTGCCTTCTAATGTAATATGATCTCACTTTATATTTATGTTTTAAAATAATTCCTGCACATAAAAGTTTTTTTAAACATTGTGGTGTCTCATTTAATGGTTACTCACAGATAACTCTGGGAAAGCATTTAACAGTTACTCTCATAATATAATGAAAATAAGTATTTATCTTTTAATATGTGTTAAGTATGAACAAAAGAATGAGGGCAGAAATTAGCATTTGATTAAATATATTATCAAAAAGGACAACCATCAGCTGTTAAACTCCCTTATTGGCGTGTTATATTTTTGCCTTTAATTTAAAACAAATTTGTTGTGTATCCTATTACGTTGTATAAAGTTCTTAGGAATATTTCAATTCAGATTAAAATAACAACTCTAGATATATAAACTCCATGGTTTTATTGCAAAAGTTAGGGTCTATGTACCTAGTGGTCTGGATATGTTTTGTTCCATTTTAACATTTGCTTTGTTTCTGTGATGGGTTTAATCCAATATTTACTTAGAGCCTCCTGACAGGTTGTTCTAATTCTCTATTTTAATTTTTTGTAAAGGAATAAATTATGAACACTGCAATTATTAGAGCTGCGTATCTGTGTAAGATGGATGAAAGTGCTCTTTCTGGGTGGCTGTCAATGTTGAACAAAATAGGATAAATTCTCTCTGAAGTATTTTTATTTAACTTTCATTTTACAATGCTTGCAGCAGTGAATATACTCAGAATTTCATTTGTATAGTAGTTTTGACATTTAGCTATTCTGATTTATGATTTTTATGAAATGTTATTATTTAAGTAGTGTGGGTTTATAACAGAAGCAGCAAGCAGAATTTTATATAGAGACACCTTAAGAGCAAACATACCTATAATTGTCGTGTAAATTTGGGAATAAGGCTTTAATGACTGGTGTGCCAAAATGAAATATATCCTGGACCTGGGCAGATACTCAGACTTTCACATTTAATGGGAAAGTTGGCAGAAGCTTGCATCAGCTGCTTGTGAGGGACAAAGTTTAGCTCCATTAAAAAGAGTCGTTGTTGTTGTTTTAGTTGCTCAGTTCTGTCTGAGTCTTTTCCTGTCCCTGCCCACCAGGCTCCTCCGTCCATGGGATTTCCCAGAATACTGGAGTGGGTTGCCATTTCCTCCTCCAGGGGATCTTCCTGACCCAGGCAGCGAACCTGCATCTTCCACATCTCTTCCATTGCAGGTGGATTCTTGACCACTGAGCCACCGGGGAAGTGCAGAAGCTAGTTAATCAAACCTGTGATTTTAAGGAGGGTTTTAAAATGAAGGAGCTGTCATTCTTTGTTTTAACCTATTTAATTTAAAATCTGGGTCATGTAGCTTCTAAAGCCAAATAAGTATAGTGGTAATATTGAATTTTTCTCACTCATCAGTTAATAAAATTTTGATGTGAATCAATCTGGATTTGCTCAGATTTAGCAGGGCTTTCTTTTTTTCTTTCCTTCTTTTTCTTCTCCAGCCCTGTTGTAATTGGTAATCTCAATGAATTGTAGTTATATGCATGTTCCTCTGTCTCTTCCTTTAGAAATGTGAGCTCCTCAAGATCGTGAACTGCATTTTACTATTGTTTTATTCCTAGGGAAGTGTTTGGAACATAGTATGCATTTCCCCAGGTGGCACTATTGGTAAAGAACTTGCCTGCCAGTGCAGGAGACAGAAGAGACACGGGTTCGATTCCTGGGTTGGGAAGGTCCCCTGGAGAAGGAAATGACAGCCCACTCCAGTGTTCTTGTTGGAAGAGAAACCCGGTGGGCTGCAGTCCATGGGGCTGCGGGTTGGACATGACTGAGCGACTATAGCACAGTAACTACAATAATAATAGTTTTTTTAAAAATTGAGCGGTCTTTTATGCCAGCCCCTATCTTAGTGTTTTATGTGAATGATCTTAATCTTCAGAGTAACTAAAAAAATGTTAGCTACTTTTATTATCTACCTTATACTTATGGGAAACTGACAGTTGAAAGCTTAAGTAAGATGCTTAAAGTAATGTAAATGGTAAGCCAAGTTATGCATCTAGGTAGTCTGACTTGTGTTTTTAATCAGCCCCCAGTGGCAGACCTCCCCCTGGGCCAGGAAGATCCCCTGGAAGAGGGAATCACAATTCACTCCAGTGTTCTTGCCTGGAGAATTCCATGGACAAAGGAGCCTGGTGAGCTACAGTCCATGGGGTTGCAAAGAGTCGGACACGACTGAGCAGCTAACACACAGTGGCAAAGCATAAATATAGCAGATAAACATTAAGTTGTGATCATCCCCGTTGAAGGGAAAAATTATTTTTTTCTTAAGTATTAATTTGGTAATCAGGGACAAAAGCTGTACTGTCATTACTTTGAAATATCTGAAGACATTTTCATGGATGGTTATATAGTAAAGCCCTTTTCTGAGAGGCATTACTGTACATTATTGATTCTGATTCAGTGTGGGGGTGGGGGTGGGGGCCGAGCAAAGGGGTTGCTAGGTGAAGAAGGAACAATCTGCCTTCCTTCTTACCTACTTTGTACAAAATGAGATATAGTTCTTCCCTTCCCATTTTATATTAGAAACTGTGGATGTCATCCTGTCTTTCAGAACTGGCATTTCAGAGGAATTTTGTAGTGATCATTCACAGACAGTGAGAAATGTAATCTCAGTAGAAATATGCTGACTCTTTCTCTTTGGATAGCTAATCCATGAGATAAAAGTATTATGAATGAGAATTAGAACAGCTCTTCTTTTTAAGGTATTATCATTGCAGATGAGTGATAGCTTTGAGGACAGAGTAGTAGTAATTAATTTCTCTGAGAAATAATGATGAAAACCAAAATTGAATAAACATGTTATTTGAAAAATAGATGTTAAATATTTCTTTTATCCATCTGCCTTTTATCCATATATCTCCCTTTGCTTATTCTCAGTAATAATTTTTGGTGTACATGCTAAGTCACTTCAGTCGTGTCTGACTCTTCGTGACCCCGTGAACTGTAGCCTTCGCGGCCCCATTGACCATGGAATTCTCCAGGCAAGAATAATGGAGTGGGTTGCCATTTCCTCCTGAAGGGGATCTTCCTGATCCGGGGATCGAACCTCCATTTCTTAGGTCCCTTGCATTGGTCTATTTATTCTTTACCACTGGCACCACCTTGGAAGCTCAATTTTTGGTGTTATCTGCTATTATTTATGCTTATATTTTTCTATGATTCAATACTTTGAATTACTTTTCTCCTTTCTGTTATATTTACATATTCAAAGTGAAATTGGTGGTAAAACCTTAGATGAGTTTATTGCTTTTTTGAACGTTATCTTCTCCATTTACATATTTTTCTTTTTTGACAGGTATCACACTTATTGCTGTGGATGAGGCTCACTGTATTTCTGAGTGGGGACATGATTTTAGAAATGCATTCAGGGCTTTGGGTTCCCTAAAGGCAGTACTCCCGAAGGTAAGCTTTGCCAGGTACAACGTCTTGAAATGACTTGCTTAGCAAGGGAGGATCCAGGATTGGGGAATGGCCAAAAATCTGAAAATGTTTTTATGAAAGGGTGAATGGTTGATTTTCAAGCAGGGGAAAGATTTTTTTACAGCATGGTGTATCTTTTACTTCTCTCAAGTCTTTGCTGAAAGAGGACTTTTTCATTTAGGCCTCCTGTCAACTGTAGTCAGCTTTTCAAATTAACCCCCTTCCCACAGCTCTCAGCATTCCTCATATTCCTTTGCTGTCTTTTAAATAACACTTAGCAGTGTTAGCATACTTTAATTTATTTTGTCTATGGCCTGTGGGTGCCTACCAGAAATATTCTTTGTGGGGAGGGATTTTTGCTGGTTTAGTTGATAAAATCTACAACAGTGCCTGTCCCATAGTGAGTGTTCTATAAATAATTGGGTAAATGAATAAGTGAATTCTGATGAGAAAGCTGAGACCCTGAGAAGTAAGTTTACCGCACAGGTAGTGAGTGGGAGAGCTGGGCAGTGCTACACAGCGGGATACTACACGGGCTTCCAGAGCAAGTGACTGGAGAGAAGTTTAAAACAGTTTCTGCCCTGAAGTAGCACAGAGTCCAGTAAAGGAGTTTAGACTCAGAATTACCCATAAAAGTGGAAGCAGGAGTACCAAATGAAGTGCACGGAACAGTATGAATAATATAGAAAGATTAGCAGTGTGAATAGTACCTGTAATATTAATAGAAAAAGAAGATTGATATGGTGAAAGCCAGTAGGCTCAGATTCCTTGAGGACTGCTTTTCACTAATTTAGAATGGTTTAAAGTAAGCTTTTGGAAATTAGGAAGATTGCTGTCTGTGATCCTTTCCTGGGCCTTTGATTCTAGAGGGATTGTGTTAGAGGAGTTTTAAGTGTTTTATGCAGTTTGGAAATGCTTTTCGATATTGAATTAGTCTTTTATTGTGTCAGACTGTGGACTCCATTGGACTCTGTATTTCTTGGGATGATTCACTGAGCCCAGAGTGTTTGTCAAGCAGTGGCTGAGAAACCTTTTTCCCTAGTGTTTTAGTGAAATCTGTGTTAGCTAAGGGGTGAGAAATGCCACCTGGTGGCTGTAGGGCTCTCCTTTTCCTCACTGTTCTCAGCTGACTGTCACCAGTGCTTCACACTGTACTATTTCAATAAGTTCAAAAATAGGAAAAAAAATCACTAACATTCCCATTTGGAGAGAATCTGACAAAATGAGTCTCCAAAGAACAACTTTGTTGTTGAAAGCTTTGTTGTTGTTGTTGATTTGCTCAGCTCTGTCTGACTCTTTGTGACCCCATGAACTGTAACCCACCAGGCTCCTCTGTCCATGGAATTTTCCAGGCAAGAATACTGGAGTGGGTAGCCATTTCCTTCTCCAGGGGATCTTCCCTACACAAGGATCAAACCTGTATCTCTTGCACTGCAGATGGATTCTTTACTCTTGAGCCACCAGGGAAGCCCTGGAAAGCTTTACATCAACCTTAAAGTTCTATAAAATTCAAGTAAGAGGTACTGTAAGGAATGAGACATTTTGGATCTTTCCGTGACGTTCCTCCCAGCCCTTTTACAGAGATTAGCACATAGTAGACAGTAACTGTTTGGAATAAGTGAGTGACTGAATGAATGAAGCATATTATGGAGTACATAGATCAACTGCACCACCCAAATTCAGAGGCAGTTGGAATAGTAATGGTTCTTGGAGTTTGTAGTGGTAGCACCATTGAAGTATATGTCTAAGGCATTCCTAGATTTATAGTCCCAAGATTAATTTACATTTTATTGCTTGTTTCACCAAAATTTTGTACTTATTACCAAAGAAACCAAGATTTGCCCATTTAAAGAACAAGTTTCGTGAGTTGAGAACTTGATAAAACTGAGTGACAAGGTAATTTATCAACCATACCAGTTTGCTTTTAACAATTAAAAGGTTGAAGCTATTAAGAACTGTGCTGTAATATAAAGAACAGACTTTGACCTCTGTGGGAGAAGGCGAGGGTGGGATGATTTGAGAGAATAGCACTGAAACATGTATATTACCATATGTGAAATAGTTCACCAGTCCAAGTTCGGTGCATGAAAGGGCACTCAGAACTGGTGTACTGGGACAGGCCTGAGGGATGGGGTGGGGAGGGAGCTGGGAGGGGGTTTCAGGACGGGGGACACATGTATACCCATGGCTGATTCATGTCAGTGTATGGGGAAAACCTCTACAATGTTGTAAAGTAATTAGCCTCCAATTAAAAAAAAAAGAAGAACTATGCTGTGATGACCAGATAAACTGAGAGCTTCCCAGCACACCAGGCTCTATGGACACACCTTTCTCCTAGCCAACCTGAGTGTTATTTTTAAGTTTTACCCTAGTTTACTTCTTTTAAATATCATAAAGCACCAGAGTTTCTAAGCAAAAATATTCTGTTCATTTCTGAACTGAATGTAAATATTGTTCCTTTAAATTTAATGCATTCCATTACTTTACTGTGTTTTCTGAGTTACGGAAGCAACATTCTTAACTGTGACTTTCTAGGATGTCGGCAAAGGAGTGAGTCATTTATAGTGATTTTCCCTGTTAGCTGGTCGCTAGAATAAGGAGTTTTTTGTAGCAAAGTGGGAATTTTTAAGTTAGAAGAGAAGTTACCATCCGGTAGCCCTGTCCATCTCATATTTTGATGAAAAAGCCGAGGCCAAGAGAAGTTAGCCCTTGCCCAAGTGAGTGGCAAATCTGGGAGTAGTGGCCGTGTCTCTGGAGTTCTTGTGTAGAAGTCTTTTCAGATGTTGCTATGAAAACATAAGTAATAGCTGACACTTCATGTCTGCTTTCTGTATGCTGTGCTGTTATGTTTGGCATATTAGACCTTTTATCCCATTTGCTCTTCACAGTGACTTTCTGAGGTTGTTGCTGTTATTGTAGCCATCTTATAGATGAGGAAACCAAAGTTCAGAATATGAAGTAAATAGCTCCTGGGAATTCCCTGGCGATTCAATGGTTAAGACTCCACACTTCCACTTCAGAGGGCATGGGTTCAATCCTTGGTTGGGGAGCTAAGATTCTGCAAGTTGTACAGTGCAGCCAATGTATCTAAAATAAGCAGCTCAAAATCTCACATCTCATTAGTGGCGAAAGCTGGCTTTGAACTCAGGCAACTGTTTCTGAGCCAGATTTTTATACTACTGTGCTGCTATTTTGCCTGATTTTTCTACTAACTTCTTCAAAATGTGTCAGGATTCATGCTTATTTCCTTTTTTTCACAAAAGTGTTGCTTGTCTCCTCTTAGATGATACTGCATAGAAACAAACCAGACCCCCTTTTCTTATAGTCTTTATCCTGAAAATGTCTCTTTATCTGTATATGCAGTTAAATATCAAACATTTTTTAGTCCATTTATAAATTGTTTGAATAACAGTTAAATTGATGGAAATGCTTCATTGTGGTAAGGTGAGAAAGTTCATATCCTGGGAAATTCCGTGTTTAAACTTCCCTTATTCTCAGCCATATTTTTGATACAAATATTTTTATTTGCTATAAAGATATATAGCAGGTAAATACATATATATTAAGCCTTGATTAGAGAAACCAGTTTCTTTATAAATTGGCCTGTTTCTATATGTTATTAGGCAGATGCTCTCTAAATTCAGAGAAGAGTCTGATTGTAAGCCAAAAATCAATTAAGTTGATTTGGGATGTTTTTTAATAATTTCACAGAATTGAAGGATAGAGAATATCAAAATGTCAGTTAACTGGTCACATTGATTTTGGTATCATTTTTTTCCATTTAAAACCTGCTCCCAGACTTAATTGATTTTTCTTTGCATGAACTTTGAGATAGTTTTCAATTCAGTAAAGCTATATTGATTATAAAAGTAGTTTACAGTTTTTAATAAATTGTATTTTTTTTCAAATTCTGTAATTGCTTTTTTACAAATTGCACTTAAATTTTCACTTATGTACAGTAATTGCTTCAACTGATTTGCAGGGTAGATGTATTGCATCTGAAGAGCTGTGTTATGAGCATATTATTTACCATATTTTATAATAAGCCAAAAAGTATTCAGAAAGTTGTAATCTTGGATATCAAGCAGCTAATTATATAGGAACAATTTTTCTGATTATGAAATGATTGCATAGTTGATTAATACTCCCAATGATAATAGTGATGAAAAATTAAATCTAGAAGTCTACTGTACTGAAAATAAAACATGACTTGGTTGCTCAAGGAATCAGTTAATAATAGATGTCTTATTTTCTGCATTTTCCTTATATATTGTATGCCACAATTAGCCCTTTAAAACTGTTGAGAGGTCATCCAGGTCATTGAGAGCTGTTATTTTAGATCTGAAAAGCCATATACCAGTGTATTTAACATAGGAATAAAAAAAAAGCCTTGGTTGGGCTTTGCATGGCTAAATTTTCAGTGAGTGCAGGGTTTATAATTTGTGAATTATAGATTATCAAAGATAAGACATAACTTACCCCTCATTTGTCCCAGCACTGTGGTAAATGTATAAATAATAAATGGAGAGGTAGATAGCTAATAAGTGGATTTAACATAAGATAGAAATTGCATTTAGAAATCTTACGAGTTTAGTGTTTGAATGATTTCTTAGAAGGCTGAGAAGTAAGAAGAAAGTGTTTTTCTTCTTCTTTGAAAAAATAATTTTAAAGTTTCATTTTTATCACTGTTCTCTGTTCTTCCTATAATTGTCTTCCAGTGTCTATCTAAGAAATGTCTATCTAAGAAATGTTGGGAATTAACGACCTCTCTCCTTTGTTGAAAAATCACTTTTACTTATTTCAGGTTCCAATTGTTGCACTGACTGCTACGGCAGGTTCTTCAATCCGAGAAGACATTGTACGTTGCTTAAAACTGAAGGATCCTCAGATAACCTGTACTGGTTTTGATCGACCAAACTTGTATTTAGAAGTTGGACGAAAAACAGGAAGCATCCTGCAAGATCTGAAGCAGTTTCTCGTCTGTAAGTCAAGGTGAGAATTTCGTGGTTGATCAATTTTGGAAACTAGTTTGTTCTTTATAAAAAATGTATTTTATTTTTAAAACTTATCTCTTTGGAATGTATATTTAACATATTTGAAATTCTGCTTAGCTTAGGTTCAAGTGTGATGTTATATAATCAGTGACTGAGGAAGGGAGAAACTAATTTTTCTTATGTTTTCATACTCCATACTGTATTTGAAGAGGACATACACTCTTAATGGGCTTTCCTGATGGCTCAGCTGGTATAGAATCCGCTTGCAATGGGGGAGACCTGGGTTGGAGACCTGGGTTTGATCCCTGGGTTGGGAAGATCCCCTGGAGAAGGGAAAGGCTACCCACTCCAGTATTCTGGCCTGGAGAATTCCATGGACTTTATAGTCCACGGAGTTGCAAAGAGTTGGACACAACTGAGTGACTTTCACTACACTCTTAATAACTGACAAATATACAAAAAAAGCAAATGAGTCTTTTATCTGAATTCTGCCTAGTTCACTAGTTATATGACTAACTTGAGTTTTAAGGAATTTAAATACTTTTTGAGCCCATATCATGTATCAAGTAATATCCTAGGTGCTTCATGTAAATGATCTAGTTTGATCTTTATAACTGTTCTGTAAGCTACATATTATTTTCATTTTACTGATGTAGAAACTGTCACTAGCACTTCTTCCTATTTATTTTGTTTGGAGCCACTTTATGTATACTAAGCTTCTCTGATCTATCTTCTCAGTGAAAAACTTAAAATTTTTGCATTATGAAATGTGAAGTTAGAGTAAATGAAAACACTTGTTTGTCCTGTCCATACAAACGCAAAGCAAATCTAGGAAAATAGAATTTAAAGAACACTGTTAGTATTTTCCTTCTCAGAAAGTAATAAAAAGAAGATCGATCCTAGGTTAGGAAACCCTAAAGTAACTCTTAGGGTCTCTTGGGGTGAATTTAAATGTGGAATTCACTGTTGGCTTGACTGCTGTGTCCAGGTTAGAGCGCACATGTAAGGAATGTATCTGAGTGTTCTAGTGTCGCTCGGCTGCTCTAGGGGATCTCTCCGAAGTGACTGTACATTGTACTACACTTCCTTTCTGTCCTAAAGGTAAAATGTTCTCTTGGAGAAGGCTATTTATTTTACGTTAGAGTCTCCACAATCAGATCCTTATTTACATTCCTAACATTTGATCCTTTTCAGTCCATAGCATTCTCAAGCTCTATGGTATTTCTCCCTAATAACCCTATCCTTTTTGAAACTGTGCTTGCCGTTTTTCACCCCCCGACTCTGTGACATTGCGATTATATTGTCCTTTTATCATATCTTACATAAATGATTTCTCCTCACTGTTGTTCATATTAATTCTACTAACAGTGGTTTGTATTACTTTTTAGCTCAGACTATTATAGTCTCTCCTAGCAGATCTCCTTGCTCCTCAGGACTCCCTGGTGCATCTGTATACAGTTTTCAGGTTTATCACCTGAGAGCATATCCCCTGAGTCTTGGTGTTCCTTTTCTTGTGGCTCCCTCTTTCCTAAGACCATCCAAAGATTTTGATACTGACTGTGACAGTGGTTTTTCTAAAAGCAAATCCGAAATGATTTTGCACCTGTTTTGCATCCTGTAAGAAGAGTCAGAATGTTCTCTGTAGAACTTGGGCAAATAGAAGTTTACCTCTTGGAAATTCCCTGGCAGTCCAGTGGTTAGGGCTCTATGCTTCCGCTGCAGGCAGCATGAGTTTGATTTCTGGTCGGGTAACTAAGGCCCCACATGCCATGTGACTTGGCCAGAAACAAAGAAAAAAAGAAAAAATTGTCTCTTAATGAGCACCATGATGGAGGGTAAGTTAAGACTTCAAAATATTACCTGTTATCTTCATTTTCTTCCTTTCATTTAATTCTATTTAACTGTATTCACATTTTTTCTCTTCATTGAGCCATCATGTTTCTTAAAGTCTTACCTTATTTGCTTTCTATATGCTGCTGCTGCTAAGTTGCTTCAGTTGTGTCCAAGCCGACTCTGTGTGACCACATAGATGGCAGCCCACCAGGCTCCCCCATCCCTGGGGTTCCCCAGGCAAGAACACTGGAGTGGGTTGCCATTTTCTTCTCCTGTGCATGAAAGTGAAAAGTGAAAGTGAAGTCGCTCAGTCGTGTCCAACTCTTCGAGACCCCACGGACTGCAGCCTACCAGGCTCCTCCATCCATGGGATTTTCCAGGCAAGAGTACTGGAGTGGGGTGCCATTGCCTTCTCCATTTCTGTATGCATGATGCGTTTAATTTAAATAAGCCTGTCTCACCTATCTAACTTGATTAAATGAGGATAGATTTTTTTTTCCCTCTCAGAAACTTGTTATGAGGAAATAACAGTCTTTGGTAAACCTCTTAGCAAAATAACGAATCCTCTTGTAATAGTGAGGTAGGAGACAGAGAGGCCCCAGGCTGAGCAGCTGCAGCCAGTCTCCCACTGACACTTTGAGATAAGATGGCAGAAGGAGCACTGGGCCCTGAGACAGTGACCACAGTTTCCTCATTCTTATGGTTAAGGGGATTTCTCAGCCTGACACAATGTGCAGAGAAAGTCCTCAGTTGTCCCCTCAGGAGTTCCATATGACACAGCTCTAGGGGAGGGGTCGAAGGATGGAGGAGGTGACAGCCCGTAATGTGTCCTGCCAACCTCCCTGAAACCTTTGCACTGGAATCCATCTTGGCTGAGAATCGTGCACACCCACCAGGAAGGACCCTGAGTCAGGCCAGTTATGGGCACAAGCAAGATGATTGGCCAGAGACAACCCGGAAGACTGCCCCCATGTAAGTGATCATGCCACCCCTATTGGGTGCAACTAACTCTGCGAGTTCACCCATATGCTCTTCCACACAAGCTTTGCTTCTGTTAATAATAACAGCCTTTAGGGGCTGGTTGATTCCATGTGCCACACCTGAATCTTTGAGATACCTGGTCCTGGAGGATACATCCCAGTATTGGAAAAATAATCATAGGGCTGTACAATCAAAATAAGCTCCCCAGGGAACCCCTGGCGACTGCAACATTTTTCTCTATTCAGGGAACTAAGTTCAGCTAAAGACATCTGATTCAGGGTTGCTGGGGATCTTGGGGACGCCGTGGACCCCTTCTAGATTAAAAGAAAGAAAGTGAAGTTGTTCAATCATGTCCAACTCTTTGTGACCCAAGGGCTGTAGCCTACCAGGCTCCTCAGTCCATGAAATTTTCCAGGCAAGAGTACTGGAGTGGGTTGCCATTTCCTTCTCCAGGGATTCTTCCTGACCCAAGGGTTGAACCCAGGTCTCCCACATTGCAGGCAGACACTTTGCCATCTGAGCCACCAGGGAAACCCATCTAGATTAAAGCCTTCTGGTAAATGTTTCTGGGATGCCGGATTACATTTCTAGGTTAGCCTCTTTGTTCTTGGTTGCAGCTTGTTCCACATGAGGGGACCTCCTCCTGAGTCAGAGGGAATACCTCTGTACTGTGTCCTTAAGAACTGGAAGCTGTTTAAATTAGATGGGCTAAGAAAAGAAAAACTTAAGTTTTTTTGTAATACTTCCTGGCTTTTATATAATTTGGGTGATGGAGAAAGATGGCGCCAAAATGGGTCTGGTAATCATCCCATCTTGCAGTTGGATCATTCTTGCCGCAGGTTGGAGCAGTGGACTGAGGTTCCCTGTGTCCCTTTACCGGAGTCCTGCCCTGTGCAGCTCAGAGGCCTGGGGAACCAGAGAATTCTCCCAGCATTCTAGACAGTCCTAGTTTAACTCCCCCCAACTCTCAGTGGGGAAACCGAGCCTCTCCTATTCCTACAAGTACCCCTAATTCTCCAGATCCCCCTGGCAAATCCCAAACCTTGCTGCCCTGTTCACCTCTAAACACACTGGTACCACACTTTGCCAACAAAGGTCCGTCTAGTCATGGCTGTGGTTTTTCCAGTAGTCAGGTATGGATGTGAGAGTTGGACTATAAAGAAAGCTGAGTGCTGAAGAATTGATGCTTTTGAACTGTGGTATTGGAGAAGACTCTTGAGAATCCCTTGGACTGAAAAGAGATGCAACCAGTCCATCTTAAAGGAGATCAATCCTCAGTGTTCATCAGAAGGAATGATGTTGAAGCTGAAACTCCAATACTTTGGCCATCTGATGCGAAGAACTGACTCATTGGGAAAGACCCTGATCCTGGGAAGGATTGAAGGCAGGAGGAAAAGGGGACAACAGAGGATGAGATGGTTGGATGGCATCACCGACTCAATGGACATGAGTTTGGGTAAACTCCAGGATTTGGTGATGGACAGGGAGGCCTGGCATGCTTCCGTCCGTGGGGTCACAAAGAGTCAGACATGACTGAGCAACTGAACTGAACTGAAGTGACCCCTGGATGAAAAAGCTAATCTCACCACTGAGGTATCTCATAGGTGGGACTTCCAGTCACCCAGGATCAGGGAGAAAGTGTCCTCCCAGGGAAGTGGCAAATGGCGAAAGCACAGTCAGAGTGCACACGCCCTTCTCTTTAGCTGATTCAGCGGGGTGCAAACAAAGACTGGGTCAGTTTTCTGAAGACCCTAGTAGATTTACTGAAGGATTTCAGGCCCTAACCCTGGCATTTGATTTAGCCTGGAAGGATGTCCAACTAATACCCACTACCTGCTGTACCTGTGAGGAGAAGCAGAGGGTTTGGCCCGCAGCCTCGGAGCACACTAAGCAGCTTGCCGGGGCCCAGCCCAGCGTCTGTGATGCGGGTGGGATGCAGAATCCCACTGCGGATGAGAACTTCCTGGTGGGAGTGAGGGCCAGGAACCACATGCTTCAGTGCCTATTAGAAGGAATGAGGAGTGCATTAGAAAACCAGTCAGCTATGAAAGGGTCAAGGAAGTGACCCAAGAGAAAGAAGAAAATCCAGCCCTCTCTTAGGGGCAACTTGTGGAGGCATTTAGAACATTTACTAACATAGACACCTCTACTCCTGAGGGTCAGTCCCTATTGGGATTACCTTTTATCATTCAGTTCACCCCTATGACATTAGGCGAAAACTTCAAATGTTACAATCAGGGCCACAAACCCTGATGCCCCACCTTCTAGAGGTGGCTTTTGGGGTAAAAAATCAAGCTGAGGAGAAGGCCAGAACTCCGCGTGAATTGAGGCAGGCCAGAGCCAAAGCTCAGCTGATAACGGTTGCTGTCGGACACGCTTTGCAACTTCAGGGCAACCGAGAGGGGACAGCAGGTGTCAACCATCAGTCCAGAGGTAAGACCAGCAAGGGGGAATGCTTCAAAGGCAAGTCAACTGACCATTGGGCCCGTGAATGCCGGAAGGAGCCTCCCAGGCCATGCCCAGTCTGCAGACAGACTAATCATTGGAGATGGGACTATTCTTTGTCCTGAAAAGGAAGAGGCACTCCTGCTTCTGAGATGACCATGGTGGGCTCCTGAGGTGTGCCAGCAGCTTCCCCCACGCCTGCCCTGAGATGTCTATCTCCATCAAGGAGCCCCGGGTCATCTCTGATGTGGCAGAAAGAAGATTGATTTTTTACTTGATACAGAAGCCACTGACTCTGGCCTGACTTCTTCCTCTGCACCTTTTTCCTCTAAAAGCTGCACAGTGACAGATGTCAGTGAAAAGGCTCACACCTGTTACTTCACTGGAATCACACTTGCCAGTTTGAACAGTGTTTGGTCTCATCATCTCACATGGTAGCAAAGTAATGCTCAAAATTTTCCAAGCGAGGCTTCAACTAAATGTGAACAGAGAACTTCTAGATGTTCAAACTGGATTTAGAAAAGGCAGAGAAACCAGAGATCAAATTGCCAACATCTGTTGGATCATAGAAAAAGCAGGAGAGTTCCAGAAAAACATGTACTTCTGCTTTAAAGACTATGCCAAAGCCTTTGACTGTGTGGATCACAACAAACTGGAAAATTCTTCAAGAGATGGGAATACCAGACCACCTGACCTGCCTCCTGAGAAATCTCTATGCAGGTCAAGAAGCAACAGTTAGAACTGGACATGAAACAATGGACTGGTTCCAAATAGGAAAAGCTGTATGTCAAAGCTATATATTGTCACTCTGCTTATTTAACTTATATGCAGAGTAGATCATGTGAAATGCCAGACTGGATGAAGCACAAATTGGAATCAAGATTTCTGGGAGAAATATCTATAACCTCAGATACACAGATGACACAACCCTTATGGCAGAAAGTGAAGAGGAACTAAAGAGCCTCTTGATGAAAGTGAAAGAGGAGAGTGAAAAAGGTGGCTTAAAACTCAGCATTCAAAAAATGAAGATCATGGCATCTGGTCCCATCACTTCATGGTAAATAAATGGAGAAACAATGGAAACAGTGAGAGACTTTATTTTCTTGGGCTCCAAAAATCACTGCAGATGGTGACTGCAGTCATGAAATCAAAAGTCACTTGCTCTTTGGAGGAAAAGCTATCACCAACCTAGACAGCATATTAAAAAGCAGAGACATAACTTTGCCATCAAAGGTCTGTATAGTCAAAGCTATGGCTTTTCCAGTAGTCATGTATGGATATGAGAGCTGGACCATAAAGAAGGCTGAGCATCAAAGAATTGATGCTTTTGAACTGTGGTGTTGGAGAAGACTCTTGAGAGTCCCTTGGATTGATCAAGGAGATTCAATCAGTCCATCCTAAAGGAAATCAGTCCTGAATATTCATCGGAAGGACTGATGCTTAAGCTGAAGCTCCAATACTTTGGCTACCTGATGTGAAGAGCTAATTCATTAGAAAAGACCCTGATGCTGCGAAAGATTGAAGGCAGGAGAAGAAGAGGACAACAGAGGATGAGATGGCATCACCGATTTGATGGACATGAGTTTGAGTAAGCTCCAGGAGTTGGTGATGGACAGCAAAGCCTGGCATGTTGCAGTCATGAGGTTGCAAAGAGTTGGACATGCCTGAGCAACTGAACTGAACTGAAGTGGACTGACATGCCCACTTTTGGTTGTCACTGACTGTCCTACCCCACTAATGGGGAGAGACCTTCTGAGTTCTTTTCTGAGTTCCCTAACCATATTATGGTTAGAAGGTCCTGAGCAGCGCCCCCTGCCCTTTTTTTTTTTTTTTTGTTAAGCCATGACTCTTGCCTATAAGCAGTAAACCCTGCAGTTTGGGACAGAGGAGTCCCTGAGAGGGCCATGAATGCCCAACCTGTAAAAATTAGCTTTAATCCAGAAGCTGCCTACTCTAACAAGAGACAATACCCCATGAGTTTTTAAGCAAAAAAAGAGTTATACAACCCCTCTTAGATAAATTCTTAAGACCTCTTGGTGCCCTGTCAGTCTCTTACCCCTGATCTGCTGGTTGTTAGGCCAAATGAGGAATATAGGATGGCGGATGGCCTCCGAGTGGTAAATGATACAGTGGTTCCTGTATATCCCCTTATGATTAATCCTTACAACATCTTAGTCCAGTTCCCTCAGGATGCTAAACGGTTTACCATGCTCAACCTCAAGGATGCCTTCTTTTGCATCCCAGTTCATCTCTCATCACAGTATCTGTTTGCCTTTGAGTGGACCAACTCCCACTTGGGTCAGATGCAACAATATACCCGGACAGTCTTGCCTTAGGGGTTTTGAGATAGCCCACACTTGCTCGCTCAGGCCCTAGGAAAGGAACTAAGGGAAATATGCCTAAAAGAAGGACCTATTCTACAGTATGTAGATATATTAATATATAGCTCCTCTATGGAGGCCTCAGATCAGAACACCATTGAAATTCTTAATTTCCTTGGGACTCGAGGTTATAGGGTCTCCCAGAAAAAGGTGCAGATCTCAAAGCAACAAGTTAAATATATGGGATACATTATAAATCCTGGAAGTAGACAGCTATCTCCAGATAGAAAATAAGCTGTATTAGGCCTAGATACTCCAAAGACAAAAAGACATCTCTACACCTTGGGCTTCCTAGGTGGTGCTAGTATTAAAGAACCCACCTGCCAATGTAGGAGACGTAAGAGATGCAGGCTCGACCCCTGGGCCGGGAAGATCCATCACAGCTCCTGCTCTGAGGCCTCCCAGTTGACAAAAGCCGTGCATCTGGTATGTTAAGTTTATTTCTTCGAGGTGGCAGCAGTTCCATGTCAAGATGATGGTGATGCAGGGATTCTAGCCACTCCCTAAGCCAGATTTTTCTGGACCAACAGCGGTCTCCCTGGGGCTCCACAGCCAGGCAGGATGAGGGTTCTGTGGCCCCAGTTAGGTAGGGTCCACAAGCCCGATGCCAGCCTGAAGAAGCTACAGAAGGTGGACCTTAAAAATTCCCTGGGGTCCAGGAATCTGAGAGGGGATGTGAGCTAGGCAATAGACGGGCCCCAGGCTGAGTTGCTGCAAACAGTCTCCTGTTGATACTTTGAGAGAAGATGCCATCAGGAGCATTGGGCCCTGAGACCACAATTTCCTCTTGTGGTCAAGGGGTTTTCTCATCCTGATGTGTGCAGAGAATGTCCTCAGTTGTCCTCTAAGGAATTCTGGATAATGCAACTCTAGGGGAGGGGAGAAGAAAGGAAGAGATGCCAGCCCATAATATGTCCTGCCAACCTCCCAGAAACCTTTGAGCCGACCAAGGAAGAACCCTGAGACAGGCCACATATGAGAACAAGCAAGATGACTGGCCAGACATAACCCAGAAGAGTGCCCTCATATAAGCAATCTAAGCAACCCCTACTGGGTGCAGCTCACTCTACGAGTTTGCCTTTATTTTCTTCCACACATGCTTTGCCTCCAATAAATGCTCTGTCTGCTGGTCTCTTATGAATTCTTTTGGCAAAGAAGACAAAGACAAATGTTTGTCATCAATGTTCTAGTCATTTCTGTGGTAGTCAATAGGAATGTTCACTGCTTTGATTTTTTCTGCTCTATACATTCAAATTTTTATATTTTCTACTTTTTTTTTTAATGTAAAAAGTGATCCATATTGTTAGTATCATTTTGAACAGTACGGATGCATGTAAACTGAAGAGTACTTAGGTTTTTCTGATACCATTCCTCAGTTTTCACTGTTGGTATTTTTGTATTTAGCTTTATAGGCTTCTGTTCTTTGTTTTAGACTATGTAAATATGTGCTCTCAGCTGTTCTTGTTGTTGGCTTGCCACAGAAATGGTTTTGTAGTATGTCCATTTTGTCTGCAATTTTCCTCCTTTTTGTATCTCTGTTATCTTTCTGTATATTGTGTTTTCTTAAATTAGGCCTTAATGTTTTAAGATGTTATAGTATTCATGTTTTGGTGCCCAGTTTTTCCTTCTTTGAAAAATATTTTTTTAAATGAGATTCTTGTCCATTAAAAAGATAATTTGCATTTTTTTTCACTCCACGGAGTTATCTACTATGACATTTTGATATGGAAGCCCATTTGGTTACTCTCAAAAATTACTTCGAGTAGATTATTTAGTAAGACTCTTAGAGTAAAATTAGTTCATTATTTTTCTAAGTTTTCAATTATTTTTACCATAGTCCTTCTTAAAGGTTTTTATACATTTACTTTTAAATATTTGATTCACTTTCATAGCATGAATGTGTATGATCAAATCTAAGTGGTATGTTCTTTTTTATATTTGTTGGGTCAGCATAAATGAATGTATTTATGTAAATGAATATATTGAGGAATTAAATATTCTATGAAATCATCATTTAAACTTTTAATAAGTGCAGGTTTCTAAAACAGACTTTCTAACGTGTTATTTTCTATAACATAGCCTTAAGATTACCAGTAAATGCTTCTTTGAACTATGTAAATGATCTCTTATTATTACATGAAAGTTCTTGTTTTTTTTGGTAAACATATAGAAATTCAATTTTACAATCATAAGAGAGATAAGAATAATGTAAAAATTTATTCTTTGTAAATATTACATTTCTTGTATAAGAGTAATTGTTAAACTAGTGTTCTGCATTTCCAAAAGGATGGTAATTGTATTTCCATTAGTTTGTTGGTTTTTAGCAAGGCTTCTGCTTCAATAAATAAACTTGTCTCTGGTTTTAATTTGAATAAAAAACTGAAGTCAGTGGTGTTTTTGTTTAACATAATTTATTTCCACATCTGAGTGTCCAAAATGTTTTAGATTTTTCTTAAATATATCAGTTTTTTTTTAAAAATATATCATTGTTTTTTATATGCATTCTCCTTTCAGTTTTTTACTGAAAGGAAAATGTAAATTAAAATTTAAACATGAAATTAAATTAAAAATTTAAAAAGAAGGGAAAATTAAATCACGTAAAACTCAAACATATATATATATATATATTTGTCCTTTTGCTCTTCTTTTTCTTCAGTTCTGCTTGGGAATTTGAAGGTCCAACTATCATCTATTGTCCTTCCAGAAAAATGACAGAACAAGTTACAGCTGAACTTAAAAAACTGAAGTTAGCCTGTGGAGCATACCATGCAGGACTGAGTGTTAACTTAAGGAAACAAGTTCATCATAGGTTCTTGAGAGATGAAATTCAGGTGTGAAGATGGATCATCATTACTGTCTTTTCCCCATACTGGAAATAGATATTTCTATAATAGTTATTTATGAATCTTTATTGAACATTTTCTTTGTGTTCCCCAACTTCCTCGCCCACCCCTGCCCCCCCACCCCCATGGAGGGATAATGTTTTTTGGTTTTTAATTAATTTTTTTAAAATTTTTAAAGTATATCTTATATTAGAGTATAGTTGATTTACAATGTTTTGTTAATATCACATATACATACTATATATAAAATAATAGGACTAACTAATAGGAACTAATAGGGACCTATGATACAGCACAAGTAACTGTTCAGAACTCTGTAATGACCTGTATGGGAATGGACTCTAAAAAAGAGGGGGTATATGTATACCCGATTCACTTTACTGTACGGCAGAAACTAACACATTGTAAAACAACATTGTAAGTCAACTATACGCTGTTAAAAATTAAAAGTTTCTTTAAAGTTGGAATTGAACTTCATAATTTAATCATGAAATATTATTTGTTTAAAATTGCAGTGGTAAAGAATCCCCCTGCCAATGCAGGAGACATAAGAGTTGTGGGTTCGGTCCCTGGGTTGGGAAGATCCCCTGGAGTAGGAAATGGCAACCCATTCCAGTATTAGTTGCCTGGAAAGTTCCATGGACAGAGGAGCCTGGTGGGCTACAGTTCATGGGGTCCAGTTCGACATGACTGAGCACGAGCCCGAAAATGGGAAAACAGCAATGTATATTAAAAAATTTCAGGTGTGCATCCAGGTGATTCATTCGTGCATATACATTTGAGTACCGTTTTGATGCGCATAAAGCTGTCACTGTGATAGAATCAGTGTAAAACATGGAAGATAGGTAAGAAAACTGTTGCAGGCTGGTATCAATGGCAGCCTATACATAGAATGGTGTTTAGGTTCACAGAGGAGGGGACACAAGCTGTTAAGGTAGATTGTCAAATGAAGTTGTACACCCAGGAATAAGCAGTTTGAGTAGAATCTGAACAAGTGAACAGAAGTTCATCAGGTATGCGTGGCTGGGGGTGATGAAGGATAAGGAATTGATTATAGAATTCCTGGAAGAAGGACTGATGTGTGCAAGGCACTTTGATATAAGAGAGCATACTGGGTTCAAGGAATTGTGAGTAGTTTGCAGTGGTTGGAGATGAAGTCTGGAGTAGGAGGGACACAAGTATGGGTAAAATGGCAGGAACAGGTGGAGACTTAGGGAGAGAGTTGGATTGGTTGTTTGCCCAGGTTATAGAGGATCTTAAAACTTTGCAGAGAGGCAAGCTGGAGTTGGTGTGAAGTTCCCTTATTTTTTCCAGACACGCTGTAGGATTTTTTTATTTAAATGAAATTCCATCTAACAGGTAGGACAGATTAAAGTAGAAATGGCCTTGTTGAAGTTGATGTGATGGAGAACCAAGTCCAGGAACGTCCCTGACACCATGTCAGTGTCTTGGGGGTTGTCTTAAAATCTTCAGAATTCTGCAAAACAGAACTTGAAAACCACTGCGACAGACTGCTCTGTTTTTGAGCAAGATAGTAGTATTACAGAAACATTGGACCGGGAGCACTAAGTAGTATTGATCTGAAGGAGAGAAGAAAGGTATGGGTGAAGTTCACAGGAGGTGCTGCGGCTGAGATTCTTATGGTTAGAATCCTGGTTCAGTGGGTGTCACGAGGATTATTTTGGAGGATTTCAATTGAAACATGGGAGTAG
Organism: Cervus elaphus; assembly: GCF_910594005.1. NCBI lineage: Eukaryota > Metazoa > Chordata > Mammalia > Artiodactyla > Cervidae > Cervus > Cervus elaphus. The sequence goes on from NC_057846.1 coordinate 34,443,379, forward strand.
GTTTAAATCAACACTATTAACATATCCACCCCCTGTCAATATACGCCTGGAATAGTCCTCATCTCAAATTGAGAGGAACTTAGCTTCCGTTTTGCATTTTCTGTCCAATAGATCATCCACTTCCTATGTATCTAGAACTTTGCACATGCAGCTCATTGTGCATTTTCAGGCTGCAGTATGTATCTGCCTGGAGGCATCTGTTCTCTTTCTTCCTCTTCTTTCCAAAGCAAGACCAGCTATCACAGCTGCCTGGAATAGAGGTTTTCTCCAAATCCTTAAATGCTTATATGTTTATTCTGTTATCTCTGAAGCTTGAAAATTATCAGATAAAGTTCATTAGCTGCTGCTTACTAAATCTTAACAATTGATCTTTGCGTCAATAATTGACCAGTGGTTTCTTCTGTCTTGGCGTATTACTAATTATTTATTTAGATAGAAACATCTCCTAGAGACATGAGGAAGACGAGATTTTTTTTCTTTCCTATATTTCATAATGAAATCTAACCACATTTGGATGTAGATTTGCGTTTTAAGTCTGTGATCAGTCTTTTAATCCTGGCTTTTAATTTTATGTCCTTTGTATTTTATTTGCCTTTTCAAGATGGCTTGAATTCCTTTCCTTTTTGGGATGAGGTTATGAGTAAATTACTTGATAAAGTATTTTTGTTTACACCTGAGAAGTTCTAATGATATTTTGAAAATCATATCTGTAGAATAGATTGATCTCTTTTAAAGATAGTGTCATGAAAAAAATTAGATCTTAAAAATTTTCATCATACACACACATAGACACACATACATATACATACATACAGTAATCATGTGAGGTGATGGAGGTGTTAACCTTACTAAAGTTATCAATCATGTCACAATATATATGTATATCAAATCATGTTATATATGGTAAACTTACATAATGTTATAATTCAGTTATATCAATAAAGTTGGAAAAATTGAATAAGAAATAACATTTAAAACATAAGTATTGGGATTATTATTAGATTGCTTTTTTACTCAAATATAGTAAAACTGACTAGTTGTATTCACACAAAGCTTTTTCTTAATATTATTTCCATTCCTATGTTTATTTTCTTTCATATTTCTCATACTTCCCTTTATTTGTCCTTCCTGCCTTTCTTTTTTTTCTACTCTTGGTACCTCTTAACACGTTTTTGTTTCAAATGGCCCTTTAATATTTACCACTTATGCACACACATAGTTTAACAAACTAAATAGTTCTCTGGTGCTTAAAATGAAAAGTATAAGCCATCATTCCTTCCTGCTTCTTTTTCCTACTCTTAGCTTTTTTAGCGTATCCCTTTGGTGTTTGCCACTGTATCTTGCAATAATTTGCTTGTGCTGCTACTAGTTTACTTATTATTTGCCTGTTAGATTTAGGCATTATCTCTCAATTCCCCACTATGAAAGGTGAAAGTGTAGCTCTTTGACATCCTTTCCTGCCCTTCTCATTGCATCCAGAAGTTTCTGCCCCCTCTTTACCCAATATATTAATATCATAATTTTGATTAGATCAGTATACTCAAATATTATGTTTCTGTATTCTTTATAAATGCTCTTTATATGTAAGGCATGTAGTATACTTAGAGTTGCTTGTACATTTTTTGTATTCTAATTAATACCTTTCAAGAAATGTGTTTAGTTTTTTTTGACAATTATCACTAATTTTCCCCTAGAATTTCCCCTAGTCATGTAAATCTCACCTCTGTATATTCGTTCCTGTTATACCAGTTTTATCCTTTTAAATTTGCAGGGAGAAATTCATATTTCATTCTATATCTTTAATGAGCAGCTTCCTTCTGCCTTTAGCTTCCCTGGTGGCTCAGATGGTTAAGAATCCTCCTATGATGTAGGAGACCCGGGGTTCGACCCCTGGGTTGGGAAGCTCCCCTGGAGGAGGGAATGGTTACCCACTCCATGATTCTTGCCTGAAGGATCCTATGGACAGAGAAGCCTGGTGGACTACAGTCCTGGGGTCACAAAGAGTCAGACACAACTGAGCATGCCCCACACCTGTCTTTCTACCTTAGACTACTGCTAGAAAAATTAAGATGCAGTCTTGAAACTTCAAAATAACCCAAAGGCTCATTTACTATAATAAATATTTTAAGAGTCTCTTTTGTGTCCTGTATTTATATGCTTTTAAAAGAACCATGATATTCGCTGCTTTTTGTAGAAAGGGAACACATCCTATTTGATGGTCACCAGTCCTAAATCTGTAAATTGGGCAGATAGTTTTTTAAGCTGTAAGTGATTTGTCAAAATTATATTAAATTCCCTGGTGGCTCAGATGGTAAAGAGTCGGCCTGCAATGCAGGAGATCCAGGTTTGATCCCTGGGTCGGGAAGACCCTCTGGAGAAGGAAATGGCAACCCACTCCAGTATTCTTGCTTAGAAAATCCCATGGATGGAGGAGCCTGGCGGGCTACAGTCCGTGGGGTTGCAAAGAGTCGGACACGACTGAGTGACTTTACTTTCACTTTCATATTAAATTCAGTTGCATGCCCGGGACTGTAATGGATGAACTAATTGTACTTACCAAAGGGAAACATGTAAGGTTTTAGTTCCGCTAAATGTTTGTCAAACTCTGTCGTTATTTATCTGCAGTGTGTCATCGCTACCGTAGCTTTTGGAATGGGCATTAATAAAGCTGACATTCGCCAAGTCATTCATTACGGTGCTCCTAAGGAAATGGAATCCTATTACCAGGAGATTGGTAGAGCTGGCCGAGATGGACTTCAAAGTTCTTGTCACGTTCTCTGGGCTCCAGCAGACATGAACCTAAATCGGTAAAAACATTCATTGCTTTCACCCTTGCAGATTTCCTTCTTTCCATATGAACTTCAAGTATTTGAGGCAACATTCAAAATTTAAACTAATATGTGTAAGTGCATTTAAAACCAAAAGAAAACCCAAGACGTTTAAGAAGATTTGTGGTGAGTTGCCACCCAGAGGAGATGAACTCATTTCATGTATACATCTTTGTGTGAAGATTTAACTAAACCAGCACTATACTGGGAATGTAATGTAGATCTTGTGGAACACTTTCAAAATGTTGTTCGTTGATGATTTGTTTTTCTCTTCAGTTCTCTCAAGTTTTGATATGTCTTCAGCCATAGTTACTTTAGATACCATTTATTTTGTTTTTTTCTTCTCATGCTGCCGTGGTGCTTATTCCAAATGATTTCTGTCAATTCCAGTTTGGCTCTAATTACCATTTTTGTTTCTTTTGTTTGTTCTGTGAGAGCATGTCTGCTCTCCTTGCCCATGTGAGTGATCATGTTGCTCTGTACTGACTGACTGCCATGGAAAAATACTGCGCTTAGTATTTAGAGGCAGGAAAGCCTTACTACTTAAATACTAAACAGGTATTTTGTTGGCATTTATGTTCTGTGAGATTGATGTTGAAAAGAAAACTTCATCTTGCAGAATTTTAGTGGCAGGATTTGCCAATTTATTCCTTCACCCATAGGAAAAAAAATTCAAGATAAGAAACATGTATGTGGTGGACTTATTGGCCATTTTATTAAAGTAGTGAGAGTGCCTATCTAATAGAGTTTTTATTTTTATTTATTACTCAACAATTTTTTTTAACACTATGTCCCAAGCATTATGCTCTGTGCTGAGTGTCCAATGGTAAATAAAAATAGATGTAAATAGTACCTGTTTTTATAGTGTTTACTATACAATGGGAGTGACAGATCTTAATCACAGAATCATACAACTGTGGGTACATAGGGTTCATTTTACTGCTCTCTTTGTGTTTGAAAATTTCAATAACCAAAAGTTCTTTTGGAAAGGATCGTGCAAATATGTGTAATGGTATAGCTATTATGTGCTATGAAGGAAATTTGCCTTGAATAGCCAGTGTAATATTAGGTGTGTGTTTACCCACTTATAAAGATCAGGTAAGTCTTCCTTGAGGAACTAATGAGTTAACTTGAGGTATGAGAGAAGAATAGAGATTAATTAGGTAAGAATGTTTGCTATAAATTTTAAGCTTCTCCTTTTAGGAATAGTCAGTAGCTTTTGTTTCTTATTGTTATGCCTTTGACACTAGTGTCTTTGTAAAGCTTTTTATAAGCTAATTTAAAATAATTGGGATAGAACACAGCTTTGCATACCACTATTAAATTTGGGGTTGTTAAAAACATTTGGGATTGTATCAAACATAAGTTCATTCCTACTAGTTCTGATTTTATTTGTGCATTGTGTTAAAGACGCTGAAGACTTAACAACTTAAGTTTTGTATTGTGGCTTGTCAGGTTCATCAGTGGATACAATTTCTGTTTATCTGAGTCTCAAAGATATTTTAAATGGTTATCTCATTAAGATATAACGGAGGTTAACAGTGAGCAGTAATCAAATAGTGTTGCCAGAAAACCCATACTTGAATCTTTAATACAGACAGGTTGTTCTTTGTATCCATACTACAGGAAATAAAACTGTAGGGTAAATCAGCATAAAAAATATTTCAGCAAGGATCGAGGCCCCAATCTGTGCTATCCTATGACAAACCTCTTCTATTAGAGAAGAGAGAGTTTTAGAATAAATGGAATAGCTGATTTTCAGATGAAAAGATCACTGTAATTCATGAAATGTTTAGAGCCTGTCTTATGCTAGAATCCTGTGACTAAGAGAAGAAACTTGTCTGGTCATCAGTGTAAATATGCAACTAAAATTTTTTTATCATAGAAGCCATACTGTTGGCAAAGTCTCAGTGTCTGCAGTTGCTAGTCATTATTTGAAACAATCAAACCCCAGATAGTTACTGTAATCTTTGTTTAAAGGGGATAATTTGCAAATTAATCTCAGTTTAATAAGTCTTCCACTGGCTCCAACTGATTTCTAGTTAGGGTATTGCTTTCAGAATATTTATTCTTTTTCAACTTCTTTTTACTCTGTGGAATATTATACATTAACTATTTTGGTAGTCCCAGAAGAAGAACAAATATTCATTTGATTTGTTGTTAGAAACTTGTTATTTTATTTCCTTCAATTTGTTAGCAAAACTGATGTGTTAAGTCTTGGTCATTGGAACCAAAAATAAGGGATCTTGTTCTCAGAGTGTGGGCATTTGTTTCCTTTGTTCTTTCTGAGGAAAAGGAGGTGACTCAAACAAACAAATCATTGCAAAATAGGGACCAAATTTTTAGCCCATGAGCTAGGAATGACATTGGATGGCTGAACTAGGAACTAGAGTCAGTCGTTGGAAGAGACTTTTTAGAGAAATTACATGGAAGGGTACAGTGGTTGGTGGTGTCAGTGGATAAGAATTTTTGAATAAGAGGTCATTTGTGTGTTCAGACTTTCCAGACCTCTAACTGGATTCCCTCTTGGTATCATCCTTAAGAATTGTACTTCTGTCAGTACTTTTATCAGTCAGAAGGTTGTATAGTCAAAATATGAGTGAATCAGTTCCCTTTTGATGAGGAGAAGTATTATCACCTAGATCTTGTAGGTTGGGTTGTTTTCTTTTGAAATATTTGTAACCTATTCAACTCAGACTTATATTTATTCTTGGAAAGATATGCAAAGTCTATTTGGGAGATTCTCATCATCTAATATGTGATAGTCATGGAATTTCTTCACAGAAGAGTAAAATTAAGAGAGTCAGCATAAGGTATAGGAGTGATACTTTAAAAAAAGTCTTTTGTGTTATTTTAAAAGTTTATATAAATTCAGCATTATGGGGAAAGAAGTTTGAGGGAGGAACTTAATTTTGATAATTTTCTGATGTCTGGTCAGTCAGTTCAGTTCAGTGGCTCAGTCTTGTCCAACTCTTTGCAACCCCATGGACTGTAGCACGCCAGGCTTCCCTGTCCATCACCACCTCCCAGAGCCTACTCAAACTCATGTCTATCCAGTCGGTGATGCCATCCTACCATCTCATTTTCTGTCATCCCCTTCTCCTTCCATCTTCAATCTTTCCCAGCATCAGGGTCTTTTCCAATGAGTCAGTTCTTTGCATCAGGTGGCCAAAGTATTGGAGTTTCAGCTTCAGCGTCAGTCCTTCCAGTGAGTATTTAGGACTGATTTCCTTTGGATTGACTGGTTGGATCTCCTTGCTGTCCATGGGACTCTCAAGAGTCTTCTCCAACACCACCATTCAGAAGCATCAATTCTTTGGCGCTCAGCTTTCTTTATAGTCCATATCCATATCCATACATGACTACTGGAAAAACCATAGCTTTGACTAGATGGACCTTTGTTGGCAAAGTAATGAATGTCTCTGCTTTTTAATATGCTATCTAGGTTTGTCATAGATTTTCTTCCAAGGAGCAAGTGTCTTTAGTTTCATGGCTGCAGTCACCATCTGTAGTCATTTTGGAGTCCCAAAAAATAAAGTCTCTCACTGTTTCCATTGTTACCTATCGATTTGCCATGAAGTAATGGGACCGGATGCCATGATCTTAGTTTTTTGAATGTTGAGTTTTAAGTCAAATTTTTCACTCTCCTCTTTCATTTTAATCAAGAGGCTTTTTAGTTCTTCTTTGCTTTCTGCCATAAGGGTTGTGTCATCTGCGTATCTAAGGTTATTGATATTTCTCCTGGCAATCTTGATTCCAGCTGTGCTTCATCCAGCCCAGCATTTCGCATGATGTACTCTGCATATAAGTTAACTAAGCAGGGTGACAATATACAGCCTTGACGTACTCCTTTCCCAATTTGAAACCAGTCTGTTGTTCTATGTGCAGTGATGTCCGGTAAAACCCCATAATACAAAGAGGTAGTTTTTAGAAGGCTGAGAAGTTTTCTGAAGAGCTGAAGTGGTAAAGGCTCATATTTGGATCATGAGTGTTTTCAGTATTCCTTATATAGATTAGATGCCTTAGTTTCTCATGTAAAATAACTTTAATCTTTTACTGGAAAAATATAAAATTTATATAAATTTATATATAAAAATCTATATAAATTTATATTAAAATTTATATAAAATATAAAAAAATATAAAAATTCATGAACAGTAGAACGATTGCCAAAAAAGGAAGTAGCATATACGCCAAAATGAAAAACAACTTTAGAGTGTTAACCAGTTTTTCATAGGCAATGAAAAAGTTGATATTTGGACATAGGTAGCCTTCCTTCAAGGAGAAGGCAATGGCACCCCACTCCAGTACTCTTGCCTGGAAAATCCCATGGACGGAGGAGCCTGGTAGGCTGCAGTCCATGGGGTCACAAAGAGTCAGACATGACTGAGTGACTTCACTTTCACTTTTCACTCTTATACATTGGAGAAGGAAATGGCAACCCACCCCAGTGTTCTTGCCTGGAGAATCCCAGGAATGGGGTCCCACAGAGTCGGACACAACTGAAGTGACTTAGCAGCAGCATTCTTTAAAAGGCAATTTTCATAAAAATCAGAAAAATGCCTAGCTCTTGTGGGGGCATTGACTGGAAAGGGATCCAATAACTTTCTGAGATGATAGAAATATTTTTTGTCTTGTTAGTGGTGTGGATATTTTAGGTTACAAAAAATAAGCAGTAATAAATAAACTGCTAATACAATTTTAATATTACTGTGATATTTTTAATTGACAGGCACCTCCTTGGTGAGATACGCAGTGAAAAGTTTCGATTATACAAATTAAAGATGATGGCGAAGATGGAAAAATATCTTTATTCCAGCAAGTGTAGGCGACTGTAGGTATTGTTTATTTTATATCACTTAATAACAAGGATATATAGATGATACTCTTAAGAAAAATGTTTTACAGAATAATTAGAAATACTTAGAAAATATTTGCTGTTGTTACATATGTGCTGAATTTTTAAGGCAACTTTCTTTGTGCCTCAATAAAGTGAAGCAAAATAATGAGGTCTCAGCTGAATCAGTTAATGTTGATTTCTCCTCATTATTTTCAACAATGAATTTAACATATATGTTTTTGTTCTTTTATTTAATTTTAAATTTTGTCTTGGGTAGAATCATCTTGTCTCATTTTGAAGACAAACAACTACGAAAGGCCTCCGCAGGAATTATGGGAACTGAAAACTGCTGTGATAATTGCAGGTCCAGGTACGTTTTTCTTCTAGATGGACATTCTAAAAATCTTCCTTTGTTTCTTTCTTTTCCTTTTCAAATGATTTTAAATTGATTTTTTATTGCAGTTTTTAAAAAAACTAAATAATGAATTTATTTATTTAAAAAGAGGACAAAGCAAGCAGTATTATAACATTTTACTTTTATAGAGAGGTAAACCAATAAGATGGTAGACCTAAATCTAAACATATCAATAGTTACATTAAATGCAAATGGTCTAAAGACTCCATCTAAAGAAATTGTTAGAATTGGTTTAAAAATATGACCCAACCATATGCAGTCTACAAAAAATTCACTACAGATATAATTATATAAGTTGATTAAAAATAAAAGGATACATACATTGTAAAGCAGTTAAACTCCAATTAAAAAATAAATAAGAATTGAAAAAAAAAAGATAAAAAACTGTATAGCTGTATACCATGAAGACATTAATCAAAAGAAAGCTGGAGTTATTTTTAATGGCAGATAATGAAGATTTTGGGGAAAAAGTATTACCAGGGTTACAGAAGGATATTACATGGTGATAAAACAGTCAATTTATGAATGTATTAGTCAGGGTTCTCCAGAGAAACAGATCACATTTGTGTATATACACATACTCACACATATATACAGAGAATGAGAATAAATGAGAGAGAGAGGTTGATTTTAAGGAATTGGCTCATGCTGTTTGTAAGGATTGACAGGTCTGAAATCTGGATCTAATTGACTTTTATAGACCGTTTGTCAACAGGAACTACACATTCTTTTCAGGTGCAACTGTAATGTTCTTGAAAATAGACTGTATTTTGGGTCATAAAACCAGTATTAACACACTTAAAAGATTTGTATTTATACAGAATATATTTTCTAACTAAAATGGAATGAAACTAGAAATCAATAGAAAGATAAGAGGCAAGTCTCCAAATACTTGGAAATTAAGCAACACACTACTAAATAATCTTGTCAAAGAGGAAGTCACTAGTTAAGTCAGAAAATATTTTGAACTGAGTGAAATGAAAATGCAAAATATATGGGATAGAACTAAAGTGATACGGAAATGGAAAATTAGAGCATTAAATACTTACAATAGAAGAAAGATTTCAAATTAGTAATTAAGCTTCTACCTTAAGAAACTAGCAAATAGAGATAAAGTAAGCTTAAAGGCAGCCAAAAAAAAAAAAAAAAAAAAGAAAGGAAAGAGTAAAGATAAGGGACTAAATCAGTGAAATAGAAAATAGGAAAACAATTGAGAAAAGCACTGAACTCAAAAGCTCATTCTTTGAAAAGGTCAATAAAATTGACAGAGACTCCTAAAAAGGAAAAAAAAAAAAAACAAAAGAAGAGACAGATTACCAATATCTGGAATGAAAGAGGAATTCCACAGACATTAAAAGGATAATGAGAAAACACTATGAGTAATTCAGTGCACATACATTCAGTAATTTAGATAAAATGGACCAGTTCCTTGAAAATTCTTAATGGCACCTTAAACAAGAAAACCCCTACAAATATGTAAAGCACCCGACTGACATAATAGCTGGAAAAAAATCGACAAATTTACCATCAAAGTAGGATTTCAGTTCAGGTCAGTTCAGTCACTCAGTCGTGTGCGACTGTTTGTGACCCCATGGACTACAGCACGCCAGGCTTCCCTGTCCTGGAGCTGGCTCAGAATCATGTCCGTTGAGTAGGTGATGCCATCCAACCATCTCATCCTCTGTTGTCCCCTTCTCCTCCTGCCTTCAATCTTTCCCAGTATCAGGATCTTTTCCAGTGAGTTAGTTCTTTGCATCAGCTGGCTACAGTATTGGAGCTTCAACTTCAGCATCAGGCCTTCCAATGAATATTCAGGACTGATTTCCTTTAGGATTTGATCTCCTTACAGTCCAAGGAACTCTCAAGAGTCTTTTCCAGCACCACAGTTCAAAACCATCAATTCTTCAGTGCTCAGCTGTCTTTATGGTCCCAACTCTCACATCCATATATAACTACTGGAAAAATCATAGCTTTGACTAGATGAACCTTTATCGGCAAAGTAGTCTCTGCTTTTTAATATGCTAGATTGGTCATAACTTTTCTTCCAAGAAGCAAACGTCTTTTAATTTCATGGCTGCAGTCACCATCTGCAGTGATTTTGGAGCCCCCAAAAATGAAGTCTCTCAGTTTCCATTGTTTCCACTGTTTGCCATGAAGTGATGGGACCAGATGCCATGATCTTAGTTTTTTGAATGTTGAGTTTTAAGCCAGCTTTTTCACTCTCCTCTTTCATTTTAATCAAGTGGTTCTTGAGTTCCTCTTCACTTTCTGCCATAAAGGTGGTGTCATCTGCATTTCTGAGGTTATTGATATTTTTGCCAGCAATCTTGATTCCAGCTTGTAATTCATCCAGCCCAGCATTTCGCATGATGTATATAGGTTAAATAAACAGGGTGACAATATATAGCCTTGATGTACTCCTTTTCCAATTTGGAACCAGTCCGTTGATCCATGTCTGGTTCTAACTATTGCTTCCTGAGCAGCATACAGATTTCTTAGGAGGCAGGTCAGGTGGTCTGGTATTCCCATCTCTTTAAGAATTTTCCAGTTTGTTGTGATCCACACAGTCAAAGGCTTTTGCATAAACAATGAAGCAGAAGTAGATGTTTTGGTGGAATTCTCTTGTTTTTTCTGCAGTCCAGCAGAGGATGGCAATTTGATCTATGGTTCCTCTGCGTTTTCTAAATCCAGCTTGAATATCTGGAAGTTCTCGGTTCATGTACTCTTAAAGCCTAGTTTGGAGAATTTTGAGCATTACTTTGCTAAGCGTGTGAGATGAGTGCAGTTGTGCAGTAGTTTGAGCATTCTTTGGCATTTCCTTTCTTTGGGATTGGAATGAAAACTGACTTTTCCCATCCTGTGACCACTGTTGAGTTTTCCAAATTTGCTGGCATATTGAGTGCAGCACTTTCACAGCATCATCTTTTAGGATTTGAAATAGCTCAGTTGGAATTCCATCACTTCCCCTCTCTTTGTTCATAGTGATGTTTCCTAAGGCCCACTTGACTTAGCACTCCAGGATGTCTGGCTCTCGGTGAGTGATCACACCATCGTGGTTATCTGGGTCATTAACATCTTTTTTTGTGTAGTTCTTCTGTGTATTCTTACCACCTCTTCTTAATATCTTCTGCTTCTGTTAGGTCCATTCCATTTCTGTCCTTTATTGTGCTCATCTTTGTATGAAATGTTCCCTTGGTATCTCTTAATTTTCTTGAAGAGATCTCTAGTCTTTCCCATTCTCTTGTTTTCCTCTAGTTCTTTGCAGTGATCACTTTGGAAGGCTTTTTTTTATCTCTTCATGCTATTCTTTGGAACTCTGTGTTCAGATTTTCTCCTTTGCTTTTCGCTTCTCTTCTTTTCTCAGCTATTTGTCAGGCCTCCTCAGACAACCATTTTGCCTTTTGCATTTCTTTTTCTTGGGGATGTTCTTGATCACGGCCTCCTGTACAGCATCACAAACCTCTGTCCATAGTTCTTCAGGCACTCTGTCAGATCTAATCCCTTGAATCCATTTGCCACATCCACTGTATAATCGTAAGGGATTTGATTTAGGTCATACCTGAATGGTTTTCCCTACTTGGCTTCAGTTAAAGTCTGAATTTTACATTAAGGAGCTCATGATCAGAGCCATGGTCAGCTCCCAGTGTTGTTTTTGCTGACTGTATAGAGCTTCTGCATCTTTGGCTGCAAAGAATATAATCAGTCTGATTTCAGTATTGACCACCTGGTGATGTCCGTGTGTAGAGTTGTCTCTTGTGTTATTGGAAGAGGGTGTTTGCGATGACCAGTGCATCCTCTTCACAAAATTCTATTAGCCTTTGCCGTGTTTCATTCTGTACTCCAAGGCCAAACTTGCCTGTTGATCCAGGTATCTCTTGACTTCCTACTTTTGCATTCTAGTCCCCTGTGATGAAAAGGACATCTTTTTTTGGTATTAGTTCTAGAAGGTCTTATAGGTCTTGCATTGAACCATTCAACTTCACCTTCTTCAGCATTTGTGGTTGAGGTATATACTTGGATTACACAGAAAACTAACCAAGCTTATCACATGGATCACAGTCTTCTCTAACTGAATACAACCATGAGCCATGCCGTGTAGGGCCACCTAAGATGGACGGGTCATGGTGGAGAGTTCTGACAAAATATGGTCCACTGGAGAAGGGGATGGCAAACCACTTTCGTATTCTTGCCTTGAGAGCCCCATGAGCAGTATGAAAAGAACAAAAGATAATGACACTGAAAGACGAACTCCCCAGGTCGATAGTGCCCAATATGCTACTGGAGAAGAGTGGAGAAATAGCTCCAGAAAGACTCAAGAGGCTGAGCCAAAGCAAAAACAACCCTCAGTTGTGGATGTGACTGGTGATGGAAGTAAAGTCCAATGCTGTAAAGAACATTGTTGCATCGGAACCTGGAATGTTAGGTCCATGAATCAAGGTAAATGGATGTGGTCAAACAGGAGATGGCAAGAGTGAACTTCGACATTTTAGGAATCAGTGAACTAAAATGGACCAGAACAGGCGAATTTAATTCAGATGACTGTTATGTCTACTACTGTGAGCAAGAATCCCTTAGAAGAAATGGGGTAGCCCTCATAGTCAACAAAAGAGTCCAAAATGCAGTACTTCTTTGCAATCTCAAAAACAACAGAATGATCTCTGTTCTTTTCAAAGGCAGACCATTCAATATCACGATAATGCAAGTCTATGCCCCAAAGTAGGAGAGGTTGATGTAATTTTTAGTTTTTGGTAGGCTAAGAAATAAAAAAGTAGGAAGCAATAGGTAATCTGGTTAATACAGTAACAAGTTTGATTTATCGATTTGTGGTATATAGAGAAGCCTATATCAAGCAGTTAGAGTAATATGTCTCAGACATTTTTACTTCATGACCCATATAGTTAATGATATTACTTGTATAGCACATGAAGCTACTTGAGTCTAGATTGTGTTCAGAACTCTACGGTCTGAAGGGATTAGCCTTCAGCACAGCTATAATCTATTTGCAACATCATGGCTGGGGAGCACTGAATTAGAGACTACTTCTCAAACATAGGTAGTATATTTATAAGCAGTGGTTGGCAAACTGTGGCCCCTGGACGAAATGCACTTGCAGCTGGTTTTCATAAATAAAGTTTTCTTGGAACACAGATGTGTACTTTTGTTTATGTGTTATCTGTGACTGTTTTCAAAGTTGAGCTAAGTAGTTGTGACACAGAGATCATATGGTTCACAAAACCTAAGCTATTTGCTGTCTGACCATTTATAGGAAAAGTTTTCTGACCTCTGTGTTAGACTGTTTCAAATTTTTAGTGTCTTGATATCAAACACACTACATTTTCTGGCCAGAATGTAACTGAATTCGAAGTAAACAGAGGGTAAGCAGAAAAATTCTCATTCATTTTGAAATTTAAAATAATGTTTTACAATAACTCATCAATCAAGGGAAAACTCAAACTGGAAATTAAAACATTTTTAGAACTTAGTGATAATTACGGTAATGTACACTACAATTTGTATGCTGCAGCATAGGTGGTACTTTTTTTTTTTTAATTTTTTTTTTTTTATTAGTTGGAGGCTAGTTACTTCACAACATTTCAGTGGGTTTTGTCATACATTGATATGAATCAGCCATGGATTTACACGTATTCCCCATCCCGATCCCCGCTCCCACCTCCCTCTCCACCCGATTCCTCTGGGTCTACCCAGTGCACCAGGCCGGAGCACTTGTCTCATGCATCCCACCTGGGCTGGTGATCTGTTTCACCATAGATAGTATACATGCTGTTCTTTTGAAACATCCCACCCTCACCTTCTCCCACAGAGTTCAAAAGTCTGTTCTGTACTTCTGTGTCTCTTTTTCTGTTTTGCATATAGGGTTATCGTTACCATCTTTCTAAATTCCATATATATGTGTTAGTATGCTGTAATGTTCTTTATCTTTCTGGCTTACTTCACTCTGTATAAGGGGCTCCAGCTTCATCCATCTCATTAGGACTGGTTCAAATGAATTCTTTTTAATGGCTGAGTAATATTCCATGGTGTATATGTACCACAGCTTCCTTATCCATTCATCTGCTGATGGGCATCTAGGTTGCTTCCATGTCCTGGCTATTATAAACAGTGCTGCGATGAACATTGGGGTGCACGTGTCTCTTTCAGATCTGGTTTCCTCAGTGTGTATGCCCAGAAGTGGGATTGCTGGGTCATATGGCAGTTCTATTTCCAGTTTTTTAAGAAATCTCCACACTGTTTTCCATAGCGGCTGTACTAGTTTGCATTCCCACCAACAGTGTAAGAGGGTTCCCTTTTCTCCACACCCTCTCCAGCATTTATTGCTTGTAGACTTTTGGATAGCAGCCATCCTGACTGGCATGTAATGGTACCTCATTGTGGTTTTGATTTGCATTTCTCTAATAATGAGTGATGTTGAGCATCTTTTCATGTGTTTGTTAGCCATCTGTATGTCTTCTTTGGAGAAATGTCTGTTTAGTTCTTTGGCCCATTTTTTGATTGGGTCATTTATTTTTCTGGAATTGAGCTGCAGGAGTTGCTTGTATATTTTTGAGATTAATCCTTTGTTTGTTCATTTGCTATTATATTCTCCCAATCTGAGGGCTGTCTTTTCACCTTACTTATAGTTTCCTTTGTAGTGCAAAAGCTTTTAAGTTTCATTAGGTCCCATTTGTTTAGTTTTGCTTTTATTTCCAATATTCTGGGAGGTGGATCATAGAGGATCTTGCTGTGATTTATGTCGGAGAGTGTTTTGCCTATGTTCTCCTCTAGGAGTTTTATAGTTTCTGGTCTTAAATTTAGATCTTTAATCCATTTTGAGTTTATTTTTGTGTATGGTGTTAGAAAGTGTTCTAGTTTCATTCTTTTACAAGTGGTTGACCAGTTTTCCCAGCACCACTTGTTAAAGAGGTTGTCTTTTTTCCATTGTATATCCTTGCCTCCTTTGTCAAAGATAAGGTGTCCATAGGTTCGTGGATTTATCTCTGGGCTTTCTATTCTGTTCCATTGATCTATATTTCTGTCTTTGTGCCAGTACCATACTGTCTTGATGACTGTGGCTTTGTAGTAGAGTCTGAAGTCAGGCAGGTTGATTCCTCCAGTTCCATTCTTCTTTCTCAAGATTACTTTGGCTATTCGAGGTTTTTTGTATTTCCATACAAATTGTGAAATTCTTTGGTCTAGTTCTGTGAAAAATACCGTTGGTAGCTTGATAGGGATTGCATTGAATCTATAGATTGCTTTGGGTAGAATAGCCATTTTGACAATATTGATTCTTCCAATCCATGAACACGGTATGTTTCTCCATCTGTTTGTGTCCTCTTTGATTTCTTTCATCAGTGTTTTATAGTTTTCTATGTATAGGTCTTTTGTTTCTTTAGGTAGATATACTCCTAAGTATTTTATTCTTTTTGTTGCAATGGTGAATGGTATTGTTTCCTTAATTTCCCTTTCTGTTTTTTCATTGTTAGTATATAGGAATGCAAGGGATTTCTGTGTGTTAATTTTATATCCTGCAACTTTACTATATTCATTGATTAGCTCTAGTAATTTTCTGGTAGAGTCTTTAGGGTTTTCTATGTAGAGGATCATGTCATCTGCAAACAGTGAGAGTTTCACTTCTTCTTTTCCTATCTGGATTCCTTTTACTTCTTTTTCTGTTCTGATTGCTGTGGCCAAAACTTCCAACACTATGTTGAATAGTAGTGGAGAGAGTGGGCACCCTTGTCTTGTTCCTGATTTCAGGGGAAATGCTTTCAATTTTTCACCATTGAGGGTGATGCTTGCTGTGGGTTTGTCATAGATAGCTTTTATTATGTTGAGGTATGTTCCTTCTATTCCTGCTTTCTGGAGAGTTTTAATCATAAATGAGTGTTGAATTTTGTCAAAGGCTTTCTCTGCATCTATTGAGATAATCATATGGTTTTTATCTTTCAATTTGTTAATGTGGTGTATTACATTGATTGATTTGCAGATATTAAAGAATCCTTGCATTCCTGGGATAAAGCCCACTTGGTCATGGTGTATGATTTTTTTAATATGTTGTTGGATTCTGTTTGCTAGAATTTTGTTAAGGATTTTTGCATCTATGTTCATCAGTGATATTGGCCTGTAGTTTTCTTTTTTTGTGGCATCTTTGTCTGGTTTTGGAATTAGGGTGATGGTGGCCTCATAGAATGAGTTTGGAAGCTTACCTTCATCTGTAATTTTCTGGAAGAGTTTGAGTAAGATAGGTGTTAGCTCTTCTCTAAATTTTTGGTAGAATTCAGCTGTGAAGCTATCTGGTCCTGGGCTTTTGTTTGCTGGAAGATTTTTGATTACAGTTTCGATTTCCTTGCTTGTGATGGGTCTGTTAAGATCTTCTATTTCTTCCTGGTTCAGTTTTGGAAAGTTATACTTTTCTAAGAATTTGTCCATTTCATCCAAGTTGTCCATTTTATTGGCATAGAGCTGCTGGTAGTAGTCTCTTATGATCCTTTGTATTTCAGTGTTGTCTGTTGTGATCTCTCCATTTTCATTTCTAATTTTGTTAATTTGGTTCTTCTCTCTTTGTTTCTTAATGAGTCTTGCTAATGGTTTGTCAATTTTGTTTATTTTTTCAAAAAACCAGCTTTTAGCTTTGTTGATTTTTGCTATGGTCTCTTTAGTTTCTTTTGCATTTATTTCTGCCCTGATTTTTAAGATTTTTTTCCTTCTGCTAACCCTGGGGTTCTTCATTTCTTCCTTCTCTAATTGCTTTAGGTGTAGAGTTAGGTTATTTATTTGGTTTTTTTCTTGTTTCTTGATGTAAGCCTGTAATGCTATGAACCTTCCCCTTAGCACTGCTTTTACAGTGTCCCATAGGTTTTGGGTTGTTGTGTTTTCATTTTCATTCATTCCTATACATATTTTGATTTCTTTTTTGATTTCTTCTATGATTTGTTGGTTATTCAGAAGCGTGTTATTTAGCCTCCATATGTTTGAATTTTTAACAATTTTTTTCCTGTAATTGAGATCTAATCTTACTGCACTGTGGTCAGAAAAGATGACTGGAATGATTTCAATTTTTTTGAATTTTCCAAGACCAGATTTATGGCCCAGGATGTGATCTATTCTGGAGAAGGTTCCGTGTGCACTTGAGAAAAAGGTGAAGTTGATTGTTTTGGGGTGTAATGTCCTATAGATATCAATTAGGTCTAGCTGGTCCATTGTGTCATTTAAGGTTTGTGTTTCCTTGTTAATTTTCTGTTTAGTTGATCTATCCATAGTTGTGAGTGGGGTATTAAAGTCTCCCACTATTATTGTGTTACTGTTAATTTCCTCTTTCATACTTGTTAGCGTTTGCCGTACATATTGCGGTGCTCCTATGTTGGGTGCATATATAATTGTTATATCTTCTTCTTGGATTGATCCTTTGATCATTTTGTAGTGTCCTTCTTTGTCTCTTTCCACATCCTTTATTTGAAAGTCTATTTTATCTGATATGAGTATTGCGACTCCTGCTTTCTTTTGGTCTCTGTTTGCATGAACTATTTTTTTCCAGCCCTTCACTTTTAGTCTGTATGTGTCTCTTGTTTTGAGGTGGGTCTCTTGTAGACAGCATATATAGGGGTCTTGTTTTTGTATCCATTCAGCCAATCTTTGTCTTTTGGTTGGGGCATTCAACCCATTTACATTTAGGGTAATTATTGATAGGTGTGGTCCTGTTGCCATTTACTTTGTTGTTTTGGGTTCACGTTTATACAGCCTTTCTGCATTTCCTGTCTAGAGAAGATCCTTTAGCATTTGTTGGAGAGCTGGTTTGGTGGTGCTGAATTCTCTCAGCTTTTGCTTGTCTGTAAAGCTTTTGAATTCTCCTTCATATCTGAATGAGATCCTTGCTGGATACAGTAATCTAGGTTGTAGGTTATTCTCTTTCATTACTTTCAGTACGTCCTGCCATTCCCTTCTGGCCTGGAGGGTTTCTATTGATAGATCAGCTGTTATCCTTATGGGAATCCCTTTGTGTGTTATTTGTTGTTTCTCCCTTGCTGCTTTTAATATTTGTTCTTTGTGTTTGATCTTTGTTAATTTGATTAATATGTGTCTTGGGGTATTTCGCCTTGGGTTTATCCTGTTTGGGACTCTCTGGGTTTCTTGGACTTGGGTGGCTATTTCCTTCCCCATTTTAGGGAAGTTTTCAGCTATTATCTCCTCGAGTATTTTCTCATGGCCTTTCTTTTTGTCTTCTTCTTCTGGAACTCCTATGATTTGAATGTTGGGGCGTTTCACATTGTCCCAGAGGTCCCTGAGGTTGTCCTCATTTCTTTTGATCCTTTTTTCTTTTTTCCTCTCTGCTTCATTTATTTCCACCATTTTATCTTCTACCTCACTTATCCTATCTTCTGCCTCCGTTATTCTACTCTTGGTTCCCTCCAAAGTGTTTTTGATCTCATTCATTGCAGTATTCATTTTTAATTGACTCTTTTTTATTTCTTCTAGGTCTTTATTAAACATTTCTTGTATCTTTTCAATCTTTGTTTCCAGGCTATTTATCTGTAACTCCATTTTGTTTTCAAGATTTTGGATCATTTTTATTATCATTATTCTAAATTCTTTTTCAGGTAGATTCCCTATCTCTTCCTCTTTTGTTTGACTTGGTGGGCATTTTTCATGTTCCTTTACCTGTTGGGTATTTCTTTGCCTTTTCATCTTGTTTAGATTGCTGTATCTGGAGTGGGCTTTCTGTATTCTGGAGGTCTGTGGTTCCTTTTTATTGTGGAGGATTTACCCAGTGGGTGGGGTTGGACGATTGGCTTGTCAAGGTTTCCTGGTTAGGGAAGCTTGCGTCAGTGTTCTGGTGCATGGAACTTGATTTCTTCTCTTTGGAGAGCAATGGAGTGCCCAGTAATGAGTTTTGAGATGGGTCTATGTGTTAGGTGTGACCTTGGGCAGCCTGTATGTTGATGTTCAGGGCTATGTTCCTGCGTTGCTGGAGAATTTGCGTGGTATGTCTTGCTCTAAAACTTATTGGCTCTTGGGTGGTGGTTGGTTTCAGTGTAGGTATGAAGGCTTTTGGACGGTCACTTATTACTTAAAGTTCCATGTAGTCAGGAGTTTTCTGGTGTTCTCAGGTTTTGGGCTTAAGTCTCCTGCCTCTGGATTTCAGTTTTATTCTTCCTGTAGTCTCAGGACTTCTCCAACTATGCAGCACTGATAAGAAGAGTTCTAGGTTAATGGTGAAAAGATTCTCCCCCGTTAGGGACACCCAGAGAGGTTCACAGAGTTACATGAAGAAGAGGAGAGGGAGGAGGGAGATAGAGATGAGCAGGAGGAGAAAAAGGGGGACTCAAGAGGAGAGAGACAGATCTACGCAGCTGTCTGTTCCCAGAGTGTTCTCTGTAGCCCAGTCACCTACAAAGATTCACAGAATTGGATTGGGAAGAGAAGGGGAAAGGAGGAAATAGAGGTGTTCTGAGGTAGAAAGCAGAGAGTCAAGATTGGGAGAGAATAATCTTCGGTTTAAAAATAGGGCTTCTCTTCTTTTTTTTTTTTTGTAAGGTTATAGTGTATTGAAAATGAAAATTAAGGAGTAGCAGAGGAGTACTAGAGGACTTTAAAAAAATAAGAGAAAAAGAAAAATAGAAAATAGAAGAGAAAAAGGAAAGAAAAAAAAGAAGAAAAAAGGAGGAAAAAAGAAAAAGAAAAAAAAAAGAAAAAAAAAATTTTTTTCCCCTAATTAAAAAAATCGTAAAAATCTATGGAAATGAAAGTTAAGGAGTAATGGAGTAATAGGGGATTTTAAAGGAAAATAAAAGAGAAAAAATAAAAAAGAAAAAATTAAAAAAGAAAAAAAAAAGAGAAAAAAGTAAAATTATATCTAGGAGTTTCTCTGGAGCTGTTGCGGTCAGTGTGGGTTTGGCTTAGTTTCAGATAGCTCCTCGTTCCAGCTTACGCTTCTCCATATCTACAGGCCCCTTCCGGTGTAGTCGGTGTTTTCTACAGGGATTTTAATCTGTTGCACCAGTCCCTTCTGAAGCGGTTCCTTTGTTTATTTGGCTTCTGTTTGCCGGTCTCTTCAGAGCCTCATTTCCGCCCTGACACAGGCGGGCGGAGGTGGACTCTTATTCAGGTAGCTAGTTCCGTCGCTCTGAGGGGAGGGGCTGGCGCTGTGGGGATGGGCTTGCGCCGCGGGGACGGGCTGGCGCTGCCGGGAGGGGCTGTCGCTGCTTTCTCTGTCTGCGCTGCTCAGGTTCCCGGCTGCTCTATATGGAGCGCGGCCCGTGCTGCGCGAGGTTCCAGCCCTCGGGTGTTCCACAGAAGCGCGGAGCGAAAAGCTGCGCCCGCTCTCTGTGCCTTCCCCGTCAGAGCGGTCCAGGCAGCCAGGGGCTTGGTGGGCGCACTCTCCCCAGGTGTGGCGCGCCCCCTCCCTTCCGCGGACCCAGTCTCAGTTTCCGCTGGCGCCAGTCGAGTGCGCGCGCCTTCCGCCCTCCGCGTCCCCAGCCCCAGTCCCCGCCCGCGCCGGTCGGGTGCCTGCGCCCTGTGTCTCTCCGCGACCTTCCCCTCCCCCCTGCCTCCTGCCTCCGGCGGGGCTGGGCCGGTCCGCAGCCTGCGAGCTCTTCTCTGGATTTTCTCGGTCTCTTTGTTCTGCGAACGGCCGGCAGTGAGTTCGGGCCAGTTAATTAACTCTGTCTCTTTTGGTCTCCCACAGTTCAAGTTGGCAACTCACAGAAGCTCCCTCCGATTGTCCTCAGGGCACTCAGGCCTGGACCCTACCCCAAGCAATGCCGCCTAAGACTTCCCGGGACGGATCTCCGTCCTTAGCTCTTTTGTCTCACTTTTTATCTTTTCTATTTTGTCCTACCTCCTTTCGAAGACAATGGGCTGCTTTTCTGCTTGATGACCTCAGCTAGCGATCAGAAGTTGTTCTGTGAAGTTTGCTCTGAGTTCAGATATTCTTTTGATGAATTTGTAGGAGAGAAAGTGGTCTCCCCGTCCTACTCCTCCGCCATCTTGGCTCCTCCCTCGCATAGGTGGTACTTTATGGGATTTTGATAACTTTAAATACTCACAGTAGAAAAGAAAATTAATGAGCTAAGTATCTTGCTAAAATAGTTATTGTAGAGAATAAACCTAAGCATAACCTTTTTCCCCCAAATATATCTAGAATACTGACTATATTCTTATTGTTATTTCAAAGATATTTATTATAAAGAAAGTAACTGAATTAGGTAGTTGAACCATGTTAGTAGATTTTCTCTTAACTTCTTTTGTTCTCAATGTGCTGTAAAGAACTTTCATTTGTATTAATGATAATTTCAAATCTGCTTGAAGGATGGTTTAGGAATTTAACTTCTAAATGGTCTTAAATGAACAGTTTATCGTCTTTGGTCATATTTTACAGTGGTTAGATTTTAAACTAATGATTTATTGCACAGGAGACTTTTTTGTTCAGTTCAAAACTTTTTTGGGGAGTGAGGGCAATAAAACCCTTTTTCTTCCACCAAAACCTAACACAAAAATGCAGCATTTATACAATCGATCAAGTGAAGCGCTTCAAGCTATAACCCTACATTTCTGCTTACTTGAACCTTTTTCTCTTCTGTTTTTGTTCCGAAGTACCTCCTGTGAAAATTGGGTTCTTGGGCACTAGGGTTTGAGAAACATCAAGATGACATACTTGTGATGCTGTTACAGGTTACATTTCATGTTCTACATACTTCACGTGCTCTTTGCTGTGTTGAATTTTATTTGTAGTTTCTGAAGCAGTTGGCACATTTGAAATGTTTTTTTACTGGAATTTTTTTTTTTTTTACAATTTACTTATTTAATTATTATACTAACTCTTTTAATTTCTAAAGGTACATGGCTTGACTTGACTTTCTTCACGTATTGTTTTTATTTAGATTGGATCACTGCTTTTCCCTTGAAGACTCAGATGATATGTTACAGGACTTTGGTCCACAAGCATTCCAGCTCTTATCTGCTGTGACCATCTTGGGAGGAAAGTTTGGCATTGGGATTCCAATTTTATTTCTCCGAGGATCTGTAAGTCTTCTTTTACTCCCATTATACTTTTCTTCAGAGGTTTGCTGTTTTGTGATGATAACTTTGGCTTTGGTTATCAGAAACTCAAGAGTCATATTAAGTTCCAGGTCAGCACTGCATTCATTACTTTTGACAAAACCTGTGTGTATCATTAAGAATGCTTCCAGGCTGTCTGTCTTAGTTTATTACATTGCAGTCGGATGAATCCCCAGGCTGGTCTTTTTTGGGATAATTAAGAAAAGTTAACTTTCATTGTGTCAAGGGACAGGTAGAACAAATTTGTGTCTTTTGGTGCCATGAAAAGTAGTAAAATTTTTGAGCATAACTTAAAATTGTAGTGATCTTTTGTAAATGTCTCAGTTCAGTTATAATATTTGGCTGTAAGTTTTTTCTTTCCTTCTTCTTTTTTTTATCAGAAGCATTTAAATTTCGTAGAAAGTTTTCTTTTTCTTAACTAATGAAAAAATAGTTAATTCAGCTACTTGGTTTTTTTTTTTTTTTTTGAGTGATTAGCGTGCCAGCATTATGCTCACAGTTGCAGGTACAAATATGAGTAGGTCATGACCCTTATAGCCAAGGAGCTTTTTCTGTAGTCCTTTTGTTTATGTGATTTTATTCCTGATTGAGAAGTCTGTAAAGTTAAGTTTTATATATTGATATTAGTTGGAAAAAAAAACATAAGTGGGAGATAGAATCC
Organism: Cervus elaphus; assembly: GCF_910594005.1. Taxonomy (NCBI): domain Eukaryota; kingdom Metazoa; phylum Chordata; class Mammalia; order Artiodactyla; family Cervidae; genus Cervus; species Cervus elaphus. Next base: position 34,466,175 of record NC_057846.1, read on the forward strand.
TTTGCAACTGTGTATATTTATTAAAAATATACTAAAAGATTAAAATTCTCACTTTGTAGAATTCTGAAAATAATTTAGAATTTATTTTTTATTTGTTAAATTTTTTTGTTTATTTATTTGTTAAATTCTTAAATATCTCATGTAAATATTTACTTTCTGAGTTTTTGTTCTCTTTGGAAAGAGATTTTTGAAGGTAGTCAGTTGTGAAATATTTTTAATGAAAGATTGAAAGCATGTTACCTTCAGGTACTGATATTTTTAGATTCTGCATGGAGTTTAAAATTTGATTTGATTTGATTAGAAAGCTAATGGTAGAAGTGTTGCCTGAGGAACTTGGACTAGCAACTATGAGTACTGCAGTATTTTTTTATATAAAAAAATTCAAGTTGCAAGGAACAGATTAAATGTAATTGAGATCTATGAAAATTTTTTGTCTCTGTCATCCTCAAATCCTGTGTATCCCAGCTGAATGTATAATTTGTAAAAATTAGCCTTGTTTTAATTTGGTATAACCCAGCAGTATCCAGTATCAACAGATAAGTGGAAGTGGGCTCCTAGACAAATTTGAACTGGTCGCAAGAGGGATCAGATTTCACCTATTATTTAAAAACCAAGTCAGACCGCTTATACTGACAGTCTCTTCTGGGAGTCTACAAATTAAGAAGTTTATTCTTTGTGAAATTTTATATTACCCTTGCTAGAGAAAGGTGTAAAACTTTTTAAAAAGTACCACTTAACGAAAATTTATACACATTAACTACAGTGAAAATAAGGCAAGTTTTTTCTCTCTTATTTCAGAGATCTTGGCATCTACTGGGATATTATTTTAAAAATTATAATTGTATCTCCTTTGAGAATTTAGTGAATCGTCCACCTTACCTAATTTAGGAGAAATTAATATCTTTATAGGTAATTTTTATCTGTGCGATGATTAAACACCTTAAACTTGAAACTCTTTGAGTTTATTTAAAGAGATATTTGTACATGTAAAACAAGTATTTCAGCTACACATGATTTTCCTCTGTTACATAGATGTTTACAAATAGTATAAATGATTTTTCAGGCCATCCAGGTGTTTGTGAATAGTTTGAAATTTTTTTTTATTAATTTATTTATTCTATTTGGAGGCTAATTACTTTACAATACTGTAGTGGTTTTGCCATACATTGACATGAATCAGCCACGGGTGTACATGTGTCCCCCATCCTGAACCCCCCTCCCACCTCCCTCCCCATCCCATCCCTTAGGTTTATTCCAGTACACCAGGAAATTTTATTTTTAAAGCATAAGTTTTGTTGGAAAATAAATAGTAGAAACGTTGCCTAAGGAAATTTGTTTTAGGGGGTCTAGCTCACCATATAAAGAGATTTCCAAAAATCTTTCAACACCTTTGTGAATAGTATTAAGATATGCAGTTATCTTAATTTTTACAGATTAGAAAACAGATACAGTGATCAATTTGCATAATTAGGAGATTAAGTGAAACCTCTTTCCTGATCATATTATTAAAGTGTTGAACCTTATCATGGCCCCAGAATTAGAGAACACTTGATAGAAGATGCTTTGACTATATGCAGCTATTGGAAAACCATTGTTAGTTTTAATCACTCTTTATAATTTTCAAACTTTCTAGCAGGAGAGGGTTATCCATTTAATTTTCTGGACAAGTTATTTTATCAGATTGATATATATGCCTAGAGATAATGATCTTTACTTTATATTTTGGCTTGATTGTTCACGTAGAACAGCAGTTCCAGAAATGACTTTTTTAAGCCCTGAAATGGTAGCTGTGAACTTCTTTGACTTGAAGGGACTGGGAAAGAGGCAAAAGGAAAAAATTGTTAATATAGACAGAGACTATGAACTTTGTACTTTAAGAACACAGGAAAATTAAAACCTCAGGAGTGAAGAGTTTATAATTGTTTTTTGGTTTTTTTTTTTTTTTTTCTGCTAGTTATTAAACATCTTTGTTGTGTGTGTGTGTGGCTGTGCCTCAGGGGCGTGAGAGGTCTTAGTTCCTCAACCAGGGATTGAACCTCTGCCCCAGGAAACGCAAGTGTGGAGTCCTAGCCACTGGACTGTCATGGAAGAACCTAAACATCTATTTTTGTGTGAGGCACTGTACTCTGTTTTGTGGGGAATTCAAAGTGAAATTAGATGAAACTTACCATCCAGTATGGAAGATGTTACTTGAGAAGAAATAAGTGTATAGCAGCATGAAAAGAGATGAGGAGCAAATGAATAGGTTAAAGTACTATTCAAATTCTGAAGAGAGAGTGGTGGTTAGTAGCTGCAAAACTAGAGTCGTTTTTCCATTGTGTGGACACTAACAGTAGATTTGTGCACTCAGAGACGGATCAAGGGAAGAAGGCGTGGAGGGGAATGTGGCATTCCCAGCAAGAGGAACCTCCACAACAAGCAACTGTGATTTTTTTTAAAGAAGTTAATTCAGAGAAGTGGCAAGTTTGTTTTCTGTATCATGATAGCATGTGTGTGTGTTCAGTTACTCAGTCGTGCCCGACTCTTTATGACCCCATGGACTGTGGCCCGCCAGGCTCCTCTGTCCATGGGATTTCTCAGGCAAGAATATGGGAGTGGTTTGACATTTTCTCCTCCAGGGGATCGTCCCAACCCAGGGGTCGAAAACTGTGTCTTCTGAGTCTCCTTTTCATTGGCAGGTGGATTCTTTACCACTGAGCCACTTGGGAAGCCTGATAGTGGTTTAAAGATTGGGGATATGATTGTCTTTATTCTAACACACATCCATTTGTTAGTAGGTTTCCACATTCCTTGATGCATCATTTAGTACCCTGATTTTTCCAACCTGCTTTTATTTTTTATTTTTATTAGTTGGAGGCTAATTACTTTACAATATTGTAGTGGTTTTTGCCATACATTGACATGAATTAGCCATGGATTTACATGTGTTCCCCATCCCGATCCCCTCTCCCGCCTCCCTCCCCATCCCATCCCTCTGGGTCTTCCCAGTGCACCAGCCCTGAGCACTTGTCTCATGCATCCAGCCTGGGCTGGTGATCTGTTCCACCCTTGATAGTATACTTGTTTCAATGCTATTCTCTCAAAACATCCCACCCTCGCCTTCTCCCACAGAGTCCAAAAGTCTGTTCTGGACATCTGTGTCTCTTTTTCTATTTTGCATATAGGATTACCGTTGCCATCTTTTAAAATTCCATATATATGCATTAGTATACTGTATTGGTGTTTATCTTTCTGGCTTACTTCACTCTGTATAATGGGCTCCAGTTTCATCCATCTCATTAGAACTGATTCAAATGAATTCTTTTTAATGGCTGAGTAATATTCCATGGTGTATATGTACCACAGCTTCCTTATCCATTCATCTGCTGATGGGCATCTAGGTTGCTTCCATGTCCTGGCTATTATAAACAGTGCTGCGATGAACATTGGGGTGCACGTGTCTCTTTCAGATCTGGTTTCCTCAGTGTGTATGCCCAGAAGTGGGATTGCTGGGTCATATGGCAGTTCTATTTCCAATTTTTTAAGAAATCTCCACACTGTTCTCCATAGCGGCTGTACTAGTTTGCATTCCCACCAACAGTGTAAGAGGGTTCCCTTTTCTCCACACCCTCTCCAGCATTTATTGCTTGTAGACTTTTGGATAGCAGCCATTCTGACTGGCGTGTAATGGTACCTCATTGAGGTTTTGATTTGCATTTCTCTGATAATGAGTGATGTTGAGCATCTTTTCATGTTTGTTAGCCATCTGTATGTCTTCTTTGGAGAAATGTCTGTTTAGTTCTTTGGCCCATTTTTTGATTGGGTCATTTATTTTTCTGGAATTGAGCTGCAGGAGTTGCTTGTATATTTTCGAGATTGATCCTTTGTCTGTTTCTTCATTTGCTATTATTTTCTCCCATTCTGAAGGCTGTCTTTTCACCTTGCTTATAGTTTCCTTTGTTGTGCAAAACCTTTTAAGTTCCAACCTGCTTTTTAAAGGGAAAGAATGGGTTGATAATTTCCATTTTTGAGATGTTGCCCCATAGAAGTAAAGACTCTTATTAGAGAATAACGATTGTTTAACTCTACCACCTTATTACACAATGGTTGATACAAAAGCCCAGAAGTTAAATGAACTGCCTCAGGTCGGCTTTGTATCAGAAGCAGGATGAATGACAGCTTTCCTAACTGCTGTTCTAGGGCTGTTTCTGTTTTATTATGCTGTTCACATGCAGTTTTAAATTTGTATTTTTAAGTTGAATGATCTAGAGGTACTAGAAGAAAGGTTTATGGTTGGTTACAATGTGTGTGTAAAATTGTGTGCTCCGTAAAAATCAGTGCCCAAATCCCCATGTCCTCTATAGCAGCTTTCTCATGCTTAGCAGTTTCCTTCGTCTGTGGGTTAACCTGGAAAATTAAGTTAACTGGAACATATACGTAATAAATGGAAGATGCCTCGCACAGAGGAAAAAATTGTTAGACATTTGTTGCTAAAAAGTATTCTGACTTTACAAAAATGTTACTTGGGTACATTTGGATTTCTAGTTGAAAAAGGAATATGGTTCCTTTAAGACAAAATGCTCTGTGTTGAAGAGCAGAAATATTTTCTGTGTGGGGATTGCCATGGAAACAAGGCAGTGTAAATTTATTCACACCACACACAGTATTCACAGTGATTATTGCTCATAAGGGGAAGAGACAGTTACCCCTACTGATTAGAAGAGCATCTTCTTACTTCATACTAGTAAATGTGTTCATTCACTTAACAGTGTTTTCTCCTTATGAAAGGGAAGACTAGAGGAATGATTTTTAGAGTCCAGATTGCTAATAAGTACTGGTCAGGCACCTTAATACCTTTAGTGTTATTAGTTTGCAAGCAATAGAATCTCCTACTATAAAGGTAAGCCCCCAGCAGGTGTAGAATGCCAAGTGTTCCAGGAAAACTGACTAGATGCTGACCGAGTCAGGGCTTTTACTTTTATGTTAAGGAATGCAGGTTAAGTTAAAGGCTCAGCTGTTAGCTCATAAAAAGAAAGTTAGTATCATGGAGCCAGGCTCTGTCCTGTCCTGGTTACTGACTTAATCTTCACAACATCCCCAAGAGATTGGAGTTGTTATTATACTTATATAGCAGCCAAGGAAATAGAAACATGGGTAAGTTAAGTAACCAACTTGCCCCATATCAAAAAGCTAGTAAGTACCTATGCATTGGGAAATGCTTGTGATTTTTATATGAAATTTCCCGCCATTTTTTTTTTAAGCAGAAAAGGAACACTATTTTAAGTGGTTTTTTTTGTGTGTGTGTGTGAGTTAGGTATTCAGAGCAAGTAGGATGGGTATAAAAATTCCATGGGTTTTTAAAGCTGAAACTTAAGTATTAAAGCCAAAGAATCAGTAGATGGTGTTGTGTTTTACTTCTCCTGTTTAATGAAATAAACACTTGAAGTTTTATTCCCAATTTCAGAATTCTCAGCGTCTTGAAGATAGATACCGCAGCCACAGCGTCTTTGGTACTGGCAAGGGCCACACTGAGACTTGGTGGAAGGCTCTTTCCCGTCAGCTCATCATTGAGGGATTCTTGGCAGAAGTTCCTGGGTATAGCAAATACGTAAAGATTTGCACCCTTACAGAAAAGGTAAACCATGCAGAAGTCTGCCTGTTTGATTTCATATTCTCACTGTGCATTAAAAAGAGTCTTCTTGTGTTCAATAGGGTAGAAACTGGTTTGCTAAAGCCAAAACAGAATCTCCTCAGAGACTTTACCTTCAAGCCAATGAAGAATTGTGTCCAAGGAAAGTTTTTCTACCAAGGTTCATTTTTCATTTTTTCTTTTAAACTTTCAGGTTTTTATGATTCATTTTATGCCAATTTGCAGGCACCACATGGGGTGAAATGAATAAAATCATTTTTGCATGCCTCTTTTAGTGTTTGGAGGTGGCCGTCAGTAGGGAGAAATAAATCATAGAACACTCAGAAGGTGTTCTTAGTGTATACGAAGTAGTTGACTATACTATTTAGAAAGCTGCTTTCCTGTTGATTAAAGAAGTATATAGCAAAGGGAACTGTAATTGATATCTTGTAATTAACTGTAATGGTAAAGAATCAGGAAAGAAAAAGAATGTAGATTTATACGTATATATGTGTAGAACAGAATCACTTCACTGTACACTTGAAACTAACACAATCTTGTAAATCAACTATAATTAAAAATAAATAAAAGAAGCAGCATTGAGATCAATGTGGAAGAATCCATATGCCATATTTCCTTCTTCTATATAGAAGATGGGAAAGGAATACATGTGTTGTTGCCTACTTTATAGTACTTCTAAATTATTGATCATTTTTCAGTTTTTTTCTTTTTTTAAAAAAATGAGATATAATTGAAATATAACACTGTGTAAGTTTGAAGTGTACAAGTATTGGTTTGATACATTTACATATTACACTATGATTATTGGATGGCATCACCAACTTGATGGACATGAGTTTGAGTAAACTCCGGGAGTTGGTGATGGACAGGGAGGCCTGGTGTGCTGCATGGGGTTGCAAAGAGTCGGACATGACTGAGCGACTGAACTGAGCTGAGATGATGGCAATAGTACATAACTCATTACTTGCACATAACTCTTCTGTGTAGAGAACAATTAAGATTTAGTCTCTTAGCGACTCTGAAGTTTATAATACAGTATTACTGACTAATCACGGTGTTGTGCATTAGATTATCAATTTTACTTTAAAACTTAAAAAACTTTAGAAAGCTTAAGCTCTTTCGGGGTGGTGGGGAATTAATTTAAAAGCATCCTCAGTTCTAAAAGAGTAATATAATCTCATCTGCCTCTCTAAGAGTAGAGGTGTGATGATTCATATATTAAATAATTACATTTTAACATTTGAGATAATTTTATTACTTTTCAGTTCTAGAGCTGTATCTTCAGGCACTGAGGAACATGTCTCTGATCAAGTACCAGTTAAATTAACTTCAGAGAAGGTTTGTTTTTGTTAGAGATGTTTCTTATTTATTTTATTCTTCATTGATGCAATTTCTATTTTAATTTTTATTTCCATTGCATTTCCACTCAAATTAAAGAGGAAAATGCCATATATAGCAAGACATAAAATTTGGAGAGAGAAATGATATGAACAGAATAAAATATGCAATATATGATTTCTTGGATTAATAGAACAGTTAGAAGTATTTGAGCAAGTAACTTTCTTTTTCTTTTATGCCTACTTCATAACTCATTTTGTTTGGAGTCTTTTTTTCCTTAGCAATTATGATACTTTTGGTTGAATGTTCTCATTAAAGTTACACACACACACATTTTCCTGCTTTGTTTTAGATCTTAGGCAACTATTACAGATTAAATACTTATCCACAGGCAGACTTCCACTAATTAGAATACTAGGGTGATGGGGTGATGGACAAATGAATTAAATTTTCTGGTGAACTTTTTCTGCTTTATTAAAGTATCCAGAATGTAATTAAATCATTTTTATGACTTTGGCTCTTGCTATGCCTCTAAAAATTCTTTTGATCACATATTTTCTGTAGATTTGGAAGGAATGGGATATTATATTGTATTTCCAACTGTCTTTAGAACCCAAAAGCTGATAATTTATGAGCTTATTTTCAGCTGATTTCTTCGATGAGGTGTTTAGTCAGAGGAAAAATGATCATCATAACATTTTGCATTTTATTTTCTTCATATTTAAAAGATTTCTGAAACTTCTCTCTTTTTTTTTAATGGATCTTTATATGTTTAAAAGCAGTTTAACTTGGATCAGATGTATTCTTACAAAGCACATGATAAAATTTCTTCTGGGAGTAAGAGTCCTAAAAACAGGTACAGAATTCACATTTTATTCTCTATAATCACTGTTAGCAGTTCTTCTCTTTCTTTCCTAGAGAGAAAGCTCTATCAGATGTTGGGTTATTTCATTGGCAGAAAGAAGTTAAAACATAAGCCTCCAGTATTATAATTATTAAGGCAGACTTATAAAATTATAGTTTTACTATTAAGAGCTAACACTTCTGGGTATTATTGTTTGCCAGGCTTGTGCTAAATGTACTATCTCATTTAATGTGTACAACAACCTATGAGTTAGCCACTATTCTTTATCCCCATTTTACAGTTGAAGAGACTTAAGGGTTAAGTTAACTAACTTGTTAAGAGCATAAATCAATAGCAGAGGTGATTTTCATATCTGTATTTGTTAACCTTTAGCATCTATATACTATTTCATTATAATTTGTATGAAATATATATATTCCCACTTCATTTTCAAGAAAGAGATCTTACTGCAACGTACAATGGTGGATATTAAGGTGATGCATCTATTGTGCTTTCAAGCATAATATTTGTCTTTCTGACTTAAAAGTGTGGAGAATGTACAGAATTATAGAAGGTGTGAAAATGGAGAATTTAAAAACTTGTTAGGACATGTGCACAGGTTAAGTGGACTATATTTACATACATATCAAGTGAAAGAAAATGGTTTGTTCTCTAAATGGTATGCTCACTTCGATAATATTGCTTTGGAGCTTATAGAAACATTTACTATGATATCAGTCTTCCACACCAAATGATTTCTTTTTGATTGGATATGTCATATGTGATTACTGTGTTTCATGTAAACAAAAGGTTTAAGGACTGTGCAAAACAAGAAACCCATTCAATATGCTGAAGCATTTATTCACTTAAACATTCCCTGTGACGACTTCTTGGTGCCACGGACTAACTTAGGCCCTGGGATTGAGTGGAGAGTTGCTGGCCCTCCCAGAGTTTGTATTCTAGTGGGATATACAGATGAGGGAACAGAAAATTACAATCCAGGGTTGTGGCACTTTGGAAACATACTTTGGAAGTGACTCTTGAGCTTAGTAAAAGTTAGGTGAAGTGAGGAAATGCTTTCTAAGCAGAGGAATGGCCCACACATTAAACCCTGAAAGCAGGAGAGGTTATGAAGTGATTGAGGAGCTTAGCAGTTTGCTAGCAGTTCCCTGGGAGAGGGAAGCAAGGGAATGGTAGAATTTAGGGCTGGAGAATTGAACAGGGTCTTGAGGATCTGGTGGGCTTCCCAGGTGGCCCAGTGGTGAAAGAATCTGCCTGCTATCAGGAGACGTGGGTTCAATCCCTGGGTCGGGAAGATCCCCTGGAGAAGGAAATGGCAACCTACTCCAATATTTTTGCCTGGAAAATCCCTGGTAGGCTATAGTCAACGGGGTCGCAAAGATTTGGACACAACTGAGCGACTAAACAACAACAACAGCAAGAATATCCAGTTCCTTTCAAGTACTCCATTTGATCATAAAGGCAGTTGGAGCCAAGGAAGGGTTTTCAGCAGGGCAGTGACATAATCAAATTTATGACTGAGGACAGGTGTTGACAAACATTTTCTATGAAGGGTCAGATAGGAAGTAGTTTAGGCTTTGAGGGCCAGGTGGGCTTCCGTGGTAACTCAGCTGGTAAAGAATCCGCCTGCAATGCAGGAGACCCTGGTTTCATTCCTGGGTCAGGAAGATCCCCTGGAGAAGGGAGAGGTGACCTGCTCTGACATTCTTGAGCTTCCCTGCTGGCTCAGCTGGTTAAGAATCTGCCTGCAGTGTGGGAGACCTGTGTTCGATCCCTGTGTTGGGAAGATCCCATGGAGAAGGGAACGGCTACCCACTCCAGTATTCTGGCCTGGATAGTGCATGGGGTCGCAAAGAGTCGGACACGGCTGAGCGACTTTAACTTTTCACTTGATCTCTGTCTCAACTACACTGCTTTGCCGTTACGTCCTCAAAGCAGCCATGAATGATATGAAAATGAATGAGCAGGGCTCTTTTCCAATAAAACTTTATTTAGGGACACTGAAATTTGAGTTTCATTTAATTTTCACATGTCACAAAATGTTCTTTTGATTTTTTTTAAGCTTTAAAAAAATGTACAGAAGCCATTCTTAGCTATAAACTTTGCCAGAACAGACAGATTTGGCCCGAGCACCCTAGCTTGCTGACCTGTGGTTGATGACTCTGACTGTGGAGGGTATGGATTGCAGGAGGAGCAGCATTGTGGAGACACAAGTAGAAAGGCTGGCTGTTGGTGTGCCGTTTGCAGGCGGTGATGTTAGATTAGTCAAGGGAAGTGGCAGTAGGCGTGGAGTGAAGAGATTTGTGAGATATTTAGGAGATGGAATTGTTAGGACTCAGCGACTGAACAGATACGGGTTGATAAAAATGGAGGACTTGACTGTGACACTTGGATTTCTGTCTTTGAGAGTAGGGTAAGTGCTGCCATTTCCTTCACTGAGCCTTGTAAGAGGAAGCCAGGTTTGAAGGGTTGTATGTTTAGGAGATGAAGTTAACTTAGGAGTTTTAGTGATAGACAAACCCAACTTTGAGATACCTGTGGAGTGGTCCAGTAGTTAATTTTAATGTACACGCTTAGTGTACAGAAATGATAATGATGCTTATATATCAATAACTATTATTTTAAATTTCATTTGAATTTTCATCAAAATAATACATGTGAATTTTTTAAAAGTTGATTGGCACTTAAAGACGTATAACAAAGCATAAGTTCACACCCTTCTCAAACCCATGTTCTGTTTTATAGAAGCAATTGGCCTCCATATTTCTCTTTTTAAAAAAATTCCCTTTTCAACATATATTTTATTTTTATTGTACATTTCTCTTTGAAAGGCTGAAAAAGTGGGGAAAAGGCTAAGAGAGAGGGCTATTGTTTTCAATAACTCATCTTTCCTTTTTTATAAAATGGATGTATTGTTGGTTTACAATATAGTTTGGAGAATTCCATGGACTGTATAGTCCATGGGGTTGCAAAGAGTTGGATACAACTGAGCGACTTTCACTTCCTTCAGGTGTATGGCATAGTGATTCTGTATTTTTACTGATTATACTCCATTAAAAGTTATTACAAGATAATGGCTACAATTCCTTGTGCTATCCTTGTTGCTTATTTATTTTTAAACATAGTAGTTTATAACTTTTAATCCCATTCCCCTAAATTAGCCCCTCCCCTCCTCCCTCTTCCCTTTGGTATAAAGCCTGTGACTTTTCTATATACATTCATTTTCTTATTTTTTAGATTCCACATACAGTGATATTGTGGCTTCCCAGGTGGCACTAGTGGTAAAGAACCCACCTGCCAATGCAGGGGATGTAAGAGACATGGGTTCGATTCCTGGGTTGGGAAGATTCCCTGGAGGAGAAAATGGCAACCCACTCCAGAGAATACCATGGACAGAGGAGCCTGGCAGGCTTAGCACATAAGTGATATCATCCAGTATTTGTCTTTCTCTTTCTGACTTACTTCATTACAGATAATATTCTCTTTCTCTAGGTCCATCCATGTTGTTGCAGATAGCAGAATTTCATTCTTTTTATGGCTGAGTAATAGTCTGTTGTATATCTATACACCACATCTTTTTTACCCATTTGTCTGTTTTTTTTTTTTTTTTAAATTTTTTTATTAGTTGGAGGCTAATTACTTCACAACATTTCAGTGGGTTTTGTCATACATTGATATGAATCAGCCATAGATTTACACTTATTCCCCATCCCGATCCCCCCTCCCATCTCCCTCTCCACCCGATTCCTCTGGGTCTTCCCAGTGTACCAGGCCCGAGCACTTGTCTCATGCATCCCACCTGGGCTGGTGATCTGTTTCACCATAGATAGTATACATGCTGTTCTTTTGAAACATCCCACCCTCCCCTTCTCCCACAGAGTTTAAAAGTCTGTTCTGTATTTCTGTGTCTCTTTTTCTGTTTTGCATATAGGGTTATCGTTACCATCTTTCTAAATTCCATATATATGTGTTAGTATGCTGTAATGTTCTTTATCTTTCTGGCTTACTTCACTCTGTATAAGGGGCTCCAGTTTCATCCATCTCATTAGGACTGGTTCAAATGAATTCTTTTTGACGGCTGAGTAAAATTCCATGGTGTATATGTACCACAGCTTCCTTATCCATTCATCTGCTGATGGGCATCTAGGTTGCTTCCATGTCCTGGCTATTATAAACAGTGCTGCGATGAACATTGGGGTGCACGTGTCTCTTTCAGATCTGGTTTCCTCAGTGTGTATGCCCAGAAGTGGTATTGCTGGGTCATATGGCAGTTCTATTTCCAGTTTTTTAAGGAATCTCCACACTGTTTTCCCCATTTGTCTGTTGATGAGCACTTGGGTTGCTTCCATATCTTGGCTGTTATAAATAGTGAACACGGGCATGTATGTATCTTTGAATTAGTGTTTTGGCTTTTTTCTGGCTGTGTACCTAGTTGTGGAGTTGCTGGATCATATGGCAACTCTAATTTTAGTTTTTTGAGTGACCTCCATACTGTTTTCTGTAGTGGCTGCGCCAGTTCACATTCTCACCAGCATTGTACAAGGATTTCCTTTTCCCTGCATTCTCTTCAACATTTGTTATCCATAGACTTTTGATGATGGTCATTCTGACAGGTGTGAGGTTGCCTGCATATTTTTGACATGCTTAGATTACTGTTTTTTGACTTAACTGATTTTAGAAATTTTCTGCTTATATCCTGTAATGGTAAACTAAGGCTTGTTTCCCATATCCACTTCCCTCATTTCCTTACCTTCAATCCCTCTGCTTCCCTGGAACAAAATTATGTTTCAGGTTTTGGTCATATAAATAATTTGTTTTTATTATATATGCTCAAATACTGTATGCTAAGGCAAACTGTTACTATGACCACTGCTCCCTTAATTATCTTCTTTGTTTTCTTGATTTTTAATGTTCCTATTACTAATTTTTAATTTATCCAATTTTCAATCTGTTTTCATTTGTTTATTTTCTTGGAGAGTTTCTTGCCTTTGTATTCCCTCCCATCTAGTAAGAAGCTTCTCTGGTGGATCATTTGGTAAAAAATCTGCCTGCAATGCAGGAGACCTGGGTTTGATCCCTGGGTTGGGAAGTTCCCATGGAGAAGGGAAAGGCTATTCTTGCCTTTGGAGAATCCCATGGACAAAGGAGCCTAGCGGACCACAGCCCATGGGCTCACAAAGAGTCAGACACGACTGAGCGACTAACACATCTAGTGAGATTTCAGTTTTAGTTATCAGAATTTTAATTTTTAAGAACTATTTCTCATCCTCTGTCGTCTTTGTTGAACCATGTATAGCAATCTCTTCTTGATTCATGGGTGTAGGATCTTCACTTACCTCTTTGATGACATTCATGATATATTTTGAATTTCTCTTCTGTGCACTTTCTTTCCTAGTTTTGTTTATGTTTGGCTGTGCTGGGTCTTCATGGCTGCGGAGGCTCTCCTCTCGCTGCGGTGTGTGAGCCCCTCATTGCGCTGGCTTCTCGCTGCAGGGCGCGGGCTCTACACTAGAGCCCCGGCCCAATAATTGTGGCACATGGGATTAGTTGCTCCATGGCATGTGAGGTCTTCTCGGACCAGGGATCAAGCCCATGTCCCCTGCCTCAGCAGGTGGCTTCTTTACCACTGAGCCACCAGGGAAGCCCTTCTGTATAATTGTAATAGCATTCAAAGGCAAAATGTTTTCTATCAAACATCTTCCACATGTATTTCTGCTTCAGGGGTATATTAGCCAGAATTTTGCCAGTATATATGATAACAAAATTTTTCTGAGAACCAATTTAAGGTAACAATTTGCAAACAGTCTATTAGTGTATAAAGATTTCCATATATACTAAGATAAAAGTAAATATATTACTTCAAACAAATTTATAATTGTCTTGAGTAATCTGATATGACTAATTCTTTGAACTGGAGTTGTCTTTCCTCATGTTCAGATCTGTTTTAGTGATAGGATCTGATAATGTTAAAATTGAAGTCTTTATGCTGTAGATGTTGAGCCCTTGCAACCGGGGAAATTTATAAGCATTTCTTAAATACCAAGCATGTTCTTCTCTTTCACCCTTAAAAGCAGAAATTTATTTAACTTTGACATCTTTTACATATCCTATTCTATACAATTTCATTTTTATAACTTTTCCTCTTTATAATTGACATGTTTTACATATGCTGTTCCATACAATTTCATTTTTATAACTTTTCCTCTTTATAAGTAATTTATCGGTGAGAAATGCCTCTTGTAGAAGTTGGTGTTCCATCTAATGTGCTGCCTAACACCTTTCATATATTTGCTAATTGGGTGTTTTGAAGTCTTCTTTTAAGGAGTCAAAGGCAAAATTACACCTTCTGGCTTATTTTTGTTAGTTTGATTTTGAAGAAAATTGTGAATAATTTAATTAAATCCATGCTAATTTTCCTCAGCGACCAAAAATTATTATAAATTTATAAATTATTAACAGTGCTGTCACAAGAAGGATTATAGATTGTATTCCTCTTGGTTTAAAAACATCTTATTTTACTTCAGTGTGGATAAAGGAGTATTTTCTTTCAATGAATTTGATTGAGGAGGAGGCAAATGCTCTTCTTAATTACACCAGTTTTGTGATGAACTCAGATTACAGTTTTAACTTTACCTTTATAATGTATGTATTTGATCCAAAATGTTTAAAATCTAGGCTGTCATTTAAGTAACAGTTACCTTACTGCTATTACGACATACAAGTGTTAATGTTGATTTGGAAAGATATTCTCATTTGGAAGGCGAAATAAAAAGTGAACTTGGAGAAAGAAAAGTTTTTGTTATTAATTTTCTTTTAATTGTTTTAGCATCATAGTGTCATCACCAGGAAAATATTACAAGTCCTCAGAACCTGTTATTTCAGCTCAAGAGCAGGAGACTCAGGTATGACTTTTGTAGAAAGGCAGTTATTTTTTGAGAAGATAGTTATGAATCTAAGCATGCTTAAAATTCTCTTGCCAGTATTTTAAAAATTGTTCTTTAACAAAGAGGCTAAGATACAGTTCAGTTTATTTTTTCATCCTAGGACGAAATGTAACATCTGAAGCTCTGAAATAAAAGGACTGGATTTTTCTAAGCACATTTAAACAGATGTTGTTTATTTGCTTTTTGTTCAGACTGCATTATATGGCGAATTGGTAGCAGCTAGGCAGAAACATGCCAATACAATGGATGTTCCTCCGGCTATTCTGGCAACAAATAAAATATTGGTGGATATGGCCAAAATGAGGTAAACTATTTACATATTTTAACTTATTTTTTTTTAACATAATAGATTTGTGAAATATATCATTAAGTGGTATCATGACTATTTCTCCAGCAGTCACATCTGAGAAGTGGTTCCCACATCTCCAATGTTGATGCCAGTGATCTCTTCACTGAGCTTTAGTCCTACATTTCTACATGAAACCAGCTGTTTTCAGCAGTCAGACCAGGATATGTTGTAAAATCTTAACACATTACCCACCAACCCCCCATATGTGCATTTCATGCAAATACCAGAACTCTACTTTCTGAATTCCTTAATTTTGTTAGTCATACTATCATGTTCCTCATCATGCCTCTTTAATACCTGATGTTACTTTTACTCTTCTAACATATAGCCCCATCTTTTATTATATAGTTTTTAGACTTTTTTGTTTAATTGTTCCTTGTGTAATCCGTTTATGCTTTTCTTCATTTTTTTAGTGACAGCGTGGTAGTTCAGACCATTACCTTTGAACTATTGTAAAAGCCTCTAATTAGTTTCTCTTTTAACAGTCTCTCTCTCTCTCTGTCTCATCTGATATATGAATAACAAATTAATCATTCTTTACCATGCTTTACTTTTAACTAGTTTCTCAGTCTTAACTTAAAAGAAAGTGAAAGTGAAGTCGCTCAGTCGTGTCTGACTCTCTGCGACCCCATGGACTGTAGCCCACCAGGCTCCTCCGTCCATGGGATTTTCTAGGCAAGAATACTGGAGTGGGTTGCCGTTTCCTTCTCCAGGGGGTCTTCCCGACCCAGGGATCAAAGCCGGGCCTCCTGCATAGCAGGCAGACTCTTAACTGTCTGAGCCACCGGGGAATTTAATATAATTTTGACAAATCACTTATAGCTTAAAAGATTATCTGCCCAATTTACAGATTTAGGATTGGTGACCATCAAATAGGATTTGTTCCCTCTCTACGAAAAGAAGTAAATATCATGGTTCTTCTGAATGCATATAAATACAGGACACAAAAGAGGCTCTTAAAATATTTACTATATTAAATGAGCCTTTGGGTTATTTTGAAGTTTCAAGACTGCATCTTAACTTATTTAGCTCACAATTCAAGGCCTTACATTTATAGATTTAAACCTACTTTTCCATCTGAGTCACAGAGTTTTGATGCTTTATCTTACCTAGATTGTTCAACATTTGTTTAAGTCTCCTTTTCAGCTTCCATATACTTATTTACAGTGTTGCTTCTGCTTTGTAGTTCCCTTGATTCCCCAAAACTCCTTTTAGGAAATCCTTTAAGATCTGACATTATTATTTGCTTGATGAAGCCCTCTATGTTCTTATCATCAAAGTGATTCTTCTCTCTGGAATTCATAAAGGACTTTTAAATGTAAATTTAAAAGATGATTCTGTGGCACTTACTATATCATGCTTTATTTATGGTTTTGTTTTTATTGGTATTCATGTATTGTGTCCTCTAGATTTTAAACTCTGATAAAGATGTTACATTCCTCATCTTTTTGTGTCTTCCAAAGCACCTAGCACAATGCTTAATGATCAGGTGGTCAGTAAATATTTAGAAGAAATTATTTCCAAAAAATAGTTGCTTGGTAATTGTACTTATCTTTTATTCTTCCTTTTCAAAAATTGTTTCTGTTGCTACAAAATTTCATCGAAGAGATGTTACTTTAGAGAAGAATTTTCTAATAATATTACATACTGCATGTATTTTATAATAATTATTTCATTAAAAATACATATTCAAAGACCACATTGTAATATTAAGTGAAGATATTTAAAGGAAAAATAGTAATCATTAGATTGGCAGATTTTTAGAATGAAGGCATCAGACATTTTCTTCATATTGGACACAATAAGAAATATTGAAAGCCTGAAGTAGTTAGCAAGTTTATTGTTACAGATAAAAACTTTGGAAGTAATGAAATTTTCTTTTGAGTTTCTTAGCCTCTTAGTTGTCCTCTAAGACTCAAAACCTGATTCCTTGTTTTATACATTGTTTTTGGTTTCTGGAACAAACATTAATATATGTTTATTGAGTATCAGTATGAAGCTAAATATCTATCAGCTTTGTTGCTGGAGTAGTAATGTTTCAGTGGTTTCTTGACTTTTTAATTTTTTAAAATGATAGGCCTACTACAGTTGAAAATGTGAAAAGGATCGATGGTGTTTCTGAAGGCAAAGCTATGATGTTGGCCCCTCTGTTGGAAGTCATCAGACATTTCTGTCAAATAAATAGTGTTCAGGTAAAATACTATGGTTTACTGGAGCTCTGAGGGAATAAACTTTTTTTGGATGATTTTAAAACATGCTTCAAAAGCAGCATTTTCTCCCTTCATTTTAATTTCTATGCTGGACACTTAGAAAATGAATTTGGATAGTTTCTATATTAAATCAGTTATAAAAACGTATTAGTTACCAATTTTTAAAATTAAGTATAGTTGACTTACAGTATTAGTTTCATATGTATAATATAGTGATTCAATATTTTTATATATGATACTCCAAAGTTATTATAAAATACTGGTTATTTGCCCTGTGCTGTATATTACATCCTTGTGACTTACTTTATACCCAGTACTTTGTACCTCTTAACCTCCTTTCCCTATCGGGCCCCTTACCCCATCCCTGTCCCCACTGATACCCACTAGTTACATAATTAAGATACTAAAGTAGTTGTCAAGGCTGCATATGTCTGTTTATTTTGTTGAGAGGTTTTGTTTTAAAACTTGAATAAGTACTGTGTTTTGGATTAATAAATTATCTTACTTTCAAACATAGATAGAAATTAAAGCTTCGTTTATTTACTCACTATTCACTTCCAGGGGATTAGGGGACTAATTTAGAAGCAGAGCGGTCGACGTTATAGTTCATCTGTATTCTCTCTTTTTGACTTAAGGAGAAGACTAGGAATTTTTAGTTCTGTAACCATGCTTGCTATTACAAATATTTATTCAAAATTTATTCACTGTAGCCTATTTTACTTTTAAAAATCAATATGTAAAAAGAAAACAACTTTTTTGGGCCTCTCATAAAAGGAGAATTTGGGGCTGTTCCTTGAAGGTTATGTTATTTTTTTCCTTAATAGCTACTGATCATGTTTATATTCTGTCATTATATTGATATTATTTTGATCATTTGTGCTGCATTTAAAATTGTGTAGACAGACCTCTTTTCAAGCACAGAACTACAGGAAGAGCAGAAGAAAAGTTTGGTGCTGGAAAATAAAGCCAACTCACTTTCACCATCTGTGGCCATCACGTATTCTTTTTTCCAAGATAAGAAAATGTCTTTGGTAAGTGTTACTTTCAAGTTAGAGGGAATTTTTAAATTTATCTAAATGTATTTTATCAGCTTTTCAGTATTAAATTGGGATAAATTTCTTATAATCCTACAGTGTTTCACATTGGTTCATTTTATAATTAATTTTAGAACAAGGTCATTTTCTTTTTCTAAGCCTACTTCTAGTAAAATCAGCAAGTATAGTTTGAACATGATTATCTTACAGAGGTTGTATCAGAGGTACTGATTAACACATTTGTAGCTTAGGGATGTTGAAGCAGCCATATTTTGAAGCTATTTTTTTTAATGGGATTAATAGTTAAAAAACTATTATAGTGTGTACTGATAATAGATAATCTCTAAGATAACACTGTTAAGTAGAAGAAGGAAAGTGCCTAGTGGTGTGAAAAATTTACATAAATGTGTATATATATGTATTTGCATGCTTATATATTTGTAAATGGGTTTCCCTGGTGGCTCAGATGGTAAGGAATCTGCCTGCAGTGCAGGAGACCAGGGTTCAGTCCCTGGATCAGGAAAATCCCCTGAAGAAGGAAATGGCAACCCACTCCAGTATTCTTGCCTGGGAAATCCTATAGACAGAGGATCCTGGTGGGCTACAGTCCATGGGGTTGCAAAGAGTCGGACAGGACTGAGTAATTCTTTCACTTTCACGCATATTCATATATCCTTGTGTATGTATACAAAAGTGCATAGAATATCTCTGGAAGGATGTCCAAGAAGCTAGAAATAAGTTTTAAAAAAGCAACACACTTGCTTTTCACTCTCTCCTCTAGTGTTATGTTCTTTTTTTTTTTTTTTTCCTTAACCATGTCTGCTTGATGCTCTTTGAAAGAAATCTGACTGCTGTGAAAAATGGACTTACTTCCTGTTTCTTCATCATTGTGGCAGACGTCCTTAAGGTTGTGGAGATTTTTTAAATACACAAAATGAAGAGGGTTTCTTAGTGGCAGAAGGGCAGAAAGTGGCTTCCCCCTGAGTTTCACTTGATTTACATTTCTGTCCTCTCTGATGTTAAATTGATTTAGATCAGGCTGTATGGTCCAGGGCCTGTTTTTCCTATTCTCTGTGTCTGATGCTCTAGGCCCCATTACACATTTTCTATTCTGTTTAAGATTCAATACAAATAAGAATAAACAGTCTCTAGCTTGTCTTAGTCATTAATAGATGTTCTACTTAGATAGCCAAACTCCTTAGTTAAAAGTTCGAAAGCCATTACACAAAGAACCAAATAATTCCACTGTACTCTTTTTGAGACAAATTGTGTAATAAATAGGAATTTTAACTTCAGTCTCTTATTTAAACAGTAACTTACATATACGTGTTAAACATGCTTGTATATATATAATTGGACCAAATATGTATGGTAAACTGTATGTAATTACTAAGAAAATACGGAATAGCCTCTAAATTTTTTGAATAAATTATATTCTCATATTCAGCCAGGATATGAAGTTTCATATATTACATATTCATGGTTAAAAATATGAGGAGTGGTATATGTTCATTTGGGTCTTTTGCTATTATTTGGTTGTATATTATTGTGAAATATTGTAGTGTAATTATCTGTGCCTCCTGGGAGCCTGAGGGGGGTCTTGCTAGTTAAGCACAAAATTAAACATGCCTAAGGACTAATTAATCAGGAGCTATAATACAATTAGTTTTAGGTAACATGATGCCCGGTATCAAATAACCCTGATATTAGGTAGACATGGAAGTAACTAAAAACCTTCCTTTGAGTGATGAAGAATATTGCTTTAAATGCCCTGTTTTGTGAAAATATCAGCATTCATGCAAATACAGTCCAAATTTAGACTTTCAAGGTGTGTTAAAAAAGAGTATCATGAAATATTTTAGAGCTGAGTGATTGAACTTCCTGAATGTTGAGAAGAATGTTTTATCTAACAGACAGTTTAACTGGATTTGGAGCTGCATTTGTTTAAAAGCTGCGTAAATGTGTAACAGTGTCCTTAATGTAGCATAGTTCATGTTAAGTCCAGTACCAGGCAAATGATGACAGCCACCTGTAAATTGTGTTTGTTCTTATTTTATGAATAGAGCCCATTTAAAGCACTTTTTAAAGTCTTTTTGAGAACCTTTTATAGAATACATTTGGAACCTTATGTTATCTCTAAGCATCTTAGCATTTGTCTTCCTGGAAGTTCATGTAACTGAAAGACCATGTGTTATTTCAAGTGTACAGTTTATTTGTTACAGTTTTACTGTATTTTTAAAAGGTTGTGGCAGCTATTAGATTTAGGTAGAATGACTGTTCTCTGTTACTAATGGGTTTTTAAGGTGAATAATTGCAGAAGGGTGGGGACTGATCTCTTGGCTAAAGCTGGGTGGTTTTGCTTCATTCAATATAGTAAGTATACAAAGCAGCAGCGCCTGTGGAGTTATAGCATGTGAGTCATTTTGAAGAATTAGTTAAAATGAGAAATTTCAATGAAGGTTCAGTCCACTGTTTTATTTCTCAGTGAACATTTACTACCTGAAGGTTTTGGACCTTGTGCTTCTATACACCCAGTGGAAGCTTAAAAAACTCACTGGTTGTTTTGCTGCCATTGCTCTAGAAAGATACAGCTGAGAAGAGGACTCTGCCTCTCGCAGCAGTTGGCATGCACTTGTCCCAAGCGGTGAAAGCTGGCTACCCAGTTGATACGGAGCGAGCAGGCCTGACTCCAGAGATTCAAAAGATTATTGCGGATGTTATCCGAAACCCTCCCATCAACTCAGGTGATAACCATGACCCTTGTCTGCAGCCTTAATGACTTGAGTCATTGAACCCAGATGAAGTAAACAAGCAATCCACTGATATTTTACACTCTGATCACATTAACCCTTTATGCTACTATGCAAACGTTGCTTTTCTAATGCTTTGTCTTGTTTTAGGAAAATAATCTTTCTTCCCATCATCACTCAAAGGAAAGTCTGAATTGGAAATTCTTGTTTTGTTTGTTTGTTTCAGCTTCTGATTACACCTTCCACACCCATCTCCAAAACAGAGCTCTTGCATCCTTCTCTGATTTCCAGTTCATTACTTGGAAAAAAACACACGTTCCTTCCCCATAGTTTACCGGCTCTTAGTTTCTTCCTACATCTTTCTGATTCCCTGTCGTTGGTTTCACTGAACTAGCCTTTCTCCTCCAGGCAGTTTTGTCAGGCACTGTGAAATTGAAGGGATGGACTTGGGTCTCTTGGGCCCCTTGTGGAAGGGTTTTCTCCTGTCATTCTGCTGTGGAACCTCAACTGTGGTCAAGCCCCTTTGTTTGCCTTACAGAAAATGTTAAAATCTGCCTATTTTAAAATTATGATCCCTTTCTTACAGAAGTAAAGACGAGGTACATTAGAAGGGTTTTCCTACTCTAAATGTACAAATGTAAACTAGATGTATCATAATAATCTGGTAAATCTGATGTAATTTTTTGGACTGTTAGGACAGAGCAGAGAACATAGCAAAAGCCTCATGTCAGAGCTACAGTGCAAATAGTTAGTTAAGCTTTTTACTACATCAGATTCTTTCCCACTGAGGAGTAAGTACACAGTTCTCCCCCAAGGTTAGAAATAAGGTGAAAAAGATCACAATTAATACTATACTTAATTGATGAGAACAAAGGTATTTAAGTTACCTTCAAAGGCAGCCTTCATTCTAGGCCTGAGCAAGACTTGACTGAAGAACACCTCCATCTCTTCTCCTGCTGATCAACCTAAGAGGCCCGGAGAGGGGCGAACACAGGTTTGAGCAGCAGTCCTCTAAGTTAGTTCCAGGGAACCTAAGTTTCCCTCTTTACTATATACCATGTTAAAGTTGTTCTGCCAACTTTTATTTAAAGGAAAGACACATGCAGTTTCTAATCCTGGTCGATGAGACCTTCAAGTATTTTAAGGGCCTGCTGATAAATTATGTCGAGATCTTATTGGAGGGAGGAGACACCTTAACAACCAATTCTGCTTCTGTGTCAGAGCTTTCTGGTTGTGTTTTGGTGTCCCATGTAGGGCAGTCTCTATAGGGAAAATGTGTGCTAGGCTTGCTAATCTATATAATAGTTGTGAGTTCATAACTGGAAATGAATGAATTGGCATTGTGTGAACTTGGTTCATCTGGTTCTGTTAAGGTTAATACTGGTTTGTAAATCTGAAAACCTGAGGGCCAGATCCTGTCCTGTGATAAGATATCCAAGGTCCCGTAGCTGTGAGTATCTTATGAGGAAGCTAGCCATCTCTGCTGGTCACTCTCCAGTCTCCCTAACTTCAGCTGCCGTTTTACTAGAAGTTAAGGCGGAGAAAGAATAACAGTCATTACTTGTGGGGTTAGAATCGTGATTGTATAAAATCGTTCTTTCTTCAGTGCAGAAGGAAATACTATTTCAGAGAAAGTCAAATGCCTTCTTGCTCAGATGCCTGCTTGATATTAACACCCGAGAATTACTTTTTTCCTTATATATGTATTGTCTCTTAGGATTTAGAGAAAGATGTGTCTCTGATAAGCTGTTTGATAATATACAATATCTGAAAGAGCTTGTGCAGTTTTTCCCCCCCTTTTCCTATTTTCTTTACTACTACATATTGAGTATAGCAAATTTTCATTCAGAGTTAAATAATAAATTGAAATTAATATTTCAATTGAATTAATAAAGATGTTAGCATAAATTGAAATTCCAAAGAACAATGAAATTTAAATTATACTTATTAAACACTTCATCTCTTTCTGTCCAAACATTGTATATACATTATACAGATAATATGAAAATATATATTATTGTAGTTTACTTCCAAAGCCAAAACTGAGGAAGTTAATATTCATGAGCTCTATCTAAACTTTATTTCTTTCAATTGTACATTTATAGTCTGTACTATATTATTTATTGATATGAAATTTTATTTTTAAATTCTTATTTTTCCATAATAAAATACTGTTTGTTATCTCACTGAAGGAAACATTGTTGAGTTATAAATTATAATAAGAAATGAAGATATCCATGTCACACTAATGATTCAGATAGGTTATTTCATCTTTTACTTCGCTGTAGCCATATGACATAATTTAGTATTTTAATGAACCAGTTTGTTGGCATTTAAATTCTGCACAATCATGAATTGACAATTTTCTATATTTTATTATGATATAATCTTAAACATAGAGTATTTGAGAACTGAGAAATTATGTCTTATTATTTTCATGCTTATTTGCTAAATATATTTTGTCCTTGCAACTTAATATTTTAAGGAATTTTGTACTTTTTTATTCTTTTAGTTTTTTTTCATGTTTACATAATTTTAAGCTGCTTCTTTTATGGAGTTGAGATTCTAACTATGCCTACTAATAAATTAAGCAGTGTATTTAATGATGTACCTGGATAATATTTTGAAGAATTTTGTTCTTTCCTTCTTAATGTGCATGTCCCTGGAAAATTAAGGGTGGCTTCCAAGGGACATGCCACAAAAATAAGGGTAATTTGATCTCTTTAACCACTGACGGGGTGCAGGCAGTGCTCATTGTTTCACTTGATTTTTCAGTAGATATTTTCAGCCCTTATTTGTGTGGAAAGTTAGGGCAAATAAGATCTTAACATAAAATCTATCTTTCTGGGAAAACATATTCAATTAATAGATATTTTAAATAGTTGATGTGTTTTGTTATGCTTCAGTATCCATTGAAAGAATCGTTTTTATTAGCATCTTATTTACAAGTATGATTAGCTTCTATTTTAAGAATTATTTTCAAAAAAATTAGCTTATAATTGATATTCGAAATTTGAAGCATAATTCCTTTAGAAACAAT
The DNA here is from genome assembly GCF_910594005.1 of Cervus elaphus. NCBI lineage: Eukaryota > Metazoa > Chordata > Mammalia > Artiodactyla > Cervidae > Cervus > Cervus elaphus. The sequence goes on from NC_057846.1 coordinate 34,490,334, forward strand.
TCTATGGATGGGGGTTTTGATTCTCAGGGCAGCCCTCAAAAGACAGTTTGAAACATAAGTTCTGCAGAGTGGCTGAGCTGACCTGACTCTGGGTCTTGGAAGCAGGGGTGCAGGAGTGAAGGGGCCGTGTGTTTATTCCATTTCCGATCTGTGAGGGGGTAGGCATTTGCAAGAGGAACATCTTCTCTGACCACCTTCTTCCTTCCTCTCTACAAAATATTTCATTATTTCCAGCTCATAGAATTTTCTGTGATGCTCTATGTAATTTACTTTTAAATCTTTTTAAAAAATTCTTTTACAGATACCAATAAAATTAAACTAATTAGAATATATGTTCCTGAAAACATTGACACGTACCTTATCCACATGGCAATCAAGATCCTGGAAAAAGATGGTGAACACAGAATGCTATGCCACTCTTCATGTGATCCCAACAAAAAGCGATGTTTCCCCGACTCTGAAGAGAGCTCTTCAAGTTCTAAGAGAAGCAAGGAAGAAGTAGACACCAATACCGAGGTGTTAATTATATGTAGAATTTTCATATACTGTCAGTGTTCAATTTGCATATCCTAATAGCAGAATGTTGTATTTTTTGATGTGTTATAAATTCTGATAGAAGGTTACTTTAAAAAAAAAAATCTCTGTGCTATGTTTCCTTTGGTTTCATAAATCTGATCTGAGAAAAGAGATTTTTTTTTTTAATGACAAGAAAAGAAGAATATAATCCCATCTATTCTAGCTTATTGTGTGGGAATGTCAGCTTAAATTTTATATCTACCTTATATGGACTGTGTAACCTGGAAATTCCCTTTCTTTCAGGGGCTTCCCTAAAATTCGGGGGTCCAGTGGTTAAGACTCTGTTCTTCCAATGCAGGGGGCACAGAGTCAGTCCTTTTTCAGAGAACTACGATCCAACATGCCTTGTAGCATGGTCAAAAGCAAAACCAAAACTCAAGTTCTATTATAAATACCTTTTAGATATTGGAATTTGTCTGTCATTCTGTTATTCTTCATGCTGTGTTCCTGTTATACTGAATCTCTCAGGTACAAGGGTAGTTGTTTCTCATGGCCCCGGGCATATCCCAGTGCACTTTGGCATGATCAGAGAACGACCATGAGTTTAGTAGCATTTTACATGGTATATTTTATTAAAATCACATGCTTTGAAAATTATTGTTCTATGATTTATCTAAGATAAATAGTAATTAAAGAATAACTATTCTTTGACACTGTGACTTTACCAAATGATTGCAAAGACTTGAAAATTTGACATTTAATATCTTCTGGGCCTAAAGTTCAGTGATAAAAGTTTATGAAAATCATAATTAACTCAAAAATTACTTTAGTTCCTGGATGATAAATTCAGCATAATGGTAGTGGTTGCTACTATTTATATTAGAGAATTAGGAACTTTATTTCAGTTGTAATCTTTATAAAATTTCCAACAGTTAAACTCTTTTTCTCAATAGCTTAAAAATAAGAGGAACTGGTCTTTTTAAAACTGTCCTTCAGTTAGATGTGTATATATTCATGTCGTAGATAACCTAATGAAATTTGCTTACCTGGAATTATTTACATTATTTTGGCAATTGATTAGCTATAAGAAGGGCATTAAAGAAGATAGATGTTGGGCAATGGTAGTGAAACTTGGCTGCTATTCCCAGCCTTTTATTCCTGAAATCTATATACCAAGTGCCTAAGACCTTATTTTTTTCCCAGCTGTATCTGTCAATACAGGAAAAGGTGTAACTTATTATCTTTCCTGAATATTGAAGCACATTTATAGTGAAATATTGTTTCAATCACACAGTAACATTTTTGCTTTCCTCCTATTGAAATAATATCTCATTCTGACAACCAAGTGGAGATATTTTTTTTATTAGGACGTAATCGCTTGGCAGTGTTGCGTTAGTTTCTACTGTACAACATGAATCAACCAAGTGTATATGTGCGGAATGGGGGTATTGTGGAGAGGGTGGGTAAGTGGGTGGAAACCACACTAAGCTTAATAGATTTAGTCTTTTCTTTTTCCCCATTTAGGGGAACAAGAATATTGAGGCTGGGAAGTAGATTATGAGATGAGTGAGCCAGCCAGCCAGTTTTTCTTCCATCCGCCTTCCAGTATAGAAAGCTACTCTGAGCGCTGTAGAGTCTGTTGGAGGCCACGTTTCAAGATCCTTCATGTGTTAACATTCGTCTTCTCTACCGCCCTGGGTTGTATTCCGTAGTCTCTTTCATTTTACAATTATGAGGCTTCTAATAAAAGATAATGCCAAAACAAATTCTCTTTATTAGCTGATGCATCATTAGGTTTACATCTGTTGTGAATGCTGTTTACTGGAGGAAGATTATGTCTTGATAATGGTAGTTCTGATTAATATACTAAGGTATACAGTAGATTCTTTAAATATGTAGTTTTTAAAAAATTGGTGGCAAGTTTTCTTAAATTGAAGCTTTTAAATTTTTATTTCAGGAAATTAAAAAAATTTTTGCCTTTTAGTATTTTTGTCCCATTGCTTGGTATTTCTTCTTAAAGGAGAAGAAACTTTTGTTCTCTATATGTTGGATCTGCTTGTACAGATCATATAGTAGGCAACCACTGCCTTTGGGTTTAATCTTTTCCCCTAAAAGTTAAAGACTTTTAACATAGAATTCTGAGGCTTCATTTGGTGCAAGGGACCCCATAGAATTAGACAAAATATCGTGCATGTGTACATTTGTCTTTTTTTCCTAACTGGATCCCTAGTTGCAGCAGATCCTCAAAAGAGTCTACGAAACAAAGATCATTTTTTTCCCCATTTACTGAGCAAATATTTTTTGAGTACCTGTGATGTCTCAGCAACTCTGATGATGCCTGAACTCCTCCAAGTCTGTCCACCAGTGTAGATGGACATGTGTGCTTTTTTAATCACTAATATAACTGTATGTGTGTGTACACATGCTCAAGCAGATGCCTTCCTCAGAACATTAAATTCACCATTTTGGCATACCCAAGGTTAATGTGGATCTGAAATAATATCCAGTTCTTTCCTTCCCAAATGAGAGTCTACACTTGAGTGTCTAAAAACACGTAACAGGGTGGCAGGTAATTGCCTAAACAAATGACATACTGATTTTGGCTCTCATGTGTTTACTTTTGAAGCAGAAATAAACTCTGTAGTTATCATTATTTTGTTTTATTTGAAAAGGGAATGATGATGGGTGTATACTTAGTAACTTAATGCAGGAGATATTCGATCCCTGGGTTGGGAAGATCCCCTGGAGGAGGATCTGCTGCATGGCATCCCACTTCAGTATTCTTGCCTGGGAAATCCCATGAACAGAGGATGTTGGCGGGCTAACAGTCCATGAGAGCGCGAAGAGTCAGACATGACTGAAATGACTTAGCACACAGCAGTACAGATATATGTATACATATATATAATATATATACTTGTTTTTGTTTGTTTCTTTCCTATAGACTTCATCTGAAACCTCCAAGAGAAAATTACCTGAGTGGTTTGCCAGAGGAAATGAGACCTTACCTGATACCAGCAAGAAATCAGCGGCCAAAACCAAAAAGAAGGGTCTTTTTAGTTGAACTGGCAGCTGCCAGAGGAATTATGTGTCCTGCTGTATTATAAGAGGGAAGCTGTATTTCATTTCTGAAAAGAGTAGGGAGTGTTTGTTTAAAAACTATTCTAATTTTAAAGTAAAACTCACCTATTTATTGAATAGCTGGCATTTTAAAACAGCCTTGGGCAAACCACATAAAGTTGAGTCTTCTGAGAGTCTGAGTGAGTATCTCCTAGGACAGAATCTTAAGTTACCTTCCTATGAGATTGCTTTAAGAAATCATGTCATTGCCTGTTTTCTAATCTCTTCAGTTATTTTCCTGGTATGTTTGGAGTATGTAATGTGCAATGATTTAATATCGGTAACAGATTAGGAGTTGTACAGTGATTATGTGTGTGATATGAAATATTCCTATATTACAGAAATTCTGTCTTATACATGAAGGATGCGTATTTTACAAATTGTTCTTTTTTTATTTTTAGAAGACACTCTTGTACACATTTTAAAATGGTACTAGTGGGCCAGCCCAGTGAAAATGAAACATTTAGGGTTCTGTGTAAATAGACAAAAGAATAGAACAAAGGAGACCAAATGCACTAGGCAGCTATGTACTTTGTATTTTACATATGATTTCTGTTATTTTTCAAATAATAAAAAGTCTTTCCTACTGAAAATTATAAAGATATATATTTTCTTAACTTTAATTTATTTAATTATCACTATGAACAAAGCTAGTGGAGGTGATGGAATTCCAGTTGGGCTGTTTCAAATCCTAAAAGATGATGCTGTGAAAGTGCTGCACTCAGTATGCCAGCAAATTTGGAAAACTCAACAGTGGTCACAGGATGGGAAAAGGTCAGTTTTCATTCCAATCCCAAAGATGGGCCATGCCAAAGAATGTTCAAACTACCACATCATTGTAATCATCTCACACACTAGCAAAGTAATGGTCAAAATTCTCCAAGTGAGGCTTCAATAGTACGTGAATCGTGAACTTCCAGATGTTCAAGCTGGAATTAGATAAGGTGAAGAAACCAGAGATCAAATTGCCAACATCCATTGGATCATAGAAAAAGCAAGAAAATTCCAGAAAAACATCTACTGCTTTATTGATTATGCCAAAGCCTTTGACTGTGTAGATCACAACAAAGTGTGATCACTGTGATCAGTTTTCAACAAAGTGGAAAATTCTTCAAGAAATGGGAATACCAGACCACCTGACCTGCCTCCTGAGAAATCTGTATGCAGGTCAAGAAGCAACAGTTAGAACTGGACATGGAACAACAGACTGCTTCCAAATTGGGAAAGGAGTATGTCAAGGCTGTATATTGTCACCCTGCTTATTTAACTTAAATGCAGAGTACATCATGCAAAATGGCAGGCTGAATCAAGCACAAGTGCTGGGAGAAATATCAATAGACTCAGGTAGGCAGATGACACCACCCTTATGGCAGAAAGTGAAGAGGAACTACAGAGCCTCTTGGTGAAAGTGAAAGACGAGAGTGAAAAAACTGGCTTAAAACTCAACATTCAAAAAATGAAGATCATGGCATCTGGTCCCATCACTTCATGGCAAATAGATGGGGAAACAATGGAAACAGTTAGAGACACTATTTTCCTGGGCTCCAGAATCACTGCAGATGGTGACCGCAGCCATGAAATTAAAAGACGCTTGCTCCTTGGAAGAAAAGCTATGACCAACCTAGACAGCATATTAAAAAGCAGAGATACTACTTTCCTATCAGAGGTCCATCTAGTCAAAGCTATGGTTTTTTCAGTAGTCATGTATGGATGTGAGAGTTGGACTATAAAGAAAGTTGAGTGCCGAAGAATTGATGCTTTTGAATTGTGGTGTTAGAGAAGACTCTTGAGAGCCCCTTGGACTGCAAGGAGATCCAACCAGTCCATCCTAAAGGAAATCAGTCCTGGGTGTTCATTGGAAGGACTGATGCTGAAGCTGAAACTCCAATACGTTCGCCACCTGTTGCGAAGAACTGGCTCACTGGAAAAGACCCTGATGCTGGGAAAGATTGAAGGCGGGAGGAGAAGGGGATGATAGGATGAAATGGTTGGATGGCATCACCGACTCAATGGACATGAGTTTGAGTAAGCTCTGGGAGTTGGTGATGGACAGGGAAGCCTGGCATGCTACAGTCCATGGGGTCGCAAAGGGTTGAACATGACTGAGTGACTGAACTGCACTGAATTACTTTGAGTGCCTTTAACTTTTGATGATGTTGGAATTTGATTCTAATATCTCTTTATTTAGCACATGTGACTGAAATATCCAAAACCCTGCCACTGATTTGGGTAAATCACAGCTGATATACTTTAAGCAGTTCAACATGTAGCATTTAATTGACTTCTTTGTAAATAAAAACAGCTGTTGTTAATAAAGAAGAAATACATGTTTATAAAATGAAAAAATCCAGAAAAGTGAAAAAAAGAAAATAAAAATCACAGAAGTCCCCATGGTAGGTAATTTGTTAACACTTTTCATTTATCTGGTCAAGCCATTTTATATTCACTTCTTTGCTTCATTACATGAATAATACATGAATGAATATTCTTTGTGAAACATTCAAGCTACACTTAAAACATAAAAGTCCCCCATATTCCCTTTTCCCTGCATCCCAGTACCCGGCCCTTTTCCAGGTAACCCCTATCAAATATGTGATGTATAGTTCTCCATAATCATTTCTTCTGCATTATGTGCTTCTGTATGTGTAGCTACACATACATTCTTGTTTTTTTACTTTTATTTTTATATTGAAGTACTGTTGATTTAAAATTTATATTTGTTTCAGGTGTATAAAATAGTGATGCAATAGTTTTATAGATTATATTCCAATTACAGTTATTGTAAAATGTTGACTATATTCACTGTGCTGCACAATATGTTCTTGTAGCTCATTTATTTTATATATTGTAGTTTGTACCTCTTAATTCCCTAGTCCTATCTCACCCATCCGCATCACCCTACAATTTTCTGCAACAAAGGTTTTTTTACTTAGTTTATTGTGAAGATCTTTGTATGTCAGTATATGTATCCGTCTATCTTTTTTTTTTTACAGCTATATCCTATTTGGTGAATATATTATAATTTATATAATCACTTCCTATTAGTGATTTTGTTATTTTTTTCTATTTCATATTATTTCAAGAAGTATAATTATTATCAAACACAAACATGTTCTTTATTATATTTCACTTGTATTATGAACATGTATTTCCATGTCCTTAAATAGTTTTCCACAGAATCTTTTTTGGGGCCTTCTACAGTGCGGTGATTGTCAAAGTGTGGTCTGCAGACCGTTAGGAGTCCCTGAGACCCTTCTGGGGATCTGCAGAAGGAAAACTATTTTTATAATACCAAGAGGTTATTCACCTTTCATAGCGTGTTGATATTTGCATTGAGGGTGCATAGCCATGTGAGTTAAATCACTGGTACTTTACTGCACATCAAGGCAATGGCAGCAAATTACTGATCTGATTAATTCTCATTTCTTGGACACATTTTTCCAATATTCTGTGTGATAAAAAGGCAAATTCACATCCAGCACCTGTGCTATATGCCAAAGTGTGATGGTTGATTTCCAGGAAAGCCCCCGTTTGGTTGGTTAATTGTGGACTAGCTGCTTTTCTTCGTGGGATATCATTTTTACTGAAAGGAATGACCGAGAGAAAACACCGTTGGTTATTGCTCCTAGGCGGAGGCATAGGAATTCCTAGATCCCCAAGTTCTCCGTTCTCCATGAGTACCTTCTGGGTTGGTTTGTTTTGTTTTGAATCCTCCCTGCCTCCCTCCTCCTGTCTCCTGACTCCTTGCCAGAGTGTGTTTTGGAAGCTGTCCCATACATATCTGCCTTATCACCAGGTATGAGTAAGTGGTTCAAAATGACCCTCGCACATTACAAAGTCTTTACCATAAGAACAGATGGACTGAACTGTAATTTCCTGGATGCAACATCTTTCTTCAGCAGGCTCAGGTCTGAAGTTGGTCTCAGATTCATTCTTAGAAACAGGGAATTTCTTTTATTTATTTATTTACTTCTTCTTTGGCCATGTTGTGGGACTTGTGGAATCTTAGTTCCCCGACCAGGGATTGAACCTGGTCCTTGGCAGCGGAAGCGCTGAGTCACAAACACTGGCATTCCAGGGATGTCCCTGAGGAATTTCTTTCAGAATTCTGTTATGCTATCTCCCCCCAAAATATGAACTGCTTTTTCTTCTGTGTCATTTGTCACTGGACCTTAGGACTGTGATAACACAGTCAAATAAATCACTGACAGTTATTTAGAATTCAGCAGAGCTGTGGTCTAGATAAAAGGAGAAAAGAATAGAGGATTCTTCCTATTCAAATAGGTTGCTTTAGAATCAACTGAGAGCATGAAAGATTCAATAGAATGACCTTAAAGTCATTGTAGAGTTATCATCTATCTTAAGAGAAGCAAAGAAATGCAAAACCATCAAAAACACTGAAGAAAGTCAGCTAGTCTTGATAGCAGCTGTGAACTGTGGCCATCTCAGCTGTCTGAGAAGACATTCCCATCATTCTGCTTGGGAAGGCAATCTAAATATTACTTGGGCTAATGTACTAGCTTCCTTACTGGTTACATGTGTTTAAACCTTGGAAAAGATGAGAAATAAGTAGAATACAGAATAAATTAAAACTTTGGTTATATTAGAGTTAAGAAGTACATATTTGATATTGTAAGCATTTGTAATACTTGAGATATTTTAGCTTATTAGAATAATAAGTTATTCTTGTGACTCATTTAAAATATACCATTGAAAAATTAGCATATCCATGTTATTTTTAAGTCAAAATCCTACCAAGTCAAAACATTATTGGATTATTTAATAAGTCCTTAAATTTGTTATTGCACAGAAATAGTATCATCAACAAATTTCCCTTATATGAGAAAGAAAAAAATCTAATATTATGCTTAGTATTAATATTAAGGTTAATATTCATTAAACCCAAAGCTTTCATTGTTTTTTATAAAAATTAATAAAACTTCAGCCTCACATCCAGCTTCATTTTCTAACTCAATTTAAAAGGATTACTGAGAAGTATGTACTCATTATGTCTTCATTCAATAAACATTTGCATCTATAGTTTCCAAGACCATTTGCTGACTTCATAAGAGAAGGAACAAAAAGGAGAAGAAAAAGCAACATGGATCCCATGTTTCCAAGAAGGGAAGGTTTACTCTGTAAACAATTAATAGAAGAGAACATCTCACAAAAGTATTTTCTTACAGGAAACACAACATTTTTAGGAAAATATTTACTTAGCATACTCAGTAAGATGTAAGGAAAAAAATGTATGAAAGACATTTTTCTCTGTGAAGGGAAAAAGGAGCTCCTATGAAGGGATCATAGTGATAGCATTCATAACTAATAATTTATCAGGCATTTGCTATGTGTCACAGCATGTGCAGTTGACCTTTGGGATAACCTGTAGAACTGGAGTCATGTACTGGCCTGTTAGCATACATAGAATATACAAACCAGGAAGGAGATCACAGTCTATGGGTATGTTACCAGGTAGGTTAAAGTCTTTCCCTTTTTTCAAATGGAACTTTCCTTTCCCCCCAACCCCTCCCCCCTCCCCCAACTTGACTCAACCTAGAACTGATAACAAAGGTACTAAATCCTCCAGATTCTAAATTCAGAGCAGTAGATTCTAGCTGTTCAAGTGATCGTGTCTTTTTAGCAAAAATGGCCCCACTGTTTCGCTCTCATCGCTACTTTGAGAAAGAGGAATATTGGGTGAGAGAGAGAACTTGCTTTGCGAAGGAACATGGAGAGCAAGAAACCTTCCAACTTTCCTTCATTGTGAGGAAGGAGGCTTTTCACTTGGACCTCCCATCCTCATTTCTGGAAGAAAGGCATTGGAACTGGGCACTATATTGAGTGTGATGGTCTCTTTCTGGAAGCTCTGACCTACTAGTCCGGCGGAGACCTGATGTTCCTGGAGCTTGTAAATACCTGGGGCTGAGAGTCCAGGTGGAGCCGCCCTCCATCATGCGATAACCAAGAATGCGTTTTCCTCGAGGGTGGAGTGGACGCCTTGGAGGGAGCTGGGTGGAAAGGCCATCCTTCTGGTACCCTCAGAAGAAGGCGACCTGAGCAGTGAGGGCAACCCAGTAGCAGGAACACACTTGGCAGGAGATGGGAGAGAGGTGGACCCCTGGAGGGACCGACTAGCAAACCCCGAAGAGAGCCAGCATTCAGGTGATCGGCCCACAGGTTGAGCAGCCGCTGGTCAACTGGCCAGAGAGGCAGCCCCCGCCAGAAGACGGAACAAACAGTCCTGATGGGCAGCGATATGCTCATGCTCCTCCCTGCCTCCCCGACTTTGCACTCCAGAGGCTAAGTGTGTGCAAGAGGGAGCCGGCGTGAAAGAGACAGCTGGAACCATTGGTCTAGTGGGAGGTAGGTGTGAGGAGAGCCGGGAATCAGACATGCGACTGGAGACTCAAAACCTGAATGGACATTGTTCAGACATCCCCTAACGATAGAAAATTCTGAGATTGGACCGAGTAAGCAAAGGAAGCCACCACCCAAGGGGTCAGGGGGATTTGATACTTGGTAGAAGTTAGAAGAAGTAAAAAGTTTATACTCCAAGGGGCGCACTTGTTATATGTTTGTAGGAGCAAAAACAAGCTGTGGACTGAAGCACTCCTAATTACTGAGTCAGTGGCTGGGTGTCCAGAGGCAAGCAGTCTACCTCCCTAGATAACTGGTGGATGCTACTTGCTGAACTCACTGTGGTCCTGCATATGTTCCTTACTGTGTTTGCTCAGAAATCTGGGTGTCAACACCCCATAGTGTCTCCTTTCAATAGCAGATTCAGCTTCTCAAACAAGTTGACAGAGATGGAAGTAAATATTGAAGAAAGATTTACTGAGAACCTGCTACGTGCCTGGCACAGTCCTAGATGCTGGGGATATGACAATGGCAAAGAAAAAAGTAAGATGTTCTGTCTTGCAAGTGGCAAGGGGATGGAGAGCAGAGCAGCTGGGAAGGGGTAGAGGGTTGTTTCACAGCCCTGGTGAGCTTTGGAATTAGCCTGAGTTTGACAATTTGTCACGCCGACCCTGAGCAGATCAGGCCCGTCTGAGCTTCATTTATCAACGTTTTATAGAAGAGGAAACAGGCTTAGAGTGTTTGTGGAATTAAATGAAGCACAGCCTTTTTCATAATTCTTGGCACACCATAGGAATAATAAACGTTAGCTCTTCTCATTCTTTGCCTCCGGGAAAGCTATAGGGGAATCCACTTTAGATATAATCGGAAGCTGCCTAGTGGTTTGGTCAAAGAAAGGGGAGTTAGGTGATTTTAATATTGAAGGACACCGGATAGAGTGTACCAAAGTAAGTATTTGTCATTTAACAGAAGATAAAAAGGGATGGATATTCCAAAACTTTTAAGAAGATAATGGTAATAATAAAATATTTGGAAGCCGATGAAATACTCTGGTTCATGAATTGGTTATCCAAGGCCTTGTCTTAACATTTCTGAATATAAACCATTTAAAAATTTCCCCCAGGGTTTACTGCAGCTAATTAAGGGTAGGGGTATTTAAGCTGGGGAGAGCAGAGTACCCAAGATGGTGAAGAAGAAGGAGGTAGGAACAGGGGCTTTGCGAACTGTAAGCCTTGAAGGAGATTTGGAACTTGACAAGGCCCGCAAATGCCGTTTGTTTTAGGTCCTAAGACGATCAGATTATTTTTATTGACTCCTTGGAATTACACAGTTTTAAGCACCAAGAACCTGTTTCTTTATCTTGCGCCTTCATTTCATTCTCCTAGGGAGTAACCAAAGGAACATTGACCTCAGTGGTTCAAGAGCACCACCAAGTGGTCAAGTGTGGTAATGTTAGGTGATACGGTACACAGGAAAAGGATAATTTGCTTGGGTTTTATCTTCATGGGGCTTCCCTTGTGGCTCAGCTGGTAAAGAATCCACCTGCAATGCGGGAGACCTGGGTTGGGAAGATCCCCTGGAGAAGGAAATGGCTACCCACTCCAGTATGCTTGCGAGGAGAATTCCATGGACAGAGGAGCCTGGCGGGCAACATTCCCAAGGATCGCAAAGGGTAAGATGCCGCTGAGCACGACTACTGTCTTCAGGTGGTGCTCAGCTAATTTGTCAAGATTTGGAGGGAAAGGTGTTTACTCTGAGCCAGTTTTTATGAGCCACAGAGAAACTGGAATCTGTTTATTCATTTATGGAGCAGCCAGAATTTGAATCCAAGTCTGTTGGTCAGTTCTAAGATCTAAGTACATTGGTTCAAGGGATAATAAGATTTACTTTTCTACTCTCAGCTGGAAATCTTCCTTGACCTGTATTGAGAAAATCCTGTGGCTTCCCACAGTCTAGAAAGGGGCTTCTTAAACCTTTTCTCAGGTACTCCATCACCCCCATAGAGAACTCAACTCACAGTTTCCTCTACATAATGAGAGCAATGTGTAACCATCATGTAATGAATCTTTATGTCTAGTCTCCAAACCTAGATTCTAGGTCTTAAATGTGGAACTTCACTCTTGTAGAGAGCACCTGTGAAGCCTGGGGTAAGCACTTCCATCTGCCCTCTCCTACCAACAAGAAGTGCATCACCCAGCCATTCCCTTTCAAGGACTCCAGATTAATTTCAAGCAGCAAGGTGATGGTGGTTGTGGTGGTGAAAGGGCTTGAGAAGGATTGGAGAAGTGATTCCAACAGTGTAGCAAGATCAGCAAAATGGAATCCAGAGGGATTAATGAGCAACTGGGCTTAAAGCGTGCTGGCGTAAACAAAATCTGAAATTCTTCGTTTTCCCGGATGACCATCAAGTCCCAGAAATGCTCTAGGTTTCCTCCATAATTTTCTCATTAATCAGGAGAACTCTGCCTCTCAAAAATGTTATGAAAGGCAGATTTTTAGTATCCTTACTAGTTAATCCTGCTGTGTACATTGGCACGTCTCCTCCATAATTCATATGCTAGGGTCCCCAGCCTGCTGGTCCTTCAGTAAGTCTGCTCAGAGTTCTGTCAAATGAACTGAGATATTGATTTATAAATAAAATAATGTGCTGCCTGACTTTCATGATCTTAAAAAGGTAACCAATTTTTCAAGTGTGCTAATTCAACATAACAGTAAAATTGCCTTTCATTTAGAAATATGTTATTTTAGAACCTACCAAATTAGCCTGCTTTCAAAAGTTCAATTTCCCTAATGGAGAAGAGCTCATTTAACTCAGCTCCAACCCTGACTTCTGGTGATAAAATGCCGTGGATATATTCAGAAGCCACTAGTTTTATGGACATTTTTTAAAGCCAGAAAAGTGAAAAATGATGTGAGGTGAGAAATAAAGTCAAGTGATCTTTATTATTTTTGCTGAGATCCAGTGTTTACAGGGTATATGTGTGTGTGTGTATGCATGTGTTTGTTCATGTACATGACTATACAAATTCCTATAAATCAAAAATCCTCAAAGTGGACCAACCATGAATGCCAGGTTAATTTCCTGAATAATGTATTGAATTGTACTTTCATAACAATTTCTTAAGCCCTAAGCTAATCCAATTTTAAACAAACATAAAAGTCCTAGTTTGATTTTAAGTGTATTTCTGCTTAGTTTTTCCTTTCCCTTCTCTTCTTTTACCTCCATAACTGTCCCAACTTTGAATACCTGAAGACAATGGCACAATATCCACAAAATTCTGAAGGAATGGAATTTTGATCTGAGACTATTATAGCCAATGAAGATGTCCTTCAAATAAAGATTTATGGCAGGTATTGCCTAATACAAAGCATTCAAGACATGCAACACTCAAGACAAATTACCAGTGAATGTAGAAAAACAAGAGTTGACTCAAAGGACATAAGAATAGAGACCCTGTGTTGAATCTATTTAAATACAGATCTCACATTAAAACTGATAAAATCATGGTTACAGAATACAAAGCAAATGATACAAATCTGAACCATGTAAAACAATATAACTAAGAAAAATCAAGCAGTTGGAAGAAGGGACATGGAAGAACGTGTTCTTTCAGAGCAGAGAGTCAAGTCCGTTTAAAACTTAAACACAGGAGAAAAGAAAAAACTAAATTTTCCTCTTTTTTTTTTTCTTATCCTTAGAAGGATATTTTATGAAACAATATCTCTTGAGAAAAAAAGAACATTGATTTGATACTGACAAATTTCTGTCCATTAAACTCAAGTGAAATTAAATTCAGTACATTTATAACAGTGGTGTGATGCCAGTTAAATAAATGTCATTTATTCTGTTTTCACCCATCCATTGTCCATCAGTTCGATGGACATGTATGCACAGATCCTTGCCCCCTTTGGAAAGTGAATGTGTTAGTCACTCAGTCGTGTCTGCCTCTTTGTGACCCCCATGGACTCTTGCCTGCCAGGCTCCTCTGTCCATGGGATTCTCAGGCAAGAATACTGGAGTGGGTTGCCATTTCCTTCTCCAGGGGATCTTCCCGACCCAGGGATCGAACCCGGATCTCCTGCGTCGCAGGCGGATTCTTTGCTGTCTGAACCGACAAAATCTTCTTTTCTAACTCTTAATTTGCAAGGGCTTCCAGGGAGCCCACTGGACAGGTTTGAGATGTGTTCCCGGCAGCTGGGAGACACAGGGAACTGGGGTCTGACAACCGAAGGGCAGTTCCAGAGAGGGGAGGACTCCCAGCTGCTCTGGTGGTGGAGCCAGGAGCGGGGCTTGCTGTGCAGGGAGCAGCCTGCTCTCCTGGGGTTCGTCTGGGTGAACGGTGTGCGCTCGTTTCGTGGGGACCAAGCGGGAGCGATGCCTGATGTGGGCTCCTGTGGGAGCCGGTGGTCTAGGGTTGACTGATGGAGGACATCTCAGCACGAGGAGTCTGGTCGTATACCTCTGGATGCCCGAGGGTTTTCTTTCTGGAGTCATGGGAACTTCAGGGACCTTCGGATGAGCCCCTGAAAAGTACCACCACAGTCTATGTGAAATTAACAGCCAGACCCATCTGGAAATACCAGTTGAGCAAGAACCTCACTTGACCGGAGCTTCCCTGTAGGAGAGAAAGTAGTTAGGAGACAGTAGATGGCAGAAGTAGTCCCTCTTCTGAATTGAAGGCAACAAAGTTTGAAGGATGGAGAAAATGTAACACTAAGTCAAGTTTGGGGACTTCCAACCTTATTATGCGACTGGGTATCTTAACTTGTGAATTGAGGCTTTTCTTATGACCAATAGTCACCGGAGGATATTTTGTTATCTTCCAGGAGTTAAGAAAATTCTGTGTACCTGCATCCAACCACATGTTTACCTCGGTGTCTGGCATTTTTATGCTGCTCCGTCTTTCTCGAATGTTTGCCATCAGTTGAAACTCTGTTCTCCCTTGAAAGCCCAGTTCCAATGTCACCTTTACCGTGAAACCTGCAGGGATCTACTGAAATGAAAACTTCTGCTGACTCCTCTACTCTCTCTGAGCACGTTCGTTTTTTTTTTTTTTTTTTTTTCTTGGTTTAGCACAAAACAGACCCTCCCTAGAACTTCACCCGCTGTCTAGACTAAGCTGCAGCAATTTGCTAACACTGAAACAAACCGGTTCTCTCTTTTGCATCTATATCGGTCTCTATGCTCATGGGAAAAGGAGAGCAATATCACTTCAAAACTTGAAGGAAAAGCAAATTAAATTCTTAGCCCTGAGACCAGTGAAATCGTGAACCGTCACCTTCACCTTCACCAGCCCAGCAAGGGTCCTCACTCCACGAGATTGGCATTTAGGAAACAGGAGCAGAGCTGAAGTGATCATGTTTTATTTACCCTTTTCACCTGGGACAGACTGCATGCACCAGGGCAGCCCTGCCTTTCCTGTTGACTTTTCCTTCCCTGTAATAGGGTTCTTTGTTCTGTGCTGAAAGCCCCTTCCCACCAAATGATGTCGGCCAGGGGCTACATAACACTGCGGAAGATGGAACGAGTGCTAGAAACGGGTCATATAAAATTTCAGGACCTTGCTGAAGTTAGAAGTCGCTAAATTAGAGACACTGACTAGAATATCGATGGAACTGGGGTTTTATTTTGTGTGATGTTTTTATGGTGACTGGGTAATGTCTGCCTCAGTGAGCCCAATTTTTAATATCTATGGGAACAGTAACAGTCCTGTCAGCTAACACTAAATAGAGAAATAAGACATGCCACATTTAGAGATGATGGTGTGTTCTCCCCAGGCTGGGCAGACTTGGTGATGGCGTTAGAAAAAGTTTGGTAAGAAGGAAAGGGAATGAGGAACAGTCCCCCTCATCCCACCCCCGGGAAAATGTAGAGCAAATTCTTGATTAAATGGTTCAACCTGATGAATTGCTTCAGTGAAATTTTCAGTTTAAGTATGTTAAAGACAAACAGAAACCTTCCGTGGCTTAATACAAAAACGGCAGCTCCCCTGCACAAGGGAAGGAGGCTTTTCTAATACCAACATAAAGAGAAAGAAAAGGAGAATCTTCTCTTCAGAAGTGACTACAAAGAACTTCGTACAAATAAGTAATATTTAATTGACTCCCAAATACCTATGAGCCTAAATATTTTGTAGGTGACCTGTGAAAAAATGGAAAAGTCCAAATCACTAACCATTGGACTTTTAGAAGAAATGTATGTTTAACATCCTGAAGGGATCTTTCAGTGCAATAAAGAAATGGACTTTATATGCAGATACTTGGAAAATCTAGAAGATGCATTTAGAGGGCTTGTGAACACTTGAAACATCCTGTTTTCTCCCATAAATGGTAGAGTTTTTTGGTAGGTGAAGCATTTTAATAAAATGCTCTCATATATGAATTTTCAAAGCTGTTTTCTGAGCTATTAAGCTTTATCCTTTTCTGCATTGAAAACTTTGTTATAAAGAGCAAATTACTCGAAAAACAGGTGATTCCTTTTCATAGTCTTACTTTTAGTGTGAGTAGAAAAGATTGCTTTCAGCTTTCCCGACTCAGTGATGGGATGTTACTCTTCCTGGCTTTGTCTCTCACCCACTTTATTGTAACTGGGGGGGGGGGGGGGGTTCAGTTGCAGGATTTGTGTCTTTCTATACATTATTTGCTAAAAGTGACTGGAAGAAAACATTATAACCCGATCATAAAAAGTCTCCTTTCCTAGTCTTATCAGGGAAGACAATCATAAACAGAACTAAAAAAAAAAAATTATTTTATCAGTTACCCACGTAACAATACACTACATAGTCTTGTGCTTTAGCATGCCAAAGTAAGCTGTCATCTTTGGTTGAGCTGCAGAAATGGGTGGGTAGGATCCCCAAACAACTGGGTGGAAGAACAGAGACCTAAACTTTTTCACAGAAATTTTCAGAAAGAACCCAACAGCAAGATGGCAACATTGGAGGCAGCTGCCTGCCAGGCTGAGGGCATAGACTGCAGACAGAGTGCCTTAGTCTGAATTCTTGCTCTGCCGTGCGGCCCTGCGTCACACTCACCTCATTTGTAAAATGAGAATAATAATAATGATTGTTGCTGTTGTTGAGTCACTTAGTCGTGTCTGAGTCTTTGTGACCCCATGGACTGCAGGACGCCAGGCCTCCCTGTTCCTCACCATCTCACTAATAATAATAATAACCTACACTGTAAGGTTGCGAGAGACAATATACAAACAGTGGCCAGACCACATTTAAGAACAGAACTCTGACCCACGATCCACAGCACCTGGCCGAGGAAACCAACCTGTTATGTACAAGAAACCAGCCTACCATCTGCAAGTCAGACTGGTGAATATCAGATCACTATTTCTAGCAAGGACTCCAGGAAGCCAAACAGTAAGTCCTGTAATAATTGGCCCCGAAGAGCACGGACTTGAGTGCTAACCTAATTTTTGGCCCTGCTCCCAACTGAGGACCATCCAGAGAAAAGCAAACAAGGATAACCCCTTCTAGTCCTCCTACAGCCGCCCCCCTCCACCCCGACCCCGCTGGCCAGTAGCCTCGGGTCAGGGCGTACTGGAAGCTGGCCCTTTTCCCCACTGTTAACCCTTCCCACTCCTCTGCCTGCCTTCAGGCCTCCGCCAAACACAATTGACGCTGGCTGCCTGCCTTGCTCCACAGGCTCCGGATAAAGAGCCTCTGCTTGCTCCCCTTTGGGTGCTCTTGGTTTATCTCACAGCTCTCCTGAAGTCCCTCAGAACCTGGTTTGTCCTGTCCCTGCAGACCCCTGCCTTCACCAGGACCAAAACCACCCACGGGGGCCCGATCCCTTCTGCTGGAGGCTTGTCCAGTCCGGGAGGACATGGTCAGTCAAGTGCTGGGTCTCAATTCCGCTCTTTGCGTTGAGTTTATTGATTCTCAGTTTATACCAGGTTTCATACCAAACTGAGAATGAATCGGCTCCCATTTGTCTGGCATCCTTGGTGGAGTCAGACGGTCCCTGTATACCGCTTGCTGTCCTTTGCATTGCTGTGTTGTGTGGTGCTGTTAAAACGTTGTTCTAAGGAGACTCAGGTTAGGACAGGGGCACAAGCCCCCGAAAGTCTGCTGTTTGAACCTGCCTCGTGGATTTTGCAGTTCTCACTGGACAGGCATCTGTTGGGACAAATTTCGCTGTGAATTTCACAAATAAAACCAGCTGAGGTTTTTCCTTCCATGTCAGTTTTGCGTCCAGAGGGCTTGGCTTTCATGGAGAGAGAACATTCTCTGGTTTTCCATCTGAGGTCGCCGGGAGGGGTACAGATGGTCAGGTCTATGTTTTCACTTTGCCATGCTATCAGTTACTCGGGGTCAACCTTGATCTGAACATATTAAAAGAAAAATCTTATCAGTCTTAAATTGCAAGCTGTTGTTGTGATTTGCTTGATGAAATCTTGCTGGACCCCACTTAGTCCTGGCCAGGTGTGGCTCAGCCCTTTGTCCAGTGTCTCCCGCCGTTTGTCCCATCATAGCCCCCTGGGTTATCAGATTGCCAGTCATGGCATCGCGGTGCTCGCGTTCAAGTGACTTTGAAAGTGAAAAGTGAAAGGCGCTCGGTCGTGTCCAACGTTTTGCAACCCCATGCACTATACAGTCCATAGAATTTTCCAGGCCAGAATACTGGAGTGAGAAGCCATTCCCTTCTCCAGGGGATCTTCTCAACCCAGGGATCGAACCCAGGTCTCCCACATTGTAGGCGGATTCTTTACAAGCTGAGCCACAAGGGAAGCCCTCAAGTGACTTAATAATGGCCCCAAATGCCGGAGTCAGTGATGCTGGCAATTCGGGTATGTCGAAGAGAAGCTGTAAAGTGCTTCTTTGAAGCAAAAAGATAAAAGTTCTCGACTTAATAAGGAAAGACAAGAAATCCTATGCTGAGGTCGCTGAGATCTACCGTAAGAAAGGATTTTCTGTCTGTAAAACTGTGAAAGGAAAAAGAAATTCATGTTTGATGTATGGTTGCATATCCAACTGCAGAATTTATGGCCACAGTGCATGATGCATGCTTAGTTAAGATGGAAAAAACATAAATTTGTACAATACGATATTTCCAGAGAGACCAGATTTACGTGACTTTTTATTACAGTATATTGTTATAACTGTCCTATTTTATGATTAGTGATTGTTAGTCTTATTGTGCCTAATAATAAATTACACTTTATCATAAGTATGTGCATACAGGAAAAAAGATGGTATATTTAGGGTTCAGTACTACCCATGGTTTTGGGCATCCACAGGTGTCTTGGGATGTATCCCTTGTGGATAAGGGGAGACCACTGCATGTTCATGCCCACTGCGGCCAGATTTCATGGGTTTGTCTAAGTCCACATCTGCTGCTCTGCCTGGAAAAACCCCTACATCTTCCCTGTGCCTTTCTAGGAATACCTATTCTCATGCCTGTCTTTCTCGATGGTATAGCTTTACTGAGGTTTAGTTGGGCTTTTAGTGACCACTCAGGGAGCATTTGACTTTAACAAAATTGTTCATTTGAGAGGTGCTTTAGAAAAGAAATGGGAAAAGTTTTTGAAAGCCCAGAGGGCAGTGTTGTTTGGATTGGTAAGGAGAGACCTCCAAAAAAATGTTCTGAGTCAAAAATTGCTTCATTGTAAGATTCTTTGGTCAAGGCTAACAAGCTTCCCTTGTGGCTCAGCTGGTAAAGAATCTGTCTGCAGTGTGGGAGACCTGGGTTCGATCCCTGGGTTGGGAAGATGCCCTGGAGAAGGGAACAGCTACCCACTCCAGTATTCTGGCCTCGAGAATTCCACAGGCTGTATAGTCCCTGGGCTCGCAAAGAGTCAGACACGACTGAGTGACTTTCACTTTCAACAAGCAGTTGGACAAACATCAACAAGAACAAACTAGACTCACTCCCCCTGGCTACCCCCTCACTCCTGTTTTCCAGTTGCCTCCCTCGATCCAGCTCTCCTTCCCCTCAGTCCTTCTGATCTCTTTCCCCTTCCCCATGTCCAGACCCTACGTTTTTCCAACAATGCTCCTAAAACCCCCAAATGTCAATTACTTTTAAAGATTCATCCTTCCCATGAGCCAGGTCTGAAAGCAACTATAGAATTTAAGCTTTGGATCTGAGTTGAAGTAAGAGCTATAGAAAGATTTCCCCAAACCCGAACAAGACCAGAAAATATTCACGGAAGAATTTAGAATTCCTTTGAGTGCACAGGAGCCAGGGTTATCTGACTTGCATCAACTTATATACATACATGTTAGCTGGAGTGTCATATGCTAAATTCTGAATGGTGGAAGCTGGCTGGACTAACTCAGAACCCCAGCCTGGTAGGGATCATAGGATTCCTCTTTTCACAATAAGCCTTGAGGTAAAAAATGGGCTAGAAAATGAGGTCAAAGTCTCTTAAAAGCTATCCCTGAAACATTTCCAATAAAAGATGATTGAACCACAAATCAATCATGCAAACAAAAAGATGAAATTACAAAAGAAAGAGTTTGGGGATAAGACTAGGAAATACCTTCCAACAATATCTGGAAGTTACAAAAGGTACTGATGTCACAGCATCCTTTCTTCTCATTTTGTTAGGAGTTAAACCTAAAATTGGAGACTTCGTTCAAATACAGACATTAGAAAGCGTGATGGCTAATTTTATGTGTCAGCTTGACCAGGCCATGGGGTGATCAGTTTTTCATCAGTGCTCTGGGTTTGTCTATGCGGGTGTTTCTGGATGAGACAAAGATTTGAATTGATAGACTAAGTAAATCAGACGATCCTCCTAGTGCGAGTGGCCTCATCCAGTTAACAGCCTGAGCAGAATCAGTTAGGGGCTTCCTTCCCTGGTGGTTCAGGAGTAAAGAATCCACCTGCAATGCAGGAGTCGCAGGTTTAATCCCTGGGTTGGGAAGATCCCCTGTAAAGGCAATGGCAATCCACTCCAATATTCTTGCCTAGGAAATCGCAGGGACAGCGGAGCATGGCGGGCTACAGTCCATTGGATTGCAAGAGTCAGACACCAGTTAGCAACTACACCACCACCACGACCATAATCAAGTTTAAGATCCTGAATAGAACTGAAAGACTTCCCCCACCCCCACCCCCCACACCCCCGCCCCAACTAGGAGGGAATGTCTTCTGCCTGCCCGCCTTCAAGGTGGGACATTATTTCTTTCTCTCCTTTAAACCTGAACTGGAACACTGGCTCTCTGGGGACTTGCTGGCATTTGAGATGGAACTGTACTGTTAGCTTTCCTGGGTCTTCGCCGCGCTGACAGCAGGTCTGAGGACCTGTCAGCAGGTCTGAGGACCTGTCAGCCTCCATAGCCACACGTGCCAATGCTTTACTGTGACCTTTCGCCCTCTCTCCTCATGTTTATCTAATAACTCCGGAAGGTCTGGTATTTCACCTTTCCCAAGGTGCAGTTAAGCTCTTAAGTGGCTGTAGGCACCTCTAGGGAATCCCAGAGGGGTGATTTATGATGAATACCTGTGACCCCATTACAGGATCCTTCCCCAGAGTTCTCGCTTAGCCAAGGAGTCCTGGGTGTTTGAACTTGTTTAGATGTGGGAGCTTGTTTAGCTGTGGTTAACTCCTCACTCCAGCAACTGGAGTTAGGTGTCTTCACAGAGGACCTGGGATTTTTCTACCTATAAATGCAAAGCAGCTGTGTGGGCTGCCCATCCACTCCATTTCTAGGGATTTCATGGTCAATTAGAAGATCCTGCAGAGTCCTGTGACTCTAAACCCTCTGAGAACAACTCGGCCCTTGTGGCTGATTGTGGTAATTGTGCCCACCTTGTCTGTGTGGGTGAAGACCAGCACCTGTCCTCTTCTGTTCAGGGATCCCCTTATTTCCACTGAAACCAGGGCGCCCAGTTCCATTGTGGCATCTCCCCCTGTTGTCATTGACTTGTAGATACCCCCTTCCCACCAACAAATATCTTAACTACCTAGTGCCTTGGTGAAGGGAGTGTCCTCAGGTCCTTTTAGAGACTGAGATTAGGTTAGGGGTGGCTGGGTAGGTCAGTCCTAATAGATCTGGTCCAACATTTCCATCTCATTGAGGCTTTGATTTCCTTCTCTTGTAAACCAGAGAATTGGGAACATTTTAACCTTACTGACTACTAGTCACTGTTGAATTCAGGCTTCAATTAACCAAGCCAGTAGATACTTTTTTTGGATTTTGTAATGACTTGACTTTATATTGAAGTGTGGTTGATTTATAGTACTGCATTTCAGGAGTACAGCAGAGTGATTCAGTTATTCATATACATGTATGTATTCTTTTTCAAATTCTTTTCCTATTTAGGTTATTACATAATGCTGAGCAGAGTTCCCTGTGCTAAACAGTAGATCCTTGTTGGTTACCTCTTTTAAATACAGCAGTGTGTACATGTCCATCCCCAACTCCCTAACTACCCATCCACCCCATCCTTCCCCCCTGGTAACTGTTAAGTTCGCTAAGTCTGAGAGTCTGTTTTCTAATCCAGTAGGTGGTAAACACTATTCCTGGGCCCTGAAGCCAGCTCCTTCGATCCTAATTCCCGGGAAAGTGTACGGTTGTCAATACGTGCAGTCCAGTCCAGCTTTATATTTCAGTTTTCCTGACGTCACTCTCTTCAGATCACAGGCGTTTGTGCTATTCAGAATCCCGTAGCAAAGGTGCGCTTTGTCTGAGCTCTATTAGTACTGAACTGTCGTTATGAACATGAAGGCAAGAAAAGGTTGAAGGGCTGGGTCCTGAGTAGAAGAAGCATCTGTTTTTAAAGCAGGGACAGGAATGGTCACTGAAATGTTTTTCTCCCCCAGAAGGCTGCATCCTTTGGATGGAGAATGAGGAGGCATTGACCCCACTCTTCAGGAAGTTTCAGCAGTCTCAGCTTCATTTCTGACTACTCAGGTGACCCCCTCTCGTATCTCTGGTCCCTGCTCCTTACCAGCCTTATCTTGGTGCGGAGACATGCTGGGGTGGAGACTTCTAATAGGTTTTATAACCGACGTCTCCTAAGATCAGGCTTGCTCTCAGTCCTCAGAAACACTTTCTGACTGCACAAGACAAGACACCCTGTAAATCCTGCTGTGATTTTCCACTTGTGTTTTGAGTTGGGTCACCACAAACTCCGATCTCTTCTTTTCCCTGTGAATGCTCTCTAGGGCCCTCAGAAGCCAGTTGGCCCGGGGGTCCTTACAATCAACCCCTCACATTTTATGAGCAGGATTATCGCCACGGCAGTGACAGGTCCCATGCATTTTCTCCCTCGATAACTTGCCAACCTGTAGGGCATCCCATGCCTTGTTATAATTTGAATAACTGTGGTGCCAAAGCTGGCTGTGGATTATTTGAATTCCCTTTTCTCTTAACAAAGAAGTTTTCTGTGAACGTTTCGAATCCCAGAATTCCACTGCACAGCCTTTTTCCTAGGACCACTCCAGGCAACAATTACTGTATCAGAGCGTCCTGAGAGAAGACACGGGGTACCTCAAAATAACTTTGAGGAGGCTTTAATAAGGGAGTATTTGCAAAAGGGTAGGTAAGGTTTAAGAGAACCGACAGAGGATAATGTCGCCCGGCGGGTTAGTAACCGTGGGCGCTGATGCCATCCTGGCCTGGGGAGGCAAGGGGAGGGAGTGGTTACCGGAACCCGGAGAGGGCCGCTTCCTGAGGAGGCAGCCACGCAGAAGAGAAGGAGGCAGCCAGTCAGAGCAGCCAGGAAGGAGGGAATCGAGGGCGGAAGTAGAGACCCCGATTCTTCTATCCTCTGATGTCAATTATTTCCGGCTCAGTCCTGCCGGAAGCGGAAGCCAGAAGGCAACCGCTGACATGGTCTCTTCCAGCCAACCTCCTGGGGCTCACCCTGGGTGGAGAAGGAGCGAGAGTAAATGCAAGAGGACACGTGGAAGATCTCCAGCATCCCATTAGTCTAAAATACCAGGCTGCCTGGCAGAAATCAGCGATAAAGTTCTCCTGGGTTTATGATACATACGTGCCAGTCTGTGCTATCTGGTTTAGCGAATGTATGTAAATGTCAAGGGCTTCCCTGGTAGCTCAGCTGGTAAAGAATCCGCCTACAATGCAGGGCACCTGGGTTTGATCCCTGGGTTGGGAAGATCCCCTGGAGAAGGGATAGGCTACCCACTCCAGTATTCTTGGGCTTCCCTGGTGGCTCAGATGGTAAAGAATCTGCCTGCAGTGCGGGAGACCCAGGTTTGATCCCTGGGTTGGGAAGATTCCCTGGGTTGGGAAGATTCCCTGGAGGAGGGCATGGCAACCCACTCCAGTATTCTGGCCTGGAGAATTCCATGGACAGAGGAGCCTGGTGGGCTACAGTCCGTGGGGTTGCAAAGAGTTGGGCATGACTGAGCGACTAAGCACAGCACATAAATGTCATGCATTATTTTCTGTTTTAGTTGACATATGTCCCTTAAAGAAGTTCTGTAAGAAAGAAGTGTTCCTGTTTCTCAAGAGTTCCAGAGAAAGCTTCACTAATTCCACTTTTAATAGAGAAATAACTAACTTCCAAAACAAAAATAATTAACCTTTAATTCTTCCAAATAACAAAACCCAAAAGTGGTAATACTGAGTTGGCCAAAAATTTCACTTGAGTTTTTCCAGAACATCTTACAGAAAAACCCAAACAAACTTTTTGGCAAACCCAATAATAATAATCACAACTAAAGGGAATTACTTTAATTTTGTAACCTGAAAGGTTCTCAGTAATGAGGTGATGGGGTTAAACAGAAGAGACATGTTAAAGCTATTACGATGCTATGATTGTTAGGCTTTGGGGACTGGATTGAGGAGAGTTTGGTGAAGGAAAAAATTTCCCTCCACCCTTTCTAGGTTCTTCTGGCTGGCATAAGAATTAAGTTGACTTGGGACAATTTAACAGGAGAAAATCAGATTTATTTTTGTAGGTATGGAAAGTCTGCACAAACATTGGAGATCCCAAAAACAGTCAGGCAAAATGGTATATATGTCATTCTAGACTAAGGAAGAGGGCTTCCCAGGTGGCTCAGTGGTAAAGAATTTGCGGAGCAATGCAGAAGATGCAGGAGAGGCGGGTTCGATTCCTGGGCCAGAAAGATCCCCTGGGGCAGAAAATGGTTGACCTACTCCAGTAACCTTGCCTGGGAAATCCCAGGGACAGAGGAGCTTGGAGGGGCTACAGTCCATAGGGTTGCAAAGAGTCAGACACGACTGAGCCACTGTGCATGCACAGACCAAGGAAGAAGGCGGCAGGGGTCTGAGACTTCAAAGAGAAGGAAGGCAAGTCACGGGAAGGTAAAAAAAAGAACAAATGTCCGGTCAACAAATGTTTGCTGGACCATGTAGAAACAGTGGGACATGGGGAAAAATTTTAACACACACAGTGTGCCCGGTTCTCCTCTGTCTGCAACACCTGATTCCTGTACTTTGGGTGCTCTCTGGCCCTCTATCTGAAATCTTCTAGGCAGTTAAAATAGAAGGCCAAGAGTTGCTCCTGAGTCCCCCATTTTTTTTCCTTTAAAGCAGTCCAAAATAATCCTCATGCCAAAGAGACAGATTTTGGAGTGGCAAATTTTACTTTCCTATAGAAGGAACTCTTCCTTGGTGAGAGGTTGGATGGTGTTTTAACCAAGATAGGGAGTTCTGGAGATGTCGCAGGGTTGGATTGGGGAGATACTCATTTGTGTCCAGGCTGAGTCTGGAGGTACTTCTGAGACCTACAGAAAATGCAAAAGAGACAGGCTGTGGGAACACAGGAGGGAGTTCCAACACGGGGATGCCAATCTGGGTCTTGGGCTTGGACGTGCTTTAGTGACTGTGTGGTCCTGATGCTGATTCTCTTCGAAGCGTCCTAGTGATGTGACAAAGCAGAAAAATCACGTCGTGTTCAGCTTCTGCTCGGGAGCCAAAAGGGGCTGGAAAAAAGGATGTTGGGAGGAGACCGGGACACCCTCCCCTGGCTCCCGGTTTTGTCTTGGGCTGGTGCAGACAGTGGGTCCTGAACAAACGTAGGTTGGGGGACTCTGAGCTGGGTTCCGCGTGACTCATTCTCTGCAGTAACCACGTGGGCGTGGAGCCCAGGGAGTTCTGGCCACCTGCGTCCCTCCATGCGGTAATTAGCTGAGGCTTTTCTGCCTTTTGTCATGTTCAATGGTGCCGCACATCCAGGAAGCTGGTGGGTAATCTGGGAGAGAAAAGAGGGACTCCCCTGCCTCTTCAAGGCTGCTGTTACAGAACTCAAGCTTTCCTAAATGAACCCCAGGGGAACTCCTCCAGGCTTCATCTGAAATTCACCTCCATTTCTGACCTACTTCTTTCAAACTAGTTCCCATTTCCTGGAGACAGGCAGCCCCTTGCCTGTTTGATGTGTTTCATGGGGGGTCCTGTGTGGATTTCTTTAGTTTGTTAGGGCTCTTCTTACGCTCCATAGGCTGAAGTTCTCTAGCTCTTGGTAAAAAGCCAACCTCCACGTCTTGTATACACTCACCAGTTGTTTAGTAGCCAGTTTATGTCAAGCCAGCCTCCCAGCACTCCCAGGATAATGGCCACGGGGAATGGACTGAGAAGACAGTCCATCTCAGTGCCTACTAAGAGTCACCAGAAGGTTTATTTTCTGAGGGCTTTGGGACCTATCTCTCCTTGGACGTACACTTTGGTCTCCAAGCTGGTTAGCCAGAAGAGCCCTCACCAGCTCTGATGCTGCCCAGGCATCTGCTATGTGGTTCCATGTGCCATCCACCTTACAGGGGGCTTCCCTGGTGGCTCAGTGGTAAAGAATCCCCCTGCCAAGGCAGGAGATGCAGGTTCAACCCCTGGGTGGGGAAGATCCCCTGGAGAAGGAAATGGCAACCCGCTCCAGTATACTTGCCTAGAAAATCCCATGGACAGAGGAGCCTGGTGGGCTACAGTCCATGGGGTCACGAAGAGTCAGGCGTGACTTAGTGACTAAACTACAACCAGGCCTTACAGAACCGGAATCTGTGATCTTTCGCTCTATCGAGCTTGGGTCACCTTGTTTGAGAGCCAAGAGCAGAGCAGACAATAGCTTTGTTCCCTAGAACCCTGGTCAAAAATAGCTTACTAACACTGACAATGGAAAAGCCTTCAACGGGACAGATTTCCTAAGGAGCTTCTTTTTAAGAGACTGGAGACCCACAACATCCTATGGGGCCTGCCCAGAAGAGGCCTTCCCACATATTCTCTGCTTTAGCCCCTCTGTGAAGTACCTGTTGAGTAGATAATAGTATTTGATGCACATTTCCCGAGTTGTTTGGCAGGTGTGAAAAAGCCCCACCAAACAGAAGATCTTGACTACTTGATGACCATGAGCACGTGGCCCCAGGCCTCCTGGAGCCTAGGAAGGACTGATAACGTTCACCCCTATGACACCACCTGTTGTCTCACCATCAGCCGGTCAGAGAACTGTGATCTCATACCCTTTGACCCCCAATCCTACCTTCCCTTTAAAGATGCTCTGCTGAAACCTTTTGGCAAGCACAAGGCTTTTCTGGGCATGAGCCACCTCATCTCCTTATGGGGCCCTGCGATAAACTTTCTCTGCTCCCAACTCCGATATTTCAGTTTGTTTAGCCTCACTGTGTGTTGGGCACACAAACTTGCATTAACAAGGTGACAGAAAGAAATGAGGGAGTGGGCAATCTGGAACCTTCCTTTTTTAAGCCTCTTCTAGCAAGATGATGGGGGTCTTTCCTTCAGGCCTTTCCCCATTTCCCTATGGCTCAGAAAGGCTGCATTTCTGCCAGTGGAGAGTTACTGCAATGGGCTTTCTAGAGGCAGCTCCTATGGCAACTTTAGTTGTAAGTAGTTGTGTTTTCTTATACCCCGAATCCATCAACGTTTTCTCTGAGTTGATGGCCAGGAGGATGATAGAGGTGGGTTTTCCTTTGTTGTCAGGCGCTCTGGTTCGTGATTAGTCACTGCTTTTTTAGGTAATACAAGTCGGCTTGATTTTAATAAAATGGTTTCACAAATAAACATGGAAATTTACCAAAGGTATCAATTAGGGGCATGACTATGTCACAATTTTTGAGTTTCTGTTTTACAAAGTAAGTTTCCCTTGTGACGTCCCCTAAAATAGTTGAATTATTTGAATACAAAGAGTTATTTCAAATTTGATGTGTCTTGTGAAAACATAAGGTGTATACTTTTAAGCCAAAAAATAAACAAAATGTAGTCTATTTGTAATTATAAGGGTGTCAGTATTGAAGCAGTAGCTTCATGATTTATGCCCAGTTTTCTGAGGTCTAAAACATAAGTTTTATGTTAACTAGCTAACAAGTTGTAATGGAAATTATTTTTCCTAGGTTCCTCCAACAATCATAGCTTGAACTATGGTGTTTTTTGTGTTTTCTTTCATGAGCAGGCTTAAAGGTCCTATTTCCATTGTGCGATTGACTTCCTAGGAAGTAGCTGAAGCCGAGGGCTGAGCGCATTTGCCCTGACCTGTAGTGGGTGAGGGGCTGCCTGTGCATAGCTGGTGTCTGTCTGTCCATTCATGGAACACGTGGGAAGATCCCAGCTGTGCAAAGACACTTGGAAGGACGAATATCACGACTGTCTTCCTGGTCTCAAGACAGCCACTTCTGTGCAACTTACTGGGAAATAAGGAGGGCGTTGAGTTTGTGGATGGACCTGCTGTTTGGTGAGAGTTGGTAGAGATTTATGCCTGTGTCTATTTAGGCTATGTTCACACGGTCATGTGACTTGATGTATAGAGGGTCTGTTGCTCTGAGTGGCTGTCAGAATACCTTTTGTTCTGTCTCAAAGGACAGGCCCGCATGAGAAGACTCCCACCTAACGTATGCCCCTTAGAAATGACCTCGTCTCCCACATGAAAGGAGACATTTTATATTTGTCCTGGAATTCCCATTAGAGTCCTAGAAAAACTCTGAAAGGAGTCTAACACTCATGGAAACTTCTTCTCTTGAGAAGTTGTGGTTATATAAGGGATTATATAGGGCAACAAGTTGAGGAGCCATTGCTTATATGGTAAAAAAAAATCTAGTCTGATGTATTGAGGAAGAAGAGAATTGTAAAGGGTGTTGAGTAAGATTAAAAAAAGCACATTAAAAAAAAAAAGCAAATGGTATACTCAATATTGGAAGAAGAAATATAATAAATAATGTGAAAATACTGTGCATTTCTCACAATGATAATGAAACGAAATGCTGATGATAGGCAGTGTGATGATATAGATGAAGTTGTTAGTGGGGTTTAAATATTTGCAACTGTGAGTGTATGTCAACATGTATGCGTGTGTGCATGTGTGTCTGTGTGTGTGTATGTGTGATTGTGCGCGGTGAGTGGGGTGGGTAGAGTTTGAGGCAACAGGTTAAAAAAAAAAGCCAGTGGATTTTCTCCCTGGGGAACTTTGCCGATGTGATTGAAGAACTGATTTATTTTTCCCTTCTCAGTGGTGGTACCCAGTTTTCTTTAAACATGATTCAGCTTCTACCTGCTGTTCTTTTAGAGAATTAAGGTTTAATTCCTGATCTTAGCGGTTGGATAAATGTGCTGTTAATCCCGCTGTTTTATAGAGTCAGGCCCACCAGCAGCCCCTAACAGCTTTTATCCCTAACTGCTCCTTTGATGTCTTGAACTCACAGAGTGCTGTGTGCACTCAGGACTCACATTCTGCAATGCAGTGATATCTGGTCAGTTATTGAAGGAGAGAGTTGTTATCTGGCCCCAGCAGGTCAGTGACCCCTTCAGTGGGTCCTTTGCCTAGAGTTGGGAATGCCCATCAAATAAAACTAGGTTCCATAAATCGGAGCAGAAACTTTATTCATTGATCAAGGAATAGAGAAGGGAGAGTTCAAGTTCTAAAAACACCTTCCCTCCAAAGGGAGGGCAGTAAGGGAATTTTAAAGTTAAGGAGGATGACGTGTCAGGAAGGCTCCAGGAAAGGGGTGAAGATTTCTAGGGGCAGCTGGGCCAACGCAGTCTTCCAAGCTTCTTTATACACAGCGCTAATTTGATGTTCTGCTAACAGCTCTGTGATGGGACAATCAGTAAGTGAATTCTCCTAATATGTTAATTACCTAGTTATTTACATTCTTTCCACAAGTATGATATCTTAACACAGTCAAAATGCACACTTCATCCTAAAAAGCTGGAAAGGATGTTTTTGGCGATGGGTTACATCCAGTGCTAATGCTAGGTGTCTCTTTTATGCTATTTACTCTGATTCTTTGGACAAGTGTTTTAAGGCAGCGATGTGAGGCTGGTTAATTCAACTTGGAGGTGTTGAAGGAGCCCATTCTGTAAAAGTTAGCCTATAGCTACTGAATCAGGGGCCTGAATCCACCCGGGAGGTGAGAGTCTCTAAGACAAAGCAGACTGAAAATGTGGGAGGGGAACGGATTTGGGGACTGGTTTTTTTCTGGCTGTCATATATAAGAGGTTTTTATTTCTGGAGTCCAATTTCTTTCTCAGCACTCACTCTAAGGGGATTCATATTGTCAAAATTTGGTGCATGTTTGTATTGCTGCTGAAGGATCTGGGGATTAAAAAATGTCCGTTTTGCTCCTTGCGTCCTGGGGAGCTGTTATAGCGTAGCCTGGCATCATTTGAGATGGAAACAGGTAGGAAATGAGTTTAGACTCGGGGTGCAGTTTGGCCTTGAGGTTAATTCAGTAAATGTTCCATTTCGGCCATTTCAGAGCCTTTAGGTACAAAAATCCTCTCCATGTGAACCCAAGGAAGATAAAGAGCAGTGATAGGTGTGAACTGAGTTGCTCATGGAAGTGGAAGCAAAACTACTCTGGTACGCTGCAGGCTTTCTTTCTTGAGAGAGAGAGTGCAAGCCGTGTTCCCAGTTCACTGTGTATGTGGTTGTTCCAGCACAATAAAGGCAGTGTGTGTGTGTTTGTGTGTGTGTGTGTGTGTGTTACTGGAGTTACTGGCCGTGGTGAAGAGGGAAGGCTTATCCATTATTATTTGTGCTTATTGTGAAGGGACTTTCTCAACCATGATTCCTGCTTTCAGGGGGTGATAAATATGCCAGAGGTCACTGACCTTGTGTCACTAGTTTTCTTGTCCCACATCCTGTAAGATATTCCCATCAGGCATTGCACTCCTTGGCTTCCTCTAGTAGGTCTCCCAGCTCTGGGCTCCCCCAGTTTTCTGATTTCTCATGTTAAGTCAGTGGCTGGTTGAGTCAGGTCAGACCTGTGCTGGGGCCATCAGGAATCATGGGGAGGTGATTATTAAACTTGATAATTTGGTACTTGCATCAGGAGGCTTTGCTGGAAAATCCTGCATGTCCAGGTGAAGACTCCTGCTCTACCTTTTACGTCTGACATTCTTTCTTCCACCTGGAGACACAGGGGCCTGATAGGTGGTGATTTTTGTTCTCAAAACAAGGCCTGAAGACTTTCATTGCCAAAAGTGAATTTATCGAAGTTGCAAGAAGAGAAAGGAACAGAAGAACGAAGTATACTCTAAGTTTCTTCTGTCTTTTGCTCTTTGAGAAAGTGACCCAAATAAGAAAAGTTACAATTTCATCTCATCATTCTCATCAATTTGGATGTAAAAGGGCATCAAGTAACTTCACTCCTGGGTTAGAGGAAGCAGTTCTCATACTTGGGGCTTGTTGGTGGACAAACTTGTCAGTTGATCCTTCCTAAAATAGGTGGGTGAAGGTCTGCACCATTTAGACATTTGAATGAAAGGAAAGACCCCCTACCAGTGGTGGTCTGAGAAAGCAGATCTTGTGATACTTGATTATTACTTAAGGATTTGAGTAGATATTAATCATTGAGTAGTAGATTCTGACTGATATCTGTCTTTTGGAATTCTGAATTTTTCCATCACAGGCTATATTTGTATTTGTTTAAAATGTGCCAAAGGAAAGGGAATGCTCCCTGACCTTTGGTCAAGAAAGCCCCCAAACATTTATTGCATTATTTTTCTTTATCAAAACTTTAAGCTTGTCTGTAGTCAAATTAAGTTTTTCCATGTGACTTCTGGATTTTGTATTATTTTTAGAAAGATCTCCTCTTTGATGTATCTATGTATGTCTGTGTGTATTTATGCATTGTAAGTATATTTATATGAATATACATTCATACTCATATTTATCATCTACATTCATTTTGTTCTTTGGTTTAGCTTATATTTATTATAAGGAACATTCTCAAATTATGCCTAGCTGCATTATCTAATATAGTGCTCCAAAAATGTATGCGAGGAGTACAAGTTTGTAGAGTGTTTTTGGCACCAACATGGAGAATGGGTTGGAGGGATGCAGATGGGACATGAATGGGGACAGGAGAATCAATTCAGGCTGCAGTGATTGTCACAACACAGAAGGCAGGAGAGCCGGAAACACAGTCAAGTCCAGAAGGGGTTTCTGGTCTGGGAGGTGGAAGTGGTAATTAGCCGTGACTCGGGCTTCCCTGGTGGCCCAGAGGTTAAAGCGTCTGCCTGCAGTGTGGGAGACCTGGGTTCGATCCCTGGGTCGGGAAGATCCGCTGGAGAAGGAAATGGCAACCCACTCCAGTATTCTTGCCTAGAGAATCCCATGGACGAAGGAGCCTGGTGGGCTACAGTCCACGGGGTCGCCAAGAGTCGGACACGACTGAGCGACTTAACTAACTGTTGCACAGAGTCGGACACGACTGAGGTGACTTAGCAGCAGCAGCAGCTGTTGCACTGTTGGGTGAAAAGCCCTCCTTCGCGCTGTATATGCGGCTTGTCTCTGCAATTTCCACATTAGCCACTGGGTGGCGCACTCAATCCACAGAAATACTCCTATCAGACGTTTCTATCGCTGTTGACAAATGGAAGATCATTAGTAGAAGCCAAGACTGGCTGCTCTGTAGAAATGAGAGGTTAGAAACTTAAAAAAAAAAAAAATTACCCTTTTATTGAATAATCCGTTTGAGCATTGACTGCTTACTATGTGTCTTACAAAAGCTTATTGCTTTTTAATTCCCTCTTCCTCCAGGACGCTGAACTTGAGAAAGCAATCAAGAAACATTAGTTCAGACAGCCACAATCACATAGTGATCAAATCCTTCCTGTTCCTTAACCAGACAGGTTGCTTCTTATTCCGAGACCTCACCTCTCTAATGTGTTCCATAGTCCTCCCTGTGGGCTGAATTGGGTGCCCTCCCCACCCCCAATATGACTGTATTTGGAGATATGACTTAAAGAAGGCAATTTAAGGCTAAGTGAAGTTGTAAGGGTACGGGTACTAGTCCTGTATGACTGATGCCCTTAAGAGGATTTAACATTTCAGGATTATTTTAATGATAAGTACCGGGGAGTTGAAGAAACCCTAAGACAGAATAATAGTAGACTATTTTTCTCATTCTCCCCAACTATCTTAAACAAGACAAAAATTCCTAAAACTTGTCATATGTATTATTATACATATGTATATATGTATATGTATATGTAAAATTTTTTATTTAGGAAATGATCAGATGCCCAGTTGCACAGAACCAGAGGAAAGCTGATAATCTGTGGCAAAACTTCTAATCTCTCCTGCCAATTTTCCTGTTTGCTCAAATTCCTTAACTGGGGACAAGGCCCTTGATTCTGCAGTTTGGAATGAGACTTAAAGGTGCATGTCCCCAGAAAGTTAAAGCATTGTCTTATAATTCTCCCAAGGTGTAAACCATGGATACCTTTACATGTAGCTACTTCAAGGATAGAAGAATGGTTGGTGGTCCTAAAGAAAAGGAGAAAGGTGAGAACTTCCCTGTCTGTCCAGTGGTTAAGACCAAGTTTCCAATGTAGGGTGCGTGGGTTCGATCCCTGCTCAGGGAACTGAGATCACATATGCAGCACAGTGTGGCCAAAAAATTAAAGAAAAGAAAGGGGGAAAGGCGAGAAAAGGTATGGTGAAACGGGGATAAGGAGGCAAATTATTCTGTTTGGAAATAGCAAGGCCCTGATCTGTCAATTAAAGAGCAGAGAAATTACTTTGCCAACAAAGGTCCATCTAGTCAATGCAATGGTTTTTCCAGTAGTCATGTATGAATGTGAGAGTTGGACTATAAAGAAAGTTGAGCACCAAAGAATTGATGCTTTTGAACTGTGGTGTTGGAGAAGACTCTTCAAAGTCCCTTGGACAGAAAGGAGATCACACCAGTCAATCCTAAAGGAAATCAGTCCTGAATATTCATTGGAAGGACTGATGCTGAAGCTGAACTCCAATACTTTGGTCACCTGATGTGAAGAACGGACTCATTGAAAAAGATCCTGATGCTGGGAAAGATTGAAGACAGAAGGATAAGGGGATGACGGAGGATGAGATGGTGGGATGGCATCACCGACTCAACAGACATGAGTTTGAGTAGACTCCGGGAGTTGGTGATGGACAGGGAGGCCTGGCGTGCTGCAGTCCATGGGGTCACAGAGAGTCAGACACGACTGAGCAACTGAACTGAACTGAACTGATCTTTAGCCTCCAGATTTGTTATTTTTTTGTTCACTCACAAAAGGGATACACATGACATTTAAATTTTCCAGGCTTCACTTTGAATCAGAATCTGAGGTCCACTGCTGACACTTAGGCCTTTGGGCAAGGAGCTCTCTGATGTCTTCTCCTGATGTATAAAACAAAGCTAGTGCCTCCCCATGGAGGTGTCTGGAGACGAAAATGAGGTGATGCCTATGAAGCCGCTAGTCTTATGTGGTGCAGAACTGGGGCTTAGGATTGTTTGGTGAGGGGTTCTCCTCAGAGTTAAGTCAGACCTTTTGGTCTAAATCCAACTTGGCCACTTACTCACTAGGGAATTTGAACACTTTGCCTTACAAGTTTCCTCATCTTGTAAGATGAGCGTGTGTGCTCATCTGCATCAACTGAGCACAAGCTTTAGGTTGTATTTCCCTCCTTTTTGTGAGGGTGAGACCACTGGCCCCAAGCTCTGTGTATAGCGAGGGCCACTTAGCAGGAGCTCCAAGGGCAGCAACTGACCCTGTGCCCCGTTAGGCTCAGGGCCCCGGGGAAACACGTGGGGTGGCTGCTTCTGCTCAGGCCTCTCGCCCTCACTCTTGCTCTCTCTTTTTCTCTTTTTTAGGTCTCCTGGGGATAAATGCCTCCAGTTTTAGTTTGAAAATGGGTCCAGCCAATTTTCGCTTTCAAAAAATATTTTTATTTCATATAGGGGCTTCCGTGGTGGGTCAGCAGTGAACAGAATCTGCCTGCAGTCAGGAGACACAGGAGACCTGGGTTCAGTCCCTGGGTCTGGAAGATCCCTTGGAGGAGGGCATGGCCACCCACTCCAGTATCCTTGCCTGGAGAATCCCATGGACAGAGGAGCCTGGTGGGCTACAGTCCATAGGGTCACAAAGAATCACAAAGAGTGGATGTAACCGAATCAGCTGAACGTACATGCACATACTGTGTACAGAATTTTAGGTTAAAATACTTTGAAGATGTTATTTCATCATTTTCTGGTTTTCATTATTTCTCTTGAAAAGTTATCCTCTGTCTTAATGTCATACCAATTATCCTTTGAAAGTAATATTTTTCTTTTTTAAAAAATTTCTCTTTAGCTCTGTTTTTTTTTTTTTTTTTTTTTTTTTTTTTTTTTTTTTTAGCACTTTCAGCTCTGTAAATAAACTAGGTACATCTTACTCTGATGTACCTAGGTTTGACTTTCTTTGTATTTTTCCTGCTTTGGGTTTGAATCTGTGAATTTGTGTATTTCATTCTCTTGGGGAAAATTGTATCATTATTACTCCAAATATGACTTTTTCCTCATTCTCTATTTCTTCTTCTAGGAGCCTGATTACATATGTCGCATATTTTTATTATATTCCATTGGTCTCAAACTCTTCGTATTTTCCATTTATTTTCTATGATTCATTCCAGATATTTTCTTTTTAAAAAAAGACATTTTGAGGGGAGCAGTTTTAGGGTCATAGCAAAATCGAGCAAAAGGTACAGAGATTTCTTATGTATTCCCTACCCCATGCATGCTTAGCCTCCATTGTTATCAACATCCCCTGCCAGAGGGATTACATTTGTTACTATTGATGAACCTGCCTTAACTGAGCATAACCATCTGAAGTCCATAGGTGACTGTAGGCTTCACTCTGGGGCTGTGGGTTTGGATAAATGTATTATGACATGTATCCATCATTATAATATCATGCAGAGTATTTTTATTGTACCCCTCATCCTCTGTGTTCCATTTATTCATTCTTCCCCCACCCCCCACCCCTATCCCACCCCCTGGCAACCATCTATCTTTTTACTATCTCCATAATTTTGCCTTTTCTAGAATGTCATATGGTTGGAATTGTACAGAAGGTAGGCCTTTTCACATTGGCTTTATTCACTTAGTAATAAACATTTAACTTTCCTCCATGTCTTTTCATGGCTTGATAGCTCATTTCTTTTTAGCACTGAACAATATTTCACAGTTTATCTATTTTCTCACGTAGTGGAGATCATTGGTTGCTTCCAAATTTTGACAATTATGGATAGAGCTGCTATAAACATCCATGTGTAGGTTTTTATGTGGGCATAAGTTTTCAGCTTCTTTGGGTAAATACCAAGAAGTGCAATTGCTGGATTGTGTGATAAGAGTGTGTTTAGTTTTGTAAGAAACTGCCAAGCTGTCTTCCTCAGTGGCTGTGCCATTTTGCGTTCCCACCAGCAATGAAGGAGAGTTTCTGTGGTTCTACGTTTTCCCTAGCTTTTGAAGTTGTCAGTGTTCCAGATTTTGGTCATTCTTTTCTTTTTTTTCCCCCCAATTATTTTTATTAGTTGGAGGCTAATTACTTTACAATATTGTAGTGGTTTTTGACATACATTGACATGAATCAGCCATGGATTTACATGTGTTCCCCATCCTGAACCCCCCTCCTACCACCCTTCACATCCCATCCCTCTGGGTCATCCCAGTGCACCAGCCCCGCGCACTTGTCTTATGCATCCAACCTGGACTGGCGATCTGTTTCACACTTGAAAAAAACACCAATACAGTATACTAACGCATATATATGGGATTTAGAAAGATGGTAACGATTTTGGCCATTCTTAATAGGGCTTCCCAGGTAGCACTGGTGGTAAATCCTCCTGCCAATGCAGGAGACATGAGAGAAGATGATTCGACCCCTGGGTCAGGAAGATCCCCTGGAGGAGGAGATGGCATCCCGCTCCTGTACTTGTGCCTGGAAAATTCCATGGACAGAGGAGCCTGGTGGGCTACAGTCCACGGGGTCTCCAAGAGTCGGACGCAACTGAGCACATAGGAGGTATGTTGTGTTTCATTTCACAACAAATATTTCATTGTTGCTTTAATTTGTGTTTCCTTGTGTCATATGTTGGGAGTATCTTTTCACATGCTTATTTGCCATGTGTATATCTTATTTAGTGAGGCAGCTCTTAAGACCTTTGGTCCATTTTTCGGTCAAGTTGTTTTCTTATTGTTAAACTTTAAGAATTCCCTGTTGATTTTGGATAGCAGGGCTTTATCAGAGGTGTCTTTTGCAAATATTTCCTCACAGTGTGTGGTTTGTATTCTCATTTTTGGACATTTTTTGATGTCTTTTGCAGAGCAGAAATTTTAGTGAAGTCCAGCTTATCTATTGTTTCTTCTTGGATCATGCCTCTGATGTTATCTGTAAAAAGTCATCCTCATGCTTAAGGTCATCTAAGATTTATCCTATCTTATCTTCTAGGAGTTTTATAGTTTTGAATTTTACATTTAGGTCTCTGATCCACTTTGAGCTATTTTTTTGTGAAGGGTGAAAAGTCTGTGTCTAGATTTATTTGCATGTGAATGTCTAATTGGTTTTTTTTGGTCATTTATGAAAATATAGTCTTCTCTATTGTGTGTGTCTTTGCTACTTTGTCAAAGATCAGTTGATTATATTTATGTGGGTCTACTTCTGGGCTTTCTGCTCTGCTTCATTGATCTCTTCGTCTATTATTTTGCCAACGCCGTGCTTCCTTGATTACTGTAGCTAAAAGTAAGTCCTGACATTGGGTAATATCAGTCTTCCAACTTTATTCTTCTCCTTCAATATTGTGTTGACTATTCCGGGTCTTTTGCCTGTTCATGCAGACTTTAGAAGTAGTTTGTTGGTATCCACAAAACAACTTGCTGGGTATTGATCAGGCTCACATTGACTCTCTAGATCAAGTTGGGAAGAACAAACATCCTAATAATGTTGAGTCTTCCTATCCACTTGATACTTTCTTTTGAATTCCGGTCAGTCTTCTATACTGTGGGTTCTGCATCTATGCCTTCAACCAATTATGCTACTGCTGCTGCTAAGTCGCTTCAGTCGTGTCCGACTCTGTGCGACCCCATATACGGCAGCCCACCAGGCTCCCCCGTCCCTGGGATTCTCCAGGCAAGAACACTGGAGTGGGTTGCCATTTCCTTCTCCAATGCATGAAAGTGAAAAGTGAAAGTGAAGTTGCTCAGTCATGTCTGACTCTTCGCGACCCCATGGACTGTAGCCTACCAGGCTCCTCCATCCATGGGATTTTCCAGGCAAGAGTACTGGAGTGGGTTGCCATTGCCTTCTCCGCAACCAATTATGAATTCCAAATATTCAGAAAAAAATTTTTCAGAAAGTTTCAGAAAGCAAAACTTGAATTTGAGGCATGCCAGCAACTATTTGCATAGTATTTACATTGTATTTACAACTATTTACATAGAATTAACATTGTATTAGGTGTTACTAGTAATCACTATATGATTTATAGGAGGATGTATGTAGGTCGTATGCAAATACTACTGCATTTTATGTAAGGGACTTGCGCATTCATGGAATTTGGTGTCTGCAGGGAGTCCTGGAACCAATCCCACCCCACCGCCATGTATACCAAGAGAAGACTGTATCTTCTTGTCATTAATTCTATTTTCAGTTGATTAATAATTGTGTTTTTCAGGTCCAGAATTTCTATTTGATTTTTTAAAAAGTTTACAGTTTTGAGATTTTCCAGTCTTGCTTGTTTAAGTTAAATATCTCATCCAAGGTTATTTTAATTCATGTCTGACAAGTTCCTGTCATTTGTTGTTTTTCTTAATTTTTAGACAATTCTTATCTTTTTGATACCTGATAATTTTAGATTATAAGCTCTACATTGTTGTAGTTCAGTTGGTAAGTAGTGTCCATCTCTTTGTGACCCCTGGACTGCAGCACGCCAGACTCCTCTATCCTTCACTATCTCTGGAGTTTGCTCAAATTCATGTCCATTGAGTCCATGATGCTATTTAACCATCTCATTCTCTGCCACTCCCTTCTCCTTTTGCCCTTAATCTTTCTCAGCATCAGAGTCTTTTCCAGTGAGTCTGGTCTTTGCTTCAAGTGACCAAAGTATTGGAGCTTCAGCCTCAGCATCAGTCCTTCCAATGAATATTCAGGGTTAATTTTGAAATTAACCTTTGAATTGAAATTGAAAGGAATTAAAATTGAAAGGAAATTGAAATTTCCTTTGAATTGATTGGCTTGATCTCCTTGCAGTCCAAAGTACTCTCAAGAGTCTTCTCCAGCACCACAGTTCAAAAACCTCAGTTCTTAGGTCTTAGACTTCTTTATGGTCCAACCCTCACATTTGTACATGACTACTGAGAAAACTATAACTTTGTTCAGATGGACCTTTGTTGGCAAAGTAACACCTCTGCTTTTTAATATACTGTCTTGGTTTATCATAGCTTTCCTTCCAAGGAGCAAGCATCTTTTAATTTCATGACTGCAGTTACAGTGTATGAAAAATTATAGTGAAAAGTTGAGGATCTGGACAATGTTATTTTTCTCCAATGATGACATACTTTTGCTTCTGGAAGGCAGTTAGGTCAGGGACTCATTACCTCAATTCCATCAGATACTGAGATGTTTCAAAGATTGGCATCAATCTTTGTGAAGACTGGGTTCTACTGACTCTCTCAAAGGACTGAGGGATCTTCATCTGTAGTAATGTCCCCCCCAAAACTAAATGGCCTGAATTGGGCCAGATGCTCATTTCTGAAGCAATCACTTTGATTTAGCAAGAAAATGGGGACCTCAGTCTTACAACCCAAAGGAACTGAATTCTGCCCCAACCACGTGAGCTTGAATGATGCATTAGTCTGCCAGCACTGCCATAGCACGATCCCACAGACAGAGTGGCTTGAGACACAGAAATTTATTTTCTAATAGTTCTGAAAATCAAGCTGTTGTCAGGGGTGTGTTTCTGATGAGAACTCTCTAGCTTGCAAATAGCTGCCTTCTAGCTATGTTCTCTTATGGCTTTTCTCTATGTACACTCAGGGTGACAGAGAGAGATTTCTGTTGTCTGTTCCTCTTACAAAAGGATATAAGTTCTCTTAGCAGGGAGGGATAAACTGGGAGATTGAGGTTGATATATGCATACCTACTGTATATAAAAGAGACAACTAAGAAGGACCTACATTATAGCGTAGGGAACACTACTCAGTCATCTGTAATGGCCTGTATGGGAAAAGAATCTACTAATATAAAAGAGTGGAGGTATGTGTATATATATATGTGTGTGTGTGTGTGTGTGTGTGTGTGTGTGCATGTGTGTTTATAAACACACTCATATATATATATATATCTGATTTACTTTGCCGTATACCTGAAACTAACACAACATTGTAAATCAACTATAGTTCAGTTAGAAAAGGCCAAAGATAGCCTGGAAATGTTGCACTGGCAGTTATGAGCTTAGGCGGCAGCATAAGCTAATAAAATTGTGAGTGAACGAAAAAAGGACACTAACCCTCTCAGATTAGAGCCCCACCCCTATAACCTCATTTAACCCTAATTACTTCCTAACGGCCCTATGCCCAAATACAGGCACACTGGGGAGTTAGGGCTCCATGAGTTTCGTGGGCACACATTTCAGTCCATAACAGAAGAAGACTCCAAACTCTAGATGAGAAACGCAGCCCAAGCTGACACTTCGGTTTCAGCCCAGTGAGGCTCTGGGCAGAGAATCCAGCCTTGCCAAGCCTGGCCTTCTGGCCTCCAGAAACTGTGAGGTAACACACTCCTTTCCTTTCAAGCCACTAAGTTTCTGGCAATTTGTTACAAAGCAGTAGAAAACTAAGGACACCTAGAAATTCTAGGCTGATCTCACTTTTTTCACGAAGAAAATCATGCCCCGTGAACCACAAAGAGTAAAATAACATGATGACGTTGACTCCGCCAGTGTGTGTTGAGGAGAGGCAAACACTCAACCGTGTTAGGCTCCATCCAGACCTCTTTCCACTTTGGTTGTTACTTCCTGACCTCCTGCCGATGCAGCCTAAGAGGTTTCGGTCTTAAAAACAGAACATTTTGGCCTCAAAATCCCCTCCCTCCTGCCTTCCAGAACACGAGTCACTAGGAAAGCAGGCTCCCTGTTCTACTTCTTTGGGAATTCCCCCATCTTACTCCAGAGATTTAGTTCCCAGCTTCTAGAAAGTTCTTTCTTCCGTTCAGTTCATGTGCAGAATTTACATAAATACGGTCTGTGTCAGCCCCCTCTGTGTGAATCACCTGTGGTGCTGGCTAAAAATGCAAAATTTCCCCCTCCCCCTGAGACAGCCTGCTTCAGTAGGTGATACTGATATGCATGAAAGTTGCAGAAACACTATTACAGACTTGACGCTGCGGTGTGTGCCCTTTCCTATTTGTTGGCTCCTCAGAGGAGATGGAAAACATCTGTTCATCATTCTGTGCATAATAAGCCAGAGCATAATTTTGATTACCTCATTCCCACAAGACTCCGGTGAGATGGGTTTATCTTATCGCATTGGAAAGGATCCAGTGTTAGGAGCCTCGTATTCTTACCTCAGCACTTTGCCTGTTTTTCCCAGGCTGCTGTCCCGTCATCTTTCCCTTTGTTCTGCTTGCTCCAGCCAAACCATGACGCCCAAAGGAGAAGGACTGTGAGGAAACACCTGCATGACCCTGAACGCCTAAGTCTCTTCTATTGAACATTTGCAGTTCATAGAGAGACCCTGGTGGTTTGTTTTTCTATCTTATTTATTTATTTTAGCCATGCCTTGCAAACTGTGGGATCTTAGTTCCCCTCCCAGGGATCGAACATGGGCCCCCTGCATTGGAAGCATGGGGTCTTAACCACTGGTCCGTCACGGAAGTCCCGTGCTTTTTGAGTGTTGTTATTAGGACATTTGTATTTCTGAACAGAACATTTTTTTTTAACATAATCACTTAGATAAACAGGTGCCTATGACACACAGAAAAAAATGCTGAGATCATGTTAATTCAACACAATAAGAGATTCATAGCAAATGCATGGAAGACATATGAGTTCTAGAATGGAGATAAACCCTGTTCTCCACTGGAGAATAAAGCACTAAAAACAGCATTGAAAAATGCTGAAAAAGAAATATAATGAGGCAGAAACAGTCGCACTGGATTCTAATTAAAATATTTGCTATCACTTTTTATAAAGCTATACGCTTTATATTTGCACAGTGCTGGTAAGTGAATAAATAGATAATTCAGAAAAATAACTTGATATAAAAGGTTTAATACTAAATAAAGGAAGTAAAATAAATCAATGAAAAGTACACCGGGGGGAGAAGTGGAAGGGACGAAGGAAGAGGGGTAACTTCCTCAGCCCCCCGTGCTCTAC
The DNA here is from genome assembly GCF_910594005.1 of Cervus elaphus. Classification (NCBI taxonomy): domain Eukaryota; kingdom Metazoa; phylum Chordata; class Mammalia; order Artiodactyla; family Cervidae; genus Cervus; species Cervus elaphus. Next base: position 34,532,874 of record NC_057846.1, read on the forward strand.
CGCCCCTCAGAGCCTCGGAGGTGAAGGATCCCAGGGGAAGGAGCTGACATAGAAGGCAAGTTGACATCCGTGGGAACCACACAGCAAGAAGGTGCTACAACATGTAACTCATGGGCTGAATATTATGCTTGGGAACAGAGGTGGACTCAGAGATGTTTTAGGCTAGGGTCATCCCAGAGTTAATGGCAGCGATGCTTGTTGGTAATAAGGACACTCTTCTAATTTTATGTTCTTGTAATCATTATAAATCCTTTAGAATGGGTCATGGCTGCAGTAGAGTGGACTCCTGGAGGGAAAAGACTGGTGGGGGTGGGTATTTAATATTGTTGATCTGTGGGAAGGATGGACCACTGAAGTAGGGGGGGAAAGTGTCATTGCAAGTATCTATTTTTTTATTAAAAGTCATTTATTATTTTTAGTGTACAGAATTATAGGGCCAAAACAAAATGCAATATGATTATAAAATAGAGTATAATTTAATATATGACATAATGCAGATAAATCAAACAATATATTAAGGCCTGAAAGAGGAACAGAACATCCCCTCCCACTTCACCCTCCGTCTCTCTCTTTCTCGCAAGGTTACCGCTTAGACTTTTCTTCTGTATCGGATCAGGAAAAATCTGCACATATACTAGCATGTATTCATGCATTCACTCTGTAAGTACTTACCGAGTGACTTCTCTATGTCTAACCTTGTTCTAGAATGGATGCTAGGAATAGAACAGTGAACAAAATAATCAAGTTGATCTTCTATTCTAATGGGGGAGATATACAGCAAGCACGTAGCATATTAGGTGGTGATAAGTGCTACAGAGAAAAACTGGACAAGTTAAGGTGTGTGCATGTGTGTGTGTTTATGTCCAGGCTGGGAGATGGGAGTGTTTACTGTATTGTATAAATTGGCTTACTATTAATGTTAAGAAGGCACTAGAACAGAAATTTAAGGGAAGTGACAAAATTATCCCTGGGAATGTCTAGAGGCAGAGCATTCCAGACAGAGGGTTTAACAAGTGCAAAGACCCTGAGGCAGCATTGTACTTTGTGCGCTGAGCAAACAGGGGGTCGAGGCTAGAGGGGTGTAGGCAGCGGGGAAAGTGGTGGGATGTGGTAGCCAGGGACATGTGGTCTGCAGGCTTTTGCTCTGAGAAAGATGGGGATCCAGACAAAGTTCTGAGCACAGAAGTGACATGATCTGACTGAAATGTTGGAAGGATTGTTCTCACTGTTGAGACTAGATGACATGAAGGGAATTTTTTGGTATTATTTTTTTGTAATTTATAAAATTTCCCCCCAGTTTTATTGAGATACAATTGGCATATAATGTATAAGTGTAAGATGCACAATGTAATGATTTGATGTGTGTATGTATGATAAATGATTACCACAGTAAGTTCAGATAACGTCCCTCACCTCACATAATTACACATTTCTTTCCCTTATGCTGGGAACTTTTACAATCTACTCTCTTTGTAACTTTTAAATGCACAATACAGTATTGTTAACTACAGTCATCATGCTGTACATTCAGTTCAGTTCAGTTCAGTTCAGTTCAGTCGCTCAGTCTTGTCCGACTCTTTGCAACCCCATGAATCACAGCACACCAGGCCTCCCTGTCCATCACCAACTCCCGGAGTTTACTCAAACTCATGTCCATCCCAAGAACTTGTTTATCTTGTAGCTGGAAATTTGGACCTTTAACCACCTTCACCCAATGCCCCCAAGTCTGGTAACCACCAATTTGATCTCTCTTTATATGAGTTTGGGCTTTTTATTAAAATTCCACATGTAAGTGAGATCATATAGTATTTTTCTCTGATTGGCTTTTTTCACTCAGCATAATTCCCTGAAAATTCCATCTGTGTTGTCGCAAATGGCACAATGTCCTTCTTTTTTTGTGGCTGAATAGTCTTCCATTGTGTATATCTGTCAATGTTGATTACAAGACATTTAGTTGGCTTGGGCAGCTGGAAAGATGGAGTTGCAATTTACTCAGATGTGAAGATTATGAGAGGAACAAGTTGGAGGAAATGTGTTGGAATTGAAGGCTTGGTGTTGGTCCAGTTAGACAACCAAGTAGCAATGTGGAGTAGAGAGCTGTAGACACATCTTGAGGCCAGAACTTCCATGTGTGAACCAGCAGCACAGGGATGGTTTTTAAAGCCCTAGGCTGTGTGAGAACTCCTGAGGAGTGAGTGTAGCTCCTATGTTGGTACCAGGTCATGTGCATATCCAAAGAAACTCAGGAATTCAGGTTTGATATTTGATGGGATTAGTATACTGTCCTAAAGCAGAAAGAAATTTCAGAGAATTACAGAAAAGTTCGCAGGCTTCAGTGCTCTGTTAAACTGTTAAAATGGAAAAAGTGAGAATCCATGGAATTAGTTACCATGGAGAACTGAACATTCCTGAACATTCCAGAAATGATAAACTAACTGGACCTGAGTGTAACCCAGGAGACCCTTATGAGGGATGGGCAGGCAATCAGGGCAGACTAGCTCTCTAGGACTTTGACAGCAACCTCTCCTCAAGGGAAGGAGTCAGCTGACTTCTCAGAAAGCAACCACCAAATTCTAAAACATACTTAACATTTCTGTCTAGTCTGTTCTTAATCTGAATCTAAGATGTTTTCCACTGAAAGAGGTTAGCAGGAGATCAGGATGGGAAGGATGAGGAATGGAGGTGGAGAGTTGAGCATATGTGCTGGAAGGGAACCTCATAGGAATACAGGCAGCTGGGGAAAGAATTGCAAGAATAAGTACTTAGGGAAGAAGGTGATGGTTAAAAAGGTAAGGATAAAAGTGCTGTGAAATGATGGATGGAAGCCATTACCTTTCTGCTTGTCTCAATTCACACTTAATGGATAGTAAAATGAGTAAAACCATAAGATTTTAGGGGATGGGAGAAGAGCTGACAATGGACAGGAGATGTCAACACATTTTTGGAAGGCTGAAAAACAAGACAGGGGAAGATGGGAACCAAATGCTGTGATGAGAATGTAGATCTGTTCAGGATTTGCCAGCAACAGGTACCACAAGGATGAGCTTGAGTCAAGGGGCTAAACACAGGAATGGAGGGTTCCCTGAAGTCTCTATGTTATACAATCTGACCGCATCCCTTCCCCAACCTGAAAAGTCAGGCCTAATAAACTCCAGAGAATTTAAAATGGTAAGGGTCTGCTTTAAGGGACAAAGGTTGTATATATATATATATGTTGACCCCTGAACAAAATGGGTTTGAACTGTGTGGGTCCACTAAACCACATATTTTTTCAATGGAAAATGCTATAGCACTGCGTGACCATGGTTGGCTGAATCTATGGATGTGGATGCTTAGATACAAGTACATGGAATGGATACGAAGGGCTGACTCTAATAGTTATACGTGGAGTTTTGACTGCCAGAGGGTCAGTGTCCCTAACCCTCCAGTTGTTCAATGCTCAACTGTATATATGATATCTTTTGTCTGAATCATGCATTGAGCATATACTCCCCTAGACTATTTTTATAATCTGGGAGGAGGGAGTCTAATCTGGGAGGAAAGATTTCTTAACAGTACTGCCCAAATGGGTCAGTCATAAATGAAGCATTGATCAACTGGACCACGTTAAAATTAAGAATGTGTTCAAAAAATAATTAAGATGATGAACAGGCAAGCCTCAGTTGGGACTTGTATTTATAAAATATATTGGATTGGCCATAAAGTTCATTTGGGGTTTCCCATAGCAACTTACAGAAAAACTCTAATGAACTTTTTGGCCAACCCAATAATAGTGCCTACAGATTAATAAGAAAAAGGCAGAATGACTGGTAGAAAATGGAAGAAATATGCAAACCTAAAAGAGCATATCCATCTGGCAAGAAACATATGAGATAGGGGTCGAATTCACTAGCTGTCAGGGAAATCCAAATTAAAAATCACAACGTGATACATACGTATACACACATATAGAACAGCTAAACTGAAAAAAGCTGTAAAAGTCAAGTGTTGTCCAGGATGGGAAGGGAGATGGCCAACAGAATTCTTATACTCTGCTGATGGGAGTGTACATTGGTATGACCACTTTGGAAATTATTTGACAGTATCTACTAGCATTGAATAGGCATATATCCTATGATCCAATGGTTGGTGTAAACCCCCAAAATGCACACATGTTTTCATCAGAAGACATGAAAATAATAGTAATAAAAATAAATGACAAAAATTAAGAAAACCAGTGAGTAGATAATTCATTTTCCAGTGAATTCTCAGATGGAATTCTAGACCCCCATTGATCCATCTCCTCCCTCTCATCCTACTACATTTTCATCACATTTTTCCTCTCTAGTTTTTTTTTAAATTTATTTTGACCATGCCTTGCAACTTGCAGGATCTTACTTCCCTGACCAGGGATTGAACGGGTGCCCCTTGTGTTGGAAGCGTGGAATCTTCACTACTGGACTGCCATCTTTAATTTTTTTTCTCTTCTGTCATGAGCACTAGCAGGTAGTTTTCCTTGGGGCACTATTTTTGTATTCTCATGAGAAATGTTGCTTCATCTAGAAGGTGAACAGAGAATTATAAAGCTATTTTGAGACTCGAGAGCAGGGCCGTCAGCTGTGCTCACTCATTACTTCAGTGACTCATTTCAGTTCAGCAATCTTACGAAGCATGCAGTACCAATTTGTGCTTCAGGAGATGTTTACGTTTCAGAATTTCAAGAGTCTAGTGTTCTGAAGTTAAAATATCAATTGGGGTTTGTTTCCTTAGTGGTCTGTCGCTCTTAATTTATGTTGGTACTTTCTCAGTGGAATTCCAACATCATTCAGGAATAAAACAGACAGGTACTTTAGAGGAGTTTAAAGAAAGATGAAAGCCTCAGTGGAGAATGATAACCATCATTTCTCACAGGATCTGGTTCATTTATGCTAAATGCTGTTTCTCTGACTCATGTTTGGTAAGTGCTGCTTCTTTGAATCTGTCTTCCATCTCTACTGGGACCAAAAGATCAGTAGTCCTGTGTTTTCCATTCTTCACTTTTAGGACCTAATCTCAGGCCCTGGATTAGACTTGGCTTACATGATCTCCTATATTTTGACATACTTTGTAAAGGGATAATAGGCCAGACCTAAGAACAGCTGTGAAGCAAAAGATGTCATCTGTGCCCCCAAACGTGTTATTCACGGTGCCTGGCATTCTTCCTTTCTTCCCCTTCACATCTCATTTTAACAAGTATAACATATCTTAAGATGCCGCTACCAGGAAAGCCATTTTGATGGTAGAATACAAAGTTACGGAAACAGCACGTAAACATCTGCTAATGGAACTGGTGTCAGAGGAGCCGATTCTAGGTTGCTGGGTTGGTTTCTTAAACAAGATCAAGCAAGATCAAATGGGTAACCTGACCTGAGCCTTCTGCTTTTTCATTTACAGATGTATTCTTATAAGAAACTCCAAAGAAGTATGTACATGATGATTTCCGATTCATCATGGAAGCCAGTGGTCAGCAAACTTTTTCTATAAAAAGCCAAGATGCTAAATATTTTAGGCTTTACATATCATACAGTCTCTGCTGCAACTACTCAGCTTTGCTGCAATAGCATGAAAAAAATTGTGGACTGTGAAACTGAGTTCCAATAAAACTTTATTTACAAAAACAGATGGTAGGCAGATTGGCCAATTGACTGTAGTTTGCCAGTGCCTTTAGCCTAAGATTACTTATTCTCTTGGGTTGCTCATTTCATCTCTCCCATGTCTCTGGTTCCCTTAAAGATAAAACAATGTTTATAAATTAAAATATGAGTGTTCCACAGTGTAAGGATGTAATGAAACATAACTATAAACTTGCAGGCCTCTTAGGAAGTTATTCTCCTGCTACTAGGTCTAAATCTTAACTTTTGAATTAAGATTATTTCTAAGGCTACATTCAAGTATCTGCATATGGCTTCTGGAACTGAATATACTATATTCTCAAGGGAGAACAGATGACCCCCACACACACACTGAATTCACCATCTGGTCAAACAGAGTGGGTACCAGTTGTCTTTGAGGGTAAGATGTGAACACCTGTTTTTTTCTTGCAGATTGAGAATTTACTGTTGCAGGTATAAGAAGGTGTATTTGTCCACAGATATGCAGTTAAGCCTATTTTTAAAGCTTGAGCAAATACATCTTCTAGTTGGGCCATCGTAAGTTGATTTATGACTCAAGAATGCTAAATTCCAATGTTGGAGTCTGACCAACAGTTACATTGTTCTGTACACTGTCTGCTGCTTCCTACACAGATAATTACCAGAGGCTAATTTACAGATGCCAGCAGGAACGGAAATGGAGTGAATGGCTGCCCACAGAGATAGGAATTGGATTTTATCAAGAGTTGTGGACAAGCACGGCTGTTCTCAGAAGGAAAAAAAAGTCCAGAAGAGTGACTGGTTAAGAAATATGATAACAAAATGAATTATCCAAAGGACAGTGCAGTATTTAAAACCATTGCTTTCGAGTTAGACTAAATCTAGGTTTAAATTTTTTCTGCTACATTTAATATTTGGAAACCTTGGCTGAGCTGCTTAACCTAAGGCTCAATTTCTCACCTGCAATGTCAGTGTAATAGAATCTGTCTCAAAGTTGTGAGGAATAAAGAAACATGTAGAACAGTTAACTCAGTATTTAGAACATAATAAATAATGAATGTTAGCTCTTATTATTAATTAAATGCCTCCAGCTAAAGTGCCTCCAATCTAGTATTTAAGTTTTCTTCCACATTCAATAATCATGAGTAAACTTTTTGCCTTCTTCATTTGCTCAAGGGTATCAGAGATTTCAAGAGTAATTGACTGCTTACTCTATAGAATAGAAAACTGAGATCTGTGAATTTATGCCAATTGCCCAAACTTACAGCCTGATGAAACCAGAATTCAACCCCACCCACTGGTCCTCTTATTAATATAGAATTTCTCAAATTTGAAGTTGCGCTGTTTTTTTTTTTTTTTGACTCAACTTCTCATATGATTCTATGAAATTCAGTATCAAAGTCAAGTTTATAAAAGAAGTGATCTTAGGCAAATTATATCCTTCAATCTCAGATTTTCATTTATACAAAGAGTAGGTTGCTATATAGAGGTGATCCCTATTTTTTTTTTTTTCCCAGTTCTGGAATTCTAAAGGTTTTGTGGAGAAACTCATCACTGAGGTAAACAGCTAGTGATGGAGATAGGGTAGACCATGTTTGACCAATGTCATCATGTTCATGAGAATGCTGGTGATTAGATTTTAAAATAGACTCAGGATTGTAATTATCATGAAGATTGTTCCTGCACCTGCAAAATGGCCTTGCCGTTCTCTTTGATGCTATGTATTGGTGATGATTCCAGACTACCCCAGGAATTGATGCCCTGCTGTCACCAGGGATGAGCCAGGATTTTAGAATTCGAGGAAAATTTTAAAGTATATAAATGAGGGCTTCCCTGGTAGTCTAGTGGCGAGGAGTAGTCTAGTGACTACTAGTGAGGAGTGAGGTAGTCCAATGGTTAGTGCATTGCCTCACAATGCAGGGGATGCTGATTTGATCCCTGGTCTGGGAGGATGCCACATGCCCTGGAGCAACTAAGCCCACGGGCCATACCTACTGAGCCAACGATCTAGGGCCTGGGAGCCACAAAGCCCATGTGCCTGGAGCCATGCTCCCCAAGAAGAGGAGCTACAGCAACGAGACTGCAGAAAGAGTAGCCCCTGCTTGGCACAACTAGAGATAACCTGAGTGAAGACCCACCGCAGCCAAAAATAAAAGAAGTAAATGAATAACTCTGTTTTTTTTTAAAGTGTATAATGAATACCTATGCAAGTAGAGAAGTATATAAATAAGTGCCTTATTTTCATTGAATAATTACTTTAGGAAAATTCATTTTTAATCTTAGAAATTATCAGTCACATAGATTCTTAAATTTACAGTGAAAACTAAACACACACATATATAGTCCACTTATTCTGCCAGTTACATTTCTCACTGTGCAGGGTATTTAAACTTATGTGCTTAATGTTTTAGGGGAAATTTAGTAATGGAACTGAAGGGGGGTGCCTCGTTTTCCAAATTCCAGGATGATCCTCAAATCACTGAATTCGGATAATCTTTTTAAAAATAGCATGGGGGAGAACAGCACAAATATTTAACAAGACTCTTACAGAGCTGTTTAGAATTGTTAATTAGAACTGGAATATTGTTCATGAATTTAAATGATAACTGAGTAATACATAAATAATTATACTAATGCTTGTTCAGTTCAGTTTAGTCAGTTCAGTTGCTCATCTTTTAGGATTTGAAATAGCTCAGCTGAAATTCCATCACCTCCACTAGCTTTGTTCGTAGTGATGCTTCCTAAGGCCCACTTGACTTCATGCTCCAGGATGTCTGCCTCTAGGTGAGTGATCACACCATCATGCTTATCTGAGTCATGAAGATCTTTTTTGTATAGTTCTTCTATGTATTCTTGCCACTTCTTAGTATCTTCAGCTTCTGTTAGGTCTATACCATTTCTGTCTTTTGTTGTGCTCATCTTTACATGAAATGTTCCCTTGGTATCTCTGATTTTCTTGAGATCTCTAATCTTTCCCACTCTGTTTTCCTCTATTTCTTTGCACTGATCACTGAGGAAGACTTTCTTATCTCTCCTTGCTATTCCTTGGAACTCTGCATTCAAATGGGTGTGTCTTTCCTTATCTCCTTTGCCTTTAGCCTCTATTCTTTTCTCAGCTCTTTGTAAGGCCGCCTCAGACAACCATTTTGCCTTTTTGCATTTCTTTTTCTTGAGGATGGTCTTGATCATGGCCTCCTGTATGTTGTCATGAACCTCTGTCCATAGTTCTTTAGGCACTCTGTCAGATCTAATCCCTTGAATCTATTTGTCACTTCTACTGTATAATCATAAGGGATTTGATTTAGGTCATACCTGAATGGTCTAGTGGTTACTAATGCTTGTAAGAGTAATCAGAGCTTATCCTTGAAGTACGTGTCTGTGATACACACATTTCAAAATCAACAGCAATTTTCAGAGATTTATACTTTGAGTAATAATCTTAAAAAATAGGTAATTCTCTATCAAGTGGGAATACATATTCTATATTCTATAAAATAAGATTCATAAATAACCTGAATCAGGAAGTCAACACTCCAATTATAATTCTCTCTATTGAAGCCTGTCATATTTAGGTAATGTAGTGTTGTGATTAAGACAATGAATGGGCTCTGGAATCAGACAGGCTTGGATTTTATTTTGTTCTTTGCCCTTTACTGTGTGACCCTCAAGAAAGTCCTTGACCCACCTAAGCCTCAGTTTCTTCACTGTGAAATACAGAGAGTAACTGATTATAGCGTAGGTGGTCTTGAAACAGAAGCAAAAGATATTAAGAAGAGGTGGCAAGAATACACAGAAGAACTGTACAAAAAAGATCTTCATGACCCAGATAATCACGATGGAGTGATCACTCACCTAGAGCTAGACATCCTGGAATATGAAGTCAAGTGGGCCTTAGAAAGCATCACTACGAACAAAGCTAGGGGAGGTGATGGAATTCCAGTTGAGCTATTTCAAGTCCTGAAAAATGATGCTGTGAAAGTGCTGCACTCAATATACCAGCAAATTTGGAAAACTCAACAATGGCCACAGGACTAGAAAAGGTCAGTTTTCATTCCAATCCCAAAGAAAGGCAATGCCGAAGAATGCTCAAACTACCACACAATTGCACTCATCTCACACGCTAGTAAAGTAATGCTCAAAATTCTCCAAGTCAGGCTTCAGCAATACGTGAACCGTGAACTTCCAGATGTTCAAGCTGGTTTTAGAAAAGGCAGAGGAACCAGAGATCAAATTGCCAACATCCGCTGGATCATTGAAAAAGCAAGAGAGTTCCAGAAAAACATCTATTTCTGCTTTATTGACTATAGCAAAGCCTTTGACTGTGTGGATCACAATAAACTGTGGAAAATTCTGAAAGAGTTGGGAATACCAGACCACCTGAACTGCCTCTTGAGAAACCTGTATGCAGGTCAGGAAGCAGCAGTTAGAACTGGACATGGAACAACAGACTGGTTCCAAATAGGCAAAGGAGTAGGTCAAGGCTGTATCTTGTCACCCTGCTTATTTAACTTATATGCAGAGGACATGATGAGAAATGCTGGGCTGGAGGAAGCACAAGCTGGAATCAAGATTGCTGGGAGAAACATCAATAACCTCAGATATGCAGATGACACCACCCTTATGGCAGAAAGTGAAGAAGAACTAAAGAGCCTCTTGATGAAAGTGAAAGAGGAGAGTGAAAAAGTTGGCTTAAAGCTCAACATTCAGAAAACTAAGATCATGGCATCCGGTCCCATCACTTCATGGAAAATAGATGAGGAAACAGTGGCTGACTTTATTTTTTTGGGCTTCAAAATCACTGCAGATGGTGATTGCAGCCATGAAATTAAAAGACACTCACTCCTTGGAAGGAATGTTATGACCAATCTAGACAGCATATTAAAAAGCAGAGACATTACTTTGCCAACAAAGGTCCATCTAGTCAAGGTTATGGTTTTTCCAGTGGTCATGTATGGATATGAGAGTTGGACTGTGAAGAAAGCTGAGCATGGAAAAATTGATGCTTTTGAACTGTGATGTTGGAGAAGACTTTTGAGAGTCCCTTGGACTGCAAGGAGATACACCCAGTTCATCCTAAAGGAGATCAGTCCTGGGTGTTCATTGGAAGGACTGATGGTGAAGCTGAAGCTCCAATACTTTGGCCACCTCATGCGAAGAGTTGACTCATTGGAAAAGACCCTGATGCTGGGAGGGATTGGGGGCAAGAGGAGAAGGGGACGACAGAGGATGAGATGGTTGGATGGCATCACCGACTCGATGGACATGGGTTTGGGTGGACTCCGGGAGTTGGTGATGGACAGGGAGGCCTGGCATGCTGCGATTCATGGGGTCACAAAGAGTCAGACATGACTGAGCGACTGAACTGAACTGAACTGGTCTTGAAATAATTGGGATATTTACCTGTGACGTATGAAGCACAGTGTTTACCAAAGGCTTTGTGCTTTTTTTAAGTGACCACTTAGCTTTTGGAGAAAGATACACAGCTCCTACTCTACAGCAACGTTTTGGTGGGGAGGGGAGGGGAGGGGGGCTGAGGCAGGTTCCCGCCTGCCCCGTTGTCTGTGGCAGTCAGAAGCCAGGCGATGGGTCACAAACAGGCAGGTCTGTCAAGTCCTTAAATGCATGGATGGAAACTTTTCAAGTCTGCATCTTGAAATGAGATGCTTTGTATTTGCTTTTTGTTAGGTACAGAATTTATTTCTTGGCTTTGGTGAATATTTCAAACCATCTACATTTGCCCACCTCTTTTTTTTTTTTTCTTTTTCTTTTTTTCCCATATATTTTTATTAGTTGGAAGCTAATTACTTTACAATGTTGTAGTGGTTTTTGTCATACCACTACATGAATCAGCCATGGATTTACATGTGTTCCCCATCCTGATCCCCCCATCCCATCCCTCTGGGTCTTCCCAGTGCACCAGCCCTGAGCGCTTGTCTCATGCATCCATCCTGGGCTGGTGATCTGTTTCATCCTTGATAATATACATGTTTCGATGCTGTTCTCTCAAAACATCCCACCCTCGCCTTCTCCCACAGAGTCCAAAAGTCTGTTCTGCACATCTGTGTCTCTTTTTCTATTTTACATATATGGTTATCGTTACCATCTTTCTAAATTTCATATATATATATGTTAGTATACTGTATTGGTCTTTATCTTTCTGGCTTACTTCACTCTGTATAATGGGCTCCAGTTTCATCCATCTCATTAGAACTGATTCAAATGAATTCTTTTTAATGGCTGAGTAATATTCCATGGTATATATGTACCACAGCTTCCTTATCCATTCGTCTGCTGATGGGCATCTAGGTTGCTTCCATGTCCTGGCTATTATAAACAGTGCTGTGATGAACATTGGGGTGCACGTGTCTCTTTCAGATCTGGTTTCCTCGGTGTGTATGCCCAGGAGTGGGATTGCTGGGTCATATGGCAGTTCTATTTCCAGTTTTTAAAGAAATCTCCACACTGTTCTCCATAGCAGCTGTACTGGTTTGGACTTCCCTGGTGGCTCAGACGGTAAGGAATCCACCTGCAATGCAGGAGACCTGGGTTCAATCCCTGGGTTGGGAAGATCCCCTGGAGGAGGATGCCCACCTCTTTTTAATCTCTCTGAATCTCCAATTAATCTCAGTGGAGATGTGTATTAGAAAATTAAATTTGATGGAAATTATTTGTCCTTTTGTAATTTAAGATACAGAGAATAACTTATAGATTTTTTTAACTTTCTGGCAGAAAATCATAACTAGTATGTTGTGTTAATTAGAAGTAGAATGTATTTTTATCTATTTGGTATAAAGAAAGATACCCACTTTTTATTTTCTACTTCAGAACACCTAGCTATGGGTCTTCCTCATAGCTCAGTTGGTAAAGAATCTGCCTGCAATGCAGGAGACCTGGGTTTGATCCCTGGGTCGGGAAGATCCCCTGGAGAAGGAAATGGCAACCCACTCCAGTATTCTTGACTGGAGAATCCCATGGACAAGGAGCCTGGTAGGCTACAGTCCATGGGATTGCAAGAATCAGACACAACTTAGCGACTTAACTGCTTCAGAAATTTGGATTCAGTAATTATTTAATATTTTTAAATTCATTAACTTACATACTATGGTAAGGATAAATTATTTTTTAATTTTTATATAATACCTGAGGCAAAGTTAGTTATAGTCCTTTGGAATTCATTTAAATGTATGTTATTTCATTGTAGCAGGGTGGAAACCCCTTTTTAGTAGATGAGAACATTTTTCACTCACCCACAGAATGGGTGAAAATGTACATAAAACAAATAATGTGATAAAGAGAAAATCATTCCAAGTTAATTAGAATGGATGTGAAAACTCTTTATAGTTAATATATACAATATAGATGGGTTAGTATGTGTAGAAAACTGAGAATAATGTCTGATACATAAAATATGCGTAATATATGCTGGGTTATATTACTATGATTATGTCCAAGGAGAATGCAATTGAAAATAGTAGAATAAGAAAAAGAGTGAATTTTCCTATTTACTGCATAATATGACTGATTTCAGCTTGATCTTTGATAACATTTAGCAACAGTTGCTGTTAGAATAAAAACCATTTAGGGTTCTAATTTATTGTTAAGAGTGCAAGTGCCAGCATACTTACAGGGTTTGATATTTTTTCATTTGATTAAGGAAATAGGTGTATACTTTTTATCTTTCAGAGAGTTAACAATCTACAGGGACCCCAAAAGGATAGCTAGTATATTCTGCTTACCAATTTGTTAGATTATTTTGTTAAGTGTAATTGTAGTTGACAAATTTATTGAGTCCATACACTAGACATCTCCTCCATGTTTAAGAATTTTGATTGCTAGACTGGTAGGCATTTGACTTTCTATCTAGTGCATGGTCAATACAAAATAGTCTCTTTTTCTAACACAACTTTATGGTGGCCATTAATATTCAGGGAGGCACAGACCTTGTGGTAACAGCGCTTCATATTTAGGTAGTTATTTTAGAGTCATCACCAAGACCTTCACGTCCACTACCCTCAATTTCATGTAAAACAGTCTGCATAATTTCCCTTTTAACTGTGAATCAGAGAAATTGTTCACTCTGGCTCCCTCTAGTGGCAAAACCAGGATTACTCTTCTTTCTACTCTCCTCACAAGCCTATGTGGTTAGATACATAGGGCAACACCTAAAAATAAAGAACAGCTTTAAATAGTCTCGCATCATTCAGTGATTTTAGCTAAATGTATTTTTTCTGTGCTTACTTTCCATTTGAAAGTGTAGGGCAGATACTCAAACATCCCCTTCTTTCAGTATTATCTGAGGATGGAAGCATGAAAGCATATGGAGGAAAGAAATCCCCCCAGCCTTCTTTTTATCCTCCTGTTAAGAACTTCATTGCTCTCCGATAACAACAGGCATTGGCATCCAGGGAGGTCATGAGAAAGTTGTCAGGAACTGGTAGACTGTGACCTCAGGAGGACCCGGGAAGCTGGCGATGATACAGAAGATACTACATTTTTAAATAGGATGGTCAGTTAATGGGAATCTTTTGGGGGAGCCTTTTGCAGTCACTATTTTTATTTCTCTTTTAAACTTCTCTGTCACACACTATAACTCAGTGAGGCAAGTCAGGAAAGCTCTTCTTGGTTTCTTAACAGTGAATTTAGCCACTAGTTCATTTGTTCTAACAGAATCTGACACTAGAGTTGTCACCCGTTTTGAGAAAAGACATTCAATCAGTTGGGTACACTGCTTTCCCCTTACTCCACTAGCTACTTTCTCAGTTTTGCAGAAAATCAAACCAAAGTACAGAAAACTTAGGACTTCACTGGCAGTGCAGTGGTTAAGACTCTGAGTTTCCACTGCAGGGGGTGTGGGTTTGATCCCTGGTTGGGGAACTAAGATCCCACATGCTCCGTGGCATGGCTAACAAAAAAAACTCACAAAGTACAGAAAGTCTAGCAGACTTAATAAAGATGAATGTGAGAGTCAGGAAAAACTTAGTGATCATATTCTTTTCTCTCATAGAGGCCACAGCTCAGGAAAGCAGGGTCTCTGAGTCCAGGGGTTATAGAAATGTTCTTTGTTTTCCATAACTTCTTAGACCTATTTCATGATCAGTGGGTCCTTCTAGAATCTCTAATTTTTTTCCTCTTTCTTTGACACTGCTTTTTGACTTCTATACACTTAAAAAAGTCTTTCTTCACCTTTTCCCACTGACCTGTTACAGAAACTAGATCAGTTTTCCTGTAGAATTTACCCCAGTTTGGTGTTTTCTTTATTCTCTTTGGGGTATTATTTAACTCGATCTGTTGTCCCTTGTATTTTCTGTAATGAGAGTTAGTCTAGAGGACTGATTCGATTCAAGTTCCACTTTGGGGGCCATGATATTAGATAGGCGTTTCTGTGTGTTTCTCAGTACATACATCTGTAGGCACACAATTTCTGGTTGTTCCTGCTTGAACCTTCAAAAATCCAGTCTGAATTCGTAAGTAGCTAGCTCAAACTCTGGGCTTCACCATTCTCTTCCTCTGCTTGCCAGTTGAAGTGAGGTGTGAGCCACGTTAACCAGAGATTTAAAAATGATGTCAGAGTTAGATGTGAAGGTGCATCAAGAGACTGAAGCTGAGGAGTCAACACAAGACAAGAGGGCACTTAGTGTTCTTTAGAAAATGAATGTGGCTGTAAGGTCTCTGGTTAAGGTGGTCCCAGAGGCTTCTCTGCTTCTTCAGATGCTTAATTCCACAAACATCTATTGCGAGCCAGTCTATTTAGAGAAGTTTCTTGGCTTCGTGGGAGATTTACAAAGATGAATAAGCGAACATGTTAGTCTCCACCCCTTAATATGCTCATAAGATGAAATACAGGGATGACACACACAAAGTAGCTTTGATTTATGTCAGATGGTATTAAGAGGTGTGTGTAGAAATGCCCATGTCCGGGCTCTAGGAGCACAAGGGAAGGAATTTACTTCTGACAGATTAGGATACAGGAATTTCACAGATGCATGGTGTTTGAACTGGATTTGAAGAAGATAAATGGATTTCACTGTGTAAAAAGGAGAAGGGGCATTTTAGTCCAAAGAAATAGCTTGAACGAGTGCATAGCTATTTAATTTATTTGTAAAATATTTATTTATTTTGGATGCACCAGGTCTTAGTTGTGGCACGTGGGATCTTTGATATTCCTTGTGGCATGTGAGATTTTTAGTTGTGGCATGTGGGACCTAGTTCCTCAACCTGGGATTGAACCTGGGCCCCCTGCACTGGGAGTGCAGAGTCTTAGCCACCAGTCCAACAGGGAAGTCCCCAATACATAGCTGTTTTAAAGAGTTTGATGTTTTCAAGGAATGGCAGAAATTTCACTCTAAAGAATCACATAGTTCATGTCAGTCCACAGAAATGAGGCTTAAAAACTAAATGGAAACAAAGCTGAGGAAGAAGTGGCCCAGACTGGGACTAGGTTTAGAAGCCATATTATGGAGTTTAAAAGATTTTCCTGGACTTCCCTGGCAGTCCAGTGGTTGAGACTCTGCACTTTCAAGGGACGCAGATTCAACCCCTGGTTGGGGAACTAAGATCCCACATGTTGAATGGTGTGGACAAAAAACCTTTTTTCTCCTGTGGGTAACTGGAACCTTTTAAAAGAAGAAATAAGATTCATATTTTATGGAAGATAAATTTGTTGAGCAGCTTAGAGACTCAGTAATAGAAGGTAGAAAATGACTCATTAGGAAGTCACTTGAAATGTTATAGACCTTGCGAAGGGAATGGAAGGTGTGGACTGGAGATATTTTAGGGGTGGAATGGAAAGGCCTTAGAAAAATTGAGTGTGAATTGAGAGAGCAGGGAGTAAAGACAATTTATATTTTTTAGCCACAAAATAGATGGTTATGCCATTTAAATAAAACTGAACTTATGGGGGGCTTCCCTGATAGCTTAGTTGGTAAAGAATCCTTCTGCAATGCAGAAGACCCCCATTCGATTCCTGGGTTGGGAAGATCTGCTGGAGAAGGGATAGGCTACCCACTCCAACATTCTTGGGCTTCCCTGGTGGCTCAGCTGGTAAAGAATCTGCCCACAATGTGGGCGACCAGGTTTCAATCTCTGAGACTGTCTATCAGATCTAATCCCTTGAATCTATTTGTCACTTCCACTGTATAATCATAAGGGATTTGATTTAGGTCATACCTGGATGGTCTAGTGGTTTTCCCTACTTTCTTCAATATAAGTCTGAATTTGGCAATAAGGAGTTCATGATCTGAGCCACAGCTAGCTCCCAGTCTTGTTTTTGCTGACTGTATAGTCAGCATCAGCATTCTCCATCTTTGGTTGCAAAGAAAATAATCAATCTGATTTCGGTATTGGCCATCTAGTGATGTCCGTGTGTAGAGTCACCTCTTGTGTTGTTGGAAGAGGGTGTTTGCTATGACCAGTGCATTTTCTTGGCAAAACTCTGTTAGCCTTTGCCCTGCTTCATTTTGTACTCCAAGGCCAAATTTGCCTGTTACTCCAGGTATTTCTTGACTTCCTACTTTTGCATTCCAGCCCCCATTTTTGAGATTGCACCCAAGTACTGCATTTCAGACTCTTGTTGGCTATGAGGGTGACTCCATTTCTTCTAAGGGATTCTTGCCCATAAAAAGCAGAGACACTGCTTTGCCAACAAAGGTCCATCTAGTTAAAGCTATGGTTTTTCCAGTAGTCATGTATGGATGTGAGAGTTGGACTATAAAGAAAGCTGAGGGCTGAAGAATTGATGCTTTTGAACTGTGGTGTTGGAGAAGACTCTTGAGAGTCCCTTGGACTGCAAGGAGATCCAACCAGTCCAACCTAAAGGAAATCAGTCCTGAATATTCATTGGAGGACTGATGCTGAAGCTGAAATTCCAATACTTTGGCCACCTGATGAGAAGAACTGACTCATTTGAAAAGACCCTTTTGCTAGGAAAGATTGAAGGCAGGAGGATGAGATGGTTGCATGGCATCACCAACTGAATGGAATGTGAGCAAGTTCCGGGAGTTAGTGATGGACTGGGAAGGCTAGCGTGCTGTAGTCCGTGGGGTCACAAAGAGTCGGACAGGACTGAGAGACTGAACTGAACTGAACTTAGGTAAACGAACAATTTTGATGAAGGCAAAAACAGAGATACATTTCAAATTGTTGAGTCTGGCAGTCTGTGGCAAATTGATTTATTTGATAGATGAGTGAAGGTCTTACCTTATTCAAGGTGCTGGGAATACACAGGTTAAAACAAAGACTGAACAGATGAAGAAGCCCTAGGCTTCATGGAGCATGTTTATGGAAGGGAAACACTAACAAAGACCAGACAGGAAAAAAAAAATTAGATCCAAATGAGCACCAAATAAAAAATAAAAAAAAAGATACTGGAAAAAGAGCGGTTGGGATAAGGGAACTGTTGGAAGGGTCAAGAAAACAGACCTGAGTGATTGGAAGAAGCCAGTCATAAAAGGACCCAGCGTGAGAGAAAGCCAGGCAGAGGGAGGAGCAGGCTGAAAGGCGTGAACCAGCAGTGGCTCTTCAAGTCTATGTCACAAGGGACGGGGAAGTGGAGGGGGGTGCCGATCATGTGGGTTTTGTAACATAGGAAAATCCTCAACTTTTTGTTCTTAACAAAATGCTTAATTTGAAGCGTCTTCGGCATCTCCAAAATCGACGTGAAAAATTAAATTGGTAATTTCCGCCTCAGCTCCCCGCAGTCCCAGTTTAGCTCAATAGGTGGCGCAGCACAGTTGCTCAGGGTAAAAGCGAGCGCCCAGCCTCACTTCCTGTTTTGCCCTGCGGTCTCCCACAGCCTGTCCTTCACTAACCCGGAAGCTTTTCCCTCCCAGGACGTCTGCTCAGCCTATCGACTCCATGTGCCTCCCTCCCTCCCCACCTGAGTCCAGGCCACCTAATGCAGCCTTGAGTTGGTCCCCTGATGGGTTCCGAGCTGCGTTCTCAGGAGCCGAGGGCATTTGGTAACGTCTGAAGACGGTTGTGATAGTCACAGCTGGGCACGGGGCCGCTGCTGGTGTTGAGTAGGTGGAGACTTGAGGTGATGCCAGACATCTTATAATGCTCCGGAGAGTTCTCAGAACAAAGAGAGATCTGGTTTAACTTGTCAGTCCTGTTGCTGTTGACGGGTGTGAACAAAGGAACATCCACTTTTACCATCTGCCTTTCCTACTGATAAAATTTTTCCGAAGCAGTCTGTGTATTCTCCAAAATGAATATATAATTATCATTATTTAAAAATGAGAGACATTACCATGCACCACTGCTATCCTAAATGGATATCCGTTTTAAATCCTGTTAAATAAACTCAGTAATTAGCGATTGCTTCAATAGTTAACATTAGGAAAACACTGGTTTTCTTAACATCCACTAGTAGGCAATTTCCTCTGCACTAATGTCTCTGTAATGAGGCTGTATACCTGCTCTTGTTAATTTCTCTTATAAGTATTATGTTTTTTTTACATTTGAGAATATGCTCACTGTTGGATCCTGCATATATAACCTTCAGTGTTTAGTCATTAAACTTAATTAAAAATCCCAACAAAACAGCAAATACCAAGTGAATGAAAACAATGCCACATATCACATTAAGCAAATGGACATCATGGAAGGAACAGTAAATGAAATGCGCGCTGTTATAAACTGCTGCTGAAACTAGTTAAACACTAACGCTCCAAAAAGAGCATTGAAAATAACGTGGCAAGTTGTGTAAGTAAAGCTGACTGCATCGTGTTTTGCCTCTCCTAGTGGGATCCCAGGAAATGAGGGGAAAATGCCTCAGTTTGAGATCAGGTTTCAAATGGAGCTCCAGATAAAGCTGGTTTCTCCTACCTACAACGGATACAGCAGGATATGACTATGTGAAATTTATGCTGTCTTTATATTAAGCAACAGTGTAACCATGAACATAATCATGCCTTATGTGTGTTTAACACCCTTCAGAGGTTTTCTTTGCCCTTTAAGTCTAAATTCTTGACACGAGTTACAAAACTGTGCAAAGTCTAATCTCAACACTGCCACTCTCCACATCTCTCCGGAATTTGATCTCCCTAAATGTGTTTCAGGTGGTTGCATGTGTAATACTCACTCATTCTTTCATCTCTGCCATTTTGCAGGTGCTACTTGCTCTGTTGGGGTGTTTTTCTCCACCCCAACCCCCACCTTTCCTGGCAGGCGTCTCTGTGGCCCTTACTCTACTGGCTTTCTGATTTAGAGTGAATTTATTGTTTTGTCTGCAGTGCTGAAAGTTCCCCAATGTTTCCGTGAGTCTCATTTGAATTTCCAGAAGGTACAACCTTCCTCTTCCCAAATGAAAAAAGAAAACTGAACTTTATAAGCAAAGTAATAGAAGTATTTTATCGTGATTGGTAAGTGTGCTCAATCAATACTAATTTTCGGTCGGATGCAATGCTGAGCTTGGTCGCTCAGTCGTGTCCGACTCTTTGTGACCCCATGGACTGCAGTCCATCAGTCTCCTCTGTCCATGAGGATTCTCCAGGCAAGAATACTGGAGTGGGTTGCCATGCCCTCCTCCAGGGGATCATCCCAAACTAGGGATCGAACCCAGGTCTTCCTGCATTGCAGGCAGATTCTTTACCATCTGAGCCACCAGGGAAGTCTAAGAATACTGGAGTGGGTAGCCTATCCCTTCTCCAGGGGATCTTCCCAACCCAGGAGTCAAACTGGGGTCTCCTGCATTGCAGGTAGATTCTTTACCAGCTGAGCTACCAGGGAAGCCCTAGGATGCAGTATTCCTCTGTTATCCACTGACCCTCATTTGCAGTCTGGGTTTTCCACAGCCCTGTTGTGCTATGCTAGTCCACCCCTGGAGGAAGCCCCCACAGACTACCATTAATAGTAAAAGAATGGAATCAATACGAAATGAAAATAAAGGAGTGCATCACCAGGAAGATTGAATCTAGAATAGATTTCAAACTTTTTCAGACATTCCATATGATATTCTTGATCATTCTTCGATACTTTTGTGAAAGTGCCTAGGAGTGATCACTTTCTTCGTATGATAACTGGAGATACAAGGGCTTCCCAGGTGGCTCCGTGGTAAAGGATCCGCCTACCAGCGCAAGAGATACCGGAGACGCAGCTTCCATCCCTGGGTCAGGAAGATCCCCTGGAGAAGGAAATGGCAACCTGCTCCATACTCTTCCTGGGAAATCCATGGACTGAGGAGCCTGGTGGGCTTCAGTCCATGGGGTCTCAAAGAGTCAGACACAACTGAGCACACACGCATAGAGATTCTAGATCCCATAGTTTGTTTAAGTTATGCCTTTAAGTTGTACTATTATCTTCTCCAAGTTAATTGTTTCTGTGTCATTTTAAAAACAAACTTTTCCAAGGTGGAATTTAATTTTCATCCTGAGGATAATGCTTTGACCTTCCCTTTAAAAGAGAAAATGCAAAAATCATCCCAGTGCTTAGTGATTGGTAGACTGTGTTGCAGACTCACCCTGTGATATCAGGAAGTCCATTTTGGCTCAGTTTGAATTCTGGTTTCCAACAGAGCTGTGCCCTTGCTCTACAAGTCCTCTGAATTTTTAGCTGATAACTATTAGGGAGTAAAATATAATAATCTGTCAAACTGTCAATGAATGGTTTCCTTAGATGTAATAGGAGCTTTATGACCAAATGGCAACACTGCTGGAATTTTATTTTATTTGAACAGCAAGTCGGCATTTATGCATAAGACGTTCTGCTGTATATATAAATTATGGTGTCTGAATAGGCACAGAGGCATTCTAGAGGTTTGCAGATTTAGGAAGTAAATCCTTTATGTGTTAGAGAGGAGCATCTTAATAAGATTCTGAAAGATGTCGATATTTGAAAGTGAAAAAGAAGCAGTATCAGAGGAGTGCGAATTACGTTACATGGAAGATAATTTTAACTGGAAAATGATTGTTGTGTCCTAACCACTGAGAATGTTCATCAATAATTCTTCCCTCCTTCCAAGCACACTCTAGGCACTTAAGTTAGACATAGGTACAGGATTTGACTTGGCCAATAGAAAGGGAGCAGAAGTGATGAGGGTCCTTTCTAGGCAGGAGCCTGTTAGAACCAAGATAAGTTCAGTTCAGTCACTCAGTTGTGTCCAACTCTTTGCGACTCCATGGACTGCAGCACGCCAGGCTTCCCTGTCCATCACCAACTCCCAGAGCTTGCTCAAACTCATGTCCATTGAGTTGGTGATGCCATCCCAACCATCTCATCCTCTGTTGTCCCCTTCTCCTCCCGTCTTCAATCTTTCCCAGCATCAGGGTCTTTTCTAAGGAGTCAGTTCTTCACATCAGGTGGCCAAAGTACTGGAGCTTCAGCTTTAGCATCAGTCCTTCCAATGAATATTCAGAACTGATTTCAGGAACCAAAATAGGATTTCCAAGTCCTTTCTCTGTGTTCCACTGATGGGCGATGTTCCAGATGGTGGACACACCCCCAGCCTGTGTCCCTCAGTGAGGACGATGAGGTTGTGTCAAATTAAACATCTGTCATGTTGAGCCATGTGACTCGGGGGCTGTTTGTTACAATAGCACAAACTAGTGTATCCTGACCAGTAGGGTAGGCTGTTGCTACCTTACTTAGATTGAAAAGAATTTAGAATGTTAGAACACATTTGATTCTTGGAATTGTCACCATCTTACTGTGAGGCCATGGTTAGGGTGTTTGAGGGAACAAGTAATTGAGTATTATAGAGCTATGATTTTTATATGTGATACCTTTAGCTGATTAAGTTGAATAAAAATAGAGCTAAAATTATTTCTTGCAATTTAATCTACTAGATAATTATTTTAGTTTAATTTAGTAATTGCTTAAAATAATTATGCTTTTACTATTTGCTTATAAACTAGAAGTATTATACCCCTCCATGTATTTGACTCATCAATTTTGAAATGCTCAAGCTATTTGGTTGCATATTTTCAAAGTACTGGAATATAGTAGCCCTTGGAGTTAGCGTACAGAATGACTATGGTGGAAATCTTTAAAAACTAGTTACAAACCATCAGATTATCTCTAATCTTAAAATATGTTGCTTAAGGATTTTTTACACCCTGATTTATATTATCAATTTTAAAATTACATCTGAATAATTAACTAGGTGGTCAGTTTTCTTTTGGAGGGTAAAGACTTCTTAGTTGGGTTCATGCTCCGTTGCTTCAGTAGTGTCTGACTCTGTGACCATATGGACCGTATGTAGCCTTCCAGGCTCCTGTGTCCATGGAATTCTCCTGGCAAGAATACTGGAGCAGGTTGCCACTTCCTCCTCCAGGGGATTTTTTCGACCCAGGGATTAAACCTGCGTCTCCTACATCTCTTGCATTGGCAGGTGGATTCTTTTACCACTGAGCCACCTGGGAAGCCCCTTCCTTAGTTGGGTACTTAAAAAAGATTCTGGCCCATAGAGCGTACTCTGAAATGTGTTGGATATTTGAATGCTTAGAACTACATAAACTGGCAAGTGAGAATGGTCATGCTATGTGAATGGTGACCCACAAAGCCGTATTAAATGGCAGTGTCAAGGAACTAGTGATCTTTCTTTCTGGAATGGAGGCATAGCATAAATCAACATTTGGGCTGATAGCTATTAACAATTTGGGGGAGTTCACTTGGAGTAAGCTGTCATTCTGATCATAGAGAGCACATTTGTGTTTAATACTAGGATTTCTTAAGCTCAGAGAAGCATCAGGATAGCTAAGAGAACTGGAAGGGTGTCACGTCCTGGTAGGATGCCTTTTTATTTCCTTGTGGCAGTTGCTTAACTCAAAAAATAAAAATAAAAAAGAGTTCTCAGTCATGGGATTGACATTAGACAGATGGTGAACTGGAGGGAATTGGCCAGGAGTTAGCAGTTTTGCTTGTGATATAAACCAGGGTGAATTCTATGCTAATGTATTCACTCATGCCTAGCAGTGGTTATTTGAGGCCAGAGTTCAGCACAGATTTGGGTGCTTTGAAAGAGAACATCTTGTCTTCAGTACTGCAGACTTTATTCAGGGAGTTATGATGTTTACATCATCTTTCTCAGATTCTACAGCTTCATGGGCTTCATGCTTGGATTTGTTCTTTCAAGAATCTAGAATGGTGACCTGTGGACAATGGGAACAGCTGATTTGGGGCTAGTCTATGCTCTAAGTACTGTTCTAGATATTTTACTTAACATTATCTAATTTAATCCTCCAAATAACTTCATAATGTACATATTTATTCTTCGATTTAATGAGTTTGTGAAATTTCTGTTATTTGCCAGGAGTTGTTAGACATTGGTATATGATCCCATTTTACAGATGAGAAAACTGAGGCGCGGGAAAGTTGATTTAACTTTGTTATGGTTACTATGGTAGCCCCCTCTCCACCACACTCACCCCAAGATGTCGATGTCCTAATTCCTAGAACTTGTGAATATGTTCATACATGGTGGAAGGCACTTTGCAGGTGTAGTTAAGGTTGAGGACTTTAAAATGAGAGATGAGCTTGGACTGTCCAGATGGTCGCAATCAGATTAGGTCTTCATGTGCAAAGAACTCTTCTGGCTGTGGTTATAAAGAGATGTGATGACAGAAGAAGGGTTAGAGATGTGACATTGCTGGCTTTGAAAATGGAGAAAGAGGGTCAGAAGCCCATGGATGTGGTGGGACCTCGAGACTGGAAATGCCAGGAAGCCATTCTCCTCTGTGGCTCCAGCAGCAAATTCAGCCCTGCAGACATCTTGATTTTGGCTCTGTGAGACCTGTGTTAGATCTCTGACTTACAGAACTATAACAGATTTGTGTTGTTTTAGACTACTATGTTTGTGACAATTTGTCATGGGCAGTGTTAGAAAACTAACACGGTTCCACAGATACTGTTAGAATTTTACACCAGGTTTGCCTGGAAAATTCCATGGACAGAGAAGCCTGGTGGGCTGCAGTCCATGGGGTTACAAAGAATCAGACATGACTTAGCAGCTCAGCATGCATGCTGTCTGACTCAAAAATGCTTTCTTTTCGTTAAGTAATATTGATGAAAATATAGCCAAGAAAGCGCTTTTCATCTAGTTTTTGACTAAATGACCTCCATTTCCCTTTTTGCCTCATTCCAACTGCTGACAGTTGTTTTGAACCTTTACTTCTTACCTGTTGGATGCGGTAGATTTGTTGATTTAAAAAATCATACATTGCACAATTACCTCCAATAAAAAAAGAAAAATTATGTGGCTCAGTGAAAAATGAAAATGTGAGGCTTCTTGCTCAAGCACAAGTATTAAAACATAAAAGTTTTATAATGTATGTATTTGGTTTATGCTAAACTCCATGAATATGTGGGAGGGCACTTTTTTGGTGTTGTTTAGTAGCTAAGTCATGTCTGACCCTTTTTGACCCCATGGACTGTAGCATGCCAGGGTCTCTGTCCATGGGATTTTCCAGGCAAGAATACTGAAGTGGGTTGCCATTTCCTTCCCAACCCGGGGGTGGAACTTGTGTCTCTTGAACTGGCAGGTGGCTTCCTTACCACTGAGCCACCTGGGAAGCCTATTACTAATGTCAAAACAGAATGCCTTATGACTGAAGAGATTGTTCCTAAGATTTTATTCTGATAAACTCACCGACAAATATTTTACAGAAAAACAAATCTCACATGGCTCTGGAGGGATGGGAATGCCATACAGAGAGGTGAATTGCAGACTCTCTCGTGGAATTTCAATCTTTGCTGGCATATCAGTAACAGTATTTATGGCCGCAAGCTAAATATTCATAGTACGCTTTACTGATACTAATTTATGATGGATAAAAGTGAAAAAAATCATTGCATAACTGTGCTTTTAGGAAAGCAAAGGAGTTAATCAGTTTCCCAGAGCCTCAGTCACTTGCTCTACCTTGGCTGTTCTGCAATCCCATGGCCTTCTTTCCAGCCTGCGTAGCTCCACTGCTTGGGGACCGCTGGTGACTTCTCCTTGGCCACTGTTGTGCCACCAGCCTTACCACCTGTATTTGGTGTCTGGCTACCTCTGCCACTTTCAGACTCAGAAGAAACTCCACGTGGCAGGGTGGGTGTCTGCATCCCAGTGCGCGGCTCAGGGGGCCAGATGAGAAAGCTGGAAGTTCAAGAGGAGTTAATTTCCTATGGGACAAACATTACTGTAACCAGGAGACAGAAGGCAGCCAAGTGTATGACCTTCCTCTCCTTCCACTCTTCCATGGACTGTGCCAAGGGATGGTTTCTTCTGGCAGCCCTTGTGAAGTGGGAGCCAATGAGGTAATACATCATTTTTCATTACTGTATATCCTTTCTTAAATCCCCTTTTGCCCACTCTTGATTTACTGATGTTTACTAAAGAACTCATGCTAAGCAGAAGCAATGAAGACAAATCTATGCAAAGGTTGCACAAAATAATAATAATTATCAGAATAAGTTATTAGAAAAATTAGAATTTATGGGGTTAAAAAATAAAATAGAATGAAAATCTAGATGATAATTGAGATTGGTGCTTGGGATAAAAATTCCAAGATTCTGGTCTTAATATTGTTTAGCTTTGAACTTTGTGAATTTAATCAGGAGTATTAAAATTTCTAGAGTAACTAATAAAAATATGGCAGAATAACATCTAATAAGGATAAAAAAATAAATGGAAACAAGCAATATTAAAATCCTCAGTCTATCCAAAACAGACAAGAATGGGGAGGAAGAAAGTATGCCAAACAGAAAGTACAAAATAAGATGGGTTCTTTGTGATTACAGTCAATATAAGTGGAAACTTCATACTTAAAAAAAAAACACAACAACTCTTAGCCTTGATGAAAACATTGAAAACTGGTATGTATGCTATTTATGAAAAACATAGTAAAATACTCAGGTTGAAGATCAAAGACAGAAAAAAGATAAAGTCACATAAATACTGTTCCCCCACAAAGAAAAAGTTGACGTAACTATTTTAATGTTTGACAAAGTAAATCTTTAAGGCTTGCAAAGAGTCGGACACGACTGAGAAACTGGCAGTCCCGTCTGACTCTTTGGGACCCCGTGGACCGTAGCCCACCAGGCTCCTCTGTCCTTGGGATTCTCCAGGCAAGAGTACTGGAGTGGGTTGCCATCACCTTCTCCTGGGGATCTTCCCAACCCAGGGATCGAACCTAGGTCTGCACTGCAGGCAGATTCTTTACCATTTGAGCCACCTCAGAGCTCTCAGATGTGACAGCACTCATGAACTCTCATGAGATATTTATTTCCATAGTTAGAACTCAGGAAAAAACAAAAAATGTGAGACCTTAGCTTTCTTTTCATAAAATAAGGTTTTTTTTTTTTTTTTCAATCTTGCACACCATCCTCCTCCCATTCTTCTTCATCAGCCATCTTCCTCTTTCTCATCCACCTCTTAGCATGACTGGCTGGTAAGTAAAATGCAGTCTTCAAAGTCTCAAGTGAGTTTGCTTCCTTTCTGAGAGAAAGTGCTGCTTCACACACGATTTGGGTCAATTTCCTAATTTTTACCCTTATCTCAACTGAATAGGTCATGCTTGTCTGTTCAATGGAGAAGAAAAGAGGAAATTGATCAGTTCCCATTGTTTAAAAATCACTGAGCTTATAATTACACATCTCAAGCTATCTGATTTTTAACAATAGAAAGAGAGACTCAGGTTGAGAGAATTATTTGGCTTAGTCTATTGATTCATGCCTGTGGCCTTTTATACATCCAGTTTTATGATTATTCCAGGAAACTAGTTTCTTGTGCTACCATTTGTCATTTTCTGTATGTGAACAATCAGTTCACTGTTCCCCCAACACTTGAAGTTTTGACACAAAATCTGACACCATGGCTGCCACTTAAATTTTTATTGTCAAGAGCAAAAAAGAGTTCTGACTTTGGTATGAGAAGAAATAATCTCTCTATAATTGCTTACTCAGACAGTTCAAGTTCACTGGAGGGCCTCATCTTTTTTTGCTCTCAAGGCCTGGAATAAAGGAAATCTCCTGCCTCCTTCATTAGTTCTAGAGAATAAAGGTGCATGTTGTCACCTACCTGCTCAAGAGGAACTCTGTGAATGTTTAGTTAGTTCCAGGGAAAAGTGCATGGAGGTCATGGAGACGTGTAGGAAAGGAGAAAAGCATCATAATGTGTGATTTATAGTAAAAAATGGACATAAGCTGGTTTTTCTTTTTGTTTTATATTAAGTGATTTCTGCCATTCACAGATTCTATATTCTGGCTCTTCTTCCAGTTCATCATTCATTCAGTTTTCAACATATCTGTTGATCACTAATTACATGCCAAGTCTCCTCTGGGTGTTTGTGATACCTGAGTGAACAAAAATAACAAAAATCCATGTCTTCATGGAGCTTGCATTCTTATGGGGGAAGACTGGCAAAAAATGATAAACATAATGAATAAGTTAATTTAATGGACTGTTGGATGGCAGTGTGTATTAGAAAATAATTAGAGCAGGATGAGGGACATTGGATTGTTGACAAGGGGATGGCAGTAATCTTCAAGAGGGTTTTTAAAATAGGTTTCCATGGAAAGAGGATGTTTAACTTAGAGAATGAATTTGTGGTTACAGTGGGTGAAGGTGGGGAGGGATGGTTAGAGAGTTTGGGGTTGACATGTACACAGTACTGTATTTAAAATAGATAATCAACAAGGACCTACTGTATAGCACAGGGCACTCTGCTCAATATTCTGTAATCCCCTAAATGGGAAAAGAATTTGAAAAAGAATAGATACAGGTACATGTATAACTGAGTTACTTTACTGAACACCTGAAATTAACACAACATTGTTAATAAGTTATACTCTAATATAAAAGATAAAAAAAAGAAAGGGGATGTCTGAGCAGAAATTAAAGGAAGCAAGGAATATGCTGGTGATGACTGGAAAGAGTATTTCCAGGAAGTGATCAGCTCCAAGGCCCTGGGGGAGGAGTGTGCTTGTGGCATCAAGGGACAGCAGAGGCCAGAATGGCTGGAGTGGAGTGAACACAGGGGACAGTGATAGGAGATGAATTTTGAAGTGATTGGCAGGGAGTGGACAGAGGGTAAAGGTTGGGGGGGAAGCAGGTTAGTAGAGACTTCCTGTCCATGATATCTACTTTCATTCTAAGTTAAATGGATGCCCAAGTGTTGGCCAGATATAAAAGAAACAAATGCATTTTAAGGAAAAATGGCCTGAAGAAATGAGAGTGATAATCACGGTAGAAAAGGAAATAAGCATGGAAGACACCTCTCTTTTTTTCTGCATCATCAGATTTCTCCTCGCTATAGGATCATTCCCTTTGTCTGTTTTTATTTGTCTCTCTTATAACAATCAAATAAAAACAGACTAAAACAAAACAAAACCCAAAAACTTTCCCTTGCCAACTGCAATGTTATTTCTTTGCAAAAATCTTCCAGAGCTGTCTGTCCTTGCTGTTTCACTGTCTCTAATTACTTGCTCCTATTTCTCATCAACCTTTTGGGTTTTCAAATATTTCTCATCAATATTTTGGGTTTTCATCACCCATCGCACCAATAGAACTGCCTGTATTTATGGAGACTACCAGAACGCCTTGTTGCTAAATCCAAAGGCCAGTTCTCAGTCCTCTAGGTACTTGACTTCTCACCAGTTTTTAAATTTTTATTGGAGCTTAGTTGCTTTAAAATTTTGTGTTAGTTTCTGCTGTACAGCGATGTAAATCAGCTATACATACCCATATATCCCTTCTTTTACGGAATTCCTTCCCAGTCACCACAGAGCATTGAATAGGGTTCCCTGTGCTACAGAGTAGGTTCTCAGTCAGTTCGGTTCAGTTCAGCACTCAGTCGTGTCCGACTCTTTGCAACCCCATGAACTGCAGCACGCCAGGCCTCCCTGTCCAACACCAACTCCTGGAGCCCACCCAAACCCATGTCCATCGAGTCGGTGATGCCATCCAACCATCTCATCCTCTGTCATCCTCTTCTCCTCCTGCCCTCAATCTTTCCCAGCAAAAGGGTCTTTTCAAATGAGTCAGTTTTTCACATCAGGTGGCCAAAGTATTGGAGTTTCAGCTTCACCATCAGTCCTTCCAATGAACACCCAGGACTGATCTCCTTTAGGATGGACTGGTTGGATCTCTTTGCAGTCCAAGGGATTCTCAAGAGTCTTCTCCAACATCACAGTTCAAAAGCATCAATTCTTTGGTGGTCAGCTTTCTTTATAGTCCAACTCTCACATCCATACATGACCACTGGAAAACCATAGCCTTGACTAGATGGACCTTCGTTGGCAAAGTAACATCTCTGCTTTTTAATATGCTGTCTAGGTTGATCATAACATTCCTTCCAAGGAGTAAATGTCTTTTAATTTCATGGCTACAGTCACCATCTGCAGTGATTTTGGAGCCCAGAAAAATAAAGTCAGGCACTGTTTCCACTGTTTCCCCATCTATTTGCCATGAAGTGATGGGACCAGATGCCATGATCTTAGTTTTCTGAATGTTGAGCTTTAAGCCAACTTTTTCACTCTCCTCTTTCACTTTCATCAAGAGGCTCTTTAGTTCTTCTTCACTTTCTGCCATAAGGGTGGTGTCATCTGCATATCTGAGGTTATTGATATTTCTCCTGGCAATCTTGATTCCAGCTTGTGCTTCCTCCAGCCCAGCGTTTCTCATGATGTACTCTGCATATAAGTTAAATAAGCAGGGTGACAAGATACAGCCTTGACCTACTCCTTTGCCTATTTGGAACCAGTCTGTTGTTCCATGTCCAGTTCTAACTGTTGCTTCCTGACCTGCATATAGGTTTCTCAAGAGGCAGGTCAGGTGGTCTGGTATTCCCAACTCTTTAAGAATTTTCCACAGTTTATTGTGATCCACACAGTCAAAGGCTTTGGCATAGTCAATAAAGCAGAAATAGATGTTTTTTTGGAACTCTCTTGCCTTTTTCATGATCCAGAGAATGTTGGCAAGGTTCTCATTAGTTACCTATTTTATACATAGTAGTATATATATATCAATATATATATACTGATGGATATATAGAAATATACAGTATATATATCAATCTCTGAATTTATACCACCTTCCCATATCCTGCCTTGGTGTCCATACATTTGTTCCCTGTGTCTGCATCTATATTTCTGCTTTGAAAATAGATGCATCTGTACCATTTTTCTAGATTCCACATAGAACATAACTGAGTCCTCCTTTCACTTTGTTACACTTCCTCCACTTGGCTACCAGGTCCCACATTCACCTGGGTCCTGTCCTACCACCTTGGCACCTCCTTCTCCATCTGTTTTGCTAGTTGCCCTTTGTCACCCTGATGTCTCATCCCTGAAGTGCCCCAGGAACCCCATCACCGCTTTTCTATCCTTAATCACTCCCTTGGCCCAGACTCCCAACTTTAAATGCAATCGACATGTCAAGTGGATCTCTCCAGCCCACACTTCTCTCATCAGCTTCACATAAATTTCTAACAGAGAGCCCAAATTTAAAATATCCCAAACCAAAGTCTGACCTTCCGCACCCCCCAAACCTGTTCTGCGTGCCATCCACCGTTTCTGTCAAAGTCAACATACTGGCATTGGTCAGACCCAACACCTCGAAGTCAGGCTTGACCTTGATCTTTCTTTTAAATCCCGCATCCAGTCTGTCAGGAGACTTGGAGCAAGGAACTGTTGTGTCACCAAGGAGAGATGCTTCTGACAGAGGCTGAGGCTAACAGTGGGAGGTAAGAAGGTGGGCAATGGCAGCTGGTGGGTGTAGACTTCACCTTCAATGCTGGTGTTTGTTGCGATCATCATCAGTTACCAGAAGGTGGAGACAGAATTGACACCCTATAGATGAATCCAGAGAGTGAAGACAAATGCCTAGAATATTCTCATAAGGTCCCTGCTTTGTAGCCTTTTCTGTGACCTTCAATAAATCATTTGACCTTCATGCTGGAAAATCCATCAAGTTCTCTCTTAGATCTGAGTTTTTCCTTCTTTCACGTCTCTGGTTTCCCATATTAACACTGCTCAACCCTTTGTGCACCCTAGGACATCACTGTCTTGTGATCATGGCAGGATTTTAGGTGCAGGATGTCTAGTGTATGAGATTTGATAAAATGTAAAAAAGGCTCATGGCTATTTTAAGGGCATTTTTGCATGGATATAGGGAATTTCTTGCCTTTTCTGTTCCCCTCCTCTTAAGGAAAATGAAAAATATCTTCAAGTTGAAATTTTAATTACAGAAGGGTGACTATTTGGTGACTGAGTTTATGAGACCCCTTTGGAAAGAGGTATTTCAGAGCTTTCATAAAAGTCCTATTTTCCATTCTGTTATCAGTTTAAACATCTCAAAGCAGAGCATTAGCCATTTCCTACATGTTGGGAGTACATCTTGCATCGTGAAACTTGAAGTTTGGAAGGGCTGATTAAAAACTAAAGACATTAAGAATATGAAGAATAAGAATAACGTGCTAAGAACTATCATCGACATTACTTTTGTGAAAATAAATTTCACGAAGCAACATCTATCCCCCAGTGATTACTGTTCAGATATGCTGGGAACTCTGAGGACCTTTTAATAACCTTCAATGCTTACTGATTCGATACTTATAATTTGATACCAGCCAAGTGCATCACCAGAGAACCAAGCAGCTGAGCCATAAAACCTTTGATTTACGTCTTGGGGCCATCTAAAGTGAAATTGCTTTCCCTTTGTGGGCTGGAGAGAGAAAGAGACCTCATGATTGGTAGGAAAGAGATTTGAGCTTTGTAGTTTCCAAGGAAGATCAATGTTCATTTATTAATAATATCTCATTATGTGGTCCTTAAGTGGAGGATAAATAATTCCTCCTGCATCACGGGTATTCCGTGGCACTTATAAGTGCTTTTGTTAAGTGTTTTCTCATTTGGTTAGAGCAGAGTAAAGTAACTGCTGAAGAATCTTCATTTTTAGACCTGGTGATAAATTATTGCTCCCCTGTAGCTTTTCTGGGCATATGCTTAGGGAAAGTGGGGGGTGGGTAAGGTGAGTAAGGATGAATGCAATTATATTCTCTTTCCTTGGCTGGGAAGCACCAGAGTGCAAGCTTTCTTGTAAGCCTGATTTCTTAAAAAACAAAAAAGCTTTATGGCAAGGCAGTAGATTAAGAGGGAAAGTATTGAGGATGATATGACCTTACTACAATGACAGAGAAAGATGAAATTGGTTTGAAGTTTTAAGAAAAAGAGCAAAAGTAGATAGATTCATTAGACAGTCTAAGGTTGCTATGGAAGGTGGCTTTTTCTTTTCCTAATAATTGAAAAAATTCTTGCAGTTCTTGGAAATGGCTCAGTACCGTTATTGATAGTATGGTGACCAAGTTCTAGGGAATCTCAAAGACAGAAGGGGAAAACTGAATGATCCCTTGTGATTTCTACCAGCCCAGGGATCTAGTTTAGAAACCCAGATGTGTAGATGGTGTATCTAACTTAATAGAAATCTGGGAAAAAATGGACATTTTGAGAAAAACCTGAATTTAATTTTCAAGTATGTAGTTTGTGAGGAATGACATTTCCTTTCTGTTGTCCTAATGACCCTAAGAACTTATTTATTCCAAGTCAAGGGTGGCAGCTTGGAGTGAATATTGGCGTCTGTCTCTATTGAGAAGGATTCTGAGGTCACATCAATTTCAGCAGGAAAAAAGGCCTTGATTGATTAGTTACATCAGGAGGGAAGGGTACAGACCAGTTGTGGTGGGTCTACTATCCAGGTTCTAGATCATAGGTTGGCAAACTTTTCTATCAGGACTTCCCCCAATGCAGGGGGCCCAGGTTTAATCCCTGATCAGGGAACTAGATCCCACATGCCAGAACTAAGAGTTTGCATGCTGCAACTAAGACCCAGTGCAGCCAAATGAATAAATATTTTTTATACAGGCCAGTTGCTAAATATTTTAGACTTTGCAGGGCATACAGTCACTTAATACTGCCATTGTAGTTGCAGAAATAGACACTATGAAAATGAAAACAAATGAGAGTAGCTGCATACCAGTAAAACTTTATTTACAAAAACAGACAGCAGACCAAATTTAGCCCATGGTCGATAGTTTGCTGATCCCTGTTCTGTAGACTATTAGCTAAGACTGGCCTGAGTCAGAGTTAATAGCTCTCGGCGAATGCTTTCATATATTCTCTAGACATTCATCTTTGTGTAGACACGTCACACCCGATAGAATCTATCTTGCTTTCACCAAGATTGTTTGACACCAGATTATCCCAAGGGTAAATGCTACAAAAGGAAGAAAATTGTGACAAAGTTGATGCTTTGTCGAGGGAAGTATTTGGGCAGCAGGACTTGAAATGCACTTGTACGACCCTGGCTACATTGGAAGCACGTTTCTGGGGGAATTGTCAGAGCATAAAATTAAGTCTAGTTGAGAAGAAATCCAAATCCCAAGGTAGGACTAAACCGAGACAGCAGAATGAAGAAAATTAATCGTGGGATAACTTATGAGCTTTAGGAGCACGGTATTTTTCATAGGAATCAGTGCCTCCTGAGAATATTTCATGTGGTTTATTCAATCTTTATTGCTTGAGTAGATTAGAAACTCATTGTGGACAATCTGAATGAAATGACTCCAATTATAACAATATCTCCTGTTATTATGCCTCCCAAGTCCTGCCAAGTCACACCTGCACAGGCCTGACTCTGAACACAGTGCCATCATTGTGAGCACACTTTTTAGAGAGGAAAGTTTAATCCATTTCTAGTCAAAAGGAAATTGTCATTTGCTGCCAAGACAGTCATACATTTTGGCCTTAAGTTTAAGCTAGCTGATAAGTTTCTATGTTACAGGGTTTGAGCAATGTCAGCTCACCCACTGAAAATCTTCCTTCTCTAAAATGCTGGAGATTTCCAAAATTATAATCAGTCTTTAAAGCACTGCCTCTAAAACATATAAAACAAAGGCACAGAGTAAGAAGGAAGGTAACAAAGGGTGCTTTTGGAAAAAGTTTTCTGGTTTAGCAAAGAAAGAATGGGAATAATAACATGGCTATGAATTAGACATGTCAGTTACAAGAAAGATGCCAAAATTTTTTTTCGAAATGGGCAGGACTTCTAATTTCATGATGAATCCGATATTCAAGGTCTTCAGTTTTACTATTCTCATGGTCTCATCTTTCCAGTTTCAATAATTCATAGTTGTGAAATAGAAATCACTTCTGATTGGAACTGAAGGATATGTTTGGCACTAATACAGAGAACAATAAATGGCACAGGTGGTAGGGAGAACTGGACACCGTGGAAATTGGGCAGAGTTCATTTTTTTATACTGTGACTCAGGTGTGCACTAAGGGTAATAGCCTTCATTTGTCTACAGCTGGGGATGGTGGGGAAAAGCTACCAGAACCCTTATTTCTGCTACTTGAAGAAGAAAAAAAGAATAAACTTGTCTTTAAAGGTCTTCAGTCAGTTTAATAGTCAAATTTCTTATCAGGGCTGTTGGTGTTTCTTTACTCCAAAAACGTCCCCCTTTGTCTTTTTTCCATTGCAGCTTGACATCAGGTGCATAGAGGATCCTCACAGTTGTAAGGAGAGAGCTTTTAGGTCCCAGTGCTCAGCTTCTCTGCCAGATACTGCTGCCACCCACTTTCCCCTGGGTCTCTGGGTTTGCTGTCTGTCTCTATTTCATGCCCAATAGAAGTGACTATTGTTAGTTGAGGTCTCTACTATTTGTATGATTCAGTTCAGTTCAGTCACTCAGTTGTGTCCAACTCTTTGCGACTGCATGGACTGCAGCACACCAGGCTTCTCTATCACCAACTCCTGGAGCTTGCTCAAACTCATGTCCATCAAGTTCATGATGCCATTCCACCATCTCATCCTCTGTCATCCCCTTATCCTCCTGTCTTCAATCTTTCCCAGCATCAGGGTCTTTTCTAGTGAGTCAGTTCTCATCTGGTGGCCAAAGTATTGGAGTTTCAGCTTCAGCATCAATCCTTCCAATGAATATTCAGAACTGATTTCCTTTAGGATGGACTAGTTGGATCTCCTTGCAGTCCAGGGGACTCTCAAGAGTCTTCTCCAGCACCACAGTTCAAAAGCATCAATTCTTTGGCGCTCAGCTTTCTTTATGATCCAACTCTCACATCCATACTTGCCTACTGGAAAAATCATAGCTTTGACTAGATGGACCTCTGTTGGCAAAGTAACGTCTCTACTTTTTAATATGCTGTCTAGATTTGTCATAGCTTCTCTTCCAAGGAGAAAGCCCCTTTTAATTTCATGGCTGCAGTCGCCATCTGCAGTGATTTTGGAGCCTGAGAAGATAAAATCTCTCACTGTTCCCATTGTTTCCCCTTCTATTTGCCTTGAAGTGATGGGACTGGATGCCATGATCTGCATTTTTTGCATGTTGAGTTTTAAGCCAGCTTTTTCACTCTCCTCTTTCACTTTCATCAAGAGGCTCTGTAGTGCTTCTTTGCTTTCTGCCATAAGGGTGGTGTCATCTGCATATCTGAGGTTATTGGTTTTTCCTCCTGGTGATCTTGATTCCAGCTTGTGCTTCATCCAGCCTGGCATTTCGCATGATGTACTCTACATTTAAGTTAAATAAGCAGGGTGACAATATACAGCCTTGACATACTCCTTTTCCTATTTGGAACCAGTCTGTTGTTCCATGTCCAGTTCTAACTGTTGCTTCCTGACCTGTGTACAGATTTCTCAGGAGGCAGGTCAGGTGGTCTGGTATTCCCATCTCTTTAAGAATTTTCCACAGTTTGTGGTGATCCACACAGTCAAAGGCTTTGGCGTAGTCAATAAAGCAGAAGTAGATGTTTTTCTGGAATCCTCTTGCTTTTTCTATGATCCAACAGATGTCAGCAATTTGATCTCTGGTTCCTCTGCTTTTTCTAAATCCAGATTGAACATCTGGAAGCTCTCGGTTCGCGTACTGTTGAAGCCCTGCTTAGAGAATTTTGAGCATTACTTTGCTAGCATGTGAGATGAGTGCAATTGTGTAGTAGTTTGAACATTTTTAGCATGGCCTTTCTTTGGGATTGGAATGAAAACTGACCTTTTCCAGTCCTGTGGCCACTGCTGAGTTTTACAAATGTGCTGGCATATTAAGTGTAGCACTTTCACAGCATCATTTTTAGAATTTGAAATAGCTCAGCTGGAATTCCATCACTTCCACTAGCTTTGTTCACAGCGATGTTTCCTAAGTCCTGCTTGACTTCACACTCCAGGATGTCTGACTCTAGGTGAGTGATCACACCATTGTGATTATCTTGGTCATGAAGATCTTTTTTTGTATAGTTCTTCTGAGTAGTCTTGCCACCTCTTCTTAATTTCTTCTGCTTCTGTTAGGTCCATACCATATCCGTCCTTTATTGTGCTCATCTTTGTATGAAATGTTCCCTTGGTATCTCTAATTTTCTTGAAGAGATCTCTAGTTTTCCCATTCTATTGGTTTCCTCTATTTCTTTGCATTGATCACTGAGGAAATCTTTCTTATTTCTCCTTTTTATTCTTTGGAACTCTGCATTCAGATGGATAGGATATATCTTTCCTTTTCTCCTTGCATTTAGCTTCTCTTCTTTTCTCAAGCTATTTGTAAGGCCTCCTCAGACAACCGTTTTGCCTTTTTGCATTTCTTTTTTTTGGGGTTGGTCTTGGTCACTGCCTCCTGTACAATGTCACGAACCTCCATCCATAGTTCTTCAGGCACTCTATCAGATCTAATCCCTTGAATCTTTTGTGCCTTCCACTGTATAATCATAAGGGATTTGATTTAGGTCATACCTGAATGATCTAGTGGTTTCCCCTATTTTTTTCAATTTAAATCTGAATTTGGCAATAAGGAATTCATGATATGAGCCACAGTCAGCTCCCGGTCTTGTTTTTGCTGACTGTATAGACCTTCTCCATCTTTGGCTGCAAAGAATATAGTCAATCTGATTTTGGTACTGACCATCTGGTGATGTCCATGTGTAGAGTCATCTCTTGTGTTGTTGGAAGAGGGTGTTTGCTATGACCAGTGCGTTCTCTTGACAAAACTCTGTTAGCTTCGTTTTGTACTTCAAGGCCAAATTTGTCTGTTACTCCAGGTATCTCTTGACTTCCTACTTTTGCATTCCAGTCCCCTATAATGAAAAGGACATGTTTTTTGGGTGTTAGTTCTAGAAGGTCTTATAGGTCTGCATAGAACCATTCAGCTTCCACTTCTTCAGCATTCCTGGTTGGGGCCTAGACTTGGATCACTTCTCTGCTCCACCCAATGGTAATATGTGCCCATCTTGGTTCAGGTTAGGATAGAGCTTCTGAATCCTCTCTCCAACCCTTGCCTGGGCCTACTGATGATGTTCAGTTGCTAAATCGTGTCCGACTCCTTCTGACCCCATGGACAGGGGTATGTCCATGCACAGGGGCACTGACGGGCAGAAGCAGTCCTGGGAGGCACAGCATGTTGGTATAAGTTTCCTTGGAAGAGGTCACCATTAGTCCTACCATAGAGCCTATAACTACCATAGAGAATGCAGACTCCAGAACTGAGCAGTCACAGGCCAGTCTATGGGGAGGGAGCACAGCTCCACTGTTAGTGGAAAATTGGATGAAAGCTTTTCTGAGCAGGGCCCTACCCACCAGAGCAAGACCCAGTTTTCCCCACAGCCAGTCCCTCCCATCAAGAAGTTTGCACAAGCTACTTAGTCTCACCCATCAGAGGACAGACAGAAGAAGTAAGAACTTCAGTCCCGTGGGGCTACTGACTTGTGATCAGAAGCTATAAGGACTTAGGGTGCAAAGTAGGTAGCCCTGTATAGTTGACTCCCACATTCAGGTTTGGTTTTCCTGGACCCCTGGGACCGGATGAACCTTCAGTTGAGGAGAACTTGGAGTAGCATGGAAGGTGCAGGCAGGCATATAGGACTGGAGACGTAGCTGCCCAAGTGCTATTTTATTAAATTGCCTTAGAGGCTGCCTACAGCCACCAGAAACTTTGTTTCACCAGAACATTTATTAAAATGGTCTTAAAGAAATCTGTATATATTTATTTGGCTGTGCCGGGTCTTAGTGGCGGCACCTAGAATCTAGTTGCAACATGCGAACTCTTAGTGTTATAGCATATGGGATCCACTTCCAGACCAGGGATCAAACCCAGGCCCCCTGGCCCGTGGACCATCAGGGCAGTCCCTCACCAGAGCATTTGATTGAAGTATGAATGTAAGAGCTGGAAGGGATCCATTCATTCACATGTGTATGTTAGTTGCTCAGTCATGTCTGAGTCTTTGTGATCCTATAGACTGTAGCCCACCAGGCTCCTCTGTCCATGGGATTCTCCAGGCAAGAATACTGGAGTGGGTTGCCATTCCCTTCTCAAGGGGATCTTCCTGACGCAGGGATCAAACCCTGGTCCCCCACATTGCAGGCAGATTCTTTACCATCTGAGCCTTTCTAATAAATAAGTGTTTATTGAGTCTCTATTATTTGCCTGAGTTGGGTGCTGAGGATATATCGGTGGCAAAAAGAGAGAAGTTGAGGAAGAATTGTGTTCCTGAAAGAAGGGTGACAGAAATGCACAGATACTCATGGAGCTGTGAGAGGGGTGTGTGTGTGTGTGTGTGTGTGTGTGTGTTGAAGCACATTGGAGGGGCCCCCAGTTAATCCAGTGGATGAACAGAAAGATTAAATTATTTCGCATCACCTAAAACATTGTCTTCCACCTTCTCCAGTGACAGCATTGTTCTCTCAGTGATACTAGGGACTTGGTTAGGCAGAGCCTGGCAAACCTTTAGATGTGGCCAGTGGCCCAACCTTCTATCTGTCTTCATCCAGATGGGGCTGCACAAAATTTCATCTCCTCTCAAGGCTCCCAGGTGACCTGAGCAAAGACATGCGATTTCCACGCATGAGTGGCACATGAACTCAGATTGTTTCTATGTTTGCAAGGCTGCCCTTTTGCTTGTCCTGTAAAAGATGGTGGGGTTTCAGGGGAACAGAGAGAAATACGCATGACGTGTCCTGGCCTCCAACTTACCTCTCCCCATGTTGCTGACAACTTGGAGGACCATATGACTGGTCTTACACACACACTCCCAACCACGCCTCCCCCCACCCTCCGCCTCCACTTGTAAGTTTCCCTGATACCGTCACGCCTGTCCTGTGCTTTCCTCTATTATGCCACGCTTCCATCTACATCTGCCATAACATTCAACACATAGGCAAATGTTCGGGATAAACCTCTGAACAGGTGTGTAAGCAAGCCAGCACAAATCCAGAATTAGATAAGCCCTGCTCAGTGTTAGACACAGATGGGAAAGTCGAGCATTGTGGCACATCTGGTCACCTCTGTCAGGAAATTAAATAACCCACAAGTATGTGCGAAGTGTTCTGGCCAGCTTAGGTGAGAAGAAAAAGTAAAAGATGTAACACATATCCTCTTGGAGTGCAAAAGCCATTTAGTGGAACAACCATGTCGCTCTGGGAATAGAAGACCCAAGATTAAGTTTCAGTTCTGCCACTCTTGAGTTTGAGTCTCTTAACCTTTTTACATCCTTAAAAATTGGCTAAAACGAAGAATAGTTTAGAGTTATGCTAACTGAATAAAAAACAAACTAACACAGGAGCAGAACACAGAGCCTGGAACAGAACTAGTGCTTCATAAATGTTTACCAAATTCAGAACGCTAACCCATAGGCATTAGTAGTAAAGAACCACACACAGCACGCAACAGCATATTCCCAAGTGCTAAATTGTGTGGAACGTAATGAAGGAAGTCATGAAGGCTTATTCACAAGTGGGCTTGATGAAAAATTAGCTGTCACACAGGGGTAATGAATTTCACATGGATTCTGTCAGGCTGCTGCCATTTGGATGCTGAATCCATAATTTTAGTTTTACATCGGATAAATAGTATATGCATTTTTCCTGATTTTAAAAGCAAAGTGGACACATTGTAGAACATATGAGTAATACAGAAACGCTTAAAGTCAAATCAACTATGAAACTCATTTCTAGAGAGAACCATTCTTAATATTTAAGAAATGTATACATATTTTGTATGTCTCCTGCTTTTTATATCCTGCTTGTTTTTAACTTACACATTGTACAGTCAGAAATTTCTGATTTCTTTTTAAATTCTTGAAAAACTGTATGTTTATTAGATGTGAAATACAGCATTTTGTTTAAGAAAGTATTAGCTGGTCAGTTGTGTCTGTCTCTTTGTGACCTAATGAACTATAGCTGGCCAGGCTCCTCTGTCCATGGGATTCTCCAGGCAAGAATACTAGAGTGGGTTGCCATGCCCCTCTCTAGGGAACCTTCCTGACCCAGGGATCAAACCCAGGTCTCCCACACTGCCGGCAGATTCTTTACCATCTGAGCCACCAGGGAAGCCTTGTGCTATATTATATTAATTAATCTCTTTTTCTGTTAGAAATGTTTCTTTTCTTGTCTCTCTTTTATTTGCAGCTAACATCTCTGGGATTCAGTCTTTTCCAGTATTTGAATAGGGTCCTAGAGGTGGAATTGAATTATCAGGCAAAGTGTATGAATATTTTAAGGGGTTCTTAATATGATTTTCCAAATTGCTTTCTGGAAAAATTGTACCAGTACATGTCTATTAGACAAAGTTTATGAGCTAGCCACACCCCCACATCGAAGTATAATTATTATTTTTTAAATTGGTGATTTGGTAAATGAAACATAGTATTTAAAAATGTATGTTTCCTTGGTTTAGAGTGAGATTGAATATTTTTTTCTTAATTTTCTTTAGCCCTTTAAATATTAAGGTGGTACTGCTTTATTTTTGTTTGTGGCATATATTTACATAATAAGCCATTTAATTTTTTAAAAGGATACATTGCTGTATATTTTTTAATTGGTCAATAAATCATAAAATGTTTCCTTTTGAGACTAAAGACAAGATTATACTACCTTCATTTTCTCAAGCCAAATGTAGAATTTATTTTTATAACATAGAATTTGGTCAACTTTATTTTAACATTATTTTCATTACATTTTTGATGTAATATATAAAGTTATATTAATACATATAATGTATTTATATAATGTATGCATTTACACTGTATATACAAATATATACATTATTGGCAATGTTCATTTCCAAACAAGCTTTATAACCATTAATTATTTAAACTTATTTTAAAACAGTAACATGGGCAGTTTATTTTATGCCTTTTCATTTTCTTTACTCATGAATAATAACAGCTAGGGAAAAATTTCTTAGACTAAAACATTTTCTTGCTAGAATCATGTTGACATTGCTGTATTGAAATCTGGTATTTATTTCATAAAAGTCTGAGGCCAATTTGATTTTTATTTCTTTTCAGATAATCTTTCCTCTAAAAAAATCTTGATACTTGACATATTTTTCCCATTAACCAATAATTATGAAATATCTGTATGTGGGTTTCTCTTTCTCATTTTCTTAATATGTGATGATCCCTTTGCATCTAAGTACTATGTATTTTTTTCTCAGATGTTATTTATTATTGGCTTATGGATTCTAGAGGTCCCTCTGATATATCTAATTATCACTTTTAATAGCAAGTTTCTGGGAGCTTCTAATCTAGGATTGCACACTCTTAGCTCTAGCTTCCCCGTGTGGATGGGAAGCTCCACATTCCACATCAAAGCTTTAAAGCACGTGTTTCTTGACAGCACAGGGGCAGAAACCTGGCCAGGGCAGGCCATGGAGGCAGGATTCAATGGACGACTCAAACTCGGAGTCCTTCATGAACGACTGTCTAGCCATCCTCCACTCAGGAAGTAATGAGCAGACAGTGGTGGCAGGGACATTCTGGGCTCTGTTGGGAATGGGCAGGCCATGATCACAGGGGAGATTGGAGCTAATTTCCTTGATGGGAGCAGATCAAGGAGCAGAGGAAGATGGGAAGTATCTGGCTCCAGGGAATCAATGGAGACCAAGAACGAGATCCAAGAAAAAGTTTTGCATAGTGAGTTGATAAAAGGAAGTGATCACGATAAAGAAACAGACCTGCTAGATGCTGAATTGAAGGTGTTCCTGACCCATAGGACCTTAAGTAATGAAGGGGATGCTCTAGAGCTGAGCCGTTTGGTATGGCAGCCACTAGCCACTGGGACTATTGGGTACTAAGGAATTTGCCTTTAAATTTTATTTATTTTAGTAACTTTAAATATCACATGTAATAGTGGCTACAGTGTTGCTCAATTCAGCTCCAGAGTGGCTTCCTCTGACCTGGAAGAGAGCTATGGAGGTTGCCAGGGTTAGCTGTAACACATCAGCTTCCTAGACAGTGAAAATTCCTCCCGTAGTGTCAGGCTTGACACTTGATTGTCAGGCTTGTTATTTGATATTCAGAAGTTTTATTATTTTCTGTGTCTTCATAGATATTTTGGTGGAAATTTGGAAATTATTGCATGGAGGAATATTGAATACTATTTTACAGTATAAATCTACCTGTTTCCCCTCCCTCCCAGTCCTTACTTCCTTCCCTCCTTCTTCCTTCCTATAATTTTGCAAACAGTGGTAAGAATCCTTTGGCCAGTTTTATAATCACCTTTTGTTCTACTTTGTGCCCTTTGGGAATAAACTTTTTGTTAGGTATAGGAAAATAAGTAAGTTTTTTTTTTTTTTTTTTAATGGCAGGTAGGGAGAATGGCACATAAGAAATGCTTTCAAATTCTCAGTTCAGAACTTTTCTTCTTGACTCTGATAATTTTTACTGTGTTATCTTGGATAACCTTTACAGTATTATCTTCCTTAAGGATAACTTGAAAGAAAATTAGAATTTCTGTTTTCCATGACAGGAATGACTTTTTAGGGAAGTCACTTTATTACAGATTAATCCACTAATTGATTAGTTAAGTAATCAATAAACATGGTAAGCTTCTGTTTCATGCTGGTTTCTGTGCTAGTTACTCTGGAAGAGAAAAAGGGGATAAGGTGATAAATGCACAATCTGAAGATATTTAAAATTTTTTTCAGTTAAACTAAAGGTCCAAGAAACATAAAAATTAAATAACACCTGGTTATGTATGAAGTTTATTGACTTTATGAAAAAAGATTGTGGTTATGTGAAATATGGACAGCCCTTGAAAATCTAGGACATATGGTTTTTATGTGGTTTGAAACAGTTCTTGCCTTAGAGAAGTTGATGTTCTAGCCGAGGAAATAAGATACACACACAAACCTAACCTGCCCAAGGAGCAGCGCTCAGCTCTAGCAGATTGATTTTTTTTTTTAAATTAAAAATGGATAGTTTCATGTTTTGAGATCTGCTTTATACAAAAAAATAAAAAATTTCTTTAGTACTCCTTCACCTTCTCTTCTTTATAATTTTTTTCTGTCAGCTTCAATGTGTCTTTTACGAAATTGAAATCTGGCTTCATCAGAATGAGTAATACATTGAGCTCTTACATTCCACACACAGGTATTGTATTAATATCTACCACATGCCAGGCAGTGGGCTAGCTGCTGATTAGGAGACGAGATGCCCTTCACCTGGACAGCACTGCAAAAACTGAGGATGGATTTATACTTGACACAGCTGTGTCTGCTACAGAGAGAGAAGAAAGTACAGGGAATTGTCACAACAAGGCTAATGATTACTCTGAAGTGCAGTTGGAAAGCCTGGGTATTGTTTTTTTAAGTCCTCAAAAGACCTTTATTTGATTTTTTCTGCTTGTGCCTTGGTTAGCCTTAGCATCAGATGGAAGCAATTTTATGTTTCAAGAAAGAAGTGAATGAAAGGGAAGGAAACCCTTAAAGGTCAAAGACTCCAATCCTCTGTTCGCAACCACTGTGCCATGTCAATTATAGAACAGTTGAAAAGTTTTTGCTTTGACTGTAGCTTTCTCTGTGCTGATGGTCACTGGTGCCTCTAAAGCTCTTGGAAATAGTTTGGATACAATAAGATTTTTTCTTTTTTCCTGAAAAAGGGAAACAGTCTTGCTAACCAACATTTTTTTTTTTTTTTTGGACAACATTGATTTATCAACAGATCCATGTGTCTTTTCTTCAGCATCCCTCAGGGAGAGTCCAGGTTATTTTTAAGAAGACAGCAGAGAAAGAGGGAGAAGAAGACTGCAAATCAAGAGTCTTCTGAAAGAAGGAGCTGCAAGGAAGACTGCACACAGCCTCAG
Organism: Cervus elaphus; assembly: GCF_910594005.1. Lineage (NCBI taxonomy): Eukaryota > Metazoa > Chordata > Mammalia > Artiodactyla > Cervidae > Cervus > Cervus elaphus. Next base: position 34,577,529 of record NC_057846.1, read on the forward strand.
CATCTTCTAGTTGTGGTGAGTTGGGATTCCCCGTGTTTCTTCATTCTTCTTCTTCTAGATGTAACATGGGGAAGAATGCCAACAATTGGCCTCTTTCTACAGAAAGATGAGGAGTAGTGCTATTCAAAGTAGATGAAGGTTATCAGTTTAGGGTTAACAAATGGTGGGGCTGGTGGTTGCTGGGGTGGCAAGTAGTAGGTGATGACCTCTCACACATCAAAGACTGAAAACCAGATACCAAAGCAGTAGCTCATTGCAAGGGATCTGGAATGCAAGTTGAGACTTCAGTTCAGTTGCTCAGTCGTGTCCGACTCTTTGTGACCCTATGGACTACAGCATGCTAGGCTTCCCTGTCCACCATCAACTCCCGGAGCTTACTCAAACTCATGTCCATTGCATTGGTGATGCCATCCAACCATCTCATCCTGTGTTGTCCGCTTCTCCTCCTGCCTTCAATCTTGAAGACTGGAGTTGAGACTTGGCCTGAGGAATAATTCTGTGAGGCTGGTCTCTGTCTCAGTAACTTGTTCTGTCTCTGCTGCAGTAGGCGATGGGATAGAGTTTTCAAACATGTCACTGTGTTTTCCTGTTACACTTGCTCCTGGCTTCAACTGGCCTCACTCAGGGTCCTCTGTTCCCCAAAGCAGTGTTGGGAGGTTCTTTCTTCTAGAGTGGTTGTTGATTGAACCAATTGATATCCAGAGGCTGACCAGTGACTCTTGGGAGGCTTTCAGATGGAGGAATCTTCACAGAGATGATACCTGTCAGCTGAGACAAGCGGTCTTGATCTCACAGATGTTTGAACCAGGAAATCCACAGGAACATTGTTAGCTGAGATGTTTGTTGGAACTGAAATGGCTGGTAGTCATACTGATGTGGTCTTCCCTTGAGATGGTTGTTTGAAACTAAAAGAACCTAATCTAGATTAAATATTATAGAGATATAGTAAAAATTGGTTTGATTTCTGTCCTCTAGTTCCTGCATTGGTCAATGAAACTGTTTGCTCACTTTTTTTTCTTTTATGGAGCTTTCCTTAGAAAGTCAATATTTTTTGATCAGGACTTTATGCTCTTAAAAGTGATTGAGCAGGTTTGGGTTTTTACATGGCATACACCTATCAATACTTATTGACTTAAAACTGACTGAAAAATATTTTATTAATGTATTTAAAAATAATAAATATTCCCAATGCTAATATAAATAACATTTACTTTATGTAAAAAAAATTATGCTTTCCAGAAAGAAAAGCAGTGAGTAGAGCCCCATCATTTTATTTTTGTAAATCTTCTGGATGTTGGGCTTAATAGAAGACAACTGAATTGTCAAATATATATTCAATCTGTTGCCATGTTCTTTTGATTGAAGTATGTGAAGAAAATCCAGCTGTCCACAACCTGGAGGTGGAAAAAAGGAGAATTTTAATGGTCTTTTTAGATAGTTGTGGCTGTTCTGCTTTGATACTATTTCAAAATTTGACAAGTGATAATTTCTTAAAGATTAATTGCAAAATAGACTCTAACATCGTATCAACAGATGTTTAATAATCTGTTGTATTAAAATCCATTGGTCTAGATTACCTTTCGAAATAGACCTTTTGTCCATACTTGATTTTGTAGCAATAGGTCTTGGTCATTTGTTGAAAATCCTGGTTTACTGAGTTATTTGAATCTTTAAAATGTATATTTTATTCTAAAACATGAAAAAGCCACATTCATGAATATCAACACTGGTCTCATCAGAAAAGTCTTTAAGATCAAGGTCATTGTGATGGACATATTTTCCCATTTTTTGCTGGAAAGCTGCAATGTTATCATTAGAAACAAATGCGGCTCATTTTCCTCAAATCAACTGGCTTACTTCATTTTTTAGAAAATATTTTATAAAATACTCAAGTCTAAAGAACCACTGTTTGTCTGTCAGTCATTCTTTCCAGTGCATATGATGTTTCAGAAAGAAGCAGCTAGTTTCAGTTGCAACTTAATTGTAAGAGCGCTTTTTCTCAAGACAGTCATTGCATTAGATATGCAACAGAAGAGCCTTGTGAATGCTCTCCATTTCGGCACCTAGAGTATTAAAAAGTATACCCAAGAGCTGACATTTAGTAAGATTAAGAGTATTGCTTCATCAAGGATATTCTTAAGTGGAATAGGCTTGTTTTTGCAAATGCATGTTGGTGAAGAATATGGTGATACTGGTACAGTCTGACGCCACTCACTGCCTTGGTTTAATGTAAGGCACCAGCTGTGTTATCCACTGTTGCTTTTATACCCTAAGTGCAAATGTCGACACAATAAAATTGGCAAAGAAGGCTTTAGTTTTATTATGAAAATAGCTTTGACCCTGTGGATCCCTTGAAAGTGTTTCACAAAGTCTCTGAAAATCACCTGGGGACCCTAGGACTCTGTGGACCACACTTTGAGAACTGCTTTGAGAACTGCTATACCTACCCTAGGTTTTAGTATGTTGACCCTTAAACGTTTGTGTTGCATCACACTGTCAATTACTTGAGATCGAATGACAAGAATGAAGGGATTAAAAGATCATACAATGTGTTTTTTCCCCCCAAAAGCACATTATTGAAAAGTTAAGGGAGATGATAAGAGGCTAAATAGATTTCCTTGGGTATTTTCTGTTCCAATCTTCTCTAAACTCTACTGTGTAGCTTTAAGTAAATATCATGTCAGCTGTTCCAAGGTATATGGCACCATAAATTTAGGAGAAAGATTGTCTCTCAGTGAGAGAAACAGAATCAGCCTCACACAAACACACGCATTTCAGGGGGAATTAGAAGAAAAAAGCTGTAGAATTACAGACTATGTGATCTCTGTGTTATAGATGAATAATTAGAAAAAGTAAATGATTAGGATAGGTGGGTAAATAATCACAGTGCAGAGAAGGAAAATGTTCTTTAAATTCTGCTGCTGCTGCTGCTGCTGCTGAGTCATTTCAGTCGTGTCCGACTCTGTGCGACCTCACAGACGTCAGCCCACCAGGCTCCCCTGTCCCTGTGATTCTCCAGGCAAGAACACTGGAGTGGGTTGCCATTTCCTTCTCCAAAGCAGGAAAGTGAAAAGTGAAAGTGAAGTCGCTCAGTTGTGTCTGACTCTTAGTGACCCCATGGACCGCAGCCTACCAGGCTCCTCTGTCCATGGGATTTTCCAGGCAAGAGTATTGGAGTGGGGTGCCATTGCCTTCTCCATCTTTAAATTCTAGGTGGTCTTAAAGCCTAAGACTGGACTATAAAAATCTGGATGGATAGTTAAGATTTGGAGAGGAAGGAAGATTAACTTAAGCTCATTCATTAGTGCATACTTGTTAAGTTCACAATATTGGCAAAAAAGAGAGAAGCCTTTAAAATAACACATGATGGAAAAATGCCTTCACAATATTGTATTAAAAAGAAAAAAGTCAAATGTTAACATTCTCTATAAAAGAATGACATTTTAATATATGTGATTGAATCTAGACCATGGAAATAGTCATTTTGGGGATTTGTTTTTAAAAAATAAAAGATCCTTGAAGTGACATCCACTCTAATAAAAGAGTCAATTAAATTTATTTTTTAGATCTTCCCCAAACCGTGGAGTGTGACATTCATGCAAAGTTATCTCTACCCTCACTCTGAAAATAGAAGGTAGTTTTGGAGAAATCTTATTTCATAATATTTTATGTGAGAATACTGCAACCTACCTGTGTATTTTTCTCCAAGTAAAGTGTGTTTTCTAATACTTTTTTTCAGTATAGTTATATACAATTCTCCTGTTTTTTCCATCCATAAAACTGCCATAATCCACAATGGCTTTCATATCCTAAGTATTTCTCACACCATTAGAAGTGATGGCATACAGTATAGAGAGAATGATATAGAATTTACTAGTACACTCTTAAGGGAACAAATATTTGTGTGTATGCTCAGTAATTATTTATACACAAATATGTTAATAATGTATAGAATAAGAAGATACACAAAATGTTAACTGGTTTTCTCTGAGAGTGGGCAAGGTGGTGGTTTATAATTACAAAGAACTTTCACTTTTTCACTCTTTCATTTCTATGGTGTTTGGTTTTTCTGAATAAGTATATATCCCTTCAAAAATCAGAAAAGATACTTAGAAAATAAAAATAAAAGTAACACTGCATTTTGTTTAGAAACTTTGGAAATCTGCAAGTAGAGAGAAGAAAGGAAAAGTCATAATCAGGTTGGAAAGATAAGACATATAAAAGTAACTAGAACTTACAGTAGTAGGGTCACCCATTTATTGGTATTCCAGGACTCACTTTGACATCAGAAGCTATTTCTAATGATAAGATTAGAAATTACCTTTTTCTACATTATAGTCAGGGTGCCAGGTACAAATTTCACTCCCACATTATTTTTCTGTCTTTCTGAATGAATAAAGGTGTGAAGTCAGGATGGGAAAGTCAAATGCTCTGAGAGGTTTCAGTGTATACTACTGGTAAACATTTTGCTTATCTCGGTTTGGAAACACACTATGAAATCAGTTTGGGTTGGCGGGGACACCCCTTCCCCTCTCCCCTGTAAATGGACAAAACCATCTCATTTCTGAGACTCTCTTGACCTTACAGAATGATGTCATCTTCTTTCCCACAGTCAGAGTGGCAGGTAGGAACAAAAAGTCTTAAAAGGCTTCACCTGCACAGAAGTAAGAGAAGAATGTGCCTCAGAGCTTTAGTTGCCAAATGACCCTAACAAAACCTCCAGTAGGAAAGTAGTCTGGCCTTCTCCAAAGCTGGGGGCAGGAAGAGGCATAAACAGGAAAGGACATTGAGAGACCCTGGGTCCACACTGAGAGACTGTACTCACCAGAGAAGCAGGTTTTCCGTTCCTCCATCAGATTACTGAAGGAAGAGGGACCACTTTCTCAAAACATTTTGTCTATGTTGGGGGTGGTCACATACTCCCACTTCCCCAGGACAGTCCCGTTAGCTCCTGTTTCCTTGGCATAATTTTTTTTTTTTTTACTTTTAAAGTTTTATTACTTCTTTTTAAAATTAATTATTTTTTTTAAAAAATTATTTTTTTTGCCTGCATCAGGTCTTATTTGCAGCATGCAGGATCTTCAGTCTTCATTTTGGCATGTGGAATCTTTCATTGCAGCGTGTAGTTTCTAGTTCCCTGACCAGGAATTGAACCTGAGCCCCCTGCATTGGGAATACAGCATCTCAGCCACTGGACCACCTGGGATGTCTCTCCTTGGCATAATTATTAACAGTCTCCTCTTTTACTCAAACACATCTTGAAAGATAAGCCATATGACACCGTTGCTATGGCTGAACTGTTGGGGAAAATATCTTCGGGGACATGGCAGACTGTTGATTGGTTGGCAAAATGGTCCTTTTTCACCTTCCATTACAGAGACCAGGAGAGTGAAATTCTTTCACAGCCTTCTTGTAGCTAGGATCAGCCATGTTATACTGTTTCAGCCAAAGAGAACTTTCCGGGAAAGTTCACAAATCTTTTGGTACCGATTTCTCATCTTTTTTGGATATGGATGTGACACCTGGAGTTGCAAGGCTTCCCAGGTGGCTCAGTGGTAAAGAATCCACCTGCCAATGCAGGAGATGCAGGTTTGATCTCTGGGTTGGGAAGGTCCCCTGGAGGAGGAAATGGCAACCCATTCCAGTTTTCTAACTTGGGAAATCCCAAGGTCAGAAGGAGCCTGGAGGGTTACAGTCCATGGGGTTGCAAAAGAGTTGGACACAACTCAGCAACGAAAAAACAACAACCTGGAGTTGCAGTGGTCATCTTGAAACTGAATGAAAGGTCAAGGAGATCTTCAAGACCCAAGCCCTGAACAGCTGTCAGCTAATTCTGAGAACAAATTACAACTCTTGCAGTTATATTTTCTGTCACTTTGACCTAAAGCCATTCCTGCTTTACACAATGGGTTGTTTCTTTTCCTTCTTTTAAATTACCCCATCAGGTGTGTTAGGCCTGGAAATCTACCTCTCTTTTCAACATGCAATTTACTGCCCTTTGGTGACCCTGAGTCAATTCTTTCAGTATCTCCCATTTACAGGCCCTATGTCCAAACACTGACACGCACAATGATTGGCAGAGCGAAGACAGGGTGTGCAGAGTGAGAATTAGGGAAACTGGAGGGAAGTCACAAGTTTATCTTCTTTTATCAGAGGTAGTTCTTATTTTGGAAACACAACATTCATTTTCTGAGAACTCTAAGGACTGTGTATTTGGCAAGGACTGTTCATTTTTCATCTTCCTCACTAATGTCTTAAGGGATGGAAAAGATAAATCTGAATGTCATCAGGATACATATGGAGCTGAGGGCCACAGTAACTAATTAAGTCCTCTCCTAAGACCCACTGGGATGTCTCAGTTCAGAGATGGAGGCCACCCTGCACCCCCCCGATGTCCTTTTTCCCCTAGGAGTCGAAAGACCCCAAATTATCTTGTGTTAATGAGAGTGGTCTAAGAAGACAAAGATACTTCTTGCAACCCCCACATCATGCTGGTTATGTGGTCAGGTCCTGGATCTCTGATAATGACTACTATAAGGAGATAGGGATTTGATTGTACTGCTGCTCAGGAAGCAAAATTCCAATCACAGCAAGCCCTGAAGCAATTTAAGTTTGGCAACTAGCCCCAAATAGAATTCACTTGAACCTTGCCAGAAATAGGAATGTCATTTTCCAGAAGCTTAAAGGAAGAGAAAAGTAATTTGGGAAACAGAGTCCTTTGAAAGGTTCTCCTTTGCCTTCCTGAGGTTCACTGAGTCCAACAGCGTGGTAGTTTTTAAAAGAATCTATTAATTTGATTCTATGTTTTGCCAGAGGGTTCTCTCCATCTCTTACTAGCTTCTTTTCATAACCCACATTGAGCACCTGATGGGAAGTTATCAGTGCTTCTACCAAGTCAGCTCCTGTTCCCGCATTTCCTGCCAGAATCAAGCCAAAATGACTCCAGAATCCATTGTGTGAGACTAAAGAAGAGTGTCTTTCTGCTCACATCTGACAGCTGGCATCTAGCTTTGATGACTGATCAGCAAAACAGACAGAACTCACACTTCTGTCAACTTCTTTTGTTTTGTTTTTTAACCTGAAAGCTAGATGGACACTAAAAGAGATGATTCTACATTTTTGAGTGGGGAAAGTGCCTTAATCTAGACACACAATTCATTCCCCTAAAGAAAGGAGGTCAGTCATCAAATGGCCTATTTTTTTGTGTGTCATGAAATTTTCTCTAAAAAAGGATAAATATACCTAAAAATTTTCAAATCTGGTCACAGAGGATAGAGCCCTTTTAGCCCAAATCTCTTCTTTTTCATGTATGTATGTATGTATGTATGTATTTTGGCTGTGCTGGGTCTTCCTTGCTGTGCATGGGCTTTCTGCAGTTGGAGTAAGTTGGGGTTACTCTCCAGTTATGGTGCATGGGCTCCTCATTGCAGTGGCTTTTCTTGTTGTGGAGCACAAGTTCTAGGCACTCAGGCTCAGTTGCCCCAAGGCATGTGGGATCTTCCCAGACCAGGGATAGAACCCACGTTCCTTACATTGGCAGGCGGATTCTTAACCACTGGACCACCAGGGAAGTCCCCATATCTCTTGATGCACCTTCCACTAGCTAACCTTTCAGGAAAAATTAAGAATCACTGAATTCTAAAATCAGATTCACAGGTCTAAGCAGCACCTTCCCATGAGACTCTGTTTTCCTGCTTGATTGAAACAGAGTGAAACATTTACAGTTTTGGATATTCTCTATCTCGGCTAGGGGGTGGTATGAGAGTCTGCTAGCCCACGGAGGTTAAAAATGGGATTCACTGGGCAGTAGCTAACCAAGAACCGAATGGAGCAGGCCACCCACAAAGGTGAAATCAGGTTCTGTTTCAGCAGCAAGTCCAATAGAGACAAGGAAATGAATTATTCCAGTTTTGCTCCAGGATAAAAGCAAACATTTGTTTCATTGATTTTTGCAGAGCAGAAGGTGGTATTTCACAATTTTGCAGTTTCTACAGCAATTTTCTAGTATTAGCTGCATATCTATAAATCCTCTGTTCTTTGGAAGATAATTATTCTTTATATGGCAGATGGCATTCTATTAGATTATCATTGTGACAGCAACAAATAATGACACGATTTCTCAATAAAAAGGACCCATTTGATAAATTTTCCAAGATGACTATATTCTTGCTTTCTAAGGAAATAAAGATTCTTTATCAATTTGTGTCTATTAAATTGAATTTGGTTGTGAGTAGGTAGGCATCTTCCTCAAATTGTAAAGATAGGGACAAGCAATATGCATTGAAATAGAAATTAAATTTTCTTAGAGGATTTGTTTTACTTGTATCTATGCATTCTATCAGCTTATTTCCCAAAGTACTTGCCTTAATTTTTCTATCCTGCCCTTTGAGTTTCTAATGGAAATTAGGAGTAAGTAGAAGACTAATATTGAGTTGATTAATGATAATAAAAATTAAGATTTACTGGCAGATAGTAGAGGAGGGGGTCAAAAGATTCAGAGAAGTGGTGATATGATAGTGGGTAAACCATTAAGGTCAGAAAATCCAATACCTGACAGTATTCTGTGGGAGAGTCCAGAAGACACTCAGTTTTCTCAAGTAACAATGAATCACTGAGATGCTCAGCAATTCTGTAGGCCAGGCAGACAGTAGGAGATGCTTTTATAGAACTGGACTCCTGACCAAAGTGGGGGTGATAAAAATCTGAAGTATTGGAGTCCAAATGGCAGTATAACCATCAGAAGAAAGGAAAAACAACTACCACAATGAATAGCAAAATCTGAGTTGCCGCAAAGGGCCTCAATCTGCAGAGAGCTATGAATATTCTGAATGAGAACAGTCTTCTTAGAGGCAAGACAGGTAGGCAGCCAACAAGGGTACTAGTTAATGTAAACAGTCAACATAAACTAAGAATAGGGACTTCCCTGGTGGTCCAGTGGTTAAGAATCCACCCTCCTAATGCAGGGGGCCAGGTCTGATCACTGGTCAGGGAACTAGATCCTTATGCTTCAGCTAAGATTCTGATAAGATTCTATATGCCACAACTAAAACAGGGCACAGCCAAAGAAATTAAAAATAAATACATAAATGAAGGATAGATGATCAGGAAGCTAAGGGTAATCACCCCAACAAAACTCAAGACCCACTGCCCAGTTTTTGGACCTAAGCCAGTTCTCAGACTTAAGACTCATTGATTGGAGGAGAGGCCAAGACAGCTCTGTGTTACATTTAATCAGTAGTAATCCTCAGCCTCTTTCATCAAATGGATCTACGACATTTACTAGGATAACTTGCATCAAGGAAAATGGAATACCTAAATTTTTGAGGATTGTTGGGCACAGAGTCTGATTCTCATTGGTGCTTGGAGATCCAAAGTGTCACCATGACCTCCTTTGGTTATGAATGGAGCCTTATCTCAAGACTGGCTAACTGTGAGTCTATGTGGTCTATGAGCTCACACAGATGTTATTTCCTTGATCCATCAATGTATAATTCAAAGGAACAGAGTTGGCACTTGGCACAACTCTCATGTGGGGTAAGAGAGCTCATAGAAGGGAAGGCCAATTCAAAATCTCCAAACCTGACCTCTCCTTCAAGATCCCTACCCCTGGCCTGGGTAGTACATCAGAATAAATACCATATCCTGTGGAGGATAGTAATGCAACTCTTAATTCAAACAATCAAGTAGTAACCACAATTGCAATGGCTCTGCTGGATGTAGGATATTTTGGGGGAACAAATTAATACAGCTTCTGCCGTGTGTCAGGCAGCCATTTACCTAGCAGTTGTGTTATTTTTCCATCCCTGTTTGAAAAGAGTCTGAGAAGCTGTCTGCATTCAAATGAGATAGAGAAGAGTATAGATTTAGTTTAGGGTCTTCCCTCAGGTCAGGTATTCCCCCACATACTGGGGACAATATTCCAGTTACTACTGATGTAACAGCCATCCCAAAACTTAATGTTATACCAATAAAAAATATGAAATGAAACCCTGGTTTTATCCTAGTGAAACTTGAGTTGGACTCTGACCTATAGAACCATCAGATAATAAATTCATGTTGTTTTAAGTAACAACAACAACAACAAAAAAAACCACTTAGTGTTATAGAACATTCTGCTCACCAATTCTGTGGGTTAGTCATTTGGACTGAGCACAATGGGGATAGTTTATCCCACATTTTCTAGGGCCTAAGCTGGGAAAACACAAGCTGAGAGTGTCTCAATAGTTAGAGACTAGAATCAGCTGGAGGCATCTCTCCCTGTGTCTGGTAATGGATGCTTACCTTTGCTTGGGACCTCAGTTGGTTTGTTGGACCAGAGGATATACATGTGGCCTATTCATTGACTCTCCCTCTATGATAGTTTGGGCTTCCTCCCAGCATGGAGGCTGGGTTTTATGAGTGAACATCCCAAGAAAGTAAGGCAGATGTGTATGGCATGTTATGACTTAGCATCAGAAATCATATAGCTTCCCTTTTATCCCTTGCTGCACCCTGCTGGTTTTACTGTCCCAGACTTTAGCCCATATTTAAGGGAATGGGAACCCCACAGATCACCACTTAATAGCAGAACTGTCAAGGTTACATGGTATCTTAATTATCTCAGTTACTAGAACAAAATATGATAGACTGGGTGGCACGAACAACAGACATTTATTCCTCACAGTTTCAGAGGCTGCAAAATCCAAGATCAAGGTCCTGGAAACTTCTTGGTGAGAACTCTCTTCTTGGATTGCAGACGGCTGCCTTCTTGCCATGTCCTCATATAGCAGAGGGAGGAAGCTCTGGTTCTGTTCCTACTTTTTTTGTTTGTTTTGTTTTTTCTTTTTTTCATTTATTTTTATTAGTTGGAGGCTAATTACAATATTGTAGTGGTTTTTGCCATACATTGACATGAAACAGCCTCAGTTCCTACTTATAAGGGCACTAATCCCATCAAGGGTGCTCCACCCTCATAATCTCATCTAAACCTATTTAGCTCTGAAAGTGCCCACTTCCCAATAGCATCACATTGAGGGTTAGGGTTTCAACAAATGGGTCTTGGGGGGGACACAAACCTTCAGTCCATAACACATGATAAGAAGAGCATATGGGGTGGTTGGTATTGCTGTGGTCATCTCTGGAAAATACAATTTGCCACAGATGTCTTACAATGTTACTTCTTAAAATCTCCTCTCTTCCTTATCTACCTCTTCTGTGTGCCTGAGGGGGGTCAGGGTGTTAGAATGAAAGACTAAATTCTCCTTTTATATTAATTTGTTGAAATGAATCAAACTGAATTTGAGGGATTCCTAAAAGTCTTGCAAAAATCAAATGCATGTAATTAGGACAAATGACATGATACCTTGCTTTTTTCTTCTGCCTTGATTTCTGTTTCCCTGGCCTTCAACCCACTCCTTGGAATAACAGGCACCCAGAAAATTGGGATTTTAGTGGAACTCAAGTGTGATTGAATGTCATAGTACATTCGAGAAGAATGGAGGTCCCTTTCCCTTAATAGGAGAGTGACAACTGCTTGAAATCCCTGGACTGAGAATTAAGAGAGCTGAGTTCTAGCTCTGAATCTTTCTATGACCTTGGAAATTTAAGAGACTTCATTTCTACTGCCTGTGAATAGAGAGAGTGATGCCTGTTAAGAAATTCCATAGGATTTTTGTGAAGAAGAAATGAAATACAGTCATGAAAAAGTCCTAACGAATGTAAGGCGCTGGAAGGGAATGTTTCATGAGGGTGTTATTTCTTAACTCTTATACAGATTAAGGGCTTTCCAGGTGGCTCAAGTGGTAAAGAACACAGGAGGCACGGGTTTGATCCCTGGGTCAGGAAGGTCCCCTGGAGAAGGAAATGGCAACCCACTCCAGTATTCTTGCCTGGAGAATTCCATGGACAGAGGAGCCTGGCAGGCTACATCTGTGGGGTTGCAAAGAGTCAGACATGACTGAGCACGGCACACATACACATGCAGATTAAAGTCTTCAGTGGCTAGGGATTCCTCAACTTATTAACAGTTTCTTTTCAGATATAACCAACCTGAGTGAAGCTCTTGCCACCTGACTGCCAAGTGGTTGACCTTGAACCTGCCTGCCCACCCTGTGTTGTACCTGGAGAGGCTCACTCCACTTTTTGGCCACACCAGCATGTGGGATGTTAGTTCCCTGACCAGGGATTGAACCTGTGTGCCCTGCAGTGGAAGCGCAGATTCTTAACCAGTGGACCGCCAGGAAGGTCCTCATTCTGTGGCTGTATTTTCCCACTTACCGTGACCAGAACGAGTTCATGTTCACATCCTTTTGGGGCTCATTTTTGGCTCTGGCCAGAATGTTACTTAGATATCAGTTCTTAGTTATCAGTTAGTTATCAGTTCTTAACTTTATGTTTAGACGTTTGGTATTTTAAGATCATTCAAAGACAACTATGGTCAGTAGATGATCCCAAATAGACCTTAAACTTTGATTCTTAGAGCAATGAGAAAGAAGCAGGTAAAAAATATGATTTTCTTAAGTCAAAATGGCTTCATAAACTTAGTAACTGTATTTGGACATTACCACCAAAATAGAGAAAGAAAGCAAACACTACCACATCCTCTGCCTCCCTCATGTCCAAGCACTACCTCTATCTCTCTACTGACAAATGGAAAAAAAAAAAAAAACAAACAGCATCTGGGCATGAATAAGCATTCTGACCCAAAATCAAGAACTAAACAGCCCAGACTAACAGACAGAAAAGAGAAACACTAGGTTCTGGAAAACGATCTTCCTGAAATTTCAATATGGATAATAAAATCTATATATAGTAACTGCCTAGAGTGCACATAATTCCACATCCAAATGAGCCGATGTTTAAATCAATAATTTGGATTTATTTTCCAGGAAGCTCAGTCAGTGTTCTTTGTCACTCTTTTTTAAAGTGTTATGATCATTTTTTGGCTGCACCGTGTCCTTGCTGCTGCACTTGGGCTTTCTCTAGTTGCAGCGAGCGGGGCTGTCCGCTAGTTGCAGTGTGCGGACTTCTCACCTGGTAGCTTCTCTCTGTGGAGCACAGCTCTAGGGTGCATAGGCTTTAGTAGTTGTGCCCGGGCACAGTATTTGCCCCATGGCATGTGGAATCTTCCTGGATCAGGGATTGAACCTGTGTTCCCTGCATTGGCAGGTGGATTCTTAACCACTGGATCACCAGGGAAGTCCCTCTTGATCATTCTTTACACACACGCACACACACACATTACACGTACACAAACACATTACACATGCACACATACCATATTCTATTTGATTGCTTGGAACTTTCTAGCGTTGTTTCCAGTTTTATGAAGTTTGGATCTTTCAGGGGTATTTTTTAAAAAATGAGGATCGAGGGTTAAGTGTGGCAAACTGTGGAGGAAAAATATTAATGATGTATTGCTTTGGTGTGAAGAGGCAGTGATGCTCCTGGGCAGGATGTAGTTACAGGTCAGTTTCATGCTGTGAACTTTTTTCTGGAGATTCATAAAGATACCTGAAGCTTTGGTCACACTTGCATATGTTGTGTTCCAAGTCTGCTCTTGCTCATAGGGGGAGTTTTTTTTATTTACAAATGGAAGGTAGAAAATGTTTTTGTTTTGGACTCTAAAAATAATTTTGTCTTGTCATAAGCAAGATATCAAACACATGAGCCCTGCCTGAGAAGAAACCAGCTCTGCTACCTTTGGGGTCCATCACTGCAAATTATAAAATCTGATCCTTATGCAAGTATTTCACATGACTTATTGTTTTGTTCTACTTGGAACATTCGGGAAGTGACATTTATATTTTATATAGCTCTTTTAAATTCCCTTTCACTGGCTTTTGGAAGCCTAAGTATTTCTTCATCCTAGGAAGAAATTATTTGATAACTGGAAGTTTCATAAATATCAGGTCTAAGTTAAAAATTGCTGTTTAGATAAGGAATGTGAAACTGTTCTGATTCCTCACACAATTCTTTCAATAATTCTGATATAAATACTAATATATGTTTTTGGCAGTTTCTTTGTTAAGTTCTTAAATATATTATTTCACTTTTCATCACAGTTCTACATGAAGTAGGTGCTATAGCTCCATTTCACAGATGAAGAAATCAGTCTCAGAGAAGTTCATAAAAACAATCGAAGTCACATACATAACAAGTACCTGGGCCTAGATTTAAGGCTTGATGGGCCTGACGTCAAAGACCAGTCTCTTTTCATGTTAAGGCGTTGCTTCTCAGGCCACAGTTACACATTTCCTTGCAAGTCCATGAATCACCATATCAATGACACAGATGATGGATTCAGTAAACCTGGCTCCTCTTCCTCCTTGTCCGTGTCCAGACTACATTTCTAAGTCAGCTGAGGAGTTAGTTATGGCCAGGTAATAGAGTTCTGGCTGATAGGCTGTACAGAGAGAAATTTTATATATATATATATATATATATATATATATATATTTATTTTTTAGTCCTGTTTCATAAAATCTTCTGTATGACCCCACCTTTTCTTCTCCCATGATCCAGGGGATGATAACATCCATGGAAGTGATGCAAGCCTTGTGTGGAAGATGCTGGAGCCTCTGTCCCCCTGGGTCCCTGCCTGACTACATGGAATAGAATTCTCTCCTGGCAGCAACTAGACTTCATGTGAGTGAGAAATAAGCTTTTATTGTGAGATGTTTGGAATTTGTGTATTGGAGCAGCTAGTGTGGATTTTGAGGTATGGATTCTTGTATCATTTAAACAGCATACTGTTGTAAGAACTGAGGATGTGTGACCCTGGCTTAGAAGCTGAGTGGTGAGAAAGCTGGTATTACAGACAGAAAGCCTGGAGTTGTGTCTCCTGCAGTGACAGTGTTTTTGGTAAAACTATCACTTTGTAAAGCTTGAAGTTAGATCTTGTGTCTACTGTACCTCTTGTTCCAAAGTTCCAGATCAAAAAGCAGTGTGTTAGGAGCGTGTGTTGGCTTTTATTGGCTGCCATTATCAAGATACTGCAAGAATGAGATGAACTCAGGAAAGAACTGGCTGGTTTGGAAGGAGAGACTGAAGGGAATGGAGGAAGTCTGGAACTCAAAGATTGTTGGGATCTGGAAGAATTTTACTATGCCGGGCCCCAAACAGTAAAAGATAAGACAGAAATGTTTTGAGTAACAGAGACTCATTAAAAATCAGCCTTAGGTAAAAATTTCTTTCTATAATAGCCATCATTTGCATATCTAAAAACTCACCAATGTACTTTGCTAAATTTAAATAAATTGATTATTAACCTTGAGATACCTTTCGTGGTCATAAAGAACTGCCAGAAGCTATGAAATTTGAATTTTGTGAATATGCCCTGTATCAAATTCTCAGCATCTCTAATCTGACTAGAGCAAACCACAGTGGTGGTTAGGGTTGGAAATGGTGACTTTTTCCCACTTAACTAAAAAAATGCATGAGTTATATACTCAGCTCATGAGCACCTCCCATGGTATTAGGGTGTGTGACCCAAATCGGTGTACAAAAGCAGAAGTGACATGGAGAGCAAAAGTACAAAGTAAAACACCGCAAACTGACAGAAGGGAGATAGAAAATGTTATAGGATTTCAGAAGAAGGTGAAACTGTCGGCTAGAACATTTACAGAAAACAGATGTCAGGCAGAGCATTTGACCTGGGCTTCAAAGGACAGGTGGGACTTTGATGTCTATAAACAGTGGTAGACAAGGACGTTGGAGGTGAGTAGAAAGGCAGTGTTAAAGGCATGAAATGGGAACGCATCCTCTTGAGCTCACATGGATTTGGGTACAGTTTAGAGAGATAAGCCAGGCCTTTGAGGACCTTGAATTTGACCCTGAGAGTGCATTCTTTAGGCATTTGGTGAATGTGGGGAGTTTCAAGTATTATCAGCAACATAGGCGTGTGGTTAGAAGTAGGTAGTAGATGGTAACATCATTTGGAGGGGGAATACAATGAGCAAAGAAGATGCGTTTGCAGATCATCACAATAGTACTGGCAGTGGGAAAGCAAAAAGGGCAGATGTGTGATAGAAGAAATTAATAGGATAAGGGAAATGCCCAAATATAGGAGACAGCATAGGCTCAAAATGTAGAAGGAAAAATTATAAGCCTTAATTTCTTGACCTGTTCTTACATTATGGAAATGTAAGAATGTGTAGTATATTGTAAGAATTTTGTAAAATCCAAAGTCCTGAACTGGTCATTATCTTTCTCAGTTAAAATAAGGAATGAATGTTAAAACAAATTTATAATCTGTTGCACAGTTAGTGTAAATAAGGGTCTCCCAGGTGGCGCTAGTGGTAAAGAACCCTCCTGCCAATGCAGGTGTAAGAGACATGGGTTCGATTCCTGGAAGATCCCCTGGAGGAGGGCATGGCAACCCACTCAGGTATTCTTACCTGGAGAATTCCATGGACAGAGGAGCCTGGAGGGCTACAGTCCATGGGGTCCCACAGAGTTGGGCACGACTGAGGAGATTTTGCATGCACACGCGCACTGTAAATGAGTCAGGTAGAGCAAACATGTCATAAGATCAAGAATACTTTGCTATCTCAGGATAAACAACCGAGTATACATCTTAGCAAGAAAATCTATATGTTACATGGTGGTTAAGAAGAATCAGACTTGTAAATATAATATATCCAGTTAATGACTTGCATTTCTAAGTCATGGTTGCTGTAGGGAGTTATGATTCTTCACTTTAATGTCTTTAAAATACTCAAAAGAAAAGCGCTTCCAACCACCACCTGTTTAGGGCTAGCAGGAGGCCTGGAAAGCCACAGATGCAGCCCCATCACCAGAAACTGGAGCAAGCTGGCCACTGGCAGGTGAGGGACGCTGACCCATATTGCCATAGAACAGAGACCCCACACCAAGATTGTAAGACTTGGACTTGGAGATAGTCATAAGAGGTCCTGAATGGGGAATGGTGCGCAGATGAGAAATAAAATAATGAACAAACTACAATGGCCAGGATGACCTCAAAAGGAAAACTGGACTAGGGCAGATATAAAGGAAATAGACACATGATAAATGTAAATGCAGAAGTGTTCAATGGAATTTTGGTAGATTAAATCATAAGTAAACTGATAAATTTGATAAATAAATTTGATTTATCAAATCAAATTCAGTACTGATGAAAAAAATCAAAGCTATATTAATTAAAGTGAAGCACAGCTGATGGACTAAAAAGACCTCAGTGGCTTAAAGAACACAGGCATTTATTCCTCTTTCATGCTGATGCTACAAGGCTCCAGGTTTGTTGGCTATTCCTTGTGTTCACCCAGGGACCCGGGTTACTTCAATTATGTTGTTTCATTATTACTTAGGAAGTGGGTTTCAAACTTTAGTGCAACAAACAAGTCACCTAGAGAGCCTTAAAAAATCCAGACTGCTGGGTCTCACCCTCAGACTTTTTAGTTAGTTGATTTTGAGTGGGCCCTGAGAATTCACCTTAAAAAAAATGCCCAGGTAATTACAGCGCTACTGGTCTGGGATCCTAGTTTCACTAGAACATCAGTATCATCTACATGGTGAAAAATGGGTCACCGTGGGTTCCAGGTGACAGAAAAAGAAAACGAGGCTATGTGATTTGTTTGATTACTATCTTAAGGTAAAAGAAATTTCACACATCAATTTCCTTCCCATATTGTTGGCAAGAATCTAGTCATCTGGTTACATCTAACTGCAAGTCACGCTGGAAAATATGATCTCTAGGCAATGGCATGCTGGGAAAATCTCTCCCATTCTTTATTTAGTGATATCACACTGGTGGCTTGAAATTGACCACAGGGTAACAACAGCACAGAAACTGGCAAATGCTACAAATCACGGCTCCCCCAATACAGGGACCACTTTTTAAACATTTACTGATACTTTCTTGTCTATGGCTCAGCTGCTCCAGCCCCAGTTTCCACTCTTTTATTCTGGATGTAGGGAGAATAAATTTTGGTGGACAGTTAGCAGCTTCTGCCACAATGATCAAGTAGGATTCATTGTAAGGATGCAAATATAGATAATATCTATTAAGTAAATGATCTAAAAGGAAAAAATCTATTAAAGCAATGATTCCGTTAATACATTGAATTACCTATAATCATCTCAGTGGATCCATAAAATGTACTTGATCACATTTAACACACATGTATGACAAATCCAATGATCAAACGAGAACAAAAATCTAGATAATGTCTAGGCTGGAAAACTTTCCCACAACCTCTTATGTGAAGTTATAGAGGGCCTGTGAATTAAATCAACAAAAGTCAAATTAGCAAGAGAAAAGACAATGTTTATTCATGTAGGTAAATGGGAGCTCATGAAAAATGTGACTCAAAGAAGCAGATAGAATTTGGGGCTTATACACCATCCTAACAGAGGAAGGGGAAGGGTGCTGTTGGGAAAATAAGGAAGGGAAAATAGGAAGATAAATTAAAGAAGATAAACGAAGCCTTAGGGAAACAGGTGGAAGATATGAAAGTTTTGAAACAATTGCCTGTTCAGGTAATTTCTTAGTCCAGTGCCAATGTCTCTAATGATAGGAGTCAGTTTTCTCTGATAGCTGTAAAATGTATGACACTTGTTCCTAATTCAAACAATAATATCCTAAACCAAGTGTGGTCAGTGACTAGACCCCACCCCGAACATTAATATTTGTTTCTTGACCATGCAAATTAAAATTAACTTCGGAAAGTTCTGGATTTGGATTTTTGATGCTAGCATCCTCTTTCCTAGGGACTGCCTGACTGATCAAGCACGGAAAAAAATGTCCTCAATAATTAGCTAATTGTGGCACACGCAGGCACTTGCTGGGTAATTGAGACACTTCTCTCTCATTTCGAGGGTAAAACATGCTGACTGCGTTTCTAATGAGCCAATTAAAGGTACACACTCCTCATTGACCACTTTTAGCTCACTAGGAATTTTGTTTCTGAGTGTTGAATAAGAAACAAGCACAACCCAATCATTTCTACGTTCTCCCACTGTACTTTCTAATCCAGTTTGTTTTTAAAGTTCTCATTTAAATTCTACTGTAAGTAAGGAGTTAAATATTTTTCAAAAATCGAGTAAAAAAACCAAAATACAAATAAGTATTGCACTCCTGGATGGCAAACAAACATTTTAATTTGGAAGAGCCCACTGAAACTGGATGTGGGTGAGCACCACTGGGTGTCTCACATACTCCTGGCCACTGCAGGCTGCAGGCACAAGCCCAGAAGAACCTGTTGGCTTCCTCCTTTCCTCCTTCTCTCCCTCCCTCCCTCCACTCTTCCTTCCTTTCTTCCCACTTCCACCCCTCCACTATCTCTCCTTCCTCTCTTTTAGGCTGTCTCCTCTGTGCCCATTTGTTCTTATTTAGTTGCTAAGTCATGTCTGACTCTGCAACCTCGGACTGCTGCACTCCAGGCTTCCCTGTCCTTCACTATCCCCCAGAGTTTGCTCAAGTTCATGTCCATTGAATCAGCGATGCCACCCAACCATCTCATCCTCTGCCATCCTCTTCTTCATTTACCTTCAGTCTTTCCCCAGCATCAGGTCTTTTCCAATCAGTTGGCTCTTCGCATCAGGTGGCCAAAGTATTGGAACTTCAACTTCAACAGTTCTTCCAATGAATATTCAGGGTTGATTTCCTTTAGGATTGACTGGTTTAATCTCCTTGGTGTCCAAGGGACTCTCAAGGGTCTTCTCCAGCAACACAGTTTGAAAGCATCAATTCTTCAGTGCTCAGCCTTCTTTGTGGTCCAATTCTCACATCTGTATATGACTACTGGAGAAACCATAGCTTTGAGTATGTGGACCTTTGTCAGCAAAGTGATGTCTTTGGTTTTTAATATGCTGTCTAGGCTTGTTGTAGCTTTTATTCCAAGGAGCAAGTGTCTTTTAATTTCATGGCTGCAGTCACTGTCCACAGTGATTTGGGAACCCAAGAAAATAAAATCTGTCACTGTTACTTTTTCTCCTTTCTATTTTCCGTGAAGTGATGGGACCAGATGCCATGATCTTAGTTTTTTGAATGTTGAGTTTTAAGTCAGCTTTTTCACTCTCCTCTTTCACCTTCATCAAGAGGTTCTTTAGCTCTTTGCTCTGTGCCTCTTTAACCAAAAACATTTTCTTCAGAAGACTCAGCACATTTCTGTGAGTTTGTCTGTCACACTTCATCAATTCCTGTGAATATATTAGGGGGCTTCCCAGGTGGCTCAGTGGTAAAGAATTTGTGTGCAATGCAGGAGATGCAGGTTCGATCCCTGATCCAGGAAGATCCCCCTGGAGAAGGAAATGGCAGCCCACCCCAGTATTCTTGCCTGGGAAATCCCACTAACAGAGGAGCCTGGCGAGCTACAGTCCATGGAGTCACAAAAGAGTGGGGCATGACTTAGCGACTAAACAGATGGGTATTTTAGAACATCAGCTTAACAATGAAAAGTAGAACTGGCTAGTAGTTAGCCCTTATGCCGTATCAGCTGATAGGAAATAGAACTCAAAATAAAAAATAGAATAATGTTTTGCATTAGATTAGCTTGTCCTTGCTGAGTGCATACTGGATCAGGTTTTCTTACTTGAAGTTTTGTGTAACAAGCAATATTTCTACAGTGAGATTTATGTAAGTGTGAAGAGCACAAATCTAAGAGACACGATACCAGCTTCTGCCACCAAATAGTACCTTGAATGTAAGTAAATAAGGCTTTCTACAGACTTCAGTGTTCTCAGTATTCAAACAGAAATAACTTTCCACACATTCCCTCATTTATTAATTCTTTCTGTAAGCATTTTTGAGCACTTAGTTGTAGCAGCCACTGTGCTTGGTCTGGAGATTGGTTGCTTCGGCAAGAAGTGATTGCTCTCCTCGGGGAGTTAACGCAGGGTCCTGAAAATGAAACATAATGGCCCATTGTAGAGAGTGCTCATAAAAATCAAATGAGATAATGGGTTGTAAGCACTTTGAAACAGGTTAAAAAAAACCTTTTTTGCAAACATGAAGGGATGTCCTAGTATCGACATCGTAGTTGTTACAACCTCAGGATGACAAATAGCTTATTGTATTTTTTTTTAATCCATGGATGTCTGGGCTAAGAGGAAGATTGTGAGTGGTTCAGGTAAGACCGAGCATTTGTATTCCTAAAGGATGTTTCCCCACAAATTGACAGTCATTAAAATTAACCTGTGAAGTTAACGGTGGTGTCTGACATGGATGGCTCCAGCTCTGTGAGGTTGTGTTCTTCACCAGATGAGGTCTTCCTTTTATTAGGTTGTGAGTCACAGGGCAAACGTGGATGCTGAGCAGTGAATGCTAAATCAGGATCGAGGAGCCGGTGTTGCTTGTTGCCTTGAAAACAAGCAAACAAACACCTTTCGGCATACTGAGTTTTGATATTTATTGTGAACGCAGACACCCTTTGTGGCTGGTTGCTCAGGGTACAACCAACTTCTCAGACACCTGGACCCGGGCCCTGCCCATCTCCCTTCATCTCTGGTGCTGTGGCTTTCCGAGTTCTGACAGCATGCCTGGTCTCCTTCATTTGTTCTTGTTCCTCTTTCCCTGTTCTCTCTCTTTCTCTCTCTCTTTCCATTACCAAGGTCTGGCCGGCTCTCCGGGAGGAAGATTGCATCATTCTTAGCACAAGACTACCCGGAGCTTTGGGTGCCCTGTAACTGCCCACGTCCTTTCCTCTCCCTTCAACCGAGGAGAAGAGTGACAGATTGCTGCCTGAGAGCACCACGGTGTCTGCTGCCTAATGACTGCTATAAATTCTGATAATCACAATAGCTCTCATAAATAATATAAAACAATAGCACTGCAGCAGCTGAGACTCTTGCTGCTCAGATGCTTGTTTAAAGAATTTTTAAACACTCCTGAGGAGACTTGTAAGAATTTGGGGTCAAGTGGTCCTGCTTGGGCACAAGGTCTTGACCAGCGGCAACAAGCCAGTTGTTTCTTCAAGGGCAAATGCAAAGACAGGGATAGCAGTCTGTCCTGGAGAGTCCCCCAGCCTACGTCAGAAGTGTATGAGTGAGAAGTAAAGTCTTTGTTAGGCCACTGAGATTTGGGGTTTTTGTTTGTTGCATTGGTGTAGCATAACTTACCCTGATTAGTATCATTACTCATATCTCCACTATTAATTTTTCTCACTGGAGATGCTATGGGCATATTAACTCTAGTCCAAAACATCTGTCATCCATTCTGCTTTTATGAAGATAGGTGTGTTTGAAAACATCTTACAGTCATATAGTGAGTGACTTTTAGAAATCTCTGGATAATTGCATAAATTCTAAATTCCAAATGGTAAATGGTTTCAGTGAAAAAGTTAATTAAGCAGTTGTCCAACTCCCATCCAAAGTGTATTCTTGTGAGTTCTATGGAAAATTTGACATAAGAAAAATAGTCTCCCTCACATTCCAGGAATAAGGCTTATTGATCATGGAGGAACCATTTTTTCCTTAATGGAGTATCACTTTATATAAAGGGTATATTAAAAGATAAATGCTTTTCAGATTTAATTTTGGCAGGGGATTTTTTTCCCCTCAAACCAAATCCTTCAGAGAACTCTGATGCATCAAATAGAATAGGTGTGGAAAATCAGAATCATCTGTCCCTGTTTCCCAGTGGCTATGAGATGCCTCATCAGAGCTCCCGGGCCACTGTTTGAAAACTGCTTGTCAGGATGACTGCTTTGAATCAGGTCTTAGATCTCTGGTGCCTTGAACTTTTCAGCTTTCCTTTTCTTATCTCCCTCTCCACTGTGTGTATATATGCTCAGTCATGTCCAACTCTGTGACCCCAAGGACTGTAGCCTGCTGGGCTCCTCTGTCTGTGGGATTTTCCAGGCAAGAAGACTGGAGTGGCTTGCCATGCCTTCCTCCAGGGGATCTTCCCAACCTGGGGAATTGAACCCGCATCTCTTGCATCTCCTGCATTAGTCGGCAGTTGAGCCACCAGGGAACTACCACCCCCTGCCTCTGTACTGGATGAAACTAAAAAGATAAAGAGGAAAAAAAGCCAATGTCAAAAACACCCCAGAGCAAATCAGAGAGCCAAACTCAAACCTGTGCTCTTATCTATTCAAATGGCAGTGGACCAAGAAAGAGAAAGGAAAAAAAAACCCTAAATGAGAGCAATTTTCCATTGAGGTTCTGAGTAAGCTGGTGTCTTCTCTTTTGCATTTTACTTGCAGTTTGGATTTATGATCTGTGATGGTGTGATCGAGCCTTCTTAGCTGCATCTTGTAGATGTTGACACTGCTGGTACCGGCGCTGGGCTTGATGCCTCCCAGTGACTCTTGTCATTTCTGGCACATTCCACAGGGCTGTGCTTGGAATGATCCAGTTGCTCTTCTCTCTGCTAAGCTGCTGAGTCGTTCACCTCAGCATAAATCGCCCACAAGGTACTGACCCATTGAGGAATCACATCCTTTGCAGCCTATTATGTAGGGCTATTCTCAGTCTCTCCATCCCTCCAGACCCCACTTTTCTAGAGGAAGAGAAAGAGGAAAAGAGACAGGGGGAAGGAGTGAAGACAGAAGAGAATGTGAAGGAGAGGGTGGAAGACCATGGTGTTGGGGGGTGTCGGTCATCTTTGGGGCCTCAGCCCTCCAAGAGCATGGCTAGAAGTATGCACTTAGGATTCTTCTTTCCTGCTCAGAATTTTCCCATTCAGCTGAGAGTGTAATTGTAGTAAGTACTTGGCAGGTTTGCTGCAGGGGCACCCAGGAAACCTCCCAGCACTGATGTTTCACTGCTGTTCAGGTTACAAGTCGTCTTCCGGCGCAGGAGACATGCAATCTCTGTTTGGTGCCAGCAGCCTGGGTACTTCTTAGAACCCATGGATCTTCCAGTCCAACCGAACACAGCAACCAGCCAGGTTTTCCCTTCCTCCTTCCTCTGCTCCTGAGAATCCTAGACCAGGACCTGGGTGCAGGTAGTTGAGTTGGGGGATGAACCCAGGAAACACAGATGAGGAAATGATAGTTTTGGACAGAAAAGAGAGAAAATCCCACAGGGGGGTGTATTAATAAGTGGATCACTGCTGGGGGAAGTTGGGGCTCAGTTCCCATGGGGCCCTCAAGAAATTGTGTGTCCTGTGAATTGGAGGCTGGGACACTGATCCACTAACATACCTTCAGAAGTATTAACCCTGCCCTTCTGGTTGTAACTGAATGGGGCAGTGCAAGTTCTGTGTCACAGAAACTGCTTTGGCTGAGAAGAGAGACCAGGAGCTAAATAGAAGTGGGAAGCTGTTGGCAGGTAAGGGATTAATTACTGCAATCCATCTCCTTGGGGTCAAGGGGTGTGAGCTGAGCAGTAACGCTGGCTGCTATAGCCTCTAGAACAGGGTCTAAATAGTAGGGAGTCAAGAAATATTTATGAAACCAAACAATGTACAAATGTTTTATTATAATCTAGATGAAAGCAGTTTAAAGCTAGATGATCAGTCCGATTGGGCAGAAGTTATTGAATAGAAGAAACACAGAGAAAAGCATAGAGAAAGAGGAAAACAGGAACAATTTCTATAGGTCGAAAAAGATCTGTTCATTCAGAATATATTTATTGAGCACCTATTATATTCCAGGTGCTGGTCTAAGTTGCAGAGAATAGAGCCATGCATAAAAAACCCACAAAATTCTATGCCCCCATTCTATTCTAATGAGAGGGAGATAGATTGTTAGTAAGAAAAACAAGTCAGGATTATAGCACACATGATGCTTCTGAGTGCTAAAGATGGCAGAAGAAGGGAGTAGGAGGTGTAGGGCTGGAGAAGTTTCCAGTTTTATTTTATGGGCCCAGCACGCTTCCGCAGCACAACTCTGCTTCCAATTTTATTTTATTTTTAATTAATTCTTATTGGAGTATAGTTGATTTGCAGTGTTGCATTAGCTTTGGCTGTCTGGCAAAGTGAATCAGTTATACATAAGTGTGTGCTATGTTGCTTTAGTCATGTACAACTCTTTGCAGTCATATGGACTATAGCCTGCCAAGCTCCTCTGTCTGTAGGATTCTCCAGGCAAGAATACTGGAGTGGGTTGCCATTCCCTTCTCCAGGAGATCCTCCTGATCCAGGGATAGAACGTGCATCTCTTACATCTCGTGCATGGGCAGGCAGGTTCTTACACAGGGCCACTCTTTTTTAGATTCCTTCATACAGGTCCTTAAGAGAGTATTGAGTTCACTGTGCTATATACAGCAGGTTCTTATTAGTTATCTATTTGATGTATAGCAGTGTGTAGATGTCAATCCCAATCCCTTAATTTTTCCCTTCCCCCTCCCTTCTGCCTTGGTAACCATACATTTGTTTTGTACAGCTTGTGACTCTATTTCTGTTTTGAAAGTAAAGTTCATTTCTACCATCTTTTTTTACAGCCCACATCTAAGTGATGTCATACAATATTTGTCTTTCTCTGTCTGATTCAGTATGGGCAAGGGAGGCCTCATGGACAAGATGGTTGGAGGGGGTGAGGGAGCCCTGAAGGTATTTAGGGAAAGCCTTTCAGGCCAAGGAACAGCAGGTACAAGGCCCTGAGTAAAGGAGTGTGCCCGTGTTGGGAGGAAAAGGAGTTTTCTCTCTACCTTCTGAGTTCCTGACTGAGACCACCCCTCTCATAAAACAGAGATTAACAAAAGTGAAATAAACAGAACCCAGGAAAAGTAACACAAGGAGCAACTTTAGAATTCAGGCTTAAATCTTAAGAGGAAAAGGTGGGAGGTCATGTGGGTCTCTTAGGGGACACTAAATGATTTTTAGAATGAAAGGGCTTTTGGACAAAGAGATGGGAGGGATGATAGTTGTGAGAAAGCCTGTCTGGGTATGGTGATGTAGACAGAGAGTATATTATTATTTCCATTTTATAGCAGAGGAAATTGAGGCCAAGACAGTTTGAGCAACGAGCAGTCAAGACCACCCAGTCAGTCTGAGGTCACAGAGCCAGTTCTCGGACCCAGGCTCCCTGCCTCTCAGGACAGTGTCCCTCCTACCGATCCTGATTTAGAAACCCAGATAATGCATGCTGAGGTGGAAAGTTGCTCCTCAAGCTATTAGAACAAGGAACAAATGTTTTTGTTGTCACAGCCTGAGTCCTTATAAATTTCCCCATCAAGGAAATAACCATGTGTCTCTTTCAAGTTCTCTTTTATGGGGCTTTTAAAGGCTCCTTTGTCAAAAGGAACTATGTACCCAAGACATAATATGAAGAGGGATCAATGGAGAGGAAATACTTTATCACAGGCTAGCAGAAAAAAGTGCTGCTCAGACTGCTCTTCCCAAGTGGGTGTGGATCCTAGAAGTCTGGGGTGCCAGAGCGAGAGGCTGCCTCCCAGCACCTGAGTCCTGTGGTTGGAGGGAACAGGCCATTTCCAGGGCTGTGACTTAAGGTGGAGCTTGCAGGCTTTAGAAACCTCAAGCTCTTAGGGCTTCCCTGGTGGCTTAGTGGGACAGAATCCACCTGCCAAGCTGGAGACTCAGGTTCAATCCCTGGGTTGGAAAGATCCCCTGGAGGAGGGCATGGCAACCCAATCCAGTATTCTTGCCTGGAGAATCCCATGGACAGAGAAGCCTGGTGGGCTACAGGCCCTGAGGTCGCAAAGAGTCAGACATGACTGAGTGGCTGAGCATGCATGCACGCAGAGCCTTTGTAATGCAATTATAGATGGTAGACTTATTCCTATAAGACAGAATCAGACCCACTGGCTTGTGGGACCAGGGCCAAGACTGTGTCTAACTGTTTCAAGGTTAGAAATCAAGACAGGCCCATGGCCGGAACGACGGTCTGCCCTGGCCGAGGGGTGGCCCCTCTCAGATCTTCTTGGCGACCTGCAGGGGGCTGGGGCCTCGCTCTCCAGGCCCCCTCTGGCTGCCTGCATGGCCGTCAGGGCCTCTGGGGCAGAGTCGGTGGGAGCTGGGCCCGTGCCTGCGTGGGACTGGACACGTCTGACCCAGGAAGGACTGACTCATCCGGCGCCTCCTGGAGCCAGGGGGCCACTCCCCTTCTGCTCATGTCACTCTTCTGATGAAGGAACTTCCAGAGAGTTCTAAGTGGCTTTCAAGCAACACACCTGCAGAGCTAGGGGCTGGGAGGGAACTTCGTTCTGTGGGGAAGAAGGCTGCGCAGACACCGGGTTCAGGGGGCCTCTGGCTCCCGGGGCAGCGGCCGCCTTTCCTGGGCTCCCCGCGCTTCCCCGCCCCCAACACACACTCGGCTCACAGCCCAGACCTGGTTCGGCCTGTCCCACGTCTCTCTCCCAACAGCTCTTTTGCTCAGTAAATTACTGAACTTCCAAAAAAGTTTTTTTTTTTTTCTTAGAAGACCAACAAAACAAAACCACGCGAAGCAAAACCAGAACACACAAGCTGTTGGTGGTGGGATGAGGCACCCTCCAAGCAACGGGACCTGGGGGCGAACCTCTTCAGCCCTCTTTGGGCCAAGGCCTGAATTTCTCGAAAACTGTTTCATTACTTGGTAATCGTACCGAAGGACACTTTATTCCAGTGGTGACTTGTCATTTTGTAGTGTATTCTGCTCAGACCTAGTGTTACAAATGCACTGTTATATTTTCGTCCAAACGATGCTGTGTCTTCACCTGAGGGAAACCACACCAACCCCATTAAAGGACGTTCTGGACGAGGGTCAATGCACCTCTGCTTGCTACTTTCAGTGGCTCAATTCACGGTTGGCCGAGGACCCCCGCAGAGAGGAACGGCAGCCCCTGCGGGGGGGGGGGGGGGGGTGGTGGTGGGGGCGGGGAGGCAGCTGAGGCAGACTGCATCCCCTTCCCGGCGGGGCCCTCGACACCCTTCACCACAGCTGCTTCTGGATCATTTAAAGCCCAGCTGTTTAGATAGCGCTGATCTCACAGAACATGGAGTCTCCTTTTGCAATTTTTTTTTTAAAACCACTGAAGGTCACTCAGCTAGTTTCATAGCAATTTTAACTCTATTATCAGATGGTCTGATGCTGAGCGTCTTAGGCAGCTTAGGCTGCTCTAACTACATACCATAGACTGGGTGGGTTAAACGACAGGCATTTATTTCAAACAGTTCTGGAAGCTGGAAGGCTGAGATCAGGGTGGCAACTGAGTTCTGGTGAGATCTCACATAGGACACACACACACAGAGGATGGGAGAGAGAGAGGAGAGAGGGAGAAGAGGGGAGAGAGAGAGAGAAGTAGTAGAAAAAGAAGAAATAGAGGGGAGGAGAGAGAAGTGAGAGAGAGACAGAAGAGATGGAGAGAGACAAAGGGAGAGAGAGAGACAGACAGAGCCCTCTGGTCTCCTGATCTTTTCCTCTTTGATAAGGACTCTAATCCCAACATGGCAGGGGGTGGGAAAGCTACCCTCCTGATCTCATCCAAACCCGATTACCCCCCAAAGGTCCCACCTGCAAATGCTATCACAATGGGGGTTAGGATGTCAATATATGAATTCTGGGGATGAAACAAACATTGAGTCTGTAACATCAAGACAGTCTTCATTTTAGTCTACCACATGGCTGAATACACACTCACCTAATATCCTGTGAGGAGAAGGAAATGGCAACCTATTCCAATATTCTCGCTTGGCAAATCCCATGGACGCAGGAACCGGGTAGGCTACAGTCTATGAGGTCACAAAGAGTTGGACGTGACTGAGTACACATGCATACACACAAAATATCCTTTGACTATTAACTTCTAACTGTATAGTGTAATTTTGAAAACGCCACAATAATTCTTTGAATTATAAGTGTAATATAAGTACATACCTATAGTAGCCAACAGGAAAAAATTAAATAAAATAAAACCTACCCACCGACTGTAGACCAACAGTTGCGTTTATTTTCTTTTGAATGCATATGTGAGTATAAATGGGCTTCCCAGGTGGCGCTAGTGGTAAAGAACCCGCCTGCCAATGCAGGAGATGTAAGAGATCTGGGTTCCATCTCTGGGAAGATCCCCTGGAGGATGAAATGGCAACCCACTCCAGTGTTCTTGCCTGGGAAATCCCATGGACAGAGGCACCTGGCAGACTACAGTCCATAGGGTCTTAAAGAGTTAGACACAACTGAAGTGACTTAGCACATAGTGAGTATACATATACACAGATACACATCCATAAAAAAGCATTTTAAAAACAAAATTTGATTCGCACTACAGAGTGTTTTTAAATTTATTTCTTCACTTGCATTAAATAGTGAGTCTTTCCCCTTGTCTTAAAAGTTATTTTTTACTTCTTTACTTTTTAATATTGTGACTATTTGGATCATGAATTATATGCATTTACAACTTGTATTATTTGGAAAATCTATCTATCTACTTTTAATCCTCTCAGTTTTTAACTTCAGATTTTTCAAATGCATTTAGACAACTGTTCTTTTTCTAATTATCAAGACAGAAATACTGTCTTCTTGGTTCTATCCATGTTAGATAACGAATTTAGCACATATTCTCTTTCACTGTCCCTTTCTTCATGACAGAGCCTTAGTTTTGAGAAGTGGACTATGCTGTGACTATTGTTATTTTAAAAAATGGATATATGAACATAGGAAGTGGAAACCATGTATAAACATGGTTTATACATGTAAACCATGCATTTTGTCACAAAAGATTTAAGTTGGCAATTTTTCTACATTATACTAATTGTTTCCACAAGGTAGTAATGCAGAAGATTGGCTTGGATCCAGGATCCTAACATCTTCAATCAGCCCCCATGTTCTCATAGATTCTCAAGGGAACTGTCCATAGTATTGCTCTAAAGCTTTAGATTCCAATACCCGTGAAGAATCTTGGCTCCAGGCTAGACCACATGGAGCTTGGGCCCTATTTGTCCTTTTCCCCTATGGCCGTGTCCAGCACAGTCCTCCTTGGTTCTGAGTCCAGGCCAGCACCACAGAAAGATGAATCCTTTGGGATGTGCATTAGAGGAGGAATTTTTCTCCCTAACACCTAGGGCTCTTGATCTCTGCCAACCACCTCAAGCCTGTTTCTTTTCTCCTGGGCCCTATAGTTGTTTCTAAGCAAGATGTATGAATCTAAGCAGAGATTCACAAACCATGTGAGGCATCACATTGTTGCACTGTGAGCCTGTGATTGATTTTTTTTAATTGGAATATAGTTGCTTTACAGTGTTGTGTTAGCTTCTGCTATACAATGAAGTGAATCAGCATTGTGTATACGTGTCTCCCTTCCCTCTTGGACCTTTGCAACAACTGTAGATATGTCTTGAAAGGGTGCTGTCCAATGGAGGAATCACTGAGCAAAGCAGGTCATGTCATGGGCTATGCAGTAAGGCTCTGTGCTGGAAATGAGAGGCTCGAATGGTAACACCTTGTCGAGTTGGTACCCAAAGAGATGCAGTGGAGCATGCAGGACTTTGCCTTCTGACAGTGTGGTCGTTGTTGTGAAGAGGGTTATTTTCAACAGTGGCACAGTATTGAAGTGTGACCATGTGACGAGCACAATAGGCAGACTCTTTGAAAGAGCGTGGGACGTGTTTCTCTAGGAGTGTTTGTGCTCTAATTATTCCTGGCTTGTCTAGTGTTGGTGTTTTTGGAGTGCCAGAAATGATAGCATTCAAAAAATGTGTCACAGGAACAACAAAGTTGAGAACTGCTGATCTGGAACCTCTCTACTGTCACTAGTCAGCGACCATTGCCAAGATTTCTTATCGTCTGGAGAAAGGGATACAAAACAACCACCCAAAAGAGAAAGAAACAACAGATATTTTATGGTTTCGGCTTTGCCGGCATCCCAGTCAATCCATGATGGTTGTTCTGGTTCAGCCACCTTTAAACTCCACGCGCAGAGCTCTCCCATCAATAAGTCAGTTGTGACACTCAAATTTCCATATTTTGGAAAAACATTCATTCATTCATCATGCAAATTGCCTTCTCTTTTAGAGTTCATGATGCGTGCTAAGGCACTTCAGTTGTGTCTGACTGACTCTTTGCAACCCCATGGACTGGAGCCCGCCAGGCTCCCCTGTCCATGGGACTCTACAGGCGAGAGTACTGGAGTAGGTTGCCATTTCCTCCTCCAGGGGATCTTCCTGACCCAGGGCTGGAACCTGAGTCTCCTGCATCTCCTGCATTGCAGGCAGATTCTTAACCAGCTGAGCCATAGGGGAAAGAAATGATAAACAAGGACATTTCCTAGGAGCCTTTCCTTTTATTCACCTCCTCAGATACGTACCACTTCCCAGTTTATTTCTTCTAACTCCATTAATGCCTGTGTTCTTGTTTCCACAATCTTCAATCGATAGTGGGCTCTTTGTAAGGACACAGATTTAACTCCTTTGTGAGTGCTCCATGATCGTCGTGACCTTGTGTTTCCCAGCTCCAGACTTTCTATTTATTTCTGTTTATTTCCAGACCAGCAAACATACAAGGTCTTCTTATCACTGTTTTTGCTTTTTATATGTTTTTTTAAAAAATATGTATTTATTTCTCTACACCGGGTCTTAGATGCATGACGTCGGATCTTTCACCACTAGTTGTAGTGCATGGGCTTAGTTGGTCTGTGGCATGTGGGATCTTGGTTCCCCAACCAAGGATCAAACCCATGTCCCCTGCATTGGAAGGCAGATTTTTAACCACTGGGCAACCAGGGAACTCCCTCTTTATGTCTTAAGTGCATGTCCCCGAGGGCCCAGTGAGAGGTGACATATTAATATCTTCTGCCATACTTGCCAAAACCTTGCCTTTCTTAAAGTTCCAGGCCCTGCCTAAGGCTGCTATTCTGATGCTTCTTACCTGCAGAAGGGTCTGGCTCATGTTTCCTTTAGTTACATGCCATCCTCTTAGTTCCTTTTCAGGGACCGATGGTAGAGAAAGAGAGGACCTAGACTTAGCCACCCACTGGTGTCAGACATTTTTCAGGTTAAAGAAAGCCTGTCCAGTGAAACTCCGGACCCTGACAGGCAAGCCTAACTAGTTCCATGAGACTGGTCCGTGCTAACCTCATGAAGAAGGTACTCACAGGCCCTGTAGCTGGACCTCCTTGGGCTCTAGTTGTGTAGAATAGATAAGCCATAAATTGTGCTTCTCAATTATTTCCATAGGTCAGAGAGTCAATGAAAATTCCCTTTCAATTCTTAGTTTTAGAATCTGAACTGAGACTTCCTTGGCCCTCGTGATGAGTCTTCATGGTAATTTGGCCTGTCTCTAGTAAAAGTAATTAAGACATTTACCCAAGATATGTGGTCTCTTTAACTATTTACATTATGTAAAAAAAAAAAAAAGCTTATCTAGATAACTGTTTCTTTGCTGGTGTCTTTCTGAGAGTATAGAAAATTACTGTCTGATTGTCTTAGTTTCCAATGCTTTTGTGATTTAGTGCTTTTTTTTTTTTTTAACTTAGACAACTTGTGAGCAGGAAAGGAAAGTCAAGAACTGTGAGCCACCTGCCAGAATAATCTGACATCTGGTCTCATTGCTTTCAAGCTCCTGTACTTCAAAGCACTCTAAAAAGTTGTTAAATGGGTCTTTGACAGGCATTAAAACAACCAAGAGATCCTTAATACATGTGACTCAGTTGCAAATAGAATAAAACAATCCTTTTCAACATCAGGTTATTTTTTCCATAGCCAGGGAATCTGGGAAATAGCTGTGAAACTCATTTTTGAAGTAGTTTGATAATTCCTCCATCAAGGGAAATAAAGTGAATGAACAAATAATAACCAGCTGCATTTAAAACCCTACTTTCCTTAAAAATTTCTCAAGAGACGACTCTCTTCTTCAGTCCTGAATCTAAGATAATTCCTGCACTAAAGTGAAGATGAGATCTATTCAGATCATTAGTACAAGTAATTTCTCATCAAAGTATGGCAGCCTATTTTCAGTTATCAATTGGTGAAGGGAAATGAAGTCAGTGAAATAGCAACAATTGAAAAAAAAAAAAAAGAAATAGCAACAATTGAGACATCTGTTATAAACAAAAGTTGTAACCTCCTTTCACAATTATCTTAAAAATTGTATATTGCTTTAAATTGAATCCTTCTTCCATTTCCCCCTCTTCTTTTCCATCTGCTAAGAGGCAGTGAAATAGACCAAATGAAAACAGCAGAAATGAGAACCAAGGGAATAAGGTGATAAATCTGTTTCTTTTGCATTCTTTAGAATGCATACCAGTTCTTGGCAGAGTAGATGCTCAATGTATATTTGTCAAATTAAGTATATAATCTGAATATTCAGAATAAGAATTTGGATATTTTAATATAATTTACAATAGTTCAAAAAATGAAATACCTAGATATAAATCTAAGAAAATGTACAAACTCTGTATGCTGAAGCTGACAAAACATGATGAAAGAAATCAAACAGCTAAATAAATAGTGTTTGAATAAGAAACATACTATGTTCATGAATTGGAAGACTCTGTCTAGTAAGGATGTCAGCTGCCTCATCTGTTCTATAGATTTAATGCCACACCAATCAAAATCTCAGCAAGATGTTTTGTAGATATAGACAAGCTGATTCTAAAGTTTATAGGCAAAGGTAATAGAACTAGAATAGCTAAAACAATTTTGAAAAAGAAGAATGAAGTTAGAGAAATCTCATAACCATATTTGAAGACTTCCTATAGAGTGACAATAATCTAGGCTATGTGGTATTTGGTGAAGGAATAGACACATAGACCAGTGGAATAGAATAGAGACCCTAGAAATAGACCTACACAAATATGACTTGTTTTTGACAAAAATATGAAAGTAATTCAGTGGAGGAAGGATAGTCTTTTCAACAAATGGTATTGGAACTCTTTGTCATTCATACACACACACACACACACACACACACACACACACACACACACACACACACACACACACACACACACACACTCCCCAAAGAAACTTAACCTTGACTTGACATCAAAATTAATTCAACTGGATCATACATGTAAATATAAAATGTGAAACCATAAAGCAGTCACAAGAAAGCATAGGACCACAGGGTCTCCTTATCCCAGTTGTTTTAGGGATAAAGAAGGAAGTATTTTCTTTCAAATAACCTTGTTGCCATGCTCAGGCTATCCAGAGAACGGCAGCCTCCCACTTGGGGCTTGCCTTAGGGCAGGGCAGGGAGAGTCAAACTAGGAGAATTCCCCTTCTACTACATTCTGCATCCCACAAGGGGCCCCTTTCCCCAGTATTCTGGTTAGAAAGAGAGAGTCTTTCTTGAAACATTTTCTATCTACACTTGCTGTGCAGTCCCTGGATTTGGATTGCCCAAAAGTCTGAGCTGGGCGATGTGGAATGGAAAAAGTCAGGAAATTGACTGCCATTTGGGTTGTTCTTCAGGATTTGATTTCCCTTCCAAATATGCCTGGTCTTATTTAATCAATGCTTGTCAGAGTCCCAGGATGTTTGCATTATGCATCCTGTGCAAGGACTTTCATTGTAATTTGTGAGAACAACGGAATAGAATGCGCTTAATTCCATCTCAGTGCAGCTGAAACCGGGAATTCTGCTTAACTTTTTTTTTTCAAACCAAAAAAGTCCATTTTCTTTTGCTGGTGATTGGTTTGAAGTGGGAACGGTGCTGATTTCTGGCCAATGAGACAGTAGGAAGCGTCTGCTTGGAGCTTCTGGGAGAGAGATTTCTCCCTGATAAAGAGAGAGAGCCCTGGGGAAATGCCGCTCTTCCTACCATTGGATACTGTTGCATAGGACATGATGCTTGGAATTGTGGCTGCCATCTTACACCCTGAAAGAAAAGCCAAAAGATTCTACAGAACTTAAATTGGAACTTGGACTTCACTGAGGGGCAAACTAGCCAAACAACCTACTTTTAGACTTCTGCTTTTATGGGAATCATGAATTCCTAATATGAAGCCATTTTCAATGAGGTGCTTTTAAAACTATGGCCCAAGGCATTCCAAATGATAAACTAGATTATTCCATTTTTCTAATTTAGGGATTCAGCCATCCACAAGAATAACTGTGATAGAATTAATGAATATCTCTCAACAATCTTTAAATTATATTTTAAAAGTCTTTTTGAGTTGGTAGTTTGCTAATTAAGAGATTTAACAAACGGGAAAAGATTGATGTTGTGATATTTTAGAATTATAAAACTAAGAAAAATGAGTATACAGCCTCAAAAGAAATGTGGATTGTGATAAAACTATTCTTGGTTCTTTTGTGGACCTTGAAATATTGTAATTCTATTCTTCATGTTCCTTTATTCATTATTTAAAAATGTTAGTAGGATATGTATTGTGTGCTAGAAATTTGTTCTAGATACTTGGAGTTTTAAGATGAGCCAGAAGTGATTGTTATTTTTCCATGGCTTACAGTCCAGTAGGGGATAGACATATAAAGAAATGCAGAGTGATACAGACAAATAATATGTGGATACATATTATTTAGGAATATAAAAGAAGGAAAGAGCTACTTTGAGGTATAGTTTTTCTATTCTATGACAATGTATTTATTTTTGTCATACGTTTGAGTAGAATACTCATCTCTTTTGGTTCTAGATTACTGGATAGTGTGATATACTTTGGGCTTCCCAGGTGGCGCTAGAGGTAAAGAACTTGCCCTCCAATGCAGGCTAGACGTAAAAGATGTGGGTTTGATTCCTGGGTCAGGAAGATCCCCTGGAGAGGGAAATGGCCACCACTCCAGCATTCCTGTCTGGAGAATCCCATGGACAGAGGAGCCTGGCAGGCTGCAGTCCATATATCGCACAGAACTGGACACGGATGAAGCGACTTAGCATGCACACACAGACATAATATGCTTCATTTTCATCATGTGAGACTTTAAAAGAAATGTTTTTTCTTGTATATTTCTTGTATTTTGGCCCCTATATTGTTTACTTTCTTGCAGAAGGTTTGGATTGTTAACTCAAAGCTTGCCAGCCCCAAATTCAAATTCTTTTCAATGTAGCTCACATTAGCATATTTTGAACCATTTTACAACTTGTCTGCTTTGCATACCCTGCAAACTGCACCCAACATCTGCTAGCCATAGATAAAGCAAACCACCACAGCTCTAAAAGACCCCAAATTACTGCTGCTCTTTGGGGCTCTCTGACTCAGAAATCCCCACTCT
Source organism: Cervus elaphus (assembly GCF_910594005.1). Classification (NCBI taxonomy): domain Eukaryota; kingdom Metazoa; phylum Chordata; class Mammalia; order Artiodactyla; family Cervidae; genus Cervus; species Cervus elaphus. The sequence continues at coordinate 34,613,518 of NC_057846.1, forward strand.
CTGCTGAGACATCACGTCACCATGAATCTGCCCACATGGAGTCCTCTCTCCCTTGGGATTTCCCATGCTCCCTTCCCCTTCTGGTAAGTGACCACCCCCACCCCCCCAACACACACACACACACACACACACACACACACACACACACACTGTTTTTGGAAGGTTTCCTGCTCAGAGACACTCCCCCTCTCCTGCAAGCCTGTCCAAGTACCACCCAATAAAGCTTGTGCTGTGCAAGACTGCCAGCTTGTGGTCCTATCTTTGCCTGATCAGCCCTGAAACCCTCAAACTCATCACATTTCTCTGCTGTTAGTTTTGCTTTAGTGTTCATTTTTTGAAAGTGTTTTCTTTGGAATCCTTGTATGTCTGCTATGTGAATTCTCTCACACTTCCTTCAGTGTCTGTCCAGATCTTTCCTTCTCTGTTGTCCTTCCATGACCTTTCATCTGACATTGCAATTTTGCCTCCAATCTCATCTCATCTCATCTGTAGGTAGCATAATTTTTCTCACTGGAAGCTTTTAGGTTCTGCTCTTTATCTGTGGAGTTCTGAAATACACATTTTTTTTTTCATGCAGAAGAATGTGCTTAGTTGCTCAGTTGTGTCCAACTGTTTGCAATCCCATGGACTGTAGCCCATCAGGCTCCTCTGTCCATGGGGATTGTCCAGGCAAGAATACTGGGGTGTGTTGCCATGCCCTCCTCCAGGGGATCTTCCCAACCCAGGGGTTGAACCCAGGTCTCCTGCATTGCTGGCGGATTCTTTACCATCTGAGCCACCAAGGAAGCGGAAGAATGTCAAATAGTTTATTCAGATATTCCACTCTTGAGGTAATGGAACATAGATTTCTACTCCTTAAATTTGGGTGACACATCCTTACAAAGAGTCCAGTAGAAAGGGGGAAAATAGAATAACATAAATTTACAGTGGAGAAACCTGACAAACTTCACTTCAGCCAGGTGATCAAGATTAACATTAACAGTTACAAGTAAGATTGATTATGTACCCTTGATATGAGGACTTCCCTCTAGCTCAAATGGTAAAGAATCTACTTGCAGTGCAGAGGACCAGGGTTCGATCCCTGGGTCGGGAAGATCCTCTGGAGAAGGGAATGGCAATCCACTCTAGTATTCTTGCCTGGAGAATCCCACGTACAGAGAAGCCTGGTAGGCTACAGTCCATGGGGTTGCAAAGAGTTGGACATGACTGAATGAATAACACACACGCACCCCCCCTTGATATGGAGTTTCCGGGATGTCTCAGTGATAAAGAACCTGTCTGCCAATGCAGGAGATGTGGGTGCAATCCCTGGATCAGGAAGATCCTCTGGAGAAAGGAACGGCAACCCATTCCAGTTTTCTTGCCTGCGAAATCCCATGGACAGAAGAACCTGGCAGGCTACAGTCCATGGCGTTGCAAAAGAGTTGGACACGACTAACAACTGAGCATGCATGCACACACCCTTGATATGATGTGATAAAACAGCACTTTACTTCCTCCCCAATCCCATGAGCCTAGTCTAACATAAGGAAAACATTAGATAAATAGCAACTGAGGGACGTGTTTGACCTGTACATCTTTCATAGATGGAAGTCTTGTTCTTTCTTTCTGTCTGGTACTGAGGAAGCATTTCTGAAGATTTGGGTATTTTTTTAGTTCTGGAAGTTCTTCTATATGCATACACCCACAACAATATAATACACACAGATACACACATATACACACACATATATATATGGCACTCTGCATGAGTGTAAATATAATATATACCCCCATGTGTGTGCCTAAGAATTTTTGTATGGTGACTGTTAAACAATGCTGGGGTTGGAGTTGTTCATTGACCCTACATGCAATTGAAAATCCAAATATGACTTTACAATCAGCTTGTGTATCTGAGGTCAAAATCTGCAGATTCAGCCAACTATGAATGATGCACTTGGTACTCATTTATTGGGAAAAATAAGTAAGTGGGTCATTGCATAAGTGGACCAATGCAGTTCAAACCTCTGTTGTTCAGGATCAATGGTATTTATTTCCTCCTTGTTATTAGAGCTCTTGTAGATCTGTTTTCCATGCAACTTAAAGCTTATCTCATATTTTCCACCTCTCTTTGGTTGTGTTTATTTTTTAATGCCTTATGGGAGAATTCTTTAGTTCAACATGATTTCAAACTCTCTATTTTGCTATTTTGCCCAACTATCAAGTTTTTAAATATGATTTTTAAAAAATCATTTTTTGGCCAAGCCATTGGACATGTGGGATCTTAGTTCCTTGACCAGGGACTGAACCTGTGCCCCCTGCAGTGGAAGAACAAAGTATTAACCACTAGACCACCAGGGAAGTCTCCAAAATATGATATTTTTAATTTTGAGAATCTCCATTTGTTATATTTTTATAGAAGCTTTTTCTTATTTCTCTGAGGACATTAACTATCCTTATCCTATAACTTTATTTTCCTTTGTGTTTTAGGCAACTTACTGAGTTTGATTCCTCTCTCATGGGTGTTGATTTTCCTCTAACATTCATTGATTCTTGTCTGGTGGCTCCTATTTTTATTTGAGACTCTCTTTTCTTTGCCTGTTGGTGGTTGTGAATACAGAAATCTGTACTCAGATGGTTTAGGGGGTGTTGGGGTGTGTGGCCAGTAAATTGTACGATGCTTTCTTCTTTTTGCACATGTGCTTTTGAAATTGTTCATTTTATTCTCTCATCACTCCTTTTCCTTCCCTGAGAAGTGAAACCTAAAAGCAAAAAAAAAAGGAAAGAAAGAAAGAAAAATTAAGACAATATAATTATATTTTTAATCCTCTCAAAATAGTAGTGTTAGTCACTCAGTTGTGTCCGCTCTTTGCAACACCGTGGACTGTAGCCCTCCAGGCTCCTCTGTCGATGGGATTCTCCAGGCAAGAGTACTGGAGTGGGTTTCTTCAGGGGATCTCCCTGACCCAGGGATCGAACCAAGGTCTCTTGCATTGCAAGCAGATTCTTTGCCATCTGAACTATAGGGAAGCTCCTGAGAGGAGTTGAACTAAGAGGATTCAATGTAGAACTTCGAGATCATTTTACAAATGAGGGGAAAGGGTTTGTGCTACATTGCTCAAGTTGATGCACTTGTAACTTGAAAGTACACAGGAAAAAATGTACTTTCTTTTAGGGTAGATACATTATTCATACTGGGAGGTTGTGTAGTCCAGCATTTCATTTTTAAACTCTATAGGTCTCATTAATGCCAATGATGTTAGGATGCTCTGTTCTAAGCACATGGCAAAATCCAGTCCAGTTATTCCTACAGCAAACATAGTTGCTGACATACTTCTGCCTTCGGTTGCTAAATGAAAAATAACGGAATGATAGAGTCAGGGAAATAAAACAATATATTATAGATACGGCCAGCAGTTTAAAATGATTTTTTTTTTTTTTTGCCTAATTAAGCGTCCCCTTTTCATTATTTTACTCAGGGCCACAACCTTCAGCATGTAAATTTCAGAGTGAAGCTGCAATGGTCCCCTTTACTGGGCATTCATGTGGGGACTGCAGGTTATAATGGGGGTGAGGCAGTGCTGTCTGGCTGAGCCAACCTGGAGTCCTGAGGGCCAAGCCCCCCTCTTCAGAGAGTGGTCCTCACTGCTCTTACTCAGGGACCAAAGCCAGAGACAACTACTTCCTTTCAGTTTTTTTTCTTCCTCTGTTTATGTGGAAGCTCAGCATTCCTTTAGTCTTTGCTTTTTATTTTCAGCCCCAGCGCTTCTACTCAGCCTGCGGTTCTCAATCTTGTTTGCATATTGGAGTCTGTTGGGTTGCTTTAGAAAAAACCAACTTCTAAAGCCTTCGTCCTGCTCTCCGAGATTCTGATTTCTTTTGTTCCGGAAGTGACCTGGGCATTGGGATTTTTTTTAAAGCGACCTGGGCTGTTTCTCATTTACAGCTATGATTACTGACCACAGTGCTAGGAAGTGGCCTCCGGCGGATCTTCCACAGAAGTTTGGAAAAAGTTCTTGGGGTTTATCTTAGGGCAGAAATGATGTTCATCTGCTGCTCACTGAGAAGGGGATATGAAGGAGGCTGCCTATACAGCATTTTATTTATTTTATTTTTGTTTTAATTTTTTTCCTCTGTGCTTATGTAACAAATTCTTTTTGCTTATCTATTTTATTTTTAAAATTTTTTGGCCACGCCACGAGGTACATGGAAGTTTATTAATAGTTCCCTGACCAGGGACCGAACCCGAACCGCCAGGGAAGTCCCTGCCTATACAGCATTTTAGTTCTTTAGTTGAACATCTTATTGTTTGTCCCACAGCCCTTCCTTCCTTTGTATGTGTTGACTTCAACTTAACTTGCAGTATTTAGAATTGTTTTTATGTCCATGAAAGTTAAAGTATTAGTTGCTAAGTCTTGTGTGACTCTCTGTGATCCCATGGACTGTAGCCCGCCAGGCTCCTCTGCCCATGGGATTATCCAGCAAGAATCTCGAGTGGGTTGCCATTCCCTTCTCCAGGGGATCTTCTTGACCCAGGGATCAAACCCCGGTCTCCCGCATTGCAGGCAGATTCTTTACCATCTGAGCCACCAGGGAAGCCCATAGTTGTTTTTTCCTTAGTTGTTTTGGATTAAAGTTTCTTTTTCCATCCTTTCTCTATCACTCTGCTATCACTGACATTTTATTTGCCAAGATGACTCAAAATTTCTAGTCCACTGATTAACAATAATGACTTGTTTTTCAGCACTGCTGTAAATTTATTTTTAATTATTTATTCTTGCACGTGATTTCAATGGATTTGAAGAGAAATGGATAGACACATCTGTGCTCCTTCTATTAAATTTGTTCCATCTCCCAGTTTCATTCTCCATTTGTCTTTTCCCCTTAATAGATCTATAAAATGTGGAAAGAGATGTTTTACAGTCTCTCACAGCAATTCTATTTTTGTTTTATATAATTTGATGCTTTTATATGAAGCATAAACGTTCAGGGCTGTTACAAATTTTATGTAGATTTTTCCTTTTATGAATATAAAATGACCCTCTTTGCCATGAAAACATTTTCGCCTTCTATTAAATTCTGTTTGAAATAAAAGGGGACACACTTTCTCTCCTTTTAATTTTGCTTATCTGATAAAGCTTTGCTTATCGGTAAAAAAACATTTCTTGTCAATTTAATATGTTTCTTTAAACAGAAAATGAATAGATGTTCAAAATCTTTTCTAATGGGGAGTTGAAATAACTTAAATGGATCGTCATAACTTGTACACTTGGCCCCTGCCTCTGTCATCATGTTTTATATTTTTTTGCTTTCTTCTTTTTCTCCGGGTTTATGTCTTCTATTCTGTATAGTATGCTTTGTTTGCTTTTTCCTTTTCCATTGTTCTGAAAGATAAACATCCCTATAAATTTTTTTTTTCTTTTGGCCTTTAGAAAATATCTAATCTATTATTAATCATTTTCTGTTTTGGTGAGAGTTCTTTTATACATAAATAGAAACTGACTCTAGTTAAATCAGGCAGAAAAGGAATTTTTTTGGGGAAGGATAAGGAACTGTTTGCTGACTTGCTGGGAAGAAGGGCAGGTACACAGGGCCAAGCCATTGGTAGTCCTGGCAGAGGGCGGGCTGCTGCCCAGGAGAAGCTCCCTGGACGTCTCAGCCGCCACCCTGGTCTCTGGGTCCCCTGAACATGCCGCCAGACACTTGCTGTCGCCTGTGCTGGCCTGGGTTCCAGACGCCACAGCTGCCGCCGCCAGATGATCTCTGTAAGGTTTTCTCTGCTTCAGGGCATCGTTTGCCGCACAGGAATGTCCCAGACACATTCACATCTCCTAACTCTGTTATCCACTAAGTAGGGTTGAATTCAACCATCCTGTTGAATTGTCATCTGACTATTAGTGCTTCCTGCACCACCAGGTGAAGAGATTAAAAAAGGTGTTGAAGTCACTGGTAACTGACACTATTTATTTATAAAAGAAATACGTATTTATTTTTAAAAAGCAAATAAGGATGCTCTTTCTCCATAAGGACAGAGGAGGATATTGTGGGACACTTTCCTTCGGTGACACATTCAATGGACAGTTTTAAGTGAATGATTGTTGCTGTTCAGTCGCTGTAGCCCGCCAGGTTCCTCTCTGCTCCACTGTCTCCTGGAGTTTGCTCAGATTCACGTCCGTTGAGTCAGTGATGCTAGTGAATGATTTTCTTGTTGTTCAGTCATATCTGACTCTGCGACTCCATGGGCTGCGGCATGCCAGGCTTCCCATGAGCGCATAATGGGTTAAGCGCAAGTCTCCTGCCTATCACAGAGCTGAAAGATGCCTGAGCCGGCAGGCCTCTGGTCCTTCCTCCTTCTGCAGTGAGGTGTGGTCCTGCTCGCATCACTCGCTATATCCCAGATCTCTGCCTGATATCAGCCCTTCTCTGGTTTCGTCATAATCCCTCCGCAGTGTGTTGTTGTTGTTGTTGTTTTTAATCTTTTGAACAAGCCATGTGGCAAGTAGGATCTTAGTTCTCTGACCAGGAATTGAACCTGTGCCTTCTGCATTGGAAGCATGGAGTCTTAACCACTGGACTGCCAGGGAAGTCTCCTCAGTGTTTTCTAAGTGATGGCTCATGTTAATTATTACTCATAAACGCTACACACCATACACGGATAAAGAGAAAAGGGAAGAAAAGGGAAGTTGCTTAAAATATATTCATAGCAAGGAAGTGTGGCTACAGGTTATGGTTGTTATTTCTTCAGTTGTTCAGACAGCTGTAGATCAGCACCATCCAATAGAATTTTCTGTAACAGTGGAAATGTCCTTTACCAGCCCTGCTCAGTACAGAGCTGCTAGCCACATGTGGTCAGGGATCAGTACAGAAGCTGCTAGCCACATGTGGTCAGGGATCAGTACAGAGCTGCTAGCCACATGTGGTCAGGGAGTACTTGAAATTGGGCTAGTGAAGAGGAGGAACTAGAATTTTAATGGCATTTAATTGTAACTAGTTTGCTGTTCAGTTGCATCTGACTCTTTGTGACCCCACGGACTGCAACACACCAGGCTTCCCTGTCCTTCACCTTTTCCCCGAGTTTGCTCTAAATATAATACATTTAGATTTAAATAACCACATGTGGTTGATGCCTGCAATATTGTACACAACTGTAACTCAAATGATGCTGTTCCCTTTGCCATCAGCTATACTTCAGTGGATTGGGCTCTTTCTCACTCTAATTCTTTGCCCAATTTGAAGATAACCCTGAAATCTGGCTAATCCTGTCTGTTTAAGGCTTCAGTTTCAAATTGTGGTTCTGGAAATGCAGTCCTTAGACTGCAAGGAGATCAAACCAGTCAATCCTAAAGGAAATCAATCCTGAATATTCATTGGAAGGACTGATGCTGATGGCTGAAGCTGAAACTCTAATACTTTGGCCACCTGATGTGAAGAGCTGACTCACTGAAAAAGACCCTGATACTGGGAAAGATTGAGGGCAAGAGGAGAAGGGGGCAACAGAGGATGAGATGGATAGATAGCATCACCAACTCAATAGACATGAATTTGAGCAAACTCTGGGAGATAGTGAAGGACAGGGAAGCCTGGCATGCTGCAGTCCATGGAGTTGCAAAGAGTCAGACATGACCGAACAACAAGAAAATCATTCACTAGCATCACTGACTCGATGGACATGAATCTGAACAAACTCCAGGAGATAGTGGAGGACAGAGGAACCTGGGGCTACAGCAACTGAACGACAACAATCATTCGCTTCAAACTGATCATTGAATGTGTCAGGGAAGGAAGGTATCCCACAATAGTCTCCTCTGTCCTTATGGAGAAACAGCATCCTTATTTGCTTTTTAAAAAAAATATGTATTTCTTTTATAAATAAATAGTGTCAGTTACCAGTGACTTCAACACCTTTTTATGATCTATTCACCCAGTGGTGCAGGAAGCGCCAGCAGCCTGATGACAATTCAACAGGATGGTTATCTATTTCCCTGCAGACAAAACTTCAACCCTACCTAGTGGATAACAGAGTTAGGAGATGTGAATGTGTGAAATTTTTTAAAGTATATTATCAGGTGTAATTCTTAGAGGTATCATACCGCCTTCCACCCATTAGGAAGAAACAGAAAATTCCCGGTATTCTTAAAGCCTTCAGTCTAACCTGGCAAAGTATGTCTCTTGGCTGGAGTGACTCAGGCTTCCACCGCTCAGGACAATGTTCTGTAAGTCCGGCTGCTTTCAGAGGATGGGATTCATGATAGAACCAGTGGTTGTCTTATTGCTTTTTCCCCCCTTCACTCTCAAGTGTGTTCCTTGGTCAGAAACAATGTCGTTTGGGACATGATGCCTGCATGTGGAGCATTCAGCGATGATGGTATTTGTGGAAGTATGGTAAGAGAAGAAAACAAATCCAAGTAATAAGTGATGTCAACTGTTACCTTTACCAGGAAGGACAGTCTCTACTATAGTCAGCCTTGTACTAGGCAGCTTTCTTTCAATAAGGAACTCCTATGAAGCATGTCAGTGTAAAGGTCAGGTTATCTCATGCTCAAGCCCTGACCTCCGTATTTTCATCTAGAATCTTGATGCTTTTTGGGGAGGGGAGAGGGTTGTTTTTGCTGTGTCTCAAGTCCTAATCTCTGTGCTCTGAGCTTGACAACAGAGCTCTGTTTTGCTCTTCAGAGATTTGCCAATTATGTTTTTGTCTCCTTCTGCATACTGCTTCAGTATTGGGGTATGTTTTGGGGTAAAAACGCTGCCATGCACTTGAAACTTGCCAATTCTCCACCAGAATCTCTTCAGATTTCTTTCTTTCCCTGAAGCAGCCCCCTTCCAGCTGTGGCTCTGGGCTTTGCCTAGATTCTCAGCTTCTTGGCCGTATTCAAATTCATCAATACACTCAAGTAAGAGCAACTGCAGAAGCCAGCTCACCTCTCTGTCCCTTCCCTTCTGAAGTATTAGTTCATTTACTTCTTGTTGCCTCAGCAACTCTCTTCTGCTTTTGAAAAGATAATTTTGTATTCCATCTGGCTTTTCTAATTCTAGGTTGGAGCACTGGTCTTTGGACAACCATTGGAAGTGAAAGTCTTTTTGCACAGTACACATTTTAGAATAGCTCTCTGTTTATTCATGCATGAGTTGCAATGTAGCCACTTTCAGAATTTAGGGGACATAATATTTTCCTTGAAACTGTAAATGAAATATAATTTCTTTGCCTTCTTGACATTTAGAGTTTGATGAGAGTCTGATTTTTATTCTTTTTGTGGGTAAACCCATTTAAAAAATGTCTGCTGTTTAAAAGTTTATTGCTTATCTGTCTTAATGAAAATAATATATGTTTTTTCCAGGACATCTCTTTATGTGGGTCTCTTTCCAATGATTTTGAACATTGTGTGGTAAGCCCTTTTCATGAGGCTCCGTGGTTAGTTTTGAGAATAATCTTTCAATTCTGCTTTAGATATTTGCTGCCTCTCTAGTTGTTATGGTGTCTTCCTAAAAACCGTGGCAACTCATATGTTAAATCTCTATTTCCTTTGCTGTCTTTAAAAAACATTTATTTATTTGGCTCTGCCGGTTCTTCATTTCTGCATGTGGGATACTTAGTTGCTGTATGTGAGATCTAGTTCCCTGACCAGGGATCGGACCTGGGTCCCCTGCTTTGGGAATGCAGAGTCTTAACCACTGGACCATCAGGGAAGTCCATTTGTTTCCTTTATTTTTATCTACTAACTTTTCCATCAACTTTTTTGGGTCACTTTGGATCTTTGTACTATATTCTGAAAATTGTATCAAATTATTTTGTATCTGCTTGATTAGATTTTCCAGGTTTAATCTTATGCTTCATTGAGTCAATTTGCATTTAAGTCCTAATATTGTGATTTGGGACTTCTCCAGTGGCTCAATAGTAAAGAACACACCTGCAAATGCAGAAGACTGTGTTCGATCCCTGGGTTGGGAAGAACTGGACGAGGAAATGGCAACCCACTCCAGTATTCTTGCCTGGGAAATCCCATGGACCGAGGAGCCTGGTGGGCTACAGTCCATGGGGTTGCAAAGAGTCAGACATGACTTAGGACTAAGCACTCACTCACACATTGTGATTTTTCTCTCTCTTAACATCTTCCTGCTTTGTATCTCTTTCTCTATTTTCTGCTCATATTTATCTTTTATCCTCAGTTTTCCCCTTGTTTTGACTTTCTGCTGCTATTGCATAGAAATCATATATTCTAGTAAGTATGACAAAATTAAAGGTTTTTTTTCTCTTTTCTTGCCTGGTTACTCTTTTTAGGGCTTCGCTCATGGGCTCAGATGGTAAAGAATCCACCTGCAATGCAGGAGACCTGTGTTCGATCCCTAGGTTGGGAAGATCCCTTGGAGAAGGCTACCTACTCCAGTATTCTGGCCTGGAGAATATATATACAGTCTATGGGGTCGCAAAGAGTTGGACACGACTGAGCAACTTTCACTTTCACTTTACTATTTTTTAAAGGCTGTGCTTGCACTTTCTGACTGGATTGATAAGAATGACAGCTGAAATTTACTGAGCTCTTGTTACATGTAGGGTACTTTTCCAACCACCATATAGGCATTGAATCATTTAATCCTCCAAATAAGCCAATGGAGTAGATACTCCTGTTCCCCCTTTCATAGACGAGGGACAGAAGCTTTCCCACCATCACGTTACCAGTAAGTGTGGTGTCAGGAGTTGAATGTAGGCTGCCTGTTTGCAACAGCTGGGCTGTTAACCACAGCACTATGCTCCTCAACACTCACTGTGATCCATTTACTATACTGTGAGTATATTTTTATGCCTTAAAATGTCCTCTTACAACAGTATTACCAAGTGTCCCAACATGTTCAATCTGAATATCCTGCTATATTTAATCAACATCTTTTTGGGGAATTTGTTTCTAATTTTTCATTTAAATAATGACTTGCCATGTACATATATTATTTTTAGAGACTCTCTCTATTTCTTTAAAAAAATTTCTAGAGCCAGAGAATCTGGAACCAATGGTTAGTGCATTTTAAGATTAAGTTGAATAGGACAAAGTTGCCCTCCAGAAAACATGTATCCATTTATACTTCTACCAGGAGTATATCTTCCTTGGTATTTTAGTACAAAATTTGGGAAGCACTGCCATTTAAATAGAAATCCCTTTTATTAATTTTTAGTACAAATTTTTTCTGTCTTGTAACACTTAATTTCTTAAGGTGATCTGTTCTTACCTTTTTCCTCCCTTGGATAGTATCTATCAGAATTCTGTATTTTTAACATATATTTTGAGTTTTAAAGGATTAGTCTATAAACCTGTCATAGACTTAACGTTTTTTCACCTGAGACCTTGACACCTCACCAAACTTTTCATTTGACAGGGCCTTTAATGAATGAGATAATTAACTTAGATATTGTGGATGAAAATGCTATTTTGAGAATAGAGAGTTTAAAAAAGGGTTTTGAGTTGGGATCACTTAATTTGACAATTTACTTAGATCTTATTAACTAGTTTTCTGTTTTCTTATTTTTATTAAACATAAATGTCACAATGACATTTAAACTCATGTTCATAAAGAAAAGCCATTTAATAAGTCCAATAGAGCCTGTAGGACTTCCCTGTGGCTCAGATGGTAAGGAATCCACCTGCAATTCAGGAGACCTGGGTTCAATCCCTGGATCAGGAAGATCCCCTGGAGGAGGGTGTGGCAACCCACTCCAGTATTCTTGCCTGGAGAATCCCCATGGACAGAGGAGCCTGGCGGCTACAGTCCATGGGGTCACAAAGAATTGGACCCCATTGAGTGACTAAACACACTTAGATATAGTGTGTATCATTATTAAGGGTAATGGTTTCACTTAAGAGATTAAAAAAATTTTTTTTTAAAGAATATTTTAAAATCTGTTTACTTTGGCTGCACCAGGTCTTTGGTGTGGTACGCTGTCTTTCTCTAGTTGCGGTGAGCGGGGTGTACTCTCTGGTTGCAGTGAATGGGCTTCTCGCTGTGCTGGCTTCTCTTGTTGTAGACCATGGGCTTAGGGCGCAAAGGCTTCAATTGTTCCAGCGTGCAGTCTCAGTTGCCCCATGGCCTGTGAGAGTTTTGCTGGATCAGGGATCGAGCCCGTGTCCCTTGCATTGGCAGGTGATTCTTAGCCACTGGACCACCAGGGAAGTCCTAACTTAAATGATTTATTATTAACATTCATTCTATTTTCACAGACATATTTACCATGTGAGGAAACTTCTCTTTCATACCTGGAGTGAGGTTGGCTCCGTGAATAGTTTTAAAAACAAATACCTGTGATCACAGTATTGGCTCTTACTTACACTAACAATTCCCCCCTCCTGACTATTTATGGATTACTTAAACAGTGTTATCATCTTGATGATCAACAGTTAGAAAGCAAGGTCTAGGGTGAAGTACAGCCAACATAAATGAAGGTGACTACAGAGTTGATATTGACTTTGCCTTTTTCCTTCCCTGACTTTTTAGATTGTTTTCTGCACTTTTCTCACATCTCTTCTCCGGATTTATCTGAGGCACTTTTTCTGGCTCTAGGCCTCTCACTGTTTTGAAACATGAAAGGAAACATCAAAGACTTCCCTCATGTGAGTTTCGGATCTAACTCTACATTGACAGTATCGAGGGGCTCAATGTCATACCCAGCCTGTGAGTTCAGCTCAGCAGTGCCCTTCATTTGTCTGTACCGATCATAACATCTCATCCCTGCTTGAATCTTAGGTGATCGTTACTGAGTGACTGTAGATTCATCTTTGGAGTCAGGAAATCCCATTAAGTATCTTTTCTTGGGGCATTTTAAATTCATTTTAATTTATTTATTTATTAGCTGTGCCATACAGCATGCAGGATCTTAGTTCCCCAACCAGGGATGTAACCAGTACTTCTGCAGTGGAAGCCCCGATTCTTAACCACTGATTGTTGTTGTTTGGTTGCTAATTTGTGTCCAACTCTTTGTGACCCGCCTCTACCCCCCCACCCCACCCCAGCAGACTGCAGCACTCCAGGCTTCCCTGTCCTTCACCGTCTCCTGGAGTTTGCTCAAATTCACATCCACTGAGTTGGTGATGCCATCCAACAATCTCATTCCCTCTCACCCCCTTCTCCTGCCTTCAATCTTTCCCAGCATCAGGGCCTTTTACAATGAGTCAGCTCATTGGTCCCAGTGGACCACCAGGGAAGTTCCTGTTGGTGCAGATTGTTCTGTTACTTGTAAATATTCTGAACAAGCACACTTTTCTGGGTATAAAATGCTTAGGAAGGTAGATCATACTGGGAAAATTGAAATAAATAATAGAAAGATCGAGCCAAATTGTCCTATTGCTCTATAAAGTTATATCTCAGGTTATTTTCTTCTTAAGGTTAAGAAGTAAGCTTATCAAAATATCTCTCAGTGTCCCAAATTGATAGACTTTAAACATTGATATACCATAGCCAAATATCTAGATTCAGAAAGTGTTGCTTACGTCATGGCCAAATCAACTATTATTTATGTGTATTTAATGTTTTTAGAGAAAAGTGCTGTAATAATTTGCCTTGTAAACATTGATTTTAACCTGGCCAAGTCCTGATATCTATACAAGATAGGTCTAAATTTTAAAAAAAGACAAAACAAACCAAGAGGGCTTTATGTTTGAACTCCCTCATTTCAGTTCAGTTCAGTTCAGTCGCTCAGTCGTGTCCAACTCTTTGCGACCCCATGGACCGCAACATGCCAGGCCTCCCTGTCCATCACCAACTCCCAGAGTTTACTCAAACTCGTATCCATTGAGTCGGTGATGCCATCCAACCATCTCATCCTCTGTTGTTCCCTTCTCCTCCCGCCTTCAATCTTTCCCAGCATCAGGGTCTTTTCAAATGAGTCAGCTCTTTGAATTAGGTGGCCAAAGTATTGGAGTTTCAGCTTCAGCATCAGTCCTTCCAATGAATAGTCAGGACTGATTCCCTTTAGGATTGACTGGTTGGATCTCCTTGCTGTCCGAGGGACTCTGAAGAGTCTTCTCCAACACCACAGTTCTAAAGCATCAATTCTTTGGCACTCAGTATTCCCTTGTAATGATGTTTATGTAGTGTCCTGCATGCAAGATCTTTAGTTGCAGCCTACAAAATGTTTTAGGATGTTTTAGTTGAAGCATGTGGGATCTAGTTCCCTGACCAGGGATCAAACCCAAGCTCCCTGCATTGGGAACAGGGAGTTGTAGTCACTGGACCACCAGGGAAGTACCCCATCCATCTTTTTTAAAACTGCTCTTCAAAAGTTAAATTTAGAGTATCACCTGGCTGGTACCTCTTGGTGATGAATCACTGACCATTCAACCATATAATTTCTGGCTGGGGTTACTTTAACCAGTGGCGGGTTTGCCAAACCTGCCAAATAATACTTTGCATGACAAACTGCATTCTATCTGTATGCATCTGAGCTTTCTAAATAATCTTTGCAGAACATTTGTTTATACCATGAAGTTTCCAAATATTTGATTCAGTTGTTGAGGGGGGACAGTGTTGATTCCAGGACAGTAGAATTGGTTGTTTTCCCTACCCATTTTGCACATACTTCACTCCATTTAGTCTAGACTTATGACATTTAGTAAAGGATTTATTTGTCACAGTTCAACTACAAATAGGACATCCCCTTGTGAATGTTTTTGAAAATGTATGGCAATCCCTTCAATGCTTCACTTGACTGTGTAGAGACTGCCAAAACCCAGAGCCTTTAGATTTTTGCTGAATGCCTCCTTTTTATTACCAAGCATTTTAAACTGATGAGAAAAACACAGAAAGCCCTGGCGTGAAGGTTCTAGGCAGGTGTGGGAAGGGGGCCCCAGAAAGTAGCCAGATTACCTCTCCCAATGTCGGGTCAAAATGAGTGACAACTCACAAGACATGTTTATGCTTGCTCTCCTAATGTTGGGTCTATCTCATTAGATATATTGAACTATGTTTGCAAACAGGCAAAGAAATAAAAATAAAAATATTTTCCTAGAGGTAACTTTTGTAGCAGAGGGGTTTTCTCAGTCTTCCTGTTAGTGACTGGGAGTGGGAAATGCTGCTTCTCTGATTCTGAAGTTTTTTTTTTTTTCCTATAAGGGGAGTTCCATTAGGTTGACTCTGTCTCATACTTCCTTCTGATCTTGGGTGGCCTCAACCTGCAACAACTTGGAGCAGGGCTTGGGTTCTCCGCCAGAGGTGGGCTGAGTCATGGTGGTGAAAACACCAGATCCTAGCCACTAGACCAGTGGTCAGTGACAAGCCCCTGGCCCTTTGGCTTTGCACTACAGGATTTCCACCAAGAGGAAAAGTGGTGAAGCAAGTAAAGTATTTATTAAGAGGAAAAAGAGTACAGCATGTGTGGATAGACACAGGGGCAGACTCAGAGGGAGAGTCCCTGAGTTGTGCCCTCATGGCAGTTTATTTTTATTAAAGTTTGTTTATTTTTAATTGAAGGATAATTGCTTTACAATATTACGTTTGTTTCAGCCACACATCAGCATGAAATCAGCCGTAGATATACATACGTCCCCTCCCTCTTGAACCTCTCTCCCACCTCTCATCCCACCTCACTCCTCTAGATTGAGGCAGAGCACTGGTTTGAGCTCCAGTGATAGAGCAAATACTCACTGGCTCTCTGTTTTACACATGGAATGTACATTTCCATGCTACGCTCTCCATTCGTCCCACCCTCTTCTTCCCTTCCCTGTGTCTACAAGTCTGTTCTCTTTGTCTGAGTCTCCATTGCTGCCCTGCAAATAGGATCATAGTACCATCTTTTAAGATTTCATATATACGTGTTAATATACAATGTTTTTTTCTCTTTCTCACTTACTTCATTCTGTATAATAGGCTCTGGGTTCCTCCACCTCATTAGAACTGACTCAGATACATTCCTTTGTATGGCTGAGTAATATTCCATTGTATATATATACCACAGCTTCTTTATCCATTCCTATGTTGATGGACATCTAGGTTGCGTCCATGTCCTAGCTGTTGTAAATAGTGCTAAGATAAACATTGGGATACATGTGTCTTTTTCAATTATGATTTTCTCAGGGTATACGCCCAGTAGTGGGATTGTTGGTTCATATGTTAAATTTTATTTTTAGTATTTTTTTAAGGAATCTCCATACTGTCTTCCATAGTGGCTGTGTCAATTTACATTCCCACCAACAGTGCAAGAGGGTTCCCTTTTCTTCATACCCTCTCCAGCATTTGTTGTTTGTAGATTTTTTGATATTGGCCCTTCTGATTGGCATGGGTTTATCTCTGGGCTTTCTATCTTATTCCATTGGTCTATATTTCTGTTTTTGTACCTCGTGGCAGTTTAAATCATTTATGTGGGGCATTTCTTCTGGTTTTCATTTGACCAATCATTCTGATTTTCTTGGTTCATAATCTATACTTGGTATATCTTAGGATCCATTTGTGAGCACATATTTCTTAGCCAGATTGGGTTCTACCCCAAAGTTGTATAGGTAGAGCATCCCTTAACATTGCTCCTTCTATAACCTCTTAGGTTATAGAGGGCTCCTAGGAGCCCTTCTGTGCCTGTGGTTGAGGAGGTCTCCTGACTTTGGGGCAGGGCCCAGCCTCCTCCGTTAATTGTCCTGCTATTCTTGCCTTGGAGTTTTGGTCAATATGGAATGAATCTCCAATTGCTTTACCCCGAGGTGCCACCTACCTCCTGTCTCAATTCTGTCTTAGTGGTGGAATAGCATCTGATTAGCAAATCAGATTACTTGTAGTTAGTGATTAGATTAATTGTGTGTGCTCTTTTCAGCTTGTTTTCCTCTTGGGAAGGAGGTTGCCCTGGGAGGGTGGATGTTCCTCTCTGCTCTTTTCTATCCACAAGGCTGGGTCTACCCTACTGACTGCCGCTCCCTGGGATGCAGGCAGATGGGTATGTGTTGCTGGGATTCAGTGAACATGTCTTCCTGCCCAGCTGTGTCTTTATAAATGTTGATGTTTTGTCTCTATCTGTAGTCTTTTCTTTTTCAGATCATTCAGATCCCTGTTTGGGAAGAAGGGTGCTATTTATTGGTGTCCCTCCAAGACTTCAACTTTAACCCAGAGTGGTCCTTTGAAGATTGGATGTAGAACTCTGGTTACCCGCCATCACTATAGGAGAGACCCAAGTTCAAGCCAATCACCTAAAATGGCAAATGGCAATAATAGTTTATCCCTCAAGATAATTTCTATGTAAAGAGCCTGATGATATTAATTTAACCAATAGAAAAGCTGGTCAGCATTAAACCTACAGAAAGAGGTCAGAGCAGAAGAATCCTGTATATCAGCGACGGGGAACTCTGATTTCTTTCTGAGAAGAAAACCGCTGATATATCTCATTTCAAATGAGCTGCCATCACATTGCTCCAGAAGTGAGCACTTCTGTGTAACAACTGTCCACTTCACTTCACTTCCATAATAGCAGTGGCAACTATTAAGCCTTATTTTTTTCCCCAAAGTTTTCCTAGCCTAGATTTTATTTATTTATTATTTTTATTGTTTTGGTTGCACTGCACGGCGCATGGGATCTTACTTCCCAACCAGGAATAGGATCTTTGGAAGCATGGAATCTTAACCAATGGACCATCAGGGAAGTCCCAAGCCTTACTCTTAAGCATTAATCGGCATGCTGAATTTTAGCCTGGGTCAATGCTATACTGGGTGGATGCTGGGACTTATAAGGTAGAGTTCTTATGATAGATGTA
The DNA here is from genome assembly GCF_910594005.1 of Cervus elaphus. NCBI lineage: Eukaryota > Metazoa > Chordata > Mammalia > Artiodactyla > Cervidae > Cervus > Cervus elaphus. The sequence continues at coordinate 34,631,208 of NC_057846.1, forward strand.
TGTGCATTACGGCTTCCCTGGCAGCTCAGACAGTAAAGAATTCATCTGCAATGCAGGAGACCCCAGTTTGATCCCTAAGTCTGGAAGATCCCCTGGAGAAGGGAAAGGCATGCCACTCCAGTATTCTTGCCTGGAGAATCCCATGGACAGAGGAGCCTAGTGGGCTACAGTCCATGGGGTCACAGAGAGTTAGACATGACTGAGTGACTCACACTCACTCACTCATGTGCATCATAAACTGTTTTTTCCCTCCAATATGTAAATAAACGAATGTTACGTACAGAAAATCCTAAGAGATTCATTAAAACTATAAGTGAGTTCAGCAGGGCCTTGGGATAGAGGATCAACATAAAGAAGTCAATTGTAATTTTATACATTTGTCATGAACAAACTGAAAATGAAATTAAGAAAGCAATTCCAATTCACAATAGCACAAAAAATAATAACATTCTTAAGGATAAATTTAACAAAAGAAGGGCAAAATGTATACCCTGGAACCATAAATCACTGATGAAATAAATTCAAGAGGATCTAAATAAATGGAAAAAACATCTTCTATTCATGGATCAGAGGACTTAACACTGGTAAGATGGTAATACTCTCCAGACTGATCTACAGATTTAGCACAACCCCTATCAGAGTCTTAGGTGATTTTTTTTTTTGGTAGAAACTGACAAGCTGATTCCAAAATTTATACCAATTGATATGGGCTATTGGATTATAAATAATTTTATTCTTTGTGATTTTTCTATTTTACAGCTCTTCCATATTAAATAGGCATTTCCTTTAGAATTAGGGAAATAACTTTTTAATGTTATAAACAGGAACATTTTGGAATGTTTGCCATTTAAAAAGTGGGTTTAAATAGTAAATATTTAAATACTAGGAGCACATATCCCATTATTTTAAGTAATAGTGTGTTTCTAGCCCATATAAAAGCCCCCACCCCTTCTTCAAATATGGCTAAAATATTCTTAAACATCTGTAGAGAAATAGACCAGAATTTTAAGATATTTGAAGTGCCAACTACTTATTTAATTAACACGTGATAAAATCATAATTGGGTATATATGTATGTTTTATGAAACAAGGCTGAATAGTATTGGATAGAAATGGAATATTACTTCCACATTGCAGACAGTATATCAGTTTAGTTCAGCTCAGTTGCCTAGTTGTGTCTGACTCTTTGCAACCCCATGGAGTGCAGTACGCCAGGCTTCTCTGTCCACTATCAACTGCCAGAGCCTACTCAAACTCATGTCCATTGAGTTGGTGATGCCATCCAGCCATCTCATCTTCTGTTGTCCCCTTCTCCTCCTACCTTCAATCTTTCCTAGCATCAGGGTCTTTTCCAATGAGTCAGTTCTTCAAATCAGGTGGCCAAAGTATTGGAGTTTCAGCTTCAGCATCAGTCCTTCCAGTGAGTATTCAGGACTGATTTCCTTTAGGATGGACTGGTTGGATCCAAGTCCAAGGGACTGTCGAGAGCCTTCTCCAACACCACAGTTCAAAAGCATCAGTTCTGCGCTCAGCTTTCTTTATAGTCCAACTCTCACATCTATACATGACTGCTGGAAAAACCATAGCCTTGACTAGACAGACCTTTGTTGGCAAAGTAATGTCTCTGCTTTTTAATATGCTGTCTAGGTTGGTCATAACTTTTCTTCCAAGGAGCAAGCGTCTTTTAATTTCATGCCTGAAGTCACCATCTGCAGTGATTTTGGAGCCCCCCAAAATAAAGTCTGTCACTGTTTCCATTGTTTCCCCATCTATTTGCCATGAAGTGATGGGACCAGATGCCATGATCTTAGTTTTCTGAATGTTGAGTTTTAAGTCAACTTTTTCACTCTCCTCTTTCATTTTCATCAAGAAGCTCTTTAGTTCTTCTTCACTTTCTGCCGTAAGGGTGGTGTTATCTGCATATCTGAGGTTATTGATATTTCTCCCGTCCGTCTTGATTCCAGCTTGTGCTTTATCCAGTCCAGCATTTCTCATGTTGTACTCTGCATGTAAGTTAAATAATCAGGGTGACAATGATACAGCCTTGACGAACTCCTTTCCCAATTTGGAACCAGTCCATTGTTCAGTTCTAACTGTTGCTTCCTGACCTGCATACAGATTTCTCAAGAGGCAGGTCAGGTGGTCTGGTATTCCCATCTCTCAGAATTTTCCACAGTTCGTTGTGATCCACATAGTCAAAGGCTATGGTATAGTCAATAAAGCAGAACTAGATGTTTTTCTGGAACTCTCTTGCTTTTTTGATGATCCAACAGATGTTGGCAATTTGATCTCTGGTTCTTCTGCCTTTACTAAATCCAGCTTGAACATCCGGAAGTTCATGGTTCATGTACTGTTGAAGCCTGGCTTGGAGAATTTTGAGCATTACTTTACTAGCGTGTGAGATGAGTGCAACTGTGCAGTAGTTTGAGCATTCTTTGGCATTACCTTTCTTTGGGATTGGAATGAAAACTGACCTTTTCCAGTCCTGTGGCCACTGCTGAGTTTTCCAGATTTGCTGGCATATTGACTGCAGCACTTTCACAGCATCATTTTTCAGGACTTGAAATAGCTCAACTGGAATTCCATCACCTCCACTAGCTTTGTTCGTAGTGATGCTTCCTATGGCCCACTTGACTTCATATTCCAGGATATCTGGTTCTAGGTGAGTGATCACACCGTTGTGGTTATCTTGGTCATGAAGGTCTTTTTTTGTATAGTTCTTCTGTGTATTCTTGCCACCTCTTCTTAATATCTTCTGCTTCTGTTAGGTCCATACCACTTCTGTCCTTTATTATGCCCATCTTTGCATGAACTATTCCCTTGGTATCTCTAATTATAATGTAAATCAGACAGTTAAATATGTTAGTGATATACAGGACTGCAGATAATATTTGGCAAAATGAAATTAACCAACAAGGCAATGTTTTGCAAAATATTTAATTGCCAACTGAGTAGCCATCTGAACTAGGTTGAATGGTAAACAGAGACAGAGGCTATAATCACTGTTGCTGTTTGCAGAGGACAGGGTGGGTTGGTGGGTTGGTGGGTTAAGGCATGTGTGATTGAACTAGAGATGAGGTAAGTGTTACAGTAAATATATGAGGTTGGTTCTTAATTTTTGGCCGCACGACGTGGCATTTGTGATCCTAGTTCCCTGACCAGGGTTTGAACATGTAACTGCTGCGTTGGAAGTGCCAAGTCTTAACCACTGGACCACTAGGGAAGTCCCTATGAGCTTTGTTCTTATCTAAATTCAAGCAACTTTGTGTTCAGTCTTCTCTTGCTGCCCATAAGACACTAGAAGTTGGTCAGTTTTCCACAATTTATTGAAAAAGAGTGCTGCAGCCTCACTCTTAGATTTGTAGTATCTTTTTCTCCAGGGAATTCTGTTCCTTTGATGGAAATGTACATTCACGATTTCTCTCTTGTTTAGTCTTTGAAATTGGGGTCAGCCAGATGGTCAGCATGACTGATTTTTTTCCTTATACAAGTAGCATTAATGGAAATGATTGCCTAGCCTTGCATTTTATGTAGTACAGATGCTGGCTAGTTAAGCTTGCTTATGAATCATGTTTTATCCATAAACTCCAGTGTATTCTATTTAGAACTGCAGAGTTAGAAACTAATACATACAGTTAAACTCTTAATCCAGAGAGGTCTCAGTTTTTCGCTTAATTTTGTATTCTCTCTTTTCCTCTCTCAGTGCTTATAGTAAAGTGATCAAAAGAAACAGATCCAGATCCAGGCTGTGTGGTTTCGTATTCTAATTCCTACTTAATTGTTGGATGGCGGTCCTATTGAATTTTGAAATGTTAAACATGCGGGGGAAGGGTATTGATGTAGTTTGGAATGAACAGGTGTGGAAAAAGTTTTCATAGGATGGATTTCTGTCCTTATTTCTATAGAAAGCATACCCCCAGGAAAAGGGATCAGGGTCTGTTAACCTAATCACCATTTCCACATTGTGAGAGGAAAATGGGTTGTTATTTTTTATTTTTTTGCCACAATGATTAGTTTAAGTGCTCATGCTTTGGGCTTCTGAGATCTAATGTCGGTTTCCATGGGAACAGCAGCACAGGCAGACCCTGAGTTGTCAGGCGCTTCTATTAATATAATCTGGGGAAGCTCCTGTCTAAGTGCAGGCCAAGTGTTTCCCCCGCATCTTTGGTCATTTAGTCACAAGTGGCTTGAGCCTATAGAGATACCTTGAGATGTAAGTATTTGAAATATTTGTTATATTAAAATGAGTATGTGCATAGTATAATGTATATTTATATTTGTATATACATATGTATATATGTATATGTTATATGTTATATTTAACATATAATGTATATGTTGAAGTGAAGTGAAGTCGCTCAGTTGTGTCCGACTCTTTGCAACCCTGTGGATTTAATTGCTTTACAATATTTTCAATTAAAAATTTTAAAAATTAAAAAATAAAATTATTTTAGTAATTAAAAAAGAAACTTTTAATTTATTTCAGTAGTCAAGTCTCCTGTATTCCATGCTCAAAGAAAAGATCTTAAAATACTCTACAAAGACTATGCCAACCAAATGCTCATTCTTCATTCCTGACTTGAACTTCTGCCCTGAATCCTTGCCTCTTTTTCTCTACCGTGAACTGGGATGTGTAAACAAGAAGGAAATTTAAATATCCCTACTTTTAAGTCCGTATGTGTCTCAAGTCTGGGAAAATCTGTAAGTGGTTAGGTCTTTGACTTATATGCTCTGGACCTTACCCTGGGCACTCATGTTGCTAAGAAGGAAAGTAGTCTCCCCCAAAGGGCCCTGGAACAAAAACCCAGAGCAGCCTCTCAGAACTCTTCAAAGGCTCCAAAGCCCCATGAAGGTTTTTTGCTGTAAGGATCCCTCAGATTTTATGGTCCTCTGACATACAATCCCCACACACCCATCCATTCATTCCTTCAACAAATACTCACACCTGCTGGGTGCCAGACCCTTGCTAAGAGTGTGTATGTGTGTTAGTCCCTCAGTTATGTCCGACTCTTTGTGACCTCATGGACTGTAGCCCACCAGGCTCCTCTGTCCATGGGATTCTCCAGGCAAGAGTACTGGAGTGGGTTGCCATTCCCTTCTCCAGGGTGCTAAGAGTGTAGTACTGACAAAATCTGCCTTTGTGAGTCTGAGAGTGTGTTGGGGAAAGGCTATCCCAGAAGCAAACAGACAACTCATTATGTAATAACGGCTAATAGAAGTATTGTGAGATTTCTGTGAAAAAGAATTAGGGGTGAGATCTCATTTATATGTGAGTAGGATTTATACAAGTACTGAGTCTGAAATATGTGGGCTGGGGTGGATGTGAGAGGATGTCTCTGGGTTGGAACCTTTTCCCAACTTCTCTTTCTGCCTTGGCTGTCACTTCTATTGAGCATCTTTATGGTGGTCTGTTGGGCTTTCCAGGTGGCTCAGTGGTAAAGAATCTGCCCACCAATGCAGAAGACGCAGGAGATGTAGGTTCAATCCCTGGGTCGGGCAGATCCCCTGAGAAGGAAATGGCAACTCACTCTAGTATACTTACCTGGAAAATCTCATGGGCAGAGGAGCCCAACAGGCTACAGTTCATGGGGTCGCAAATAGATGGACATGACTGAGCAACTAAGCCATGGTGGTCTGTTAGTACTCTTTCATCAGTTTTTGTCTTTAATTGTATAATAGATATCCTACCTGTGACTCAGATGGTAAAGAATCTGCTTGGAATGCGGAAGACCCAGGTTTGATCCCTGGGTTGGGAAATACCTTGGAGAAGGAAATGGCAACCCACTCCATTCCTCTTTGAAGAAGGGGAGGTTAGCTGGGCAGCTTTGAGCAGCAATTAGGTGCCGAGCCATGAAATAACAACCCAGGGGCATCCATACAGCAGAGGAACGATGCAGACAACAGGGTACCGGAGATCAGTGGGTTGAGGTGGCTGAATATTGCCTGTGGAGGGAAGGACTTGCACTGCGCCAAGAAGTTTCTCCTGCTTCCAGTCTCATGCTCTAAGGCTGCGGCTGCCAAGTCCAGAGCTCTCCTGGCTGTCCCCTTCTGTCCCGTGTGGTCAGGCAAGTGCGGTGTTGTGGGGGGCCTGGCCACAGGTCACTGAATAAGAACTCATCTGATGATCCCCAGCAGGGACATGGTGATGTACTGCACTCAGTCACATTGCCCAGGGGGAGTCATGGCACGTGCTACCGGAAAGGATTAGCTCAGCCTGGGAGATGGCCAGTACCTCTCTCCTTGTCCAGACTGATCAACGATTTATGCTGGGTGAGTGGAAATTGACTTTGACCTCATTCACTTTATTGCTTATGAAATCATGACAGTGACTGTAGACTTTTAGTTTAAACATTTATATAGTTAGGTAGTTTTGTTTTCATGAAGCTGCACTTAATGAACAGGCACATTTCAAATACTAATACGTAGCTGTTAATGAATTGTTAATTCTATGTCTCTGAAAGTCAGCTTTCTGTAAGAATTAGCTCTATAAGGCTCGTGACTAATGAAGTCAGGTATTCCAGGTTCAGTTCAAATCAGTCGCACAGTCATGTTCGACTCTTTGCAACCTGATGGATGGCAGTACGCCAGGCTTCCCTGTCCATCACCAACCCCTGGAGCTTACTCAAACTCATGTCCATTGACTTGGTGGTGCCATCCAACCATTTCATCCTCTGTTGTCCCCTTCTCCTCCTGCCTTCAATCTTTCCCAGCATCAGGGTCTTTTCAAATGAGTCACTTCTTTGCATCAGGTGGCCAAAGTATTGGAGTTTCAGCTTTAGCATCAGTCCTTCCAATGAATATTCAGGACTGATCTCCTTTAGGTTGGACAGGCTGGATCTCCTTGCTGTCCAAGGGACTCTCTAGAGTCTTCTCCAATACCACAGTTCAAAAGCATCAATTCTTTGGCCCTCAGCTTTATGATCCAACTCTCACATCCATACATGACTACTGGAAAAACCAAAGCTTTGACTAGATGGACCTTTGTTGGCAAAGTAACGTCTCTGCTTTTTAATATTCCATGTTACAGCTTAGGAAATTGGCACTTCCCTGTGCTAAGGATTGGAGCTGGGAGCAAGTCTTCCTGTCTCCCTTCTATGTGTATTTTTTTTCAACATCATGTGCCCTACTGTATGCCAGGATGTCTGAAGGATCTTGAGAGATCTGGCATAAAATATTCCATATATATATACACATATATATATGGAATTATTTGTATGTAGTTCGTTTTGTACATCTCTATGAAAGTGAAAGTTGCTCAGTCGTGTCTGACTCTTTGTGACCCCATGGGCTATACAGTCCATGGAATTCTCCAGGCCAGAATACTGGAATGGGTAGCCTTTCTCTTCTTCAGAGAATCTTCCCAACCCAGGGATTAAACCCAGGTCTGGTGGCTTCTTTACCAGCTGAGCCACAAAGGAAGTCCAAGAATACTGGAGTGGGTAGCCTATCCCTTCTCCAGTAGATCTTCCTCTTATATATATATATATAGGCCCAAATTATATATTGTAACACATATATTACACGGAAATATATATAGATATATGTCTCTATCTATCAAAAGACATGGATACTAACAAATGACCAGGCAGTAGCAGTTTGGCATGTGTTATGAGGGGGCACACACAGCGTGCTATGGAGTATAGGAAGGAAGGGCTCCCTGAGAACATACATTGAGTTTGAGTTCAAAGGGATACTAGCTGGTGAACTCTATGTATCAGGAGGTTGGGGAGTAGATGGCATTTTGGGGAGAGGGAGAATTATAGGCTAAGTGTCAAATGCAAAGGAAAGCATATCTTCTTTTTTTTAGGGTTTTAAAATTTGATTTATATTTGATTTGTAGTTGTATTTAACAGAATTTATCAATGAACTCACCTGGTCCTGGAATTTTCTTTGAGGGAATGCTTTTGATTAAGAACTAAATTTTGTTAACAGATATTGAACCAATAGACCTCCTATTACTTCTTGGGTAAGTTTTGTTAAATAGTGCTTTTCAAAGATTTTGCCCATTTAATCTATGTTACCAAATTTTTCGGCAGGAGGTTGCTCCTAGTATTCCCTTCTTATATATTTTTTTTATTACTTTTTTTTCCCAGTGGGTTTTGTCATACATTGATATGAATCAGCCATGGATTTACATGTATTCCCAATCCCGATCCCCCCTCCCACCTCCCTCTCCACCCGATTCCTCTGGGTCTTCCCAGTGCACCAGGCCGGAGCACTTGTCTCATGCATCCCACCTGGGCTGGTGATCTGTTTCACCATAGATAGTATACATGCTGTTCTTTTGAAACATCCCACCCTCACCTTCTCCCACAGAGTTCAAAAGTCTGTTCTGTACTTCTGTGTCTCTTTTTCTGTTTTGCATATAGGGTTATCGTTACCATCTTTCTAAATTCCATATATATGTGTTAGTATGCTGTAATGTTCTTTATCTTTCTGGCTTACTTCACTCTGTATAATGGGCTCCAGCTTCATCCATCTCATTAGGACTGGTTCAAATGAATTCTTTTTAATGGCTGAGTAATATTCCATGGTGTATATGTACCACAGCTTCCTTATCCATTCATCTGCTGATGGGCATCTAGGTTGCTTCCATGTCCTGGCTATTATAAACAGTGCTGCGATGAACATTGGGGTGCACGTGTCTCTTTCAGATCTGGTTTCCTCAGTGTGTATGCCCAGGAGTGGGATTGCTGGGTCATATGGCAGTTCTATTTCCAGTTTTTTAAGAAATCTCCACACTGTTTTCCATAGCGGCTGTACTAGTTTGCATTCCCACCAGCAGTGTAAGAGGGTTCCCTTTTCTCCACAGCCTCTCCAGCATTTATTGCTTGTAGACTTTTGGATAGTAGCCATCCTGACTGGCGTGTAATGGTACCTCATTGTGGTTTTGATTTGTATTTCTCTAATAATGAGTGATGTTGAGCATCTTTTCATGTGTTTGTTAGCCATCTGTATGTCTTCTTTGGAGAAATGTCTGTTTAGTTCTTTGGCCCATTTTTTGATTGGGTCATTTATTTTTCTGGAATTGAGCTGCAGGAGTTGCTTGTATATTTTTGAGATTAATCCTTTGTCTATTGCTTCGTTTGCTATTATTTTCTCCCAATCTGAGGGCTGTCTTTTCACCTTGCTTATAGTTTCCTTTGTAGTGCAAAAGCTTTTAAGTTTCATTAGGTCCCATTTGTTTAGTTTTGCTTTTATTTCCAATATTCTGGGAGGTGGGTCATAGAGGATCTTGCTGTGATTTATGTCGGAGAGTGTTTTGCCTATGTTCTCCTCTAGGAGTTTTATAGTTTCTGGTCTTACATTTAGATCTGTAATCCATTTTGAGTTTATTTTTGTGTATGGTGTTAGAAAGTGTTCTAGTTTCATTCTTTTACAAGTGGTTGACCAGTTTTCCCAGCACCACTTGTTAAAGAGGTTGTCTTTTTTCCATTGTATATCCTTGCCTCCTTTGTCAAAGATAAGGTGTCCATAGGTTCGTGGATTTATCTCTGGGCTTTCTATTCTGTTCCATTGATCTATATTTCTGTCTTTGTGCCAGTACCATACTGTCTTGATGACTGTGGCTTTGTAGTAGAGTCTGAAGTCAGGCAGGTTGATTCCTCCAGTTCCATTCTTCTTTCTCAAGATTATTTTGGCTATTCGAGGTTTTTTGTATTTCCATACAAATTGTGAAATTCTTTGGTCTAGTTCTGTGAAAAATACCGTTGGTAGCTTGATAGGGATTGCATAATACTTAGGAGTATATCTACCTAAAGAAACAAAGGACCTATACATAGAAAACTATAAAACACTGATGAAAGAAATCAAAGAGGACACAAACAGATGGAGAAACATACCGTGTTCCTGGATTGGAAGAATCAATATTGTCAAAATGGCTATTCTACCCAAAGCAGTCTATAGATTCAATGCAATCCCTTCTTATATTTTTAATGTCCAAGATTTGTAGTGAAGTCTCTTCTACTATTCCTAATATTGGTAATAGGTGTTCTCTCTTTTTCCTGAATTGATCTTGGTAGGTATTTATCACTTCCATTAATCTCTTCAAAGAAATGACTTTTGGTCTTGTTTATGTCTTTTTCTCTGTTGTCTGTCTACTTTCTGTTTAATGATTTTTGCTTTTATTTTTGCTATTCACATCTTTCTACTTCCTTTAGGTTAGTATTGCTATTCTTTAGGTCGACTCCTGAGTTAGAAGCTTAGATGCATCACTCTCAATCTTTCCCCGCCAAAGTATCCATTTAAAGATAAAAATTTTCCCCTAAGGCACTGCTGTAGCTGCATGACACCTGCTGCTTACTGCTGCTCTTTCTTCATTTTCATTCACTTTAATTCCAAGGTGATTAGAAGTATATTTTGCATGATTCTTTGACATTTTTTGAGGCCTATTACTACCCAGTATCTATTTTGGTGAACGCTCATATGCATTTGAAAAGTTTTCATTCCTTTCTTTTTCAGCTTTATTGAGATGTAAGTGATAAGCAACATTGTATAAGTTGGTGTACAGCTTGCTGATTTGATACATTTATATATTGCAAAAATGATGGCTATGATAGTGTCAGCTAACACGTCCATCGTATCACATAACTCCCACTTCTTTTTTGTGGTGAGAACATTTAAGAGGCAGTCTTAGAAAGTTTCAAATAAACAATATAGTAGTATTAACAATAATCACCACGCTGTATCCCAGAACTTACTCATATTATAAATGGAAGCTTTCAACCTTTTAGCAACCCTTTGATCTCCCCATTTCCATCCACCTCCCACCCTCTGCCAGCTCCTACTAAGCACCATTCTACCATCTGTTTCTATGAGTTTGGCTTTTTCAGTTTCCACAGATAGGTTATGTTCTACAGTATTTGTTTTTCTTCATCTAATTTCACTCGGTATAATGCCCTCAAGGTCCATCCACGTTGTCACAAGCAGTAGAATCTCCTTCTTTCTCACGGCTGACTAATATTCCTTTGTGTATATGCCACATCTTCTTTATCCATTCATCTGTTGACAGATACATATTGTTTCCATATCTTGGCTCTTGTGGATAATGCTGTAATGAACATGGGAGTACAGATGCCTCTTTTAGATCCTGTTTTCATTTCCTTTGGATATATACTCAGATGTGGGACTGCCAGATCTTACGGTAGTTCTATTTAGACATTTTTGAGGGACCTCCATACTGTTTTCCATTGTGGCTGCATAAATTTACATTCCCTCCAATGCATTAGAATTCCCTTTTCTTCACATTTTTCTCAGCACCTGTTACAGGTTTGAGGTCATATCTCATTGTGGGTTTGACTTGCATTTCTTTGATGATTAATCATGTTGAGCACCTTTTCATGTGCCTATTGGCTATTTGTATATCTTTTTTGGAAAATATCTATTCAGTTCCTCTACCCATTTTTAATTGTTTTTTTTTTTTTTGTTATTGAGTTATCTGAATTGTTTACATGTATTTTGGGTATTTATTCCTTATCAGAAATATACAAATGCTCTCCTTCCAGTCTCTTTGCCTTTACATTTTGTTGACTGCCTCATAGAGATATTTTTTTAAGTCTTTTTAAGAATGTGACATATATTGTGGTATAGTATCCGAATTATCTTTTTTTTTAAATGTTTTTTCTTTTGGTCACATTATTCTCACTCCACATACATAACAGTTTTTTATAGTAAAACCATGTGAATAAAAGAAACTGAAAGCTGTATGTGATGCTATTTTACATTCAAGAAAGTTCTTACTTTTTTTTTCTGTTAGGAACTCAGTTTGAAGGGCATGTCACTTCCACTAGTTGTGGAAGATCTCTGTTGGGACTGGGTTGGACTTTTTCCTAAGATTTAGTTTACCTCTGGTTCATCCCTGGGCTAAGTTCTTTGTGGTCCCCATCTCCTTGACATGGCTATTTACTAGAGGCTTCGACTCTGACCGCTAGAGGCTTTCGATGTAGTTCTTGAGGTTCTTGCCCTACGTAGTTTTAAAGCCTGGGAAATGTTTTAAGGGCAGTAATATATGTCAGAAAAGACTCTCGTGTTTTTTTTTTTTAATCCTAAGCACCATGACATTATGAAAGATTTTACTCTGCCTTCACAACTTAGCCCCCATCCCAGCCTCCCATGCTGCCTCCGAACTTAAGCACTGACCCTTGGCCAAAACTGACCTTGCACCTAGGGCTTCTCTGGTTACTAATACAGGTCAGCAGCTGTTAAGCCTCTAAATTCACATCTTCTTTCTCGCTTCCCTGGTAGAGTTCTTCTGCAAGGACCAACTTCAAACCTCATGTCTATTTTGGAATTGTTCAATGACCCCAGGAAAGAAAATGGTTGGTGATTTTCCACTCTCCTGGGAAAGGCTCTTTCAATTCTGAAATTTTAGTTCTCCTAGTCATCATCAACTCCACAACTTTGTGATATCTCGAAACATACAATTTTTGTAATTTACGTGTTTTTTCCTCTAGTTTCCAGGAGAAACAGTGACCTGCCACAACCTACTGCATCTTTCCCAGAAGCGAAATTCATTTTTGTTAAAGAGAAAAAGAGAAGTGAATTCTGTGATCTATAAACTAGTAAGTTTATTTTAGATACCAAGCAAAATTCTAAAATTCATTGTTTATAAGGCAGATGGAGAGTTATTGTTGAATATAAAGGGGTATACAGTCAACTAAATCTAACAGAAGATCATTCAGAATATATTATCCTAGACAGAATAGCTCCATTTCTATCTATCATCTATTTAGCTTTCTTTCTTCCCTTTATGTCAAGGTCAGAAAAGATAGATATAGTCTATCTGACATTTAGAAAGACATTTGACAAAAATTTGGTATCCTTGTCAAGAGGAAGAAATGTGAGGTTGAGGCTGATGCATTTAGATGGATTTACAGTGTCAAAGGATCTTAACCTATGACTCTGGATGACTCTCTAAGGAGATCAGTTTAAGTCTGGAGAAATGTTTCTGTGAGTATAGCAGAAATCTTGTTATCCAGACCTCCAAGTAGATTTTAATCAACGAATTTGATGAAGACAAATAGCATACAGGTCATGTAAAGTTGGAGGGAATTCCAGTAAACTGAAGGAGTCAAGAATTAAAATATTTTCAGCAGGCTGCAAGAAATAAAACTTTATGGGTACAAATATAGTACTCCATATTTGGATAGAATAGCAACTGTAAAAATGCAGGCTGAGAATGACAGAAATACAGGTTTTCAAAAAAACACTTGGGAATTACTGTTGGCACGAGCTTAGAATGAGTCAGCAGTGTGATATATCTGCTTAAAAGGTCAGTATGATTTAGGACAGCATTTAGTAGAGTATAAGGTATAGAACATGATAGCTGATAGATCCATTGTACTGAATATGCCTTGAACATATGCTGTTACAATATGTTCCAAGCATCCTACTTTCAGGTGAGGGGACCTTCTCAGAAGCTCACCTGGAGGATGGTAACTGGGATATAAAAGTGGGGAACATAAGGGCAGAAACAGCTGAAGGAAGGAAGTGTGTCTAACTAGGGAAAGAGATGCTTTTGGGGGATATGAGAGTTGTCTTCTAATACATGTAGAATTGCTTTGCCTTTGGGCTTAGAACCAGAACAGAAATAGAGAAAAAAACTTTCATTTCTAACATTAAAAAGAACTTAGAACAATAATATAGGCCTCTGAACCTCAGATGAGGCCACTTTGTAATGTTGTGAAGATCTGGGATTTCTGAATCAGGAGGAATTTAACCCAGATTCCTCTGTCATTCATAAGCTCTCTGATTTTCCCTAATCTTTCAGACTCTGAGCTTCTTTATTTCTCAAATGGGAACAATCATAGTACAATTTTTATAGACATTATAAGGATTAAGGGAAATAATTCAGATAAATCATTTGTCATGGTGTGTGGCACGTTTATTATGCCTAGAATATAGGAACTATTTTTAAGATACTGAGATGTGGTTAGACAAGCATCTGCCCCTTACCCTGGCCACAGTTTTTCTTTAGTAAGTAGGAAACCAAGTCTCATCTCAGAATTTAGACTTAATGCCTGAAACCTGGGAACCTGTGGAGCTGACTTGATCTGTTATAATGAAGCATCTATAGACCATGAAAGGTAATTCTAGAAGATTTCTCAGGTGTCACTTTTATACAGGTTGTCTGCTTGAGTGAACTCATACTGTGAGTTGAGAAAACATCAATTTATTTCTTCTAGATGGACAGGTTTTTTTTTTTTACTTTTTTTACATTAATACTGATTTTATTGTTACCAGAACCTCAGTTGTAGCTTACTTAGTGTTTCTGACACCCCCATACAGCAGTGGAGCCTTTTACCAATCTTCAAAATATCGTCACTTCCTTTTTTTAAGTGCTTCTTTGTTGTGGTAAAAGTCACATAATATTAATCATACAACTGTAACCACATTTAACTGTACAGTTCAGTGGCGCTAAGTACATTCATATTGTTGTGAAACTCTCGAGGACACAAATGTGTACAAACATGCACCCTGGATTTTGAGAGTACACCCAATTTCAAACAGTTTATTCTGTTTTCCCTTAAAGTACATTATTACAGGTATATGTAATATGTTGGAAACTCCAAGCTATGTGTATGTAGATCACGTGGTTGTACCGAGACAGTCAAAATCATTTTTGGTAAGGAGTGTGGTCAGAAACGCTGTGAGGGGCTGTTTTGTGCTCATCAGCAAAGATTGATATAATACATGGGAAAGGGAAAGAGCAGGGTGACTCAAACTGCTGGTGCGAGTGCGAATTAATATAGCCACTCTGGGTACCAATTTGGTGATCTATTCAAACAGTAGATGAACACACTCTTTGACTTGGCAAGTCCATTTCTATATATCTGCCAGAGACTCTCTTTCACAGGTGCAAAAGAAGCTTATAGACTGTTCCTGTAACACTCAACATAAATGCTCACCAAATGGAGAAAGAATAAATAACTAATGATTCGGTCATCTGAATTAATTTAATGCCACAATTAAGATGAATAAACTAGAGGTATATTTGTAATTGTAAAATTATATAATATAAAACTGTATATTTTAAAAACATAATATGGAGTGAAAATACTCTTTATGGAATTATGAATACAATGCTTCCATTAAATAGAGATTTGACTGTAAAATATTTAAATGTTTATATTAAGTATATTATTTAAATTATATTTCTATATAAATTTATTTTATGTTTATATATAAATATATAAATCTATTTATGATGGTGATGGTTTAGTCGCTGAGTCATGTCCGACTCTTGCAACTCCATGGACTGTAGCCTGCCAGACTTCTCTGAACATGGGATTCTCCAGGCAAGAATACTGCAGTGGGTTGCCATGTCCTTCTCCAGGGGATCTTCCCAACCCAGGAATCAAACCTGGGTCTCCTGCATTGCAGGCAGATTCTTTACCAATTGAACTACAAGGGAAACCCCAAATTTATTTATATAAATTATTAAATATATTCAATAATGTCCAGTTATAAATATGGAGCAAATATATAGAGCTGTTCATGATTGAGCGCTTTTTTAGAGGAAAGTAGGGACAAGAATGTGGTGTTATAAATGGGGAGGCTTAATTCCATCTGTGATATTTTATTTTCTAAAAAAGGTAATTTGAAGCACATGTGGAATAATGTTAATATTTGATAAAGCAAGATATTAGGTACATAGACTTCATTCTATTACTCTTTTCTTATCTATAGGTTTAATATACTTCATGTTACTTTTTTCTTTTTTTGAGAAAGAAGGGTGCTCTTTTCAATGTCCTTGCTTGATTTCCCTGGAAATGGGTACGCTAAGACCCAGGAATCTAAGACCATTGAGTGGGTCTGCAGGAAGAGGCGAGTTTGCCACTAGTTTGGCTTCATAGCTTAAGAGGCATAGGGCTTCTCATGCCTCCTGTTCGGTTCAGCCTGGTCACTGGGTTTGGAGATCATACAGAAAGTGAGATCAAAGTGCTAGTTAGCTGTTAAAATAGTCAAGATCCCTTCTAAATCTAGTGTCGTTTTAAGTAGTGTGATGAGCTCTGGTGTCCAAAGATTCAGGACCCTGACACTGTTCCCATCGAGGATTTAGGTAGAAAGAAGTTTCCGCTGGAGAGGGAGGTGAAGGGTCAGGACAGAGGAAGGGAAGACACAAGGAGTGTCTCAGTGGGAGCGTTCCAAGGAGAGCCCTGGCTGGTATGGGTTGGTGTGGAGGCCCTGTGCCCTTGGGAGAAAGGATAAAGGTGACATTAAAGAAGGAATTGCAGATGGAAGGCAGAGAGGCCTGATTTGGCAACTTCATACTTTTGCGCGGAGCATTCTGGTAATAACCACCCCAGAAAACCCAATCACCCAAACAAGAGTGCTTGGAAGTGTGGCTGAATGATTAATGAAGCCTGCGCTACTTGGCTGAGTAGAGAAGCAGATTTGCCAAAATGTCCAGATGGCTACTTGTCCTTTCTCCCCAGGGCCCTGCAGAACACAGAGGGGATTCCCCCTCCATCGCCCCACCTGGCTGGTAGATGATTGGATTCCCAGCGTGCCAGAGGTTGAGGGCCCTTTAGAATCCTCCTTCTGGCTTTTAGTGAGCAGCCTTCAGCTACTCTTAGTGTTCTTCGGGAAGAGCATTCCATACTCAGGGGAAAATAAAATAGCTCTCTTTTCGATGCATGAAATGTTTCTGTATTTGAGCAATGAAGCTAGTGGCCTTGGGGACTCATGATAAGTATGCCTTGTCATAGAAAAACATCATGGAACCTTCAAAAATGCCATCTAAAAAGGAAATCTTGCCTTAAGTAATAATGCTGGAGAGAGAAATTTGAGGGTTTAAGGCAGGATTAGGAAACTTTGCAATTCAGATGTTTTTCCACTTAATATATTGTGTGTATTTTAGCTTATAAGGAAGAGTGGAGGAGATGGTAGAAGGAGAAAATAGAGTGAGAGAGGTGAGGGAGGGTTAAGATACCTGCAGGAGGTGACGACCATGTTGGAGAAGTTTCCTTTGTTCCCCAGCGCGGATGGAGGTTTATATTATAAAGAATATCCATCAGCTTATTTCTCTTTCACTTTAAAGAAAATTGAAAGCGTCTGTTGTTTAGCCTGTACTGCCTTCTCCTGGTTGGTCCTGGATTAGCAGCTAAGACATGACAAAAGGAAATGTATGAATGAATCCACACATAACACAGGTGTTATGGTACACTGCCTGCTCATTGCTCTTGACCACTACCTAAATAATATATCCAGATATTGAGGGACTGGCTTAGAACCATGATGATCTTGTTTCTGGACCCTTACCACTGTGATCGCATGCATATATTAATGAAATGTCTGAGTGGAACACTTAAGCTCTTCCAAAACTGAGAAAGCAGACTAGGAGTATCCTTGAGCTGCTTACTTTGAAATGACAGAGGTTGTACAAAATATGAACCTTATGAAGGGACATTTCTTGCATTCCTCCGGAGCTGACTTTAATTTTTCTTTTGTGACTTGCCAGGAGTGTGGTGGGGAGATTAAAACTATAGTCTCTAGACTTACAAACTTCAGTTCAGAGAAAAGATTCTTCCTTAGAGTCTTTTCTTTAAAAGACAGATAGGGAGATTCCAAGAATGATACCTGTAAAATGAAAGAAAAGGAAAAGACTGGAAAAAGGAAGCAGAAATGCAAAATTATCGATTTTTTGAGTAGGTAAAGTCAAAACTTTATACACACATATTGTATGTGCACAATGTCCCAGAAATTACAAAACAGAGGGAATCTGTGAGTAACTCAAGATTGAAAAGGAACAGGATTCCTGTCCAATCTTCCATATGTTGATATAAAAGAAAAATATTGATGCTGAGGAGCACAGCTGTGGTTCTGTCTCCAGCCTTCTGTTAGAGCATCCATGCGTTGGGAATTGCTGGGGATGGGGAGAAGTTTATGTCCAGATCGTGGAAGCTTGGGAGGTTGAACCAAGTGAAGAAAGTGGGAGAGAGGTTCAGGATGGGGGACACATGTACACCCATGGCTGATTCATGTCAGTGTATGGCGAAACCACTACAATATTGTAAAGTAATTAGCCTCCAGTTAAAAAACAAAACAAAACAAAACAGGCTGTGGTCAGCTACACAAACTGAGACAGAATTCAGTTCAGTTCAGTTCAGTAGCTCAATCGTGTCTGACTCTTTGTGACCCCATGGACTGTAGCACACCAGGCCTCACTGTCCATCACCAACTCCCGGAGTTTGCCCAAACTCATGTCCATTGAGTCGGTGATGCCATCCAACCATCTCATCCTCTGTCATCTCCTTCTTCTCTTGCCCCCAGTCTTTCCCAGCATCAGGGGCTTTTCAAATGAGTCAGCTCTTCGTATCAGGTGGCCAAAGTATTGGAGTTTCAGCTTCAACATCAGTCCTTCCAATGAACACTCAGGACTGATCTCCTTTAGGATGGACTGGTTGGATCTCCTTGCAGCCCAAGGGACTCTCAAGTGTCTTCTCCAACACCACAGTATTGGAACTACATGAAAACAAGGAAAAACAATAGAAATAGGTATCAGAAAGCCAAGGTACTGTCATGTAGGGACAACCCAGTGGCAGAAGAGGGAAGTCAAAGAACCATAAAGTCACAGTGGGAGCCAAAAGTGCATGCACTGAGCTGAGACAGAATTTAGCTTTCCAGTATCTTGAATTTTCAATGACTTTTAATTCCTGTTTCCTCCATGCACAGAGGTGCTTACTCCTGGAGAGTCTAAAGCAGCAAGTGGCTTCTAAGGGATATTGTTGGAAGGACATTAGCGATCCTACTAAAGAAAGGTAATGATGAATATGTGTATATTATTTCCATGGACAGAGGAGCCTGGTGACTACAGTCCATGGGGTCACAAAAAGTTGGATACGACTGAGCCACTAACATACACACACGTGTATATTATATTGTGTGTGTGTCAAATTGGTGGATCACTGCTATTTGTTTTGGTTCTTCTTAGTTAATTATTTTGTCTGTAAAGTCTGAGAAAAGACCCCATTCATGCACCTTTGGACCAGAAATAAAGGTTGAAGTAAATTTGGAGAAAACAGTAAAGGCATAATCACAGGGTCTCTTTGGATCAAGCCTCAAACCTGCTGGCCCACCAATCAGATCTTTGTTATTGAACTGATTTAGGATTAGGGACTGTTCCCACTTCATAAATGATAAGAGCAAAATGATTACAAAGACACTCTAAAGTAATCTGATTATCTATTCTTTTGTAGAATATAAAAATATGGGAGAACCTTGTCTGTCATTTGTTATAACAGAGCCTAGAATTCAATAAATATTAGCTGACAGTGATAACATGAGAATTTTCTTGGCTACTCCAGAAATGACAAACTAAACCTCAAAGCCTTTCCCAGAAACCCAATAAAAGCTAAAATAACTAATTAACAAAATGAATGAGAGCCAAGCCAAACCACAGGTCTTCCTGGATAACTTCCCGATCCAAGTTAACATACATGACCCGGCAGGTGACTTCAGGTCCTGTGGGAATCTTTCAATATTTGGGAGCAAGACGAAAATGGACTGTTAGTAATTGTCATTTTCCTTCAGAGTTAAGATATTAGAAACCGACAAGATGGTCCAGAGCCTGAGAAGGCACAGCCTCTAATTCTAAGAGCCAATTTATTTTACTCTAATTGGAGAGGTTGGCAAGACTTTTGAGATTGTTATTTTAAATGCCTTTTGCTATTAAACCGTGGTTAGGAAATCCGCTCAGCCCAAATGATGCTAAAAGAGCATTAAGTTTATGAGTCACGAAAGCCAAAATGATTCCAATTAGTTCCCCGCACTTCAGCACAATAGAAGTCCTTGATATCCAATGGGGCACTGCTTTCAAATGGAAACAAGACAGGAGATCAGAATCTTGACTCCTCACCTTGATTATTGACCAAGGAAAGGTTAGGTGAGCTATTATGTCGATTCACTTGAAAGGTTCCTCTTCTGCAGAAAGGGGATAACTGGCACATTGGTCTCTGGTGGGGCACAGAGCAGTGTATTGTGTCTTCAGGGTGAAGTCTTTTATACACAGGGGGCAGACTTGGAAAGTACTGTAGCTCTGTCTCCTTCTAAGGCCCTTAGATTCAGTTTTCTCTCTTTCCAATTCTTTCCATTTAATTTTAAAAAAATTATTATTTATTTTGCTGTGCTGGGTCTTAGTTTAAGCTGGTGGGATCTAGTTCCCTGACCAGGGATTGAACCTGGGCCCTCTGCATTGGGAGCACAGAGTCTTAGCCACCAGAATAATGAGCACACACACTGGTGCTTAAGTGATGATACTGATAATGTGTTAGGCTCTCAGTCATGCCCGACTCTTTGCAACCCCATGGACTGTATCCCGCCAGGCTTCATGGGATTTTTCAGGCAAGAATACTGGAGTGGGTTGCCATTCCCTTCTCCAGGGTATCTTCCCAACCCAGGGATTGAACCTAGGTCTCCTGCACTGCAGACAGTTTCTTTATGGTCTGAACCACCAGGGAAGATAATTGCTAGCATTTGTTCAGCCTTGCTGTCTATGTGTGATCTCAGGGAAAGATATATAAACCATTTTTATCTTGCAGATTAAGAAACTAAGAAGCAGACTAGTTAAATAAAACACCTGAGGTCACTCTGACTGTACCTCTCAGTGTGGGATCTGGATTGAGAGCAGTCTGATTACAGAGTCCTTGTCTCATCTACTATCTGAATTTATTTCTCTATTTGTCATATTAAAAATAATAGGATGCATGACTGAACTATACGTTACATGAAGATTTCTTTTATGTGTGAATGTGTGGTTCTTGAAAGACATAACGGAGGACAGACAGCTCTTTCAAAGAGTTTGTTTTGGACATGATAACGGTGATCAAATTTGTCATGTGTTCAGACCTGGAGGGTGAAAATGGACAGAATAGTCAGAATAGGGAGAAGCTAGA
The DNA here is from genome assembly GCF_910594005.1 of Cervus elaphus. Lineage (NCBI taxonomy): Eukaryota > Metazoa > Chordata > Mammalia > Artiodactyla > Cervidae > Cervus > Cervus elaphus. The sequence continues at coordinate 34,652,102 of NC_057846.1, forward strand.
GTTGAGATTCAAATGTCTTAGAAGCAAGAGTTTCATGTTAATTTGCCTGGTGGATCTGTGTTTGTTACATGTATGATTTTTACATTTCTGGAGCCCAAGGGATAATTTGGAGAATTCAGTTCATGGTTAGGATATGGGAAAAAATTAAACTTACAGGAAAGAAAAAGATCTCATCAGATGGTCCAGGAAGAACAAGTCTATCTAGTGAGATTAAGACTATTGGGGCTATTGGATGCTATAGGAATGAATTCAGACTTGAATAAAGGAGGTGCCTGGAAGACTATAGTCCTTGGGGTTGCAGAAGAGTCAGACATGACTTAGTGACTAAACAACAGCAAAAAAATATGCCTAGTGTCTGCTTCTTTTGTATTTCAAGATCCCAGTGCTCTTGAGAAATAGCACATTTCCATACTGAAGGGGCAGGTTGGCAGGAAAAGCCAAATGGCAAAAGTCGTTAATGGGGACTGCTGAGGTGCCTTTGGACTGTGTGTGTGTGCGTGCAAGCACGTGCATGTATATGTGTGTGTCTGTCCCTGTTAAACAGGGGATGGAACCCAGGAAGAATGTTTTTTGTTTGTGTAGAGTGTTTTTTCATCCTTTATGTACTAAGAAATATGGAGATGACTACAGGCATGTTTTATCCTGTAGGTAATAATACTGTGATGCCCTTAGAATAATTTTGGCATGATGAGCACTTAAAAATTTTTTTTGAAGTAGAAATCTTCAGACTATTTGAACCCATAATATAATTAGGACCAATTATACCATCAGGATAAATATGAATAATCATGTCATTAGAAACTGTAATTGCCTAATTATGACTTCTACTGATGCGGTGATTTTTGTGGAAGCTGAATTTCAGTTGCAGGACAATTTTGCTGAGTCTGGGGGCGGAAATTAGAGTCAACTCTTGTCAAGTCAGTGGCTCTCATGTTTTGGTAGTTCTTGGTGAGTTCACCAGTACAATTTTTCCATGAACTGGCGACCGTGGACTTTTGACCTTTCTCTGCTCTATACTTTATACCATCCCCTCAAAAGTCGGATGATTGCGCATTCATATTAAGTCATTCATGGATGAATATGAAAGGGGATGGCAGTAAAGGTATTGATTTAGTGTGGTTTTAAAATTAACATGGAATTGTATTATGCTTCAAAATCTTCAAAAGGACTGATTAAAAGAAACTCCTTGCAGATTGAAATCATTGCGCTCACCACTTCACTGAGATAAACACAGGGCTGGGGTATTCCTTAGGAATCACAACGCAAAACTAACAGAGTCACTGCGTGCCCTGACCACTTTCCACAAGTTCCTCATTATCCCCTGCCCTCCCACCTGCCTTTATTTCTGTTTGCTTCCTGGAGGAAAGTCTGACAAAGCAGGCTCCCCAAGCCTCATCTAAAAGATTGGATGTATGGGAACATTTATTCCCCAGCAAGTGAATTGTCCAGTAGTGCAAGAAACAGAGGGAATAGATCACTTCTGTCTGTCTTTGGAAAATTCAATGACTAGCAGCCAGCACTTGTAGAGAGAAAAGAAATGATGTATAGAAATTCCAGTTTGGAAGATTAAGCTTTCCCCACATGGGGGGTCTATTTCTAATACTTTAGTGTTTCCACAATGACCAAAATGAGACTGGTTCTGGCTGCTCGGAGGCAATCTTTGTTCCTGGGCTTTCGGTTTGTGAGCGTTCGAAAAAGTCAACTGGGGGATCTTCCATGATAAGCCCAATTTGGATGACGTCCAGAATGGATCCATACACTGACTTCTGAATTATAATGTGTAACATTATAGCAAAACTCCTGGGTATTTTGTTTTGTGTCCTAGACCATTAGATATTTTTATCTGGCAGGCGCATAGGCAAGACCCAATCTCATTCTAGTTTGATAAAGCTATTTCTGCAGCTGATTAGCCTGCCAAATGTTTCCATTTCTACATGCTTAGTTCCCTTTTTTCCCCCACTGTTTGTAAACTGCTGGGGAGGCGTGTGAACATTTTATTTAATGTCACAGGGAGTGGAAGTTGTGATGGAGGGAGGCGGGGGTGGGGAGGATGTTGTTCTCTGGTTAGACTTTTTAAACTCCACATTCTCCCTTTTAAAATTCTTTTTATAGAGGTGGCTAAGTGGAGGAGCATTAACTCTAAGTTAGATATAGTCCTAATCATCACAGTTCTATGGTGATGTTTTTTAAGGTGAATGGTAGTGCAGTTTGTTAGGGTAGCTATAATGGGGTACCACAAACTGCATGACTTCAGACAGAAATGTGTTCTTTCACAGTTCTGGAGGCTGGCAGTCTGGACGCTGGATATCTGAAGTCAAAGTCGACGGGGTCATCCTCTCTATGGGAGAATCCTTTACCTCCTTCGAGCTTCTGGTGGTGCCTGCCATCCTCGGCATGCCTTGGCATATTGATGCATCCCTCATTGTCTGCCTTTGTACTCACATGGCCATGGCTGTCATCCCTGTGTCTCTGCGTCCAGATTTCCCACTTTCTATGAGGACATCAGTCATAGTACTGGGGCCCACCCTAATCTGATATAATCTCCCACCTAAACTTGATTACATCTTCAAGGAGTCATTTCCAAATAAGGTCACATTCTGAGATAATGGAGATTAGGACTTCAATGTATCTTTTTTTTGGGGGGGGGCAGTTGTTCAATCTCTAAGTTGTGTCCAGCTCTTTGCAACCCCATGGACTGCAGCAAGACAGCTTCCTCTGTCCTCCACTATCTCCCAGGGTCTGCTCAAATTGATGTCCATTAAGTTGATGATGCCATCTAACCACCTCATCCTCTGCTGCCCGCTTCTCCTCCTGCCTTTAATCTTTCCTAGCATCAGGGAAACCTGATGCTTTACATCAGGTCCAAGTATTGGACTTTCAGCTTCAGCATCAGTCTTTCCAGTGAATATTCAGGATTGACTTCCTTTAGGATTGACTGGTTTGATCCCCTTGCAGTCCAAGGGACTCTCAAGAGTTTTCTCTAGTGATACAATTCAATTCATAATAAAGTGCAAAAGAGAATGTTTCATTTTTGCATTTGCTCAGATAAGGCTAAGTAACAAGGCTGAAGGACAGTTATTTAGTAATTTTCCCTGGAAGTCTTGCAAAACTTCAGGATGAGTGGGCTTGTTTTACATGTAAGGTATGCAGCCACATTTCAGGATCATCAAATTCAACACCATAGTTTTGATTGTTGAAGAAATGTGTTAGCCCAGAGTTTCAATAAGTTGCTACCTTCATACAGCTGATGATGAAGGGTTGAGCATGTGATCCACACCAAGCCCAGGGCTCTTCCTGCTCCTGCTGAGTTGGTGAGCCTTGAGGGGCACAAGGAGTCTATGGTTGCCCAGGGAAGCAGGGACACAAGCCTGGATGCGACTCATCACCTCGTGAATCAGTGAAGCCCCTTAGTTCACCCTGTAGCTGGGCACCTCAAATGCATCTCTGAAAGAGGTCAGGTATAAACAAATACCATTAAGTCCCCTAACTTGAACTTGAACTTCAAGTTTTGAACTTTGAAAGATGCGAACACATGTTCCATCAATGTCAGGTGTGGATGAAATTGCAGTTTGCCATCTGTCTCCTACTGCTGATGATCGTTCAGTTCTACCAGCTCCCACCTCCTTTCCCTCCAGTCAGTAGCTCTTCTGGCCTGTTCTCTCAGTGCCAGCCCCTGTGTGCTAGCTGTCGTGCCGTACTACTGTACTTTTCAAGGTACTGTGAGTGTGTGCATGCTAAGTCGCTTAGGTCGTGTTGGACTGTTTGCGATCCCATGGACTACTTGTAGCCCATCAGGCTCCTCTGTCCATGGGATTCTCCAGGCAAGAATACTGGAGTGGGTTTCCATGTCCTACTCCAGGCGATCTTCTCGACCCAGGGATCGAACCTAGGTCCCTTATGTCTTTTGCATTGGCAGGGCGTGTTCTTTACCACTAGGGCCTCCTAAGAAACCCTCAAGGTTCTATACTGTAAGATTCATAAGGTTTTCTTTATTTTTTGTGTTTTTTTATGTGTTATTTGTATGGAAGTTTTATAAATCTATTACAGCACAGTACTATATACTGATTGTGTTAGTTGGATGCCTCGGCTAACTTTGTTGAACTTACAAATTGGACTTAAGAACTCACTCTCAGAAGGGAACTTGTTCATATGTAGGGGACTTAACTGTAAAATGAATAAAACAAAAGCTTAAACTGTTACCCCCACTTTGGGACATTTTGCATTCAATGGAACAGACTGGGCCCCTTCCCAGACCTTTTTTTTTTTTTTTTTTTATTCTTTGAATCAGCCATGGATTTACATGTATTCCCAATCCCGATCCCCCCTCCCACCTCCCTCTCCACCCGATTCCTCTGGGTCTTCCCAGTGCACCCAGACCTTTTGAATCATAATCTCGAAGGCAGAGTCCTGGGGGAATCTGTGTGTTACGGAGCATACCAGGTGATGCACGTGATAGAGCATGCTTAGGAAGCACTAGACTGGGGGAAGCCTGACTTCTGAACAGTAGAGAGTAAATATTTAGTGGAGGGATTTTAGGTAAGAATCAAGAGGGGACGGTGGAAGGAGAGGGTGGGGAAAGTGAAAATGAATTACTCAGTGCCCTCCAAGGAACACCAGAGTCTCTACTCTGTGCTAAGTTGGAGGCCTGGTGTCTGCCTCAGGAGGGATTCGAGAAAAGCACATTTTCTGGGCTCACTTCAGTACTCATCTTAGGAGAAATAGAATAGATCTAGGATAACTTATAAAGTGCAGAGGCTGGGGCTTCGTGGAGACTGGAGGGCCAATTCCATGTTAAGGGAAGTATGGAAGAAAATTCTAGTCCTGTTCTCTCTTTTTGTCATACTGCATGCAGCCAGTAATTACGCACTCTCTCTTTTTTTTTTTTTTTAAAGAGTTGCTTGTTCATTTTGCACCTGAAGTTATAATCTAGTGCCTGTGACGCACATTTAATTGTTTTAAAAGGAAGGTGATAGGAGAGGCAAAGAAATGACTAGGGGAAAAAAATCTGGAGAACAGATGGGAAGATAACAGGGTTTTTGAGTCTCTCTCTTTTTTTTGAAGTATATGAAATTATAGTTTATTCCACCCCCCTCAATTTACAAATAAAAGTCTGAAGTGAAGGGTTAGTTCGGGGCAAAAAATAAAACTAGTCCTGGTAACCTCTATCTTTGTTTTCTCCATCACACCAACCTTCCTTTCCAAGTTCTGAAGATCTTTTCCTCCTTTTCCATCCACTTCTCCCTAATACTTTCTTTTATATTGGCCAGATACTTCTTTTACTGAAATTTTGGTGACATTTGTATCTATTGTGGGGCTTCCTTGGTGGCTCAGATGGTAAAAAAAATGTGCCTGCAATGCGGAAGACCTGGGTTCAGTCCCTGGCTCAAGAAGACCCCCTGGAGGAGGGCATGGCAACCCACTCCAGTATTCTTGCCCAGAGAATCCTATGGACAGAGGAGCCTGGAGGGCTGTGGTCCATAGAGTCCCAAGGAGCTGGACAGGACTGAAGCAACTCGGCACGTATCTATTGTATCTGATTCACAACGTTGTCAGGTACATGTTAACTTGATTGTCCAGAAGCTTTCCCATCATTTAAATCACATAAAGGTTTACATTCAGCTGAAATACATATGTTTATAGCTGAAGTTTTTTAAATTTTATTAATAAGTGATATACTGGCTCAGATGATAAAGAATCTGCCTGACATGCAGGAGACCTGGGTTCAACCCTGGCTTGGGAAGATCCCCTGGAGAAGGGAATGGTAAGCCACTCCAGTAGTCTTGCTGGAGAATTCCACAGACAGAGGAGCCTGGTGGACTACAGTCCATGGGGGTCACAAAAGAGTCGGGCACAACTGAGCGACTAACACTTTCACACTTTCATACAAGTGTATAGTAAACACAGCACTGAAAAATGGTCCCAGGTCGTTTTCTTGAAAAACCATACGTGTTTCCGAGCCACATTTTTGTGGGATATTTTAAAGTTTATTTTTCTTTGAAATTTGGTGCTCTGAAATTGAATCTCATGGCTGCACAATACCCAAGTGTGACATATTTTCTTTTGCTAGGTTTTGACTATATTGTCTTCTCCTTTTAGTTTTTACAAATTTAATTTTTATTCTTTCTGCATTCAGGATGGAAGTTTCCTAGGGCTTTCTCTCTGAATGGAGCCCTCAGTATATGGTGACACCATTTTCTCCTATTATTTCCTCTTTCTGTTGCCTTTCTTCAGTCTCACCTTGTTTAATAACATTTCTGGAGGCTCTCCCCTGTGCCAGCCCTGGGCTAAGCCTGAGACACCAGTCTCTGCAAAGGACCACTGAGTTCTTAGCAGGACTTAACAAGTGAGAAGAATCTGGGAAGGGCTTGCTTCCACACATCATGAAAGGTGACCTATTGCATGGTTTGTGAGGATGCTAGGGGAACGCAGATAAGGGAAGCTGACCACAGTTATGGGGGTCTGGGAATGCTTACTGGAAGAAATTACACTTGTGCTGAAACGTGAACTACAGATGTGGGTTAGCTAGACGAGCGGTTGGGATGGAGTGTTTCATTTGTAGCCACTGTAGGGCTGGAAGACATTCTTCTACCCTCAGGTTCAGTGGCTGGGCCTGTGAAATAAACTGAGAAAAGACAAATGGATGAGAGAGAAACAAAGAGTTTATGAAAGAATGCATACACAGGTATTGATTTGGCTAGGTTTAAGACTACCATCTTGGTATTTAATTTTTAAAAATTCCACTTGTTCTTTGTTCTTTCATTTTCTATTTCCGATTACTTTTCATCAAATCACACATTTTCAAATATTCCATATTGTTTGAATTTTTAATCTATATCTCTGTGTCATTTTAGTAGTGGCTCTAAATGGCTTATACTATGCAAGTTTAAATGCTCACAGTCTATCTTTAAATGATACATTACTTCACAGACTGTGTGAGAATCTTACAACAGTATTCTTACTTCCTTCTCACATTTTGTGGTCTTTTTTATGGTTTACTTCTTCGTATACTATAAACCCCACAGTATATTGCTGTTATTGTTTTTTTTAAAAATAAGTATGTATGTTTTAGTGAAGTTTCAAGCACTAATAAGTACTGAAAAATTATTTTAAAAACATTTTAAAAGTTATTTAAACACTTTTGATATTAATATATTTTTACTCAACTTCCATGTAAACAACATCTTATACTATTCATTATTTTAGTCAAATTTGGATTTCATGAAAATTTGATCCACTGCTGCTCAGTGACCAGAATGGCCAAGTGACCATTTGTAATCCTAGACCCAAGGTCACCCAAAGAAAATTGTTTTGATAGCTACATGATACATATGAGTTACCTAAAGAGGTTTTTTCTTTATATGTCCCTAAAGAAAAAGCCTAATGGAGAGTAATCAAATAGCTGATATGGCCAAACTAGATATCTCTTAATTCCAATTATCTGGAAACTGTCACCCACAAAAAATTATAACTCAAAAAATAAACCTTTAGATGTAAATCAACAAACTTACAAATGAATTTTTTTTAATGTTTGTGACATTTAAGGTTTTGAAGTTATTAAAGCTGAAAAGTATCCTAAAAAAAATCCCTAAGAATTTTGGAATACTTTATATATAGTGAAGTTCCTATTAAAAATAAGCTTTTTATTTATAAAAAAATTTATTCTTTATTTCTGAAGTTCTGATGTTTTACCTGAGTTTTTATTTCCCTTTAGCTTGAGAAACTTATTCTAACCTTTCTTATAGTGTAAGAAACTTTTATCTTTCTGAAAATATTTTATTTTGCTTATATTTCTGAAGGGTGTTTTCTCTGGATACCACATTCTAGTTTGAGAGTTTTTTCCTTCAAGTACATTCTAGATGTCATTCCATTGTGTCTAATCTTTATTCTTCCTGGTGAGAAGTCAACCATGAATATAATTGTTCTGTTTGTGATGTGTATTTTTGTTTCTCTCATTTGCTCTTAAGATTTTCCTTTATCAATTTCTTTTAGCAGTTTGACTATGGTGTGTCTAGATGTGTCTTTCTTTGTATTTATCCTGCATAAAGTTCCTGCACAAAGTTCCCTGGTTCTATAGGTTGACTTATTTTGTCAATTTTGGAAAGAGTTTTTGCCATTATCTCTTCAAGTATTTTATTCAGCCTCATTCTTTCTCCCCTCTTTCTGGGTCTCCATTTATACGTATGTCAAGCTATTTGATGCTGTCTTACAAATAGCAGAATTTATGTTCTCAATTGCTTCTAGGTTATCTGAAAAGTTCATGGATCTAATTCAATTTAAAAGGAAATTAATGGTCCTGTTTCCAGTGGTAAATGAGACTCTCTTTGTCAGTGGCGTTCAATAGCAAGCGATTTCAGTTATCAGCTGTAGACCACTATAACCAAGTACATGCAGAGCCAAGGAATTGGGTGACCAAATATTTGCTGCTGTGGAGTGAGAGTCACCTGGAAAACACCAGAACTTCCTCTGCCTACCAAAAACTAAAAGGCATGCCCTCAGAAAGGCTGGTGGCTCATGAGAATAGAGATCATAACGTGAAGGTAGGAAAGCCAATCTTTAGGCAAAAAATGATAGATTTTCTTTTAGCTGTTTTCTTAAAAGATATATTCAGTTTTCTATTCCACATGATTACATGCTGCTCTTCACTCTGAACTTTATTTTTCTTTATATACATACACAGAGAAATGACCTAGATTCATGTGCCCTGTAGTTTTACTGTTTGAAAATCATGTTTTGAGGTCACTTTTATTTCAGCTAAAAGTTCACACTTTTGAAATCTGTTTCTTTCAGTATTTTTATTATGATTTTTTATTAAGGACCTTAATTGGTCATACTCATTTTTATCTTATTAGCTTCGATTTTAATACCTTTAGAATTATTACTGTGTAATATTTTCAAGCCTTTGACTGCGTGGATCACAATAAACTGTGGAAAATTCTGAAAGAGATGGGAATACCAGACCACCTGACCTGCTTCTTGAGAAACCTGTATGCAGGTCAGGAAGCAACAGTTAGAACTGGACATGGAACAGACTGGTTCCAAATAGGAAAAGGAGTACGTCAAGGCTGTGTATTGTCACCCTGCTTATTTAACTTATACGCAGAGTACATCATGAGAAACGCTGGGCTGGAAGAAGCACAAGCTGGAATCAAGATTGCCGGGAGAAATATCAATAACCTCAGATATGCAGATGACACCACCCTTATGGCAGAAAGTGAAGAAGAACTAAAGAACCTCTTGATGAAAGTGAAAGAGGAGAGTGAAAAAGTTGGCTTAAAACTCAACATTCAGAAAACTAAGATCATTTTTCTGGCCACTGAGCAGCAGTGGGTCAAATTTTCATGAAATCCAAATTTGACTAAAATAAGAACTGGTCCCATCACTTCATGGGAAATAGATGGGGAAACAGTGGAAACAGTGTCAGACTTTATTTTTTTGGGCTCCAAAATCACTGCAGATGGTGATTGCAGCCATGAAATTAAAAGACACTTACTCCTTGGAAGGAAAGTTATGACCAACCTAGACAGCATATTAAAAAGCAGAGACATTACTTTGCCAACAAAGGTCCGTCTAGTCAAGGCTATGGTTTTCCAGTGGTCATATATGGATGTGAGAGTTGGACTATGAAGAAAGCTGAGCACCAAAGAATTGATGCTTTTGAACTGGGTGTTGGAGAAGACTCTTGAGAATCCCTTGGACTGCAAGGATATCCAACCAGTCCATCCTAAAGGAGATCAGTCCTGGCTGTTCATTGGAAGGACTGATGCTGAAGCTGAAACTCCAATACTTTGGCCACCTCATGCGAAGAGTTGACTCATTGGAAAAGACCCTGATGCTGGGAGGGATTGAAGGCAGGAGGAGAAGGGGACGACAGAGGATGAGATGGCTGGATGGCATCACTGACTTGATGGACATGAGTTTGAATAAACTCTGCAAGTTGGTGATGGACAGGGAGGCCCGGTGTGCTGCGATTCATGGGGTCACAAAGAGTCGGACACGACTGAGCGACTGAACTGAACTGAACTGAATACTTTGAAATGGTAATTTTATTATGTATCGCTTTGGTAGAAGATTCAAAACATTACTCTAGAAAAACTTGGCAGCAAATTCCTCATTCATTGGCAACCTGAAATGTAAATTTATTGGGCAGAAATAATACTTCCTTATCTAATCTTGAGTCTTGGCCCTGATTACAAAGTGCTTGTAGTCCAACCAGCTGGGATCTTATCAGGGATAGGAAAGAGGCCAATTTACTAATAGAGATTGCAATAATGAATAGGAAAGAAAAAACAGGCTGCAGACGAGGGAATCCTAAGAGAACAGAGTATGACATATTCATAGTGGTGGAAGATGGAGAGAAATAGTAGCTTTTGGATATATCCCAGAATATGAATTGTAGGTAAAACAATATATTGTTTTGTATAGCCAAATGTCAGTGTTGTAAACAGCTTGTAACTAGCTTGAATTTAATTAGATAATTAGGATATATCAAGTGCAATTTATGTGTCAGACATCATGCTCCTTATTTCACATAATTATTATGAAAAGGTAATACATTTACCAAAGTTGGAAATAATCAATAGTTGAAGGATAATAATAGTTCAATGAAAAGACCAGAAGAATTGAGTCAGATAGGGTTTTCAGAGAAGAAAAACTTAATGGAATATTTTAAAGAGAAATTTAAAGAAAGAAGATAAAATTGTTTCCAAAGAGAAAATGTCAGAAAATGTGGAACAAAGTAGTTCAAAGAGAAGCAGAGATTTTGTTTTAGTAAGCAGAAAGTAAATAGATATGTATTTACAGATTATAGCTGGTAGGATGTAGGCTGTGACCAGAGCAGTGATTCTCATGGCCTACAGAGGGAAGGGGCAGGGACTTCGGAAGGACCTTGCACAGATGTGGAAATACAAGATCTTTGTCAAAGTTTTCTGGTCAATTAGCTATTTTATTATGTTGCCCGGGGCTGTTGATTACTTACATAGAAAATGCATAACTGCATCTCTACTTTGTACCATGAATGAAATTCAATTCTAGGCTCAACTAGAACTTAAATGTGGAAAACATGACTTTGAAATTTTTTTAGAGAATAAGTAGCTAAGAATATTTTGCCAAGGAGGAGAGAATTTCTTAAGAAATCACATATAGCATAATCTCAAAATGAGAAGACTGGTAAATCAGACTCAAGAAAATTGAGACCTTAGGTCATGTATGGAATGTGAGCGGCAAACTGGAAGAAGAAATTTGCAGCACCTTTGATTAACAAAATGGATTATATAACTAACTGATACGTTTCAATGGAACTAGATAAACAAGGCACATGCAGAGGACATGGCAGAAATATGAGACTTCTTAAGCTAGATAATCTTTGGACCATATCTATATGTGTTTTCATTCCTTTATTTAAAAACTGCTTTATCAAGATATAATTCCCATACGATGCAATTTGCCCACTTAAAGTGTACAACTTGATGGTTTTTAGTTTATTCACAGTTGTGTAACCATCACTGCAATATATTTTAGAACATTTTTAGCACCCCAAAGAAATCTGATATTTTTGGCAACTGTTCTTACTTCCCCCCATCGTCAATACCCCCCAGCCCTATGAAACCACTAATTTATTTTCTACCTCTCTAGATTTGCCTTTACAGCACATGAAATATGTGGTCTTTGGGTCTGGTTCCTTTCATTTAGCATAATATTTTCGCATTTCATCCATGTTGTAAAATGTATCAGTATTTCATCCTTCTTTATTACTGAATAATATTTAGTGTGTGGTTTTACCACATTTATTTTTCCATTCATCACTTGGTAGACATTTGATTGTTTCCATTTTTTATCTATTTGTCTGCTGTACACATTGATGTACAAGTTTTGTACGTCAACGTGTGAACATATACATTTATTTCTACCGGGCCTATACCTAGGACTAGAATTGCTAGGACATTTGGTAATTCTACATTTAATCTGAGAAACTGCCAGACATTTTTCAAAGTGGCTACATCACTTTCTATTCCCACCAGCAAGATTTCAATTTCTCCACGTCCTCATGGACACTCACTATTATCTGTCTTTTTGATTATGACTATTCTAGTAGATGTGAGGTGGTATTTCACTGTGGTTTTGTCTTGCATTTCTCCAGGCACTAAGGATGTTGAGCATCTTGTCATGGGTTAATCGGCCATTTGTATATTTTCTTCAGTGAAATATGTTTTCTTTTCAAATACTATTTCACACCATTACAAAGTTTTAGACAAACAGAATGAATATAAGGAGAAAATTGAAAAGTTTATGTAAAGAATTCTTTAGATAAACTTTTCTGTAAATGGCAGCAGAGGAAGGAGATAATTCAGAGGAGCTGAGAGCTGAAAGCACTTAAAAAAAAAAAAATGCCACAGTGATAATTGTAGTCTATAGCCACCATCTCAGTGAGTACAGAAAGAGGGAGAAAAAGTGAGGAACAGTAATGGGGAGGATGAAAGTAGGATGAGATTGAATTTATTGCAAAATGGAGGGTGACTAAATGACAGAGAGTTGCCTTGTCTGGCCAAGTGTTAGAAATGGATCCCTGTAGGTGCAGAAGGAAACCTCACTGGATAAGCAGACTTATCCCTGTGAATCAACACCTCTAGTCATTCTTTGCTTTCCTCTCTATCCGGGGACCTTCCTCCTCCACATTCCAAGGAACTGGCTAAACAGGAAGAAAAGGAAAAACACACCAACTAGTTAAAAAAAAAATCACACAATTCACAAAAAGCCCCTCGAGAGTTATGTTAGTGTAAATACAGTTTGAATGAAAATTAAACACACAAAAAGACCTTATTAAAAACATGTTTACTTTAAGAAACCCATGCATGAATTATTTGAATAATTGAACTACTGAAGGGTGAAATTGAAAGAAAGGTATTCACATAAAGGTATGCAGCATAAGTGAAGCTATGGTCCAAATTCTGAGTTTTGTAGAAATATTTATACAGAATATAACTATCAAAATGATCTCAATTGGGCTATCATTCTTACTCCTTAATGTTTCAGTGTGTAATGATAAAGGCCAGTAAAACAAACAAAACCTTTTTGATTTGGACATAAAGAGGAAACCCAGTCTATGGGAAATACAGTGTGACCTTCATAGTATGTACAGATGTTCTCAGGCTGTCAATAAGCTGTTGCCTTAATTTCAGTCACACCCTGGTTTCCTCTGTCTGTGATGCCAGACCCAGGACTCGTGCCAGCCAGCTCCCTGGCTCTGCTCGTTAGGAGATGCTAGAGGCAGACTGGAAGGCTGAAGGTGGAAGAAGGAGCGCATTTCTTCCTGTTCGCTCCTTGCGCCTTTCATGGCATCCTAGCAGTGGTTTCCATGCCAGCTATAAGTGTGTTTCAATAACAACAGTGGGTCCCACTTTGCAGTACGGACAACATTCCTAGAACTAGTCTGACTGGACTCCTTCGGTACCAGCCCTAGCTGGCAAGCACCCGTCCTGTGAGATCTGGGCCCCAGCTCTGAGGCGTCACTCAGCTTCTAAATTATAATAATCCTAACCTCATCTCTTTGTTCTCTCTGCCCTCACGATGAGAGCTGCTTCCTCTCCCATATTTTGGTATTCCCTTTTGCCTTTTCAGTCCTTCAGTATCTGGCTGATTAACAATTCTTTGTATTAAATCGTGTATCCTAAGTGGACCCTCACTGAATGGAAACATAAAATCTTTCAGTTTCCCAGGGCATAGTGAGATATTGTTGTTGTTTCCTTGCTCAGTCATGTCCGATTCTTTGCAACTCCATGGACTGTAGCATGCCAGATTTCCCTGTCTTTCACAATAGCAAGATATAGTTTGTATAAAATTATTGTATAGCTTTATATTTTATAATAAATTATTATTTAAATATATTTCAGTATTGAGTAAGCTAAGTTACAAATTTTGTTGATACATTTGTCAGTGAAAATGACCCATAAATGCCTTTCTGGATACTATCTTTTTCTGGTTTTGATATTAGTGTCATGTGATCTTTGAGGAATGGGCTAGGAAACGTATGTATTTTTTAATTAATTAAATTTGATTAATACTTTTTAAAAGCAGTTGAAGATTCATAGCAAAATTGAGAGGAAGGTACAGATTTTCCATATACTCTCACCCCCACATATGCATAGACCCCCTCGTTATCATTACCCCCCACCAGAGTTCTGCATTTGTTATCATTGATGAAACTGTTGGGTTGCCCAAAACCCAAACCAACTTTTTGGCTAACCCAATACACTGACAAATTATAATCACCCAAAGTCCATAATTTACCTTAGAGTTCCTTCTTGGTGGTGTATATTCTTTGGGTTTGGACAAATGTATAATGACATGTAGCCATCATTATGGTATCATACAAAGTATTTTTATTGTTCTTAAAATCTTCTTTCTATGTTTTATTTATTTCTACCCCATAACTTAATCCCTGGCAACTACTGATTTTTACTGTCTCCAAAGTTTTGCCTTTTCAAGAATGTCATTTAGGTGAAATTACACAACATGTAGCCATTTCAGATTGGCTTCTTTCACTTACTGTATATTTTGAAGTAATTGGTATATATATTTGAATTATTTTTCTTAAAGGTTTTTGAAGTTTATATGTAAATCTGGGTCCTGTATAATTTTTAAAATAGTTCTTCAGCTGACATGTCAACTTCTTCTAAATCTATATATATATTCTACTTTTTCTTGAGCCAATTTTGAGAATTTTAATTTTTTAAAGTATCTGTTTTCAACTAGATAAGTAATGTAGTATTTTTAATAAAATTTTAAACTCATTCCCTGCATTTCCACTTTTTCATTCACAATATCATTCCCAAAAATAACCTTTTGGTTTTACTGAGAAACTTTTCTTATTTCCTAGTCTTATTAATTTCCTTTTTAGCATCACATATTTCTGCCCTAATTTTCTGACAGTTTGTAAAACTAGTTGGAAGCTTAGTTCAACAATTTTCAGCCTTTCTTTTTTAGAATACTGCTTTGATGTAACGCTGTAGGTGTAGCCTCATGTTCTCCTTCTTACACTCTCAATACTTCTGTACAGTTTGTAATTTTCATTTTGTTTCCCCCTTGACCTAAGAGTAATTTTGAATGTGATTAACAATTTCCAGTTATTTTGTATTTTTTTTGGTGGGAAGGCTGTGCTAACATTTTTTGTTAAGGTTATTAATTTCTTTTTTTTTTCATTATCTTTATCTTTGGTGATTGCAATGATTTCCCCTTTTCAGAATTTGTTGAAATTTCTTTTGTGGCTTAACAATACATGGTCAACTTTTGGCAATGTGTGTTTGAAAAACTGTATATAGACTTTGAACTTCATATAGTATTTTATGCATTCTAAATATTTTTGTTTTGACTCTTTGTTTTGTCAGTTTTTGAGAGAGCTTTGTTAGCATCTTCCTTTAAGATTTTTTATTGTTCATATTTCTTTGTATTTATATAGTTTTTCTTTAGGTAAATTTCAAAGCTATATTATTAGCTACTTATAGATTTATAACTATTGCGTCTTCTTACTTAGGTCTTCCTTTTCTTAAGGAATCATTTAATAGTTCCATGTCAAGTTTTCCTTTATTTTATATTCTTTTATAATTTGCCTAATATGTATTTTTCCTCATTGTTATTTTCGATTTTCCTGTTTGCTTTCATTTTAAGGATGTTTAAGGATGTCTCTATAAACAGTTAATTCTGAAGACTGTCTTTTTAACCATCTCTGAGTTGCTGTCTTTTTAATAGATGAGTTTAACCCTGGCATATGTATTGTAACTAACAATTCGTTTAACTTTTTCCTAAAATTCTGCTTTGTCTTCTGTTATATTTACTTCACTTGCTATAGATATTTTTTCTTTACCTCCTTTTCAGTCTTTTGTTACACTGACTTTTTTTCTTCTTTTGTCCTCACTCTAATGGTTTGGAAGATAATTCGGAATAATTATGTCTATATTTCTATTGTACAAACATATAAATGTATATTTAATTATTCAGAGTTGCAATTTTCCCCATTAATTAGACAGGTACTTCTGCACATTTCTCATTTTTATATAGTTTGAAATTTTAGTTTGATAGTTGTTGTGGTTTTATTGTTCTGTCTTATCAACATGTTTAGCTAACTCTAAATGTTCTTTTGTTGTTGTTACTATTCATCATTACTTTTTGAATCCTACTTTTTCTTCTTATATTTATAATCTTTCCTTTTCCTTTCTTTCTCTCCCCTCTCTCCTCATCCCCTACTTATTGAATTCTTTAGTAATTATTTCACACAGCAGTTGCAAGCAGTGACTACTGTCAGTCTTTTTTTCTCTCCTCCTGAATTTTTATAAGTTGAAAATTCTGTATTTATTCATTGGTTAATCTTTATTTCTGTAGGCAGAGTTTCAATCTCCTCAACCTCTTGTTGACTTTATTTCAGTTTAAAATAGTCTCTTGAATCTTTTGTTGGAATATTATCTACAACCATCAAAAGTCCTGGCTCACTCACCCTATCAATTTTCTTTCTTTGCTTGCAAATTCCTTCTCTTTGTTGAATTTCATATTGCACTTTCACGGTGCTGGCTTTCCTTAAATATTTGATGAGTCGTGCACATTTGTAACTGAAAATCTCTCTTAAACTCAGAAAAGGCTGCATCTGTTTTTACAGCCTGCTTGATGGGAGAAGCAGGACCAGTTTTTGAGTGGGATCATAAATGGACAGAACTCTGTACCTAGGGCTCTCCATTCTCCTGAGTGTTGACAGTTGCCTGGGGCCCCACCCTGCTCTCCACTGATTCTCACTGACCTGAAGGAGGAGTCTCTTGTTTCTTTTGCTTGGCGCTTGGAAAGGCTGGGGAGAGAAGGGCGGAGTAGGAAGATCTGTGTGTTCAGGACCCTTTCCTGCTCCTAGCATCTGCGTCTTCAGTCTTGGGTGCACGCATGCTGCCCATTTCCTTCGCCTACCCTGTCCTCCCTCCTTCACAATCCAGTTCCCTGCTTTGGAAGTCCTCATATTTCTCCTTTCTTTGTTCCTACTGTGGAGATGAGTTCATTTATCTTGTTTTCCGTGTTTTCTGGCTTCTAACGGGATTTGTGCCAGAAGAGGAGGCAGCAACCTACTCTCAACCCACCATCCTGAGTGAAGATCACTCTTCACTCCCTTAAGATGCATGCTAAGTCGCTTCAGTTGTGTCTGATGGTGTGAAACCCTATGGACTATAGCCCGCCAGGCTCCTCTGTCCATGGGATTCTCCAGGCAAGAATACTGGAGTGGATAACTTTCCTTAAGCAAAAATAGCCAATATTCAGTCATCTGTTTAACATCCTACATGGATTGTTTTGTTTGGAGCTTTGCTTTTGTTTCTAAACCACGGCTCACAAAGTGTAAGGGTGGTAGCCAGAATTAACATGAATCAGCTAGCAGCCACTTAGGACTATCAATTTTAGTTATGTTTAGACATTCTGTATTTTCATCCTGTGTTCTCACATTCTAGAAAAATAAATCTAGGGCTGTACCTGTGCATTTTTTAGGCTCAGAGAATACTGAAATGGAGACAAGGTGTTGGACAATTTTCTCATTCATTTGGCAACTGGAATGTCTTTTCTGTTATTCAACCAAATGAAAATACAAAACAACAAAAATATTTTTACCGAGAAGTTAGACATATCCAAGCTGTGTCTTCAAAGGATGGGATGTAATTTGTTTGCATTTTGTCTTCTAAATATGTCCCTAAGTAATATTGAAATTGATGAGAGCTGTTTACTAATGATCCCAAAGGAACTTTGCTGATGAGGCTCAAATAAAAAGAAGCCATATGATGATTTTGAAGACTGGTTAAAGAGAACTGCAGTACTGGTTACTTTGCTGGTGTATGTAACAAAATATCTCTGGAATTTAATAAGGGGATTTTTATTGTGTTCAATGGTCTCATAAGAAAAATTCACAAAACCTTTTCTGGGCTGATCCTCTGACATATCAACATTCAAATAACCCATGAAATGTGGGTGGGCGTGTGATTTTATTCTAGGAAACTTAATAGATTGTTCAGTGGGTGTTTGCCTTTATACACACCCACCTCAGATCCTCATTGTCACATGTGACTTTTTATTTCAATTTTAAAAATCCTTCAGAGAAAGGTAATAGATAATATTCCATGTGACTGTCATTATTTCCGTTGCCTCTTCTCAGTATTTTATGCTGTAGCATAGCTTAATTCCTCTATTCTTTCCTTAGTGATCATAATAATAATTACTTCTACTACTTTTTGGGCATTACCTCTCTACTTGTAAATATAGGAATGCACATGAAAGTTGTTTATAAGCGAAAAGCACTTTTCAAAAATATTATCTAAAACTAGTATTATCATTAGTATATCCTGTTACCAGCAACATTGAAGACTTTGGATTAAAGAGTAACACATATATGTGGGATTTAGAAAGATGGTAACGATGACCCTATATGTGAGACAGCAAAAGAGACACAGAGATAAAGAACAGACTTTTGGACTCTGTGGGAGAAGGCGAGGGTGGGATGATTTGAGAGAATAGCACTGAAACATGTGTATTACCATATGTGAAATAGATCGCCAGTCCAGGTTCGATGCATGAGACAGGACGCTCAAGTCTGGTGCACTGGGATGACCCTGAGGGATGGGATGGGGAGGGAGGTGGAAGGGGGGCTCAGGATGGGGAACACATGTATACCCATGGCTGATTCATGTCAGTGTATGGCAAAACCACTACAATAGTGTAAAGTAATTAGCCTCCAATTAAAACAAATAAATAAATTAACAACAACAACAACAAAAGAAACCCCATACTCATAAACAGTCACTCCAAGAAAAAAAAAGTAATGAGAAAGTGTATGCGCGTGTCTTCCTTTCTCACTGGATAAGTATCTGGGTCTTCTCAATATCAGGAAATAAAAGACTTCCTGAACTTTCTAGCTGAGTACCAGAAAACTTTTCAGCAAACAAGTCGACGGTTTCATATATCTGTTGGCTTGAGGATAAGATGTTAGCATGAAATTTAAAGAGAATAAGCTATGAGTACGTTTGGTGACTCTAAGGAAGTAATTAAACTAGAATCAATTATAATAATAAGCAAACACACTTTTTGGAGGAACTTGGAGCTTCCCAGGGAAAATCAGGAATTTAGCAGAGAGTGGTCTGCATTCTCTTTATGCTGTAGAAGCTATGAACAAATGATGTGTCCCAAGTCAAAAAAACTAGTTGACATATACTAACCTGGAGACTTTTTAAATTGGAAGAGACTTTTTAGTTATATAGTTGCATCTTTCCCTGAATCAGAAATTCTCTAACTTTTTTATGCCGCCTCTTCATTATCTGTGAAACTGGGATTATAGTAACCATCCCTTTCTTAAAAACTTGTTATAAAAATACATAATGGATTGTAAAATCACAGGAGCTACCAAGGACTTAAGTGTTCATCGAACACCCTTATTTTCCTAAAAAGGAAACAGCCTCAGGTGAACAAATGATTTGTCCCAAGTCAGAAAACTAGTTGAGAAACTGGAGGCTTTTTAAATTGAAAAAGACTTTTTAGTTGTATACTTACATCTCTTACTGAGAAGAAATTCTTTACAACCTATCTGGCAATCATTGTGAGATCTTTCCTTGCTAAGAAAATGACTGCAGCTTTCAGAGCAGAGTGATTTATTTTTGAACCACTCTAATTTTAGGCAGTCATTTCTTGTAATGAATTGGACCCTGGGTTCCTGTGTCTTCTAGACCTTGACTCTATCACAGGTGGGATTCCCCAGAAAGCAGACTGTAAGATAGAAATAAACTTACAGGAGGTTTATTAGGGAATGCATTAGGGATCAACGCTTATGGAAAGGAAGAGAAAGAAACCGAATGTGTCAGAGACGAAAGTAGTCTGAAATGCAGTTACAGAGGAATGTTTCAACTGATGCTGCAAGGAATTTAGGAGATGGAATGACTTTCAAATGGTCTTGAGTTGGAATGAGAAAGCCAGGTCCTTAAACCATCTATTAGTTGCTGGGTATAGGCAGCCCTGGGAAGGGGCTGTGACCTTTCTGAAGCAGCTTTTATCACTGAGGCAATCCCAAATGGTACTGGCATCTGAGGACTGTTTGCAGTTGGTGCTACCAATGGTTAAAGAGCAGAGTCCCTTTATTTCTGAAAGGGAGCTTGGTGGTACTTCATAGTATCCACCATGAATCACATGATACATTTTAGCATTTTCTTGTGAACTTCTACTAAAAAAAAAAGCCTCTACTGCGTTTGACTGGGACTGTGTTGTATCTATAGATATGGGAAAATAGATATGCCAACAATCTTGAGTCTTCTAATCCACTAGCCATGTTATACCTCTCTGTTTATTTAGATCTTCTTTCATTTCAGTTGGCAATATTTTTTAGATTTCAGTATACAAGCTTTAAAAACATTTGGACACATTTGTCCTTAAGTATTTGATGCATCTTTGATGCTATTTTAAATGACATATTTCAGTTTTTCTTTAGACTATTTATTGCTAGTATATAGAAGTCAATTATTGATTTTTGTCAATTGGTCTTGTATTCTGACCATTTGCTTAACTCACTTATTAGTCATAGTGGATTTTTTTCTAAATTCCTTAGAATTTTCTATGTTCATGATCATATCGTCCGTTAACTAAAAATTGCTCTACTCCATTTGCAATCTACAGGCTTTTTATTGGGTTGGCCAAGAATTTTGTTTGGGATTTTTCCATCAGATGTTATAGAAAAACTTGAATGAACTTTTTGACCAACCTGCTATTTCCTTTTGTTGTCATATTGCAATGACTTGAAGCTGCAGTACAGTTGGGATAGAAGTGTTGGGAGCAGACATCCTTCCCTTGTTCCCAATCTGGTGGAGTAGCATTTGGTCTTCCATTAAGTAAGATGTTAGTAAATTACAGTAGGTGAATGAAACCTCTAGAGTAACAACATGAAAAATATACATTAAGAGACAATCACTTATATTCATTTTGCATCAATACCGGATACAGCAGTAGTTGGAACAAATTGTGAATAATTACCTCCTTCCTAGCTTTGATAGAGAGCATATTTCACATCCTTTAGAAACTGTTCCAAAGTGACGATGGAATAACCAATTCCTTAGCATGTGGAAGAATCATAATGTCCTGCAAAAATCATCGTGTGGAGGAAAGTTAAGTAAGCCTATCAGATAGTTCATCACTTACGTTCACTGATGTTCATGCTGAGAGAGGTTCATGCTTAGACTAATCTTCAAAAGAACTTGTCTGGGATAAATCTTTTTGCCCAGCTCCCTTTGGAGGGGATGTTGACATCTTAACATTAAATGTATAAACACATCATATTTATATAATACCTAAACGCCAGCCACTTCTGCAAGAACAGAGCAGGAGCATACTCAACTCATTTCTCTACCTCTTCCTCCCAACCCACCCCCTGTTTCTATAGGAATTCAGCTTCCTCTTAAAACCTGCCTCAGTCTGTTCTGGAATAGTTCAGGGTGGATTCTCAGTTGTGCCCAGGTATAAGGTTGTTCCCATTGTTCTATGTCTGCCTTTTCATTTCGATCTCACTTGCTTCTGCTAGTACTGCTGTCCTGGCAGATGTCAATGTTTCTGCTGTGCGTGTGGTCCACTGGAGTTCCTGAGGGACTCTGCTTTAGGCGCTGGACACTGTGAAGGGCTTTGTCATTTACACCCTAAAGCATCGTTGGTCATGGTCAGAGTCTTCCACAGTCTTTCCTGAAGTCAGTTCCTTCAGCTTTCCCTCCATAGGGGTCACATGAAGGGGAGAATGGAAACCTCCTTGCTCTCCTGTTTGCCATCTTTGCCATTTCTCTCATCTTCTCTAACCAGTCATACCACAAACAAACAACCCAAAAACCCAAACGTTTTCCCCCTAAATCAAAACACTAAAACCATTACGCATGTACTTACAAGTGAAAGTGAGTGTTAGTTGCTTAGTCATGTCCTACTCTTTGCGAGCCCATGGACTATAGCCTACCAGGCTCCTCTGTTCATGAGATTTTTCAGGCAAGGATACTGGAGTGGGTTGCCATTTCCTTCTCCAGGGGATCTTCCTGACCTAGGGATCGAACTGGTTCTCCCACGTTGCATACTTTTTACTGTCTGAGCCACCAGAGAAGCTGCAAGGGTCACCTACCAGTGATAAACATTTGGTCTCAGTTGGAGACCTGGCTGCAAAAGCAATTGCTCAGTTGACTAGAGAGAGCCAGTATGGTTTCTACTTGCAAAGCCAATGCAACAGCCCTTTACTGAAGACTCATAGAATCATACAGTGAGGGACATTGAAATGAATATAGATGAAAAGCAAAAATGTAATCTTCTCAATGCCTTGAAATTAGGACAGCTTTGACTTCACATGGCCTTTCTGTTTTGTCATCATTTGTTTCAGATTAACTAGAATCCAGCTCATTATTTTCCAGGCACAAATATTTGCTCACTATATCTAAACGAATAAATATTTGATGTCTGGCAATTAACAGTGGACATTTGATAGCAAATGGGGTAGAGCTGGTTGTGAGAGTATATGCATATGAGGAGCACTAGATCTCTTCATGTGTTGAGATTTCCAGACACTCAAAAATTACAGCCTCTCTAAAAATCCAGAGCTGTACCTGAGAAGGTTTATATAGGACCAAAGGTAGTATTGAGTATTACTAGTTATAGTCATTTACTTTAATCAGCAAAGCCAAGAATGATGTTTAGAGGGTGACTGAGGATGTGAGTATCTCGTATATATCAAACATGAGTGGTCCCTGCATTGTTTCTGACCCTTACACCCTCAAGCAGAGTCAAATATTTTCCTGTGTCTCATTTTTACTCAGTTGGAAAAACAAAAGCTGGAGCAAAGATACCACCTCATTATTTAATCATCATTTCTTAAATAAACACAATCATTATTACTCTTACAATAGTCAGAGTATAACAATGCCTCCTTCTAAAGAGACAAGATTTTCATTCAAGAAGATAATTTTCTGAAATTCTCCATTCATTTGTCAAATTGGAAGTCTTGATGAATGAATCAGTGAAAATTTTTTAAAGAAGTTTTCGTTTGCTTCAACTCTGTGAAAATTTAATGAGCTGATCTGGCTCATAATGTGTATAAACATGAATATGTGTATTTCATTCTTCCATAAAATGCTGGCAACAATACAGATACAAAAGGTTTAATTCACGATTTCTTTGCTGCCTCCATTAGAAATTCTAAGCCGATTCCTTCAAGCTGCCACTGCATGAGTCATTTCAGGAAATAGAAATCAACATTCTGAAATAACCTGAATTGGGGTTTGGCGAATGGTAGGATGAAGCAGCATCTCATCAAAGGAAAGCTTTTTATTAACTCTGAAGAAAATAAAACCATCATCAGGCTAGAAGTCTTTAGTGGGGCTTGAGAAGGATAACTTCCCCAGTTTGGTGGTAGATGTTCTCAGGCAGAGAAAAACTGGCTGTACTCAGATCAGATGGCAGTGGCCTGCTCACTACCTGACTTTGCTATCACTAACATTCAGTCCCAGTTTCATATCTGCTGATGGGTTTCATATCCTCTGCCCTCTTCTCTTCCTGCTAAAATTGGAGCCATTTTTCAAGGTCTAGTTCGGGTCTTTCTTCGGAAGTCTTTTCTGATCCTCCCAGCTTGATTGAATCTCTTCTTCCTCTTACCTCCGAGCAGTATTTCTAATCTCTCCTAGTCATTTGACCCTTAATCATATGCTATTTTGTATAGTTCATTGAATTTTCAGTGCTGTTTGTCTGATCTCCTTAGCTAGATTAAAGAGTCTTTTAGGGCAGGGCTGTTCATTTTCATGCTTCTGTGGCCCAATGACTTGTTTTTGTGTGTACTCAGTCGCTCAGTCATGTCTGACTGGTTGTGACCCCATGGACTCCCCCATGGAGGAGCCAGGTTCCTCTATCCATGGGATTTCCCAGGCAAGAATCTAGAGTGAGTTGCCAGTTCCTCCTCCATGGGATCCTCCTGACCCAGTGTCTGAATGCGTGTCTCCTGCATTGGCAGGCATATTCTTTTTTTTTTTTTTTTGAAGTTGGCCCTCTACCTTTAATCATATAAAAAAATTAACTCAGAATGAACCACAGAACTAAATGTAAAAGCTAAAACTATAAAACTTAGAAGAAAACATAAGGATAAATGTTTGTGATCTTGAATTAGAAAATGGTTCTTTAGCTATGATACCCAAAACATAAGTGATACAAGAAAAAAAATTGTTTCCATCAAAATCAAAACTATTGGGGAGTTTTCTGGTGGTCCAGTGTTTAGGACTTGGTGCTTTTACTCGGCAGGTGGATTCTTTACCATACCTGCGAAGCCCAATGGCTTGTATAGGAAGGAACTATTATGTGTCAATGATCTGGAACAGCAAGCCATAATCTTTTTGCTCCAGGAGGCCTGGTTTCATTGGGATATAAATGTATCTATGAGGGTCTATTCTTTTTTTTTTTTTTTTTGAGGGTCTATTCTAATTTGTATGATCATAGATGATGGTCCTGGAGTCAGATAAACCTAGTTTAGATCCTAGATCCATCACTTATGAAATGTGAATGTGGGCAAGTTTTAAATTTTTTTTTTTGAGCAACAATTTGTTCATCTGGAAATAAAAAGATTAATAAAACTGTTGTGGGGGAAAGAATTAGAGAAGCTAATGCCCATGAAGCACTTAGCATGGTTCCTGGTACATAATTAGCACTAAATAATGGTAACTATCATTATCACAAGTGCTATTGGTATACACTCGAAGGCACTGGTCGTTGAGGAAAGAGGATTGCCCGGGGGAATCCTTGTGATTCCTTCCAGAATTGTGAAGCTGACCCGCCAGCCATCAAAAATCAGAGTGTCAAACACAATGGGGTGAACTCATTGTGTGGGTGTAGGTCAGTGTCAGGAAGGAGGCCATGTATAAATGAGACTTGTATCAACAAGAGTCACTGGCAGTCATATTGGATTGGCCAAAAAGTTAATTTGGGTTTTTCTACAACATCTTATGAAAGATGTTTGGCCAACCCAATAATTCTAGAAATTCAACTACTGACCAGTACTGGTTTTGGATGGTCTTTTCTGTTTGGTTTAAGACATTGGACAGCACCTAGGATCTCTGAAAATAGAACCAGTTTTTCTAAAAAGCAGGTCATAAAAAGGATAGGTAGACAATCAGGTGCCTAGCCAAGCAAATAAGGGTTTAATGTTTTGTTTGCTTAATGTTAATGCTTTTTATTCCAGCAAGGACCCGAAGTCCTGTTTCCTGTCATTTGTAGACTTGTCTATGTTCATTGTTGCCAATTTCTCTTTTCCATTCTCTTGCCAACCCAGTAAAAAATGGCCTCCTTTTCCACAGGACAACCAAAATCTCTCCCATTGAGATTGTTAGTGACCTTCCTGTTCTGATGCCATGATCCCATCCTTCATTTCTTAATAGCATTCAGTTCAATTATCTACCCTCTCATTCCTGAATTTATCTGTGCTTTTGGCTGTTGTCAGGCAAGTCACACTCTCTTGGTATTCCTGTTCCCTTTTTGGATTCTCCCACCCAGGTTTTTTTTTTTTTTTTCCTTTCTGGATTCCTCTTTCTCTTATTTTTGAAATGTTGGTATTCCTCAAAATTCTTCATCTCTCCTTTCTTCCCACTCTCCACATCCTTTTTCATTGATCTGGCCTTCCTTATCCACTTGTGCTCCTGAGTTCACTCACCATCTTTCTGAATCTCTGGTGGATCCAGATCTTTTTCCTGAGATCTGCCCTGTAAGTCCAGTGTACTACCAGGCATCTCAGACAGACTCAAAACAGAACTCTTCATTCTTACAAAATTATCCAAATTTACCCTTTCTCCCATGTTCCTTCTCTCAGAAAACATCAGTACCACCAACCCCACCAAGTAAAACAAATTTATGTTGTCTCCCTTGACATCTCATTTCCTATATTCAATTCATCACCAAATTCCTACTCAGAGTTCCCAAACTCATGTTCTTCTTCTGGGTAGGTATGTCTTGTATGGTCCACCATCTGCAAACTTATGGACTAAAGTCCTTGCTTAAAACTGTTCTCCTTTCAACCACCTGTTACCATGTAACTTAATTAGTTTTGCTGCATTCCTTTATGTGTGGATTTAGAAAAGGCACCCACAAAAAAAGCTTCTGTCTTTGGAAACTGCATAATCAGAGATTCTATTTTTTTTTTCCTATGGGAAGCCAAATATATTGTTTGCTAATAATGGTAGGTAAATGCAGCATCATTTTCATTATAGAAACTAATGTGTGTATAAGTGTGTATAATGCTGATTATAATCCCATTATCAATGGAGTTTATGGCAGTCGTATTTGCATTGTTATTGCTTGAAATAATGCTCACACTAAAGTCTGTGTTTGTTAAAGTAGTAATTGTGCATACTTTAGAAAATCATGTAGTGCTACAGAGCTTACAGTGGTGTATACTGGTTATCAATCCCTGAGGGGGACTCCGACCACTTCTGCCCACTGTCTCATTGTTATCAGAGTTAACAATGAAAATGTAACACAGTCCAACACCAAATGGAACAATGTTTTGCTCACATAGAGAAGAGCCAGAGCAACATCATCTTTAGTAGTAGGCATTCCATCCCCCATGGCCAGAAGGTCTCTCCCAGGGGCCACTGCAGGGCATTTCACCTCATACACCCCTCCCACGGCAGAAGGACCATGGTAGACAGAACTTGTCCCCTCTCTGAGAAGAACAGATGTAACAGTGAGACTAGCAAGATACCATATAACACACACACATTGAGCAGAAACAAAGTACTCTTTGAGCCTGAAAGAAGGAAAGATTTTCCCACACGAGGGGATGATCCCGATGCAGGATATGTAGACTCTATCTCTCAGTAGGGATGAAGACCATCACTCCATTTCTTCTAATCTGCAGTCTGTGCTCGATGTACCAGCACTGCCAATAATTTCATATTCCTCGAAAACATTGCATAAACAAGTGCTCTATAAGTATTCATTGATTTGAATACTATAGTAAACAGACCGAGATAGTATGACTGCCTTTTTGTGTTCATGGCTGATGTTAGTCCTGAAAACTTATTCTTCAATTCTAACTGTGATCTTTGATGCTGGCAGTTGTATTGCTCTGATTTCTAAGAAAACATGTTTTTCTGGTTCAGGAAGATTTTTATTTTGGTGGGTCAGGGTGTAGAGATCAGGGTGGGGGGCGGGAGGGAAGATTTTACTTATAAAACAGCTACTAAGTAGCCGAAATGGGAGCTCTTCCTCAGCTAAATCCCAAGGCTTTCCCCAGTCATTAGAGGAAAAAAGTTAATGATAGATTTTGCTGAATTTGAAATATTTCTTTCATATATTTTTCATATCCTTTTGATGCTCACTTGTGTATATGAGGATTTAAGTAAACTGATTCCTGATTTATTATAAAATCACACTTTTCATGATTTAAATTCATCACTATTTCATGCAGCTTTCCGTGACTACTCGCAGAATAAATTGAGTCAAAGCAAAGAAGACATAGAAGAAAAAGTATCATGATACTAAAATTGAGAGAAGTCTAAGAAGAGGAGAGAGGGAGCAAAATTGAGGAGAAATGGTGGGCATTCCAAGAAAGAAAGGGATGGATGGAAAATAGGGAATTTTGTGTGACTCAGTGGTAAAGAGTCCACCTGCCAGTGCAGAAGATGAAGGAGACTTGGGTTTGATCCCTGGGTCAGGAAGACCCCCCTGGAGTTGGAAATGGCAACTCACTCCAGTATTCTTGCCTGGAAAATCCCATGGATAGAGGAGCCTGGCATGCTCCATAGGGTCTCAAGGAATCAGACATGACTTAGTGACTAAGCATGCACGCACAAACTGCAAAAAGCAAATTACCACACAAGGAACTCTGACTCTGGCTCCAGAGGAAAATTTGTTTTAATACACTTCCTTTTGCTGTTTCATTAACTCAGGGATACGTGGCTTTTTTACTGTTGCTATGGAGGCATAATAGGAAATATAAACTTACTGGTACAAAACAAGACCTAACTTGTATAAATGACAGAAAGACTAGAACAATCACATTCATTTTGTTCTTCTTAACCATAAACTCTAATCTGCCATGATACCTCTCTATTCCCAGAATGTTTATTAAGAACAAACTTTGGTGATGATATTAACCATGTCGCATCAACATTAGAAATTAAATGATCAGTGGGGTAATATAAAGAAGGCCAGCACAGAGTAATTTTGTAATATTTAAGTTGTATTGATGAGACACTTGATAAGAAAACGATTTGCTTTGATTCTGGCATCATCGTTTGTTCTGACTAAAGCTTGAAAACAAATAACATAATTTGCATAATGAAACCATTGAGAGTAAATCGCTGTCATTCGTCAGGGTATCTGTACCATTTTGACTTACAGTTTAAATTCATTCAAGTTTATTTCTCTCCTTACCCCAACTAAACAATGCTTTTGATTTATTCTTGCCATTTAATGTCACATAAAATAAAGTGTTCCACTAGAAGGAGAAACAATTTGTCAAGTAGAACTATATTAAGTGAAACATTCTCTCTGATATGTTTTTAATTTGTTTTATCCCCATTTTGCTATTGTAATTTTCCCACCTGCCAGTGGTGATAAGAGACCATTTCATTCTTCTTCCTTTGGCTCACTAAGGCCACGTATGCGTTTTGTCAAGAAGGGTCTCAGCTCAGGAAGGAAGATCTTGTCCTGGGACCCAGCCAAGAGGACTGACCATCCAGGAGTCAGTTAACAAGTGCTCCTGAGCACCTGACTACTATTTATCAAACCTTGTTTTAGGATCTGTAAGAAAAGTACAAAACAATGTTCTTATCTAGGTCGATGAAACCCCATGCTAATTCAGGCTACTCTGAATACTTTCTGTACATTCCAAATGTGCTTACCCTTTCCTTCCTCCTATGGAGGTCTTTTTTCTTTTTTTTTTAATTTATTTTTAAAATTGAAGTATGTTTGTGTGTTAGTTGCTCAGTTGTGTCTGACTCTTTGCAACCCCATGAACTGTAGCCCGCCAGGCTTCTCTGTCCGTGGAATTCTCGAAGCAAGAAAACTGGAGTTGACTAGCCATTCCCTTCTTCAGGGGAATCTTCCCAACCCAGGGATCAAACCCGGGTCTTCTGCATTGCAGGCAGATTCTCTACTGTCTGAACCACCAGGGAAGTCAAAGAAGTATAGTTAGCTTACAATAATAGTATATTAGTTTCAGGTGTACAACACAGTGATTGAACATTTTTATAGATCATCCTCCATATAAATGTATTATAAAATATTGGCTATATTCCCTGTGCTGTACATTACATCCTTGTAACTGACTTCTTTTTATACCTAGTATTTTATACCTCCTCAGCCCCTACCCATACCTTGCCCCGCCCCTCATCCCTTTTCCCACTGGTAACCACTAGTTTGTTCTCTGTATCTGTGATTCTCTTTCTCTTCTGTTATATCCTTTTGTTTTATTTTAAATATAGGGCCCATGGTCCCACAGAAGCTACTGGATAGAATTCAAACAGCCTGTAAAAAATTCCATCTTTTAAATTATTAATCATTAAAATTTAATAATTCCTTTAATCATATAAGTAGTCACAAATCACTGTAGTATCAAGAATAGCTGTGACCTTATCCTCAATCAAACTTCCATGTTTTCATATCACATTACAGTTGTTGCAGATCTCTGGAAATACCATTTAAGCTTTATTACTATTTTAAAATTAGTTATTGGGCTTTCAGTTAGAGTTTATTATTTAATGCATTAATATAGAAGCATGCACATCATTAAATTAAATTTCTTTGATGTTTTTATAATTGTATTTCAATGGAATTGTTTTTTGTAACCCTACATAATTTTATTTTATACATTCAAAACATTAGTCTGAGAGGTGGTTCATAGACGTCTCTGTCAATGGTTATCAGATTTGGTAAATTTTAATTTGCGCATACTTCCAGAAGAAAAAAAAAAGCGGGAAAAATGGAAAGAATTTAAATTTAGAGGCTTAATTTCAAATACTAAGTTGGAAGCAGTTAACTTCACTTGAGTTTCTGAATTATCCTTATCCTTTTCCATATTCATTACTTTGAGAGGTATCTAGTAAGTGACCTTGACTGTCCTGACAAATCTTTCTCTCCGTTGATGCCTATCAAACTTTTCTTGTGATCTTGGGATATTACTTTGCATCCCAGCCTTACTTTTCTTCATTTGCATGCTGGAGATCATAACACGTAGTTTTTTTTTGTTCTTGTATGTTTATGTGTGAGGGTTATGTTTCTGGCTCACAGTGAAGATTCTAAAAAAAATACTGAATGGATTTAAGTATGAAAGAATATACCTACAGACAACTTGAAAACTCTAAGCCATTATATAAATATACAAATGCCATGAATTATAATCATGGACTTTATAGAATGTTAAGTAGTTGACAAATTTTTAAAAGAAAACTCTTGTCTATGAACTAAAAAATGCTGTGTCATTGTTGGGTAAGGCATAAAGCCTAAATAATATCAGAAGTGGAACCCCATGGCGATGTCTAGTGGGCACATGGTGCTTGGAAATGTTATAGCTCGCAGTTTTCCAGGAAATGATGTGCTGTTGTCAATTTCCTGTTAAACACGGTTCTCATGAGGTTAATAGCAAGTGCATTTCCCCAGTTAAGATGGACGGTGGGCGGAGTGGCGGGGGCATCTTGTGGTGTACCATGATGGTGCTCCCGTGAAAATCATTTCTTCTCAGTAGTCGAAGAAATTGCTTCATTTCCCCTTGCAGAGCTGAGAACATGTTGTGGCTGGTGGAGTTAAGGAACATACAGGTCTATCCATCATCTTTGTTCTTGAAGACATTACATTTTCAGTATGACTGAGAGACCAACTTTTTCAATAAATAACAAATGTAAACTTTTCTATCACCTAATACCGTATGCCATGGCCAAAATTCATGGAAGAAATTGAGTGTGAATTTCAAAGACATGGTTGTAATGCAACACCTCTCCTGTCACTTAAATCAACATGGCAGCCAATATATTTTCAACTTTAGGTGATGGCAGTTAACCCAGCATCCTCCACGTGCAAGGCATTGTATGCCGATTTTTATTAGTTACAGATCACTCTGTCCCTTGGTGGCGTTGATGTCCCCCTTTTGAGCTGTTCTGAGAGCCTTGATTGTGAGGCATAGCATCTCCAACCTTTTCTCTGTTCCTGGGCCAGATGAGCAGGCTGGAAAAACAGAACATTCTGTTTGAAGAACAGAAAGGCTTTGAGGGAGACCAGGAAACATTGTCTTCTCCTCAAGAAATTTCATAGGTAGATTCTGGTTTCTTTGCTAGCACCTACAGTGGCATGATGGGCTTCCCAGGTGGTGCTAGTGGTAAAAGATCAGCCTGCCAATGCAGGAGACATAAGGGATGGAGGTTCCATCCTGGGTTGGGAAGATCCCCTGGAGAAGGGAATGGCAGCCCACTCCAGTATTCTTGCCTGGAGAATCCCATGGACAGAGGAGCCTGGTGGGCTACAGTCCATGGGGTCGCAGAGTCCGACACAGCTGAAGTGACAGCCTGCCTGCGTGCAGAGTGGCATGAACGCTGCCTTTTAACTTCACGTTAGTGTTTCAAACAGAACAGGAGAAGTAGATTGTGATGTGTGTCAGTAGGCTCCTCAGCCCCACCCTGGCCTTATTAAAAGTCTCTGATCAATGTCAATCTTTGGTGACATCATTCTAGCCTTTGCAAATATAAGCTACTCTTTAAAATAAAGGAGCCAGAGAAAGAAAGGTGAAGGGAGGAAGAGAGAAAGGAAGAAGGGAAGGGAGGGAGGGAGAAAACCATTCTGGATTCATTTACTGACCCTATGAGATGAAGTGAGACCAATACTTTCATTTAAAACTATCTAAGGGCCAGGCATGGAGACTAGGGAAACTAGGACAAGTTTGGTTTTTAGAAAGGTTCACAGCAAGAAGAATATTCACAATCATGACATTTAAGTTTAAAGGAGTTGGGCTTTATCTTCTTACTGATTCAGTACAATTTAATAGCAGCGTTTGAGAGAACAAACCCCAAACTCTCTTCAACATTCATTGAACAGTGAAGAATAAGCAACCTTTCAGAAGGTAACGAGCAGCAAGGACCATCTGGGAGATGTTAACTCAGGAGGAATGCCACTGTTTCTCCCCATCCCCCCATGACATCTCTGTTTCATGTGGCATGGAATCCACAGACCACGCCAATGTATATATTTTTAATACGGTTCATCTTAAAATTCCTTGTTGCTTTAGGGCATTCAGAGGGAGAAAAGGATATATACTCTCATCGTATGAGGCAGTCGGTTCTCACTGCAGCTCTGAGACAAGTGAACAATTTGCCCTTCCTTTGACAAACTCTGCAGGCTGTCAGTCGGGGCATGAGTAAAGACCTCGCTTTAGAGAGGAACCACTTTCTGACAGTAACTATGCCTTGATGGAGAGTGCGGCGTATGAGTTATGAGCTCTGGCCTCTGAGTTGTGAAAGATGACTCAGAAAATGTAGCCTTGGAGAACTACTCAGGAAACGCGTGTGGCAGCGCTAAGCCCTGAGCAGACTCACTCATGTCTATTTTTGGCTCCTCTTCAGAGGACCAGAGGGCACAAGCCAGCCAACCCCACTTCTAATCGCTCCTGTTGCGATGTGTTGACATCTTTTTTCTGCTTCGTGAGAATGTGTGGAGTCAGTTATATGAGGGCAAGGAGAGGAAAGGAGAACGGGTAGTTTAAGCCACCTCTGTGGTAGTGACCCTGGGTTTCCCTGGTGGCTCAGTGGTAAAGATTCTGCCTGTCAAGCAGGAGACTTGAGTTCGATCCCTGGGCCGGGAAGATCCCCTAAAGAAGGAAAATGGCAACCCACTCCAGTATTCTTGCCTGGGAAATCCCATGGACAGAGGAGCCTGGTGGGCTACAGTCCATGGGGTTGCAAAGGGTCGAACAAAGCTAAGCGATTGAGCAAACACACATGCTTGTGACCAGAAAGGGGTGCACATTGAATGTCACAGACCAGGAAGGTGCTTGAGAAAGGGTATTTGGGGGAAGAAAAGCATTTTGTGAAACTTGAAAACATTTCTGTTTGAGTGGTAAACACTTTATGAGTCTTGAGTAAGAAAAACAAGATAGAATGCCCATATGATGTTGCATATGATGCAACAGAGGCTGTAGTGAGATGAGAACATGGACTGTTTGAAACTCAGCTTTCTAATAGTTGTATGCCAATGCTGAAAACTCATTTTGCTCCCCTATCATTTGCTCAGAGTCTCCTAGGGATGGGAAAAAAGGTACATGCCAAAAAAATGATAAAAAAAGGTCAATAAGGAAGGAACAAAGGGATGAGAGAGAATGAAGTAATAGGACTTAAAAAATTATTTTTGGCCAAGACCTTTTATAAATGTTTTTCATAAGGACTTAAATTTTTTTTTCCCTTGGCAACAAAGTTATTGATAAAATTGAAAATGCCATCTTAAATGCTAGGTTACAGAACTAATGATTGTGGGATTTTTATATTTAGATCCACAGGCTATTAGAGCTCTAAAGGACACAGAAGATCATTCAGTTTACCTCTCATTTTAAGAGATGGGACCAGAGGCTTGGAGTGATGTTTTCAAGGTCACAAAACCAATGAAATAGCCACTCAGGAACTTAAATTCTGATTCTTAGCCTTGGACTAAGGACCATAACACTTTCTTTTTCCTTCTCAGTGATATGATGAGGAAAATAATGATCAAATGATTTACTGACTTGATGGATGTCAGTGGACACATTAGAAGCAAACATGTGACTAGAACCAGTCTCTTTATTTCTGGTCCAGACCATGAATTTACTTCATGTGACACCATTAGTGGTTTCATAGGTTAACTTCTCTGAGATGACATGGCGATGAGTGGGTAGGAAGCCTAGTAGGGAATTCTCTTGAAAATAACACCTATAGAAAGACAGAGAAGGAGGCAGGATTGAGTACAGAGGAAAACTGAGCTATGATGCTCGCTGATGAAGGTCACGGGTGATGCAGGGGAAAGTCTGAGACTAGGACAGCCCTTGGGGATTGTCGTGAGTTGGGGCAGAGGGGCCTGGCTTTATAACCTTCATGATCAGTCACTATTTGCTGCACTCAGGGAGGAGCCTTGACCTTGATTAAGGACCTTGTCTCTCTTCAGCCAAGGCACTTCATAGAGAGGGCTGACAGCTGGCAACAGTTCCAGAAGCTGGAGAATAACATCTTCATTCCTAACCGGGCAACTTGGCAGAATATCAGTGAGGTGCTTGTATCTCTCTTGGATCCACTTTTCATATAAATATGGGGAATCAATTGTCCAGGGTTCCAGTGGGCTTCTTTTCTTGGAGGCTTCTTACAGAAATAAGGTTGGTAGGATAAATGAGCACCCCTGCTGATAGGGCTAGCTATAAGGTCTTAAGTGATACTCACCGTCTCCCTCCTAGATTATCCACTCTAGACTTCCCTCACCTCTGCTGGTCTTGGTGGTTTTCCTGGTGGTCTGGCCCTAACCATCCTGAGCTTCTGGTCACCTTACCTTCCTTCTTCAAGCCTTAGTTATATTAGTCCATTTGCCGTCATGTTTAGGCAGGTGGATACATGAGTGCCAGACACAAATATTTCTTCCTGTTCTCATCGTATATGAGAAGCCCTACTTTCTCCCGAAAATCTGGGTTAATTGCAGCACTGCCAAGACGGTGACTCCTTCTATTGTAAGCTTGTCACTTGAGATGCCAGAAATAACCAGGTACCAGCAAAGCTTATATAGTACCGCTAGAATCATTCTGTTCCCTGGTTGAATCAGTGCCCCTTTGGATAATGTGACCTCAAGTCATACGGTCCCCAGAACGCCCTTGCTAAAGCTTTTTTAAAAATCTGGTCCAACTTTCATGATATCTTAAATATAGAGGACCACTGATATTTTTTGTGGGATGTCTAGTTGGTCAAAATCTCTTAAACCTCTATCAGGACAGGGAAAAAGAGTTAACATAGCCCTTGGGCAAGATTGCAAATGTATACCATTGTCCCTTTCAAATAAATGTGAGCTCTTTCTGATCTTCTGTCCTATTATGGTTAGAAAAGAATGTGTTGGACAAATCAATGACCGTGAGGTCATAGTGACCTTTGCTGGCAAAGATGCCACACTTGGCAGGCAGCTGCAATTGGACTACCACTGCTTAGTAGAGTTTGTGGTTATCCATTGTCTCTCTTTAGAATTCATCTCATTTTTTAAGGTGAGTAGTGAGTTAAATGAAGATGGAGATCATTATCCTTCTATCCCTTAGGTCTTTAATAAAAGTCTTGCAATTTATGCTAGTCTCCCTGGCATGTGATAGCTTCTTAGAGAGTGCTCTGGAAAAAAATACCCATGGAAGGGAAGAGAAAGAAGTAAGGTTGGGCAGAAGGAAAAGTCAGGCTGGGATGCTTGTTTGGCGAATGCCATGGCTGACCCCCTGGGGAGCTCTTGGAGTGGACTGGCTCTGCGGAGTTGTCCCGAGTTGGGGTCAGGGGACAGGCCTTTATACTCCTGTGTTGACTGTGTATTGGATGCAGGATGTCTAGGGAAGGGACATAACCTTGGATGAGGACGCTCTTCTCAACCAAGGCACTTCCAAATGAGGCCTGATAGTGAGGACTGGCTGCCGGCAGCACTTATAGCCCCTGGAGGAAGAGCTACTTTGAATCAACTGCTAAATGAAATATGGGAACCCTTATAAAATGTGATACAGCACTCAAAATTACAATAATATATTTTATATATTTTTGGAAAAAGATAGAGACTTTTAAGTCGGTTTTAGTCTATTTGAAGTGAAGGATCACACACACACAAATGGGTGGGGAGAAAAAGAAATGCACAGCCATACTCTAATTGCAGAAGAGCACCACTCCCAATTAGCATACTGAACAGACACAGAACCCAGAAGAGAACGGTATTTGTAGACTGATGAATGAGTCTGGAATAAACTTCTTCCCATAAATTACCTAAATGCAGCTGAGGCTAGCGTAAACTGGTTGCCCTAGGCTGGCTTCCCTGTTTCATTGGAAAACGAGTGGCACTTCACGTTGTGGAACTAATTGCAGTTGGAATGTGAGTTCAAGAGCTTTAGGTGTATTTTGGATTGGAACTAGCCCATAAACAGTAATTATTTTATTCTATTTATGTATTTGGACACAATGGTCTCGGTCAAGACTTGATATGAATTTGCTGTATACTGTTAATGTCTTTATTATTCAAAATATGGGAAGATGAGTTTAAGTAGGAATTTTAAAAGTGAACACTTATCTGAGAGATCTTCTCTGACTTCCCCACTGAAGTAGCCCCTTCCTCATTATTCTTTGCTCCTTATCTTTTTTGTCTCTATACTCATTACTGTGTGATTTATAATATACAGCATTTATTTGCGAGTGGAATGACTTATCTACCACCTTGGTTTGGAATGTGAACTTTGAGGAGGTGGGGGATTTGTCTACTCTGCTTATTGCAACACCACTAACACCTCAAAGAGTACATGATGCATGGTAGACGCTCAACAAATGATGGCCAAAGGATATACCAATGAATATATGAGCCATACTTTATCTGGTTAATAGATGTCTCTGCTTTTGGAACACATTATTATAGTTAAGGTCATTAACAAGGTTAAGAATTAATGGTTGCTTTTGTTGAGTTCCAGGACTAAAATGGCTTAACTTTTCCTCTGTGAGAGTCTCTGGGCTTTTGGTCAGAAGAGTTAACTCTGGTTAACAGCTCACTAAACACTCTTTAATTTCCGCAGCCAGAGATGTTCAGGTTTCATCAATTGTCCTGATTTTGGGGCTCTTGGCAGCTACTAACGATGCTACTATAGTGATGATGGTGATGATGGTGGTGGTGATGACAGCAGGTAATATTCACCAAGCAGTTTTTGCTAGTTACAGTGCTAAGAGCTGGGCATTAGCACTTATGTGATGCTCACTACATCTCTATCAAAAACAATTTACCATTGTACTGATGAGAAACTTGGGGGTAAAGAGAAGTAAATATCCAAAGCCAGACACCTGGCTGGTGGTAGAACCAGCATTTGAACCGGGGTGAGACATATACCAAAGCCTGTGATCTTAGTGACTAGGACATTTTGAGTCAGTAGTGAGGTCAGAAAATGGAGAGGAAGGAGTTATACCAGGAAGAAAAATACATAACATCTTCCCCTTTCAAAATTGTAGGTGGTGAAATGGGAGGGAATAGTTTAAGTGTAGTTCTGAAATACCATGTACAATCAAGTAGCAATAAGGCAGGAAGAAAAAACATCAGAGCATCATTTGAAACTTAGTGACAGGAGAAGGAGATCCATCTTTTTAGTGGGACAGGGTAGGCTCATAGAGGACATTCTTATTCTGCTGAGACTGAGAAGCGGAGGAAGGACGTGCCAGAAAGAAGGGACAACAATGCTGACACATTGTCAGAAGTGAGTCTGTCAAGTAATGTATCTAATCATTGTAAAAAGCTTCTCTCTCTCAGTAAGATATAGCAAATACTTAAGATACATTATATATGGTTGAAAGTTTTCTAATTCCTTTTCATCCCTTCCACAGTTACTAGTTGGCTTTCCCCCCATCATTTTTTGAGCAATTTCTTACTGTCTGGCACAATAAGATATTCCAGTTTCATCTTGAACTTTCTCTCCCCAGCCCTTGGAATCAGCCATTTCTCTAAGTAGCCCTAGTTCCTTTACTGGGTAGTGGTATCTTGAAACCAAGATTTAGGTGCTAGATGTGCTCATTGCGACTGGGGTATCATTACACACACATACATTTTAATGTTGCTGCAATGGGGCATGTGTCATTGAATATCATCCAAGTGAATCTTAAGGGTACATCATTTGGGGAGTTAAACAGAGCTAAAATCCAGTTGAAATCATGGTTATAAAAATTCTTATTAGCAATTATAACTGCAAAAGACTGCAAGACTATATAACCTTTTAAATTCATCTTGAGAGAAGCAATCAAGTCTTGTTTGGCAACTTAGGATCAGTTGGTTGGTAACCCAGATTCTGTAATCTTAGATTTCTAAGATTGTGTAATTTAGTTAGAATACCATAACTCTGGGATGGTATCAAAGTTAGTATATCCATAACATTAGCCATATGTGAGGATGTATAGAAATAATAAATAAATCAAGCATGTGTCGTTAATGTTTAGAACCAGATCTAAATATAGTAATACATTTTGAAAACACTGTATTTCTGTAAT
This sequence comes from Cervus elaphus, assembly GCF_910594005.1. Lineage (NCBI taxonomy): Eukaryota > Metazoa > Chordata > Mammalia > Artiodactyla > Cervidae > Cervus > Cervus elaphus. The sequence continues at coordinate 34,690,330 of NC_057846.1, forward strand.
TTTTGTTGACTGATTAAGGTGTTTGAAGTTTCAAAAGAATCAGCCAAGCTAACTTTTTAAAGTTAATTTTTTATTGGAGTATCGTTGCTTTACAAAGTTGTGTTAAGTTTCTGCCATACAGAAAAGTGAGTCAGTTATACATACACATATTTCCACTATTTTAAAATTCTGTTCCCATATAGGTCATTAGAGAGATGCAACAGAGTTCCTGGTACTATTCAGCAGGTTCTTAAATGTGTTTGTGTCACTCTTGGTCACTTTTGTTAGTCTGATTCTTTGCAACCCCATGGACTGTAGCTCGTCAGGCTCCTCTGTCCACAGAATTCTTCAGGGAAGAATACTGGAGTGGGTAGCCATTCCCTTCTCCAAGGGATCTTCCTGACCCCGGGATTGAAGCTGTATTGCAGGTGGATTCTTTACCATCTGAACCACCAGGGAAGCTCTGTTCTATACGTAGGGATGTAGATATGTCAACCCCAATCTCCCAATTTAGCTCCCTCTCTTTTCCCCTCAGTAACCACAAGTTTCTTTTCTACATCTGTGGCTCTACTTCTGCTTTGTAAGTAGGTTCAACTGTAACATTTTAAAGTCTATTTTAAATTAATTAAGGAGATATAGTTAAATTCATAATAAAGATTGAAATAGTTAAGGAAACAATTTATACATCTTATTGGCAATTATTTAATAAATTGAACATTCAAGAAATGTAACAAGGAGTGACTGTTATGCAAGCATGAAAACCCTTGCTATTGAAAAATTGAGGTGGGATCTGGGCAGAGCATCACAGTATCTACTACAGTTGATATTTTGGGTTCCCCTTGTAAGGTCAAGTAAATTGTCAGAATATATAGATTCGTAGGTTATCAACCCTGAGTGGGACCTTGAATATCACACAGTTTATAATTTGGACCCTCAGCACAAATTTAAGTGTTTGCGCAGTGTCGCTTCACCAAGGTACCCAAACTTGGCTAAGATATATCCCTCTGCATCAGGCTTTCATACTCTATCCTTCCCAACAACTTTATAATGAAGATTAAAGGAATATGTTTTGGATAGTCCATATCTCGCTGCAAATATGTTACTGAATTATGTATTAGATACTGCCTGTGAGAAGAGCTAGAAGAAACAATGAATAACAAATAAGTGTGGGTTCTGTTGATTCCTTTTGCCAAGGGGAAAAAATGAATTTGTTTAATTGGTGAAAATAAAGCTATTGTGTAGAAGCCAAGGGATGCAGGTGGGAACATCACAGGATAGTTGAAATTTAGTATCGCCTAGAGGCAGGAAATTGAACCAAGTGACCTGGCAAGGTTCCTATAAGCCCTTTAGCTGTGGAACTGAATTGAGAAAGTATTATTGTTTTTAATTGGTTCCCGTTCGACCTTATTAAAAGTTTAAGTGTGCTTTTACTCTAACCTTTTATCCTCTTGACATTTCTTTCCTTGTATTTTATAGGTCCTTTGCTTTTCTTCATCATAATTTCCCCCTTATATTGTACTAGGTTTCATTCTGGAAAAAAATGGTCTGTCTCCTTGCATTTGTTAAAAAGACCAACCGCAAGATATTCTTGAGGATGGAAATTGACTTTATGAGGCTTCTTTTTTTTGCCTCTGAAAGAATTATACGAGGCAGTTATTTCTTAACATCTGTGAGACCCAGGCCATGTATTTTAACAATAATTGCTTGCAAATATGTTAGCCTTTATCCTGTAATCTGTTTGAGAGTAAGCATATTTCTTTTCAACCTTGTTTCCCCAACAGCCTGACAGCCTGACACAGAGTAAGCTCTCAATATGTCTGTTGAATGAATTAATAATTGTTAATGTATTGTAATTGTTCATTCAAGTATCCATCTCTTTTGCTGGATTGAATTTAAAGATGAGGATCAAATCATTTTCCTATTTGTACCATTGGTTCTTGTGTATACTGTTCATGTAGTAGTGTATTGCAGTGAAAGAAGGAATGAAAAAATAATGAGACAGAATAGGAGGAACTCTGCATCATTACTTAAGGCTAGTGGAGAAGCTCCCTCCAAAATTAGCTTTCTTCTATTCCTGTCAAAGGTGTGGACAATTCCACTCTGTTTATGCACTGTCTGTTGCTAAGAGGGCCTCTTGATGAAGTAAGTCTAGAATTTAGTAGAAACTCAAGGTCATTTTTAGAAATGCAATTACCTCTTCACAGGATGAGAGCGCTGGTTACCTGAAGGGAAAGAAAATGATTAAGGTGGGCAAAAGACACTAAAAGAGGAAAGTTTTGCAGTTTGCAATGTTGCCCTAGATGAGCCCAGGGGTAAAATGCAAAGACATGGAGATAATCTACTTCAAGTGTGTAACAATTAACGCCAGAAAGGAAATCCATGTGCAACACTATTTCTATAAGATTAAAGAGGAGAGAAAGTGAGACACGGCAGACATACTAATGAAAGGTTTCATTTAATTATCAAAGAAACAAATAAAAATGTTTTGGAGTATCTTCTTTGTTCTGGAAGCTGTGATAGGTACAGTGGATATAGCAAGAAACAGCAACGTTTTCACTATGCTGAAGAGTCTACTAGCTTATAGAGGAGGTTGATGTTTAATATGTATAACCAAAACCTATAACTGTGCAGTTGAAAAAGTGAAATGAAGGAAAAATTCCTGGTGTTGTAACACAAACAACCGTAGGATTAACCTAATCTGAAAGGTAACAGACAACTTTCTTGAAGAGAGGTCCTAAAAGACAACACTTGAGGGAAAAAAAGGCATTAGCAATATAGAGAGGGAAGGAAACATCTAGATAAAAGTGAGAACATCGGAAAAGATCTCAAGATAGGAAGAACATGAGCATAGCTGGAGCTAAATTATTGTGGTTGGAGTTTAGTAAGAAGTGGAAAGAATGGAGTAAATTGAAGTTGGAAAGGAGAGCAAAGGCTTGGGGCAAATCATGCAATGCTTGATGGCTGAGGACTTTGGACTTTAATAGAGAGACATCAAATAGTTTAATTCAGTTTATGGGAGAGAGACCACCAAAATATGCTTTTAAAAAAGATTACCGAGGAAGATGTCAATCATTTATCCTTCTGCATATAGAATAGCAAAAGTCCAAGGAATTGTTACAACCATGCATTTTTATTTTATCAGATAGTTTTTATTTTCCCCCTGCAATTTAAAACTGGTGAATTTTATTGTGTGTAAATTATACCTCCATAAAATTGATTTTAGAACATTTTAATGTTCAACTAAAACAAAGAATGCCATCCTTGTGCAACTCCTTCATATCTTGGCAGTGAGCATCAGTGGCTGCTAACATCTCCAAAACAGAGAAAGCTGAATATGTGTCTTCTGTTGAAAGAATGCACCACTTCCTAGAGTCGTATCACAAGCAGGAACCTACATCCGATCTAGCATCTGGATCCAGCATTGAGTTTACAGGTAATCCAGCAGCCAGATATGTTGAACTACTCCATGAGGATTCAGTCTGCAAAATCCATACTCTGAGAGTCTTCACAGGAAAAATAGCATTAATCAAGTAAATGTTAAGGACAAAATGAAAGAGATGGGAAGAAAACCTGTAAATTAAGTCAATGTCATATTGAAAAGAGATTATATTTCCTTACCTTTATCGTCATGTCGTTTGTCACCAAACTTTTCACAAGTAACTTTCCACCCTAGGAGGGGTTACCTACTTCACACCCTGGCCGCGGGCTCTGATATACTCAGTTTTCCCTGTTATTAACATCTTAACGTTAGTATGGTAAAGTCGATAATTAAATTATTTTAGTTTTTACCTAATATCATTTTTTCCCCCTGTCCTTGGATTCCATTCAGGAAACTATATTACAGATAATTATATCTCCTTAAGCCCTTGTTGGCTATGGCAGTTTCTGGACTTCCCTTGTGTTTGATAACTTGGATAGTTTTGAAGAGTGTTGGTCAGGTATTTTGTAGAATGTGCCTCTGTTGGGATTTATGTGATGTTTTCCTCATGATTAGATTGGGATTATTGGTTTAGGGAGGAAGACTACATATACCAAGGGTACATACTGTCAACATGACCTGTCGCCTAGCTGAGATAGTGTTGGTCAGGTTTTTCCACTATTAACTCATTCCTCTCTCTTTTCATATGTGCTCTTTGGAAATAGTTACCATGAAAAGTCAGTACTAGAGGAGTAAGAAGTTATGCCTTTCCTCCTTGAGAATGTCCATATAAATTATTTGAAATTCCTCTGCGTGGATTTTTTTTGACACTTTAAATATTTCACGCCACTCTTTTCTTGCTTGCATGGTTTCTGACGTGAAGTCCATTGTAATTCTTATTTTTGTTCCCCTATAGGGATGTGGATTTTTTTGGTGGGGGAGGTCTGGCTTCTTTTGAAGTTTCTTTTTGTCTTTGGTTTTCTGCAGTTTGAATATGATATGCCTAGGTGTGGGAGTTTTTCTCTTTATTCTTTTGTTTTTATCCTAGTTAGTCTTCTCTGCACCTTATAGATATGTGCATTGCTTTTCTATGATTCATTCTGTAAAATTCTCTGTTGGATCAACGATTTCTTCTGTTCCATTCTTTCATTCTTATCCTACTGGTATTTGAATTATGCATATATTACACCTTTTGAAATCATCCCAGAGTTCTTAGATATTCTGTACTGATTTCTTTTTCCTTCCATTCTCTTTGCATTTCAGTTTGGGAAGTTTCTATTGACATGTCCACAAGCCCACCAATTATGATTCTTTCCTTGGCTGTGTCAAGTCTGCTGATGAACCCACCAAAGGCATTCTGCTATCTTTTTGCTTTCTAGCATCTCCTTTTGTGTCTTTCTTAAAGTTTCCATCTATCTCTTTACATTGTATATTTTTCTTATATGTTGTCTATTTTTTCCTTAACATTCTAATCATAGCTGTTTTAAATTTCTGTCTGATAATTTCTTCTGAGTCTGAGGACTGCTTAGATTTTTGTTTTTCCTGACTTTTGGCATTTCTTACAAGATGTTGTGGGAGGCTGAACTTGTATTGGGTGCTAGGGACTGATAAATGGGCTTTCAGTAAGAACAGTTATGCAGTCTGGGTGTAATGCTTGCTGTGTGTGTGCTGTCAGAGCCTTCAGATGTCCTCCCTCCACTGTCCTTGTTTTTGTCTCTCCCCTTCTCTTGGGGCTTCATAGCTATGTACTCCTCCTTAGAGAAAGTCTGGCAATTCTGTTTTTCTGCAGCACTGTTGGTATGAAGGTAAAAGCTAGGGGAGAGGATTGTTGTTCAGTTTCTATGTCATGGCCAACTCTTTGCAATCCTGTGAACTATAGCACACAGGGCTCCTCTATCCTCCACTATCTTCTAGAGTTTGCTCAACGCATGTCCATTGAGTCAGTGATGCTATCTAACCATCTCATCCTCTGCTGCCCCTTTGTTTTGCCTTCAGTCTTTCCCAACATCAGGGTCTTTTCCAGTGAGTCAGCTCTTCACATCAGGTGACCAAAGTATTGGAGCTACAGCTTCAGCATCAGTCCTTCCAATGATATTCAGGACTGATTTCCTTTAGGATGGACTGGTTTGATCTCCTTGTAGTCCAAGGGACTCCTAAGAGTCTTCTCCAGCACCACAATTTGAAAGCATCAGTTCTTTGGTGCTCAGCCTTCTTTGTGGTCCAGCTCTCGGGGAACAGTCTATAATCTGAAGATGAAATCTCAGCCTTTTAGTGGGTCTATGTCTCTTGTTTGTCACCTGCACAACTGTTTCTCTAGTGGGATAGCTTTTAATTTGCTTCTTCTTGCCCCCCAACTTCCTTCCTTGGCTGCAGTGTTCCCAACTTATTTTTTTTAAGCCCTGACCCCTGTTAACTTTTTTCTCTTAGATGAGAGGGAAAGCCTACAGACGTCTACAGTTTGAAGAATGACCTTCCCCCGATCTGAGACAAGGCTCAAAATTGCCTTTTCTGATAGTAGGCCTTCATTGTGAAGATAACCCTGGGATTGTTTCACAATAATCCGTGTAGTACTTCATGAAAAATTAGAAAATTTCCCTTTGTCTTCAACATTTTATTTTATTTATTTTTAGCTGCGTTGGGTCTTCATTGCTTTCCTAGGGCTTGTTTCTAGTTGTGGCAAGTGGCAGATACTCTTCATTGTGGTGCTTGGGCTGCTCGTTGCGGTGGCTTCTCTGGTTGTGGAGCATGGGCTCTGGGATGAGTGGGCTTAATAGCTGTGGAGCATGGGCTTAGTTGCTCCAGAGCATGCGGAATCGTCCCAGACCAGGGATCGAACCCATGTCCTCTGCATTAGCAGGCAGATTCTTATCCACTGGACCACCAGGGAAGCCCTCTTCAGTGTTTTAGAACAATTCATAAAGCATTTGAAATAGTGGTTCATTGTAAGTTTGACAAAATTTTCTTCTGAAGTTCTTCTCAAATTATTTGGGCAAAATGTTCCCTTTTTTTTTTTTTTCAGTGGTATAGTTTCTTTATTTTTATCTTCTGTGAAAAATATTATGTATTGATAATAGAGTCAAATATTGTTAGCCTGTATTACCCAAGGAAATTGTACGTTTCAGGCAGATATTTCAAATTATTTGATTAGAAGTCTGCAAAATAATCTCTTCTGGTGTTAATTTTTCCATTTCAGTGTTTGTTTTCCCTTATTATTTCTTATTTTTCATGTTTGTGATTTCTCTTATTTCATTAATTTCTTTAAACGTACATTAGTTTTCTTTAAGCCTACTATTTTTAAATCTGTTTCCTCCTTAATTCCCACATTTTATTTTTTTCCTCCTTTATGCTTTCTTACTTCTTTATTATTCTTTTTTATAGGCTTTTTTCAGCTGGTATTTACTTTATTTGGTTTCATTCTTTTATTTTTTTGACTAACAAGAATGGAAGTCTATGAATTTTCCTTTAAACATTAATTTCAACATATTTCTCTATTATCATTATTACTATTTTTTTTTAGAAATTCTGTCATTTCAACTTGTATTTTCCCTTCACAAAAGTGTTTTTCATATATCTATTGGCCATTTGTATGTCTCCTTTGGAGAAATGTCTATTCAGACCTCTTTAAATTGGATTATTTGTGGCTTTTTTTTTTTTGTATTTTGCTTTTGAATTGTAGGAGTTCCTTATGTATGTACTTTGGATATTAACCCTTCATCAGATATATGGGTTATAAATGTTTTCTCCCGTTCTGTATGTTGTTTTTCATTTTGTTGATTTTTTTTTTCTATTCCAAAGCTTTTTACTTTGATGTAATCTTACTTTTCAATTTTTGTTTCTGTTGTTTTTGCTTTTGGTGTCATATCAAGAAATCATTGCTAAGGTCAATGTTAAGAAGCTTTTTCTCTTTGTTTCTTCTAGGAGATTTACAAGTTAAGTTTTTACATCTTTAATCCGTTTTGAGTCAATTATTGTGCATGGTATAAGATTAAGATCCAATTGCATTGTTTTGCATGTGGATACCTAGTTTTCCAAACACCATTTATTGATCATCATCACTAATCATTGTTGTTGTTGTTCAGTTGCTAAATCATGTCTGACTATTTGTGACCCTGTGGCCTGCACACACCAGGCTCCTCTGTCCTCCACTCTTTCCCGGAGTTTGCTCAAATTCATGTCTGTTGAATCACTGATGCTATCCAACCATCTCTTCCTCTGCCATCCCCTTCTTTGCACTCAATGTTTTCCAGTATCAGGGTCTCCAAACCACAATGAGATATCACCTCACAGCTGTTCGGAAGACTATTACCAAAAATACAAAGGAGAAGTGTTGGTGAAGATATTGAGAAAAGGGAACCTTTGTACACTGTTGATGGGAATGTAAACAGTTGCAGCTACTTTGGAAAACAAAACATCCAGGCTTCTCAAAAAATTAAAAATAAAACTATCATATAATCCAGCAAATCACATAGGTGCTTGTTTTGAAGTTGCATTCCCACGATAAGACAGGATTTTTACTTGAACCGGAGGAGAGGAGAGGAAGCATCATAAACCTCTTTGAGACACCTCTTGGCTTCCCTATCCCTACTGATTAAGACTTTAATTATTCTTGCAACCTGTTTTTAGAATATTTTGGCATTCTTATTTTATTTTTTTGTACAAAATCGATACAAAGAATCAGTGCAAAGAATCAAAACTTTTAAAAAGTAATATTTTAACTAGCTTGCATTCTAGTACTTTTAAAATGGACATTTTTGTTAGAGATAATGTTAGGTGTATTTGAAAAGAACCATGCTTCCCTGGTGGTTCAGCTGGTAAAAAACCCACCTGCCAATGCAGGAAACTCAAGAGACATGGGTTTGATCCGGGGGTTGGGAAGATCCCCTGTAGAAGGAAATGGCAACCCACTCGGGTATTCTTGTCTGGAAAATTCCATGGACAGAGGAGCCTGGCAGGCTACAGTACATGGGGTTACAAAGAGTCAGACACGACTGAGCAGGCATGTACGGCAGGTGTATTTACCTTAGTCTCTCCATGGCGTATGTTTCCTAATGCATTTACTCTTTCCTAGTAATACAGAATGAAGCTGTGGCACTTGAGTAGGCAGTTTTGAGAAAGAAAAAAAATAAGTCTAGATGATGCTCTTTTAGAGATAAACTAATCATCACACTAACGTATCAAAGAAACCAGAAAAAAAACAACAACACTATGTTTACACCTGTTTTAAATCAATACCTTTCTCTGATCTGTGGATAGAAATTCAATGTGTGTCTTTGTGAGGCTTATAAAGAACAGCTCTCCATTTAAAGGATCTAATGGCCTTGGAGCCCCTTGAGGAATCTAGATTAATGGAGGTTACTCAGAGAATTGCAGAACATAGGAAATCCAGCTAGTGGATGTGTAACACTTGGATCCAAAATGTTATCTCATGAGGCAAAAGCAAACAAAGAGAATATCCACAGATGTAATAAAATACTGATGACGTCAGTTTTTCCTGTTGTGTTTTTGGCTTCACAGATACTGTGTGGGTTTATATAGAAGTACATCAATTGTATCAGCTTAAAGGGTAGATTTTGGAGAAACTGATGTTAATTGTCACTGTTCAGTACTTTTCATATTCCCTCTTGATCCTACAACCAATAATTATTCAAAACACTAAACTGCTTCCTCCCAGGAAAGCCATTCCAGAGAGAATAGCTATTTACCTTTTTAGCTTTTAAATTATATGTGTTGATCTAAAACTCAGAATTAAAATACCACTAAAACAATTGCTACAATTTTGTAATGTAAAGCTCAGTTCCCATCCTATTAGGTGGGTCGGGATTATTCTTGTAGGTCCCATCTAAAGAAAGGGGAATCCAAGGTGTATGAAAGTAGTGAGATGCCAATGTCACCCATAATAGTTGGAAGGACTATGATGGCAACCAGTGATTCTCTGAGGAAACTGAGGTCTCTCTGCCTGAACCAAGTTTGGCCAGCTCCAGTGAACTCATTTCTTCTAACTCTACTGATAGATGTTGTTTGGGTATACTGGAGTTGAAATTTGTCTTTGGAATATTTGTTATTTATTACAAAAAATTTGATGAGTAAATTTATAGTTAACACAAGATTTTGAAGACAAAAATAATGGGTGATTATTTTGAGCTACTCAACTAAGTGTTAAAATAGGAAAACTAATTAGCATATAATATTGAACTGAGTGCTGTCAATTCAAACCATTCTTATCTAAAGGCTAGTTGGAAGCCTCCCCTACTTGCCCATAGCAAACATCTGACTCCATTTCTTAGTTGTTACCTAATACTGTGATTCCAGAGAGTCAAGGGCCTGCTTGTCTTAGATGAGTTCAGATTTTTAAATTTCATATACCAGCAGAAGTTCACAGAAAATGGAAATTTATAGAGCATTTTTATTGTGTCAAGTAGGGCTTTAAAAACAGTTACCATTTGAAATGAAGTTACCTTCATTTCAAAAAAGAGAATTTTAGCCATAAAGAAAAATTGCTCTCAGAATCAAAAGATGGCCACTCAAATGGAATAAATTCAGCATTATAAAAACCTGTATTTTCCCCCTTTGGTTTTTGTCTTTTCATTTTGCAAAAAAAGCAGTGTTAATTTTGTCATGTGCTGGCATTGGTTTGAGAACCCCTGTCTGATGTCTGCGCCTGAGAATTATAAGCAATGTGACCGGGACACTCTCTCATAGTCTAAATGAAGCATGATGAAAATCATGTATACCCTGTCTTAAAGATAACCTAGAGGGAGCCAAAAGAGCCCCTTTAACTGGCCAACATCAGAACGGACAGAAAAATAAATCCATTTACAAGGAGAAACTGGCTGAGAAGTAAAATAACAGTACTTTGTAAAAGCAGTGATCAAGGTGAGCAAATTTCAATCTTAAATGAGACATAAGTGAAGTCGCTCAGTCGTGTCCGACTCTGTGACCCCATGGGCCAGCTCCTCGGTCTTATGGGATTTTCCAGGCATGAATACCGGAGTGGGTTGCCATTTCCTTCTCCAGGGGATCTTCCTGACCCAGGGATCGAACCCTGGTTTCCCGCTTTGTAAGCAGAAGCTTTACCGTCTGAGCTACCATAGAAGTACAAATGAGACCTAAGGAGGATAGCAAATCAACTGAATTGTTTAATTAGAAACATCAGTTCTCAATGAGAAGCCAAGGGGTTAACTTTTAAAAATAAATGGCACTACAATATTGTAAAGTAATTAGCCTCCAACTAATAAAAATAAATGAAAAAAAATGGCTCAATTTATGGTAAGTCCTAGAAGTTGTAGACTAAAAACAAATTATTATCCAAAAGGCGTGTGCTTGTAAGGACCGTTTATCTTCATAGTCACCTCTGTGTGAGCTGTTGGGATCATGAGAGCTTGACTTTCTGCCTTGTTTTAGCTCCTCGACACAAGGCTTTGTTGTCAGTTGTAGGAACACTAATATAAAAAGCAGAATTTGTGTGTGGTGTTGGTACACATAGATCATAATTGAGGGCCATGAGCAATGTGCAGCTGCTCTTTCATTGCACCAGAAAGCAAATGTTTCTGCTGTGTATACGAGTCTCTGTGCTTATACCTTCCTAACTTTCTCCTTTCAGAATAATTTCCCCAGAGTCAAATCCCAGCCAAGTGCAGCCTTTACATATCAAGGCGGGCAGAAATGCTAGCTCGGGGCTCTTTCTGAAGTTGTAAAAGGATGACGGGTACTTTGTTGGTTGGCTCAAGGATGAAATTGTGGAGGTTTCCGTATCAAAACAGCTGCCCTTAAATTTTCCATCCCCAAACACCTCCCTGTTTATTCAAAATCAGCATACAACTGGAAAAGAAGTTTAATAAGTTTCTGGCTTTTTCAAAGAAAACAAAGTTGTTTCAAAACACGCAAATTATATTGTTCGCTGTTCACTTGTCTTTTTTTCATAGGAGTAGTCGGGCATTCTTTCATGCCCTGCTTGGTTGTCTTTTTCATTTTATTTCTGGCTGTGCTAGGTCTTGGTTGCCGCTCGGGCTTTTCTCTAGTTGCGGTGCGCGGGCTTCTCATCGCGGTGGCTTTCTTTGTTGCAGAGCAGAGGCTCTAGGATGTGGAAGCTTCGGCAGTTGCTGCACGTGGGCTGAGTAGTTGCTACTCCTGGGCTCCAGAGCACAAGCTTAGTAGTTGTGGCACATGGCCTTAGTTGCTCTGTGACACGGGGGATCTTCCAGGATCAGGGAGGGAACCTGTGTCTCCTGCATTGGCAGGTGGATTCCTTACCACTGAGCCACCAGGGAAGCCGCTGCTTTGTTGTTTATGATTGGTATCTACATCTGTTTTGTTTCAGTTCTAACACGTCCTTTTACTCTAGTAAGAACATTATTCATTGTGCCAGAGATAACATGGGGAACCCTCATTATTGATGCAGTCGAATGAAAATACAGCAAAACAAAATGGATTTTCATGGATAAAATCTGCAGAGTTGAACACAGTACATTTTATCACTAAGATAAATATTACCATCTTTTCCTGATTGTTGCTCTGCAATTCTTATGAAAAACACCATCAATATAAACAAAAAAAAAATCAATTCTCTCTTTCCAAAATAGTGAATATATATGTCAGATTCCCTAAGAACTGTTAATAGCTTTTATTAGTAAATTTTTTTTATCCCAGATGTAATTACATTAAGTAATTCAGTTTCTAGAGGAGTTTGAATAATTAAAAAGCACCTGCTGATTTTCTCCAGTAGAGTAAAAAGTATTTTAACAATACACAAACAGCAGAAACTGAAGAAGAAAAGACTTAAGTGAAGGATCACTTTAACCAATTTATTAATTTCCAAATTTCAAGCTTATCATTGCATTTATACCAAGACATCTACCTATGAGAGGGATGATGTTCATGAGAAATCAGCTATATTGTTGTTTGTGTGTGGGTATCTTAATGATGAATGTTTCCCTTCCTGCTTTGATCTGGCTTGTTCAATTTCCATACAGAAGACAGGAACTCTGGCTGACTCTCTGAATTACCTATGGAATCGGGGTACAGGCTAACATGCTTAAATGATATCCACAGATAATCTTAGGACGCTTTAGCTTTCATCTCTGCAACCTCCCCATAGCTCCAAACTATTTCAAAATCACTCAGATGCAGGAAAATGTGCTGAGTGAGTTATTTCTTTTTTTTTTTCCTTTCCATCTCGTACTTTGGCTGATTACATAAGTCAGGGAAAATGGAATGGTCAGTGTGCAGGTATGAGGAAAGAGACATTGAGTTTAACTTCTCATCAGTAAGTAAGGGTGTCTGAATTTGCCATGTTCTTTTCCTGGCAAAGCATTTCTTCAGCCTCAAGAAGTTCTAACCTACGTACTGATGAGACTGGTCCTGACCCTTTTCTGTGCCTAAAAGCTGCCCAGAACCTGACTGAGACAAACCCTGACTGGTGCAGAAGTTCTTCCCATGAAGAGCATTCTATGTGGGGTTAGAGATGGCTGGCTGGCTAAGAAGAAACTCTTTGCTTAAAAACTCCAGTGTATCTCCTCCTGTTTTCTTTTTTAATGTTTAGACTATCCTGTAAGTAGGCATTAGTTTTATTTATTGTGAAAAACAAGTGGCAGTTCCAAACCAAGAATCCTTCAATTCATTTCTTTGTAAACAATGTATACATTTATTCATAGTCTCACTTTTCATCCTTAAGAATCATTCTAATTACTCTGGCTTGAGGGAAAAATAAAGACTGGCCATCCAAGATTTAAACCTCCAGTTATCCAAAACACCAGGAGGTGCTATAAGATAACGTTAAGGAACATGATTCCCCCACCTCCTAGAATTACAGGTTTGAAATTCTAGTTGCACAAAGCTTTAACAAAACTGTTTTCTCTGAGAAGGTCTTAAATGTCCAGATTCTAAGGTAATAGACCATTCCCTGGATCTAAAGGACTCTTTCAAGGGAGGACAGTAGCCTTGTCAAGGCTTCAGGGATATTATTAATAAAGATTTGCAGAGATATTTTCTACATTCCTAATGCCAGGAACTATTTGTGGAAGGACAGTAATTAAAAACTATTGATACAGGTTTTGTGTGTGTAACGCAGTTTAAAATGCCATCAGAAAACCACATGAGAGTACCAAATGAAAGTCTGGAGCTGGTGTGTAACTCTTGCCTGGGCGGGTGTTTTCTCTTCCAGCCACATATCAGCTAAATCTATGAAGACAACCATTTCAGTTACATAGTTAAAGAGAAATTTATTTGTATTTTTCTAGTGAATCAATAGCATCATCTCTTTGGGAAATTCCTAATAAGCAATTTTTAAGAATTATCAGCTTCAGTGAGACATAATGTACTTGAAACTAACCAATTTAAAATGTACAATTTGATGAATTTTGACAAATGTATACATGGTCATGTAATCACTGCCAAAATGATGATGTAGAACAGTTTTTTGCCTTTTTCTCTCGCTTCTGCTTTTTAAAAGTCAAGGTATAGTTGATTTATAATCTTATATAAGTTTCAGGTGTACAACATAGTGATTCATAATCTTAAAGATTATACTCCATTTATGATTATTATAAAGTATTGGCCATATTCCCTTAAAATATTTCTATCCACTGCCCTCCCCCCACCCCAATTTCCTTCATGCTCCTTTTCAATTAATATTATCACACAACTACCTGGACCCTGGTAATCACTGATCTGTTTTCTGTGACTATACTTTTGTCTTTTCTAGAATTTTACGTTAGCCTTTTGTGGCTAATATTCCTTACGTCTCATATTTTTTTTTTTGAGATTTATCCATGCTGTGTGTATTAGTGATTTATTCCTTTTTATTACAGAGTGGTATTTTATTACATGGTTATATGTCAATGTGATTTATATTCACGATTTGATGGACATTTGGGTTCTTTTCAGTTTCGGGAGGTTATGAATAAAGCTGTAGTAAAGATTCTTGTGCAAGTCTTTGTACGGACATATGCTTTTCCTTCTCTCTTGGGTAAATACTGGGAATGGAATGGCTAGTATGTATGTGTGTACACACACACGTATATATATAATATAGCTTTTTAAAAAAATATTTATTTTTTAAATTGAAGGATAATTGCTAAACTGAATTGCATTAGTTTCTGCCAAACATCAATATGAATAAGCAATATATATATATATATATATATATATATATATATATATATATATATACATACTTTAAAAAAATTGCAACAGTATTTTCCAAACTGGTTGTACCATCTTACATTACCACCAGTAGTGTATGAAAGTTCCAAATCTTCCACTCTTCACCAGCACTTGGTATTGTTGGTCTTTTAAATTTTAGTTCTTTGTAGTGGCTTTAATTTGCATTTTCTTAATGAGTAATGATACTGAGTAAATTTATGGTTTTACTAGACATTCATATATTTTCTTTTGAAAAGTTTTCATTCAAAGGTTTAGTCAATTTTTACTTGGATTGTGTTTTCTTATTGTTGAGTTTAGGGAGTCCTTTATATATAAATATATAGATCCTTTATGAGATTGATGCTTTGCAAATATCCTCTCATTTATTTATTTTCTTTATGAGCAGAAATTTTTAATTTTGACAAAGTATTCTTTATCAACCTTTTTTCCTTCATGAGTCCTACTTTCTCTGAACTCAGGAGTTTCCTCCCTTGTACTAATCTGTACTTAAGGAGTATCCTTTTCAGACCTTCAGCATTTTCTTCTCCAGTACTCTTCTACAACTCGAGCCATTTTAATATACCCAGATTCTCAGTTCCATCTCTACACAGGTTGTCCACCAGGCTCTGCTTGGGTTCCTCTTCTCTGTTCTGTGGCCTGGAAATTCCCTTCCCTCAAGGCAATACATCTGGGACAATCAAATGGATTACCTGATTTACTTTTTATCTCTCTAAAATCACCGTCTTTTATTGCTTGATGTCCAGTATCTTGAAAACGATTGTTCCATATATTTTTGTCATTTGTTATTGTTATTTCAAGTCGGAGGTCGAAGGGTGAATTTGGTCCCCTCTTACTAGAAGTAGAAGCAGTTCCCTTATCTTCTGTTTTTGGATATTTTTAATCAAGATATAGTTGGCATGTAACATAGTTTCAAGTGTACAACACAATGATTTGTTATTTGCATATATTGCAACCTTTTAAATTTTTGGACATCACTCCTTGGTCTCTGGCTTTAGTTTAGATATGTTTATTTTCTCTCTCACCAGAGGTCAGGTACTCTATTTAGTTCACACTTTGTTAAACATGAGTGAATGAATGAATACATAAAGTTATGATCTAAAGGAGATGAATGCAATGAACATGGAAATCTTGAAGCTTCCTATAATCAACTATCTACTTGTCTTTATTTATAATTTTTCTGTGTTCATTATCAGTAGATCTTGTCTAAAGATCTGGAAGCTTTTTACTGATCATTGTTCACTGTTTCTACTGATATGGGAAGGGTTCTTTCTCCTCAGCAGAAGAGAAGGTAGAACATTTTAACCTTTTTTTGGAGTGTCAAAGGAATTTTGTTTACACTGTAAAGTCAATGAAAATATTGAAGCTTTTCACTTCTGGAAAATATTAAATATGTAAAATTGAAAATTTTAAATTTATTCCTGGGTAGTTTGGTTTTTCCAGTAGTCAGGTATGGATGTGAGAGTTGAACTATAAAGAAAGCTGAGCACTGAAGAATTAATTCTTTTGAACTGTGGCACTGGAGAAGACTCTTGAGAGTCCCTTGGACTGCAAGGAGATCAAACCAGTCAATCCTAAAGGAAATCAGGCCTGAATATTCATTGGAAGGACTGATGCTGAAGCTGAAATTCCAATACTTTGGCCACCTGATGTGAAGAACTGACTCATTTGAAAAGACCCTGATGCTGGGAAAGATTGAAGACAGGAAGAGAAGGGGATGACAGAGGATGAGATGGTTGGATGACATCACCAACTCAATGGACATGAGTCTGAGTAAGCTCTGGGAGTTGTTGATGGATAGGGAAGCCTGGCGTGCTGCTGTCCATGGGGTTGCAAAGAGTCGGACATGACTGAGCGACTGAACTGAACTGAGTTTGGTAACAAATATGAGAATTATATAATTTAAATCTAAACTCTTGGTATTTCTTTCTTTTTTGGCAGTTCCAAAAGAGCTGTACCTTCTGTTAACTATACAAATCCTTTTTGAGAATTACTAAATTGATAATGTTCACAAGTTATCCAATTTCTCATTACTCTTAGTTGTCAGTATAAGAAATCCCATTTGACTTACTGTGTTATAATATCTGCAACTCTAATAGTTCAGTTCTGACAAATTTTTATTTTATTTAAAAATATTTGCATAAAGTAACATTTTGAACAATATACAATTTTCCCTTTCAGTTTATATATCTGTCTGTGTCTAACTTTTGGAAATTTTATAGATGCATGTTATACTCACTGTTTGGAAATTTTTTCAATAGCAAAAAAAAAAAAATCTTTTTTCAAGATATGTCTTTGTTAACTTTTAAATTCTGAACTCTTAAATAGCACAAAATGTTACTTTATTTGCATGTATTATAATTAATAGGACTTCCCTGGTGGTTCAGATGGTAAAGAATCTGCCTGCAATGCAAGAGAGCAGGGTTCAGTCTCTGGGTGGGGAAGATCCCCTGGAGAAGGAAATGGCAGCCCACTCCAATATTCTTGCCTGGAGAATCCCATGAACATAGAAGCCTGGAGGGCTACAGTCCATGGGGTCACAAAGAGTCTTATAACCAGTGGTCTGTCGAAATTTTAACTAGAATTTGTTGTTCAACGAAATGTGTTAGTAAGAGCTACACTTATTTTATAGTTGATATTTAACATCTGTGAACTCTTTTGGGTTTATGTTGTATTTACTGAATTTTCTGGAATTTTTTGACCATTTCAATTGGCACATTTAGATAAAAATTTTGGGCCAAAACAAAGTGTGGAGGTTTTAAAATGTCCACAAAAGCAGCCTCTACAGCAGCTTCTCTTGGCAAAGCCCAGCCCAGACCCAAGCCAACAGAGGCCAGGAAGTGTCAGCATCTTTTCTGTAGATGTTTCAGAGGAACGCTATAACTCACATTTGGAATGTGCAATTCAGTAGTCTGGCATAAATGGATACCACAAATACTGATCATGTATTACACACATTTTTGGATTAATATTCGCCCACGTTTGTGAATTTCAGGTTTTTTGAATATTGGTATCTAGCCAGTGAAATGAGGCATAATGTTTTCAAAGCAGGGTTTAGGATTACTAAGAAATTTATGATACTGTTTTGCAATGAGCTTGATCAAAGAAACTTTTTGTAAAAAAAAAAAATAGAGGAAAGGAAGAAAGAGAGAGGAAAGGGAAAAAAATAGAGATGAAAGGAAAAATAATATAAATGTGCCACACATTTAATATTTTTTCTCCTAAGAACTAAAGGTGCTTCCTTAGATATTATCAGGTTATATGTCATTACAACCATGAAGAAAGATTAAGGAAGGAATCACAGATGTCTCTGGGCCCCCCATTCTACTCCAGGAGGAAAGAAGGGGTGACTAAAATTTGCTGCTCAAATTTCTTAGGAAAGACACTTATCATACATTGTTTCCCTTAATCTTCAGAACAACAGTGTGAAGGAGGTGTGAACTGGACCTGAGATTCAGTGATGCTGAAGTTTGAACAAGGCCAAATGAAGTATCAGTAAACTCACGGTTTGAACCTAAATCTAGCTTGTGCCAAATCCTGTGCTTATTTCTACAGAAGGAAAGCTTTTCCCGCATAGGATACTTTGTGTGTGTGTGTGTGTGTGTCTGTCATTTGCATTGCTTCCACTTTGTAATCTTTGTTTTTCTGTTGAGGTTATTGATGGAAATGAGGAGAACATAACAAGCTTAAGAAAATTTTTATTTTACTCTTAAATTCAAATAATAAAATCCCATTTAAGAAATGTAATTTAAAATGTCCAGTTTTTAAATGTAAGTTTCCAGTTGTCTATTTCTTTGACCCTCCTTAAAATTAAGTCCTGGTATTAAAAATTCTTAAAACTAGACAATTACCTTTTCTTATTATGTGGAAGGATTCTCTCCTCTTCCCCAAAGCAAACACATGTTAGCCATTATTTTTCCTTGATAAAGTCTCCTCTAGGGCAGCCACTTATGAGTCTCACTTGAAGTAACCTTTCTCAATGCCTGCAACATAAATGCATAATACTTATATTGTTTTTCTGGCTTTTTTAAGTAAATAACAGCAGTTGTTCCCTGGTCCACTCATTCATTAAAAACTGACTTGTCGATAGAAAACTCTTTGAATATTTAGAGCACTTTTAATCTTCTTAATGTAAGTCAGATATTAATATGTCCTCATTGTTGCTGTTTAGTCATTAAGCCTGACTCTTTGAGACCACATGGAATGTAGCCCACCAGGTTTCTCTGTCCGTGGGATTTCCCAGGCAAGAATACTGGAGTGGGTTATCATTTCTTTCTCCAGGGAATCTTCCCACCCAGGGATCGAACCTATATCTCTTACGTTTCCTGTGTTGGCAGGCAGATTCTTTACAACTGAGCTACCTGGGAAGCCCAATATGTCCTTACAAAGCTCCATAAGAGACAGCTGTGTCATGGACAAGAGCGTGGACTTTGGAATGAATGCCTGGGTTGGAATCCAAGCTCTGCCCCTTATCAGTGGTGTGACACTGAGCAGGTTCCTCAATCTCTCTGTAAGTGGTAACCTCGTCTGGAAAATGGCAATTAACTAGCCTGTCCCTTTTCTGGTTGTTGTGAGGATTAAATGAGCTGATACAAGTAGAGCAATTAGAATGCTGCATGGACACCGCTATTATTTAAGGTTAGCAAGAAGCATTAAAACCAAACTCTAGCAAAATTCATCCCATGGTATTTAATGTTTTTACCATTAGAAAGGACACTAAGAAGCAATTTAGTTTAATAGTTAACAGAAAAAAAATCATGCTAAAGTCATCTCTGTTTAATGCTGTAGTATGTAGATTTAAATCATACTTGATGTTGTGGCATCGTCCCAATTGTTGTAGGAAATTGTTTAATTAAAACATTTTTCCTCAGGCAGTATAAAAAGACATGAATAATAAAATACTGAAAGTATAAGTATATAGGTATCATTACCATAGCATCTATTTTATTATTTATAATTTTACTATTATTAAGCATTTTTTTAAAACCCAAATTTCTAAGATAATTATATATAACACATTTATCTTCATTGCCAATTTCTGTCTCATAGATTTCCCTTTTCTGTGCATTTCTTGTAGATGGAAACATGCAATATATGGTCTTTCCCACATGGCTCTTGACTTAGCATGATATTTTTGAGGCTCATCCATGTTGTAGCAATAACAGCACTTCATCCCTCTTTATAGGTGAATAACGTGCTTTCTTGTAAGAATAGATTCCAATTTGTTTGGCCATTCACTAATTGATGGACATTGGATTGTTTCTACTTTGTATTTAATAAAAATAATGCTGCCATAAGTATTCGTTTGCAAGTCTTTGTGGGAACATATATTTTCAATTCTCTTGGGTAAATTCCTAGGGGTACAATTGCAGGGCCATAACTTTGGTCACATGATCTACAGAACAAGATTTTGGAAAAAAAAAAATTTAGGGCCTCATAATGCTCTTCATGGGCTTGGGAAAATAAAGGACAGAAATGGTATGGACCTAACAGAAGCAGAAGATATTAAGCAGAGGTGGCAAGAATACACAGAAGAACTGTATAAAAAAGATCTTCATGACCCAGATAATCACAATGGTGTGATCACTCACCTAGAGCCAGACATCCTGGAATGTGAAGTCAGGTGGGCCTTAGAAAGCATCACTATGAACAAAGCTAGTGGAGGTGATGGAATTCCTAAATTTGAATTTCCTATTTCAAATCCTAAAACATGATGCTGTGAAAGTGCTGCACTCAATATGTCAGCAAATTTGGAAACCTCAGCAGTGGCCACAGGACTGGAAAAGGTCAGTTTTCATTCCAATCCCTAAGAAAGACAATGCCAAAGAATGCTCAAACTACCGCACAATTGCACTCATCTCACACGCTAGGAAAGGAATGCTCAAAATTCTCCAAGCTAGGCTTCAGCAATACATGAATCGTGAACTTCCAGATGTTCAAGCTGGACTTAGAAAAGGCAGAGGAACCAGAGATCAAATTGCCAACATCTGCTGGATCATCGAAAAAGCAAGAGAGTTTCAAGAAAACATCTATTTCTGGTTTATTGACTATGCCATAGCCTTTGACTGTGTGGATTACAATAAACCGTGGAAAATTCTGAAAGAGATGGGAATACCAGGTCACCTGGCCTGCCTCTTGAGAAACCTGTATGCAGTTCAGAAAGCAACAGTTAGAAGTGGTCATGGAACAACAGACTGGTTCCAAATAGGAAAAGGAGTATGTCAAGGCTGTATATTGTCACCCTGCTTATTTAACTTATATGCAGAGTACATCATGAGAAATGCTGGGCTGGAGGAAGCACAAGCTGGAATTTAGATTGCCAGGAGAAATATCAATAACCTCCAATATGCAGATGACACCACCTTTATGGCAGAAAGTGAAGAAGAACTAAAGAACCTCTTGATGAAAGTGAAAGAGGAGGGTGAAAAAGTTGGCTTAAAGCTCAACATTCAGAAAACTAAGATCATGGCATCTGGTCTCATCACTTCATGGCAAATAGATGGGGAAACAGTGGAAACAGTGGCTGACTTTAGTTTCTTGGGCTCCAAAATCACTGCAGATGGTGACTGCAGCCATAAAATTAAAAGACACTCCTTGGAAGGAAAGTTATGACCAACCTAGATAGCATATTAAAAAGCAGAGACATTACTTTGCCAACAAAGGTCCGTCTAGTCAAGGCTATGGTTTTTCCAGTAGTCATGTATGGATGTGAGAGTTGGACTATAAAGATAGCTGAGCACAGAAGAATTGATGCTTTTGAAGGTGGTATTGGAGAAGACTCTTGAGAGTC
Source organism: Cervus elaphus (assembly GCF_910594005.1). NCBI lineage: Eukaryota > Metazoa > Chordata > Mammalia > Artiodactyla > Cervidae > Cervus > Cervus elaphus. Next base: position 34,711,674 of record NC_057846.1, read on the forward strand.
CCTTGGACTGCAAGGAGATCCAACCAATCCATCCTAAAGGAGCTCAGTCCTGGGCGTTTCATTGGAAAGACTGATGTTGAAGCTGAAGCTCCAATACTTTGGCTACCTGATGCGAAGAGCTGACTCATTTGAAAAGATCCTGATGCTGGGAAAGATTGAGGGCAGGAGGAGAAGGGGATGACAGAGGATGAGATGGTTGGATGGCATCACTGACTCAATGGACATGAATTTTGGGTAAACTCTGGGAGTTGGTGATGGACAGGGAGGCCTGGCGTGCTGCAGTTCATGGGGTCAGAAAGACTTGGACATGACTGAGCGACTGACTAATGCTCTTCATGAATAATATTTATTAAAGCTCTATTTATTCAATTTATGCATTTAAACAAAAACAGCAATGATGGATGGCTTATTTTATTTTATATAAAAAGGAATATTGCAAATATAAAAGAAAAGCATACCTTGAAATTTAGGGGACATGCATGCATGCGTGTTAAGTCATTTCAGTCGTGCCCGACTGCGACCCTATGAACTGTAGCCTGCCAGGCTCCTGTGTCCATGGAATTTTCCAGGCAAGAATACTGGAGTTGGTTGCCATGCCCTCCTCCAGGGGATCCTCCCTCCCCAGGTCCTGGTCCTAGGTCTCTTTTGTCTCCCGCATTAGCAGGTTGGTTCTTTACTACTAGTGCCACCCAAGGAGCCCCAAATTTAAGGGACATATATTATCAACTCTCCTCCGTTGCTGTATAAAGTGCAGCTCTAGGTATTGAACACTTTAATATCTCCCAACATTGTTTACTTACAGGAATACTCGAACCCCTGTTAAATGAAACTAAGTCTTTAAAATTCAAATTTATGCATACAATTATCACACACCTTAAGGAAGTAAAAATTAGAAGGCATTTTACACAATTATAAAACATTTCTCAAGGGCAGAAACATAAAACTAATCAGTGTATATTGACGTACAAATGGACGATTTGTAGCAAATAAAGTAAGAATCTATGCTCAGGAAACATCCATTGCTTCTATTATAATGAACTGCAAGAATTTTAGCTTTTTCATTGGCCAGGTGAAGAGTTCATTTATCTGAACAATGAGAATCAGGATCATAATGGGGTTTTCAGAAAAAGACCCCTACCCTTCCAGGCTTTATCACATTACTAAATTTCTCTAGGAATTAAGTTCAAAATGTCCAGAATGGTTTTCAACTCATAGGCTACGTGTATGACTTTTCTTATCACTTGAACATTTATTTCCTTTTTTGTGGAATTCTAGGACAAAATCTTTTAGTGAAGATTAGGAGTACAATTTTCAGAATAAATATAAAAAGAATGTAGACATGTATTTCGCTTGCCATCCTCCTAGATGGAAATTGATTAAAAATGGTACATGAAAGACTGGCAAAAATTAATGAATGGTAGATGCCTCCTGGGTCCCAGGGAAGGTATCTGAGGTTGTTGGTGTACATTCCTGAATGCTTTAGTTTGGTTTTATGGAGGGCAGCCATATTATCCCTGGGCCCTACTTCTAGGTACTATTATCAAACAGAATGACGAGCAGCTGAAGCTGGGGGTGTAACCCAGTGTGGTGTTTCTTATGTTCTAAACTTCAGGTATGAAAGGATGGGCTATTCACAGACCAAATGTAAGTAGGTCACAATTCTTTATAATAGGAAGCTTTTAAACAAATCTCACTTTTTTTTTTTTTGATGTTCAGATGTTACATATACATTTTTCAGTGGTAGGAAGCTTTAAAAACATTACACATACACATGATGAATTACGTGAATATCTAAACTAGGACACAAAATTGGGAGAATTTATAAGTCAACTTATGCATGGAAAAACTAACCAGCAAAACTGGGTAGCTACTGCTTTTTGAGTAATTACCACATGCTAAGCACTGTTCTAATTGCTTTACATGTATTAACACATTTAACCTTCATAACTTTATGAAGTAGGTGTAATTATGATCATCTTATTTATTAGGTGAGGAAATTGAGCCACAGAAAGTTAGGTTAATGGCTTGTTTACCTAATGGCGACATCACGCAGATAGGAAGTGGTGAAGTCAAGCTTTGATCTAAGGTACTCTGGCTCCTGAGCCCAAGTTCAGAACCAACATGCCATGTCATCCTCTATAATAATTATGTAGAGAATTCTCTGGCAGTCCAATGATTAAGAATCTGTGCATCCACTGCAGGGGGATGGGTTTGATCCCCGGTCACAGAACTAAGATTCCGCAAGCTGTGCTGTGCAGTTCCCCCAACAAAATAGAAAAAAATTATGCAGTCACTAATTCATATGAAGTAAGATATACCCCACTGATGATGGCCTTGTTTTTTAAACTATGTACTACAATAAAATCTTTAAGATTTGTTCATTTTTACTGAGAATTCATAATCATTTGAAAAAAATTAATGAAATTTAAAACTGTCAATAACTATTTTGAGAAGAAACTATTTTGTAATTATTTTGAAAACAGAAATCATGCTTCTGTATAAAATATCCTCTTAACCAAAAATGTTTTCTATGGTCATGATGATTATTCTTACTTTCAGTCATTCTGTCTCAGGGACCATTGTTGGTGAATGTGCCTGGTTGAGAGTCAAGGAAAGTTTTGAGATGCTCTCTCTCTTAGGAGTCCACATGGCATTTGAACAAGCCTATCTCATCTATGCCAAGACTGCATCAACTAATTATTCATAAGACATAAGGTATAGTCCGGGCTTCCCTGGTGGCTCAGGCAGTGTAGAATCTGCTTGCAATGCATGAGCCTGGGGTTTGATCCCTGGGTGGGGAAGATCCCCTGGAGAAGAGAATGGCTACCCACTCTAAGTATTCTTTTCTGGAGAATTCCATAGATGGAGGAGCCTGATGGTCTATGGTATAGTCAGGGAAATATCTTACTATATTTAGACTGTTGGCCTTTTCAAACCTTGTTTTAAATATTTTGATATTGATGTCGAGGTATTTTAATACCAACATCTAATTTGATAGAAGCAACATTTAATGAATGAAAAAGCATACTTATCTGAGAGACCTATAACCAAGATGAAGCAGAAGACGGGCAGTTGACATCATGGCTATTCAGAACTGTATCTTAACTAGATGGAAGGGAATTATGTAGCAAACTTTGCTTTAATATGTCCAAGTTAATTCACAAGATTGCTGGGGGGAAATTTATAAATTATTTCAGTAAACAGATTATTTTTGAACACCCTCAAGCTGGAGAAAAAGGCAACTATTTACCTGCAAATAATTGATATGCTAATTTTGGATAATTCTCTAGGCGTTAAACCAAATCTCCTGTGCACCACTGTTATGGTAGTTCTTTGATTAGTTTGAATTGTCTCAGTCACTTGCAACTTTTTCAAATATTATATTTCCCTGAAAATATCTCATAATTTAACATTTCCACTCTTTCTGGCTATTCTTTCCCTGGTTACTCCAAGGAGTTACTCCTCTCATTAACCTATATTAACACTTTAAAGGGTGCATATTTTCTATTCCTATCTGTAATTCTGTGAAAATAAAGCAGTTGCTTAATGGTTAGTAATATGAGTGCAAAAGTATTCATATATCCCCACTGAAATATTAACATAATTTAATGTTCATTCAATAAAATTAAAGTAGCCAATAAGGAATAAGATTCTTACTTACATTTTGAACTGATGGTTACAAAGGGCTTTGTTACATGTTTTGTAAACACAAACTCCACAATGATTTTAACAGTTTTAAAATTCTGTAGATGATATAAGCTACTCAATTTTAAGTTTTTATTCTTGAAATCCTACTTTTTTGTTTAGGTGAAAAATAACTGAATATTTGTGTCCACTCCTAAATTCCTATGTTGAAGCCCTAATACCAGTGTAGTGATATTTGGAGATGGATCCTTTACGCAGTATTGGTTTGGCCAAAAAGTTTGTATGGGTTTTTCCATGTTACAGGAAAATCTGAACAAACTCTGGCCAAACAAATAATTATGTCATGAGAGTAAAGTCCTCATGGTGGGATTAACATTTTTTTAGAAGAGACATCAAAGAGCTTGTTTTTTCTATTTTTTCTCTCTTTCTCCACCATGTAAGGGTCCAAGGAGAAAATGGATGTCTGAAAACCAGGAAGAAGGCTCTCCCTAGAACCCAGCCATGCTGGCACCTTGATCTTTGACTTTTGGCCTCCGGTACTGTAAGCAATAAATTTCTGCTTAAGCCACCCAGTTTGTGGTATTTGCTGTAGCAGCCTGAGCAGACCAAGATAATCCATAAAGAAGGAAATATAATAATCTAATTTGTCCTGAATTCTATATAACATTAGCTATTGACCTATATTAACATGTAGTGAAGATATATAAGCAGAATGTACAGTGCAGAAGATACGCTTATACTAAGGAAAATAGGTAATAATGTTTATCTTAAATTACATAGATGGGCTTCCCTGGAGGCTCAAACAGTAAAGGATCTACCTACAATGCAGGAGTCCCAGGTTCAATCCCTGGGTTGGGAGGATCCCCTGGAGAAGGGTACGGATACCCGTTCCAGTATTATTGCCTGGGGAATCCCATGGAAGGGGAAAATGGTGGGCTACAGTCCATGAGATGGTAAGAGTTGGACACGACTGAGCAACTAACATTTAAATTACACAGATTTAGACTCTTGATTTTATAATTTGACCTGATTTGTTACCACACCTGTGAATTTCTTGTGTATTTCAAGTTTTACAGCATGTAAATATGGACAACTGCTAGTGGGATAGAGCTGAAAATGTGAGAAATACTCAATTACGGCAAAAGTATAAATAACATCACAAGTGATACTTTGGCTCTCTTTAAATTTTAGTGGAATTAGATGCCACGTAAGCTAAGATGTACGAGAGAGAGGATGGATTATAAAGTAAATCTTAGGTTTCCCTTATCATTTCTTAGAAATCAAAATCAATTTAAGACATCAGTTTTCAATAGTATTCTCATGTATAAGTAGAACACAGTGATATGTAATATCTGGTGCAATAGAGATCCATGACTTCTAGCCTCCTGAGACATCTATCTTCATGAAAGAGATGAAGAACATCAGCTCATGAGTTATGTAACCTTGAGACAATTTCCCATTTCTACCTACAAGTACGAATAAATGCCATAATACAGATCAACTATCATTTGTTATATACAAATATGTGGTTCTTTTTTGGACATTTTTCTGGATCTAAATAACTACAGGTGACATTTCTGAGAAATGAAGTGTCCTGAATTCAATAGAGAAAGTAGAAGAGTCTACGTCTCCATTAACTCCTGAGAAGTTTCATCATTTGAGTTTTCTCCAGACACCCTGATGATCTTTATTTTCCCTGAACTCACATGAACTGTGACAGTCATTTGGCAATTAATTGTGCATGGAGTTAATATGTAGTCCGTGTATGTTTCAGGACACATGTGGGGCTAAACAGGGAGGTACTGTTGTTCTGGTTCCCTGGGAAACATACTCAGAAATGATGAGATTTACATGAAGGAAATTTATTTGGGAATGCTTTGGGGAAGATTGGAAGTAAGGAAAGGAGAAAAAGGCAAAGGGAAAACTTGAACATCAATGCAGAGGCAGCTAGTCCTTCAGAGAAGGGCTGAAGTTGGTGAAGCAGCCCTCTGCCTGGGGGAGCTTTCCCCGGTGTTCGGGGAGTCAGCCCATCAGTAGTCAGTACTTCTGACAACTGATGAGACCAGAGCCTTGGTCCTGAAGCAGGCTACCTGGGAGCTACACTCCAGCATTCACTACAGGAAGTAGCAGAATGCATAGATGAGTGACATAGCATTTAGAGTTAGGTGGGCTGGTTGGAAACTGGTTTCTACCACACTAGACACCAGATATGTCACCTTGAGCAAAATACTTAACTTCTCTGCTCCTCTTAATTGGGGATAAGAACTCTGCAGGCATCTCATGGGGTTATTGTGGAAATGGATGGATGAGTTAACACATGTAAAGCATACAGTGGTTCCTGGAATATCGTGAGCCCTTTGCAATTGTCAGCTATTATTATGAGACGTTGCTATAAAACAATGAAACTATTTTTAAAACTAACTTACCCGTGTGAATATTTGTTCCTGTATAGGTCAGAGGGGGCTATTAATAAATAAACTGCAACATCTCTAGTTGCTTAAAATAACAAGGATTTATTTCTTGGCCATGCTACATCATAGGTTGGCTCTAGGACCCAAGCTGACAGAGGAGCCACTAGCTGGATCATTGCCAGTGTGGCAGAAAAAAAGAGAGTATTTTAAATGCTGACTCTTAAAACTTCCACCTGGAAGTGATCCATGTCTATTCCACTCATATTTCACTGGTAAAAATTAAACATGTGAGTACACATAACTCTAAGAGGTGGGAAGGGAGGTATAACCCCACCCTTTGTCTGGAAGGAAAAGCTGAATGACTTCATAACAGCACTAATGACTATCAACAGTTTAATTTTTAAAATTACATGGCACTAGATACACTTATTAATGATAGACAACTTTTCTTGAACACTTACTATGTGCCAGGTACTATGATAAATGGCAATACTATGAAATAGACCCCTATTAATATCCCAGTATTGTACATTAAAAAAGTACTGAGACTGTTTTAGTGTCAGCCCTAAAACTTAGAGAAACCCAATAAATAGCACGAATCCAGTTGGTGGCTAACGTGAACTCAAACTCAGGTCTGACTGTAAAGCCCACGCTTGTAACCAACACTCGATGTCCTCATAGGAGGTTGGGATTAATATATACATACTACTATATATAAAATAAGAAATCAACAAGGACCTACTATGTAGCACAGAAAGTTCTACTCGATATTCTGTAATAACCTATCTGGGAAAAGAATCTGAAAAAGAATGAATGTATGTACATATATAACTGAATCACTTTGCTGTAGTCACCTGAAACTAACATAACATTGTAAATCAACTGTACTCCAATATAAAATAAAAGTTAAATTTAAAATAGTTTTAAAAACAAAAGAAAAAAAAAAAAGAACTTCAGTGACACCAGTATAGCTCACAATATCTTCAAAACACATGCTCTATTTTTTTTTTTTTAAAGGAATTGCTGTTAGAAGCTATTATTTAGAGGGTCTTAACTTCCAAAGTGTATGAAGTCTCAAACATAGCGGAAGATTTTTACATGCTCCCATGATGGTGTTCCTTGTTGGCTCAGCTGGTAAAGAGTCTGCCTGCGATGTCGGAGACCTGGATTCGTAGATCCCAGGGTTGAGAAGATCCCATGGAGAAGGGAAAGGCTACTCACTCTAGTATTCTGACCAGGAGAATCCCATGGACTGTACAGTCCCTGGGGTCGCAGAGAGTCAGACACGACTGAGCCACTTTCAGTTTCATGACGGTATTGAATGGGTAAACAAATAAGTCAAGTGCCCCTCTTCCCTCTCCCTTTGGTTAACTTGATCAGTAAGATTCTTTCCCACAAGATGTGCAAGGGTCATCTTCCTTCCAGATCTGGAGATTATGCACATAACTTCTGTTCACATTCCATTGACCAGAAACTCATCACGGGCTGCTCCTGACCACAAGGAAGGCTGGGGAGGGGAGTCATCCTTGTGCCGAGTGAGTCTTGCTCAGGATACATTGACGACTCTTTATATTTTCATGGGATTGAAGAGACTTAGTGTTAATCACTCAGTCATGTCCAACTCTTAGAGACCCTGTGGACTGTACCTACCAGGCTCCTCTGTCCATGGGATTCTCTAAATAAGAATGCTGGAGTAGGTAGTCATTCTCTTCTCCAGGGGATCTTCTTCATCCAGGGATTGAACCTAGGTCTGCTGCATTGCAGGCATATTCTTTACTGTCTGAGCCAGCAGGGACAAGACTTAAAAGTGGAACAAATATAGTAGAGGTTAGCAGGGCATGATCTCAAAGTTGCCCCCTTTGAGGTTGGTTTGCATTCCTCTCTCTTTTCAGTCTTCTGAGCAGTGTCTTATTTGGATTTATACCACTCTTTAACATTTAGTGTCCTGCATTTAACATGCATTATAGTTTGCCTTTGTGCTAATAGCAAGGTTATAGTTGGCCTTCTTTATCTCTCCTTTAATTGCTATGTGAGATGGTGTAATCTGTTTATAGTATTAATGCAGGAAGATACAGAGGACATTCTGGTAATAAACATACACAAGGCAGTAATGGGACCCAGAGGAGGGTTTTATATGCCATTGGGCCAGCACTGTGGGCTGCAGGGGCCCACCACTCCCCCAGACAGCTCTGCTCTGGGAGGAGGGCAGCATATTCAGTCTGATTCTCTAGAGCAAGGGTCCCCAACCTCCAGGATCTAATGCCTGGTGATCTGAGATGGAGCTGATGTAATAAGAATAGAAATAAAGCGCACAACAAATGTAACGTGCTTGAATCATCCTGAAACCACCCCCACCCCCACCCCCACTGCTTGTCTGTGGAAAAGTTGTCTTCTACAAAATGGGTCCCTGGTGCCAGAAAGATTGGGGATCACTGCTCGAGATGGTCCCTTGAAGACTATGATTAGAATTTTTAAGGGTTGCATAGGGCAAGTAATGGAATAAATTGTAGTGGAAGAGAATTTTGCAAGTTGTTGCAATGCACTGTGAGATTTAGCCCTTGCTAACTTTTAGGAGCTTTCCCCTTTAGTCTGGGCAGGTGTTGTATTGTCCACTCTCATGATCAGTCATAAAGTGGCTTAAGATTGGATTCTGTATTATCCTATGATTCTAGGATGAGCACCACTGCTGGGGATATAAGGGGACCAGTAACGCACATCACTTTAACATCGTTGAAACGCTTTCACGGGTATAATTTTATTTTGATTCTGTCCACTAGGGAGGGTGAGGGTCTATGTTTCTCACATTCAACTTTGTATTTCTAGCCCAGTCCAGGTTTTGTATGTTTTTCCCATGGAACATGTATTAACAGCAGCTCTAGAAGTTAACAAGGCAGGTATCTGCATCACTCTTTGTAAAAGAAAAAAATGGGCTCAGTGAGATTATATGACTTTCCTTAGGTCACATAGTTGGTAACAACACACTGAATTTTGAAGTAAGTTCTTCTGATTTATGTTTTGTTATTCTTTTCACCCATCTATGCTGCTTATCACATTTTTAAAAAATGTACTCAGGAGTATCAAACATTCATTCCTTGAGGATAAATTCCAGTCTTGGAAATAGTCAAAAGTAGTCTAGTATTAAATGTGGTAAAGAGTTGGTGGCCAAGTTAAACAATGTTATTTTTGATTTTTAAAAGTGAGGTATATCTATAAACTGACACCTTTTTTGAGACTCATAAACTGGCACATAATACATATCTCTTAAATATTTGTTAGTTTTGAGAAAAATGCAAAAATATTTAAAAACTCATATCTTGATGATGAAGCCATGAAACTTTTACCTATAGTAAGATCAGAACCAGATCCCAGGAAATTGAAAACAGAAACTCACTCAGAGCAAAATGTGCAGAGTTCAAACAATGGCTGTTTTTAAAATCTGAACTTTTGTTTTCAGTGATTTTTAATAAAATCTAGTATGTATCACTCAGCTTGTGATTTGGCCTTAGAGAGGCGTTATTTATAAAGGTGGTGAGAGAATGAGCCGTGACTCCTGTCCACTATGTGTTAGGTGATTTACTTCATTTAATCCCCAAATCAGTCTATGAAACAAATATTTCCCTTTTAAAGAAGAGGGAAAGGCTGATGGTTTTCAGGTACTGACCAAACATCACACAGCCAGTAGGAGGCAGAGCTAGAATTCCCATGCAAATCCATTTCAGAGTTAAGGTTTCAGAGTTAAGGTCAAACAGTGCTGTTTCTTTTCCAAGAGTAAAAGAGGGTAGAGATATGCTGGATGGAATGATGGTCCCCACATAATGGAACCTGTGAACGTGACCTTATTTAGAAAAAAATGATCTTTGCAGATGTGATTAAGAATTTCAAGATGAGATCATCCTAGATTATCTGGAGGGTCTTAAGCCTGACGACAAGTGTCTTTATAAGAGATATATAAGGGGGACTTTCCTGGCAGTGCAGTGGTTAATACTCCATGCTTCCACTGCAGGAGGCATGGGTTCGATCCTTGGTCAGGGAACTAAGATTCCACATGTCACGTGGCATGGCCAAAAAAGGAAAGAACAAATAAAATAAAGATCTCATTAAAACAAAAAGAGGTACATAAGGGAGATCCTGAGAGAAGAGAAGGACATGTGAAAACTGGGCAGAGCTTCAAGCGACACAGCCATGAGCAATACTGCCAGCCACCCACCAGAAGCAGGAGGAAGCAGATTGTTTCTAGAGCCTGTGGTGGGACACTTTGATTCTAGACTTCTAGCATCCAGGACTAGGAGAGAATGAATTTCTGTTGTTATCAGTCACAGATGTGTTGCAGTTTTTTCACAGCGGCCCTAGAAAACCACTACAGGAGGTGTGGGGAGGAACACACAGGGGAATGGACACACTGGTTCATTCAGAATCAAAGAGGAGAGGCTGCTCATTGGGAGACAGGTAGGTTTGGGGTCACATCCCCCCTCTGCAGCTTATATGTGTGTCCTGCAGAAGAAACTTAACCTCTCTAAGGTTTGGTTTCCTCAGCCGTAAAATTTAGACATTATAATGCATCTCTCATTGGATTTTAAGGGTTTAATGAGCGCATATAAAGTCCTTAGCATAATAGAAGAAGTCAATTTACTTCCTTTGTGGATCAGAAGAATACTTCATCATGAAATAGAACATTATCCTTGACTTTGATTTTTGTAAATGAGGCAGACAATGCAATAAAGTGTTATAAGGTCCACAACAGAGATAAATAGGAGCCACAGTAGTGGCGCGAAAGGAGTGATTGACTCAGGTTGGTTGAACCAGGCATGCTCTCAAAGGGGAAGACCCTCGAGTTGGGATTAAAAGATGACTAGGCATATACTAGGCCAAAGATGGTCCACAATACACAGACCCCCTCCTTTCCTGCCTTGTCTCACCCCCTCCAAGGAATAAACCTACAGAATTATATCTGTGTGGAGAAGTAGCAGGCATATAAGATCAAGGAGTCAGCGGGAGGAGTCTGCAACTATTAAAAATTGATCTCTACTAAGGTCCATCATAATATTTCAGAACACTAGGAAAAAAGAGGAGACCTCACAAGCTTCCAGACAGAGGCGGGAACCTATCCTATAAAAAGGAACAGGAATTAGAATGGCTGTAGATTGCAGAAAAACAACGCTGATAAAGAACAGTGGAGCAATATATCTTCTACATTCTAAGGGAAACTCATTTCCAACCTAGAAATCTATGCTCAGCCAAATTCCAGTGAAGTATAAGGATAGATTAATTGCCAGTGACATATAAGAACCGTCTGAAAACATTGAGAGGCTTTCTTGGGAGACTGCTGAAGGATGTACTCCTTTAAAACACAGGAGCAAACCAAGAAAAAAAGAGCCATTATATCTAAGAAACAGGAGAGTCAACTCAGGAAAGGAATACGCTCCCTTCATTTGATAGTAAATGAAAACTATCAGGCAAAAAGTGTAACTCGTAGAAGTTGGAAAAAGTCAGAATTTTAGGGAGAGATTTCTTCAAGAAGATGATAGAATAACTAGTGTAAATAAAAGCAATGAGAGAGTATTTGGACAGGTTGGGGAAGGCTTTGAGGTTACTTAGTGATAAGCACATATTGGGTTGGCCAAAAAGATCAGAAGATATTATGGAAAAGCCGGAATGAACTTTTTGGCCACCCCAGTAGAAAGTCAAGCAAATGGAAAAAAAAAAAACAACAAATAATTATTAGCTTCAGGATAATCAAAATATTGAGCAGGGGAGAAATTCCAATCATAGTGTATTAAATGGTTTAGTCCTGCATTACATACATAGATGTGATAATATAAGCTAGTGAATATCTAATCAAAAATTTGTTTTTAGCATTTCTTGGGCATGGGGAGTATGCTGTCATTTGGGAGCTAGAAGGAGAAAAAAAGAGCTAACTCTTTGTCTTTCATAGTTAATAGACAATGCCTAGGACTGAAAAAAAAATCTAGAAATAGCAGTTCAAGCATGTTTTGGGGGTAAATACCAGAAGAGCTAAAAAAGTTAAAAGTGATCACTTAATGGATGGGGAAATGAGGAGTTAGGGATACCTTGACATTATTTGTTTTAACAAATTTTATAAAAGAAGTATCATCTTGGACTATATATATGTATTGCTTTGATAAGAAACAAAACTTGTAAGAAAATGTCTTTTGTTCTAGAGTTTCCAAGAAATTTCTAATCAGTCTGTTGAAACTTCAGGAACTTCTAACATTTCTCCCCAAATTGTCATGAAACCACGGATGCTAAAACTAAGCTCTTTGCTCCTGGATTTCTAGATCTTAGGGCAGTTTCAAACTTGGCTTCCATCTGACACAGCCAACCTGCTGGTGAATCATAGAAAAGTAACCCTATCCAGGTGACTTTCAAACTGTGGTGCTGGAGAAGACTCTTGGGAGTCCCTTGGACAGCAAGGAGATCAAACCAGTCCATCGTAAAGGAAATCAACCCTGAATATTCGTTGGAAGGACTGATGCTGAAGCTCCAGTACTTTGGCCACCTGATGTGAAGAGCCAACTCATTGGAAAAGACCCTGATGCTGGGAAAGAATGAGGGCAGGAAGAGAAGGAGGCGACAGAGGAGTAGGTGGCTGGATGGCATCACTGACTCAAAGGACATGAGTTTGAGTAGACTCCGGGAGGTGGGGAAGCCTGGTGTGCGGCAGTCCATGGGGTTGCAAAGAGCTGGATACGACTTAGCAACTGAACGACAAAATCCAGGTGACATCAGCCCATGGCAGGGTTAAGGGTAACTAAAGTTCATCGAGTTGGAGGGTAGAGACAAAAAGAAGGTGGTTCCATTATTAACTAACTTGTTATGAGAACTTTTGAGTTTGAGGCAGAAATAGAATAGAAAATGTTAAGGAGATGGGAAAAGTAAAGATGTTAAGAAAACGTTCATTTGGCACAGATTAATTTATTAGATCATGGAGAAGGCATGAACAAAGATCTTATTCTTGATCGGATCAAGAACGGATTTCAAGGGCAAGTTTGCTGCTTTATATTAAGTAGGAAATTCTGAAGATACTTCTCTATGAGACATGAGAGCAATATTGTTCATTTGAAAAGGAACTTTTTAAGGAGCTTTTTCCCTCTTGGATATCTCTGTTATTTGTAAAAAAAAAAAACTCAGGGTATCTTTAACTTACCATTTCATGGCCATTGTTCAAAACTCTGAACATGATTTCCTATAGAAACAACTGCAGGTGGTGGGATCCATTAGGCCAACCCTCTAATGAGTCGTTAGTCTCTGGTTGCCACAACAGCACTGAACCAAACCCATGTTTCCATGGAAAAATTCAAATATGATTCATATTGAGCTGCAGGAATACTTGTGACCACATTTTGTAACAGAAATTAAAAAGGAGTGATGAGTGGGTGGGATCAGGGGTAGAGATACTCTTTAAGGGCAGGAGAGTGTTGCAAAAGAATAAGTTATATCAAGGGAAACTTACCTCTCCTCTTTCAATGCCACTTGACAGAAAAACAGTGGCATCTAGAAGCCATTCGGAATCTCATTGATCTAGATCCTAGCTGAAAACAAAATAAAGATATAGTTAGACGCATTTCTAGGGAGTAAGAAGTTGAAAAGATGGGAAAATAGAATTTCCAGAAGGAAAGTGAGTTGTTTGGTCATATGGCATTTGGCTTAACAACTCCGTCTCTTTGCCTCTCTCTCTTTCCCCGATGTGTGTGTGTGTGTGTGTGTGTAATATGTGGAGCTTGTTTAGAGCTTCCCAGCTAGTGGTAAAGAACCCATCCGCCAGTGTAGGAAACTTAGTAAGAGACACAGGTCTGATCCTTTGGTTGGGAAGATCCCCTGGGGAGGGCATGGCAACCCACACTAGAATTCTTGACTAAAGAGTCTCATGGACAGAGAATCCCATGGACAGAGAAGCTTGGCAGGCTACAGTCCATAGGGTTGCACAGAGTCGGACATGACTGAAGCAACTTAGCAGGCATGCATAAACTTGTATAAATAAGAAGCTGCTTATAAATAATTTTGATATCTGGTCAACCTAACAAAGATTCTTATCAATGAATGTTTTGAAATTTCACAATTAACTAGAGAACAGCAAAGTTGAAGTGGTAAAAATATAAACTCTAAATTAAATTGCTTAATAATTAAGAACTCTTGCCTTGGGGGTAGAGGAAGGAATCCAAAACCTGTATATTAATTTAACTTAATGAAGAGAAAAACAACTATTTAAAGACTTGACCCTTTTCTAAGTTTCCAGACCCAACAGTGCACTTAATTGAATGCTTATGATAACATATAAAGGATGCTCAGTCTATCAAATGCAATTTTAATCATTTATTCATTGCATCTGCATTTATAATATCAAGATAAAATAACTTACTGCTATTTTCCCAAATATTTCTTCTTGGTAGGCTGAATTTTGCTGTTGATAAAGTAGGGTTCACAGACATTTTCATTCCTGTATACCATATGAGTTTTTGGCCCATTTTTTTATATTGTATCAATGACCTCAGAAAAGAACTGCCCTCCTCCCCTTTTGCTTTTCCTTTATAGAACATTTCAAATACTTTCCTTGTTGATTTTGCTGTGTTGCCCTAATTCCATGCCTAGCACAAATATTGGGTTGGCCAAAAAAACTAGTTGAGGTTTTTCCATAAGATGTTATGGAAAAATCCAAATGAACTTTTTGGCCAACCCAATATAATATGGGCTGTGAGATATTGCATACTTCGTGAACTTCCTAACCTGTGACCGGGCTTGTCCTGGGGTCATCACCCTTTTCCTCATTACTTCACAACTCATCCCTATTCCATGGAGAGAAGCAAGGAGTACACAGAGGTAGTGAGCTGTTGGCTTAACTCAGGAGGACTGTGACGTTTCCCCCACTCACTTCAGTAAAAGAAGCTAACACCTCTTTCAACCAACTGAGAGGGTTCAAGGAAGCTACATGAAGATATGGGTGTCCCTAGAATAGGAAGAAATTGGCAGCTCTCCCCTTCTCAAACATAGAACCCCTTATGCCTTCCCTGAGACAGCTGGAGATGGGGGAGAGGGATCAAGGTACTCCTTGATGTTTGAGGAGTAGGTGGAAATAGAGACTGGGACTTACTTCTTACCTGGGAGAATTTTGAAGGTAGGACAGCAGATGGAACATGTCCAGTGACAGTGAAATGAGTGAGTAGTAGCCTGCCTTGTCATCATTTGGCATGGAAAGGATGTTTGAGTCTCCCATGGCTCAAGAGGATGCTGTGAAAGGTAGAAGCTACCTTAAAAGTACTTGTCCCAAAGGTGCCTTGCTGGGGCAAGAGAATGCTGCAGTGCCTGGTTAGGATGGAAGGAGATATACCATCAGGGATGGGGAAATTTCAAGAGGTAAGCCAAAACCTGGGTCACCTTTGTCTGGGGACTGTGCAGTGTTGAGGACCTACAGGGTTTCTGAGGCAGCTTCCTGTGAACCTCACAAAAGTGCTAGTTATTTGGCTGTCTGCCCCAAAGAGGTCACTGATGGCCAGCCAGTAATAACCATGGAAGAACTAAAATGCAGAGTAATTCAAGCAAACAAAAAATATACATATATGCTTTTCCTTTCATTTTATCTTCCTCAACCCAGACCTTGGAAAAGCCAAAAGTAGAAGGGGAAGGATAAGGAGGAAAGGAGAGGGACAGGCCAGTCTCTTCTACCACATGGCAGCCCGATTTGGGGTATTTGGAGAGAGGCTTGGGATTGGAGATGAGGTTGCATGAGATTTAGACTGGACCAGACCCCTTCAATCCCTGCATGGTAGTTACCATGAATGCAGTGGGGTTCCTTCACATACTTGTAAAAATCTGGAAGCTATAGGATCTGCCTGAAACAAGGGCCAGGAGACGGAGTTATTTGAGTAGTGACTGGAGAAAACAGTAAAGCCATTTCCCACCCAGTTGAGACTGTTCAATAAACTGATTCCATAAGGACAGATTATGGAGTAAGGCTATTTTGCGGACTGTTAAGGAAGCTCTTTGGGGATGCTGAGCCCAGAGTATGAGGTTAAGAAGTTGGTGAATTCCTTCCCTGAAGAATCAGTGTTTGGGGTTCAGTCTTTTGGAAATGACTTCACTCATTAAATCTGACACCCACCAGTCTGGGGTGATCTGCCTCTTTCTTCAGTCTTTCTCTCCCCCTCACCTTGTATGGGGGCCAGTCTTAAATCTTTTTTTAAAAAAAAAAACTAACACAGATTCATTCCAGGAAAAGACGATGAAAAAGCCTTTAACTTTTTCACGTCCCAACTGGGGCATGTGTCTTATGCCAGAAAAGAGCTTAACTGTGGAAAAATGACGTTCTCATGAAACAGGGACCACAAACAGCAAGCTGGTGTGTGTTGTTTTTTGGGAATGGTGTGAAGCAACAGGGGGGCCTCTCAGGGCAGGCTTAGGGGTCAGGACCTCCTTCCTTTGTAAGCGGAGACCTTTGTGACGGAGAACTGAAGTGCTAGTATTGTGTATCCTATCCCTTCCAGAAATGGTTTTTGAAAGGCTGCCAGTTTTTTAGGGAGGCTTATGACAGGGTTCTTCGTTAAACTCTTGTGGCTCACGGGCACAGCATAGAATTGGGAGAGCTGGAACCTGAGTTCTAAACCTCATTCTGAAAACAGCTTTATGACCCTGGGGAAAGCAGTTCAGCTTCTCTGAACCTTTTTATCATGTATAAAATTAAGAACTTCGAACCAGATACCTAGGATTCTTTCCTGGTCTAACATTTGATGTGTTTCTGAGGCAAAGCATCAACTTAATGGGGAAAGCTTATAATGTTCTGACAAGGAGTCCCAGGTTAGGTGGTGGATAATAAAGTATTTATTTACTCCACTCTTTCATGAGTAGATATAATAAAAGCTGATGTAAAACCTACCAGAAGGGACTCTTCTTTCTTCATGTTTGGCATATTTGTAAATAGCAACAATAAGCCCAAAAACATATTCTTAGAAATAAATAAAATTCATAGTCATTATTCCTGTGTATCAGTAGTGATATCACTGTGAAATATTAAAATCAATTTTTGAAGGGAAATGAATAATATATATAATGTATTCAGTATCCCAAGTGGCATTATTTCTATTGGATGGTTTATATGGTATCTCATTGATAGTGCCTTACTAATAGCGGCAACCCACTCCAGTATTCTTCCCCGGAGAACTCCATGTAGCCTGGTGGGCTACAGTCCATGGGGTCACGGGGAGCTGGACACCACGCAGCGACTGAATGACAAGAACCGCTAATGAGGCATAAGAAAGAAAATTGCTCAAGGGAAAAAAAGTGATAAAATAAAAACAGTATTTGATCTCAACAACTGCCTTCAATAATCTGCAAAATGATGATAATAATGATTCTTTATATCATAGTATTATAATAAGCTATGATTAATACAATAGTATTGTGATATATGGGATTCCGTGGTGGCTCAGATGGTAAAGAATCTACCTGCAATGCAGGAGACCCGGGTTCGATTCCTGGGTCGGGAAGATCCCCGGAGGAGGAAGTGGCAACCCACTCCAGTATCCTTGCCTGGGAAGTTCCATGGACAGAGGAGCCTGGCGGGCTACAGTCCAGGGGGCCACAAAGAGTCGGACACTACTGAGCTTGAACAACAATATTATGATATGTAATATAGTCGACAATAATATGAAGATTCATCATCTCGTTGGCCCCAAGGGGGGTACTAAGGAAGTCTTATTAACATCGATAGCTTTACTTCTAGTTTCTTAGCTGACATGGATGTAATCACTGGCTCCTCCCTTGTTTTCCACGTTCCCTCTGTGGCGTGCTATGTAGTGGCTGGGAATCTCCACCACCGGGTGGCCACACGTGGACCCTGGCTGCTGGCCTTCTGTTTGGGCTTCCGTCTCAAGTGTCCTGAGAACACAGCCCCCCACTTCTCTCACAGGTGCGGCGGCACTCCCGCTGCTGTCCTGTCCCCAAGCAGTTCCTTCAGGCCACACCTGCAGTGGTCCTTCTTCCCAGAAATGCAAAGCAGCCTCCCCCTTCACACAGCTTTTCACCTTTCCCCCTGAGTTTGACAGCGATAGGTGTGGTGTGGTGCCTTAAAGTCTTACAACGTTCTCCATCAAAACGGCCACTTCAGCTTTTACTTTTCTGTCCCCAGAAGCATGAGCCCTTGTTCTGAGCCAGCCTGGGTAATACTTCCCCTCGTGTTCTCCGTTTTCCATCCTCCTCCTTCCTCTGTTTCTCCCCCCAGGTTCCTCCTTTCTCATTTAGAAAATACACATGTGTGCATGCGCACACGTGTGCGCACACACACACACTGCCATCACCAATAACCCATCGAAAACCATCATGAACTCATTCAAACTGGACAGATGATGGGAGAGACAGGATTGCCAGCCCAGCCCAGCAATCACAGCTGACTCAGTCGAAATAAGGAGTGATCTAAGACTGGTGCACACCAGTGAATCACTGCGTGAATTTTATGACCAGATCTCAAATAAGTATCTTACAGCCTGTTAGTGAAAAGCGCTTGTAAACAGTCAGAATCCTAAATTTTTCGGAACCCTATATCTACTCCAAGACAGGTGGCTATGCAAGCGAGGATGCTTTGGGAGACTGTAAATTCAGGACACAGGAGATCACTGGTTTCCTGATTTATGGCTGAAGGTGTGCACTCTCTGTGCTGGTGGTCAATGATGATAAAGTGGATACCAGTGACTCTTTGGATTTCCTGTTGCCCCTTCAAGAACCACCAATTAGAAGCATCTAATCAAGTGCAGTGATCTAATCAGGTGTAAGTGCTTTCCTAGTGGTTCAGTGTTAAAGAATCCCCCTGCTAATGCAGGAGACATGTTTCCCGGGTGAGGAAAGATCCCCTGGAGAAGGAATGGCAATTGACTCCAGTATTATTGCCTGGGAAATCCCATGGACAGAGGAGCCGGGTGGGCTACAGTCCATGGGGCTGCAAGAGTTGGACACAGCTTACCTGAGCAACAACAATCAGGCATAAAGTGCTGGGGGCGGGTAAACCTTTACAGGTTGTCACTGCACCGTGGGCTTGCTGTTCAGATTTTCTAAACTGGTAAAAATAGTCTTTCATTTTTACCTGCATAATTTTGTCTGCTTTTTCCCCACTTGAGCAGATAAATATTACCAGGTAACATGATGACAACCACTCTGATCTCTAGTTTTCCTCTTGGTTTCAACTGACCAAAGAGATAAGTCCTCAAGGAAACACTCACCTTTATTATCAATACATGGTCATTCTTAACTAGTCAGAATCCGTCTGCTAAATAGTGCCAGTCTCTAATAACCAAGGAGGCAATCCCCACATTTCCTTCTGGAAGCTGGGCTGGGGAACATTTGTGATGCAGGGGAGGTTGGATATTTGCATACAAAGTCTATGTCTGTTTACACATGCGTATAGCAGCATTATCAGAGAAGGCAATGGCACCCACTCCAGCACTCTTGCCTGGAAAATCCCATGGATGGAGGAGCCTGGTAGGCTGCAGTGCATGGGATTACTAAGGGTCGGACACGACTGAGCGACTTCACTCTCACTTTTCACTTTCATGCATTGGAGAAGGAAATGGCAATCCACTCCAGTGTTCTTGCCTGGAGAATCCCAGGGACGGGGGAGCCTGGTGGGCTGCCGTCTATGGGGTCGCACAGAGTTGGACACGACTGACGCAACTTAGCAGCAGCAGCATAGCATCATTATGCCCTGTGTATCTAAGTTATAAATCTACAGTTTTTGCCAGTGGTTCTCAAATGTGGTCTCTCCCCCAGCAGCATGGGTAGCACCTGGAAACTTGTTAGAAATGCAGATTCCTGGGGCCTGCCCCCGCCCGTCAGAAACTCTGGGATGGGACTGGCAATCTGTGGATTTTGATTCATGAGTGAGTCTGATGCAGGGTATAAGTACCCTCGTTTTAGGATGTTTCCAAGAACAAGCCCCTTTGACTTTTGAAAACAATGGTGTGGGCAAATTAAATTGTTCTTTTTCTGAAAAGCAATTAATCACACTGAACAATTATTCATGCATTTCTGAAGCATATGTTGATCATATTAGAAATATCCTTCCCAACTACTGTATAGCAGGGAACTCTGCTCAATGTCATGAGGCAGCCTGGATGGGAGGAGAGTTTGGGGGAGAATGGATACATGTATGTGTATGGCTGAGTCCCTTTGCTGTCCACCTGAAATTATCACAACATTGTTAATCGGCTATACCCCAATACAAAATAAAAGTTTTTTAAAAAAAAATTAAAAAGGATTCTTAAAGAGAAACTATGTAAAAACATCTATTATAAAAATATTTGATTAACTTCCAAAATGTTACTGATAAAAACCAGGAAATGGTGACTGATGAGTTACCCCTCCCCACCCTCCCCCCCCAAAATGTATCAGCTTCTTCACCTTTTACAGTGGACAGCCAATGTATACTATTTTAATATTGTTCTTAAGTAAAGGATCTAATTTAAAAAATACACTTCCCCTTTCATTCAAAAGTGTCTCCAAGTACCCTTTTAGGTAACATCCTTTCAATGTTTGGGAGCTCTGGAAAGGAAGACCCCCCCCTCAAGGCAAGAAATGAAATACTCGTGCAAACAGATCTCATCGGTGCACGGAAAATACCCCTTAACACCACTGAGCTGAGGGAGGAGTAGAAGAAAACATGGGAGAAAGGTAAAGGCTTAAAAAAATACATAAAAAGGTCATTAAAAAACATATGAAGCAGTTTATGTTTAATCAAAAATAAAATGCTTTGTAAACTACAAAGTGGGGGGATCCACATTTAATGAGCCTGTAAAGCAGTGCTTTAAAACATTATTGTTGTTTTCACTTCTGGACTTGATCTCTGAGACAGTGTTGGGTGCTGTTGGGGTAACGTGTGGGAAGCACGTTACCATGTCATCCTTATTAATCAGCTGACATTTATTGAGCACTTACTGTGTCCCGCAAATTGGGTTAAAACAGGGGAATGCTGAAAACAGGGTCTTGGCTTCTTACCAAGCTTACCAGTTGAAGAGATGGGAGTAACATGGAAATGCTTGGGCTCAATAAAATAACATGATCAAATATGAGGAGGCTGCAAATGCAGGGCTTTATCTTTTTGAGCATCTGGCGTCTATGGAAGAAGGCTACAGGGGGCAGGTGGACCTCAAAGGAGGCTCACTATCTGCAGAGGATTGTAGAAACAGTCTCAGTTTCCCCCTCTCTGGATCTCTGCCCCTTGGCAATGTGAGTTTTCAGCTCTTCATATTCAGCATGTACCCCTGGAACTGGAGCTCGCCTTGTAACAGAAGCAGTGGTGAGGTGCCAGTTCTGAGCCTCAAGACACCGTGCATGCTTCTGGCCACTCTCTTGGAACATGTCGGGCTGACATGAACAAGGCCAGGTTAAGCCTGTTGAAGGGAAAGAGACCACATCCATCAAAAGATGAGCTATCCAGCTGAGGCCATCTGCGACTAGTTAGCGCCCAGCAGGGCCATCAGTGAGCCCAGCTGAGACCAGAACCCTCCAGTTGAGCCCAGTCAAAACTGTCAGTCCACAGAATCTTGGGCTACATGAATCAATAATGTTTTAGGCCAACACATTTCGGACTGGTTTGTCATATAGCAGTAGATAACTGATACAAGGTCTGCAAGGTGGACAGGAAGGGAGAAGACTTTTGAGGCTAAAGCTGTGACTCCAAACAGGTCAAGAATCAGAAATGTGTGAGGTCAGGACAAAGAAAAGTGAAGGCATCAGTAGGACTGACCACTTTCTTTCAATAAGTCAGTAGGCCCACGAGCATTTAATAGAACATATAATGGAGATCAGACCTGCACTATTACTATCCTTCAAGCACTCCATCGGTTTCTAAGAAGCACGAATCCCCACATGTTGAAACACACAGTGAGCATCAGGACCCCTATGTGTCCAAGCTGGACTTGAAGAGAGTAAAATACTGTTTTCTAGCCAACTATATTATGCCAACGGAGAAACTTTTTTTTTTTTTTCTTTTGGTGACTTATACTCAGCTTTTACTTTTTATGCAGAAAAATCTGAAGCTTATTTTGTGACTTTCTAGAAACTGCTAGAGGCAACTTGAAAGAATCCCGGAGTAAAGGATATTATGTAACTAGAGTTCTTTTAAAATCTTAAGTTCTCACAAGGTGGATCTAGTAGGCCACTGAGTAACAAACAACTTCCACTCAATTTTATTAGGTCTTTGAATATATTCTTCACCATAAAAGAGCACAAGAGAAATGCTTTCCTTTAAGTGCTAAAAATGTGTTCTTTTTGTTGAGCTGAAATTGACTGAAATGAACATCTCTAGGAGATGATGGATTCTTGTTTTAAAAGTAGCATCTTAAATTTGGCAGGAGATGGGGTGAGTTAGGGTCGGGCGGGGTGTGATATTCAGATGGAACATCTTGAACCTATATTTCCTCCTGTCTGGGATGCTTTTTTTTTTTTTTCTCCCAGCAATCACAGAGGCATCCTTCACTTCATTCAGTTATTTTTTTTTTTTTTTTTTAAAAACGGACTAGTTGACAAAGTGCTATAAACTTTATATACAAGACAGCCTTATTGAGCAACTATTTTATTCAAGCAATGGTCAGATCAGCAGTACCCCACGGGTCAGAAAATCACGGTGAACCGGGCATTTCCACAGGAGAAAAGGCGAGGGTAATCAAGCCCGAAGCGCCACACAAGGGGAGCCGAGCGAGAAGCGTCCAATCTGAAGATCTCGCCGTGTGTGCGCGTTAGCAGGAGAGCGAGCGAGACAGAAAGTTGCTGTTTTCATCGCAGCCTGTCTCCTGCGAACGTGTTGCTCCCTTTGGACTCTCCAATAACCAGTTCACCCAAAACTTTTCTGCCACGAGGCCCCGCGTCTCCCGCGTGCCCCCAGCCTTCCTGCGCCGGCCAACAGGTCCCGGATCGCCGAAGCGTCACCTCTGAGTCCCGGGGAAATCTCCGCAGCCCACTCGGACTGCAGCCCTCGGTCGCCGCCCGGCCTCCCATTGCAGCAACCGGGGCGATCGAGAGGGAGGAGACGCTCAGGTCGGGGGTAGAGGGGGGAGACCCGGCGGGAGGACCGACCCCGCGGGCCGGGCTCGGGCACCAGCATGGGGAAGGGAGGCGCGGGCCGAGCTCGCCCCGCAGGTAAACAGGCCGGCGAGGCGCAGGGCGCTGCCGCCGCGGCCACCCAGCCATTTCCAGGCACGCAACTCCGCCTCCAGGGCTCTCTGCCTCGCGCGCTCGCCCCGCCGCCCGCTCGCAGCCTCAGCAGCCGCCGCAGCATCACTTCACACAAAGGACTGTTACCCGCTGAGCAGCTTCTCCACCTCCACGTCCTCCTCCGGTGACAGCAGAGCCCCGACAGCCGGGCTCGGGCGCGGCGGCGGCGGCGCGGGGAGGACCTATTACTCCCAGCATCCGAGCATCCAAGGCGGTGGCGGCGGCTTTTTTTTTCTCTTTCGCCTAAAAAAAAATTTGTTTTTTTTGCCCTTTCCACCGCTTCGCCTTTCTGTGGTTCCACCCACCCCTTCTCTCCCTTCCTCCTCCCCCTCCCGTAAACAAGTCTCCCACGGCCCCCGCCAATAAATAAATTAGGAGGAGGGTGCGGGGGGGTGGGGGGAGGAGGAGGAGGGGAGAGGAAAAGGGAGGCAGCGCCAGAGACCGAGGAGGCGAGTCCGAACCGACAGCCACCGGAGCCCGCACGCACCTCGCACCATGAGCTGGCGATGCGCCCCGCGCCGCGCCGGGAGGACCGGCCCAGCCGCCCGCTCTCCTCCGCCGTCGCCGCTGCTGCTGCCGCCGCTGCTGCTGCTGTGGACCGCGGCCCTGGCGCCGGGGGCGGCCGCCCGCGACGAGGCGGCTCCCGCGGGGGCCTCGGTGTGCTACGCGTCCCCGCCCAGCGTGGGCTCGGTGCAGGAGCTGGCTCAGCGCGCCGCGGTGGTGATCGAGGGAAAGCTGCACCCGCCGCGGCGGCGGCAGCAGGGGGCACTCGACAGGGAGGCGGCGGCGGCGGCGGCGGCCGCGGGCGAGGCAGGGGCGTGGGGAGGCGAGCGCCCGCCGCCGGCCAACGGGACCGTGCCCGCCTGGCCCTCCGGCCCCGCGCCCAGCGCCGCCGAGCCCGGAGCCGAGGCGCCCTATCTGGTGAAGGTGCACCAGGTGTGGGCGGCGAAAGCCGGGGGCTTGAAGAAGGACTCGCTGCTCACCGTGCGCCTGGGCGCCTGGGGCCACCCCGCCTTCCCCTCCTGCGGGCGCCTCAAGGAGGACAGCAGGTACATCTTCTTCATGGAGCCCGAGGCCAACAGCAGCGGCCGCGCGCCCGCCGCCTTCCGAGCCTCCTTTCCCCCTCTCGAGACGGGCCGGAACCTCAAGAAGGAGGTCAGCCGGGTGCTGTGCAGGCGGTGCGGTAAGTTCCTCGGCCCGCGGGGCGCGCTCGGGCCGGGCGGGGAGGGCGGGGAGGGCGCACCTCCCCGGGGCGCGCCGGGCTGCCGCTGGGCTTCGACGGCTGTCGGGCGGACGCGGTCCGAGCGGCGGAGGGGCGCGTTTGGGAGCCTCTTGGTGGATTGGATTCCCCAGGCAAGCGCCTTCTCCCGTCTCCCGGTTTCGAGGCTTTGCCGTGGAGGAAAGTCCGAGTTTGGTCCGCGGTTGGGGCCGCCTGAAACTTTTTAATTCCTTGGGGTTTCGTCCGCCAGGTGGAATGGCAAGGGGCCGGTGGCTTGCCTGCGGTGCCTTCTCGAACTTGGCTCTGGTTAGGAGTTGCTCTTTAGGGCGGCCGTGTGGGGCTTTTCCTTTGAAGGAGGAAGGGTGAGTCGGACAGGACTCTCCAGTCTGGCCATCACTTCGAGTCCCGAGTGTGGACTTGGTCAGAGGTTTGTGTCTGTGGTGAATCCGACAAGGCACCGAGATTCAAGATTTTGTCTTTCATTGTGGCAGTTTTTTTGGGAAAACGGAGTGTCCAGACAGATAGGTGCAATCTGTACCTTGTGAAAATGTGTGTGTGAGAAGTATAAAGTTGGGTGTAATCTTTTTGGTGACATCATCCCAAGAATTTTTGTTTTCGCTGTATTTTCGTTTGGCGGATGCTTTGGCAGTTAAGTGTATCAGACCAGATGAACGTCATTATGGAGCTTCACATGTAGGCCCTTAAGGAGAATTTGGGGAGATGAGTTAACAATCCGATTTCAAGGACCTTTCCCGATTTTACCACTGAAAAAACTCTTTTTTTCCCAGGTCTCCTTAATGTTAGCAGGTCTGAGAAATCAGTTGATAATCTGATTACGTCTCTGAAGGAGTTATTACCTTTATGCCATTCATAAAAGTAATTCCTAGGTTCTAAATATTTGTAATTTCCTGATGATCATATAATCACTACAGCATAGCGGGGGTTTCTTCTCAAACTATAAATTAACATGATTACACATCACAAATTTTCACATGCATAATAGATTTCCCCCCTGGTCTTTATGTATCCATCTAATGGATGGTTGGGTTAATTGAATTTTTAAAAAACTCAGCACCATGCCCTGCTGGATCTGCCTGTGTGTAAAGTGTGTAGCTCTTTTCAGCTTGTAGCAGGTGATGGCTATTTGTTTACATTTCTGATTGGCATTTGTGCTGCCTATAGGCTGCGGTGGTTCATTAATGCCTAACAATTGGGTTTTGATGTGAGGGAAGAGCATGGCTCATTCTCCACTGCCTGGTTTTCACAATGCACTTCGTGTACCAGGGACCTGTTAAGACTGCACCACTTTGTGGCAAGAAGCTGTTCTCAGAACAGTGGTGCTGAAGAAGGCTGAGTGACGTTGGGATTCCCTGGGTCTGGCTGATAGATGTCACTATAAAACATGGGAAACTCTCCGCTGGGAGCCGTCTCACTAGGGCACACAAAAGCATCACAGCAATGTCCTGCAACATACGGTATCCTGTTAGAGAGTCTGAAACAAAACCTTTTCAGTCATGCCATCATCCAATTTTCACATTTTACTACATGCAATTCAGGAAGGATTTTGCCTTTACCCCCAAACCATATAAATTGTGAATCACTTACTACACATGATGGAAGTTAATATGAAGGGGGTCGTGGTTGGCAATGATGCCTAGGATGGGGGGGCGGTGTTGCTAGATTAGCCATGGTGTTAGTTACGCCTTTTAACTACAAAAGGATGTCAGTTTTCAGGGGTAAACTTCTTATAAAGGTCCAGAGGATGTTTGGAAATGGAAAATTGCCTGGAGGAATACTATTTTGTTTTCGTGTTTCCAAACTGAAAAAGCATCACTGAAGGTAGTTTTGCCCTTTTGTTTGCCAGCCAAAGGAGATACATGGTTGTAAGTTGTGGCACATTAAGCAAAACCAGTTTTGTTTTGTTTTTTGTTTTCCTTTAAACGAACTGGAAACCTGCATGTAATGTAGTAGATTAAGAAATTATGAAGTTACAGCTTCAGGTTTGTGTAATTACCGTGTATGTTTGGTGATTTTAGTGTTAAACACTTTAAAGTATGATATTGCATGAAACATTAATAGGTTTAGCTAAAGACTAACTGAAATCCTGCTAAAAGTTTCTCTTGCATTTTTACAAGCATGGTCGTTATTGTGACATTGAAGATGTAAGTAAAGACTGTAAGCAATCTTATACAGTGGAAACTCAAGTCAAACCATACTTGGAATATTGGTTGTAAAAGTGTATGTGTGAGGGTGTGAAAACTTGTGAATTCATTCAGTTGTATGGTCTGGGTTAACAATGTCATTCAGAACCTCCCAGGCAGAGAGAGAACACAAATTGGGGGAAAAACATTCAGAGAAAATAGGGGCTGATTTGTCTTGGTGGAACCACTTCCGTGTGCTTCTGGTCAGATTTCAGGGAGAGTGATGGAGCGGAGGGTTCTTATCTAACAACAGGAAGCTGCCCCAGGGGCGCTATGGTTGTGTTCCTGCCTGAGCCCTGATGCTAGGCTGGAGAGGGAATACAGCAAAGTCATTTTGTGATATCATGCCCCGGGGAGCAGTTTCCAGCTCTCCTGCGCTCAGCTGCAGTGTTTCCAACAACTGGCTTATGAATGTAGAAACTACACGTGCAACAGATTAGCCTTAGGGTTGAACTAATAGAGGTCTGTCTTGAATTCCTTTTCCTCTCCTCCCTACCCTTCATCTAAGAAACTCCTGAGTAGCCTGTGTATGAAAACACTTGTCTGAACAATGGACTTTTGGAGAAACAAACTGTCTAGTGTATTTTAGATGACAGCACAGAATCTCATAGCTTGTTTGCTTTATATGTGGGGCTTGTGTGAATTACACTTCCTTTACAATCATTTAAATTCTTCCCAGTCTTTGCTTTCTCTCTTGCTCACTGCACAGGTTGAGACACATTTCTAGGTTTTATATTTATTGGAATGCAAAATAATTTGCTGTTCAATTAAGTTGCTGTTATTCAAACGTATTATTGTCTGCTGCACTACATTTGTTTCCAAAGCCTTGAGGTTCTGCTAGGCTGCGACTGATTCCCAAAAAGGAGTAAAATACTGATGTAGAATAACATCCTCATGGGGCCATACGAGATTTGTGCATCAGTTATGTTCTTACAAGTCAACCTAAATATTCGGTATACCCTATTGTATTGTAATGTATTGATAATGCAAACATGTTTATCAAATATTTATGATCACTGTCTGTGTTTTTCTCATGTCCTCAATAGCTGTTTAATAAACTGTGCTGACCTTACGGTGTTATGAAAATGACAACAATGCAGGGATTTTCCAGCCAATAATTAAAGAGAATTACTCTTAATGAAAGCTATATTTGGATGGTAGCAATAGGAACAGATACACTTGACAGCTTGAATTTCACAAATACACATGTAAATATAATTCCCAAGTGTTTGTGATGGCTCTCTTTAAACTGTATAAATCTTACTGTCAGTTCTAGAGTGTATGTAAAACATTGATGTTGAATAGAAAAACCATGTATGTATTTATATATATTTTATGTTAAAAGATGAAACCTAGATAGGTCATTTGGGAAAACAGCTCTTTGGAATAAAAATATTTTAAAAGGTAAATTTAAATATCTGAGTCAGAATGTGTTACAAGCACTAGGGGGAAGTTCTCCTCAGTTGTGGGAGATCCCTAAGTCTTCTGAGTCTAGGGAAACTTTCCCATATGTCTTAATGTATTAAGTAAGACCCATAAGCTTAAACAGCCCTGAGGGTCAAAACAATGGTCTGTGCTTCTGCTGGCCTGAATATTTATAGCAAATGAGAGCAAAAAACATGATTGGGTGGGTTATTGCCCTTGTCAAAGGCAATGTATTCAGTGTTCAGGAAATCTCCTTTGCTTTGATGCCCATTTTATTCTTGTTATTTTTTTCTTAATTATAAACATAACATCTTTTATAACTTATTTCTAAATCTCAGTGGCAAGTGATGAACTGGCTGGATGTCCAAAGATCTTGAAACTCATCTGCTCTTAGTATTTAGGAATACTTAGGTTTTTTATTTGGTTTTTACATCAAATGATGTAAAAAATTCTCTCTATGCTGCTGCTGCTGCTAAGTCGCTTCAGTCGTGTTTGACTCTTCTCGACCCCATGGACTGCAGCCTTCCAGGCTCCTCCATCCATGGGATTTCCCAGGCAAGAGCACTGGAGTGGGGTGCCATTGCCTTCTCCGAAATGAATTGTAATATAGAAAACAAAGTGCATAATGAGAAATAGTGGTATGGATTCATGGATGATTATAGTCATTGAAAGTATATAATGAGAAAACTAAAGAAAATAAAAGATTAAAAAAACTGGGCTCTTATGGGCTCATGTAATGTGTTACCAAAGCCATAATGTAACAGCATGTTTTAGTCAAAAGTTTTCATAAGAAAATGCAAAGTAACTTTTAATGTTCTTATTTTTAAACAACAGAAATGTCTATTGTGGACAGTTTTACATGCATATGTGAATGCGCTAAATTTGTGCATGCGCATTTTACTCTGTGCTCGTCTGTTACCATGAAATTTAAATTGAAGTAACATAATGAAAGAATGTATGACCCAGCCACTCTCTCAGATATGTCACTTTGCAGTATTTGAATAACTTGATTAGTGATATAGCCAGTGGCACTTTAGAGTTGACTGATTTGAGACTTATGGAATTCAGACTGGAGTCTTACTGAGGTAAGTGCTAGTTGAGAGACTGTAGTCTCATTGTGTTTCATCTTGTTTAGGGATGAGATGTGCTTGAAGCATGCCTGTTTCTGAAGGCTGGTCTCCTGGCTCTCCATTTCTGAATGACCCATACAGGTTGAAGATTTTTCTTTTTTAAAGAAATTTTGGTCAAGTTGAAAGCTTAAAATGGGTTGACCAATCTCTGCTTGGCATAGATCTGATTGTATCGCCTAATATGGGCTTCGTAGGTGGCACTAGTGGTAAAGAATCCATCTGCCAATGCGGGAAATGCAGTTTTGATCCTTGGGTTGGGAAGGTCCTTTGGAGAAGGGAATGGCTACCCACTCCATTATTTTTGTCTGGAAAATTCCACGGTCAGAGTAGCCTCGTGGGTTACAGTCCATGGGGTTATCCCCCAATATAGACTTGCCATCTAGGCATCCTAGAAAGAGATGCCTAAGGGTTATTCTTGCCTGGGAAAGCCCATGGCAGAGGAGCCTGGCAGGCTATAGTCCATGGGGTCGCAAAGAGTTGGATATGACTGAGTGGCTAACTCTTCCACTTTCAAGTGGTTATTGACATTGGTTTTTTTTTTTTTTTTGGTCTTCAAGAGAAGCAGGTTATCTTCCCCTATGGAAAATAGTTTCCTGGGAAACTACATCCTAACTTTGGTTCTCCCTTTTAGGCCCTAGTCAGATTTATATCCTGTTTTTAATAACTAAAAAAACAAAAAGAAACTTAACACACAGCTTGAATGGTACATGGGAGAACAGAACTCTCAATTCCTGACTTGGACTTCAGCTGTCTTCCCTTCGCGTCTATTTCCTTGGTGGGGACTCTTCAGGGGAAAGCCTTAGGTCAACGATGGGGCCCACAAGTGGATCTGAGTCTGTGAGGCATCGAAGTATGTATTGGTGATTGCTCATCGTAACACTGTCAAGTCTTCCCTTGGCACCTTGGAATTTGACTGTCTGGGGTCCAAGTGTGTCCATATATGGAGGTCCTAGATCACAAGATGTGAACGCTGGGAGTTCCCTGGTGGCCTAGTGATTAGTATTTTGTGCTTTCATGGTTGTGGCCTGGGTTCAATCCCTAGTTGGAGAGCTGAGATCCTGCAGGCTGTGTGGCCTGCACACCCACCCACACACACAAACACACACACAGATCTAATTATAGATGTCCTTCTGTTCCTGATATGCTCTTTGTCCCTCCCGCGGGGACACAGATGGTAACCTGGGTTGCATCTCTGTCTCCGGGGCTTCCCCCTACAAAGCCAGGGCTCTGGCTTTTGAGATCAGCTCCAGTCCACTGTGCTGGGGACCGGCAGAGCATAGCTCTGAGGATGGCCTGCTTCTGGAGCTGGGGGCCGGGTTTAGGAGGTGATGCTGCGAAGCTAGAGGAGGGAATGACGTCCTTTGATGAACAGAGCCCAGCACGAGGGGACGTGTCTGCCGAGGGCTCTGGAGTCTGGGTAATGGGCACGCCCACTTCTAGCCCGGGGCATGGCGTTCACGATCAGAGTGAGGCCTCGTGTGCTTGACTGAATTTGGAAGGTCCACAACAGTAACACTCTTATCCTAAATGTTTGTTTCTAGTCTGGGAATTGTCATTGAAGCTAAGAAGTTGAGGGACTTGCTAAGACCACTGGGTTGTAACTACCGCTCATTGAGTCTGTATCTTTTTTTCCTCTTTGATAGACTTATTCTTTGACTGTTCTGTGTGGGCTAAATATTAAATAATCAAATAAATAAATGAGCATCTCAGCTCCTTGGATGGTGGCCATCACTGTTCTAGGTTGAGTTTTGGAGAAAACAAAACAAAAACCCCTGATTCTTTTTCTTCTGGTCTCTAACTTGGTGAGATGGTCTCTGTAGGAAGTAGAATTTAGAGCTACATCCTCTTAGCACACCATTTCCTCCTCTGGATCAACCTTTGGGTTTCTGAAAAGTTTAATTTCCAAAAATTTGGTTTTTTGCTGAATTATTTCTGAATTTTAATATTCTGTCTTTATCCAAATGCTCTGTTCTCTCTAGCCCCAGCCGAGGGACAAAATTCCCTGTGTTGTAAAGACTTCCTAGCACAGAGAAATTTTTGGAGCATCAGTGATTCCCTGCTACTGTCTTCAGCAGTTCAGTTCAGTTCAGTTGCTCAGTCGTGTCCAACTCTTTGCGACCCCATGAATCGCAGCACGCCAGGCCTCCCTGTCCATCACCAACTCCCAGAGTTTACTCAAACTCATGCCAGTTGAGTCGGTGATGCCATCCAGCCATCTCATCCTCTGTCGTCCCCTTCTCCTCCTGCCCCCAATCCCTCCCAGCATCAGGGTCTTTTCCAATGAGTCAACTCTTTGCATGAGGTGGCCGAAGTATTGGAGTTTCAGCTTCAGCATCAGTCTTTCCAATGAACACCCAGGACTGATCTCCTTTAGGATGGACTGGTTGGATCTCCTTGCAGTCCAAGAGACTCTCAAGAGTCTTCTCCAACACCACAATTCAAAAGCATCAGTTTTTCGCGCTCAGCTTTCTTCACAGTCCAACTCTCACATCCATACATGACCACTGGAAAAACCATAGCCTTGACCAGACGGACCTTTGTTGGCAAAGTAATGTCTCTGCTTTTTAATATGCTATCTAGGTTGGTCATAACTTTCCTTCCAAGGACTAAGTGTCTTTTAATTTCATGGCTGCAGTCACCATCCGCAGTGATTTCACCATTCCCGAATCGTTCCATCACATTTCCAGTTGGGTATTAGATCTCAGCTCTCAATTCTGTGTTTTCCCTTGATTTTCCCCTGTAGGTGTTTGATGACCCAGGCCTGTTCAGTTCAGTTCTTGTAACTGAAGATGGAAAAGTACTGCTTATATCCTTAAGAAGTAATTAAAAAAAACCCCAAACTTTGGATAAGTTACTTTTCACCTTTTCTTCCCTTTGTTGTGAATATCATGGCAGCTATTGGGTAGACTGGAGATGGGATGGTGCCTGTCCATCTGGGCTGTGAACAAGGAGGTTCTTTTCCTCCACTTTCTCCATCAGCGCCGGAGACACCAGGGGTGATGATGTGTCCTCAGCGAAGCAGCAGACGGAGTGGCTGCATCTTCTTCCACCGCAGGGAGCACTCCGGCTGCTACTCAGTGCAGAACCTGGAGAGGAGGTTCTGTCTTCTGAGAAGGGTGGCTGTGATTGCTTCAGATAGAATTAGTCATTAGACTTTGTCCTTGGGCGGTGGTTCTGCCATCGGGGCTCCTTGGTGGCCGCCCGGGTGGAGATGTTTTGTTCAGAGCTTATTGTCGATGCCACCAGCTCACAAGGACCACAGCTTTGAAACGCCCCAGGCTGTCTACTTCTCTGCAGGTCGGGACACTGAGATACTCTTTCTTCCAAGGCCCTCATTCCCATCCACTAAGATGGCTCATATCTCTTCCTCAGAAACACTGACACCTTTTCTTTCATTGCAGTGGGAATTTTATTTAAAAAGAAACCAAGCATTTTGAACCACATTCTTATTCTGGTGAGTGTTTTTTCCCCCCATGTTGTAATAACATAAAATTCACCCTTTAAATTGTCTCTTAAGTATGCAGTTCTGTGGTACTAAGTGTTCACAATCGTGGGTCACCATGACCACCATTGATCTCCAGAACTTTTTCATCTTCTCAAGCTGAAACTCCAAACCAGTTAAACAATAATTCCCTATTCCCTCCTCCTGTAGCCCGTGGCAACTACCACTCTAATTTGTCTCTGTAATTTGATTATGTTTTGCCTCATATCAGTGGCAACACACAGTATTTGCCTTTTTGGTACTGGTTTATTTCCCTTGGCATAATGTCTTTAAGACTCATCTGTATTGTATCATGTCTTAGCATGTCTTAGAATTTCATTCCTTTTGAAGGCTGAATGATATTCCATTGCATGTGTAGACTACATTTTGTTTATCTGTTCATCTGTCAATGGACTCTCAGATTGCATCTATTTTTTTGGCTATTGTCAGTAATGCTTCTATGAACAGGAGTGTACAAATACCTGTTCAAGACCCTACTTTCAGTTCTTTGGAGTACATACCCAGAAAGGTAATTGCCTGATCATATGGTATTCTTATATTTGATTTTTTTGAGGAACTACCGTATTGTTTTACACAATAGCTGCACTATTTTACATTCCTACCAGCCATGCACAAGGATTCCAATTTCTTCACAGTCCTGCCAACATGAATTGTTTTCTATTGCTTTGATAATAGCCATCCTAATGGGTATGAAGTGGTGAGCAGTTTTTATATTGTTGTTTTCTATTCAACGTTATTGCCTCTAATTACAGTGTCATTAATAAACAAAAATTCTTAGAAAAGAGGTGTTAATCTATTCAACTCTTAATTTGCCCAGCATTTAGGCTCCTGAATCTGAAGCCACCAGATAACAAAATTACAACAGATAATAGCTTAATAAAAACCAATAAAAGGTTTAAAGAGTAAACTTGACCTTCAGTCACCATGAGAATATTGCACTTCTGTTCATATTTCTATCAACAGAGTCCAGAGACACACTTTATCATACTTGGATTTGTATCGGAATGTTTTAATTGTTTTTATTTATTCAACTAATTTTCTTTTTTTCTAATTTTCCTGCTTCTATTCTGTCCACTGCTCCAAATCAACTTCCATTAAACCCTGCAGTGGGCTTCGAGTCATTCTAAAATACTGCTTTTATTAGACTTACTTTTTTTTTCTCAAACTTTCTATGGATGCATCATTGTTAACTCTAGAGCCCGACATTCACTGTCCTCCTTAATCCAAACTAAGACTAATCTTTCTCATGTTTACTGTGTGGATGATTTGATCTAGTCCAACTGCTTCACAAACAGGCTGTGTTCTTTCCCAATCCTCTTGTTTATACATACATATGCCATTTCCTCTGCCTGGTTCTGCTTTTCCCTCATTTCTGTTCATGGAACTTGTCTCCTTCAAGGGGCAGCTATATCCTGCTGCTTCCATGACAATCCTACTAGTGATCCTGCCGGATATATATGCACTCTAGCCTTTGAACACAGAACACCCTAGAAATGACGTTTTACTCCATATACTTCATATATGGTGCCATTACAAACTTCCCTTATGTTATCTTTGTTTTTAAAAAAAAAAACTGATGTCTTGCAATTTTTTCTAGTTGTGAATATGTCTTGCTCACCCAGGAGACCATGGTATCCTAGCACCCAGATTCTTGGAGTGTCCTCAGCTTATTCATGAGTTAAAAAGTACCCCAGTCTCAGGGTCAAGAAAACTCCTTTCCACTTCCAGCTTTGTAGATCAGTACCTGGATGGTTTGGGGTAAGTAACCTTACCACTTTGGGTCTCAGTTCCCTAATATGCAAAGTGAGAAAGTGGAACTAAAGAGCTTTTCACGGTCCATTCAAACTCATCTGGTTGTCATCTCAGAAGTGAGCCAACATGCAAACCCCTTCTGCTACTACCCGTGAACTTTTCTCATCCTCTCTCATTTTTTCGTCTTATTCTACAGAGAGCAGTTATGGAAAAACAATGGTAAAACTTTTGGACAAATGGAAAGTGAGAAAGAGCTTAAGGAGAGGGGACTTTCATGAAAAAATATCTCCTCTTTCCTCCAAAGATTTTCACCTCTCTTGCCTTTTGGGTCATTTTTATTACATTGTCTAAAATAGAGTTATTTGTGCTCATGGGCATTGTTTTTTCAAGAAGCAAATACTGTCTTTGAAGCCATAAAATGAGTTGTTAACTTACAGCTGTAAACCTTTAAAGCAAGAAAATTCAGTCATTTGTTTTACAAAATGACAAAGAAGATTCAAAGTGCTTAACTATGAATTTTTCTCTTAACAGTGTAAATCTGGCACTATTTCAGGTTCTCATAATGAGCCCTGTTGTGGAAATGGGGGAGGCCAGCATAGAGACTAGGGGATCTTGGTTTCCAGCCACATGGGTACCCGTGTTGATGATGATAGGCAGAGTTCCCACCTTCAGGCAGGGTTGGGTTAAGAGACCTTCATTCTCAGCTTACGATTCTTATTGTTGGGGCAAGAAGATGGTATATTTTAGTCCTTTGGTGAAGAGGTTGAGCAGAGCAGAAACAAGTTGTCAAATGAGAAATAATTCGATCTGACTTTTTCAATTACCGCATGAAGAGGCCCTGGCAGAGCCATGGGGGCTGCGAGGGGGCCGGGCGGGGCTCAGCCGCGTTGCATCCAGTTGAGTCTTACCCTTCCCTTCGCCCCTCGTGAGCTCACCTCTTCCAGCAGATCTAACGATGCTTATCACTCATGGCTCCTGTGTCCGTATCTCTGTGGACCCTATTTTCTGGCTCCAGGTCTGTATATCCAAGCACTTACCAGATAATCTGCCCAAATGTCGTACAGAAACTTTATGGTAAACATACCAAATAGGATCTCATCACGTCCCCTGCGAGGCACCTGGATACTGTCACTGCGCCTATCACAGTCACTGCTCTTACTCCCAGTGGCTTCCTGGACTGACAGCTTTCTGAGCCAGATAGAGGAGAGGTGCTCATGAGAACTTAGTTAACCCCTCACCGTGTGGTCGGATCAATGTCTTCCTAGTTACCCCAGCCAGAAACTTCTCCTTCTGCCCCAGGTCCAATTGGTGACCAGATCGTACTGACTCTACCCTCTTAACCCATCTCCGATGCCTTCCTTCTACGCCAGCTCCACTGATTGTGTATTAGTTCCCATCCTCTCTGTTACAGTCTCTTACCTTTGCTCGGACCTTCTCCCTTTCTTAAATTCATCCTCTGTACTATTGCCAGAGTGATCTTTTCTGAAACAAAAGATCATGCGATACCCTTCTTAAACCTCTTCAGTTGCCGTCAGGAGAAGATCAGGACTCCTTAGGATGACTTACTCAACTTTTATCCAAGTGTTCTTATCCAGTTCCTTCTCCTACATGGATCCCTGTGCTGCAGTGATGGCGTTGCTCTCCATGTGCCTGTTGGCTGGAAGGATCCATACGTTTGCGTTTCTGTTCAGTCTTCCCCATAATGGCATGATTCTCTATCTGCGTCTTGTACCTTTGCTACCTATTGTCCCAAACACTATGTCCCTCAGTGGGAGGATGGTTACAGAAAACTGTGTGGCTAGGGACTTCCCAGGTGGTCCAGTGGTTGACTCTGCACTCCCAATGCAGGAGGCGTGGATTCAACCCCTGGTTGGGGAACTAAAATCCTGCATGCCACACAGCGTGACCAAAACCTCCCCTCCAAAAACAACCTCCCCCCAAAACCTTGAACAAAAAGCAAACACTGTATGGCTATATAATGGATTATTGTATCATCTTTACAAATCTCGTTGTAGAGGAAAGAAAGTATAAGGACTGACAATGTTCCTAGTACATTGTCAAGTGAAAAAAAGGTATTATAATGCAGTCTGTGTATGATTGCTTTTAATACTATTAGATATTATCTGTATCATCCGTCTGTCAATCTAAAGAGAAATAAAAGCCTGGAAAGCTATATAACAAAATGTTACTGGTTAGACTT
The DNA here is from genome assembly GCF_910594005.1 of Cervus elaphus. Taxonomy (NCBI): domain Eukaryota; kingdom Metazoa; phylum Chordata; class Mammalia; order Artiodactyla; family Cervidae; genus Cervus; species Cervus elaphus. The sequence goes on from NC_057846.1 coordinate 34,748,367, forward strand.
TAGAGTTCTTAATGTTAAGAACTTTGATTTTATTTGGCTGCATTTCTAAAGTTTCTAGAGTGACTGTCTTATTTTCAATAAGGAAAAGGAATACATGGTACTTGTAATAGAAATACTACCAAAGACTGACCTAAGGGACTCTGTCCCTGTAGAACATGACCTTTCTCATAGTAGATATACTAGTTAGGACACCCTGTAACAAGTGGTGTCCCAAATATATAACAGCACAAATCTAACAGTTAAATTCATGCCGGTTAATAGACAAAACACAAGATGTTCTAGTCTTTAATTTCTTCTGAGAGAGACTGATGCTGACACCTGATGCATAGCTGAATGTCACTTCTGACCACATTGGTTAAAATAGGCAGAATTCCAATTTGCAGTGGTCATTTTATTCTCAATGGCTCAGCTATCCTTTGAAAAGTAGACAAATGTGCCTTTTGGTGCCTCATGGCAGTGGGAGAGCCCCATAGTTATGTGCAGAGTAGATCCTAATAGCCGTGCATGTTTATGGTAGATAAATACCATATAAACTATGTATTCATTCCTGTGTTTGACTTAGCTTTTTGCGGGTTGGTTTTGTACTGAATCTTTAAGGTGTGCTGCTCACTATGTCTGATTTCATCAGCTACCCCTGGAAAGGCAGAGAGTTAGGCCATAGTCACTGCCTTTCACTGGCATGTTGAGATGCCTATTAAAGCTCTGTGTTTAACAGATCATTTTGATATAGGGATGTCTCAGTGGTAGAGAATCTGCCTGCAGTGTGGGAGACACGAGAGATCTGGGTGCAATCTCTGAGTTGGGGAGATCCCCTGGAGAACGAAATGACAACCCACTAAAGTATTCTTGCCTGGAGAATCCCATGGACAGAGGAGCCTGGTGGGCTACAGTCAGTGGGGTCGCAAAGAGTCAGACCCAGCTGGGCACTGCACTGCACTTGATGGACCTTGGTATAGATGACTGTAGCAAAATACGCTCGGGCTTTATCACTGCCAACTTAATTGGGTTTCATGATCACATTTCTTCTTAGTAGGATAAATTAAAAATGGCTGATCAAGTTGCCTGAAAAAGCAAAATTGTTAGGTTCTACCTGCCCACTGTATTAACTAACTGTGTTAATGAGTAATCATTCCACCATGTTTAATCACTTTTATTAACTTTCTTTAGTAGTTGTATCTCCAGGAACCTGCTAAATAACTGTCATTATGTACTCAGTCATATTTCTTTTTAAAATACTAATCGAAAAGACCATGAAAATGATTAAGGCCCTGATATCATCCACCTACTTCCTGTTAGAAGAATTGTTGGTGATTTTATGGTGAGCTGGGTGTATGCTTGTGCTGCTTTTGTGAACCCTGGGAAGAAGCGGGACCACTTCAAAACAGGTGAATGGAGAAAATGAGTGCATGGTTGTAACGCTATGTGAAATAATTAGTCTTTTGTGCATCTACATTCTGCATGTTACCATTCCATTCTCAAAATTCTTATTAAATACCAAGAAGATAAAGGATATACCTAAGAATTATGTGAAAAGGATAGAGAATGATAATATATGTGTGGTATTTTTCTTCAGCCTCATCTTCATCATGGGCCATTCGTTCTTGGGTTTCAGCTGACTAATGAACCTCAAGGCAGGGTCTTGCTTACAGGCTGATCAAGGACCTATCTGTTCATTCATTGAAATGGATTAGAAATTTATTATTCACTTATCACTTCTTCAGTCAATTTGTATAGCATCTCCCTCCCCCAATCCTATTCCTTTCCTCTTCGATCTAGGCAGTCCTGAACCATGAGAGAGATCGTAAGGGCCATTCAGAGGATGTTGCTTAAATAAATGATGAGAGTCATGAAATTATTTAACAGTGTGGGTAAGTGATAGAAAAAGAGAAGTGGTGAGTGTCCTTTATTTACATAATGATTTGACAAATATTTATTGGGCATCTGTTTGCCAGTCTTTCTGCTGCTTTCTGGTATCTCAGTGATGATATAATTAGGCATGGCCCTTTCCGAGCTAATGGGGCAGAAAGAACAGCTACACAAAGGATTGTGAAATACATACATGTACATGTGTGTTGTTTTGGGTCGAAAGGAATGTGTTAGGAGAGACCTGAGTGAACTTTTTGGCCAATCATACATATGTGTGTGTGCATGTACAAAGTTTAGCACAATTATATATATATATATATTATGTAAGTGCTAAGTTTTATATGGGAAAAAGTGCAAGGTATGATGAGAACATAGAAGAATCTTAGTTTGAAAGATACAAGAAGGTCTCCTTGAGAAAGTGACATTTCTGATGAGAGTGGGAAGACAAGGAGGAGAAAGGAAGACTGAAGGACGTTTCCATGCCTGATGGGGAGAAGAGGACCAGCAGAGAGGGGAGTCAGGGCAAAGGAGGCCAGGAGGAGATCTGAGAGGTAATGGGAAAAAAATCAGATCATTCTGGAATTTTTCAGATTCTGGACTTTGTCCTAAAAGCCTGAAATACCACTGCAAAGTTTTTAAGCACAGGAGTGATAAGACTTCCATTTTGAAGACATTGCTGTTGTGCAGAGAATGGATGAAATGGATGAATGGATGAAAAGGGACATGGTGGGGCGACAGGGCGCTGAGACGGGGATCTGGCTGAGATCAGGATGCAGGCTTGCTCTAGAGAGGAAGCAGGTGGGGGCGAAGAGAAGCAAGAGTGTTCCTGCTGGTTTTGGAGGCATCTTTTCATTTTGGTTATCAGCTCGGATTGCTGCTGAAGGGGAAGGTGGAGGGTGGCTCCCGAGTTTCTGGGACAAGCCCTGGTGTGCATGAGAGGAAAGGGGAGGGGAATACTGCCCAAGGAGGGTGAAGCTCAGTGTGGTTTTGATCCATCCAAATGGAAATGCCGAGTCAGCACTTGGATGGATGGAACTCAAAAAGAAGTCTGAGTTGGATTTAAGAACATGGGAGTTTTGGACAGGGACGTAGTATTTCTCTGTGCAGAAAATATACAGTTCCTTAGGGAAAGAGGGTCGGGGGGAAAGATGAGTAGAAGATGAAGCATGAAGAAGCCTTTAAGCATGAAGCAGCGTTTAAAGCTGAGGCAGAGGAAGGGACAAAAGTGACAGGGGACAGAGCAGCCAGAGAAGCAAAAGGAAGACCTACAAAGATTCAGGATGGAGGAAGTGGTCAGCTGCAGGCAGGTTTTTACCACTGGGCCACCAGGGAAGCCCTTAGCTGTGTCCCTAGAAAATGATTTCAGAAGATGGGGGAAGGAGAGCTTGCCCAAAGAAGCATGTCCTGAGTGCTGACTGCTGCCAAGCACTTTGCATTTAAAAGTGTATGTTGTCCTCCAAGTAAAAAGTGAAGTGAAACTTCACATCGTCTGGGACTTCCCTGGCAGTCCAGTGGTTAAGACTTCACCTCCCAACACAGAGGGTGTGGGTTCGATCCCTGGTTAGGGAGCTATGATCCCACTGTCCCATGGCCAAAAAACCAAAACGTAAAACAGAAACGATATTATAACACATTAAATAAAGGCTTAAAAAATGGTCCACATAAAAAATTTTTTTTTAAAAGTGTACTTCATTAGCAGCATGAAGGCATTTTAAAGAGTTCCAGCCAAGTGCCAAGGGTGGACTCCAGACAGGGGTGGGTTGAAGTACTAACGGCCAGCCTCTGGGTTATTAAGACTGGGTCTTAGCAATACTTCTATGTGTTTGAACCTAAGTAGCAGGAAGCCATTTAAAAAAACATCTTTTTTTTTGATGTGGGGTTGGGAAGAATCTCTCAACTTGAGAGATCTAATAGGTAGTTTGTATGAAGATAGGATTTTAAAAAAAATCAGATTGCTATATATAGTGTAGCTAAAGGGTTACTGCTGGCCACCCTTTTTATTAGTGTTTTTCCCTGTGGCTAGGAGCTCTTTCCTACTTACCACATAAGCCACTTCAATGACAGATGATTGTTCAAAGTTTTCTTGGCACACCGACTTGAGAACTAACTACCATCTTTCTAGTAGGTACCCAGGTCCTATGGGAATTTAATGCTTCATCACGTAAAGACTTGTGAAGTGATGTCTATCAATCTAATTTGAAAAAAATATTTGAGTCAAAGTGTCCTTGAACCGTGCATTAGAGCTACCTTTATCTGAAGCTCTGACTGGGCATTTTAATAAGCGGCAGTCAAAAAATGCAAAGTTATTATTCTGACAGTAACTGAATACGTTTCTCCTGACCATCTGTATACAGTCTTTATTGTCTAGTCAGCTGCTGATCTGATGCATTCATGGCTATACTTGGATGAGGACTTTGAGCCACCATGGGAAGAACACTTTTGAATTTCTTATTTTCATTTCTGCCATGGTAGTGTTTTCATGCAAAGATTTGTTTTTTACATTGGGTTTGCATGTGCATGCTAAGTCACTTCAGTCGTGTCTAACTCTATGCAACCCTATGGACTGTAGCCTGCCAGTCTCCACTGTCCGTGGGATTCTCCAGGCAAGAGTACTAGAGTGGGTTGCCCTCTTCCAGGGGATCTTCCCGACCCAGGTTTGACTACTTTTAATAAGTGTACGTAAGCTAGAATCAGATTTATGTAAACCGTACATTTATAGATCAAAAGAAATGGGCCGAAGGATGAAAAAGAAATCTCCAAAACATAGGAAGAACAACTCTGAAACCTTTGACTTCAGCAGCAGGCCCCTTGGTCTCATTCACCCAGGGAACCACAGGTGAGTTTTTTGACCAGATATTCTGATCTTGGACAAACCAGTGGTTTCCAAACAGGGTTTGCACTTTAGAATGTACAGATCCCTGGACTTAACTCCTGGAGATAACAGTTCATTTGGTTCAGGTTTTTTTTTTCCCCGAGACTCTGTGTTTTAGGAACTCTCTCCAGGTAATTTGGAGACCTTGGACTCTTGTGGTGTCTAAGGTGTTTTCAATTCACAACGCTGGGGATTTTCTGGACAATCAGAAGCTGGGTAAGAAAAGGGAATTGACGGAGTTTCTTGTGTGTGCCAAATATGCTTTACATGTTTTCCCTCCTTTATTCCTGAACACCATCTTGCGAGATATATCACTCTCTTTCAATTTTAACCCAAGATTCCAAGTGGTTTGCAGAACTTAAAGGTCAGGCAGCTGCTGGAGGCAGAACATCTATTTGCATTCAGGTCATTTGACTTCCTCTGTTAGAACCATGATGAGGTTCGGAGCAGTGTAGTCAGAGAGAATTTAGGGGCCACCATCCTTTGAGCAAGGCCATCATGCCCTCTTTGTCGTGGGGAGCACCTGTTTCCATGCAGATAAATGGAAACCTTTCCTGTTTATCTTCAGGGAGTGTCCATATGGGTGATTGAGTGGGGAGAACTGGATACTTTTTGAGAGTTTTGAAGTCAGATCCATTTGGACCAAACCATGGTGGTTCAGATGGTAAAGAATCTGCCTGCAGTGCAGGAGACCTAGGTTTGATTCCTAGGTCGAGAAGATCCTCTGGAGGAGGGAATGGCAACCCACTCCAGTATTCTTTCCTGGAGAATCCCATGGACAGAGGAACCTGGCAGGCAACAGTCCATGGGGTCACAAAGAATCGGACACAGCTGAATGACTAACACTTTCATGTCTTCAACAGTTCACAAGGAACAAGCCTGGTCATCCTGTTAGGAGTTGATACCATGTCTGTCTGTGAAAAGTTTGTTCTAACACGTTCGAGTCTGAATGAGGGAACTCCACACATGGTCACGAATATTTCTCCAGGAAGCAGATGAGACATGATGGGGTCTGGAAGGGAAGATCTGGAGGCTGGCCTGGACTTAGTACCCTGCTTCAGGGTCAGGCCTTGCCTTCTGGACCTATATCTGTCACTCATGATCTTGGAGACATTCCTTGATGGCTCTAAACTTGATATACAATGCAAATAATGCATCTCTCTTAGAGATGAGTGTGTGTGAGCTGTGATAGTGTAGTTCTAGCACCTCGGTCGTGGTAAATGCCCTCGTCACACAAGGGGAAGAGCAAGAGGTTCCACCATGGAGCCTGGTGGGAGGCAGGGGGATGCCTGTGGCTGCGGCATGGCAGGAGGTAGCAAAGGGGCAGAAACATCACTTGCTTGAGTGCCGTGCCCTCCACTCCCATAACGAATTCATGTTTCCTTAGTCCATGGCACCAGAGGTTCTTTAACAAGAGTGCTGCTTCCGGGGTGGTGTGTGTGCCAGCAGCCCAGACCAGCCTGGTGCTCGTTAGAACTGCAGATTTCCGAGTCCACCCTAGACCTATACTACTCTCCAGGTGTTTCTTAACTTTAAGTTAAGATAATTGTAGAAGTGATTTTTTTTTTTCTTTTTTTCAAATCCTTTTCCCATTGAGGTTGTTACACAGCCTTGAACAGAATTCTCTCTGCTATACAGAGGGTCCTTGCTGGTTAGCCATTTTAAACATAGTGGTGTGTGCAAGTTAATTCCAACCTCCTGGTGTCTCAGATGCTCTCGGAAGGCTGGGCATCTCTGCTTCCCGAGGCAGTCTCTCTCTGTGTGAGTCGCGTCTGGGAAGTTGCTTGGTCACTGAAGAGTGTGTGTCCAGGCTCAGCCATGCTGGCTTTGCAGAGTAGGTTCTTCCTGCAGGACGCTGTAGATGGTGGCAGGTGAAAGACGCAGAGAATGAAGGAAAAAAGAAAGTCTTTCCTAGAAACGCTAAGTGATAACATGCCCTCCCTATCCACAGGAGCTCTGGGACGTGGCGTGGAGAATGCGTAATAATGGACGCCAAGCAGGGATGCTCATGGAAGGACAGTGGGCACCACGAAGGCAGACAGGATGGTGGGATGGGGGCTAAGAGAATGTGTCTGAGGCCCCCCTGGGAGGGAAGTGGAGACCCCTCCACCCCCCACTGAGCATGCTGATCAGGGCAGTTGCTCTTGGGGAGGGGAATTGCAGTGGGCCCTGATCCAAGAATGACTTTGAGGGAAGTTTCCAACACAGAAAAAGATCCACCTGCCAGACTCTGCTTGCTTAACCGGAGTTCATTGGTGGCGGCTCAACTGCCACCATGGGCTTTGGGAAGATTTCCCATCTTGCTGTGGTCTCCATGGAATCGGACTGAGTGGATATTTTGCCTTTAAAATATCTTAGGAAATTGAGCAAGATGAAAACCCACCTTAATAACCGCTAAATTGGGCACAATGCTGCTTCTGTCTTCTTCCTATGAATGAGCTTATTTGGTTTGCTCATCCTATGCAGAGTCCTTCCTGTTTGTTACCTCACTGCATCCCAGTTATAACTCAGAGGTTGCCATCCTTATACCCATTTTTCAGAGGAAACAGTCTCAGAGCAGTTATGGCATTTGCCCAAGACACAAAGCTGAGTGAGTGAGGAAGCTGAGATTCAGAACCAAATCAGGCCTGTTAGAAAACTTCCTTTTATACTAAGTGCAGGCTTTCTCTATTGGTGGTTTAGTTGCTTTCTTGCGACCCCTTGGACTGTAGCCCGCCAGGCTCCTCTGTCCTTGGGATTTTCCAGGCAGGAATACTGGAGTGGGTTGCCATTTCCTTCTGCAGGGGGCTTTCTCTACTTGGCTGTTAGAAAAAAAACAAAGGTAGCGTATGTGATGACCTTTATAATGTAGATACTGAAAGTCATAGCATGTATTCCCTACCCTCCCTAATTCCATGGGTACTTATTTATTGATTGATCATGGACTGCTCTTTGCATGGTGTAATTGTTAGGCAGGATATGGAGAAGTTTGAGAAATTTATGATCCAGCAGAGGAGAAAAGATAGGTGTATGCTTTTGATCAGAAAGCAGCTATTACGTGTCACAAGAGTTTAGATCTAAGACTTTCTCTTAGGCAGGAGAAAGCACCTCTCTTGTGACAAACCAAAAAATAAGTAAATAAATAAAAAACAAAAAAACCCAAACCTTTAGGAAGCATATTAAGATAACACTTTTGTGGTAAATGGGATTGTTTCATTTTACATTTTCAGAATGTGTTAAAAATTGTTTGCAGGAGTATGTTGCATATATGTGTGTCCTGAGTTGTAAAAACAATTAGAACAGGGAGTGTATCAAAAAATACTAGACATTTGCCCCTTCTTGGGGGCTTTCCAGGTGGCACTAGTGGTAAAGAACCTGCCTGCCAATGCAGGAGACGTAAGGGATTTGGGTTTGATCCCTGGGTCAGGAAGATTCCCTGGAAAAGGAAATGATAACCCACTCCAGTATTCTTGGCTTGGGAAATTCCATGGACAGAGGAGCCTGGTGGGCTACAGTCCACAGGGTTGAAGAGTCAGATACAAACGAAGTGCCTTAGCATGTACGCACTCTTCTTCTTGAATAACTTCTGTATAATAAGGCCCACCTGCCACTAGAGATAATAGAACTCTCACCAAAGAATCTCACCCAATGGGGAAGAAGTTACTACTGTGGTTTTTTTTTTTTGGGGGGGAGGAGCATGGAAAAATATATATCAGCACTCTTACTTGAAAGCGATATAATTTTGGTTTTAGGAGCAGAAAAGAGAATACCCTGGCTTCTTTGCTATTATCAGAAAACATGCTTCTGTGTTTATCTTGAGGTAAGGTTTTTTTCATATCCTGTTGGGAGTAACAGTTATTTTCTATGATATTATTTGGCCATAATTCTTTGAAGTTCATGTCTCTGGTCTTATTCTTAATTGTTTTTACATTTTTTATGACTAACGTTTAATAGCGACCACCCATTAAAACTATTGCAGGACCTAAGTGTATTATAAATTTATCTGACGTATTATTGCTTCTCGATTAGAAGATGGAAAATAATTACAGTGCTTGTTGTAATGCTATTATGATGATGATTTAGTATTTCCCCAGTTTATGTAATTTGGTTCTTTTCTTCATTCGTTTCTTTATTTGCTGCACAGGATATTCGCCTACTTATATTGAAGAGAAATAAACTCTCAGAGCTGTTGATTTGAGAATCCTTTTACAATGCCATTGTAATCTATTTAGCTCCCAGACATTTCTTAGCGGATCAGAGGAATTTCCTGGCCACTCCCAGAGGTCTGACTGACTTTTATCTATCCTGATGAAGGTTCCTCAGCTTACTTGGGTCTGTTCTTGGCCCTAAGTGAATTAGTGAACCAGAATTTCAGTAAAGGAAAACAAGCAACACTGCATTAATTTCTCAAGGAGATCAGTCCTGGGTGTTCATTGGGAGGACTGATGCTGAAGCTGAAGCTCCAATACTTTGGCCACCTCATGCAAAGAGTTGACTCATTGGAAAAGACCCTGTTGCTGGGAGGGATTGGGGGCAGGAGGAGAAGGGGACGACAGAGGATGAGATGGCTGGATGGCATCGCTGACTCGATGGGCATGAACTGATTCAAATGAATTCTTTTTAATGGCTGAGTAATATTCCATGGTGTATATGTACCATAGCTTCCTTATCCATTCGTCTGCTGATGGGCATCTAGGTTGCTTCCATGTCCTGGCTATTATAAACAGTGCTGCGATGAACATTGGGGTACACGTGTCTCTTTCAGATCTGGTTTCCTCGGTTTGTATGCCCAGGAGTGGGATTGCTGGGTCATATGGCAGTTCTATTTCCAGTTTTTTAAGGAATCTCCACACTGTTCTCCATAGTGGCTGGACTAGTTTGCATTCCCACCAACAGTGTAAGAGGGTTCCCTTTTCTCCACACCCTCTCCAGCATTTATTGCTTGTAGACTTTTGGATAGCAGCCATCCTGACTGGCGTGTAATGGTACCTCGTTGTGGTTTTGATTTGCCTTTCTCTGATAATGAGTGATGTTGAGCATCTTTTCATGTGTTTGTTAGCCATCTGTATATCTTCTTTAGAGAAATGTCTGTTCAGTTCTCTGGCCCATTTTTTGATTGGGTCATTTTTCTGGAATTGAGCTGCAGGAGTTGCTTGTATATTTTTGAGATTAATCCTTTGTCTGTTTCTTCATTTGCTATTATTTTCTCCCAATCTGAGGACTGTCTTTTCACCTGGCTTATAGTTTCCCTTGTTGTGCAAAAGCTTTTAAGTTTCATTAGGTCCCATTTGTTTATTTTTGTTTTTACTTCCAATATTCTGGGAGGTGGGTCATAGAGGATCCTGCTGTGATTTATGTCGGAGAGTGTTTTGCCTATGTTCTCCTCTAGGAGTTTTATAGTTTCTGGTCTTACATTTAGATGTTTAATCCATTTTGAGTTTATTTTTGTGTATGGTGTTAGAAGGTATTCTAGTTTCATTCTTTTACAAGTGGTTGACCAATTTTCCCAGCATCACTTGTTAAAGAGGCTGTCTTTTTTCCATTGTATATCCTTGCCTCCGTTGTCGAAGATAAGGTGTCTATAAGTTCGTGGATTTATCTCTGGGCTTTCTATTCTGTTCCATTGATCTATATTTCTGTCTTTGTGCCAGTACCATACTGTCTTGATGACTGTGGCTTTGTAGTAGAGTCTGAAGTCAGGCAGGTTGATTCCTCCAGTTCCATTCTTCTTTCTCAAGATTACTTTGGCTATTCGAGGTTTTTTGTATTTCCATACAAATTGTGAAATTATTTGTTCTAGTTCTGTGAAAAATACCGTTGGTAGCTTGATAGGGATTGCATTGAATCTATAGATTGCTTTGGGTAGTATAGCCATTTTCAGGGAGGATTTTTATTTGTTTTGTTTTTGGCTATTTGTTTGTGCAATGTAGAATCTTATTAGTTCTCTGACTGGGGATCAAACATAGGCCCCCTGCATTGAAAGTGCTGAGTCTTACCCACTGAACCACCAGGGAAGTCCCATGCCCTTAGTTTCAAATGCATTTGTAACAGTTTGTAGATATGCATGGGTGAAACAAATGCTTCTCCAACCAAGCAAGCAACCAACCAGCATGTTCACCCCAGTATCATTGATTTCTATGGATAGTTGCATAGTGCATGACTTGACACAAAGTTATTAACTAAATAATATGTTCTAACCTTTACTAAGCAGTATCCTAAGGATGTCCACTGTTTTAAATCCTCAACAAAATGTTTAAAGCCAACAAAGTCTTCAGCAGACCACTGCTTGCGATCTTCACATTCATAGTCATTTTTTTTTTTTCCCCAGTAAGTATGCTTTGAGCCCTTAAGGGCTAAACACTCAGACACATTGCTGAATAAGTCCTTATCTTTACGATGTAGGTTTGTATTTTATAGTCTGTTGGCTCAGGGGTCTCAGAAAGGCCATCTTTTCTCAAAGTAGTTTCTGAAGTTAAAAGAAAAAAGGTCATCTTGTGATTTAACCCATGTTCTCGTCTTCCCCTGACCACATGATGGGCTTTAAGGAGAAGAGGGGATGACCAGACAATACCTTTTGAGAGCAAATGACTTTCCAGCACAGGACAGGGGCCAGCACTCTCAGGGTAAATGAAACCATAAAGTCAAGCTGGGCAGTTGGTAGACAGGAATAAATCACTTGTGGGCCTGGGAGAGGCTTCCAGATTTTCACAAGATCAAGAGCTCTAAGTGGCACTTAAGCACTTTGCTGCTTAATTTTAAAATAATAAGTAAAAAAAAAAAAAAAAAAAAAAGAACCCATATAAGTTGATATTGTGCTTCTAACTGAAAATGTGAGAGAGGGAAACAATGGAAACAGTGACAGACTTTATTTTTTGGAGCTCCAAAATCACTGCAGATGGTGACTGCAGCCATGAAATTAAAAGACGCTTGCTCCTTGGAAGAAAAGCTATGACCAACCTAGATAGCATATTAAAAAGCAGAGACATTACCTTGCTGACAAAGTTTCATCTAGTCAAAACTATGGTTTTTCCAGTAGTCATGTATGGATATAAGAGTTGGACCATAAAGAAAGCTGAGCACTGAAGAATTGATGCTTTTGAACTGTGGCGTTGGAGAAGATTCTTGAGAGTCCCTTGGACTGCAAGGAGATCCAACCAGTCCATCCTAAAGGAAATCAGTCCTGAATGTTCATTGGAAGGACTGATGCTGAGGCTGAAACTCCAGTATTTTGGCCATCTGATGGGAAGAACTGACTCCTTGGAAAAGACCCTGATGCTGGGAAGGATTGAAGGCAGGAGGAGAAGGGGATGACAGAGGATGAGATGGTTGGATGGCATCACTGACTTGATGGACATGAGTTTGAGTAAGCTCTGGGAGTGGTGATGGACAGGGAAGCCTGGCATGCTGCGGTCCATGGGGTCGCAAAGAGTCGGACACGACTGAGTGACTGATTTGAACTGAAAATGAGCTATCCTTCAAAAAATGCATTTGTCTCCATGAATGACGGGCTCCTGAAAATTTGTGAGAAGGCTATCACAGGCTTAGTTAGCCCTTGTGGTTTCCAGCCTCATTTCAAAAAGATAAAACAAATGTCGCAGTCTTTGCATTTTGAATGCCCACCAGTTCCCCCTGCCACCTGACATTCCTGGGTTCCTGTTTCTCCATTTCTGGGTTTTGTTTGCTCTGTAAATGCCTGTTTGATTTAATGTGCTGGGCTTGGGTGATGTGAGAGATGGAATGATGACTGACTGACTGAATGAATAAATAAAAAGTAAGTAAATGAAAAAAAGTCAAGTGCTTCACCCTACAGGGCCTCGTCCAGCTAACTTTGTAGTGGGTGCTGATAGAGCACCTCTCTGTATCTTAATTCCTCCATGTCTAACAGCATAAGAGAACTTTGAAGGAAAGTTTCCTTAGATCTTATTATCACTACTGAGATGGAAGGGGATGACAGAGGATGAGATGGTTGTGAACGGTTGTTGCTGAATCACGTAAAGACGCTAGGGTTCTTGGCCTCCGGAGGAGAAGAATTCAATCCGGGTCCAGAGACGAGGCTGGATTGCTCAGAGCTTTTGTGCAATAAAGTTTTATTAAAGTATAAAGGAGATAGAGAAAGCTTCTGACATAGACATCAGAAGGGGGTAGAAAGAGTACCCCCTTGCTAGCCTTAGCACTGGAATTATATACTCTCAAATTAGTTTTATTACAATGAATCAAAAGAATGTCTAGAGGTTGTAAAGACCTCACCAGACCTACTCCCATGATTTACATTTTGAGATAACAGAATTAGCCAGAAGGTTTTTTCCAGAGACTGTCCTCAAGCAGGATACATTATTGCTATATAATCCTAAGGAATGTAGAGGGGAAAAAAAGTTTGTCCTTTCTTCCTCCTTGAGAATTCCAGACTCCTCTCTCCATGGGGACCCCTAGACTTCTTATCAACCTGCCTAGGAATTGACTCTCTCAGTTGGATGGCATCACCCACTCAATGAATGTAAGTTTGACTAAGCTCTGGGACTTGGTGATGGACAGGGAGGTCTGGCGTGCTGCAGTCCATGGGGTTGCAAAGAGTCGGACGTGACTGAGCAACTGAACTGAGATGGAATGGATTGAAGAATGTTAGAAACACTTGTAGGTCAGAGGAATAAAACATAGCTAGGATTCGTTGCTGATGGGGAAGAGAACCGAAGGGAGTCCTTTGGGCTCCTCTCCCCAGCATTATCCTCATGAACCCCTCCCATGTTAGGAGGATTTGGCCCTGTGATTCATGGGGCCATGTGTCATTTGGGGCCTCCTTTCACTATCTGTGGCCAAATGTGGAAGGGCTTGTGTTCCCAGGGATGGCTGGAGGACTCTGCAGGGCAGGCCCGCTGACCTTTCCTGCTCACAGCGTGGATGGGACCCCCGGGCGCGTGCTCAGGGGTCGGCGTCAATGCTCAGAGAGGCTGGCTTCCTGGAGCGCTGTGGGTCCACCCCACAGACCCGGGATAGATTGAATTGGAGACTCTGGGAAACCTCAGTGAGCCAGTGTGGCTAAACCTCGTACCCAGGCAGTGTCTACCAAAGAATTCTGGATTTGGAAGTAGTCAAAACACTTGAAAACTTACCCACCTATTTATAAAAATGATGCCAATGATTATTTCCTTCAGCTGAACCCCAGAGAGGAATGGAGGTGAGGGGCAGGACCCAGAACCGACGTTGTTCTCCCACTTCAAGTCACTAGGACGGTCCAGTAGTCTTACTTTTTCTCCGTGTTTGGTACCCATTCTGCACTTAGCAGTGAGTGATGATGTCTGTGTGCTTATTTGCCTGATTAGGCTGTGGGTGAGGGATTGAAGGTTATACATTTGTGGGTCTCCAGCAGCACCTAACAGAGTATTTTAAAGCATGTCTTACTGCACTTTTTTCCCTCAAATGTGAAAGACTTTTATGTAGCATCTCGTCTCCTTAGGAGCAGGACTTTCATGAGGCAGAGGGCAGGCCTGTGTGCAATTATTGGGCAGGTTTGTAGTTTGCATCGCACTTTGAGTAGATGAGGGACTCTCCAAAGCACAGCTCTGCTTCCTCTGGTGGGTGGCTTTCTCCTCTCATTCTTCCCCTTTGCTATTTTTGGAGATGAAAATCAGAGGAGGGAGCTGCAGGTTGAGATGATGCGGAAGAAACCAGAAAGCAAAGAGAACAGGTAGATGTATTCAATCCTATTTCATTCACAACTCAAACTCTGATTAGGAGAATGTGACCTTTCCCTGTAAAAAGAATTATCAAGATTCTCTGGTTGATCGGCTCAGAGAAAGGAGAGGCAGGGAGAAATGCTATAGTCTTTTGCAAGGTGATAGACAAAAGTCATTCTTGTTTTTTTTTTTTTTGATGTGGACCACTTTCAAAGCCTTTACTGAATTTGTTACAGTATTGCTTCTGTTTTTTGTTTTGCATGTGGGATCTTAGCTACCCTATCAGAGATTGAACCCACACCCAGTCCATTAGAAGGTGAAGTCTTAACCACTGGTGGTGGTTTTTCAGTCCCTAAGTCATGTCCAACTCTTTGCGACCCCACGAACTGAAGCATGCCAGGCATGCCTGTCCTTTACTATCTACTGGAGCTTGCTCAGACTCATTTCCATTGAGTCGATGATGCCATCCAACCATCTCATCTTCTTTGCCCCTTTCTCTTCCTGCCCTCAATCTTTCCCAGCATCAGGATCTTTACCAGTGAGTCGGTTCTTCACATCAGGACTGCCACTGCATCACCAGGGAAGTCCCGACATTTGTCATTTTTGACCTAACTTGTCCCTGACCATCCTCTTTCCTCAGAGCCCCCTTCCTTCTCCAGCAGAGAGAGAGAGAGACACCAGCAATTCCCCTGCAGGCCAGGCTTCCCACTCCTGAGAATTCCCCACAAGGAGAAAAGTGAAAGTGAAGTCACTCAGTCGTGTCCGACTCTTTGCAACCCCATGGACTGTAGCCCACCACGCTCCTCCATCCATGGGATTTTCCAGGCAAGAGTACTGGAGTGGGTTGCCATTTCCTTCTCCAGAGGATCTTCCCAACCCAGGGATCGAACCTGGGTCTCCTGCATTGTAAGCAGATGCTTTACCGTCTGAGCCACCAGGGAAGTGGAAGAAGCAATCAGTTAACTCAGGATACTTTTCCACTCCAAGATGTGTTGGGTTTCTTTGAAAAAGAGATGAATTAAATGAGTGGTGAAAGAATTAACTCTGTGTGGGGAAGCAGTGGGTATATCTGAAAAGAGTGAGGAAGGGTGGAAAATGAGTCAGAGAGAAGGTGTAGTTGATAATGAAAGCTCGTTAAGAAATTGGCTGGAAAGTTAACCAGAGCCAGGGGGAGGGCTTGCCTTTAGGCCGTTCTGCACAGACGCCTGGTCTGGAGCAGGAAGGCCAACCAACACTTTGCACCTAGGATGGAAACCAGATCGTTTTGTTGAGGGTGAGTCATCTAGGGGAAAAAAAAGGGTGGTGAATTTGGAAAGTTGGGCGGAGGACTGGTTGAAGTGTCTTAACAAAGAAGGGGCCATTGAAGGAGCTCCAGGCAGGGGGTGGCAGGGAGAGGAGCCTGGCTGTGTGTCAGACAGCTTCAGAGAGAAGTGCTAAGCAAGGAATGACTTTGTAGACATGAAAAGTGTTAGTCGTACAGTCCTGTCCTACTCTTTGGGACCAAAGAGTAAAGTAAAGTATCTGGGCCCTTGGGAGGAGCCCAAGTCTGTTAGGCTCCTCTGTCCGTGGGGATTTTCCAGGCAAGAATATTGGAGTGGGTTGCCATGCCCTCCTCCAGGGGATCTCCCTGACCCAGGGATCAAACCCAGGTCTCCCACATTGCAGGCAGATTCTTTACCGTTTGAGCTACCCGGGACACTCCTTGTAGATATGACCAAAATCTTCATTTGACTGGTTGAATTCTAAACTTGATTACTCTTGAGTCTTGACTTGTGTTTGAAAATCGACCATTAATATGGTCAGTCTTTATTAAATCTTAAGTTCTCAGTCAATATAGAAAAGCACAGGCTTGCTTTCTTTTGTAAACTTTAATTCTCGTGGTTTTGTTGTGTTACATTGCCTTCATCCTGGATGCATTAATGAAGTGGTGTGATAATGACCCAGGGCGCCCATCTGTTTAATTCTGCTAATTTGCTCCATTTTCGAATGAGTTTTCTTTGCTGCAGGAGCAGCAGTGGTGCATGGATGCTGCTGAAAAGAATTTAAGTTACACCTTTAGCACCACCTCAGGGACACCGCCCTCCCCAGCCCCCACCCCCCCCAATAATTTTCTTATTGTCTTTTTGCCATTTGGGAATGCTGCCATGTTGTTTGCAATTGAAATATAGTTTTTAAATGTTCCTCCTGTTGTGCTTTTATAGAAAGAGAGCCTCCGTTTCTGGAAAATAAAATACCATTGACTGAACCAAGAGCCCTTCAGAAGGGTTTTAATTACTGCATTAATTGTAAACTTCAGGACAAATTGGACCCCAGTAGTAACACGTCGTTGGGCAGATTCCTGGGCTGCTTTAAAGAAAATGTTAAAAGCCTTTGGATCGTGAGAGGGATGGGATTGAGAGAAGGAGGTGGGTGCATGAGAGAGGCACTGCCTTTCTTCAGGCGATGAGCTTTACATTAAAAAAAAAAAAAATCCTTCCCTCATTTGCATTTTCGGGGAAGTGTCTGAAGACTTACTGCTCAAGGGCCTCAGCGGTTCCTGCCTTGACTTGGGTTAGACAAAAGCGGGGAGATGGTGTAAATATTGTAGATTAGAACTTATCTTAAAAACAAACAAACAAAAAAACCAGTTGGCTGGGGAAAAAATACAGTTGGTGTGGTCCTTTTAGTATGGTAATCCTTGAAATGCTAATTTTTTATTCAGAAGAAAGAAAAAGAAAAAAAGACCAGTAATTTCCTTCTCTGGCAGAACACCCACTAAAGTGTTTCCTTCATGTTCAGTGTCTTTGGCTTTTGGGCAAATTACCAACAATGTGAGCTTGGGTTGGGGACTGCTAGAAGATTCATTCTGTAAGTCGGTTTTTATGACTTTTACCTTGGTGTCTTTTCCTGGGAAAATAACTGGTTAAATACCGAGGTGACTAGATGGAATTGCATTCCATGCCTCAGTGATTCATTCAGAATGGTGTCTTCCTTCTAACAGGCTTTTGAGAGAAAATTATCCCAAGTAGCATTTCTGGCAGGACTAGGAGGACGTTTCAGATTTGAAAATGTAAGTGGCAGTCACACGTGTTTTTCTGGTTTGCAGTATTTTAGCACTTAGGTTGTGTCAAGCACTTCTCTAAAACTCGTTTAATCCTCGCAACAACCCTGTCAGGTTTGGGACAGTCATTAGCCCTATTTGGCAGATGAGAAAACTGAACCTGAGACAGTCTAACTGGAAAGATCAGACTGACTCCAGAGTCAACTTGTTCTAACTGAGGACTCTAGAAGACGTTCATCCTGTCTACCCTCAACTTGAATATTCATTGACAAGTGCTGACTGTTATTCTCATCTCCCTCAAAGACAAACTCACTCTCTCTCTGCCCCCATCCATCTACCCATCCATCTATCCATCCATCCCTCCCTCCATCCACAACAGCTAGTAGCTACCTACCTATCTAACGAATATTTATTCAACAGTGTTCTGGGAACAAGATTAGGCGTTATGATGTGAGAAAAGACCCTACCCCTACATTTGAGGAGCTCTGTCTTATTTGGAAGCCAATAAGGTGCTCCGTGGTGGAACTTCTGACCCATGCTTAGGAGGGCTCACTCATCAATTCAGTATTTTATCAAAGTACAGAGCTAGTAGATGCCAAGCACTATAGACCAGTAGCCTTGGTAGTTACAGTCTTGTTAGGGGAGATGGACAGGAAGATGGCACGTTGCACTTGGGTGAGATGATTGCTATGATGATGCCAAGTCAGTAGGAGTCCAGCATTTGTAAATGTACAAGGCACAGATCCAAGAGAAGAACTGCATCGCGATCTGGTTTGTTTGGAGAGCAGAGTGTAAATGGATGAGAGGTGAGAGGTGAGGCTGGAGAGGTCCAGGGAAGGGCTGGGAGTCCATGGTGTTCTCTGCTCGCTCAGGGACCCTGGGCTCCATCAGAACCATGAGAACCGTGCTTTTTGCCCAGCACTAAGGTCTCAGTCACTTTAATGGCAAAGTGGAAAAGCAGAACCAGAGTGTAACCTAAAATTAAGTGGCGATAAGATACTGCACATTTCAGAAGATTGGCAATCACTGCTCTTATTTATAGCTTATAGCTATTTCCTTACCAGAGACAGACTGTGAGAGAGTCTGGATCCTGTGTCTATTTCTGGGATTTTTGGTTCAGCAATAAAGATGTTGTTGGAAAGGAAAGAAAAGGGAGGAGGTTAAAAATCAATGCACATCGAATTAATTCTGATTTTTCCATTGAAAGAATGATCACATTTCAAGGTCATAATATGGAGCTGAGGCTTACTTAATTGATGGGTAGATTGTGACGTTTTTCTATAAGCAAGTCATGAAAACATTACAAAGCTACCAGATTTTCTACTTTACCAAATTAAAAGGAATGGAGTGGAATTGGATAATGGGTTGTGGAACCTCTTATTCTTGGATCATTGGTTTCGATAGATCCCAAATTGGCAGTAACTGTAAGTTATTTCAATTTTATGTCGACTCAGTGGCTGAAATGAAGTGGGTTAATTGATGTGGCTTTTGGGGGAGGAATGCCCTAGTCAGAAATCACTAAAGCACATTGGCCTTCCTTACTCAATCCCCAGACATTTTTCCAGGATACATAGTCAGGGAGAGAGGTGTTTCTTTGTCTCAGGCTGCCTTCTTCCTGTGTCCAAATGGACAGTGGACCAAGAGTATTATTTAGGAGCAGGACTCTAATTTCAATTGATAGTGTTATTCAGTTGGATCAGAAAGTACTGTGTCCTCAACCCGAAATAGATGATTAGGAAATCGTAGCCTGGATATTTGGGACGAAGTGCTGGAGAAAGACGTGGGTAGGTGTGGAGGCCTGGCTCTCTGGCATGCATCCCTAAAGCCCTGTTATTTTTTGTTTCAGTGCTTCACTCAACAGCAGGTATGGACACTGAGCTACTGTGAAAAGTATATGTTTCATACAGTTTTATACACACAGTCCCTGATGGAATGCGTGACATACAGTAGGAGTTAGTAATTGTGAATGAATGAATGATGTCATCAGCTTATACAACAGTTGGGCTGTACTGTGTAGAACAAAGCTACTACAAGAATGAGGCGTCTTGGCATAACATGTGCATTACAGAAAGGAAAACTTTAGGTATCAGGTAGTTACAGACCTATGAGAGAAATTCAGGACAAAGACATTTCTTTGCATCTAGTTCATTTTTATTTATTTTTTCCTACCACTCTCTTTGTCAGCCTTTTAGCATTTTCCATTAGAGCTCTACAGGTCATTGACAGTTTTTTTTGTGTGTGTGTTATTTTTAGGACCCAAAATTTACCAAAACCAATTCATCCAGCATGGAGTTCTTCCTTACTCTCTGAAGTCAACATCCCCCTGTTTAGATTCCTTTCCAAGCCATTGTGTTTGCTCACTGGCTGATTCCATCAAACCCATGTTCAGTCTTCCTGAGCTCCTAGACTGCAGGTTTCTTAATTCTTTTTCCCCTCTCCTGACCAGACTTCATCCCTTTAATCAAAAATCATTAGTGAATCTTGCATTGTTATTATCTCATTTTTAAAATAGGTATTTCATTCCATTACAATATATGTGTGTGTGGAATCAGGAAGATATCAAAAGATGACTGACAGGAAATGTGATTATTGGCAGAAAGTATCTCTTGAACAAGCTTAGAACTCTTGTTCTATTTATCCATGTGGTAGAAAATGTACCCTTTTGGCAGAAATGGGCAGATCAAGAGCTCCCCAAGTGTGATTTGAATGGTTACCAGGCTTAACCCAAGTTACTTTTTATTACGTGGTGGTTTTTTTTTTTTTTAATTAAAAAATATTTTTGGAACTCCTTATTGAATTCATCACAAAATTGCTTCTGTTTTATGTTTTGGCTTGTTGGCCGAGAGGCATGTGGGATTCTTATCTCCCTGACCAGGGACCGAACTTGTATCCTGTGCATTGGGAGGCAGTTTTCACCACCAGGGAAGTCCGTGTTACTTGGTGTTGAGTTAGAATCTCCCTGGTCCTGATAGGAGGTGGTCCTGGGTGTGGCATGGGAGAGGTCAGTGAAGACTGTGCCACAAAACATATGGGCACCAGGGTCTTAACTTTCTTTGATACTAACTTGAGTTTTGAAGGGTATTTTCTACTACAATATTTTCCTTTGAATTTTTTATGTCACTTTCTGGGGGTAAAGAGAACTGTGGAACCTCAGGAATCTTGGCTGCGGTGAGAAGAGAGGATGGGTTACCAGGGAAAAATAGGCGATCAAAGACTTTTCCATTTTGTTTGTTTTTGAAGTACCTGTTTCTTCATACATTCTGTTGTCCAAAAAATCAGGTATGGAAGTTTGACTTTTACGTACCTGGCAGTCTTACAAAAGAGAGGAGAATCATCATAAGCACCATTCTTTTAGCAGTGATTCATTAGATTAGTTTCTAAAGGATGTATGTGTACATATTTTGGGTTGCATTCTTAGTTTCACTATTAATTTGCTTAATAAGATTAAGTCTTTTTTTCCCACTGAAGACAGAGCAGAAGCAAACACTTGACTTGCTTTTGTTCTAGCTCGTAGACTTTAAATGAATGACTTTCATAGCTTAGATGTTGTGTGAAAAAGTCTTAGAATACAGTGATGGCATCATGAGAGGAGCAAAGAAACAAGAAGCTGCTGACTTTGCTGTGGAAGAGAAGTAAGAATTTCATGAGATGGAGGAGTTTACCAGCCTACCATTTATTTTACCAGAGGATAAAACCAGTGTCACTAGCAAAGAGATATATACCAGACTACGCTTTCCTGATGGGAGGAACAGTTCTCAATAGCAGAAAATAGAGTTGTTCTCAAGACATATGTTAGATCTCTCACAATCTATCAGAAATAAAAAAGGATAGCAGTATAGAGATGAGAGAGAGAAAAAAGATTGACTGTCAAAATGTTACATGCAAGGATGCATTGAATGTCACTATTAGAAGAGGTCTTCCTGTAATTACATTTCCCATCTATTTGGATTTGCTTGTCCTAAATTCTTTGCAGTTGTCAGTTTGGGAAATGTCTCCTATCGAGGTGTTTTTTTTCCCCTACCTGTTAAATTTCAGCATGGCATCACTCACCAAAATTGGGTAGGGTTGTACTGAGAATGTGTTCTACCTCAGCAAGCCCCATAGATCATTGCTGTTGGCAGATTTTCTCCTTATATTTCTACTTTGAGAAAGCATCAGACACCAGCCTAGTAGTAGATGAGCCACTAGATCAATAGTCCAAGATCTAGAGTGTTCTGATATTGACTTGCATTATTTATCCCATTTAAAAAAGTGACAAAATCGTTCAACAAAGATGGAACGTAGATAGTTTCACTGAAGCTGTGAGTGTGATAAAGGTTATGGACAAAAGATTTCTGTCAGGTAACAATCTGGACTGGCTTAAGCATTTAAGTTTCCAAGGTTCTATATAAGAGCTGCTAGCTTATGATTTAGGACCTATGCACAAGAGAATTGAGGCTGGATTAATATAAAAATGTGGCTTGCAGTACTGGAGATGTGTTTTAGAGTAAACAATGACTTAATGCTTGTAATCTGTAAGAATGTGTTTTTGGTCAAATAACCTATGCATTTTCTCAAAGGAGGTAGGCTTGGGGAGAGAAAAAAGGGCAATAATTAAACTGAACATACAAACAAGGAAAAAATAATTTAACTCTTATGATGACTCATTTAGTTGGCAGCTTCAGGTAATGAGGTGCTCTGGATTAATTTTCCTGAGAGCAGAAACATATCCCTTTAAATGATTAAGCATTTTATCTTCATCAATCTTTGAAGAACATATTTCCAAGGTACATTATACATTCTCTTGTGTCAGTAATATTCTTGACTACTTACAGGACTAGAGATGTAGATTTTTTTCAAAGAGTTTAAAGAAATATTTGATCTTTGAAAATCATGTTAGAGCACTGGTCCCCAGTGTTTTTCTCTACAATATATGAGGTTAGGGTTTGATCATTGAGGTTCCTTCCATCTCTGATATTCTCTAAGTAAACGGTTCTTGTGCAGGCTAAAATTTAAAGCAACAGTTAGGGAGTTTGGGGTCTCTGCTACATTTAAAAGGGATAATCAACAAAATTCTACTGTATAGCACATGGAACTCTGCTCAATGTTATGTGGCAGTCTGGATGGGAGGGAAGTTTGGGGGCAAATGAATATATGTATATGTATGGCTGAATCCCTTTGCTGTTCATCTGAAATTATTACAACGTTATTAATCGGCTCTACCCCAATAGAAAATAAAAAGTTAAAAATAAAAAAATAAAACTTCACTGCCCCCTCCAAATTTAGCTTATTTAAAATGCAGATTCTTAGGTATCACTCTTGGAGGTTCTGATTCAGTTGGTTTGGGTGAGTTAAGAAAACCTGTATCATAAATACGCACCCATGGCCATTCTGATGACCTCATTTTGAGAAACACTGATTGTCTTTCTGGCCTTGGATGACAGGTGCCATAACCCTTGTTGGCCATCAGGGTACCACTGATGCCCTGCCCTCGGTGGTATGAGGTTGTGAGGGGCTGACCAGACCCGGAGAGGGGGCTGTACTTTGATAATCTGCTTCTGATCCCACCCTCAGTATTAATTGTCACATCGTGAACATAGCTTCTGAGGGAAACCAGATCATCCAGCAGAAAATCAGGTGCCCTGCCTTAGTACATATGAGTCATTAAGTTTTTTTTTTAAATTACTTATTTTATTTGGAGGATAATTACTTTACAATATTGTGATGGTTTTGCCGTGCATCAGCATGAATCAGCCAGAGGTATACATGTGTCCCCTCCATCCTGAACCCCCCTTTCACCTCCCTCCCCACCCCATCCCTCTAGGTTGTCCCAGGGCACCAGTTTTGGGTGACCTGCTTCATGCATCGAACTCGCTCGGTCATCTGTTTTACGTGTGGAAATGTACATGTTTTAGTGCTACTCTGAGCCATTCAGTTTTAACATCAGGCTGCGTAGGAGCACGAGGAGGATGTCCGTTTTCTCCTGTAGTCAGAAGTGCATACATTAGCCATGGCCACCTTATTCCCTGTTGGGAGGTGTTTTATTCTTTGCTCACATTCCTTGTCGTCTTAAGAGTCAAATTTCTGGAAGGGCGACACCAGGATAAGTGGCAGATGACTGTGTAAATATGCTAATATTTCTTGGTGAGATTTGGGGTTGGGCTGTCCACGACTTTTCTTCTTTGATTTTTAAACAGTTTTATTGAGGTATAATTCACATGCCATACAATTCACCCCTTTAAAGTATATACAATTCAATGATTTCCAGTCAAATCTGTGAATTTAGAGTTGTATGCAACTATCACGAAATCTAATTTTTGAACATTTCCATCATTCCCTTGAATGAAACCTTGTGACTATTTGCAGTCACTCGTCTTCCTACCTCCAGACCCAGTCAACTGATATTTTACTTCTTACCTGTATGGATTTGCTATTTCTAGACATTTCATGTAAATGAGATCATACAGTGTGTGGTCTTTTGCATCTTACTCCTTTGAATTGGTGTGATGTTTTTGAGGTTAATCATTGTAGCATGTATCATATTGCCAAAAAATATTCTGTTGTTTGGATATACTACATTTTATTTATCCATCCACCAGCAAATAGACATTTGGTTTGTTTCTGCTTTTTCACTCTTCTGCCTGATATGTGCATGCAGTTTTCATTTCACTCAGGTGGTTACCTCGGCGTACTTACCTGGGTCATATGATGAATCAATATTTCAAAGTGGCAGCTTCAAATTTTGCAGTTCTACCTACCAACAGTGCATGAGGGTTCCAATTTCTCCATTTCCTTGCCAAAACTTGTTGTGATTGGATACAAGTTCCTATATTGGTTATATGATTTCCAAATATTTTTTTCTGGTCCATGCATGTCTTTTCACTTTTTTTAATGGTGTCTTTTGAAATGCCTGATTTGTTTTATTTGAATGAAGCCCAGCTTATTTTTTTTTTTCCTTTTATCAATGTACTTTTGGTATCATGTCTGAGAAATGCCTAACCGAATGTCTGTGTCTTCTTGATGCTGACCTAAAATCTTGTTGGCTTGATTTAGGAGGAACTGACCAGTGACACCTTGTATTCAGATGAAAGATTTATATTCAGATTTGTGGCCTGAAGCTACCCCTATGAAAGTTTGCCAGCAATTATCCTAAAGTCTTAACGGTTGCCACAGCCATAATGGACTCATCCATCACTGTGCCATAGCCATGTCCTTCTTAGCATCTTTTCCTCATCTTGGTCTCTTCCATCAGTAGATGAAGGACAGTGTTAGTCCTTGTCATTGCCTTGTTGTACTGTGAGGTAGCACTGTGCCCTCCTTTATTTTCATAGTCTTGGTTGCAGCACTCTTCCCTGAGGCCTACGGCTGTAGGGACACAGCCCTTATCTTTTACAGGCTTTAGAGTGAGATATGAGAAGCTCATTATCAGGCAGTAAAAAACAAAACAACACACACACACACACACACACACACACACACATTAAAAAAAAAAAAACCCTAGTACCTTAGGGTTTTGTCATAAGAATATGCCAGTTGCAGCCTCTGTAGGCAGAGATCAGGCATCACTGAGCTGATAGACTTGATACTTCTCCCTAATCCTATTGTCTGTCCTTCTTTTTAAAACACTAAATGGTGTGTCTCCTACTCCAGTTCTAGATTTTTCCCCCTGGGTTTAGACTGGGGGAAATGTTATCAAATTCCAGCATCAGGAATGCCTGATTTCCACTTGGATCTTTTGTCTCTTGAGCCTTTGAGGCATCTCTGGTTTGTAAACAACACTGGACATTAATAAATATCATAAACTTAAATATAATGCACATCTAGTAGCAGCTTGCATAAAATGTGTTAACCCCTGAAGAAGTCATAACACCTTACGATTGAAAAAGTGAGTTCTAATTGACCAAATGCTTTCACAAATACAGTCTCATTTGATCCTCACATCTCTGTGAGGAATTACTGCTCCTTTTTTATGGATATAGAAAAAGACTTGTCAGAAGTCATTTACCCCAAATACAGGACTTCTAACACCAAATTTGATGCCTTTCATGTGGCATCAAGCTTCCTCTCCAAAGTAATAAAACTGAATTTTTGTAATTTTAAGAAAATTAGATATGCCATGTTATATTAGACCTGTGGCTAATCTACAAGCAGTCATTTACATTTTGAATGAAATCCATAGACAACAATATATTCACTTTTTAGGACTTGCTTGCTTTTCAAGCTTCTATTTCCTGCTGCAATGGAAAGTGTTTTGTTCCCTGTTAAAAGAATTCTAGGCATTGGATTGTTGGTACATAAGATTTGTGGGGGTAGCCAGGATAGGGAGATCCTGAACATTGGAACATCCTTCTGCCACTAAATTTGTAATTTGCCTGGAGCTGCTTTGAATAGTTTGGGGCTATTTGAAATCCCAGGAAGACTCTTTGTCCACCGGGGGAGCAAAAAGGCCCAAGAAAATTTCCATGTGATTTTAGCCCCACCCACTTACTGGATGCTTCCGTCCTCTTTTTCTTAATTCCACATCAGCTTTCTTCACCTAGGTTTTTCTCCTTTACCTAGGGCCGTTCTTACTGTGATCCCATCCTTTCTGTTTCACCACCTGTGGCTTGGGGACCATAGCTCTCAAAGTGTGGGTCCTTGAGCAGAAATTTTTAATTTGTTAGAAATAGAAATTTGGGACCCATGGAATCTGCTCAGTCAGAAATTCCAGGGTATCAGGCCTAGCAGTCAGTCTTGAACACATCTCCCGGGTGATTCTGATGCATGCTCAAGTTTGAGAACCATTGTGCAGTAGTTCAGAGTAAGGATTCTGGAGTCAGTTGTCAGGTTTCAAATTTAGCTCTGTCATTTCACAGATACTGTTATTGTCACCTCCTTACTTGCATGATTTTTGGGGAAGTTATTTTCCTCTCTGAGCCTCTATTGTCTAGCTTGCAAACTTACGGAATAAAATGGGAATTATTTCTGAAGGAAGTTGTGAAGACTGAAAGTTACGCACACACAGGGACTCAGGTGGTGT
This sequence comes from Cervus elaphus, assembly GCF_910594005.1. Lineage (NCBI taxonomy): Eukaryota > Metazoa > Chordata > Mammalia > Artiodactyla > Cervidae > Cervus > Cervus elaphus. The sequence goes on from NC_057846.1 coordinate 34,774,793, forward strand.
TTGGCACGTGGATAGCTTCCTTAAATGTCCTGGTTGGTATTGGCTCTGACCCTTGTCATTACCAGGACTATGCTAGATAAATAACTCCATCCCTTATCGCTGGCACTTGGCATTTCCACTGCTTATTTGTAAACCTGAATATTTGCTGTGTGTTCCATTTTTCAATATTATGAAAATGAGACTAGTTTTCCACTAAAATCCCAGGATAAGCCATTTTGAGATATTTGAGATTTTGCTTATTTCTTCCTTTTGTTTTCTACCACCAAGCCAGTTTCCTATCTGGGTCAGAATATCCCTTTTTGATAGTGATTTAATATTTCAAGCCTTTGTTTAAGAATGTTGTCTAAGGTCTGTCAGAAGTCGAAATAGACATTGTTTCCTGCCCCAATTTATTCACCACTTCAAAAAGTTTCAGGTGTTTCTATATCTATTTATAGATACAGGATCTACCTTTAAGTATAATATCAATATAGATATAGCTATCAATATATTCTATAACTTTATTTATGATGTTTCTTCTATTAGGTTATTTTTGATTCAGTGTCTGAGTCTGTTCTTTATTAAAAATTCCATCAACATACCCTATACTTCCAATAAATCCACAAAGAATTTTATTTTATTGGATCTTTTCTAGAGCCTTTGTCGGAGCCAAATTTTGGCCTATTTGCATGATTCTACCTAAACTTTGACTACAAATTTGTAGTCATTTTCAAGATCATCCAGCATTCTGGTTGAATACCATTCCATCTTGGTGATGTATTTTACTTTTATTTGTCAGTTAGGCCGAGTACATCCTTTGCATTTTTCTTTCTTTAATTTAGCATATTTAGACTGCTTCATAACAAAATTTGTATCCTCTTCAGTAAAATATGTCAGAATTTTGATATATTCTCTTCTATGTCTTTTATTCATCCGTGTACTCATGTTTGTAAGTCCAACTGAATCTTGGCTGGTTTTCTACCAGTAATATATTGAAAGAAAAAAGCTGAACCACCAGAAAATCCTTTAAATTTTTTTTTTTTTTTTTAGCATTCCTATAACTGTTCAAAATGGTTTATAAATTTCATCTGCCTTACCAACCTTTAGGGCAGCATTTTTAAGGCTCTTGTGGTCAAGTTGGCAGGGCAAAGGATGCATACTTAGGCAAACCTATTCTGTGTCCCACATACATACCCCTGGAAATAGGTTAGTGATTCTTAATTCACAGTGGCATGTTGAAAGACTCTGAAATATACTACATGAAGAATCTAGATTAACTTTTACCTATCCCCCTCCCCCAACACCTATCACCATTCTATGAACTCAAGTTGGAAAAAATACCTCTGTGACCTTTGGTTTAGGAGTTTCCTTATTCTCTTTGGTCCATCTTTGTGTTTTTAGATATACTTCTCTTTTTGTCTTTGCCTGTTTATTTCATTTCTAGTTAGACTTGCTGGGTCTTTTTTTCTTTTCCCGTCTCAATAATAATTTGAAAATTCTGTACTTGATGATATTGATAGTTCCTTGTACTATATAGTAGGGCTTTGTTATTTATCCATTCTATGTCTGCTAACCCCAAACTCCCAGTCCATCCCTTTTGATTGAATTCTCAATTAAAACAATAAATTTAATCTCAGATGTGGAAAATGCATTCTATAAAATACCCATAATATAGAATCTGCAAACTATGATTGGAAGGTATAAATAGTCAGCAAGTGCATTATTTAATGGTAAAACATTGAAAATGTTCTACTTTTTAATATTGGAAACAAGATGAGACACTTTTAACCAACAAGATAAGATCACCCTTCTTTGTAGCATTATATAGAAAGTCTTAACTAATACAGGAAGAAAAAGAATTCTTAGCATGGGAGAGGAAGAAACTGCTAATACTAGTCGTTGAGGATATTTTGTCCCTGAAGAAAAAAAAAAAAAAAAGAATCTATAGGTAAAGTATTAGAATGAACGTGGTTAGCAAGTGTACTGCAAACAAAATGAATATGCAACATCAGTTGCATTTCTCTACTCTGCTACAACTATTTAGAAAAGGCAGTGAAATGCCATTTATAGTATTATCATAAATATAAAGTTCCTAAGAATAACTCTAAGGAAAATAGGCAACACCTAAATAGAGAAAATTATAAAACAAAGACATATAAAGCCTAAAGGAATGGAGAAATAAATCATATTTTTAAATAGAAGATTTCAATCTACAAAGATGTTATTCTCCCCAAATTGTTTTAGGGATTTTATGAAACTGAAATAAAATCCCTTCACTTCCCTCCCCAGCCATGAAACATGCAAGCTGATTCTTAACAGCAAATGAAAGAGTGAACGGGGATTTTTGACCTATTAGCTCTTAAGATTATAAAACTGTACCAACTAGGACTTGCGTGGTGGATCAGACAGTAAAGAATCTACCTGCAATGCCGGAGACCCAGGTTCCATCCCTTGGTTGGGAAGATCCCCTGGAGAAGGAAATGGCAACCCACTCCAGTGTTCTTACCCAGAGAATCCCATGGACAAGGGAGCCTGGTGGAGTTGCAGAGGGTCACACACAACTAAGTGACTAACGCTTTCACTTTCACCAACTAAGACATCATGGTACTGAACAGAAATACATGATTAGAAGAGAACAGAGAACCCAGGAGCAAGGCATTTGTGATACAGAATATATAATTATGTATGTATTGATGTCAATGTTTGAGTTCTATTCTCTTAGCAGATTTCAGTTATCCAGTGCAGTGTTATCAACTTAGAGCCTCAGAACTGATTCATCCTATAGTTGAAAGTTTGTAGACTTTATTTTTTAGAGCAGATCTATATGTTCACAACCAAACTGAGTGAAAGGTACAGAGTTTTCCCATGTACCCGCTGTTCCCACATATGTGTAGCCTCCCCCATAATCAGCTACTCACCAGAGAAGTATATTTGCTACAGTTGGTGACTCTCCATTTACTCTTCATTGTCACCCAAAGTCCATAGTTTACATTGGGATTCATGCTTGGTGTTTTATATTCTGTGGGTTTTGACTGAGGACATTATCTACCATTATGGTATCACTTAGGTGGAGTCAAAATGTAGCCTTTTCAGATTGGCCTCTTTGACTTAGCAATAAGCATTTAAAATTCTTGCATATCCTTTCATAACTTCATGGCTTATTTCTTTTTAGTATTGAGTAATTTTCAGTTATTTGAATGTACCAGTTTGTTTATCCATTTGTCTCCTGAAGGGCGTCTTGTGATATTCAAGTTTTGGCAGTTATGAATAAATCTGCTATGAAATGTCTATGTCCAGGTTTTTATGTGGACATAACTCTTCAACTCCTTTGTGTCAATACCACGGTGTGTGATTATTAGATCATATAGTAAGAATGTGTATAGTTATTTATAAGAAATTGCTAAAGCCTTTTCCACAGTGGCTGTACCATTTTGCATTCCCATCAGCAATGAGTGAGAGTTCCTATTCATATTTTTGCTAGTATTTGGTGGTGTTAGTGTTTGGATTTTCATTTTTCTAATAGATAGGACCATTGTTTCTAATGGAGGCGGGGGAAAAAGGAAGTAACTCAGATGTTCATTAGTAGAGTGATCTTAAAAATTGAGAATTGCATATATGATGAAATGGCATAAAACAAATATTATCCCACAACCAGCTTGCTGGTTTTGATACTGCAATATAGCTGGGACTTAACCACTGGAGGAGACTGGGTGACCTCTCGTTACTTTTTTGCGACTTCCTTTTTACCTATACTGTTTTCAAAATTAAAAATTAAAAAACAATTTGAGTTCCTTCCTTGTAGATGAAATGCTATCCAGTCATGAAAGCGATGAATTGCTGATTAAAAACCAGAGGGCTACATTTCAAAAACATCATGTTGAGTTAAAAAGCAATTTGCCTAAGAGAGATAACAGTATAAAGCTCAGAAGACACAACCTAAAAGGATGTATTGCTTAGAGATACAACTATGAGAAAAATATCAAGTAAAGCAAGTGAATGATAAGACACAAAATTGAAGATAGTGTTTACCTGAAAAGACTAGCCGAGGGTATGTGAGCAAGAAAAGTGACTCAGGCGTCCTCCAAGGTGACTGTATGTTCTTCTCCATAAATTTTTACACTTGATCTTAGCCAAAAGGCCAAGAAGTGATCCCTTAAATTTTTATTAATCACTATTTTATAACAGCTCTTAAGAAGTCTTAATGTATGAACCTGATCTTTAGCATCTAATAATTACCTTTATTGACAAGATTAAAACTAAGTGAAAGTTGAATAAAATTCATCAACATTAAACATGCTTGATTCAGCATATGACTATAGAGCATCTAAGAGAAGAGTGGTTTCTAGTTTAAGTTCTGGTCTGACTGTAGTCTTTGGGTTAGTTGGTTTTGGTCTGTGGTTTGTGAAGGGCAGTCCATGGACCAGTAGCATCAGTACCACTTGGATATTTGTTAGAAATGTAAATTTTCAGACCTCTTGGGGAGGAGCCTAGCAATTTCTTTTTTAACACAAACCCTCCAGGACACTCTGATGTACACAGACTTTTGAGAGTCACCAGGAACTTCATCTTTCTCATTCATAAAATTAGAAGGAAACTAGGTCTGTTTTTTCCCTAAGCGTGGTATATGAATATATTACTGCTCAAGGTGCAAGAGGTTTTTAAGTGATAGACACATCACCCTTTAAAATTTCATTTATTTGAATGCTTATTGTGCTGTGCTGTGCTTACTTGCTCAGTCACGTCCAGCTCTTTGCGACCCCATGGACTGTAGCCCACCTAGCTCTTCTGTCTATGGGGATTCTCCAGGCAAGAATACTGGAGTGGGTTGTCATGCCCTCCTCCAGGGGGTCTTCCCAACCCAAGGATCGAACCCAGGTCTCCCTCATTCAGATGGTAAAGAATCTGCCTGCAGCAACCAGGGAAACCCAAGAATACTGGAGTGGGTAACCTCTCCCTTCTCCAGGGGATCTTCCTAACTCAGGAATTGAACCAGGGTCTCCTGCATTGCAGGTGGATTCTTTACCAGCTGATACCAGGGAAGCCCTATAGTACAAATAGCTTACCAAACCTGTAACTTCACTGATACTGTGTCATATATTTCTAAGGTAAAAACAAAACAAAAAAGGGAGAGGAATCAACTTAAACTTAATGTAAATATATAAATAGTAAAGGAAAATAGTAAGATAATATGAAAATATCCCCAAATTCCTAGACTTCTTAGATATTAAAGTTTCAGTAATCCTGAAGAGGATGAATCTTGAAAATATTTTTCATTCTAAAATTATGAGACTTCAATGCTTGCTTTTCTTACAGATCTGTGTCCTCAGTTTTGCTTTTAAAAATTCAAGCTAATACATTACAAATTTAGTTCACACAGCTTGTGTTGGGAGAGGAGTGGTCCATTAATGTGCTTTTGTATTGGGGGATGCTATCTGAGATTGGAAATTTAACCATGGATGATGGAAAGTGTGGGTAATGCACATGCAAATCACCAAAATTAAACATATTAAGGAGAAATCTGTTTTGAAAACACAATTTAATTTTAGAAGCACTTTCTTCCTTTCACTGCTTGTAGTATTTATAGTGGAATAGGCAGATGGTTTTATATAAGGAAATGAGATGAGATTTGGGGACAGTAAGAGACATATTTTGATAATTAGGGGTTTAGACTTTGAAAAGTCTACACAAGTTATAAATAGCTCCAACATGACTGGCTTTTTTAACTGGCACTTTAAATAGCTTTTTGAGATATAGTTTACATAGAGTATGCCCACTTAAGGGCTTCCTAGGTGACGCTAGTGGTAAAGAATCCACCCGCCAATGCAGGAGACATAAGAGATGTGGGTTCAATTCCTGGGTCTGAAAGACCCCCTGGAGGGAGAGCATGGCAACCCACTCCAGTATTCTTGCCTGGAGAATCCCATGGACAGAGGAGCCTGGGGGCTGCAGCTCATAAGGGTCACAAAGAGGCGGATATGACTGAAGTGACTTAGCATGCATGCACGTACCCACTGAAAGTGTACGGTTCAGAGGTTGTATATGTCCACAGAACTCTGTAGCCAACACCATGCACTATTCTAGAATATTTCATTACCTCCCCCTGTAAGCAATTTTATATCTATTAGCAGTTATTCTCCGCCCATTTTGTGCTCTCATCCCTAGGAACCACCTATCTACATCTTGTGCCTCTCGATCTGCTTATTCTAGACATTTCCTATAAATAGAATCACAGCATATGTGGCCTTTTTGGACTGTCTTCCCTAACTTGCTGTTTTCAGGATTCATCAGTATTATAACATGTATCAGTACTCACTTCCTTTTTTATTGCTTCATAGTATTCCATTCCATTCCATTGATATACCTTGTTTTATGTATCCGTTCATCACCTGATGGACATTTGGATTGTTTCTACTTCTTGGCTTTTATGAATAATGCTACATGTATGAACTTCCAGGTACAAGTTTGTGTGAAAGTATGTTTTAATTTCTCTTCATTTATGCCAGGGAGTAGAATCACTAGATCACATAACTATGTTGAAAATTTTAAGGAACTGACTGGATCTAAAAACTATTCTTATTCAAAGTAAAACTATAATTTTGTTTAAAACTTAAAATACATTTTTCTTCTAACTTTTAATAAGGTACTAATTTAGTTTGTCAGTGGTTTCATACAAAATGCCTCTTTAAAATGATGTTTGGTGAAAATCATCATTAAAATACATGTTTTTGAAAGCAGCAGCTTACAAACTGTTATTCTACATCACAATTTATCATCATTTATCAAAATTGTCACATCTTCTGTGACATGTTTTTTTCTCTGCATATTTTATTGCTGCCTGTGTCATTTAGCATTTAGGGAGAAAATGGCATGGAATCTGCTTCCTGAGCTGATTGAATTCATAGATTTTTCTTGGTTGACTTTTACAAATAAATTATATGTTGTTAAACTGATGGTAGTTTTTCTTATGAAGTTCTCATTTTAGCAATAATGACATCTCAAAACTAAAAACATAACATTTTGGATTCTAGCTGCATCTAACACGTGATATTTTGCAGTGCTGTCCTATTTGTTAATATTTTGAAGTTTTAAGGAAGAGATACTTTTGTATAGTAAGATTTTATGTTGAGTAACTTGTTAATATCTGACTTTGTCTTACTTTGTACTAATGTTTTCCTAAAGACTCATGTACTAAATTAGCTATCTTTAGAGTTCTTTTTAGGAAAGGTGTTCTAGATATTTCTTTTTATATATACTTATGAAATGAGGTTTTTAGTACCTTATTGTTAGAAAGGAATATTTCTGGAAAAATAAGAGATGCAACTAAATACAATGAGTAACTGAAGTAACACAGAAGTGATGGTATAGAAAAAAGATGTTCCTCAGGGAAGAGAAAGTGAAAATAATTGTTAGACTTGAATGGATAAGATTTATTTACTGACAATGCTAAGCCTTTCATTGCTCCATTAAGGAAAAACAAAAAGAATAGTAAGGCAGCATGAGACATTCAGTGTTCTTGTAAGTAAGACAAAAAATATCCTTAATCTCTGAATATATGAATATATGATTCTATACATAGATCAGCTAAAATCATCCTTGGTTGTATTTCTAGTAGGGATAAATTGGTCTATGCATAACATTGTAGAGTAACGGATGTTCGTAGTTGAAGACTTGAACAGTTTGGGTCATTTGGGAAATAGACAGGGTTTGGTGTATAGTATATTTGTTAAGCATGTGCCCTTGCGAACAGCATAGTGGGAAGGAGGCAAAGGCGTCAAGATTGGGCAGAGGCTTAAGTCATGTCTCCTTGGCCAGCCTTCAAAAACAGGTTTGTTGATGGCTTGGATGTGAGGTATGACAGAAAGGGTGTCAAGGATGCTTTCAAGGATTTCAACCTGACTAACTAGAAGGATGACGTTGCCATCAACTTCATCCTATGGGAAGAGGTTTGGTGGAGAAGATCTGGAGTTAGTTGGGCATGTTAAATATTTGAGATTCTGTAAGACGTCTAGTGGCAGAGGATGGGTAAGGGATTCCATATGTGAATCTGGAGTTCAGGAAAGAGGTCTGTAGTGTATGTGAATTCGGGAGTCATCAGCGTAAGATAGATGCTAGCTAGACCAGGAGACTATAGTCGAGACCACCAAGTGAACAGGTGTCGACTGACTTGAGGATGAGACAGGGCTGAGTCCCGGACCACTCCAGTGCTACAGATTGGGGCAGATATGGGAAACCAGAAAAGGAGACTAAGATGGAGCCCCTGGACCCAGCATCATTCTTAACAGCAGTGGGTAATAGATGTTTACTTAGTGGATAAATAATGTTTGTTTGAGGGAGGTAAAGTAGCATAAGACAATGGTGAGTAAATTAAAAGCGAAGAATAGGATCAGTTGTTACCTACCTCATCAGTGGATGGTTGGGGAATGAGTCTTGAAAATTAGAGTAAAAATAGATTTGTTCTTTCTATATATAAAATAAGCACCATTTCTTTTAATAAACTATTTTTAATGCAATTATTGTTTAATCTTTATAGTACCTAATGTGCTGGTGTGGTGAATTCTTCAATAAACTGTGTAAAAATGTCTTGTGTAGAGATGAATCCAATTCTTCAGATTGATTATTTCTGTTTCTGGATATGCTTTAAAGTAGCAATTTAAGTAGCTGAAACTCATTTTAGAAATTACCCCATAGTTGTATCTATATTCTTCATATTAAAGCACAGAAGAATTTCTAAAATCAACCTCATAGAACTCATTGATTTTCATTTATGTGATTTAGCTTCTGTATTTTTGATAATTTATCAAAATTGTCATGACCATGGGTGTTCCTCATGGTTATAGTTTGTGTTAAAGGTGATTTGGAAAGTGTATAGAGCATATATCTTGCTGGACTATAGAAGACACGTTTTCCACAAGGATTTTTTGTTCTGGGTGAAAAAGTTAAAACATTTATGGAAATACACATGAATAATTCTGTTGGGAAAATATACAGTTACGTCATTGAAATGAGTCCTGTATTATTCTGAGAGGGAAATTTATTAAAGAATAAACTGAAAAAGTGGAGAAAGAAATGGCAACCCACTCCAGTATTCTTGCCTAGAAAATTCCACGGACAGAGGACCCTGGTGGGCTACAGAAGACCTCCGTGGAGTCTCAAAGAGTTGAGCGACTAACACAACACAGACTGAAAAAATAGAAATACCTATGACCTTGAATTTTGACAGAGTGAATGAAGAATACAAAAATCAAGCTCACAAACTCAGAGAAACATGAAGTTTCTCTGAACAAATAGCTACTGTCCTTGAATAGTCGTTCATATATCTTTTAGAGTGAATTAAGCTTTGGATTTTTGGATATAGCCATTCTGAGTGTGAGGTGACATCGCACTCTAGTTTTGATTTGCATTTCTCTAATAATTAGAGATGCTGCATATCTTTTCATGTGCCTCTTGGCCATCTGTATGTCCTCTTTGGAGAAATGTCTATTTAGGTCTTCTGCCCATTTTTTGATTGGGTTGTTTATTTGGATGATATTAAGCCACATGAGCTGTTTGTAAATTTTGAAGACTAATCCCTTGTTGGTTGTATTGGACCTGATATGTCAGTGAGAAGGGGGTGGGGAGGCATGTGAGCTCTTCAAGACAGTTAAGTCTCAGGTGACTGAGGCAAGTGGTAATGCTATGTCAGGAGTTGGAACGTGAATAGGTGCCAACAGTTTAACAATGCTCATCTCTAACTTTAAGCATTTTCTGGAGCCTCAGTTTTTTATGAGAGTTTGAGCTTCCCTCAAGATACAACCTACATTGGACAGTTACCCAAATCGACTATAAATTTAATCTCAGGAAAGTTGTGTGAACTGGATTACTGCTGCTGCTTTTCAGAAAGGCCGGAGCTGAACTAGAGGACAAAGCTGGTGGTGACCCCTGTTGGTGTTCCAAGTCACAGTTCCCTGCGTGTTCTTTCTGTCGTTCAGGGACCCTGTTGTCATGGCTCCTGTTACTGACTTGTGAGTATGTGTGTGTGCTGAGGATATCCTTCACGTGTAAATTCTGTTCTCTTTGGGCCTTGGATGGAGATTGTAAACACAGAAATCCTAGAGTTTGTCCCAAACTATTCTGAGAGCAAACACAAGGCATATTAAAATTTACATTTTCAATTAAAGCATTGGGAAACCATTTACAACGAGGGTGCAGAAGTTGATGCTGTTGTTTATTGTGTTACATGCTGGTTATAGACCCTCATTTTACAGTTATTTCTTTGAAATGCAGTAAAAATAGAATGCCTGGCACCATAGCAACCCCTATGAAATGAGGCATATGCTGTTTCTAAGACTCACAGTATGTTTTTCTGATATTGTTTGCTCATAAACATGTTTATTGTAGGTGCTGTCTGAGGCAGGGGCTGTTTTCCTATGGAAATCCTTTCTTGAACATACTGGTTGCTGCTCGCTTTTGAAGAATGCAACTTTTTTCCCCGCTACCTTAGCAAATTTGATACTTCCATTATTGATAACATAGTCAATAGTTGATTGGTGATATGTGTCTTGGTGACTTACAGCTGTTCTGAGTTACGGTGGTTTCAGAGTCCATGAGAACTTGACTCTGCATTTTGAGGTGGGAGGGAGGTGAGGTGTAGTGAAAGAGAAATTCCATGCACAACTGTGATGCCTTCATCATAAAATCATCTCTCTCGCTCTCAAAATCACTGGGTGTACCAGAAACAGTATGAGATGTGAAGTCTGACCTGGGGTTACGTTTTGATTTTGCCATTAAAAGCTTTATGACTCTGCGCTCTACACTTCCATGAGTCTAGAGGAATGTTACATTACTAAATTAAAGCAAATTTATGAGATCCTTTTGATGGAGTTGAATGGAATATCTGCTGAGTGGCCCAATATGCATTCAGGCCATCAGAGGAGAAGACTTATAAGTGGTAAAGAGGAGGCTGCTTTGGGAGAAGGAAGCGGAGATTAAATGGCAAATTTGGGAATACCTTTTATGTAGAAGGAAGGCTTTGGAGGAGGCAATCATTGTGTAAACCTGAACTTGTGATATAGCAGTGTCCATTTTTGGTATAGGAGGTCTCTGTGGGGTCTTTATGACTGAGTGTATGTGAAAATAATGACTCAGAGCCGGTGGACCCTGTGGCAATTGCTGCACCTAACGCAAGTCTTTCTCGTTCAGGCTCTCAGACCAGGGGGCTGCAGTTATCTTTTAAAAGATTCTAGAGGAGATGCAGTTTTTGAGGCAAAGTCCAGTGTGTCTCCCTTTACCTGGCTAAGCAATAAAGCTCTCCTTTTCTACTTCACGCAAACAACAGCAAAATAATAAAAAGATACTAGACGTCACTAGCCTGTGGCTCTTAAAGTGAAAGAGTCCCAATTTGTTGAGGAAATGCTTTCAGGGCATGATTGCCCCCATGTTTTTGACGTCACTGTTTTCATTTTTATTGGAGTATAACAGTCTTGTGTTAGTTTCTGCAGCACAACGACGTGAATCAGCTGTATGCATACATCTACGCTCTCCCTCTTGGACGTCCCTCCCCCGGCCCATCCCACCCCTCCAGGTCATCACAGAGCTAGCTGAGCTCTCTGTGCTATAGAGCAGCTTCCCACTAGCCGTCTGTTTTACCCATGGGAATGTGTATATGTCAATCCCAATCTCCCAATTCGTTCCCACCCTCCCCTTGCCCCCATGTCCACATGTCTGCCCTCTATGTCGGTGTCTGTATTCCTTCCCTGCAAAATAAGTTCATCTTTACCATTTTTCTAGATTCCACATATATAAGTGATAGTACATGACATTTGTTTTTCTCTTTCCAAATTACTTCACTCTGTGTGACAGACTCTAGGTTTATCCACACTTCTACAAATGACATAGTTTTGTTCCTTTTTATGTCTGAGTAATATTCCATTGTATATATACCACATCATCTTTTATTTCACTTGTTATTTGGAGAAAAGTATATGGAAGTTGAGGTTTGGAAAATCACTTTGAAGAGTTTCTTAAGAATACCCTTATTTAGACAGTTTGTGTGTCAGTTCAGTCGCTCAGTTGTGTCTGACTCTGCAACCCCATGGACTGCAGCATGTGAGGCTTCCCTGTCCGTCACTAACTCCTGGAGCTTGCTCAAACTCATGTCTATTGAGTCAGTGATGCCATCCAACCATCTCATCCTCTGTCGTCCCCTTCTCCTGCCTTGAGTCTTTCCCAGAATCAGGATCTTTTCTAATGTGTCAGTTCTTTGCATCAGGTGGCGAAAATATTGGAGCTTCAATTTCAGCATCTGTCCTTCAAGTGAATATTCAGGACTTATTTCCTTTGGAATTGACTGCTTTGATCTTCTTGCAGTCCAAGGGACTGTCAAGAGTCTTCTCCAACACCATAGTTCCAAAGCATCAATTCTTCAGCGCTCACCTTTCTTTTTGGTCCAACTCTCATATCCATATGTAACTACTGGAAAAACCATAGCTTTGCCTAGACGAACTTTTTTTGGCAAAGTAATGTCTCTGCTTTTTAATATGCTCTCTAGGTTAGCCATAGCTTTTCTTCCAAAGAGCCAGCATGTTTTAATTTCAGGCCGAAGTCACCATCTGCAGTGATTTTGGAGCCCAAGAAAATAAAGTCTCTCACTGCTGTGAAAAGAAAGTTTTCTTAAAAACCATTTGATTTTTTTATATTTCAAATATTTTATTTTCCTTACATATAGAGGTAGATTTTATATTTTGAGGCTCTTGTTATTAAGCAATAACCAGTAAATCTGAATAAGTTGCTCTTATTTAGGAAGAATGATGTAGTGATGAACTATTGGAAAATATAAAACAAAGCATTGTGGAATTGGAAGGGACCAATTACTTGATTTTATAGACAGTTTATCTAATTATTCAGCCCCTCACTGTAAAAGGGCTGAAATATTAATTGCCTGATACTTGGGGTGAAAGAAGAATAGAAATGGTATGTCTTGGATGCAAAGAACACCCATTGTCTCATTTAAATCTAACACCCATTCTATAAACTGGGTTTTATTTCCCCTCTTTTACAGCTGAGCAAAGTTGCGTTCCTGTAGATCTGCGATCAGATCATGGTTATTAAATAAATGAGTCAACTTAGACCTAAAGTGAGGTGTGGTCCAAGGTCTTCAGCCAGATAGTGGCAGAACTGACACTAAAGCTGGTCTTGACTCAAGCTCAGGATTTCTTCCTTTGTATCACTCTGCACAGGCAAATAATCATATGTGCTATGGTAGACAGAAGAATGCACAGTTTCATATACCCCATACTTGCCAATATGAAAGTCATTTCTCACAATACAGATAATTTAATAGCTGTAATCAGGGCTCCTAGTATACTCAGGTTTAATTCCCATCACTAGTTATAGATGTATTCAATTATCCAGCAAGATGGACTTTGAGCTGTGGATTTAGTGTATTAAGTAATAGGATCCAAATCTAAGTTTTCTCTGGTGAACTGTTGACTGTGAAGTAAATTTAAGGCCATTCATCCAAAATGTAAGGTGTCCTGAAGTAGGTGTGTATTTCATCTTGTCTAATGGGTGAGTTGTGTGGGAGATTTTTCGTTCCAAGTTGAGTCATTGGAGACCAGTGCTTTTATAACTGTGTTTGAAACCCTGCAACTGGTGAGCCTTTGGTAGTTGAGATTTCTTTCTCAGAAAACAAAAACAAAACTCAACAACAAAAAATAACAACCATGTATTAGAATTTTGTAGTCTAGTTGTGTGTGGGTTACATATCTTAATTAATAAGGCTTTAATGACAGTCTTGGGATTTTATAAAAAATGTCAGTAATAGCTAAAAGTGAACATTTATGATCCTTCCCAGTGACCCCATAATCAATTCCAAGTCAGTTTACACTCTCTGCCTTCTATCCTTCAACTCTGAACCATCTTGAAAATACTTTCCCCGCCCCCCTCTAACTCTTGTTGACAGGGAATTACTTTGAGTGAGAGGGTCCCTTTCTTTGGATTCTTTGGGGTTGGCAAAGCAGAGGAGTTAGTTTTGGAGGGTTCCCCTTCTATGCATTATCTACTTTCAGTCCTTGGCAACATCTGAAGTCCCAAAAAATGGGACTCCAAACATCTCTAGACTGAAAAAATGGTCTGGGACTCCAAGTCTTCCAGGATTTTTAGAAGACATCTGACATATTAATAATATCTTCTGTAATTTGTATGCACTCTGAAAAAAAGCCAAAGTGAATATAATAGAGAAATACAGGACATGTCTATTTCTTAAAAGTGAACCTTAATTCCATGTCTCTCCACTCTTCCACTGGTCTACCCAATAATTAGGATTTTAAGACTTTCATATGGCTAGCATTGCTTCTGGTGCAGAAAGGAGATATAACCCAAAATATTGCATATGTTGACACTACCCCTGAAGTGCTCTGGATTTAAATATTCATCAGACAAAATTAAACTCTACCAAATGAATGCTAAGAGAAACCAACTTCATCCTGAGTTCCTGTCCAGAGTCTGTTGTATAAAAAGGTACATGTGTTTATAATTCCTACCCCTAATAGTCCTTTGCTTCTATGTAGGAGTGTTTCTTTCCCAAACACTTAAATATCTGTTTGATTTTACCCTTGCATCTGTCTTATGAGGCAGACAAACTCAAGTTGACACACAGCTTTTCTCATGACAAGGACCAATTGTGATTTATGGCCATTTACACAATGTCAGTGATGAGAAGCAAGGTACATTTTTAGCCAACATATATCCTTTCACTTGGTAATAAAGAACATGGTAAAAAGCTGTATCCAGATCAAAAAGAGAATACTTAACACCATGCTTACCACCATTCTCTTCTCAGTGAAGAACCCTTAGGTTCACTTCCCATAATGTTCACCTAATGTGTTACTCTGCTCAAATCATCTTAACAGCTATTTCTTGGGCACCTACCTCCTGCAAGTATTATGCTGGCTGAAGTGAAAGTTTTTGGAGAAGCCAGATATTTCGAATTGAGAAGTAAAAAAAAAAAAAGTGATGTTTGTATGGCTCTTTGTTACTTTAGCCTAGTAGAAACTATTATAACGCAACTAAAGAAGAAAGGTAGATTCAGAAACATTTATTTTTAACATGAGTATAAACTTTTTATCAGAAATTCCTAACAACCATGATTATAATATATTAAAATTAAAATCCTGATTTTTGGCTTTTAGGACCAAGGATAAAAGATTTGTGGACATAAATTCTGTGAAAGCACAGACTCCTGCTAAATGCCGAGTGCCGTGTAGTGTTCTGAATAACTTTCTTAAATGTGGAAGAACCAGGACCCACTGTAACTACTTGTGGTATTTTATAACTTGTAGTGTGTGACCAATACATAACTAAATATTGTTGACAAGGATGCTTGTTGCTTATTTTGTACATTTGCAAGCATTTCTTTGTTCCTCATGATACTCCTTGAATTGATAGTTGACTTCAGTGGGGGTACTGCGTTAATAAGATTGCTTTCTCTGTGATCAGAGTTCTCAAGATAAGTCAAGATCTAATCAGAATGCTTCATTAAGTTCATTTTTTTCCAGAACTTTTTGTAAGCCAGCTTAATACTTGTTCATGAAAGTCACTGGTCCAGACATAGTCACGTAATTATGCCTCCATGCAGGAATATCTGGGAAATGTAGTTTTCTTTAGCCTTAGTGTAGTAGTAGTGTTAGGCACTCAGTCATGTCAGACTCTTTGTGACCCCATGAACTGTAGCCCACCAGGCTCCTCTGTCCATGGGATTCTCCAGGCAAGAGTAGTGGAGTGGGTTGCCATTTCCTTCTCCAGGGGATCTTCCCTACCTAGGGATTGAACCCGGGGTTCCCACATTGCACCCGGGTCTCCCACATTGCAGGCAGATTCTTTACCACTGTGTCACCTGGGAAGCCCCTTTTTAGCCTTGCTTCAGAATAAAAATCAGAGTTCTGACACTAAGAAAAAGGCCACTGCTTAGCTGTCCCATTTTTTTTCTACCTCTCATTTCTTCCCAATACTTAGATGGATGATCTGGCTGTATTCCTTTTCTCTCTCTCTCTTTTTTGTCTTTTCAAAAAAAAATTTTTTTTAATTAGAATAATCATTTCAGATATCTTCATGGTGTTGGGAGAGTGTGTAATTTCCTTGGTTCTGTCCTGCACAACAAAGGTTTGGAACAGTGGACCAGTGTTTCAGCTCTGTTACAGATCAGAGTTGTATTCAGTAAACGAAGGATAGTACACCCTTGAGGTGTGAGGGTGGACCGACCCTAAAGGAGAGGCCCCAATCTGTCCTGACTCCCTCTTTTTATACGTCTGTCTTCTCCCCGCTGAGCCTGACCAATGCAAATTAGGGCTAGCCAGGAAGGGGGTGTCTTTGTTTCACCTGAGGTTCTCACTCTGGTCCTAAGATTTTTCCTTTGTTTCGTTTTCCCGGGCTCCTCTCTTTCTTTGTCTCTCTTTAGCCACTGCCATTTTGGACTCCTTTTTCCTATTCTAACAAAATAACATTCCCCCCTCCAGAAATGGGAGGCCCAATTTTTAAAATTTAATTTTTCTCTTTTTATTCCTTTTCTTGACCTCTGTGTGACATGCTTGTATATTTCATGCCTTAGTCTTTCAACTGGAGAGGAAGATCCTTCATCTTATGCAGCTTTCAACTCCATGAACTATGTAGGCGTATCCTTGAAGCAAAATAAGAAAAGGGTGTTTCTTGCTTTCTCTCTTCTTAAAAAAATGTCAGGGTTTAGTGATCCATTTTAGTTACTGGTGCAAATTGATTCATGTAGAACATAAAATTCCTAAAGGAAAAAGGACCCTTGGACTGAAGACATGGGTCCATTGAGAGTGGTAGACCTGGTTTGCAAATAAAAATTGTGGCTGCGACCAAAACAAGGAGATGAAGATGCCATGAAAGCAAATAATGGCCATTTCTGGAAGGTTTATTTGACTTTTTAGAAATAGGATACCAAAAGTTTCCCGGTTCTCTGCTTTCAGTCTTCCCACTAAACATATCATCTGGATTGTCCTAAAGTTGGCATGCATGGTTCTTTTAATTTCAGATCTCTTCAGAGAAGGAGGTCCCATGCAGGCACTGTCAGAGATGGTTGTTTATGAACTACCCACATGTCTTCAAAAAAGAGGGCTTCTGATTTGTCTCTAAGAAAATGATTTGCAGCATGTAGTAGGAATGAGGTGGGTGAGGGCTTCAATTTCCATTCAGTTATGTGTGTTTTGGAGGCAGCTTGAACTCTCTGAAAGTCAAAGTCGCTCAGTCGTGTCTGACTCTTTGCGACCCCATGGACTATACAGTTCATGGAATTCTCTGGGCCAGAATCCTGGAGTGGGTAGCCATTCCCTTCTCCAGGGGATCTTCCCAACCCAGGGATCAAACCCAGGTCTCCCATATTGCAGGCAGATTCTTTACCAGCTGAGCTACAAGGGAAGCCCTGATACCCAAGAATGGAGATCCTGATTTCAGCATCTGGGTGGTATTCATGGAAGACATCTGGTTGAATAAGTTAGGGAGGATGCTCATGTGAATAAACCCCATTTTATGCCCCAGTGTCTGGGCAGCCTGCGGTACCAAGTTCTGACCTGGGATTAGGATGCCTTGTGTGGGGCTAGTGGACCTGCGGCTCTTAAGTCTTCATCCATGATGGTTATTTTCCGTTTGCTTCTGAGTAGCTGTTTCTTTGGCTTTCTGATGGCATGGATACCCAGAATAATTATAAACCCCTAGATATAGAAGTATTTATCTTGATTATAATGTAGCCTCATTTCAAAACAAATGAGAGGCCTAGACACCTCAAGGTGTCTAGTAGCAAAACTGGTGTTAGACCCTTGGATCAGTGTTAATCCATCTAGTGGTGTCTTTGTGTGCACTGAATTTCTTGGAGAAAATGAGACTGAATGTGGTGTTTTTTTAATTGATTTTTATTGTATATAATTGCTTTATAGTGTTACTTTCTTCTCTACAGCAAAGTGGATCAGCCATTAAATATAGGTATACATATGTCTCCTCTTTTCTTTGGATTTCCTGGTTTTTCTATGTTCTCCTTTGCTCTTGACACTTAACAGACCTGAAATCTACTCATTTATGTGTCAAATTTTAGATCAGCAAGAGGCGCATTGATTATGGAAATAACTGAGGAGGTAGTCTGTGTGGTAGTTTTATGTAAGCGAGGCAAGAGAGATGGGTTATTGTGGGTTGGGAGGTGGTTGCTCGTTCAAATCACATTTCTGCAGCGTGTGACTGGACTTGGGACTCTTCTGTAACTTATTAATAGATTACTTTTCTGTAACTTGTCAGGAGCTGCTGAACCTACAGTGGCGTGAATCAGCAACAAAAAAGTGTTGTTAGTCATGGGGACTCAGGTCATTCCCATTGTGTAGACTTGATCTATTTACATCTTCAACTTTTTTCCCCTTAGTTTTACTGAGAGATAATTGACATCCAGCACTGTACTGGCTTCCCTGGTGGCTCAGATGGTAAAGAATCTGCCCACAATGCAGGAGACTCGAGTTCAGTCCCTGGGTTTGGAATATCCCCTGGAGAAGGGAATGGCAACCCACTCCTGTATTCTTGCCTGGAGAATCCCATGGACAGAGGAGCCTGGCGGGCTGCAGTCCATGGGATCCCAAAGAGATGGAGACGACTGAGCGACTAACATTTCACTTTCACTATAAGGTATACAGATTACTAACTTACATCCATCATGAAATGATCATCACAGTGAGTTTAGTGACTATCCATCATCTCATATAGATATAAAAGTAAAGAAAAGACATAGAAATTTTTTTTCACATCTTCTATTTTATCCTTTATGTACAGGATGGGATGTATCATATGGGAT
Source organism: Cervus elaphus (assembly GCF_910594005.1). Taxonomy (NCBI): domain Eukaryota; kingdom Metazoa; phylum Chordata; class Mammalia; order Artiodactyla; family Cervidae; genus Cervus; species Cervus elaphus. The sequence continues at coordinate 34,793,595 of NC_057846.1, forward strand.
GATGATAGCCTGTTTAATCGTGTGTTATACTTGTTTAGTTGTTGTAATTACATGTAAAATAGTTACATGTGGGCTCTCCTGGTGGCTAAGAGCCTACCAGTGTAGGAGACACAGGAGATATGGGTTCGATCCCTGGGTTGGGAAGATCTGCTGGAGAAGGAAATGGCAACCCACTCCAGTATTATTGCCTGGAAAATTTCATGGATGGGGAGCCTGGCCAGATATAGTCCATGGGGTTACAAAGAGATGGATATGACTGAGCATGCACACACACAATTACATACAATACAATCAGTCAAGAGACTGTCCTTCCTCTATCTCTGAGATGTGGGTGACCATAGGAGGCCACTCTGATATTTCTTACTTTGGTCATGGCCCTGTTTCCAAATCAGTCTAATAAAATTATTCTTCTCTTTATTTCTTATGAAGTTATTTACATAAAGTTTTATAAATATATAATTCAAACTTTATTCTTTAATGGCAGTGTAGTTTTTATTGACCAGAAAAAGTTATATGAATACTAGATTTTTGCAGGAAATCCATAACATGCAGACATGAAGTTCATATGGGACCTCTGCCTTTGGTGAGCCCTCGGGAAGGTGCAATGAGGATGGAGAGGCGGGTAAAAGAAGGGATGAGAATGCTTCGTTGAGGAAAGTGAACACGGGGGCCAGATGGGTTTGTTTCATGACAAAAGAGTGTGATTTAAGCACTTAGATTTAGTTTCTTTTGAAAACATTTCTTTTCACTATCTCCCTATCCTGATATTGTAGTAGGAAGGAAAAAAAAAAAAACAAAAAACACCAAACTTGTTCACTCATTCCCTAAAGCAGTGCTTCTCAAACTTTAATGTACAAGGAAATCACCTTGCCTTTTACAAGACCGCTGACGCTGATTCTTAGTGGTGGGGGAGTGGTTCTCAAAGTGTGTTCCACAGAGCAGGCGCTCTGGCTCCACCAGCTAAACTAGAAGTTCATGGGCCTCGCCTGATCGGCTGAATTAAAATCTCAGAGGATGGGCCTCAGAAACTGTTTTTGCAAACTCACCACGTGGTTCTTGTGTAACTTTAATGTTTGAGAACCATTGCCATTGAGGATATTCTGTAGGGGTTTTCCTAGGCCTGTGGAATTTGTGATTGATGTTGTTTAGTTTCTAAGCTGTGTCTAGCTCTTTTGCAAGCCCATGGACTATAGCCTGCCAGGCTCCTCTGTCCATCGGATTTCCAGGCAAGAATGCTGGAGTAAGTTGCCATTTCTTCTCCAGGGGATCTTTCCTGAACCAGGCATCAAACCTCCATCTCCTGCATTGGCAGGTGGATTCTTTACTACTGTGCCACTTGGGAAGCCTATTCTGTGATTGGGCCTTGTGTTATTCCTCTGATACTCCAGCAAAGATATTACTTGAGGCTCTTGACTGACTGTTAAGATCCAGCAGGTTAACTAACTCTATTAAAAGATCTGTTTCATGGTCCTCCACCGCTCTTTCTGTTATAATCTGGACTCCTTCTAAAGCAAATATGCCATTTCAGGGAACCGTGAGCATCACTACCTCGGCTATACACCATTACATGGCAATTGGGTAATACTTTAAAGGTAGACTGAAGAAGAAACCAATGAAATAAAACACCTAATAAGAAAATACTCTTACAGATTTTCAGGGGTTTTACATATTTATATCAGCTGAGTCCCAATTCATGTTTCAGTCATAGTAATAGCCAGGGGGCATTGTTACCTGGATTCTGTGACCACTTGGTTCTGATGGATGCACATGTGCTTAGCGGTGCCTTCACCCATGTTTCCATGACTGGTGAAGGAACAGCACATTTGTAATGGGGATTGAATTCTCCTAGTTTTCTTCTCAAAGTATTTGCAAAAGATGGATATTACCTCTTATGTTTCAAGCGCTATAACTTTAATTTTCCAAAAGTTTTACTGATTTCCTCCAAAGGACATAGCTGGGCTTCCCAGGCGGTGTTAGCAGTAAAGAACCTGCCTGCCATTGCAATGAGACATAAGAGACGTGGGTTCAAGCCCTGGGCCGGGAAGATCCCCTGGAGAAGGGCATGACAACCCACTCCAGAATTCTTGCCTGGAGGATCCCGTGGACAGAGGAGCCTGGCAGGCTACAATCCAAAGGGCCACAAAAAGTCAGACATGACTGAAGTGAATTAGCATGCACACAAAGGATATAGCTGGAAAAATACACACCGTATGTTGTTCGTCAGATTGCTTACAGGGTCTCCAGTATAGGTGGGCCGAGGCTGTGTGTATGCTTTTTCTCTGGGAGGTTTTTCATCACAGAGAAAGGATCTACATATTTTGTGAATCTCTGTAAAGCAATGAGAGGGAGTTTAAAATTTATAAGAGGATTCAACAAGTGTTCCAAAGAAGAATATTTGGGCACAGCATCTAGGTGCTAATGTATTACATTCTTTCCATCAAAACATAGCTTAAATATAAATACATATAAGAACCCCAGTTAAGATTTAAGGGCAATGTGTATCACGCTGTAAGATCTCCCATAAAAGATTCACAAAAACTGTCTACTGCAATTTTGTAACCTTTCCAGAAGCAGTACTGTGTATTCAGTCCTTTTTTGCAACTAAAAGAAATGTCCCCAGTTTATGCAGAAAATTGAAAAGAAGCAGATGTTTATTCCTAAGCTAGAATTTTGAAGGCCAACAATTAAAATAAACATGTCTCTGCCAAAACTTGAACTAAATTAAAAAATTTAGCATATAAATTAAAGCTTACTTAAAACTAAATTTATCAAGGAAATACATTTGTTTTGCATTACTGGTTTCAATTATTCTGAAAAGGCTTTCATTTTTATGGAACACTGAAGATTTTAAAAAGTTTCAAGCAATTTATTAGACAGTGGCACCATTTAAAATGAGTTATGAGTGTCTGGCTTAAACGTATGAACTATTAGTACATCATTGATGAGCTTACAGGGAGACGTTAAGGTACCCATTATCCTCCTCCAGTTTAATGTTAATATTCCCAGGGGACTGGAAGAAACTGGTTTGTAGACTTGAAACAGATAAAGCTATGGGCTGAGGATATACGTAGCATCTCTTCTCTGCTATTTGTCCTTTTTTTAGGGAATCTGAATTCTGGGACATTGTCAATGAGTTGCTGTCAGACACGAGTATACCCTTAGTTTCTTGCCATTGAAGAAGAGAGAGATTATCTCCTTGTTTTCAGTACCTACCTACTCTAGTCCTGTCTGTACAGGGTTTCCCAGTTAGTATTTCCTAAGTATCTACCGCATGAGGCTCTTTTTTTATTTAATAAATGCTTCTTTGGTTATTGTTTCCTCAACTTTTTTGAGGTGTAATTGACAAATAAAATCTTGTATATTTAAAGCGTACAAACTGATGATTTGATCCACCTGGACGCTGGGAAATACTGCTCCCAATCAAGTTAACTAACACATTCATCACCTCACATAGTTCCCTTCTCCTCCCACACTCCCTTTTTTCTTGTTGGTGGTGAGGATACTTAAAGTCTATTTCAACAGATTTCAAGTATATAATATAGTATAGTTAACTATGGCAACCATGGGGTATTAATACATTGGCTTCTCAGAACTTACTCATCTTAAAACTGAAAGCTTGTGTGTTTGACTGTTTTCTTATTTTTCTCAACTCCAAGATCCTGGCAACAACCATTCTATTCTGTTTCTACCAGTTCAATTTTTTTTTTTTTTTAAGATTGTCTGTATATGTGATATCATTTAGCCTTTGTCTTTCTCAGTCTGACATATTTCACTTAATGTAATACCCTCCAAGTTCATTCATTTTGTTGCAGATGACAGGATTTCCATTTTTTTAATGACTGAATAATATTCTACTGAATATATGTACCACATCTTCTTCATTCATTGATGGAACTTAGACTTCCTTATCTTGGCTATTGTCACTAATGCTGCAACAGACATAGGAGTGCAGATATCTCTTTGGGATACTGAATGAATTTCCTTTGAATTTGTACCCAGAAGTGGGATTGCTGAGTCATGTGATAGTTCTATTTTCAGTTTTTGAGGAATCGCCATACTGTTTTCCATAGTGGCTACACTGATCTACATTCTCACCAGCAGTGTACAAGGGTTGCCTTTTCTTCCCATCCTCACTGATTTATTATCTCATCTTTTTCACAATAGACATGATAACAGATGTGATGTCATTGCTCAATGTGGTTTTGATTTGCACTTCCCTAATGATTAGTGATGTCGATCACCATTTCCTGTACATGTTGGCCATTTGTATATCCTCTTTGGAAAACTGTCTATTCAGATTCTCTGCCCATTTTTAAATTGGATTTTAAAAAAATTTTGCTGTTGAAGTGTATGAGTTCTTTGCATATTTTGGTTGTTAATGCCTTATCTTCTATGTCATTTGCAGATATTTTCTCCCATTCTGCAGGCTGCCTTTTCATTTTGTTGGTTGTTTCCTTTGCTGTGAAGAAACTTTTTAGTTTGATATAGGTCTCCTTATTTATTTTTGCTTCTGTTGCCTATGTGTTTGAGGTCAAATCCAGAAAGGCATGGCCAAGACCTGTGTCAAAGAGGTTACAACCTATGTTTTCTTTCTAGAAGGTTTATAATTTCAGGTCTTAAATTTAAGTCCTTAATCCATTTCAAGTCTTTGTCTGCTCTAAGATAGGGGTCCAGTTTCATTCTGTTGCATGTGGATATCAATTTTTCCAACACCAGTTATTGAATAGACTATCCTTTTCACATTTTGTGTTTTTGGCATTATCCATCGTTGAAGGTTAGTTGACTGTATATGCATCTCACTTAACTATTTTACTGAAAGCTTTGATTTACGCCTGTCCACTCTCCCAGGATTCATGGTCCTCAGTTTACTGTTCTCCTTTAATTGAGCCCTAATCATCTCTCTGCTTCAGTCAGTCCAATGACTTTCCTTCCTCCAGCACATGTCTGGTTCATGCAAAGTGGCTTCTTGGGCTATGTTACCCTTCCTTTCCAAACAGGCTCAGTCAGGTTATCACATAGGACCTGCTTCTATGTATAGAGGTATTTTAGGAGTTCTATGTTATAAACATTTTAACTAAAAAACTTTTAAATTTAACCAGTTCATGCTTCTTAGAAAGAAAATGCTGAACACAATTTAATCTTTCTCAAGTAAATTAGACAGACATTATACACAGTGAAAATGAGTTGCAATGTGGTGATTTGTACTAGACAGGTAAGGTATTAAGGACTAGCTGTCCCTGTTTTAAATGACCATGGGCTGTATCTTTCTTTTTTTTTTTTGTATTCTAGTTTTTTATGTGTTTTTGCTTTTTCTCTGTTGCTGTCTGTATCTGTCCTTACTGGTGAATCTCTCTAAATAGAAGTAACTTTCCTTTCTGATACTATTGTTTAAATTGTTATAGGTTGGTAAAACTTCCTCTAAATTTTAATTTAAGAAAAAAAACAGGCTATTTGAATGACATGTAAAGAACTAGCTTATGAATAAAGTGCATGGGTTGGTAGTACTATCTTTTTGTGCTTGGATACCTTTATTATTTGCTTACTTATGAATTCTTATCTATGATCTGAACAGTACAGCGTATTAATTGAATAATCACCATAACATTCTGTTGTGTGAATGGTAAGGGTGTGGCAAGAGTGAATTGATACTGACAAGTGAAACCTACTCAAATGGTGATGTATTGACCTTGTAACCACAGTTACCATCAAACCTGGAAACTTACTGTTAAAATTTTTGACTCTTTTGATTAGAAAAATTAATATGATTCCATCTCTTAAGTATGATTCTGATTACTTATCCCTAGCAAACCATAAGTAGATACATATTTCTGATTTATTGTTTTGAGATAAAGCCTTAAGGTGTGTTAAAATTCCACACGTCTCATAAACACATAGCTACATGTTGGTGTCTCTGATGGTAAGAATCCGCCTGCAATGCAGGAGACCCAGGTTTGTTCCTTGGGTGGGGAAGATCCCCTTGAGAAGGAATTGGCAACCCACTCCAGTATTCTTGCCTGGAGAATTCCATGTGCAGAGGAGCCTGGCTGTCTACAGTCTGTGAGGTCAAAAAAGAGTCATGTACGACTAACCGACTAACACTTTCTTTCACATGAGGAGAGCGGTTTTCAAAAGTTCCTCAACTCCGAAAATGTCTTATTTGCTCCCTCTTCTCCTCCCCTCCACAGGCCGTACCCCATCTTGCCACTGTAGGACAAGAGATGTGATGAAAGTTGGAAAACAGTAATTTATGGAAAAAGCCTGTGTTCCATGCTTTATGAAAGTAAATTGTAGAAAATTAATGTTATGACAAGATGATTCTATTTTGATGAATAAAATCATTGAAAAGCTATCAAGCTCCACTGTTTTTCTACTGAGGGAATTTTTTTTCTCTTTATTCTCCATTTGTATTCTTGGCTTTCTTCCCAATTAGTCTTTACCAAAGAGTGATAATTAGGGGGAGAGAATTTTTGACCTACCTTGTGAACAATAAAAATACTTACCACCCATTTTTCTACTTGCTAATTCTATGTGTACTAATATTCTGTGCTTTCAGGAAGAAAACTCCATACCTCTGTGACCCCTGCTTAGTGAAGGGATAATGAAATGCAAAAATAAAAATAAATGTAAAACAATTGTATGAGCACATGAGAACAAGGTTCAAAAGAAGGGCAGTTGCTTATTGCACATCTGATGACTGGGTTCAGAAACATCTTATAGGCTAAATTCAATGTATAATTTCTTATTCCTTCATTTCAAATTCCTTAGGATAAGAAGAGTAAATTAAAATTAAATTTTTATCTTTAAGTTTGAGTGCTTTGCATAGGCAATGCTTTCACATATTTCAAAAATCTGAAACAGTAAATGAGTACATACTAATATATATTAATTTTTATAATATATATTTTATTAATTTATATATTATAAATACATATGTACTAAATATATATACTTAAATATATACTAAATATATATACTAAATACATAATATATAAATATATATTGTAAATGATGTATAAATATATATACTATTATATACTAAATATACTAAACCCTATATCCCTAGTTCCCTTAACTCTCCCTCCCCACAAAAAGAGAAAGTCAAATGATCTTATTTGTATGTAGAATCTGAAAAACCCTGAATCAACTTCCCTCCCCAAAAAACCCCACAATAATCCGAAACTCACTGAGACAGAACAGATTGGTGGTTGGGATGGGAGTGGGTGAAATGGGTGAGAGTGTTCAAAAGGTGCAGACTTTCAGTGATGAGAAAAATAAGTCCTCCTGGGTATGTAAGGTACAGCATGGTGATTATAGTTAATAACACTGTGTTGTATATTTGCTTTCTTTGTTTTAATGGAGACATGATTTTCATTTTTTTTTGTTTTAAATGGAACAAAGATGAATATTTTTAATGATAAAAGATACAATTCACAAAGAAGATAGACATCATAAACCACTAGACATCTAACAACAAAGAAGCAAAGATATGTAAAGCAAAAATCAGAAGAAATATAAGGGAAAAGAAAAAATATACAATTATAGTGAGACATACTAACACTTCTCTGAGACAAAATATTAACATTTTATCAAGTGAAGAAAAAATAAGAATAGGAGCATCTTAAATGACATTATTAATAATTTAAGTATAATAGATTTCTATTTATATTAATATACATTATTCTTATATCCTACAGAAATATATTTAAAATTTTGTATCTCATAGGTTACTAGATCTCCTTAGGACATTTAGAAAAACTGGCAAAAGATAAACATTACTAAATTTCAAAAAGTAGATTTTTTTCTTAATTTATACATATACACATGTATTGTTTTTGAAATTATTTTCCATTATAGGTTATTATAAGATATTGACTATAGTTCCCTGTGCTATACAGTAACCTCTGTTGCTTGTTGCGTATCTCTTTTTTAAAATTAGATGTCTAGAATTCTATTCATAATAAGTTAAACAAGTGGAACCAAAGTCATCAATTTTTTAGTTAGGCAAAAATTCATAGGTTTTCTAGAATATGTTATACATTTATACACACACACACACACACACACACAAGAGCTTTTCTACTGTGCTTGATCAAGGCTTGAGAAAGAACATAGGAAAAAAAAGATGAAATTGGAGAACATAAACTAAATGAAAATGAGAGCACTGAATATAAAATAGAAAAAGTGAAACAAGCTAGATATAAGTAAAAGATCTGCATATAGTCCAGTTGTTTTTAAACATGGCTGCTCATTAGAAACATACTTGGAACTCTGGGAAAAAAAGCAATACCTGAACATTTGTATTTTTCAAAAAATTCCAAGGTAATTCTGATACACATCTGGAGTATTAAAAGCAATTGCAAGTTTTTCTATTAAATGGGAGTTTTGGTAATATACAATTCTATTACTTTTCTGTCGACCAATTATGATACAATGGTGTTAAGTGAGTAATAGTTACGTAATCACAATAGTGAGATGTTTATCAGTTTTCGCAATCAATCGCCAGACAAAAAAGAAAAGATAATTACAATTGCAAGCCATAATGGGAACATGATTAACCTAACAGTAAAAATAATTACATGCAATCTGGGGAGTCAAGCAGAGTGATGTGGTAAATGGAAGTGTTTCCATGCACATGTTTTCATCTACCTGGCCACTCTGTGTCTTTTGGTTGGTGCATTAATCTATTTACATTTAAGGTAATTATTGATTTATATGATCCTATTGGACTTTCCTAGTGGCTCAGAGGAATCTGAGAGTCTACTTGCCAAAGCAGGAGACTCAGGTTCAATCCCTGGGTTGGGAAGATCCCCTGGATGTGTTGTGTATTTGAAAGTTGCTAAGAGTCAATGTTAAATGTTCTCATCACAGGAAAAAAAAATGTAACTGTATCATGGTGATGAATATTAACTTATTTGGTGATCATTTTGCAATACAAATCTTATACTGTTTTCTCACTTGAGGGAAGAAAATTAGTCTCTACAATTAGTGTATTTCTGTCTTTTCCTATAATTTCAGTTTTATGAATGTTTTGCTATGTATAGTTAAAATTGTGAATAGCATCATGTAGAGTTACCCAATTTCTTGGCATCTTTCTGGGCTTGAATTATGCCTAGGTTGATAAGACAATCAAGACTATCTACTTTTTGTTTTTTTGATTTCCATTTGGCTGGTATATCTTTGCCTACCTTTTAATTATAACTTCTGTGAATCATTTTGTTTAGGTGTTCTTTTAAACACTGAGCTTGAACTAGGTTCCACTTTCTGCTTCAATCTTAAAATGTCTTTAAACAAGTTAAACCTATTGCTATTAATATAGTAGATAAATTTGTTCTAAGTGCTGTCACGTGAAGCTTTTTCATGTTTTATTGTGGTCTTTGACAGTCTTTGTGAATGCTATTTCTTTTAAAAAATTTTTTATGCAATTTTTAAAGGCTACTTTCCATTTACAGTTATTACAGAATATTGGTTTTATTTCCCATGTTGTACCTTATATCCTTGAACCTGTTTTACATCCAGTAGTTTGTACCTCCCCCTCCATATTGCCCCTACCCCACTTCCCCACTGGTAACTACTAATTTGTTCTCTGTATCTGTGAGCCTGCTTCTTTTCTGTTATATTAACTAGTTTGTTGTAGTTTTTAGATTTCCATGTACAAGGGATGTCATATGGTATTTGTCTTTCTCTGACTTATTTCTCTTAGCATAATGCTTTAATTTCTTTTTAAACTAAGCTCAAGTGATAAGCATGAATACATTCCTCTTCCCTCTCCTCTCTTTCCACTACTCAAAAATATTTTTATCCAATAAAATTGTCTTTGTATTTACTTTGTGCCTACCATATGTAAAACATGTTTATACTTCTATTTATTTTATTTTTAGTTTGCTTTAATGATGTTGCTTGATTTCCAGGTGTGACTGTAGGGCAATGTAAACTTTTTTCAACTTTTAAATTTCTTTTCCCCTTTCAATTAAATTAATTGTACCATTTCTACTTGTCAGAGAAGATAATATTAACTGTCTTTTTTAGTCATCTGAATCCTCAAATCTTTTCTTCCCCATGGTTTTCCCAAGTCATTTTATTGGCTGAAGTCCATCTAGTCATTGTCTTTAAGAAAGACATGAAATGATTATCACAATCAGATTTGTTAATACATCCATCACCTCACATAGTTACCATTTATGTGTGTGAGATTTACTGTCTTTACAGATTTCAAGTATGTGAGATAGTATTAATAACTATAGTTATACTATCTTATGGAATCAAATGTAACCGACAAAATCTGAATTTTCCACTGAAAAATATTTTTTTTCTTTTTACTGGTCTGCTTTAATGATTCTTTATTTACCATTTAAAGTTCAGTAGCAGTCTCTCTGGGTTGTCTATCCTGAGTTTTTCCTGGCCCACAGTGTACCTTTCCATATACATAGTTTTCTTTTATTTAAAGGAAATTAAAAAAAATTAGCTTTCTGTTTCACTGTTTTGTTTTTATTTTAAGCACTCCAAATATGTTTGTTGTATCAACTTTATCTAATATACTTCTTTTCAGATTTTTATTTCCACTTAATTTTATTCTACTTTTTTATTTCTTAGCTCTTATGTTGCTTGTTTTCCATAGATTTGTTTACCCTAAGGTGATTCTTTTTTATCATCATTTCTGAGACCTCTGTTTTTTTCACAGTAATGTATAGTGTATGGAAAATATAGTTTTAGCACTTTAGTGTACCACACAATTTGAAAAAATATTTCTACTAGTATCCTTGGAGATCTGTCATTAAAGGGCTGTTTTACTGTTCTGAGTTTCAATTATTTCTCTAAGTTTGCCATCCAATCTCAGTTGCTGTGGGAGCTTATACGAGTTTGTGAAGTGTGTGGGTTATATCCTTCTAAGTTTGTTGAAAACTGTTTTAAATTTTTTATGCCATTACCTCAATATCCTGGAATACTGTCTTTTCTGTGGCATTTTCATGCCAGAAGATGAAAGCTGACATTTTACTTGTCAATTTTGTTCATTTTAGCTCTTAAAAATTGATGGCCATATATGTAATTAAAAATGAGTTGTGCATCACTGTTGGATGTAAAATCAGCCGGAGTTTAGAAAGGTGCTGGGGATAGGGGTGTGAAGCATATTCATATCTTTGTCCCTTTTCCTCTTTGAATTGTAGTGGTTGTTACGCTTCTCATTTTCATGGTGTTCTATATTTATAGATTGCTTTGTTGCTGTGTGACCATATAATGCTTGACTAGAGTTATGTGTGAGTTAATGGTCATTTGGTCTGTCATCGTTATGACTAAGCATTTCATGTACCACAGTTAGGAAATAAGAAGCATTTTGCAAGAAGCATTTTGCATAGATTTAGATAGACATAAATAAATTTTATCTGTATTGATTGAATCACTTAGTTCCCCAAATTAAGAAAGTGGTGAGCTCTTTCTTATGTTGCTAACTTTCTAATGGAAGCAACTCATTTACTGACTTTTGCAAAACTGCAGTCTGCAGATACATGAACTGCAGTACATCAGACAGGATGAAACCCACTGGTTCCACCATGAACAGAATTCTTGTAATCTTTGTATCCTTGTGTGTTTTCTCCCATTCTTTCTTTAAATACCTGCTATTTTTTTTTGCTTGTTCCTTGTAGAAATTTAAATTTTATAAGTGAAAATACATTTTTGGGGGAGTGGTTTTGCCTCTGCGCTTTTCTTTTAAAAGTGACATTCCACTTATGACAGAAACAAAAACTAAAGCATTCCTGCCATGTTTAAGTAAGGATAAGTATGTAAGAATTCATGAGACTCATTTAATACAAAGTTTAAGATTAGGATATAATCTTAATAATTATTAATATATAATATATATTAATGATAATAAATTAATAATAAATATTAATTAACAATAATATATATCATATAATAATAAATAATAAACCCTTGAGTCAACAATATTTGCTGTATTTATGAAGTCCAAAAAAATTACAGAGTAAAGAGCTATAAAATATGTAATATTAGATGCAGAAACAAGGTGAGACTTCATGGACAAAAGTGCATGTACACAGATCTAGGCCAGAGATTGATTTACTCTTTTTTTTTTTTTTTTAGCACTAGTCAATCCAACTAAGATAAATGGTTGCATGATTGGATTAAGATAAAGTCTAGCAATTCAATTCAGAGTTCACTTAGTCATTTGGACTATTGTCCAATTCTTTGTAAAAGTACAGAGCAGCTTCCTAACAGAAGTGTGGGTAACAATAAGCTTATATAAATCTGTGAAACAATTTTAATGTAATTGAATCAAGGAAATAAAGTATGTAATAGCCTTCTATTTAAATTCACTCTTAACAGTGTTCTTGTTAATTTTTATTGTTACAAATTTAATTGTTTTTGTAAAGATTTGAAAAAAAACAGTATTGTAATCAACTGGCACCATAATTACTTGTAGGAAAGGAATTGGGGTTTTGGGGGAAAAAAAAGACAAAACTTGGCAAACCATTTGCAATGAAATGTGAGAGATGTGCACAATAGTGACTCCTGCAGAAGGTGAAGTCGTTTAGCATGCCTGGAGGGACGTATTTATTGTGGACTAGTATAAGGCCTGGAAATGGAGGTTCAAGGTAATTCTTGAGATCTTTGTGAAATTTTTTTTTTTTTTAATTTTTTTATTAGTTGGAGGCTAATTACTTCACAACATTTCAGTGGGTTTTGTCATACATTGATATGAATCAGCCATAGATTTACACTTATTCCCCCTCCCGATCCCCCCTCCCACCTCCCTCTCCACCCGATTCCTCTGGGTCTTCCCAGTGCACCAGGCCGGAGCACTTGTCTCATGCATCCCACCTGGGCTGGTGATCTGTTTCACCATAGATAGTATACATGCTGTTCTTTTGAAACATCCCACCCTCACCTTCTCCCACAGAGTTCAAAAGTCTGTTCTGTACTTCTGTGTCTCTTTTTCTGTTTTGCATATAGGGTTATTGTTACCATCTTTCTAAATTCCATATATATGTGTTAGTATGCTGTAATGTTCTTTATCTTTCTGGCTTACTTCACTCTGTATAATGGGCTCCAGTTTCATCCATCTCATTAGGACTGATTCAAATGAATTCTTTTTGATGGCTGAGTAATATTCCATGGTGTATATGTACCACAGCTTCCTTATCCATTCATCTGCTGATGGGCATCTAGGTTGCTTCCATGTCCTGGCTATTATAAACAGTGCTGCGATGAACATTGGGGTGCACGTGTCTCTTTCAGATCTGGTTTCCTCAGTGTGTATGCCCAGAAGTGGGATTACTGGGTCATATGGCAGTTCTATTTCCAGTTTTTTAAGGAATCTCCACACTGTTTTCCATAGTGGCTGTACTAGTTTGCATTCCCACCAACAGTGTAAGAGGGTTCCCTTTTCTCCACAGCCTCTCCAGCATTTATTGCTTGTAGACTTTTGGATAGCAGCCATCCTGACTGGCGTGTAATGGTACCTCATTGTGGTTTTGATTTGCATTTCTCTAATAATGAGTGATGTTGAACATCTTTGGCTATTCTACCCAAAGCAATCTATAGATTCAATGCAATCCCTATCAAGCTACCAACGGTATTTTTCACAGAACTAGAACAAATAATTTCACAATTTGTATGGAAATACAAAAAACCTCGAACAGCCAAAGTAATCTTGAGAAAGAAGAATGGAACTGGAGGAATCAACCTGCCTGACTTCAGACTCTACTACAAAGCCACAGTCATCAAGACAGTATGGTACTGGCACAAAGACAGAAATATAGACCAATGGAACAGAATAGAAAGCCCAGAGATAAATCCACAAACCTATGGACACCTTATCTTTGACAAAGGAGGCAAGGATATACAATGGAAAAAAGACAACCTCTTTAACAAGTGATGCTGGGAAAACTGGTCAACCACTTGTAAAAGAATGAAACTAGAACACTTTCTAACACCATACACAAAAATAAACTCAAAATGGATTAAAGATCTAAATGTCAGACCAGAAACTATAAAACTCCTAGAGGAGAACATAGGCAAAACACTCTCCGACATAAATCACAGCAAGATCCTCTATGACCCACCTCCCAGAATATTGGAAATAAAAGCAAAACTAAACAAATGGGATCTAATGAAACTTAAAAGCTTTTGCACTACAAAGGAAACTATAAGTAAGGTGAAAAGACAGCCGTCAGATTGGGAGAAAATAATAGCAAATGAAGAAACAGACAAAGGATTAATCTCAAAAATATACAAGCAACTCCTGCAGCTCAATTCCAGAAAAATAAATGACCCAATCAAAAAATGGGCCAGAGAACTAAACAGACATTTCTCCAAAGAAGACATACAGATGGCTAACAAACACATGTGAAATCTTAAAGGATAGATTTTTAGCTGACATCTGAGCTAAATGTTTATTTTATGTAAATATTGTTTCAAAGTCATAGATATTTAGCATGCTTCTTGAAACCTTATTGAGGGATAATTGACAACAATAGTTTTACTTTGCTTCAAAAATATGTGCCGTTTATTTTCCAAAGCTAGTGGACGCTTCCTTGTGACCTGATGTAAGCAGCACAGACGAAAGCTGATAGGTGTTGGCATCACCAAGTCAATGGACTTGAGTTTGGGCGAGCTCTGGGAGTTGGTGATGGACAGGGAAGCCTGGTGTGCTGCAGTCTGTGGGGTCGCAAAGAGTCGGATACGACTGAGCAACTGAACTGAGATGATGTCATAAAGACTAAAACTCTGATGATAATTAGAGGTGAAATGTGTGTGAAGTCTCTATTTTCAGGAGAGACTCATCTCACGGACATGTGTCAGTGTTAACTCCCTTGAGAACCACTCACCAAGCCCTTTGGGTGGTGGTGGTTTGCTTGCTTTTGGGTTTTGTTTATAGTGAAGTTTGTATGTTGTGTCTTTTTTAGTTGTAGGATGCTACCCAAGTCACAGTTGCAGCATGTCTACCTTGTTCTTATCTCCTGTCCATCCTTTTCCATTGATAAGAGTCCAAAGGTGGTCATTTTCCCTCAGAAGTACATCTTGATTTTATGTTACGTAGATGTTCACAAGATGGGCTTAATTGCAATTGCCTTATTTCCGAGGATATCAAAGTTTCTTTGACATGTTGCCTCAACATCCTTTAAACATTTCTTTTCAGAGAAAGGGGATATAAAGGATAAGATTTCTTCTGTAGAATTCATTTATACTTATAAAGTCTTTTTTTTTTTCATTTATTTTTTTTAGTTGGAGGCTAATTACTTTACAATATTGTAGTGGTTTTTGTCATACATTGACATGAATTAGCCATGGATTTACAGTCTTTATTAACTAATCCTCAACTTAATACTATATTACTTCTTGTTCTAGTTCCTCAGTTCTAGGTCTTTCTCTGTATACTTTTATAAAAGTTTAGAAAGTTTCACTTAAATATTTAGGACACTATGGTCTAACCACATAAAATTTTAAGAACATTTTTAATTGAAGCATAGTTGATGTACTGTATTGTAATAGTTTCAAATGTACGACATAGTGATTATACTCCGTTTACATTTATTGTAAGATATTTGCTATATTACTTGTGCTGTACAAAGTATCTTTGTAGATTGTTTATTGTATACATAGTAGTGTGCACCTCTTAATACCCTACCCCTACCTTGGTCTTCCCTCTCCCCTCCAGTAACTGCTATATCTGTGAATCTGTTTGTTTTTTAGTTTCCACATATAAGTGATAGCGTGCAGTATTTATTTTTCTCTGATTTATTTCGCTAAAACCCTCCAGGTCCATCCCTGTTGTTGCAAATGGCAAAATGTCACTCTTTTTATGGCCGAGTAATATTCTTGTGTGTGTGTACACACATATATACACCGCATCTTTAGCCATTCATCCTTTGATGGTCACTAGGTTGCTTCCATATCTCAGTTATTGTAAACGGTGCTGCTATGATCATTGGTATGCATGTATCTTTTCAAACTCCTGTTCTTGGTTTTTTTTGGGTATAAAGCCAGGAGTAGAACTGCTGGTTCAAACGGTAGTTCTTTTGTTAGTTTTTGGAGGAAACTGCATAATGTTTTCCATTGTGGCCTGTACCAGTTTACATTCTCACTAACAGTGTACAAGGGTTCCCTTTTCTTCTCATCTTCACTAGCATTTGTTATCTCTCCTTTTTTTTTTCATAATAAACATAACAGGGAAGTGTGAGGGAATGTCTCATTGTGGTTTTGATTTGCATTTCCCTGGTGATTAATGACGTTGAACACCTTTTTGTGTACCCGTTGGCCATTTGTATGTCCTCTTTGGAGAAATGTCTTTTCAGGTCTTCTGCCCATTATTAAATTAGATTTTTTTTTTTTTTTTGCTATTGAGGTTGTTAGTTCTTTGTGTAGTTGGATATTAACCCCCTTATTGTTCATATCATTTGGGAATATTTTCTCCCATTCAGTAGGCCCCTCATTTGGTTGCTTAACTATGTACAATTTTAAAACTGATTAATCTCTAGGGCAAACTCTTGAAAAGTGGAAACAGTAATCAAATAAACACTATCAGGTGAAGATCATACATCAAAGCAATATCCAGTTTTATAATTTAAAATAAGATATGCCTGATTTGTATATTTAGAAAATGTTAGAGCTTCTTCTTGTTCAGTTGCTGAGTTGTGTCTGACTCCTTGTGACCCCATGGACCGCAGCACACCAGGCTTCCCTGTCCTTCACCATCTCTTGGAATTTGCTCAAGCTCATGTCTGTTGAGTCGGCAATGCCATCCAACCATCTCATGAAGTAAAGAAAATAAAATTTAGAGCAGCAAAATTACTTGCTCATGGTAACACTGATAGTTTGTGGCTGAACCGGTAAGAAAAGTTTTCTCTCCTATCATCTTTTCTTTTTTTTTTTTTTAATCATTCTGCCTTTCTTAAAGGCAAGATGTGGAAATAAGTAAGTGTTGATGGCAGGGTAGATATGGGAGTGGATTAACATGGGGGCCTGGGAGGAAAGAAATCTTCACAGAAGGTCACGTATGAAGGGCTCCCATACTCAGAGCCTTCCACTTTGAATATCTCTGATCTAATCCTATGAAGTGTCAATAGAAACATCCATCATGTTCCTTAGACACACCTACTCTATGAGAACAAGCTACTTCATCCATTACTATTTGAAAAGAATCCACAACTTCATATTTATTTCCCTAAAATATATGGTTTATAATCTTTTAAAGTTTAGAACAATTTTTTATGATGCCTATTTTTTAAATTTTAAATCCCCCCCCCCCCACCAAAAAAAGTGTTATAGCACATCATAATCAAAACCAAGTGACATTTTTGTTGCAGGTGATGATATTTTATAGCTATCCTTGAGATATCTGGGAATACCCCAAATTATTGAGAAACCATGGTTAGGAATTACTACATTGGAAACAGATTTCCATGGTTACTGTGCTTAATGCTGTGATGTATGCTTCTTCAAGTTTCTTGCGTGTGTGTTTCTGGTGTGTGTGTGTATAGATTTAGACATCTTTTTTACAGTCCAGTTTGGTTAACATGTTAAATCTTTGTCAGAGAAATAAAAATTTCTCCAATATCTTAAAAACAATACTCTTCACATTCTTTAATGGATATTTGCTGCACAGAATCAGTTTTTTTGGGAAGAGTGAGATACTCAGAAAATTAAACTGGTCATAGAAGGGAACTGCTAGTTCTGCATCTTTTATCTGAAACTGTTTGCCTTTACTTTTATCATTGGGTATGGAAAAACACTGTATGTCTTAGGAGAAGTCTACAGCCTGTCTTTCCCTTACTACAGGCTTCTAATAATGTGTGCAGCTGGGCCAGGCGGCTTTGTATGGTTTGGGGAGTGTGGTTTGAGCCGTGTCAGGCATGCTTCTTATGCTAATCCTTTAATACACTTAGAGTCACCCAGAGCAGTGAGAGACCTAAACTGTTTCATGCTTTATAGCAGAAAACTCACCTCCACAAATATCGTGTTCTCCCAAGTCAACCCTGAATATTTGCAGTGGGATTTGTGAGCTGTCCCTGACTCTCATTTTTCTGTGATAAAGTCTTTGTACACAGCTGTTTGATTGTTTTTATATCTTGACACTCACAGATAATGCCAGTGGAGATACAGATTTAAGAAACAGCTGATGGGAACCTTTTTTATTCAGAGAGCCATAATGTTTTAAGAACTCAAACTTTTCCTATTGAAGGCACTGTGCATTCAGAATGTTCTGGAATGGTTAGATTAAGAAAAGAGAATGAGAAATAACAATGGCAAAACCATCTCTAACAAGGAAACATTTCTACAGTGAGATTTTCTTCGATATACATATTTCCTTATATTCACATGTATATACATATACACATATGCACATATGAGGATTGAAAGTATTTGTTTTCATTAGATTCTTGTCATTGTGTTCATTAGATTCTTGTAGATTCTTGTTACATGCAATACTATGTTTAGAAGGCACCAGTTGTTAGCGGGGAAATGCCCCACCTGTGTGTATATGTTTGTGTGTGTGTAAGAGAGAGAGAGAGACTATCATTTGGATATTCCTGTCTGTGGTATCTAATGCCCCTTGTTAATGCCCAGTTTCTTAAAAATATGCATGTGAATATGCTGCTGCTGCTAAGTCACTTCAGTCGTGTCTGACTCTGTGCGACCCCATAAACAGCAGCCCATCGGGCTCCCCCATCCCTGGGATTCTCCAGGCAAGAACACTGGAGTGGGTTGCCATTTCCTTCTCCAGTGCATAAAAGTGAAAGTGAAGTCACTCAGTCGTGTTTGACTCTTAATGACCTCATGGACTGCAACCCACCAGGCTCCTCCGTCCATGGGATTTCCCAGGCACGAGTACGGGAGTGGGTTGTCATTGCCCTCTCCAATGTGAATATGATCTGGCTAAAATATCTATCACACCAGTTGATCACCAATCTTGGTTTGGGTTGTTTCCCCTGATTGTCTGGTAGGTGGCTATTTCATTGTTACTAGCCTGCCTTTCCCTCTAAATCTGAAACTTGATCAAAGGTACCTGTTTATTGCGACCTGTTCTTTAGATGTTTCAGACATAGCCCCTTGAAATATTCTTGTTTGATTGATATGTTAGATTTTTCTTATTAGATAAAAAAAGTCTCTAATGTATTAAAACTAGAGATTTACATTCTTTAATCTTACTGCCATTTACTTTGAAGGATCATTTTAAATGAGGGGAGAAATACAGGTAACGCTGGAACAATTCTGAGGCTGAGGCCACCCCTGCCCCCAACACATGTTTGGTTGAAATCTGCCTGTAACTTTACAGTTGGCCCTCCTTGTATGTGATTCCTCTGTATCCATGGTTCTGCATCCATGAATTCAATCAACCCGAGAGTTGTATGAGACTATAGCGTGTATTTATTGAGAGAACAGTCTGCATTTCAGTGGTCCCATGCAGTTCAGATCATGTTGTTCAAGGGTCAACTCTTCTCAGAAAATTAAACTAGGCATAAAAGGTAGTGCTGATTCAAATTTTTTGGTCTAAAACCATATTTCCATTTATTTAATCATTTAGAATCTACATGACACCAAAGAAGTTGTCAAAGTTGAGATAGGGAAAATAAATAATTAAGTCTTGAAATTAGGGGTGAGAGAGAGATGTTTTGTTGGTAAATACCAATTTCTCAGAGCTCCCAAATACTTTTGAAAGTATAAAATTGCCATGGTTTCTTTTTTAGAAGGTCCAAATTATTGTGCTTTCACTGCATTTTCTTATTTTGAGATAAATTGAGAATTCTTTGAAGTGTTGATATAAATGGTGGCACACCTTCTTCTTGAGCATGAGAACTTGAACATGAACCATAGTCCTGCATGACCTTTGTTAAGATAGCTATAAATGGAAATTTATCTGCAGGGACTGCCACATGGTACATGTGTGAATGTCCAGTCTCTGGGCTTATGATTTTAAGTGAATGCAATTTTTTTGTTGGGTCCTATATTTTTGGCATGATATAGTGGGAGAAAGAAGGATGTCCTAGTATTTGCTTCAGTTCAGTTCAGTTGCTCAGTCATGTCTGACGCTGCGACCCTGTGAATCGCAGCATGCCAGGCCTCCCTGTCCATCACCAACTCCCAGAGTTTACTCAAACACATGTCCATCGAGTCGGTGATGCCATCCAGCCATCTCATCCTCTGTCGTCCCCTTCTCCTCCTGCCCCCAATTCATCCCAGCATCAGGGTCTTTTCTAATGAGTCAACTCTTTGCATCAGGTGGCCAAAGTATTGGAGTTTCAGCTTCAGCATCAGTCCTTCCAGTGAACACCCAGGACTGATCTCCTTTAGGATGGACTGATTGGGTCTCCTTGCTTAGCTTTTCTCAAATCTTGTATAAAATTATAAGTTGTGGAGAGGGTAGACATTGCAATATAGGAAGGCCATCTGAAAAGTCTTTGTTTCTGTGTGTGATGGAAAAGGGCCTTTAACATGCATGTTTAATAAAAGACAAACATTTCTACTTCATTCTGGATTTTTCTTTAACACTTTGTTCATATTGCTTAGTCATGTCCGACTCTTTGTGATCCCATAGACGGTAGCCCACCAGACTCCTCTGTCCATGGAATTCTCCAGGCAAGAACGCTGGAGTGGGTTGCCATTCCCTTCTCCAGGAGATCTTCCTGACCCAGGGATCAAACCCTGGTCTCCTGCATTGCAAGCGGAATCTTTACCCTCTGAGCCCCCAGAGAAGCCCCATCTTTCTATTATAACATCTATAAAGTTATATTTTAAAGATATAACTGTCTTTCTATGTTAGATGCTCCCACTAACTTCCCAACATTTTGTATTCTTCAATTGCTAGTGGTCGTGGATTCCTGACACATAGTTGATAAATAGTACAGGTATTTGAGGGGCTATGTGGATGATTAACTGATGACTCCCTTTACTGGCCGACCTCCTTTTTAATTTTTGTAATAATAAATTATTATTTTTTAAAACAAAATAGTATTATTTAAGGTTTTTAAAAATAACATTTCTTAAATGTTAACCTGTGAATATTAGGAAACAAAAAGCACAAGGAACAAAAAAACAAAGTCTTCCACAATCACACACAGTTTACTATTTGATGTGTCCTTCTGGGTCTTATTTGTGTATTTATACAAAGAAGTATCCATTTATGGTTTCTGCTTTCATTCGAGAAATGGAAGGTGGATATAATGAAGGAAGGAGAGATGCAGAGCTTATGCGAGTGAGATGCAGGCATGACAGCTAAGGTTGCTTGCATCTCTTAGTCTGTACTTGCTTGACAGTTTGTGAATTTCTCCTTGAACTTTGCCTGGGAGTAAAGGAGTGCTTTCTGGGTAAACAGAGGCAGTACTCGGGGATAATCTTTGTGGGCAATTAAGTTGATTTTGATGGGTGGAACTGTGGAGCCATGACTGATAGGGGTGAGCCAGGGGCTTTTCTGTGCTCCACCAGCTCACATATGAGGAGAGATTGCAACCAGACAGCAATCTGTGAAGCAGGCAGGAGGGGCCCCGCCGTCTGTGCCTGCTGTGGATGTCTGGCACCTGATGGTAGCAGATTTGGTGTAAGTGGGGCTTCTGTTTAGGAAACTTTGCCAATTTTTTTTTTTTTTTTTTCTTGAGAGTGGTTTCTGGCTTTGTCTCAGTATATTTGTATGAGAATAAAAATGCCTTCTAATTGCAGTTTAGTTTATTACACCCAAAGCATTAGATCTAAGCTATTCTTTTCATGGGATACTGTGATGCACGTGTGAGCTTAGCTGCTGCTTTTGACAAAGTCGTGTTAACATGTATTGTTTTGCTAGCTTTTAGATCTAAGTACAG
This sequence comes from Cervus elaphus, assembly GCF_910594005.1. Lineage (NCBI taxonomy): Eukaryota > Metazoa > Chordata > Mammalia > Artiodactyla > Cervidae > Cervus > Cervus elaphus. The sequence goes on from NC_057846.1 coordinate 34,815,404, forward strand.
GCATAATTCCTAAATTGTCTGCCCTCCTCCTTAGACGTTCATTTAAGTAGTCAGATCCTGGTAGTGTCTATTAAGCAGTTTATAAAAATTAGCATCTTCTGTTTCTTTTATCCTTTGAATTATTTTCTTGTGTGAGAGTACCACCTCTTAAGAAATTATCCTGTTTTTTTTTTTTTTTTCACTGTCTGCTTCTGGCAGATTTCATACCTTTCTTTCCAGTAGCTGTATTGTATCTTTCTTCACTACTCTTTATTTGGTTGACATTCAAGCATTGAATCTCTCCTCTTGTTTATTTTTTTTCCCCTCACTTGTTTCATAACCTATGATGCTGTTTATTTTGCTTGGGCATATGTGAAAATTTGCCTTAATTCCATCTCTCCTTGTTCTTTCTGTGTTGTTTTGCCTAATATTCTTGCTCCTCAGGGCATTTTTGAAAGTTAATTTCAACAAATATATCTTTTCTCTAAGTAAAATTGTTTATATGTCATAAATGTCAAAAGCAATGCCATCAATGAGGCATTATCTGTGTTCCCCATTATAGTGATTAGTGCCACAATCTACACAGTTGTACAAGCCATAAATCCAGGAGTTCTAGTTTTTTACTCACTCATCCTCTTCATATAAAGCACCAAGTCTCACTTGAATGTTCCTTGTTGCATCCCTGTCCATGTGGTTCCTCCTACATCAAATTGCAGTGTATTGTCCGCATTACTGCAGGAGACTCCTAAATTGTCCATGTTTCTCAAATTTCTGCCCCTTCACCACTCACCCCTCTGTCTTCTCAAACTTTTCTCTACCTCTTCCTTAATGTTGAAGCCGATTAGACATTCTCCTGCTTAAATCCTCCCCTAGGTTCGCATAGCTTTCAGGTTGAAGTTCAAGCTCATTAGCATGACATCCATGACTCTTCATGACCTGGCATTTTCACCTCTAGCCACTTTGCCAAAATGCTACATATTCAGACCATGACTGACTAGTTTTAGTGCTCTAATTGGGATGCATGCAATCTCGGGGGCATCTTGATATGCATCTAGGGTTCACTGTGCTTCTCCACGTGAACATACTCAGTCCTGAAGTTTCTCTTTTCCATAGCCCCTTCGCATAACTAACATCCTCCTGGCTCTTCAACCCGTAGGGTGTCGTTGGCCCCTCCCTAATGTTGAATTTGAATGCCTCTCATCTTGCCTTGTACTTGTGGGCACATCTCCTTCCCAGCACTTAGCATCCTCTAGGAATAGGTCACTATCCCTTGATAGTGGACATAGAGCATCTCTAGAATCTATGATGGTATTGCTTGCAAATGCCTATTATGGATAATGGAGCCTAAGAAATATTCTAACTGTTCTGAAGTAGTTTGTGTATTTTCATTTACTTCAATCAAGCCTTGACTGCACTGAGTTATATTTAAGTTCTGATGATGGTATCAAATTTAAGCAACTAAAACTTTAAATGTTGACTCTTAGAACGTTACCAAGAATGTAGGATGTTGTTGATCCTATTATTTGGACAAATAACCAGACATGCAAAGTAAAAGATTTAACCCATCACTACATGACCTGATGGAAAGAGATTTCTGAGAACCAGGCAGCACTGGCTTACATATCAGGTGCTTCTGCTCGGCATTCCTATTTTATTCATTTTTGTTATTGGTTAAGAAATGTTAACTTTTAGAAGATTAATGTGGTAGCTCTAAGCCCTCTCTGGGGTGTGGTTAATCAATTTAAATGTAAACTACTTTGATGAATGTGATATATAAAGTCATAGTATTGAAAAAAATTTCAACAGTTGTTACAGTCTTTAAAAAGCTGTGGAAATATGAAAATATTTGTGGTGATTGAGAAATCCTTTATTGATGACCTTGAGATTATAAAATTACCTTTATGTTGATGGTCTTCAGGATTATAAATTCTGGTCTCAAGGCAGAGCTAGTTTGAGTGAAACTGTTTAGAAACACCCCAAGTTTATGAAATAAGATGGGTCAACAATAGAGGATATTTTACATTTGAAGCTCTCAAGCTGCTGAGATCTTTCACTCTGAAAAGTGGTTGTGGATATGAGTGCCTTCCTCCTTAGTTCGGGTCTGAAAGGACCACAGTTCACCCTCTTGGTCTGGGTTAGCCAAGGATAAGTGAAGAGGAGAGTAGCCCTGATGAGGGCTTGGGTCTCCAGGCAAGGATACTGGAGTGGGTTGCTAGTCCCTTCTCCAGGTGATCTTCCTGACCCAGGCATTGAACCCAGGTCTCCCACATAGCAGGCAGATTCTTTACCATCTGAGCCATTGGGGAAGCCCATGCCCATGGAAGCAGAGCGAAGATAATCCTGGGTACCAAGATAATGTTTGTCATGGATTTATGTAACTTCAAAAAAGAATCATCATTCCTACTTTTTGTGCCATTCTCCTTGGAACATTATGTGCCTATGTCCTTTAAGTGCATTTTCTCCCTTTAATTTACCACCTGTATGGTACATTAAAGATGATGAAACACTCAACAATTCTTAATGAATAGAAGTCATTTCAAATAAGAAGAGCCCATATATAGTTCAGAAAACAAACCTAGGAAGGGTCAAGGACTTTCCCAAAGTCACACAGATATTGGTCAGGGGCTAAATCTCATTGTTCCTGGGTTGCAGTTCACCATTTGCTGGGTCATTATATTTAGTAGAACTCTACCTTCTCCTTGCATTTGTAACACATTTAGCAAATGAATTGATAATCATTATATATCCTCCCTTGATATATATAAATAGAGGGACGGTATAAAGGTTAAACATATAAATTCTGTAGCTACTCAGGTGTAAAATGTTGAGAGAAAACTTAGTGGAAAAGGTGAAACTCTGCTTTTTCTGCTTGAATAGGATCTTCAGGCCAAGGCCAGTGGCATGTTAAGAGAAAATGTATAAAATTGCTTTAGTAACTCTATTTCAGAGGAGTTTGACCTTGTCAGAAAGAATCTGCTGTATCTGTGTGAGAAATATTAAGGAGTCCCAGAGAAAGGTGACATGTTCAGGATTCTGCTCCATGGCATGATAGTATTTGAGGAGCTGAAGAGAGAAACTTCTATTTGTCCTTTGAGTGATAAGTGTTGGTTAATTCTGTCAGGCAGAACATGCTTTCCGAGAGTTTGATCCTTGGCCCTTCACCACTCAAGATACTTTTAAGAGCCTCACCTTCTGCGTCTGGAAACTTCAAATCTGACCACTTTTCTATGAGTTTGATTTTGTATTTTGAGAAGCTTTTTGACAAAGTGAAAGAATACGAGTAACTCTCCTTCACACTGGTTATATGACCTTGGAAAACTCATCTCTTTTTTTTTTTTTTTGCCCTGTAGAGTAGACACAGTACCCTCCACCTCACTGGATTAAATTTGATGTATGCACCTTGTAAAATTGCAACACACTTGGTCAGTGGTTAGTGAACTTTTTCTGTAAAGAGCCAGATAGCTTTGTAGAACAGAGGTCTCTGTTGCCACTCCCCAACTCTGTCACTGCAGTGTGAAAACAACCCTGGATATCACACAAATTAGTGTGATTGTATTCCAACACAACTTCATGGACACAAATATGGAATTTCATGGAATACTTGTATAAAATGAAATATGCTTTTCATTTCCCCCCCAACCATTTATATTTACATTTAAAATCTAAAAACCACTCTTAATCTGCTGGCTGTATAAAACATGTTGATTTGGCCCAGGGTTTGCATTTTGCCAGGCTTTCTCCAGGTAATTGCCAGGCTCCAAACTTGGAAGGGTTAGGACGTAGTGGTGTGGTGGCAGCGGTTTGGGTGCATTGCCTTTATTGAGCCATTTGGATGATTGACATTTAGATGAAAGATGTGGGAACATATTTTCTCTTTCATACATTCCCAGGTAAATATGAGAACACTCACAGTAGGAGAAATGATTTTCTGTTATTTGCCTGCCTCTGAGTTGGGCACAACATGTCTAGTGAAAACAGCCTATGGCACCTGCATAATTCATAGGGTGGAATTGATACAGATACCTGGGGTCAGCATTTCTGTTCAGAAACTAATTTTTCAAAGTTTTGAGGCCTCAGCACGTTTCCAGGCACAGCAGACGGAATCTTGGCATGCAAACTCCCCAGCTTCAAGAGAAAATGTTCATCTTTCTTTTGCTAGTTATATGATAGAGCCAATCTTTGTGTTATAGAAAGGGACTGAGACGGGAAAGTGCATTGAAATCAAAATAGCCTAAGGGAAAAAATGTGCTCATTTTAATTTTTTTTATTTTTGCAATTGCTGGCCCAATAAGTTTACCTTTAAAGAATGTTTGCAATTTTCAAAAGCTTACCCTTGGATTTTGCGTTTTATACAGTTATCATAGTTTGGGTGGAGATGTTTCCATCACAGCTTGTTTAAAAAGGAAAAATAGACTACTGAGGAGAATCACTAAATTGCAGTGTTGATCGTACCTATTATACTGGCTTTATATGAAAGATTATCGTGGCAAAGTCTGAAGCAGTATTTAGAGATTTGTTGTTGTTCAGTTGCTCCGTTGTGTCTGACTCTCTGCGACCCATTGACTGCAGCACACCAGGCTTCCCTGTCCTTCACTGTCTCTCAGAGTTTAGAGATTACCATATGTTTAAACCTTTAATGCAATCTGCATCCCCTTTCATTGTAGACCACAGAGCATTATCTGTGTCAAGCCTGAAATCCATTTCATTTAATGGTTCTGATGAATTGTTTGAATTTGAAAAAGGTCTGATTTGTACATATTGGAAGGTACAGCTTTATAATCACTGATTAATAGGTATCTGCCTAAGTAAATGGGTCTCCCTGATGGCTCAACTGGTGAAGAATCCACCTGCAGTGCAGGAGATGTGGATTTGATCGGCATCTATCAATCTGTCCATTAGGGCTTCCCAGGTGGCTCAGTGGGTGAAGAAACCACTTGCCAATGCAGGAGACATAAAAGACTCAGGTTTGATCCTTGGGTGGGGAAGATCCTCTGAAGGAGGAAATGGCAAGCTACTCCAGTATTCTTGCCGGGAGAATCCCATCGACAGAGGAGCATGGCGGGTTACAGTCCATGGGGTTGCAAAGAGTCAGACACAACTGAGTGACTAAGCATGCATGCATGCCTAAGTAAATACAAGAAATAACAAACTTTTTTTTCCATTTATTTTTATTAGTTGGAGGCTAATTACTTTACAATATTGTAGTGGTTTTTGTCATACATTGACATGAATCAGCCATGGATTTACATGTATTCCCCAAACTTTTAAGTACCCTGTTTAGGTGAGAGATACTAAAGAAGCCATTAGCTGAGAAGTGTTGTATCAGAAGACATAGATTTTTTTTTTACCTTTTTAAAAAAATTTACTTATTTTTATGGAGGGTAATTACTTTACAATGTTGTGTTGGTTTCTGCCACACATCAACGTGAATCAGTCATAGAAGATAGTTTTGTTTTTTTTTTAAAGGTATACAACCAGGCAGCAGCCAGTCTTGAGATCTAGAAGTTCATTGGAAGCAGAAGAATCACCTGCTTTTGTGATGGGAATAGAAAAGTTTTAAGGATGACTTTTGACATACAGATTAGGAAACTAACACTTTTAAAAACATATGATTTTTTATTTTAGTAGATCTAGAATGAGATCTGAAGTGAAGTGAAAGTCGCTCAGTCGTGTCCGACTCTTTGCGACCCCATGGGCTATATAGTCCATGGAATTCTCTAGGCTAAAATACTGGAATGGGTAGCCTTTCCCTTCTCCAGGAGCTCTTCCCAATCCAGGGATAGAATCCAGGTCTCCCACATTGCAGATGGATTCTTTACCAGCTGAGCCACCAGGGAAGCCCAAGAATGCTGGAATGGGTGGTATTTCCCTTCTGCAGTGAATCTTCCTGTCCCAGGAATCGAACTGGAGTCTTCAGCATTGCAGGCGGATTCTTTACCAACTGAGCTATCAGAGAAGCCCTAGAATGAAGTCTAGAAATCTGTATTTTTTAAAAAAACTCTGCTGGTGTTTTCAGTTCCTGTACATGGACTTTGAGGCAAATAGTATTATTTTTTCTTCTTTGAGGTAGAATAGTATTATGTAGGAGGCTTATTGAGAAGTTCTCCAGGGAACTAGTGGGAGGCAGAAGCTTAGAGAGGAGGAAACGCTGAACTTCAAAGCAGTTGCAGCTAAGGAGTCCTTAAGGTGGCCTATGCGAATTGTTCTGAAATGAGGCAAGTGAGACTTTGTATCTTGGCCTTGAGCAAACATTGGTGGCAGGCTGCCCCAGGAGTGAGTTGGTGGTTGGGGGGTGGGGGGAGGTGGAAACTTGACTGAGGCAGGTGTCCTCAACTGAGAATAGTTCCCAGAGAGGATCCAGCTATTGTCCTCAAAGGTCAATATTCCCAGCGACTGAAACGCTGAGTCCCAAAGGTGTTCCTGGCAGCACTTACAGCATCCACTACCACAGATGACACGTGTGGTTGGAAAACAATTATCTAAGGGGTTCCCAGGAACAAGAGTTTCCTAGTTCCCTGTCTGCTGTGTGTCAGGTACTCTAGATAAAAACAGGACTTAAAACAAGCTTACCGTCTAGTTGGAAGAAATAATTGAGGCATAATTGCTCAAATAGCAATTATGTACATGTCAGTTTAAAGATTTTTTAAAAAGTGTTAATTCACGAAAAAGTTTTGTTCATGGGACTTATTTTTATTTGGTACATGACCAGCTTCCATAGCTAAGAGTCAATTTAGATTTCTTTCCCTTCACAGATGTTTCCATGTCCTTTAATTTCTTATCATACTGTGATGAGGCAACCCAGAGTCTTTAAAAAACATACTCTACTCTCCTATCATCAAAACAGCTACTGATAATTAAACCACAAGTGCCAAATAGAATGGACAAGGGATAAATACTGCTCTCCTCTCAATTCTTTCAAATGAATAACTACACTTACAGCATAGATTTTCCTCTACGAAATGCATCAAAGTATAACCAAGGGATCTATTATTCTTGATACCCTGGAGGAATCTACAGCTCATTAGTATTCCTACTTTCTGCCCCCCAATATTAATTTCTTTGATCACATCATATTTTCTTTTCACTTTTGTCCCAAGTATTAGTCATTTTCAGGGAACTTCCGCAATGTTATATGAACATGATGACAAGCTAAAAAGAGTGCATCACTGTGAGAAAGTTGGGAAGTTTGGTATTGTAATTAGTTAAGGGATTCATCACTGCATGCTCACTAAAGTTCATAGCTTATGCAATTCAAAGTTATGCCTTGTAAAAATTATGAATTGTTATGAGTCATTGTCTTTAGGCTTGCTCACCAAGTTATCAAAAAGGTAAATGTCAGTGTATGGTTTTAGACTAATTTTTCACAAATTCCATTGAAAGAATTTTATTTATGATCTTAATTCACAGAACCATAGGGTCACAAAACAATGAGTTACTTAAAAACCTATTAGCATATTTCAAGGTCTCAGAAAGCATACTGGGATTATTTTGATGAGCAAGAGAGAGCTAAGAGAGTTGATGTTATTTTGTTTTACTTCTAAATTCCATAGAGACTCAGAATTGGAGAAGGCTTTAGGGTTCATCTGGTTTGGGGCTCTTATTTTGGGGTCATCAAATTTTCATTTAAAAAAAGGAACACTGGTACCATGATAAAGGTTTAATTGTGTGTATATAGTTATTTATACACTTATTGACGTATGCTGAATGGTGTTGAAGCAGTTGGCTTTCAACATCTATTTTAGGCAATGGTCAGGAATTAACAGCATTGATATAAGTAAATACTAAGGTAGAAGCAGGAAGTTAAATTTTTAAAACAAAATTTTATGCTGCTTTGCAAGAAGGTCATGTTAAATATGTTTCCTATTTTTAGAAAATAACGTATATTATATACATTCACAAGTAGGTCTTATTTGTTTTGGCAAATACAGATGAGAGTGTAATTTAGAAAGAGAAGAACATGATGATATCAAACAAAATAGCATCACACAAACTTACCTTTGGAAAATAATTGGTAATTTTTAAAAGTATCTAGAGCTAGATACTTCTATCAGAATATATCACTGAATGTAAAGAGGCTTTTTGCTGGTCTCTGGTTTAGACAGGATTGGAAAATGTGTTCTTTTCCAATCCCCACTTCTGATCATTGAGGTCTGGGTTTTTTTTTTTTTTTTTGGTATTTATTTATACCCCATCATTTTATAAAATATATTTAAGTATATTTAAGACACTGTCCTGTGCTTAGTCGCTCAGTCGTGTCTGAGTCTTTGGGACCCGATGGACTGCAGCCCGCCAGGCTCCTCTGTCCATGGAATTCTCTAGGCAGAAACACTGGAGTGGGTTGCCATGCCCTCCTCCACGGCATCTTCCCAATCCAGGGATTGAACCTAAGTCTCCCACATTGCAGGTGGATTTAAGATACTTTTCCATAATATATTACCATATTGTAAGATTAATATACATAAGGAAACAAGAATAAGCAGAAAGTAAAATTTTGAAAATGAAGACAACTTAGAGTGAAGTTAACACAAAGAGCTTGGAGTAAAGTTACTACAGAAAGGGTTTGAGTTCCTGTTCATTTGCGGAATGAGTGCCATGAATGTATCTGAATATTATGATACGTGACTCTGAGAGAAAAATATAGTTATTTCAGTGTTGACAGTATTAAAGTAAAATCAAGCCAGTTACTCAGGAGGAGCCCAATTCTTTCTCTAAGTTCGGCCAGGGAGCATTTTCCTTTTATCAAAAAATGACCCTATAGAGTATAAGGTGTAATGTGAAGTCTTAAAGCTGTATCTTTCAAAATCTCTTGAGTAGTCGAATGATTTCATGCCAGATAGTAAGCATAGTCAAAACAATTTCAGTGGAAAGAAAAAGCAATGAGTTCAGGGATACCATCCTTCTGGCTTGATTAATCCAAAACCCTATTTTGGATTGTTCAGGAATGGAGATCTGCATAGGCTTTTCTCAGACATCAATAACTGTCATTTCTTTAACTAAGAGTCTGATAACTGTCAAGGAGGTAGTGAAACCAAGTTTATGCTCCCTGTTCTTCCAGTCAAATGCCTGGCATACATCACTTGTGTGGTGTCAGCAGAGTTTGGACCCATGTGTCTTTGTCATTTGAGAAACCTGGGACAGTGATGACTGTTTGAGATGGAAAGTCTAATGAGGGCCACTTGCTGTGTCTCTGGGCCTGGAGTGACTCATTAGATAATGACGAACGATAATTATAGGTTAAGTGAAGTGAAGTCACTCAGTCTTTGTGACCCCATGGACTGTAGCCTACCAGGCTCCTCTGTCCATGGGATTTTTCAGGCAAGAATACTAGAGTGGGTTGCCATTTCCTTTTCCAATTATAGGTTAAGGATAATAATAGATGATTATATACATATGCATATGTACACACACATATACATGTATTTAGAATTTGTCGGATAAATCCGGTGTCTTAAATCAGTGGGGAATGATCGTTTAATAGATGGGCTTGAGGCAATTTGCTATCAGTTTCGTTAGAAATAAAGTTAGATCTCTGTCTTACAAGAGGTACAAAATATGGATGGATTAAAAATTCAGGTACTAAAACCATAAAGGTTTAGAAAAAATTATAAGATATTTTTATAATCTTTTAAAGAGGGAGCACTCTTAAAGCAAGCGTAAAATCCAGATACCAAAAAAGAAAAATTTGAAATATTTGTGCAAAAACAAGAAGAAACAATGAAACAAACTTAGGTAAGGCACATTTAGTAACACATTTTAATTTGCAGTAACATTTAAAACTCATTGTAAATAAAGTTAAAAGTGAAATAACAAACATGGAAGATGTATTTTAGACATACAACAGACAAAAGAAATATCTGTGAACTGTGATTTTCATATGATGAAACTTTTAACATTACATACATGGTGATCTAGCAAATAAAATCTGAATTTCATATACAAATTGCACCTAAAAATATACCAGAGATAAAAACAAACATGTATATTCAAAGGATGTTTGCTGAAATATTATCCTTTTTTTATTTTTTTTTCGGTTTTGTCATTTATTCTTATAGCAAATTTCCAGGAAAATTCCACCAGTCCAACTCAAGAGCAGTGGTTAAACAATGATGATTTAATAACTCATGATACAGGAGCTATAAAAATTGTGTTTTCAAAGACTAATGACATAGGAAAATTCATGCCATACAGTAAACTGAAAAGGCAGGGTACAAAATTATATAATACAGGTATTTTCCCAAAACAAAAATGTGATATATTTTTATACACACAGCATATGCAGAGAGATGTAAATATATAGATCATAAACACAAAATAATATTTGAGTCATATAGGATCTCTACTCTTTAAATATACTAAAAGAATTAAAAATTTTCAATGATCGGTATATATCAATAGTACAGTTTGAAAAATATTTAAGCAAAACTTTAGCACAGTTAATTTACATATAGTAAATAAACTTATAATATTTTCCAGTGAGAGAAAAGCATAAAATTGTTGTTTATGGAAATTCTGACCTAAAATGCAGTTTAAAACTTTTCAGGCTCTTAATTGAAATGCAGTTGCAGCATTGAATAAAATAAAGGTTTGAACTGGAATTTCATGACATGATTTATAAGATATACTGTCTTCATTGGAGGATTATGAAGTGTCAGTATACAGACAGCCACCTAGAATATGTTAGGTGCTCAATACTTTAGTTCCTTGTCCTCCTCCTGCTTTTTCTCTAAACATAGAGACCAAATGTAAAAGCAGTTATTTATTGTTTCTTTCCTATCACTTTCAAGGTATTTAAAGTTCCCCTACAGAAAACCCGGAGAAGGCAGTGGCACCCCACTCCAGTACTCTTGCCTGGAAAATCCCATGGATGGAGGAGCCTGGTGGGCTGCAGTCCACAGGGTCGCTAAGAGTCGGACACGACTGAGCGACTTCACTTTCACTTTTCACTTTCATGCATTGGAGAAGGAAATGGCAACCCACTCCAGTGTTCCTGCCTGGAGAATCCCAGGGACGGGGAGCCTGGTGGGCTGCCGTCTATGGGGTCACACAGAGTCGAACACGACTGAAGTGACTTAGCAGCAGCAGCAGCTACAGAAAACCGGTGCACTTTCCTTGGTGATGAGAGCAGGGTGAGACAGCTGGAGACTAACTCACTCCTGAGCCCGTTCTCTTTTCCAGGATGAAGTTCCGTGTGTTCGGTTCATTGGTTGTTGGCAGCTGAGCATGCTGTGATTGGATATACCCTTGCCTAAGTCTGGTTTAGATACTTCACCCCTTGAAATTTAATCAGATCGGCAGTGGTAAATCAGCAGGTATAATCCAGCTTCAACACCTTAAAGCTTGGGCCAGTTATCCTAGTTATCTTGTGTTCTATCAATAACAACCACCCCAGACTCTGGAAGCTTACACACATGGAGAATAGGTGCATCAGTTGCCTCTCTTCTAATCAACTTCTTTAAATCCCTAAGAATCCTTCTGAAATCCAGTGACTACAGGTATAAACAATGCCCTGGCTAGCCTTGAATAAGGTTGAAGCATCATAAGAATCTGTGCTTTGAAATCTGGCCACATGCTTGTCCAGGGACTGTTGATTTGAATGTGAATTTGGATGTGCCTATGAGGCTGGACCTAGCATTTGATTCCTGACCCTTGGGAAGATTTAAAGACTTGCAGCTCTTGTTCACTTCCTCCCCACTCCTATTGCCTCCATTGCCAGAAAAGCATGGTGATTCTCTAGAGCAGAGTTAACAGCCAAGGTATGGATTTAGTGCCTTGCCTTGTATGTGGCAAACCCAGTTGCCACTCCGTACCATACCCTTACCTGCATCCCGTTTCTAGGGGTGAACCCACCTGACTCCTCTGCCAGCCCTCCTATAGAAACCAAGACCTTCCCAGAGAGTGTACAATGTGCTCTGTGCATCCCACCCTCCCTGCAGCCTCCGCATTTTCTAAGTTTCTAAAAACACATTTTTCTACCTCAGGGTGGTTTGTGACAAATTGTATGTTTGCAGGTTTGTAGTCTAAAGAGTCTAAAGATTTCTTGGAGGGCATGTTTAGGGCTGGTGAAAGCTATACTTACTATGCTAACTTGCTAACTGAAACTTAGAGCTCTACCTTTATAACCAAAAAAAAAAAAAGAAAAATCACTGACTTTTCTTGATATTAAATAGTCAGAATTTGAAGTAATATGCATTCTTCTTTTTGTACTGGACAATTTGATTACACATGTGAGCCGTTCACAAAGAAAGTTATACTTGAATCTGTAAATGCAATGTTTTGTAGCTGTTGAAATAAGATAATCATGCTTTGTGCATGGTTTTCTTTCTTTCTTTTTTTTTTTTTGGTTGCTTTTTGTTTAATTCTTTGTGGTACAACCTGTAGTTACAGTTAAATGATGTAAATCTGTCCATTTGCAGACAGATACAGATTTTCTAACTCCTGTAACTTCTTAGCGTTATGCAGAAACTGGTCTCCACCCATTATTCCTCAACCCCCAAAATGGCACCCCCAATTTCCCAGTAGGTCAGGCTCACAACTTAGGGGTCATTTCTGCTTGTCTCTTTCTCTCACACTTCACACCCAATTCACAACCAATTAGCTGGATGAATCTAGAACTTCTTACTACCTCTTCCCACCTTAATTGCTCTCATCTGCCACTTTGACCCGAATTACTACAGTAACCTCATATCTGATCTTTATGCACCTTTGCACATTATACTCATTAGCCAGATTGACCTTTTCAAACCACAGTCAAATCATGTAACTGCTTCTACTTGTACCTTCTAGTGGCTGCTGACCTCACGCAGTGTCAGTTCCCCAGGTTCTTACTGTGACCGATAATACCCTTGATCGTCGGGTCTCCCGTTACCTTCTGGCCTCCTTTCCTTCCACTCTGCCAGCTCAGGCTGCTCCAGACATGGGGATCTCCTTGCCTTTCCTGGGGCGCCTCAAGGTTCTCATGCCAACTGCACATCTTGGGAGACTCTGCTAGAATAATGTACATGTCTTGAGTATTAGGAGGTTGTGTGATTTAAGTTAGTTCGTAGACTACCTTCTAATGCTCTGGGGAAATTGTTCCCTTCAGGTCTGTTTTTATGGAATCTAGTCCCCTAAGATTGGCTTTAAAAGGGTTCCATGGTTCAGTCTGTTTGGAAAACACTGCTCATTATCCTTTGCCCTGGAAATTTTGCCACAGATACTGGCACATTAGAGACACAGTCTTTCAGTAAAGAACATTTTATCTTGCTAAGCTAGGATATCTCAATTCTTTCTGATCTAAGGATGCTATTCCACATTTTCTACATAAACGTTCTACTGAACTAGCATTCTGTGGACGTGGTTCAGGAAATAGAGCTGTATGCAAATATGGACCATCGACTGGCTTTAAATCGGAGAGCAACAGCCCTGTGGCAGGGAGCCGGCCGGGACGTGAAAGGGGGAAACCAGGAGAGAGGCTACTGCAGAATCAGAATGGAAGAGGGCGCGGTCTACAACCAAAGGTCGCATAATGGCCGTGAGGGACGAAAATATTTGTGTGTAATTGATCTCATTACTGAGTGGCCTCTTATGAGAGTAACTAAGGTGGCCCGGGAATCAGGGCTTCGTGGTACTTTATTTTTTGTGCAGTTTAAGGGGTAGAGCTGGACTTCATTTTCAAGCCAGCATGGTTCCTTAAATAGCTGAGCGTCTGTCATTGTTTAAGGCATGCCTGATGTCCTGCTGTATTTACATTCGTGTTAAAATTCAAGATACTTCAGCCTCTCATAACTTACTCTTGCCAAGTATGCACTGATTTTTTTAAACTATTTTTTCATTTTAATATTTTAAATTTTTAAAAATTAAAGTATAGTTGGTTTAGAGTGTTAGTTTAAGGTGTACATCAAAGCAATTCAGTTATACATATGTACACACACACACACACACACATATACATATTCCTTTTTATATTCTTTACCCATATAGGTTATTACAAAATACTAAGTATAGTCCCCTTTGCTATACAGTAGGTCCTGTTGTTTCTCTCTTTTATTTACAGTAATATGTATATGTTACTCCCAAACTCTTAATTGATCCCTTGCCACCCATTTTTCTCCTTTGGCAACCATAAATTTATTTTCTATGTCTGTGAGTCATAAACTATAATGAAAAAACAGGTATGTATGTACCCCAATGTTCAGAGCAAAATTATTCACAGTAGCCAAGGCATGGAAGCAGCCTAAATGTCTGTTGACCAATGAATGGATAAAGAAGATGTGGTACGTATATACAATGGAATATTACTCCACCATGAAAAGAATGAAATAGTGCCATTTGCAGCATCATGGATGGACCTAGAGATTATCAAACTACGTGAAGTAAGCCAGACAAAGATAAGTATCACGTGATATCACCTATATGTGGAATCTAAAAAATGGTAAAAAAGAAACTTCTTTACAAAACAGACTCACAGACAGAAAACTATGGTTATTTTTGAACTATGATAATACACCAATGCTTATTACTAAGCTTCTCCTGTCTTTCCCTGATGTGTGTGTGTGTGTATAAGGGTGTACAGTTGATGCTTGAACACTAGCAGGCCTCCAGGTGAGGCCTGCTTCACACCGTCAGAAATCTGTGTGTAACTTTGCAGTTGGCTCTCTGTGTCTGTGGTTCCACATCCACAGTTTCAACAACTGTGGGCCTTGTAGGACTGTAGCATGTGTTTATTGAGAAAACAATCTGCAGTTAAGTGGACCCTTGCAGTTAAAACCACATTGCTCAAGGGCCAGCAATGTTTTCATCTTCTCGGACTGCTGGAACAAATGACCACAACCCAAGGGGCTAAAAACAACCAAAATGTCTTCTTTCCCAGTTCTGGAGGCTCCAAGTCTGAGATCAAGGTGTCAGCAGGGCTGTGCCCCTTTTGAGACTCTGGGTGGGGTCCTCACTCACCTCTCTCAAGCTTCTGATCGCGGCATCAAGCCTGGGTGTTCCTTGGCATGTCAGTGCATCCTTCCAGTGTCTCCTCTGTCCTCACATGCGTGCTCCCAGTGTGTGTCTGTGTCTGGGTTTTGATTTCCTTCTTTTCGTAAGAACATTAATCCTGATGAATTAAGGATCTAGTGTCCTCTGTTATGACCTCATCTGAACTAATTACATCAGCAGTGACCTCATTTCAAACAAGGTCAGGTCACATTCTGAAGTTCTAGGGATCAGGACTTCAATATCTTTTTTGGGGACACATCTCAACCTCTAACTGTGTGCATGTGATATGCCGACATATATGCAAAGAAATTAGTCTTCCCAGTTTTTCCAGTAGTATTTCTCTGACACCCACTTCCTTGAAACTACCTTTAGCCTTTCTGTACAAATGATGGACAAAACCGGATCTGCTGAGGCAGTAGAATCTGTCATGGCCGCTCTTCAACCTCCAAACCAATTATATGGCCACCTAGGTCTTTTCATTAATAACACGTTGTCTCACACTGGAGTTTGTAATGCACCACTAATTTTAGATTCTGATGAATGTGCTCCTGGTCTGGCATTTCTTTAGGTTTTATACTTCATTTCCCCTCTCCTTGTTCTGATCTACATATTTTATTTTTTTTTAGATTCTTTCACTAAGCTATTTGGAGCTAATTTTATGACTTTTTTGATGGTGGAAGTCTAGGCAGGATGGCCTTTCTGAAAACCAAGCTGTACTGATTTCTCTGGGGTTCATAAATATTAATAATGTTACTATGCTGCTGTGTGCTAAGACATTGTTGTGGAGATTGTACGAGAAAGCCATTTTATAATTTCACGCAGGCCTAAAAGAGTGGGAAAATGGGGCAATGCCATTTGGGGGAGCATTATATCTAAATGTTAATACCATGCACTGCTTCCTTACAATAAGAATTTCTCTTCTTTGATGCTAATATTGCCACTCATGTGAGAGTGTTTTCTCTTTCAATTTGCACTTTATACCTCATAGCTATTCTGTTCTTTTATAAGATAGTTAGAAAAGAAAAGAAAAGAACTAGTATTTTGGATTAAAGACTTGGCATTGAGTAGGGCAGAGTCATTACTCAGCTTCCCTCAATCTTTTGATGAAAATTCCAATTCAGAACATAAAGACTTGGACACTGACTTTCTAAGAGACTCTCTGTGACCAGCTTATCCTTCTAAAGAAATGGATGGAACCTTCTTAGTAGCATCTCATAAAATATTTAGCTAGCTATAAATGTTTAAGGCTGTTGCAGCTGAAATCACTTACCATGTGGGGGAAAAATGAGATTCTTCCTTGTTAAGTGTTTTGTTTTCTCTCCTCTCTCTTCTTTTATATATTAGGCGCTGCAAACTCACTTAACTAACTGAGCCATCAAGGTGTTCAGATGGGCAGACCAAACCCACACACAGGACTGAAGGGAGAAGTGAGGAAGTACTTGAAGTGCTTTCATTTTATGAAAAGTAGCTGCCTTAAGGTTACTTTTGATTTTTATGTATTTTAGTTTGGCGTGCCAATTTCATCAGTAACAGACAGTTATCCTGCTTTGACTTTCTAAAGGGTTTTATCAAGTAAGACTTCCGGAGTCTTATGTCACAAGTCATTGGAGAGATATCTTGGTTGATACTCAGGCCAGAACTGAAAGGAAAATTTCAGTGATGTTTGCTGTAATTCTTACAGTTTTTAAATAGGTGGGGAAAAAAGGCAAGAAAGAAAAGACAATGCTTAAACAAACTGCCAGGGACCTTTCTCATTGTGGACAAAAATTCCTATGGTGGCCAATTAGCCAATAACTGTTCTTTCTCCATGAGGGTGACGCAGGTCTACATGAGAGGGAGGGAGAGAGAAAGGAAAGAAAAAGGGTGGGTGAATATTACTCTGAGTGAGATGGGGAGTATGTGAGCAATAATGTAAATTAAAACAACGCTGCAGCTGTTATGGGAGGAGTGGTCAGTAGGGGGACACACACAGAAACGGGGGTACCTGCAGGCAGCTGTGATACAAGTTCATTGTCTGATATTGACCTGGCCTCCAGCGATGGCCGTGGGGGGATTGAAAAGTGGTCAGGTTTCAACTGATGACAAATGTGAGAAAAAAATCTTCAAGGATGACTTCAAGGATTTTGGCTTGTCTACCTGCAGGAGTAGACTTCCCTTCTGTGTAGACATGGGAAGCCTGGAGGAGGGTCAGGTTTGGAGGAATTTCCTTCTCTTTTCTTTGCCTGCTTTTGGCCGACTGTGGATGGCATCATGGACTCAGTGGACGTGAGTCTGAGCAAACTCCAGGAGATGGTGAAGGACAGGGAAGCCTGGTGGGCTGCAGTCCGTGGGGTTGCAAAGAATCGGACACAACTGATGAACAACAGCGAACTACTATTTTATTTGCTCTTTCTAGAACATACTAGGCATGTCCCATGTCAGGGCCTTTGTATTTTGTCTTCCTTCGGCCTGGAAAGTTCTTGACTCAGATATCCACTTGGTTCCTTTCTCAATTCCTTCAGAACTCTGTTCAGAGTTCACTTTTCTGAAGAACACATACTGACCATGCTTTAAACCCCTGAGCTTAAAACCATTTTCTGCTGCCACTTTCTGCTTGTACTTACTGTCTGCCCTACTTGCCTCTGAACAAACATGCAGTGTTCTTCTCTATATGCACAAGTCATGTATCCTTCTTGCTTAGTATTTTCTAGATGCCTCTACTAGACTGTCAGAGTTTTTTGTCTATTTTTTTGTTATTCTCAAACACCCAGAAGATTGAGTAGCACTGAATAGATACATTTTGTGTGTGTGTGTGTGTGTGTGCGCGCACAGCCAGAAATGAGAAATGAGACATCAACAGTGTAAATCATAAAGAGAAAGAGGGATTCATTTGAATACATAAAATGTTATTACTCTTTTTAAATGAAAGGAGTCAGTAAAGCAGCTGAGAAGACAGCTACCAGATAGGAGAAATGTGGAGTATATTTAGCCTCCAAAGAATTACTATCCAGAATAAATTAGGAATTTGTAATAAAGTGTAACATAGTAGCAAAGTGCAGAAATGATTACATCTGACATTGTTCAGGAGATGTATTCCACTGGCTAATAGACATGGAAAGTTCAATGTTTATAATCAGGAAGAGGAAGAAAAAACCTTACTGAGATGATAATTTTGACACAAAGGGAGAAGCAATGCTGCTTTGCGAGTATGCATTCATTTTGGAGAGAATTTAGCATTAGCTATAAAATTTGAAGATACACATGTTTACAGATGTGCAGTATAGATATAGTAGAGAAATTCTTGAATATGTACACCAGGAAACATGTACAAGGATGTTCATTGAATGATTGTAGGAAAAAAAAAAACACCCTGGAAAAAACAAATGTGCATGTGATCATGTGGTAAAACTTTAGAGAATATCAGAATGACTAAAACACTCTAGGAGAAATTATTTTTTAATAAATATATTCTATTGTAAACAAATTATAAGGTAAATATAGTAGAACTAAAGGGGCCTATGGTTTGAACATGTTGGAAATTTTGCTTTAAAACTCCAGCAGACGCTTTGTAAACTGACAACACACAAAACTATAGATTTTTATCTTCCCAGAATAATAAAATTGTTACCAAAAGCACTGGGAACTATTCTTGACATGATTTCTAAACTTTAAGCTTTCGTAGGAACATTGTAGTATTATAAAATTGATGCTTTGCCTTGGAAGGCGGCTTTGTTTCACAGCTCCGTCAAAGGCAAGAAGACTGCTATGTACATAGCCTTCAACTCTTACGGCTTTACGGTGTGAACATGCGAATTAAATAGAGGAGACAGAGTGTAGTTTATGAATTGTTAAGGGATCTTTCCGAGATTCCTTTAAGCTTTGGGTATTTCATATTAGCCAATGCCAGGTTTGTGTTGATGGGTCTGACTCCAGATAGAAGGGCCAGGTATTCACGTGTGGAATAAAACACCTGTGCAGGTACAGTGAGTCCCCTCCAGACGAATCTTTAGGTTGTGAACTTTCAAAGATGCCAGCGGGCACCTTTATGCAAGCTCTTGTACCACAACTGTACTTTTCAAGGTACTGTAAGATTTCACATGGTTTTTGAAAAAATTTTTTTGTTTGTATTTTTATGTGTTATGTGTGTGAAAAGTATTATAAACCTATTTCAGTGCAGTACGGTATAACCAGCTCTGTTGGGTACCTAGAATAGCTTTGTTGGACTTAACAAATGGACTTATGAATGTGCTTTTGGAATGGGACTTGTTCGTATATAGCGGACTTACTGTATTTTCAAAAGCTGTTTAATGCCATTGGTATTGAGTCTCTGCCCAGAGCTCCATCCCAGACGTGAAGAATGTGCGGCCAGCCCTGTGTTCCTTGATCCTATTCTAGAATGGGGAGCAGATCCTCCGCCTACAGTCTGATGTCTGTGGGGAGAGACAGGGAACAATTAGATGTCTTTTCTTTGTGAAACACCGTGGCTGTCACTTTCCTATACATTTTGTGGATTTGATTTCTTCCACTAAAGTATCTTGACCACCTCTTCTTTTTTATTTTTTTTATTTTTATTTAATTTATTTATTTATTTTTTTGACCACCTCTTCTTAATCGTTTGATTTTTCCTGGTTTCACTCTCTGCTCCAGTGTAGTGGATCAGAATGGCCTAGCCCGGCTCTGCACCCAGCCACATCGGGGAGAGGGTTACTTTGTTCCCGTCAGCTCAGCTTCCTGGGGGGTTTATCTTCCTTGCTGTTGTCCCCAGAGGTGGGCTTACCATGACGTTAATCAAGTTTATGCTTCAGGGCCCCTCACTTAAAGGGACCCCTTCCAAGCCGATGAATTGTGAATATTGCATCTGGTGGTCCTCATAGTGTATTGTGTTAACCTAAACTCACACACATCAGAATGGGGGTCCTTTATTATTATTCCACACTGTGAATATCTACAGCACCCTTTTTTTGGTATTTTCCTTGGCCTTTCTTTTGTAAAACAAAAGATGAGACTGAAAATGCCTCAACTGAGGTGCTTTTCTTCATTGAGTAGTGGTGTAAACCAGGCTCCTTTTCTGGCCCTGATGACTCCATGCTTGTCAGACATTCTTCGAAATTTTCTAAGTTCTTAAAAAAAAGGAAACGACACAAAACATTATCTGAAAAGTAAATTTGAGATTTTACAGTCATACTGAAAAGGGACAGATTATAATATAACTAACTTGAGGTTTTTGAAGAATTGAAACTTGTTATTGCAGTTATTATTTGTCAGACTTTTCCAAAAATTAGGGAAGAAATGATGAAGGTAAAGAAGACTATCTGCAAGTAGTTTATTTTTAAGGGAAAGACAAGCTAAGTGTAGGATTTTATGTGCTGACTATTAGAGATGTCCAGAAGCTTCTGGGCAGCAGGCTTTTGAGCAAGGCTGGGAGGATGAATAGACAAATGGGTATTTTTTTACCTCTAATACTGGGAACAGTCTGAGCCAGAATCTTTGATTTGGGGAAACTTGATGAAATCAAAGTGCTTTAAATACTTAACGTGCTGAAGGGCAGGATGTTGGAGGGATGGTGGCAGAGTATGAAATTTGGTAGTTCAGATGTGGGTGATGTGATTTGCAAATATAATTACAAAGCTATAGAAACCATTATATTGGTCAAGTTTTGGTAATAGTTGGCCTTAAAGGACACATTCTTCTATTTCCTAAGCTGAGCCGATGCTGATACCATTGACATTTAGAACAGACCGATTTACCCAAAAATGTGATGTTATTTAACATGATGGAAGTGTCACAGTCTTGAATATAAGACAAATCCGGGCTGGAATCCTGACTGTTGTTTACCAGTTGAGATCCTGTACAGAATCGATCTACTGAGCTTCCACTTCTTGATATTTATCAGTTGAGACTTTGTGGTTAAATCTCATGCCTCTTGTGGGCATGAGTGAACTCATATATTTACTTAGCATATAGCAGGTTATTAATGAATGATATTTTTATTAGTATTACTGCTGCTACTACTACCAGATAAAGGAAAGAAATGAAAAGGAGAGAGAGGATATTCAACATGCTGGGAGCAGCTGGAGATTATTTGAAGGGTACATTTCCATCAGCTGATGTTGCATCAGGAAGTTACAGCAGGTAGCCAGAGTGAAAATCTGACCACAGAAGGACACTTTGTGCTGGTTCTCAGGACAGTAACCATTTTAGTTGAAATGCTATGTTCTCTGAGCTTTGACACGTCAGTGTAAAGTCGGTTAAATCGTACAGGGGATTTTTTTCTCAACTAACTCTTGTTAGTTGGTTCAGTAGCTGAGTGTGTGGGAGGAAAAGAGAAGAAGGGAAAATGCTTTCTTTAAAAATTTTTATTGGCTTGGGGAGAACAGAAACAGCCCAAGGATAATGTTTAAATGCATGCCCACCAATGAGAACCAATCAGTGCAACCCTTCATGGAAAAAAAAAAAAAAAAGCTAAAGCCTGGACATACCTGCTATGTATTTGCTTTTTGTTGAGAATGTGTGAGCAACCTCATTTTCTTCATTAAGTTTATTGCAATGAATGAATGAGATGGAATTAGTCAAGCAGACCAAAGAGTTCAAAATTGGGAGTATTCGTTCATTTAGTTCTTACTTAGTGTCTGCCATTTGCAGGACACTGCTCAATGCTGAGAGTGATGCAAAGTGTGGAATAGTTAGATCTTCCCCCTCCAGGTGGTTGTTACAGAGGCTTCTCTTGTACTGCAAGTAGGATTGATGACATGAGAGAAGGGTGGTCACGGTGGATTTCATTCAAGAACGACCTGGGTCGGTGTCCCTGCTCTGCTCCCTGCTCTTGTCGGATGAGTGACGGACGACCGCCCAGTCTCAGAAGGAGTGCCACATTTGAAGAGGCATACTTTTCCAGTTACTTAATTAGTTCAAACAAGAGTGTCTGTCTCCCCCCACGAACCAGTATTTCCTGACGGTACCTGGTCTGTGTAAGCACAGTCTTCTTGCCTATCTTTTCCACTGTGTTTTTTCTCTGAAGTTTAGGCATTTCTGCCAATAGTCACAGAAATATTTTTCTCATTGCTTCATTTTTTTTTTTGTTTTTTGTGATGATCTTGGCCATACTGATTACCTTTATCACAGGTTCCATTTCACAAGCTGTAAACTGGATATTATAGGCCTCATTGAAAAATCTAGTTATTTTGCTTGAGAGAAACCAAGAAATATAAACTTGTACTCTTGATATGCAGTTGTCTGGATCTTTAGGGTTCAAATATGTCCCAGGCTTATCAACTGCTGGTGTATAGTTACTATGCTGATTGCAGATCAATTCCTTTCCTTAAAGATGAATGCCTTTGGTGGGTCATCAAGACAAAGATCACCTAGTGTTTTCTTGTTGAATTTTATTGTCCTGACTTTAATGTCATGTCCCAACAATACATTGCAAGGTCAACTTTCACTTTACTGTTCTTTGCAAAGCCTCATAAAAAATAGGCTACCCTTATACCATATGTAACACTTTTGGAAGAAATTGCTTTCCTTACTATGCTGATCCATTCTTTTTTAACACCCTTTTCATACTAAAAAGGTTGCTCACAGATACTCTTGTTTTCCAGACTTTGTAATAATATTTATTTTAAAGCACATTCTTTAATGGAGTGTAGTTGGTTTCTGGTATTGTCTTAGTTTCAGGGGTACAGTAAAGTGAATCAATGATACATATATCCACTCTTTTTTTAGATTCTTTTCCCATGTAGGTCATGACAGAGTATTGAGTAGAGTTTTCTGCCCTATATAGTAGGTTCTTATAAGTCACCTATCTTATGTATGGTTTAGTAGCTTAGTCGCATCTGACTCTTGTGACCCCATTGACTGAAGCCCACCAGGCTCCTCTGTCCATAGGATTTTCCAGGCAAGAATACTGGAGTGGGTTGCCATTTCCTTCTCCAATCATATATATAGTAATGTGTATATGTCAATTCCTGTCTCCCAATTTATCCCTCCCCCTACCTTCCTTCCCCCTACCCCCCAATTAATCATAACTTTGTTTTCTTCATCTGTGACTCTAACAACTATTTTTATGGTTCAGATACACACACTATTATGTGCCAGGTACTATTATAAACACTTTTTTTTTTTTTTTTTAACCATTAACTCATTTAATTCTCGGAACAACTCTGAGTACTGTTAATTGTACCCATTTCATAGAAGAGGACATTGAGGAGTAGGGAAGTTAAGTCTCTTGGTTAGGTCACATAGTAGGTGTGGAGCCAGTGTTTGAACCCGTCCATGTACTTCCGCTCTGCAATCTGTACCTTTAACAATTTCATATATTGTCTCCATAGGTTAGCTTCCAGTTCCTTCTTCTGAATTTGGAATGCACCTAACCATACAAGCCAACAGACATTTTTATTTTGTAACTTGTAATATTGTAGCTGACCTTGAGCAGTGACAGTTTTCGCCCAAGACCTAGATCCTGGAAGTAGCAGATCATATGAAACGGAAACAGAATAAAGGCTCTTTTGTACTGAGCAGGACTAGCCCAAGGCAAACTTGTGCAATAGGTGAAGTGTATCTTTGGCATCTTTTCACCTTTCTGTCTCGCATTTGGGCACTCCTCTTTTTCACTTTTATGCTATTTTTGGCTCCATTTTCAGAACCTCTTGCTTGTCCAGTCCCTGAGAGAATCCCAACTTTCAGTTATTCTCACCTCAAGTAATGTTAAAATGAAGTGCATCTGTCCTCCTCCTGACCCTGTAATTCCTCTTCTCAGAATCCATCCTAAAGCAATACTCTGAAATGCAAAGATTTTCACATAAAGATGTTAATCACAGCTTTCTCTTCAATAGTATAAAAGTTGGAAACTGCCTAAATATGCAAGATTGAATGAATGGTTAAGTAAGTTATGCTAAATGCATGCTCCGTGGCATTATGCAACCTTTAAAACTATATTTATGAAGACTCTTAATGACAGGGGAAAATGCATAAGTTCAAATGCTAAGGAGAGAATTCAAGATAAAAGCAGTGATATCAACCCTGGAAAAATGCATATAAACATGAGAAAGAAACACATAAAATATTAAAGGTATGTAGACTGGGATGCGGGGATTCTAAAGTGATTATAGTTTCTTCTGTTTTCTAAAGTATTGGTTTTATAATCCAGAAAATATGTAGATGCTCAATTAAAATTTTTGGTTCATAATAAATTGCCTGATTTATTCTTAGTCCTTTTAGTGTGTTCTCGTTTTCAAAAATGATACTTGCCAATCCCAGTATATCTTTAGTTAGTCAGATACCAGGCGGTACAAGAAAATGAAGCAAAAGATTGAGGAAGTATAGAGGGTGGTCATTTGAAGCAGAGCATCTGCAGTTCTTAAAGACAGTCCACTAAGTTCTTGCTTTACACAACTTTTATCCTTTAAAATTTTTCTTAATTTGAACTTTCTTTTTACAAGCTCTTGTGTTTTTCACAGTGAAAGCAAGGAATCTGGTGCTGGAAAAAGGAGAAAAGATTTAGGGCAGGGATAAGTGTAGACAATATATATCTGCATGCATGGTGGGGATTATAATTAGATATCTGATGTAGTTTAATCCTGGTAAATTAGGGATTGCTTATACTATTTAGTGGGCTTCCCAGGTGGCTCAGCGGTAAAGAATCCACCTGCCAATACAGAAGACATGGGTTTGATTCCTGGGTCCAGAAGATGCTCTGGAGGGGGAAATGGCCACCCACTCCAGTATTCTTGCCTGAGAAATCCCATGGACATAGGAGCCTGGTGGGCTATAGTCCGTGGGGTCCCGAAAGAGTTGGACGCAACTTAGTGACTAAACAACCATATACTCTTTTGCAAGAAACATTTCTTAATCTTTATGTTTTTGGAGACCAGGCCAGCAGTTACCTGAATTTCATGCCTTGCATAATGCATAAACATCACATAAATGTGGTTTCAGTGGGATTACTCCCAGGGACACGTGGCTTCTCTGCTTCACTTCCACCCCTCTCTTTCTGGAAGATGGGATGGATGACTGCCTTCTGTCACTACTATCTTCCACCAGGAGAAGCTGTTTTCTTTCCTGAAAGACAATTTGCATCCAGAGAGTACAAGAGGAACCTGGGTACTTTGATTTCCAATAGAGCTCCCCAGAGCATGACATTCCATCTCATGAACATCACGCGATTACAGGAAAAGGAGAAAGCATGTAATTAGTAGGGGTGGGGAGCCATTTTCCTAATCCAGTCCCCAGTGTCTCCTGGATTAACCTCGTATGAATTTTTTCCACACAGGGCTATGCTAGCAGAGAGAGCTCTGTGGAAAGCAAGAAGCCCGTGCTGTCAATGGAAATGTGATTATTTTCTATTACTGGGTACCACACATACATGGGAGTGTTTTCACAGTACAAACATGCACATGCAGCCTTGAATGTCAATCTTATATCAACCGCTGTTATGTATACCCACACTTTTCTGTCCAGGATAGTGAAGTGTAAAGGAGAGGTGAAATATAAGAAGTAAATGATGAGAAAATAAATGATAAACCTCGAGTGCATTTAAAAGTGCACGTAAGCCCCAGTGTTCATTGCAGCACTATTTACAGTAACCAGGACATGGAAGCAACCTAGATGTCCATCACCAAAGGACTGGATAAAGAGCATGTGGTATGTATATACAATGAAATCGAATATTACTCAGCCTCATAGAGGAACGAGACTGGATCATTTGTAGAGACATGGAGTCTGTCATACAGAATGAAGTAAGTCATAAAGAGAAAAACAAAGATTGTATATTAATGCACATGTATGGAATCTAGAAAGATCGTAGAGATGAACCTGTTTACAGGGCAGAATAGAGACGCAGATGTAGAGAATGAACATACAGACACAGGGAAGGGGGAAGATGGGATGAATTGGAAGAGTAGGATGAGCAGATATACACGACCGTGTGTAAACAGATGTCCAGTGGGAACCTGAATACTACAGGGAGCTCAGCTCAGTTCTCTGTGATGACCCGAGATAGATGGGATGAGGAGGGGAGCAGGGTGGGGGAGGCTCAAGAGAGAGGGGAAGCTAACACAACTTTGTGAAGCAATCATCCTCCAGTAAAAAATGAAAAGCAAAGAAAAAAGTAGACATGATTAGTGGAGAGAGCTAAGATCCTGCGAATGCTGAGGGTGTCCTCACCCATAAGTAAACTCAGGAATAGTGTTTTATTAAGACTGAGCTGTTGTATAGATCAGGTCTTGTTACAGCAAACCACAGGGGACTCTCTCAATTTTTATGCTGAAATGAATGTTACTCTTCTAAATGAACATCGCCTAATAGTGTGTTTCTTTCCTTGGTCATGCAGTGATATTTGCAAATGGGGATTTGACCTCTCCTAGTTTTCTTCTAGTTTAGTGGTATTTCTGTTCACTCCTTCCCTTGTACCCAAGTGCTTATGTAACTTGACAGTGTCGCTTGGGGCAGTTAGAAAATATGAACCTTGGGTCATTGGAATTTATGAGTTCTACTAGAAACTGGCATAATAATGCAGAAGTGGAATTCACGGAAGAATTATGACCTCCCAATTACTAATCAAATTATTTTCTTATAGAGGTGGAAAGGAAGGGTCATTCTCTTTTTCTTTCAATTCTCAAAGAATAGTTTACAGCAGCAGTGTTACAGGTCCTTTATGATCATGGGATAGAGAAGATTGCAAGAGAGAAGGAAATAGTATTTGTCGGTTGTTACTATAGACAAGACGTTATAGAAAGTTTCATCCTCTTTACAACACTGAGCCGGTTGGTTCTCTATCAGTGATAGGCTCGAAAAAACTGAAATGCATTAAAATTTTAAATTAAGTAATTAGCTACAAATCCCAGGTGAAGGGTTGGAGGAGATTCATTGAAGAATTTGTCACTGGGATGTTAATTAAACGGTGGTGTGAGTTGCTAGGGACTTCCCAGGTGGTGCAGTAGTAAAGAACCTTCCTATGAGAAACGTGGATTCAATCCCTGTGTCGGCAAGATGCCCTGGAGGAGGGCATGGCAAACCACTCCAGTATTCTTGCCTGGAGAATCCCTTGGGCAGAGGAGCCTGGTGGGCTACAGTCCCTAGGGTTGCAAAGAGTCGGATATGACTGTAGTGTGACATAGCACACACACTCCTGTTGAGTTACTTGAGTAAAGAGTGGGAAGGAACAGCATTGGCAAACAATCTGGGGAAGGAGGGAAATGAAATGTAGCAGAATGGCTGAATGATAGTCAGCATGGCATAAGCTGAGGGTGTGGGTAGGGGCCAGACCAGGCAGTGCTCTTCTGACCTTTCAAAGCAGTTTTGCTTTATCCTAAAAGTAATGGAAAGCCATTGAGAAACTTTAATCAAGGGCTGTATTATGACCAGATATACCTTTTCGGTACAAGATTATAGTTGTAGAGAACCAGTTGATACAGATTGGATTTGTAAGATCCCAGGCAGTGGTAAGACCCTAGGATGGAAATGTAGTATCTCAGTGCTCCTTTTTACTTTATCGACAAGCCACTTTTAAAAGTAGATTTAGTATATTTTTTATAAGCTTTGTGGATTTTCATGGACTGTTGGAAAGCATTTGTTAATGATGGTTAAAGAGAATTGGCAACATGATCTTTCACTGTAAAATCAGTCCTTGTAAAACAAAAGCAACAATAGCAAACCTCCCTAGAGGTGAGGAAATACGTCACCTATCCCCCAGATATGTCCTCAGCTATTCTGCACTTGAACCTTTGGTCTCAATTGTAAGGTTATAGAAAGTTAGAGACATGCTTGCAGGACGGTCAAGAGAAGAGCCTGGGGGAGTTTTGAGATTTAATTACTTCTTTTGAAAAAAGTAAACTTTAGTCAATTAAGGAGTCATGCTTTGTCTTCTGTTATTAGATTAACTGAATCATGCGATAAATATTAGCAGACAGTGCAGTGCTCATTTGGACAGGCATTGCCGTTTTAATTATTTATAGAGCCACATTTAGCCAAGCAATCCCTATCACAAATATAATAGAGGGAAAGAAAGACTCAAAAACTGTTCTATCACTGCTTTTCCTAGTACATCAGGACTTTTTAAAAAACGTGTTTATTCTGGTGACCTCCCAGTCTCAAGGTTTTATCCTTAGGGTTTTGTAGCAATATCAACACTTACTAGTTCTTCTCATTTATTTTAGGATCAAAATTATTAGTTTATCACACGATTCTGGTGATGTTGTTTCAAAGAGAGCTTAAAAATGAAACACATCCAATGTGGTACCTATTTTGTTTCTGCCAACTTAATGATGCTAAATTTGTAAGATGCTTTTAAGATGCTATTAACATCTGCCTTACTGTAAGTAGCAGAGGCAGCATTCCTAGGGTGAAAATAGGCAGTTGAGAGGGTTTAAAATGTCTTGAGTGATGTTGACCTGCCACTGCTGCTAATGACATCTGATTACCTGGTTCTGGAAGGTTCTGAGGATGAAGTCTTGGGGTATCACTGTGGGATGCTGTTGATGCATGGTATGCTTCCACTTTTAATCCCTGGTAAGATAGCAGACCTCGTTTTATTGTACTTTGCTTTATTGTACTTAAAGATACTAGTTTTTTTTTTCTTTTTAACATTTTGAAGGTTTATGACAGTCTGTGTTGAACATGTCTGTCTGCACCATTTTTGCAGCAGTGTTTGCTCACTTCATTTCTCTGTGTCATGTTTTCATGATTCTTGGATGGCTTCAGACTTTTTCATTATTATATTTGTTACGGTGATCTGTGATCTCTGATGGTACTATTGTAGTTGTGTTGAGGCACGAACTGTGCCCATGTAAGAGCAAATTCAAATTGACGTGTCTTCTGACTGTCCTACCAACTGGATCCCTCCTCCCCACATTTCTCTCCCTCTCCTGGTGCCTCCCTTTTCCCTGAAACACAACAATATTGAAATTAGGCCAATTAAAAACCCTACCATGGCCTCTAAGTATTGAAGGGAAAGGAAGAGTCACATCTCACTTTAAATCAAAAGCTAGAAATAATTAAGCTTAATGAGGAAGACATGTAGAAAGCTGAGACAGTCCAAAAGCCTGGCCTCTTCTGCCAGCTAGACAAGTTGTGAATACAAAGAAAAAATTCTTGAGGGAAATGAAAAGTGATGCTCTGAACACACAAATGACAAGAAAGCAAAACAGTGTAATTGTTGATATGGAGAAAGATGGAGTGGTATGGATAGAAGATCAACCAGCCCCGACCCTTCTGTAAACCAAAGTCTTGTCATTCAGTCACTAAGTTGTGTCTGACTCCTTGCCACCCCATGGACTGCAGCAGCCAGGCTTCCCTGTCCCCCACTATATCCTTGAGTTTGCTCAAACTCATGTGCATTGATTCGATGATGCCATCCAACCATCTCATCCTCTTTCGCCCCCTTCTACTCCTGCCCTCAAGCTTTCCCAGCATCAGGGTGTTTTCCAATGAGCTGGCTCTTCTCATCAGGTGGCCAAACTATTGGGGTTTCAGCATCAGTCCTTCCTATGAATATTCAGGATTGATCTCCTTTAGGATTGACTAGTTTGATCTCCTTGCAGTCCAAGGGACTCTCCAGAGTCTTACCGGCACCACAGTTCAAAAGCATCAATTCTTTGACACTCAGCCTTCTTTATGGTCCAACTCTCACATCTGTACAGGACTACCGGAAAAACCATAGCTTTAACTACATGGATCTTTATTGGCAAAGTGATGTCTCTGCTTTTTAACCTAGATGCCATCTAGGTTTGTCATAGCTTTTCTTCCAAAGAGCAAGCGTCTTAATTTCATGGCTGCAGTTTCTGTCCACAGTGATTTTGGAGCCCAAGAAAATAAAGTCTGCCACTGTTTCCATTTTCCATGTGGAGTACGCTCAGTCACATCCAACTCTTTGCAACCCCATGGACCGTATAGCCCAACAAGTCCCTCTGTCCATGGAATTCTCCAGGCAAGAATACTCGTGTGGGTTGCCATTTCCTTCTCCAGGGAATGTTTCCAACCCAGGGATCGAACCCAGGTCTCCCACATTGCAGGCAGTCTCTTTACCGTCTGAGCCACCAGGGAAGCCCAGGTTTGTCATAGTTTTTCTTCCAAAGAGCAAGCGTCTTTTAATTTCATGGCTGCAGTCTCCGTCCACAGTGATTTTGGAGCCCAACAAAATAAGGCCTGTCGCAGTTTCCATTTTCCCCCTATGTATTTGCCATTAAGAGATGGGACCTCTGTCGCAAGCACCGAACTTGTAGGGATAAGTACAGTTGGTCATATCTATTCAGTAGGGAAAATGAAGGCACACGGTAGTTATCAAAGTTGCCATTTTAGTGCAACGTTGCCTAGAAACGGTTCTAACTATCTTTATTGAATCCCTGCTTTTGTGCGGATGTGTGGCTGGCTGACTTGATTTCCCCTTAGCCACCCACACCGGTGTTTAGGTAGAAGGCAAGGCTGCCTATGCGCCCAGCGGGCACTGCCCGTTGGTTCTGTCCCTCCTGCTATCACCTCCGCCTTGTCCTCACTACCTGCAGCCGCTTCCCCAGCTCCTGCCCTGGACAGCTTTGGACTGCTCTGGGAGTTCTGCCAACCAACGGCGAGTTATTAGCTCACTTCCTCCAGAGTCTCAGCAGGGGAGACTGACCTGCATGGCCTTATCTGAACCATAGATTTTCTTAACTGCATTGAGCCACAGCCTGGTTCTTATAAAGATGTCTATACTTGCAGTCCCAGTCTTGACATTCCAACATATAGCTTCCGGCTAATCACCTCGCATCACCCTCTAAGAAGACACTTTATAGCTGAGGCACTGGACGTGGAGAAGCTTGCTTGCAAAAGGCCATCTAGCTGGTGTTTGAGCACAAATTCAGACCCACAATCTCGTCACTCTGCTGTCTCCAATTACACTTCACTCATTCAATTCTAGCAACTCTTACTTGTCTGAATGGCTGGCCAGTGTTCAGATTTCACTCACATATTAAACTCAGAGCAAGTGAATGTTTCTTGAACCTCACTGTTTTGAGGAAGTACTTTATTGAACCTTGCCTGGGGCTTAATGAATCCTTGCTCTGCTTCCTATGGAAAGTGAAAGTGTTAGTCACTCAGTCGTGTCTGACTCTTTGTGACTCCATGGAATTCTCCAGGCAAGAATCCTGGAGTGGTTAGCCATTCCCTTCTCCAGGGATCTTTCTGACCCAGGGATCGAACCTGGGTCTCTCGTATTGCAGGCAGATTCTTTACAATCTGAGCCTCCAGGAAAGTCCCAGGAATACTGGAGTGGGTTAATTATGTATAATTAGCCAAGAGACCTGGCCATCCATTTGAAAAACTGGCCAAATACCAAGTCAGGGGCATGGGATGCCATTGCATGGCTGCAATGAGAATTCAATTTCTCCTAGGGAAATCTGCCATTCTAAGAGAGAGGTAATTCTGACTGTACTCCCACCCAAACTTAACCATCTTTAGCCTTGAAATGTGAAGAGATAATCACCATTATCTTCTCAATTCCTGATGCATTTGTTCCAAAAGAGTAATTTCAGTCGTTTGTTTGATGCGGCGGGTGTTTTCCTATTGGATGGAGGTTGTGCAAGGTGGTTTGGAAGGCCAAGAGGAGGGGGAAAAAAGACCCCTTTGGACAAAGTCAAACTCAAGGGGAAAGCTTAAATTATTTACATCACCACTTTATTTGTAAATAGCCTTCTGTTTGCATAGCTTAGGATCTAACTCCAAGCAAATGATCGTTTTTAGAGCGCAGTTTGCAAAATCCTGACTGGCATAATATCTTCATCTCCTTCCCTGTGCTCAGGTTTATGATGTTGATGAGGCCTCAGTTCTTGTCTCACATTTCATATGAAAAGCGTCAGTCTTCTGTATCATTTATTCATTACAAACGTACTGTCGACTGTCCTCGAGAAAGACAAGCATCTCTGAAGACACACTCATAAGACCCTCTTACAGTGTCTTTGTGAAACGGAGAGTCTTCCCAGGTGATGGGTGGAAACTAGGTCTCCTAACAGGAAAGGAGAAGACAGAGAAGGTAGAATTGTGCTGAAAAGAAGAGGGGAGAGGCCGCTGAAGCAACCTCGTGGGCACACCTGCTTTCCCCAGGCTGATCCTGGTGACTCAGGAGTACTAGCTGTGTTACTGATGGATACTGGCCGCCCACGTGGAGGGCTTAAAGCTACATGTGTTGGGAAGCAATAGGCAACTCCTTAAGGACAACCATGCCTCCTTCCAGACTGAGATGAAAGAAGATCAGTGTCCATTATCTTTACAGCATCTCTACCTCTGGGCCCGTCTGCATTAACTTTACAGCCTATTTTATTTCCCCTTTGCATCTATTAGAAACAAACAGAGGATTAATCAAAAATCTTATGGCTTCAAAAAGTAACAGAATGTATTACCTGTTTGGCTTGTGCCCATATCCTTAAGAGTTTCTGAAGGAAGAACTGTCATGCTTAATAGTTTTGATGAGCCCACTGAGCCTCCCTGCTTTCTTTCAGCTTGATTTGTAAATCTATTTCTGTTTCAGCATCTTTGCAGTTTCTTTAAGCAAACACTGAGGTTCCAGTGGGGCCAGGATCTCAGTAATGCATTTGCTGAGCCTTTGAAGGCAAGAGGGCCAAGCATATTCTAAAGGTGTGATCACCATTAAATATCACTGTTCTTGTGCATTTTCAGTTAGGAAGCATCATATGGATTTTTGTGGTGCTTCTTTTATGAGAAAAGCAGTGATCAAAACTATGTCTCTGGTGTGTACATATTGAGATGTTTATGACTTGGTACCATTTTCAGGCTGTCTCAATACTGGAAAACTGTTCTTTCTTTTTTTCACATACTTTCTGCCTGATTTACTAGTACTTTTTTCTTTTTAATTTTTACCAGAAAATAGTTAAAGGAGGGTGAAAGTGGCAACTTAAGCTCCTCTTTAGCAGCTCTGTTTTAGGCCGAGTATAGAAGTATAGAAACATATTTTTATTGTTCAGTGTAGGGTTACTCTTGGTTTTCACAAATCGTCCTCCCAATTCTCTTATTGTTTGAAATAATTTAGGATTTGTCACATTGGCTAGAAAAACAGCTCTGCTAAATGAGACCATTTGTTTTCTATTCCACTGTGCTACATTCATAACTAAAATGATCATTTATGCTGAGGATGTTTTTCAAAAAGTGAAAAATATACAGTTTCATTGGATTTCCTGTGGGCAGCCTAGAAAATACCATAGCTAGACTGAAAAAAGCAAATTTGGAATTCTGCAGGAAGAGAGGGCTTGAAGAAACCTTACTTTAAGCCATTCTTCCCTCAGTTTGTGTCCTATAGGAGGATCCTATGTGGGAGAAAGAGGGAGATAAACAGGGGAGAAAAGACGGTATCAGATGTTATCAACACACAATGTTTTGACAGTATAATATACAGGTGAAATTTACATACAATAAAATAAGCGTTAAAGTATTCAGTTCAATAAATTTTGACAGATGTATTCATTTGTGAGTGGGCTTCCCTTGTTGCTCAGATGGTAAAGAATCTGCATGCAATGTAGGAGACCTGGGTTCAATCCCTGAGTCAGGAAGCTCCCCTGGAGAAGGGAATGGCTACCCACTCCAGTATTCTTACCTGGAGAATTCCGTGGACAGAGGAGCCTGGAGGGCTACAGTACGTGGGGCTGCAAAGAGTCAGACACGACTGAGCGACTAATACTTTCATTTTTTATGCACTTGTGCACATGCCCTCCATTAATATACAGACCAATTCCACCTCTCCAGAAAATTCCGCATGCCCCTCACACTTCTTTCTCATATCCCGCTTATAGGCAACTACTGATTCTGCTCACTACTGCTGAGTGTTGCCTGGTCTTAGCGTTCACATTAATGGAATCATACAGTTCGTACTGTTTTGTGCCTAGATTCTTTAGCTCAACATAATGCTTTTAAGAGCAGTCTAAATGGCCCCATGTGTGAGTAGTTCATTTTCCTTTGTGTTCTGTGGGATGATGTGTTTCACAATGGATGATGAGTTGTTTCCAGTTTTGGAAGATTATTTAATAAGCATTAATTAATAAGATTATTAATAAGCATTTAATAAGCATAATAAGCATCTTATT
Source organism: Cervus elaphus (assembly GCF_910594005.1). Taxonomy (NCBI): domain Eukaryota; kingdom Metazoa; phylum Chordata; class Mammalia; order Artiodactyla; family Cervidae; genus Cervus; species Cervus elaphus. The sequence continues at coordinate 34,849,378 of NC_057846.1, forward strand.
ATGAAGATGCTATGAAACATTTTCAACAAGTGTTCTTAGTGGATACCTTCATGGAGAAAAATTAACCTTGACCCATACCTCACAATGTATGTGAAAGTTAACTAAAGGTATATTGCAAACCTAAGTGTATGTTAAACCTTTGAAGATCCAAGAAGAAAACCTAGGAATGGAATTGCATCTTGCTTTGATGGAGTTTTTCAATTTTGGAGGTCAAACTGTGCTGTAATTTCTTTTGGGAGAGTCCTTAGGAATGAGATTCCTGGATCATAAGTCACATGCTTGTTTAACTTTATCAGAAGTGGCCAGTTTTCCACGCTGATTGTACCGTTTTGCAATATCACTGCCCCCAATGAATGAAAGTTCCAGCTGTTCTGTATCCTTGCCAAGAACTTGATATTATTAGTCTTTTTAATAGAGGGTGTGTAGTAGTGACTCATTATGGTTTTAATTTGCATCATCCACTCAGTGATGTTGAGCATCTTTGTGTGTCTTCAGTTCTGTCGCTCAGTCGTGTCCGACTCTTTGCAACCCCATGGACTGCAGCATGCCAGGCTTCCCTGTCCATCACCAACTCCTGGAGCTTGCTCAGACTCATGTCCATTGAGTCATTGATGCCATCCAACCATCTCATCCTCTGTTGTCCCCTTCTCCTCCCACTCTCAATCTTTCCCAGCATCAGGGTCTTTTCCAATGAGTCAATTCTTCACATCAGGTGGCTAGAGGACTGGAGTTTCAGCTTCTGCATCAGTCCTTCCAATGAATACTTAGGACTGATCTGCTTTAGGATTGTCTGGTTTGATTGTGTGTATTGGTCACTCATGTCTTCTTTTATGACGTCTATTCATGTTTTTCACTCATTTTCTATTAGTTTGTCTTCTTGTTATTCATAGTTCTTTCCATGCTATGGACGTGAGTCTAATATATGTGTTGTCAATCTATTCTCCCAGAATGTAGTTTGCCCTTTTAGTTTCTTAAAGGCTGTTTATTGAAAAGCTGCTGCTGCTGCTGCTAAGTCACTTCAGTTGTGTCCAACGCAGAAGTTTTAAATATTGATGGATGCCATTTTATCAATATTTTCTCTCATGGGTAGTGCTTTTGGCGTTGTATCTAAGAAGTCTTTGTCTATCCTGAGGTTATGAACAGGTTATCCTCTGTTTTCTTCTTGGATCTTCAAAGTTTTACCATACATTTAGGTTTGCAATATACCTTTAGTTAATTTTCATGTATATTTTGAGGTATGGGTCAAGGTTAATTTTTCTCCATGCAGATATCCACTAAGCACATTTGTTAAAAATGTTTCTCTGCCAAGGGAAATAGACAAGAAGCTTTCCCCTCACTTTTCGTTTTCTTCTTTTTTTTTCTTCTTTAGTTTACTCTATGTTCATTATACAATCTAAAAATAAATGAAGTCAAGTCTATGAAGTTTATAAATTTTCATCATCTGTCTATAAAATACTGTCACATGTCAGCGTGACTCCCCTGTAGACACATCAGGCATCCAGGACTAACCCACCCACATTTGTATGTTTGTAAAAATTCCAGTGTCTATATAAATGGGAGTCTATTTCTGAATCTCTATTTTGTTGTCTATTTGTCTGTCCTTATACCTATTCTTTTTTTTTTTTTTCAGATGCCAATTCATTTTTTTTTATTTTTATTTTTTATTTATTTATTATTTATTTATTATTATTTTTTTCCCAGTGGATTTGTCATACATTGATATGAATCAGCCATGGATTTACATGTATTCCCAATCCCGATCCCCCCTCCCACCTCCCTCTCCACCCGATTCCTCTGGGTCTTCCCAGTGCACCAGGCCGGAGCACTTGTCTCATGCATCCCACCTGGGCTGGTGATCTGTTTCACCATAGATAGTATACATGCTGTTCTTTTGAAATATCCCACCCTCACCTTCACCCACAGAGTTCAAAAGTCTGTTCTGTATTTCTGTGTCTCTTTTTCTGTTTTGCATATAGGGTTATCGTTATCACCTTTCTAAATTCCATATATATGTGTTAGTATGCTGTAATGTTCTTTATCTTTCTGGCTTACTTCACTCTGTATAAGGGGCTCCAGCTTCATCCATCTCATTAGGACTGGTTCAAATGAATTCTTTTTAATGGCTGAGTAAAATTCCATGGTGTATATGTACCACAGCTTCCTTATCCATTCATCTGCTGATGGGCATCTAGGTTGCTTCCATGTCCTGGCTATTATAAACAGTGCTGCGATGAACATTGGGGTGCACGTGTCTCTTTCAGATCTGGTTTCCTCAGTGTGTATGCCCAGAAGTGGGATTGCTGGGTCATATGGCAGTTCTATTTCCAGTTTTTTAAGAAATCTCCACACTGTTTTCCATAGCGGCTGTACTAGTTTGCATTCCCACCAACAGTGTAAGAGGGTTCCCTTTTCTCCACACCCTCTCCAGCATTTATTGCTTGTAGACTTTTGGATAGCAGCCATCCTGACTGGCGTGTAATGGTACCTCAGTGTGGTTTTGATTTGCATTTCTCTAATAATGAGTGATGTTGAGCATCTTTTCATGTGTTTGTTAGCCATCTGTATGTCTTCTTTGGAGAAATGTCTGTTTAGTTCTTTGGCCCATTTTTTGATTGGGTCATTTATTTTTCTGGAATTGAGCTGCAGGAGTTGCTTGTATATTTTTGAGATTAATCCTTTGTCTGTTTCTTCATTTGCTATTATTTTCTCCCAATCTGAGGACTGTCTTTTCACCTTACTTATAGTTTCCTTTGTAGTGCAAAAGCTTTTAAGTTTCATTAGGTCCCATTTGTTTATTTTTGCTTTTATTTCCAATATTCTGGGAGGTGGGTCATAGAGGATCTTGCTGTGATTTATGTCGGAGAGTGTTTTGCCTATGTTCTCCTCTAGGAGTTTTATAGTTTCTGGTCTTACATTTAGATCTTTAATCCATTTTGAGTTTATTTTTGTGTATGGTGTTAGAAAGTGTTCTAGTTTCATTCTTTTACAAGTGGTTGACCAGTTTTCCCAGCACCACTTGTTAAAGAGGTTGTCTTTTTTCCATTGTATATCCTTGCCTCCTTTGTCAAAGATAAGGTGTCCATAGGTTCGTGGATTTATCTCTGGGCTTTCTATTCTGTTCCATTGGTCTATATTTCTGTCTTTGTGCCAGTACCATACTGTCTTGATGACTGTGGCTTTGTAGTAGAGTCTGAAGTCAGGCAGGTTGATTCCTCCAGTTCCATTCTTCTTTCTCAAGATTACTTTGGCTATTTGAGGTTTTTTGTATTTCCATACAAATTGTGAAATTCTTTGGTCTAGTTCTGTGAAAAATACCGTTGGTAGCTTGATAGGGATTGCATTGAATCTATAGACTGCTTTGGGTAGAATAGCCATTTTGACAATATTGATTCTTCCAATCCATGAACACGGTATGTTTCTCCATCTGTTTGTGTCCTCCTTGATTTCTTTCATCAGTGTTTTATAGTTTTCTATGTATAGGTCTTTTGTTTCTTTAGGTAGATATACTCCTAAGTATTTTATTCTTTTTGTTGCAATGGTGAATGGTATTGTTTCCTTAATTTCTCTGTTTTTTCATTGTTAGTATATAGGAATGCAAGGGATTTCTGTGTGTTAATTTTATATCCTGCAACTTTACTATATTCATTGATTAGCTCTAGTAATTTTCTGGTAGAGTCTTTAGGGTTTTCTATATAGAGGATCATGTAATCTGCAAACAGTGAGAGTTTTACTTCTTCTTTTCCTATCTGGATTCCTTTTACTTCTTTTTCTGCTCTGATTGCTGTGGCCAGAACTTCCAACACTATGTTGGAATAGTAGTGGTGAGAGTGGGCACCCTTGTCTTGTTCCTGATTTCAGGGGAAATGCCTTCAATTTTTCACCTTTGAGGGTGATGCTTGCTGTGGGTTTGTCATATATAGCTTTTATTATGCTGAGGTATGTTCCTTCTATTCCTGCTTTTTGGAGAGTTTTAATCATAAATGGATGTTGAATTTTGTCAAAGGCTTTCTCTGCATCTATTGAGATAATCATATGGTTTTTATCTTTCAATTTGTTAATGTGGTGTATTACATTGATTGATTTACGGATATTAAAGAATCCTTGCATTCCTGGGATAAAGCCCACTTGGTCATGGTGTATGATTTTTTTAATATGTTGTTGGATTCTGTTTGCTAGAATTTTGTTAAGGATTTTTGCATCTATGTTCATCAGTGATATTGGCCTGTAGTTTTCTTTTTTTGTGGCATCTTTGTCTGGTTTTGGAATTAGGGTGATGGTGGCCTCATAGAATGAGTTTGGAAGCTTACCTTCATCTGCAATTTTCTGGAAGAGTTTGAGTAAGATAGGTGTTAGCTCTTCTCTAAATTTTTGGTAGAATTCAGCTGTGAAGCCATCTGGTCCCGGGCTTTTGTTTGCTGGCAGATTTTTGATTACAGTTTCGATTTCCTTGCTTGTGATGGGTCTGTTAAGATCTTCTATTTCTTCCTGGTTCAGTTTTGGAAAGTTATACTTTTCTAAGAATTTGTCCATTTCATCCAAGTTGTCCATTTTATTGGCATAGAGCTGCTGGTAGTAGTCTCTTATGATCCTTTGTATTTCAGTGTTGTCTGTTGTGATCTCTCCATTTTCATTTCTAATTTTGTTGATTTGGTTCTTCTCCCTTTGTTTCTTAATGAGTCTTGCTAATGGTTTGTCAATTTTGTTTATTTTTTCAAAAAACCAGCTTTTAGCTTTGTTGATTTTTGCTATGGTCTCTTTAGTTTCTTTTGCATTTATTTCTGCCCTGATTTTTAAGATTTCTTTCCTTCTGCTAACTCTGGGGTTCTTCATTTCTTCCTTCTCTAATTGCTTTAGGTGTAGAGTTAGGTTATTTATTTGGTTTTTTTCTTGTTTCTTGATGTAAGCCTGTAATGCTATGAACCTTCCCCTTAGCACTGCTTTTACAGTGTCCCATAGGTTTTGGGTTGTTGTGTTTTCATTTTCATTCATTTCTATACATATTTTGATTTCTTTTTTGATTTCTTCTATGATTTGTTGGTTATTCAGAAGCATGTTATTTAGCCTCCATATGTTTGAATTTTTAACAATTTTTTTCCTGTAATTGAGATCTAATCTTACTGCACTGTGGTCAGAAAAGATGACTGGAATGATTTCAATTTTTTTGAATTTTCCAAGACCAGATTTATGGCCCAGGATGTGATCTATTCTGGAGAATGTTCCGTGTGCACTTGAGAAAAAGGTGAAGTTGATTGTTTTGGGGTGAAATGTCCTGTAGACATCAATTAGGTCTAGCTGGTCCATTGTGTCATTTAAGGTTTGTGTTTCCTTGTTAATTTTCTGTTTAGTTGATCTATCCATAGTTGTGAGTGGGGTATTAAAGTCTCCCACTATTATTGTGTTACTATTAATTTCCTCTTTCATACTCGTTAGTGTTTGCCGCACATATTGCGGTGCTCCTATGTTGGGTGCATATATATTTATAATTGTTATATCTTCTTCTTGGATTGATCCTTTGATCATTATGTAGTGTCCTTCTTTGTCTCTTTTCACATCCTTTATTTGAAAGTCTATTTTATCTGATATGAGTATTGCGACTCCTGCTTTCTTTTGGTCTCCGTTTGCATGAAATATTTTTTTCCAGCCCTTCACTTTTAGTCTGTATGTGTCTCTTGCCTTGAGGTGGGTCTCTTGTAGACAGCATATATAGGGGTCTTGTTTTTGTATCCATTCAGCCAATCTTTGTCTTTTGGTTGGGGCATTCAACCCATTTACATTTAGGGTCATTATTGATAGGTGTGGTCCCGTTGCCATTTACTTTGTTGTTTTGGGTTCACGTTTATACAACCTTTCTGCATTTCCTGTCTAGAGAAGATCCTTTAGCATTTGTTGAAGAGCTGGTTTGGTGGTGCTGAATTCTCTCAGCTTTTGCTTATCTGTAAAGCTTTTGAATTCTCCTTCATATCTGAATGAGATCCTTGCTGGATACAGTAATCTAGGTTGTAGGTTATTCTCTTTCATTACTTTCAGTACGTCCTGCCATTCCCTTCTGGCCTGGAGGGTTTCTATTGATAGATCAGCTGTTATCCTCATGGGAATCCCTTTGTGTGTTATTTGTTGTTTTTCCCTTGCTGCTTTTAATATTTGTTCTTTGTGTTTGATCTTTGTTAATTTGATTAATATGTGTCTTGGGGTGTTTCGCCTTGGGTTTATCCTGTTTGGGACTCTCTGGGTTTCTTGGACTTGGGTGGCTATTTCCTTCCCCATTTTAGGGACGTTTTCAGCTATTATCTCCTCGAGTATTTTCTCATGGCCTTTCTTTTTGTCTTCTTCTTCTGGAACTCCTATGATTCGAATGTTGGGGTGTTTCACAGTGTCCCTGAGGTTGTCCTCATTTCTTTTGATCCTTTTTTCTTTTTTCCTCTCTGCTTCATTTATTTCCACCATTTTATCTTCTACCTCACTTATCCTATCTTCTGCCTCCGTTATTCTACTCTTGGTTCCCTCCAAAGTGTTTTTGATCTCATTCATTGCATTATTCATTTTTAATTGACTCTTTTTTATTTCTTCTAGGTCTTTATTAAACAGTTCTTGAATCTTTTCAATCTTTGTTTCCAGGCTATTTATCTGTAACTCCATTTTGTTTTCAAGATTTTGGATCATTTTTATTATCATTATTCTAAATTCTTTTTCAGGTAGATTCCCTATCTCCTCCTCTTTTGTTTGACTTGGTGGGCATTTTTCATGTTCCTTTACCTGTTGGGTATTTCTTTGCCTTTTCATCTTGTTTAGATTGCTGTATCTGGAGTGGGCTTTCTGTATTCTGGAGGTCTGTGGTTCCTTTTTGTTGTGGCGGATTAACCCAGTGGGTGGGGTTAGACGATTGGCTTGTCAAGATTTCCTGGTTAGGGAAGCGTGCGTCAGTGTTCTGGTGCGTGAAACTTGATTTCTTCTCTTTGGAGAGCAATGGAGTGCCCAGTAATGAGTTTTGAGATGAGTCTATGTGTTAGGTGTGACCTTGGGCAGCCTGTATGTTGATGTTCAGGGCTATGTTCCTGCGTTGCTGGAGAATTTGCGTGGTATGTCTTGCTCTAAAACTTATTGGCTCTTGGGTGGTGGTTGGTTTCAGTGTAGGTATGAAGGGTTTTGGACAGTCACTTATTACTTAAAGTTCCATGTAGTCAGGAGTTTTCTGGTGTTCTCAGGTTTTGGGCTTAAGTCTCCTGCCTCTGGATTTCAGTTTTATTCTTCCTGAAGTCTCAGGACTTCTCCAACTATACAGCCCTGATAAGAAAACTTCTAGGTTAATGGCGAAAAGATTCTCCCCAGTTAGGGACACCCAGAGAGGTTCACAGAGTTACATGAAGAAGAGGAGAGGGAGGAGGGAGATAGAGATGAGCAGGAGGAGAAAAAGGGGGACTCAAGAGGAGAGAGACAGATCTACGCAGCTGTCTGTTCCCAGAGTGTTCTCCGTAGCCCAGTCACCTACAAAGATTCACAGAATTGGATTGGGAAGAGAAGGGGAAAGGAGGAAATAGAGGTATTCTGAGGTAGAAAACAGAGAGTCAAGATTGGGAGAGAATAATCTTCGGTTTAAAAATAGGGCTTCTCTTCTTTTTTTTTTTTGTAAGGTTATAGTGTATTGAAAATGAAAATTAAGGAGTAGAGAAGGAGTACTAGAGGACTTTAAAAGAAATAAGAGAAAAAGAAAAATAGAAAATAGAAGAGAAAAATGAAAGAAAAAAAAGAAGAAAAAAGAAAAAAAAGAAAGAAAGAGAAAAAAAATTTTTTTCCCCCTAATTAAAAAATCGTAAAAGTCTATGGAAATGAAAGTTAAGGAGTAATGGGGGAGTAATAGGGGATTTTAAAGGAAAATAAAAGAGAAAAAATAAAAAATAAAAAAAAGAGAAAAAAGTAAAATTATATCTAGGAGTTTCTCTGGAGCTGTTGCGGTCAGTGTGGGTTCGGCTCAGTTTCAGATAGCTCCTCGTTCCAGCTTACGCTTCTCGATATCTACAGGCCCCTTCCGGCGTAGTCGGTGTTTTCTAGAGGGATTTTAATCTGTTGCACCAGTCCCTTCTGAAGCGGTTCCCTTTGTTTATTTGGCTTCTGTTTGCCGGTCTCTTCAGAGCCTCATTTCCGCCCTGACACAGGCGGGCGGAGGTGGACTCTTATTACTCAGGTAGCTAGTTCCGTCGCGCTGCCGGGAGGGGCTGGCGCTGCCGGGAGGGGCTGACGCTGCTTTCTCCGTCTGTGCTGCTCAGGCGCCCGGCTGTTCTATATGGAGCGCGCCCCGCGCTGCGCGAGGTTCCAGCCCTCGGGTGTTCCACAAAAGCGCGGAGCGAAAAGCTGCGCCTGCCCTCTGTGCCTTCCCCGTCAGAGCGGTCCAGGCAGCCAGGGGCTTGGTGGGCGCACTCTCCCCAGGTGTGGCGCGCCCCCTCCCTTCCGCGGACCCAGTCTCAGTTTCCGCTGGCGCCAGTCGGGTGCCTGCGCCTTCTGCCCTCCGCGTCCCCAGCCCCAGTCCCCGCCCGCGCCGGTCGGGTGCCTGTGCCCTGTGTCTCGCCGCGACCTTCCCCTCCCCCCTGCCTCCTGCCTCCGGCGGGGCTGGGCCGGTCCGCAGCCTGCGAGCTCCTCTCTGGACCCTCTCGGTCTCTTTGTTCTGCAAGTGGCCGGCAGTGTGTTCGGGCTGGTTAATTTACTCTCTCTTTTTGGTCTCCCACAGTTCAAGTTGGCAACTCACAGAAGCTCCCTTCGATTGTCCTCAGGGCACTCAAGCCCCGACCCTACCCCAAGCAATGCCGCCTAAGAGTTCCCGGGACGGATCTCCGTCCTTAGCTCTTTTGTCTCACTTTTTATCTTTTATATTTTGTCCTACCTCCTTTCGAAGACAATGGGCTGCTTTTCTGGGCACCTGATGACCTCAGCTAGCGATCAGAAGTTGTTTCGCGAAGTTTGCTCTGTGTTCAGTTATTCTTTTGATGAATTTGTAGGAGAGAAAGTGGTCTCCCCGTCCTACTCCTCCGCCATCTTGGCTCCTCCTGCCCTTATACCTATTCTATACTCATAATTAAAACACAAAATCAAATGGTGTAAGTTCTCCAACTCTGTTGTTCTTTTCAAAGATATTTTAGCAATTTCAGGTCCTTTAAATCCCCATATAAATTTCAACATCAGGTTATCAGTTTTTCAAAAAAATCTGCTGATATTTTGATAGAATTGCTTTTATTTTTTAGATAAATTTAGGCAGAATTAGTATCTTTATAATATTGGGTTTCAAACCTATGAGTATATTGTATCTCTCAATTTCTTTAGAGTTAGTAGGTCCTTGTACATTTCTTAGAAATTTCTTTGTACACAATTATGTCCTTTGTGAATAAAGATGGTTTTGAAAAAAAAATTTAAAAAAAGATGGTTTTGGTTTTTTTTTTTTAACTTTTATGCCTTTAATTTTTTTTTATTTTGGAGAATTTTTCTGGCTAAGATTTTTAATTATGACATTGGAAAGAAGTGATGATGTCAAATATTGTTATCAGTATCAAAACTTTGACACAGAGAAAATTCTTGGGCCAGATAACTTCACTTGTTACTTCTCTAAAATTTTAAGAAAGAAAATTATACTAGTCTTAATTTGTTTAAGGAAATAACAAAGGAGGGAACCCTTCGCAACTTGTTTTATGAAGCTAGTATTACCTGATAACAAGACATGAAAAGGACAATACAAGAAAACAAAATTAGAAACCAACAACTTTATGAATATAGATACAAAATTTCTTAATAAGACATTACAAAATTGAACTCTACAATATATATAAAGAATAACATGTTTCTATCAAGGAATGAAAGGTTGGTTTAATATCTGAAAGTCAGTAAGTGCAATAAATCATGTTTGACAGAATGGAGGAGAAAGATCATATGATCCCCTCAGGAGATGCTGGAAAAGATTTGAAAAAATTGTAATATGGGTTCGTGATGAAATCTCTTAGCAAACTTGAGATAGAAAGGAAGTTCCTCACTTGATAAAGAGAATCAACAAAATAAATCTATGGCTAACATCATACTTGGTAATGAAATAGTAAAATGTTTCTCTGTAAGGTAGATATTGCTCTCACCTAATATTTTTATTATTAATAAAAGCATATACAACTGTTGTTGCAAGCTTCTTGGAAGGCATTATTGCATTATTATGACCTCATGTTAGGAAGGTGCTTCCTTGATAGCTCAGTTGGTGAAGAATCAGCCTGCAATGCTGGAGACCCTGGTTTGATTCCTGAGTCGGGAAGATCTGCTGGAGAAGCAATAGGTTACCCACTCCAGTATTTTGGACTTCCCTGTGGTTCATCTGGTAAGGAATCCTCCTGCAGTGTGGGAGACCTGAGTTTGATACATGGGTTGGGAAGATCCGCTGGAGAAGGGAAAGGCTACCACCACTCCAGTATTCTGGTCTGGAGAATTCCATGGACTACATAGTCCATGGCATCTCAAAGAGTTGGACACGACTGAGCAACTTTCACTTTCACGTGTTAGGAAAAAATTGACTTTCCTGAAACCCAGCATTTTGGCAGTGCCGTTTATGATTTTGTGACAGTTTATCTGTTGCATCCATAAGCTGGATCCAAACTCAATGGGTGTACATTCTGATGCACAGCATGCCTGCATAGCTGTCCCCACCCCATGTTGTAAAATAGAGGGAAAGGAATAGTGTTGTGGAAACAAACTAAAGGCTTTGGTATTAACCCAAGTACTTCTGTGTTTAATGGTTTTTCTACCTTGAGCAATATTCTAGAATTTCTCTAGTTGAGTCTCTGTGCTAGCTCACCAAATAATTCAAATACATTCGTATTTGAAGGGTGGCTTCCTGGTTATTAAATCACCACTTGTTATCATCTTGTACCTTGGAGTAGAACATAAACTCTCATCTGTGCTTACTTCCTTCCCTTTGGTAAAAGCATCTTCTTTGCTCTAAGCAGTCATTGGATGCCCAATGGAGCATTTATATCCTTCCAGGAAGTTTTATTTCTTGTTTCCATGGATCAAGAAGGACTGTTCCATAAATGTTTTCAAACACTTACTTGATTTGTACCCTAAAGGGAGAAAGCAGCAGGTCATTCTTTTTATTTCAGGACCTTGCTTTAAGTTGGACTTTACTCTTAAAATGAAGAAAAGAGAGAGAAATTCTCAGCAGCCTTCATAGCAGACATTGTGCCCTGGTTTAGTTAGTATAAACAGCCCAGGAACAGAATGATTGATCAAAGTCTGTTGATCAGTCTGAAAACTGTACTTGATTAATTTGTTTAAATTTGTGGCAGAATGTTTAGTTATCAAGCACAGATTATGAAGAAACCAGACCCCTGTACCATAGGAATTACAGATTTTCTGTTGTTGTTTTTTTTCCCAATCCCCCAGGGTTTTATCTCTGTTCACTTAAGTTCTTGGTTTAACAAAACATGTTTACCATTCTCCCACTTTGGGTATATCCTATATCCTTGTGCAATTTCATCATGGTAAGTGGCATTAAAGAAAGCCTTTGAGGAATCTTCGTAAGTAAATGGTGTAAGCTAAAATACAGATTATTGCACTTAGAAGAATTCTGTAATTGGCCAGTGTGGGCCAAATTCCCTAGTTTTTATTCAGCAATAATTGAACAACTGAAATGAAACAGAGGTCCACCTTTATCTTTATCCTATTTTTATTTATTTAAATTTATTTTTAATTGATGGAAAATTGCTTTGCAATGTTGTGTTGGCTTCTGTGGTACAACAACATGAATTGGCCAAAAATACACACACATCCCCTCCCTCTTGAGCCTCCCTTCCCTACCCACTCTGGGTTATCACAGAGCACCAGGTTGAGCCCCCTGTGTTCTATGGCAGCTTCCCACCCGCTATCTGTTTCACGTAGTAGCGTGTATGTTTCAGTGTTACTTTCTCAATTTGTCCCACCTTCTCTCTATCCCGCTGTGTCCACAGCCTGTTCTCTACATCTGTGTCTCTATGTCAGGGCTGGAGTGCGTGTTCCTGGGATACATTGACGTCACATCATATAATCCATTGCATCAGAGGTTGAAAGCAACTGAGGAGAAGAAAAGAGTTACTTCTCTACCCCATCTGATGTCTTCATTTCAATAAGCTGGTGGGAATTTCTGTGCTTGAAATTAATGCCCCTTGCGGAATTATTCACTTTAATAACCACTTTAGGTATCTGACTTTCCTCACGTAGAAGGTATTAATTTAGCATATTTATAGCCTTGAAAAGAGCATATCTGTATTTAGAGTGAAGCAGGCCTTCAGTTAACACATGGTTTAGAATAATTTTGTTTACCAAGCTCTTTAGGTGCATAGAAAAATATCCACCTTATCTTGAGTTGCTATGGTGACCCAGCTGAATTATTTTACTGTTGAAGCGCTCTGGATGGTGGTTGGAGCATTATCCATTAGCACTAATCCTGGAGTGTTAGCCCACTGCAGTGGTGACTTGCTGAACATTATTCAAGGAACTGAGAGAGTCCATAAATTGTCCACTGGTGCTCAGTCCTTAGTGAGCAATTTAAACTGTGGTCAACCTGACCCAAAACATATTAACCATAGGTTCTTATGTTATGGCTTCTTTTCTTTTATTCATGTTGTGTTTTCTCACTGGAGTCCATTAGGGTTAAAATATCTTCAGGATACTGCGTTTAGGGAAACCTAAGCACACAGAATTGGACTGTGAAGAAAGCTGAGCACCGAAAAATTGATGCTTTTGAACTGTGGTGTTGGAGAAGACTCTTGAGAGTCCCTTGGACTGCAAGGAGATCCAACCAGTCCATCGTAAAGGAGATCAGTCCTGAGTGTTCATTGGAAGGACTGATGCTGAAGCTGAAACTGCAGTCCTTTGGCCACCTCATGCAAAGAGTTGACTCATTGGGAAAGACCCTGATGCTGGGAGGGATTGGGGGCAGGAGGAGAAGGGGAAGACAGAGGATGAGATGGCTGGATGGCATCACTGACTTGATGGACATGAGTTTGAGTAATCTCCGGGAGTTGGTGATGGACAGGGAGGCCTGGCGTGCTGCGATTCATGGGGTCGCAAAGAGTTGGACATGACTGAGCGACTGAACTGAACTGAAGCACACTTTCTCCTTCCTTACAGCCTTGACGTTCTTATCTGGTAATGACTGTGAATTGGGTTCTTCAGCAGAATTAGCTCTTTATGAGTACAAGTAGTATCTCAGTGAAGAGAAAGACACTGGCATGAGAAAACTCAGCATTTAGGGAGTATCCCAGAATCCACATCACTGTCTATAGACTCTGTTCCACTTCCTGTGGACATCACGAAGTTACGCCACTTCCTGTAACTGACCCCAGAGTTCATCAGTAACTCTAGTTGGAGAACTGTGGTTCAATGTCTCATCATTCCACAGTAAGACTGGTGGAGGGAGCTGCAATTGTATGAGATTTTTAAATTTTATATTATACAATATTTCAAATATGTACAAATTAGAAAGAAGTAATGTTCACCAAACTCTGGGAGATGGTGAAGGACAGGGAAACCTGGCGTGCTGCAGTCCATGGGGTTGCAGAGTCAGACACGACTGAGCAACTGAACACCAATGTTTACCATCTTGCTTTAACAATTTTTGATTCTTTGCCAGGTTTGTTTCATCTGTTCTCTCATTCATAGTATTTTTTTTTGCTGAAATATTTTAAAGTAATCCAAGACATAATAAAGATTTAAATTATTTATGTAAGTTTTTAATTACTAGTCATTTCCTTTAAGGTTCATTTTTTGTGTCTGTAATACCTGTGGCAGCTCATCTCTTTTTATGAGTACTGTGTCTCTCATATTCTTATTAAAAAGAATACTTCTTAGATGACCTTCTATAATAGCAATCATCTGTCTGGTTTGGACTGACCATTCATCAAACTAAGAGTTTAGGGTTAAATTGTGTCTCAACCAAAGTGAAAGTGAAATCACTCAGTCATGTCCGACTCTTTGTGACCCCATGGACTGTAGCCCACCAGGCTCCTCTGTCCATGGAATGTCTCAACCAAATGTACTATATAACAAGAGAGAGAGGCTCAGAGAGGTAGAATGTCTTTCCCTAATAAGATAACTGGTAGAACCAATTAATTAAACTCAAAGATTATGATCTTAGAATATTTCTGCTTGTACTATGCTGTCTACCTAAAACATCAAGGGTTTTGTCAGCAAATGCAATGCTCCAGTTTGTGGACTACTGTCTTGAAATGCACATTGTTGGGACTTCCCTGGCAGTCAGTGGTTAAAGACTCCATTTCCAATGCAGAGGGTATGGGTTCAATCCCTGGTTAGGGGACTAAGGTCCCACATGCTGCAGGGTGAGGCCAAAAATTAAAAACACAAAACAAATCACATTGTTACCCTGCCCTGGCATTTCATCGCTAAGTTGTGTCTGACCCTTGGAACCTCATGGACTGTAGCCCACCAGGCTTCTCTGTCCATGAGAGTTTCCAGGCAAGAATACCTGAATGGGTTGCCATTTCCTTCTCCAGGGGATCTTCCTGACCTAGGGATCGAACCCTGGTCTCCTGCATTGCAGGCAGATTCTTTACCAACAGAGCTACCATGGAAGCCACCCTGCCCTGAAGTAGCCCTTTATACCTTTCCCATGATTGTAGATTAACAGGTCAATTTAGTAAATTAATGCCTTTGATCAGGTAAACAGATGAACCCTATAGAGATTATAAAGAATGAGGTATAGAGAATATAGATTTTATTAGAGAAAGGAGTAGGATGGATCCAGGGACATTGACATTGATGAGGGAGAAGCAGCAAATAATAAGCAGTGATTAAGTGATTTGGGGTTCCTAAAAGAGAGTATGTGGAAGACACATTTTTAAGCTATTCTCTGTGAACTGTGTTGTTAGTTTTTCATAATATGCTGTTTTTCTCTTTCAATTATCTTAAAAAAAAATTCTGGGGACTTACCTGGTGATCTAGTGACTAAGATACATGCTTCTAACCCAGGGGCCCTGGATTCGATCCCTGGTCGGGAAGCTAGACACTACAGGCCACAACTAAAGATCCTGCATGTGGCAACCAAGACCTAGGGCAGCCAAATAAACAAACAAATATTTAAAAAAATTCTGTAATGCCTTACAGTTTTCAAGTTTGACACACATGATTTCATATAATCCCACAGATAAAGAGAACAAAGTAGTGGTTTCCAGTGGGGAGAAGGCAGAGGGTAAGGGAAAAATAGCAGTAGGGAACAAATTCCATTTTATTTTTGAAGTTGGTCTGGTGTCAAAGGGATCCTTTGAGACAGTGCCATAGTAGGATGTAGTAACTCTTTGGGAGTTGAGCAAGTATATTCCTGTTGAGTGGCTTTTATGGCACTCTCATAACTGGAAGGTGTGAGAGAAGAGACAGGGACAGTTTTCCATTTTGTTAAATTCTCCCACTGGGGTAGATCTGATCACGGAACAGGCTTGGAAGTCAGCGGGAATGTTTATATGTGGATCAGATGTAGAAGGGCCTGACACTCCCAGTCAACACATACACATCAGATCCTGTGTATTCATACCCTTGAGTTTCAGACACACATTAGTTCATCTGCAGGACTGATCTTTTTTGTCCAAACACAGAAACAATTAAATGTCTCTATTCATTCTGATGTGCACAGCTCCATGTACCTAAAGTGGCTTTTCCCATTTCTGATAGCTAAATTATTTCTTCAAGGGTGTGTCATTTTCAGATGAAAACCAATGGTTTTCAACCTTGGTTACACAGTAGGATCACCTGGAGAGCTTTTATTTTTTAATTTTATTTAATTAATTAATTAATTTTTTTTTTTTTTTTTTTTTGAAGACTGGTACTTTTAAAATGGACAGCAGAGTCTGGAGGGCTACAGTCCACGGTATCACAACTGGTGACACATGGTGTCATGACTGAGCATGAAAATGGGCTTTCCTGGTGGCTCAGTGGTTAAAAACCTGCCTGCTGATGCAGGAGACACAAGTTCGATCCCTGGGTCCAGAAGATCCCTTGAAGGAGGAAATGGCAGCCCACTCCAATATTCTTACCTAGGAAATCCCATGAGCAGAGGAGCCTGATGGGCTGTAGTCCATAGGTTTGCAGAAAACAGTCAGACACGACTTAGTGACTAAACAACAACACTTTAAAAATAAAACCTTAACCTAGGCAATTATCATCGCCAACTGAAACCATTAGAGGAGCCTGAAGGTTTGGGCTGTAAACCCTAAACCCAGGGATTGGTCTTAATAACACCGCCTAGTGGAATTTTCAGACATTGTCGTTCAGTCGCGTCTGACTGTTGGCCACCCCATGGACTGCAGCCCGCCAGGCTTCCCTGTCCTTCACTATCTTCTGGAGCTTGCTAACACTGAGGATAGAGTAACACATTAAACAACACCACAGGAAATAACCAAACAGAAAGTGAGTACAGGAAATATGCCCAGTACTATCCGATAAATTATAGTACGAAAGGTGGAAAGGAAGGGGTTGTTATAGATTGAAGAGAATCAAGTGATAATTCAAAGCAACATATTCATGTTGATGTTTGGCAGAAACCAACAAACTTCTCTAAAGCAATTAACCTTCAAGTAAAAAATAAACAAACAACAACATGTAAGTCTTTTTTTGATGATAATTCAAGGAAATTAACAGAGAAGGCAATGGCAACCCACTCCAGTACTCTTGCCTGGAAAATCCCATGGATGGAGGAGCCTGGTAGGCTGCAGTCCATGGGGTCACGAAGAGTTGGACATAACTGAGCAACTTCACTTTCACTTTTCACTTTCATGCATTGGAGAAGGAAATGGCAACCCACTCCACTGTTCTTGCCTGGAGAATCCCAGGGACGGGGGAGCCTGGTGGGCTGCCGTCTATGGGGTTGCACAGAGTTGGACACAACTGAAGCGACTTAGCAGCAGCAGCAGCAGCAGCAAGGAAATTAAATTTAAAAAGATAACTTAGAAACAATTTGGGGAAGTTTGAATAGGGAATAAGTATGAGGCTTCCCAGGTGACACCTATTGGTAAAGAATCTGCCTGCCAGTGGAAGAGACATGGGAGACATGGGTTTGATCCTGGGTTGGGAAGATAACCTGGAGTAGGAAATGGCAAACTCAGTCTAGTATTCTTGCCTGGAAAATTTCATAGACAGAAGACCATGGGGTCACAAAAGAGTCAGACATGACTTAGTGACTAAACGCCAACAATATGTGTATATACATACATTTATAACTCTTGCTATACTATTATAGAGTTATCACAGTGTGCAGGACACACAGTAAATTATAATAACAGCAACCCTAAGTTCTGAGTTTTTGCATGATCTGAATTTCAAATGTTTCATTCCGTTATGATAGTATTTGCCCAACTTTTTGGTTCATAAAAAACCTGTCATTGTACTTAAAATTCATTTACAGAAATCTTTCCTTTCTCACATGGTTACCATGCTCTTCTCACAGAAGTAGTTTTTGGTGTATGAAATGTACAGTCACTCAACATTTTTTTCAGAAGATATATATGGAGTGTGTTATGTGTGAAGCATCAGACTAATTTTGAACTGATGATCATTTGACTGTATAGCCACTTTTTGGTGATTGTGTGATATTAGGCATTCAGTCCAGTGGTTAAAAATCTGGACTTTAATTTCAAAAGAAGGCTAACAAACTCAAATTTGGAAAGTAAATGGAAGAATTATCTGAAAGTTTAGATTTAGAGATAAACTTATACCTATATCTGAGTGGAAGAAATCTTAGAGGATGTCTAGTCAAGCCTCCACCCATGGCTGAGAGTTCAATTTATAATGACCCAGGAAAAAGCTATCTTGTCTAACTTCTTGAACTTGAACCTCTTCCATAAGCCAGGAATTCAGGGTCTTGCAAGGGCACCTAGCCCATTGAAAGACAGCGCAAGTTCAAGCTGATCACGTTTTATGAACCACGTGGTCATGTCTTGTGCATTGAGGGCACAGCTTCTTAGTCTCTGCCACAACTTGTTAACTTTCTTTGATTTGTCAACTAGTAGCACCACAGCTACCCACAATTTTTCACTGGGGTCAGAAAAAGCAGGGTTGCAGAAGTCAAAGAGTCAAGAGCAGGCACTAAGGAAGTAATAGATAGAAGTTATCAAATATGCCAAACACACATATTGAAGGAGAAGGGAAAAGGAGGTGCCGACCTTGAGAACAAGTGCCCCTCAAAGTGTGGGAGTATAGAGATGGGAGCCTTCCTATTTGTAAATTGCTTAAGGCGTCAATGGTGAAATAATTTATAACAGGATTTTCCTATGACTGAGAAAGCTGAGCATGGGGATCACCACTAAAAATAAAGCTCAGAAGCATCAATGTTTTATGGATATTTAGAAAGGGAAACAGGAAAATAGGCCAAGGACAACTATATTGAAAAATTTATAGGTACTTGGTATCCTTATAACTTTAGTGAGAGGCAGAGAACCCTTAGGAGAACAGCTCTGGTGTGTTCATTTCCAGGACATCAAAGCTCCAGAGATGTGCCTTATTCAGACCCAAGGAGAGGCAATGGGGAGAGAAAATCCCCAAGAAATAGATGTTGGCATCTGTTTAAAAGAGAGGAAGGCAGACAGTACTCTAGAGTCTTAAGAATAAAAATAAAGGGGAACATGAGAAATCATCTTGGGAACAGAGAACAGCCCTTGGGGCTTGGCAGGGAGTTGTCCACATAAGGTTCCTGGCACTCCAAGGGGACATTCTGTTACCTCTCTGACATGTACTCTCTGTCTGCCTTGAGCTAGAAAGGTCCACGCAAAAAAGAGTTGTGAGCTAAAATAGCTCTCAGTAGGAAATTATTTATAGTTAAAAATCTAGTAGTAAAAAACCTGAATTCAAAATATCTGTAGCAAAAAATATTTTTCCTGTTTTGTTATTTACATAGTGTGAATGCTCAATCACTCAGTTGTACCCAACTGTTTGGCCAGACTGTAGCCCATCAGGCTCTTCTGTCCATGGAATTTCCCGGGCAAGAATACTGGAGTGGGTTGCCATTTCTTGCCCCAGATACTTACATGGATTAGGTAAAAATTCAGCAACTTTTGGAAGTAATACTGAAATGACCTGAGGAAAGGGACTCAATGAGGTTATATTTTTTGAAAACCTAAAACAAATTTTAAAATAATTTTTGACTCAGGAGTTGTAAAAATGTTAGGACATTCCTGTGTATTTTTTGGGCTTCCCTGGTGGCTCAGATTCTTAAGAATCTCCCTGCAAAGTGGGAGACCCAGGTTTGATCCCTGGGTTGGGAAGATCCCCTGAAGAAGGGCATAGCAACCCACTCCAGTATTCTTGCCTGGAGAGTGCCATGGACAGAGGAGCTGGCGGGCTATAGTCCATGGGGTTGCAAAGAGTCGGACACGACCCAGTGGCTAACAGTTTCACTCACACTTTTGTTTATCTTTTACCCATTTTCTCTCCATGAAAACAAATTGTGTAACTGTACCACAATGATGAAAACCTTCCGGTTTTATCAGTTGACACTGATAAAATATTATTAATTAAACTAGAGAGCTTATTTAGATTTTACAGGTACTTTTTTTTTTTAAGAGGGGTGTATAATTCTGTGAAATCACATGTAGCCATCACCACATTAAGGATACAAAATCTTCCAGTTATGCCAGAGAAGCTCCCTACTGACACTCCTTTATAATAATATCAGCCACTAAGATCCATCACTAAAAATTTGTCATTTTGAGAATATAATATAACCTTTGCAACCATTTGAGATTGGCTTTTATTTCACTTAGCATAACACCCTGAGATTCATCCAAGTTGTGTGTTTCAGTTGTTGAGAAGTATTTTTTTGTATGCATAGACCACAGCTTATCCATTTATTCTGAGAGACATTTGCCTTTTTTTGTCCAGTTTTAATTACTAAGCTTGAATTTTTACTCTTTTCCCCAATTATATGAATTCTAACAGTATATCTATATTTTTAGGACTTCACTCCATGTGGAATAAGTTACTAAAAAGGATGAAGAGCAGGTTACCAGTTTCCCAAAAAGCACTGGAATGATTCGGTTTTAGCCAAATAAAATATGTATCAATTCATTTTTTGTATATGTCACGATCATGCTAATAATTACAGGAAAGTAGACAGACAATAATCATAAAATAGGAGGGATGTCCAAATTCTAAAAACCTCACAAAATTCTTAAAAAGACTGGTCCATGGCTGTAGTTTTTGGTGCCCTTTTATTAGGTGGTACCAGAGCTCTTTGTACCTGAGGGTTGGTCGCAAACCTCAGTCTTTTCTCAGACTTTTTTCTGAACTTGACCTTCATCCTCCAACATTCTTTTCTCAGCACATTGGAGAGAAAAATGCAAGCACGGTGCAAAAACAGGTGTGAACATTTCCGTTGATTCAGGTGCTAGTATGTTTCGGTAGTTCCTCTGCTTTTTTAAGGATATTGACATTGGATGGTATCCATCTCAAGTCTCTCCAACATGGTTAAGCCAAAGCAATTATTCTTGATTATAGCACTCGGTTTCCAGGCCATGTTTCAATCAAATAATGAATTCCAGAGTCATTATTTGACTAAATGTCTTGAGTACATGGAGGTTTCATCCCGTTTGTGAGCCTTGGTCCATACCATTCACTCTACTTGGGTTACTTTCTCTTCAACGTGGTGAAAAGCTATTTCCATTTTCTCCTTCCTCTTTCAAAGCTGAACTTTTATTTTTGCCAAGAAGTTTTCTATAAAGATTCAGGTATTTCTGTTCATGTTTCTCTACCTACATACTTGTGCTTCAGATATGTGCACCTGCCTCTCCCAAGGAAAGTCCCTCCTCTATTTCTTCAAAATAAGGACTCTGTCATAAGGGATTGATCTGTATGGAATTTGACTCATGGAAGGGACATATGCCTCCCTTTGGGGACAAGCTTAACATGGGTTTGAGGAGTTCACCCGGGGTTATTTCCTGCATTTTTCTCAACCATTGTTGGATCTGCTAATAAATAGTATCTATTTTCTTATAGTAAGTTTTCTTTCTTTTTTTTTTAAAGAATAAAATTGCTTTAAGTTTTTCTAATCCTCTGGGAAACCATGTATCGTGTTGGTAATTAGGTTGGTCTTATAAAATGTGCCCTTCTGACTAGAAGACCTGGGATTTGGTATTTTATTTGCCTCTAACTCCATACATGATCATGAGGATGCTTTCTGCTTTCTCATTCCAAAAACTGGGTGGATGCCAAAGCCTATGCAGCCTGTTGGATTTTTTTTTTTTTTTTAGGATTCTTTTTTTAAAAAAATTATTTATTTTTTAATTGAAGGATAATTGCTTTACAGAATTTTGTTGTTTTCTGTCAAACCTGAGCATGAATCAGCCATGAAAGTGAAAGTTAGTCATGTTTGACTCTTTGCAGCCCCATGGACTATACAGTCCATGGAATTCTCCAGGCAGATTACTGGAGTGGATAGCCTTTCCCTTCTCCAAGGGATCTTCTCAAACCAGGGATCGAACCCAGGTCTCCTGCATTGCAGGCGGCTTCTTTACCAGCTGAGCCACCAGGGAAACCCAACCATACTGGAGTGGGTAGCCTATCCCTTCTCCAGGGGATCTTCCTGACCCAGGAGTTGAACCAGAGTCTCCTGCATTTCAGGCAAATTCTTTACCAACTGGGCTATCAGGGAAGCCCAGTCAGCCATAGGTTTATATATATCCCCTCCCTCTTAAACCTCCCTCCCAGAGCCCCTGTTTGTGTTTCCTGAGACATATAGCAAATTCCCGTTGGCTATCTAATTTTACATATGGTAATGTAAGTTTCCATGTGGATTTTTTGAGATGACACGGGGAGATAATGTTAAAAAACAAAAAACTCTAGATAGGATATGGGGAGCATGTCACTGTCCATTCCAGGTACACCAACAAGCCACCTTTGGTTTGCAGCACAAAATAGTAACTCTGATGATACTGTTTAACCACATGTATTTTTTCTTTTTGGCTGTCCTGGGCCTTCATTGTTCTGGAGGCTCTTCTCTAGTTGCAGCGTGAGGGCTTCTCATTGCAGTGACTTCTCTGGCCGTGGAGCATGGGTCTAGGGTGCAGAGGCCTCAGTAGTTGCGGGTCCCCGGCTCTAGAGCACAGGCTCAGTAACTGGTGCAGAGGCCCACTTGCTCTCCCACATGTGGATCTTCCTAGACCAGGGACCCAACTCATGTCTCCTGCATTGGCAGGTGGATTCTTTACCAGTGAGCCGCCAGGGAAGCCCCAACCACATATTTTTAATCTGTTTTAATCTTCTCGTGGGCGAAAAGGTAGTGACAGTAGCACTTGGATCCTTCAGAAAGTGTTTTGTCTGAGAGAAGGAGCGGATTGACCACATGGCACATGCATCTGTAGTGTCCTGGCTCAGGCGGAGCTGACTGCTCTAATGCAGAAATGTGGGAAGCCTGTGATTCTCTTAAAAGTTTGGAATTTCAGAACCTATTTGTGTAGCAAGATAAAATTGGAACTGGCTGATGGATGACTAAAAGGAAAGTGAGACCTTTCACCTTTTAAAAAGGTTAAAGTGACATTGTCAGTGTGGTTTAGCGTTCACCGCTGTCGGGCTGGTAGATTACATGCTTGATACACGGCCACACGGGTGATAACATCGCGTTTAAGTCATGGTTGTGACAGACTGAAAGTGTCTCGTGAGTCTGGGTTTCAACATGCCTCAAATTGCGTTTCAAAAGAATTCTCCTGCAAGAATTCCTTGAGGACCACCCTGATTCCATACCAGGAAGAACATTTTCAAGATATATTATGAGTTCAACTACAAACCTCGTCCTAGCTGTCAGAATCTCTTATCCAGACTACTACTAACTAGTCCCCTGCATTGGCTCTTGCTTCTGTTATACATCAGTTCTCCACAAAGTAGCCAGAAATTATCTTCTCAAAATATAATTTGTTTGAAAATAGGATTCTCATTGCAAAACCCTCCATTGGTTTTCTTAAAATCAAATGTAATGCAAATGCCTTCGCATGGCCTAACAGAGCTTGGTGTCATCAAGCCTGACTCATCCTCTTCAAAATCATGTCTTACCTACCACTGTCCCCTTTGCTTAATTCATTCTAATCACACTGACTTTCTTGCTTTTCTTTGGACGTGCCTCAGGGCCTTTGCACTTGCTGGTACCTCTATTGGACACTTTCCCTTCCCCCAGATCTTCACCTGCCTGACTCTTTCATTTCCTTTAAGCATCTTCTCAAATGCTACCTCCCCAGAGAAGCCTTCCCTGACCCCTCACCATCTAGTCACTCTCTGTTCCCAATTGTGCTTTATTTTTCTTCATTATTCTTAGTCCTCTGAGATCATACTATATTTGGGTTTATTTTCTTCTTTTATAGAACGTAAACTCCTTAAGATCAGGGTCATGGTCTTTTTCTTGCTGTATCCCCTTGCCTTGAATGACATCTGGCCCAGAATAGGTTTGTGATGAGTATTTGTAAAATGAGTGAACAGAGAAAGGAGTTACAGTGAAGGTCAAATATGCCTGAAGGCAAATCTAAACCTTATCAAGTTGCTCTTTATTGGAATATGAAGCATTTCTATTTCAACTTGCTAAGTTTTCGTTTGCATGCTTTAAAATGTGTCCTGTGCTATCTTCTTCCTAGGTTGTTAGAGCTAAATAAAGAAAGCAACAGTTAGGGAGTTTGGGATGGATATGTACACTCTGCTATGTCTAAAATGAATAACCAACAAGGACCTATTGTACAACACAGTGAACTCTGTTCAATGTTATGTGGCAGCCTGGATGGGAGGGAGGTTTGAGGGAGAATGGATACTCGTGTATGTATGGCTGAGTCCCTTTGCTGTTCACCCGGAAATATCACAAGTGGCTTAGATGGTAAGGTGTCTGCCTGTAAAGTGGGAGAGCTGAGTTTGATCCCTGGGTTGGGCAGATCCCCTGGAGAAGGAAATGGCAACCCACTCCAGTACTCTTGCCTGGAAAATTCCATGGATGTAGGAGCCTGGTAGTCTCTGGTCCATGGGGTTGCAGAGAGTCGGACACGACTGAGCAACTTCACTGGTTCACTGGTTAATCAGCTATACTCCAATAAAAAGAAAGGTTTAAGATAAAAAAGATAAAAGAAGCAATAGATAAAGCCTGCCACAGAGTGGGTCGCCCACAAATATTCCCTCTGTGTGAATCCACGCAGCTGTTTGTGTGCACTTCCTGTGAAATGGACTAGAAACTCGGGGGTCTTTCCTTATTGGTTTTCTCTATTTGTGACAGGGTGCTGTGGAGCGCAAGGGGCTGGTTGAAGCCCTTGGAGGGTTGTAGGCCGTGACTTTGACAACCACTGGGCTGTGTCCATGCAAAATGAAAAATGGATAAATGGAACAACAGCTGTCCTTAGACTTCCTAATTCCCAGGTCTGGTTCTCGTCTACAAGCCGAGAAGAGTCTTGGGGTGTCTGTGGATTTTATGGGAGGGCACTGAGTGTATTCTCCTTGCATTTGGATGCCCAGACTTCTGCACTGGGAAGGATGGGGGAAAAAAAAATACTAGTTCTCCTGCTTCAGCAAGTGTTAGAGCCTGGAAAGAAATGGAGAAGTTGTCTCCCTCTCACCCTTGTTCTGGCCTGGTCTGTTTTTCAAGATCAAAGCCTCACAGTCCACTTTTGTCTCATTTCTGTATGAGACCACTTCTAAGTCCCTGGAGTCCCACCAGGTGCACGCGGCACTGAAGGTCTGCCTACTGGGTGTCTGGTCTCAGGCGGGATAATCAGAGCTCGAGCAGGACAGACCAGCACTCATAGAACCGAGTCGTGAAGATCATGTCAGCACTGATATATGGGTAATACTCACGAGGTGCCTGGTACTCTTCCAAGAACTGTTCATCTGTTGATTTATTGAGTCTTCACAACATCTCTATTAGGGAAATAGCTATTATTAGCTCCCTCTTACAGATGAGGAATCCCTGAGACCCAGAGGGGACATGTCCAAGGTCACAGTGTCAGTCAGCGGCAGGGCAGAGCCCCAAGCTCAGGTCGTCTGGATCCCAGATCCACGTACCTTATGACGGAACTAAGAGAAGCAATAGTTAGGGAGTTTGTGATGGACACGTGCACACGGTTACATTTAAAATGGATAACCAACAAGATCCTACTGTAAGCACAGGGCCCTCTGCTCAGTCTGATGCAGCAGCCTGGATGGGAGTCTTGAGATGGAGGTGGGGCCAACGCTGGCCATTGGGTGTCCCCAGACATCCTAGCTCTTTTGCGTCAAGAGGTGAAACTCTCAGAGACAGAATCATGCAGGTCTTGGTCCGATCAAGAGTTGTGAACACCAATAAAATTGGTTAAAATTTTTATGGAAACAGACCCACAGACTTGCAGGATGAACTTATGGTTACCAGTGGGAAAGAGTGGAGGTGGGAGGGATGGTTAGGGACTGACATGTATACACTACTACATTTAAAACGGATAATTAACAAGGAGCAGATGGTGATTGCAGCCATGAAATTAAAAGACTCTTACTCCTTGGAAGGAAAGTTATGACCAACCTAGATAGCATATTAAAAAGCAGAGCCATTACTTTGCCAACAAAGGTCCGTCTAGTCAAGGCTATGGTTTTTCCAGTGGTCCTGTATGGACGTGAGAGTTGGACTGTGAAGAAAGCTGAGCGCTGAAGAATTGGTGCTTTTGAACTGTGGTGTTGGAGAAGACTCTTGAGAGTCCCTTGGACTACAAGGAGATCCAACCAGTCCATCCTAAAGGAGATCAGTCCTGGGTGTTCATTGGAAGGACTGATGCTGAAGCTGAAACTCCAATCCTTTGGCCACCTCATGCGAAGAGTTGACTCAGTGGAAAAGATCCTGATGCTGGGAGGGATTGGGGGCAGGAGGAGAAGGGGATGACAGAGGATGAGATGGCTGGATGGCATCACCGACTCGATGGACATGAGTTTGAGTAAACTTCGGAAGCTGGTGATGGACAGGGAGGCCTGGTGTGCTGTGATTCATGGGGTTGCAAAGAGTTGGACATGACTGAGCGACTGAACTGAACTGAACGGTGTAGCACAGAGAACTCAGCTCAATATTCTGTAATAACCTAAATGGAAGAGAGTTTGAAGAAGAATAGATAGATGTGTAGCTGAATCATTTTGCTCTATACCTGCAGCTAGCACAACATTGTTAATCGACTCTACTCCAATATAAAAAAATTTAGATGATCGGAGCCAATCGTGTTGGAAATCATATCTGAAACGTGAGCACTTTTGTGCTTTCCAAAGTACTTATTCATGTTCCCAGCGATGCTCATACCCTTCTGGTATGGTCCACTGCCACCACCGACTCTACACTGCCTGTCAGTTAGTCCCCTTGTGCTCTGCTGGGCTTAGCCCTCCTCTGGTCCAGGGCCATCCTGCTGGCTCTGTGAAGTAGGCTGGTCTCTGGCCACCACTGGCCCAATGCTTGTTATATACACCGTGCATGGAAATGTTTGTTACATTTTGTTCTCAATCTCATCTGGTTCTATCTTTTTTCCCTCAAGTAGATTGCTTGTAGAGCTGGGAGTGAATCTGTTTTTCCCTTTATGACTGTTTGTTCACTTCCTGTTGCAGATCCCCACACCTAGTCACTGTTAAACAACTGCTCGTAAGCTGAATGATCAGCCCAAGATACAAAAATACGTTGTTGCCTGGCTGGTTAGTTTGATGAAGTTATAGATAACAATGAGAGTAGCAGCTGACATTTGCAGAGAGTTTACAATGTGGCCTGATTCAAGGGTTTTTCATGTAGTATTATAGCTCATTTGGTCCTCTCAACTGCCCTGAGCATAGCTATTATGAACTTCATTTTTCCATGGGGCAACAATTGCTTTTTGGGGGGTTTGTTGTTGTCATTGGTCAGTTGCTAAGTTGTATCTGACTCTTTGTGACCCCATGGATAAAGCCTAGTTTCACTACTGTAAAAGCAGAAATGTGCAGAAGTCGTTTTGCTGTGCTTTGGAATAGCTGGGGCTTAGAAAATGGGATTCTATCTCTGTGGGCTGGAGGTTGATTTAGCAGACATATGTAACTGAAGTAATCTGCTTCTTAGCAGAATTGTATCAGTGTTTTCCACTTAAACTCTCTCTGTTTTAGATCCTGGAAAAGGACAGGGCCTGAAGAGTGCATTCTCTGCTGAAGAATGGGAGCTGTATTTTGTTGATACTCTTCAGGAACATTTTAGCAGAGCAGAGAACTTCAGTGTTGAATTTTCCATCTACTCTCTGTTTGATCTTGGCAGATGACTAAGATCTCTGAACCTGAATTTGCTCATCTGTTGAGTGGGGTTCACTGTCACCATCTCTCAGGGTAGTGATGGAGGTTAAGTGAGATGCTTTGTGTGCAAAGGACTTGGTTAGTGAGGACGGCTTGGGGTCTACACTCAGTAAAGCTTGGCTGTAACTGTGTTGCTGACATTACCCACATAAGCCATAGGTTTGAAATGAGAGTCAAAAGTCATGAAGTATTCTCCTGCTAGACTGCAGCCTTCCTGCTGTATCACACAGCAGTGAAATTGCTTGTTCAGAGACAGCCCAGAACAGTAAAGGAAAAAGAAAACAAACCCAAAACACATTCTGGAAAGGCTGGCGTTTTGTACAACGTTGTAAGACATTTATAGTTATTGAGCCAAAATTTCCACTATAATAGAAAAAGCAGTTGCTTTTAAACTGCTGGTCCAATTTAGCAATTATGGGTGAGTTAAAATGTGGGCCATTTGAATTGGATTTGGAGGATAAAGTAAGATTGTATCCTTCAGTGGGGAGTGACTCACAGAGGAGGGAGCTTGACAGAGTGGAAACAGCCCCTGATAAGGAGCCAGGAGACCCGAGTTCCTGGCCTGGATTTGCACGAATAAGCTATAATAGCCTTTGGGCAAATCATTAAACATCTCAGTTTTCTAGTCTGTCAAGTAAGAGGGCTGTATTTGTGAATGGATCTTTCAGCGTGCCTAAGATGCTACCAAGCAGATAACTGCAAAGGGAATGTGCTTTTGTTTCTCTGTTGTTTCTCTGTTTCTCTGTTGTTTTTGTTCAGATGTTCTGTCATGTCCGACTCTTTGCAATGCCAGGGACTGCAGCACGCCAGGCTTCCCCATCCTTCCCCATCTCCTGGTGTTTCCTCAAACTCATGTCCATTGAGCCAGTGATGCCATCCAACCATCTCATCCTTTGTCACCCCCTTCTCCTGCTTTCAATCTTTCCCAGTATCCGGGTCTTCTCCAATGAGTAGGCTCTTTGAATCAGGTGGTTTTACACACACACACACACACACACACATGCACACACACACACACTGATATTGATATGAACAACCAGAACCCAAGAAAATGTACCAGCACCAGAGTGATACAAAAGTAGACACCTGGGAATCCTGTAATATCTTAGGGTCATTGTTATGTCCTGGGAGAGCATCCCATGCTAGTTAAGATGAGTCATTATAAGTAGAGGATTTACTGGGATCCATCAACAAGGTTTTTATTTTTTTTTATTTTATTTTATTTTTCATCAACAAGGTTTTTAATATGGTTATTGTGTTATGGATGTCCTGTCACGTACTTTGAGCACTGACATTTCTTGAGGAACACTTTATTGGTTGACACACTTCTTGAGGAACACTTTATGGGTTGACAAAACTCTTTAAACTCAAGTTGACAAATAGAAAAACAAATCTGGGTTAGCTAGCTTGTTTACTTCTTCTTGGCACTCTTAGTTCCCCAATATTCCAGTTGCAAGTGTGAAGCCACATTTTGTGCCAGTTATCTTTATGAAAGTTTTAGGGTTTAATAAAGTTGGATTTTGAGTGATAACATTTTCTACTCTCTGTATTAGCAACCGCCTGAAAAGTTGAGCTTGGTCAAGTATGGAATGGATGGATTGGATGATTTCCTGGAATTATTCACTGACAATATACAAGGGTGCTTTAGTGGGCTTCCTTGATGGCTCAGATGGTAGAAAATCTATCTGCAGTTCAGGAGACCTGAGTTTGATCCCTGGGTTGGGAAGATCCAGGAGGTCTTCCCAGGAGATCCCCAACCCAGGAGAAGGAAATGGCAACCCACTCCAGTATTCTTGCCTGGAGAATCCCATGGACAGAGGAGCCTGGCGGGCTACAGTCCATGGAGTTGCAGAGTTAGACACTACTGAGCAACTAACACTTTCACTTGTGCTACAGTAGACATGTTCCTGAGAGTTGCAAAGATTAATTTTTAAAAAAAATCAAATCCAATTTTCCCACTGACTTGCATTAGAATTTCAAAGATGCTTTATTTTTCATTTCTGATTGATTTTCAGTTAATAATGGTTCCTGCCATTTTAACTCTGGATTTCATACTTCCTTTCCCCACCCTCCCAAGTAGTTAATGATACATAAACAAATATTAAAGCAAGTCAGGAATTTCTCTATACTGTAACCCTGCAGACAGTCCTGGTGTGTATGTGTGTGAGGGGGATGGGGTTGAATGTGGGGTGTGGTGGACTGTCTAGGAGATATAAAGGACCTTAGTTCCTAGTGCTTTCTCTGCCACCACAGAGCTGTGCATCTTTGAGCAAGGCCTTTTTGCCTCCTAAACTCACCATTTTCTTATCTGTAAATAATGACCTCCATTGGTCCTGTCTGGCTTCACTGTTGTACAAATAATTGAGTGGGAAAAGGAAACTTTCTGTGAATAATAATCCTGCTATTTTTCTTCTCATAAATTAATTTTCTTAAAGTGGATTATACCTATCTGTAAGTGAATAATATCACCCATTTATTGTTTTTATTTAGCTTTTTTTTTTTTTTTACTTATAAATTTCATTTTGGCTGGATTAGATGGCAAATCCTTGGGAGGCATATGCGGCATAGACAGATTTATTCATCCTTCATTCTGGATGAAGAAGAGGAAATATTTTAAGATAGAGCCGACATGGAACATTAATTTGATTGAAGCTGTTCGGCGTGAGGAGTGACTGTAGTGTCTTCATCGGCATAACGGAGAGATTAGTGTGGATTAGGTTAGCCTGTGTACAGAGGTTGTATGAATTGATAGCCATTATTGGAG
Organism: Cervus elaphus; assembly: GCF_910594005.1. Classification (NCBI taxonomy): domain Eukaryota; kingdom Metazoa; phylum Chordata; class Mammalia; order Artiodactyla; family Cervidae; genus Cervus; species Cervus elaphus. Next base: position 34,879,409 of record NC_057846.1, read on the forward strand.
GCTGGGCTGATCTTTGTAGTTGCTGGCATGACTTCTTTTGCAATAGAGTCATGATTTCTTTCATATGGTTTACACGTGGCGGCGAGAGGAGCACGTGTCCCTCATTACCAAAACTGCATGTCTCCCAACGGGAACTTGGCACAGGCTCAAAGACAGAAGATGTGGATGTACGATATTAAGGAGATGGCACTGGTCATCTGGTATGCTGTCTGCAGAGAGAGTACATGTTGGCCAAAGGCAGAGTAGTTCCTGAAACAGATGTTCAGGCAAGATGGCTAGAGTACTGTTGAAATGCAGTCTTGAATAATTATGAACATAAGCCTAGAAAGGTAGCCAAGATACAGTTCTGAATGATAGCCAGTCATGGGATTATTATTTAATTCCACTTGAGTATGTTTCCTGCCAAGTATGTGCCAGACCCTCTGAAACAAAATCTGGTTTTTGCCAGAGGTACTTAGCAACTATATTTTAAGCTGAAATTCCAAAAAAAAAAAAAAAGAGAAAGAAGCATAAATTGCTTTCTGATGGGAGTAAGTCATATTTCAAGCAGTGTTTGAGACCCCATCTCCTCTAGGAGAGACCTTACCCAACTTAGTGCAAGAGATGGCATGGTCTTCTCCACTGAATCCAACCAGATTTATAGCCCTGTGGTCTTGTTCCTAATATTTTTACAACAGTTGGTACTTATGCTCTGTGATGATTAGAACTTGTGTGACCACTCTCATCCCACCTCCCTAATCTCACCTTCTCCAAGGATGCGCTAGCCTCGTCCTTGGTCTTTGGGTGCACCTAGTCCCTTTCTGCTGGAAAGTTCTTCCTTTCAGTAGCATAGCTCTCACTTCTCTTATTTCTTTTAAGTCTTTGCTCAAAAGCCGTCTTCTCCTTGTCAAGTTTTCCTTGACCACTCTATTTTTTTTAATCTTTAAATTTATGCTATTGGAATTGACTTGATAAATATGATTTAGCATCATTTGACTTTGGCACCAAAGGTTAAGTAACATTACTCTTTGTAATATTAATGATACATATGGTAATAGAGGGCTTCCCTGGCGGCTCAATGGTAAAGAATCCACCTGCCATTGCAGGAGACATGGGTTGGGTCGCTAGGTTGAGAAGATCCCCTGATGAAGGAAATGACAAGTCACTCCAGGATTCTTGCCTTGGAAAATTCCATGGACAGAAGAGGCTGGTGGGTTATAGTCCATGGGGTCACAAAAGAGTTGCATACCACTTAGCAACTAAACAACAGCAAACAGCATATGGTAATGGAACAAAATGAAGTGCGGATAAACAGATGAACTTTGATGAAAAAAATAAAATGCAGATCAAGCCTCTGGGTTTTATACAGACTCCTAGGCTCTTATTAACTCTCCCCAACCCCATGAACAGAAGCCATTTTGACTGCCCTATTTTTAAGAAGCAGCATCCCACCAGCATCACCTATAGCCTTCATCTTCCCCTCTTTTACCTCCTTGCACTAATTACTGTCAGACACGATGACCTGTTTCCTGGCATGTTTGTTCATTATCTATATTCTCCCTCTAGAATGAGGATAGACACTTTGTTCCTAGAGCAATGCCTGACCCATCATGGATACTCAATAAATATTTGTTGAAAAGTGAATGAATAAACGATTAGCACTTAATTTGTATTTGTTCATATATGTCACTTTGGGGCTGTTGAGAAGACAGAATTGTAACTTCTCTTAACTTGTGACTCAAGCATTGGAAGCATCTGTGAGATCAGAGGTTCTGAAGCAACTGTTTATGAGCTCAAAGCCGTGTGTCATTTGGGTGTCTTATTAAAAGGCAAATTCTGACTCAGCAATACTGGGTTGGAGTCTGGGGTTCTGCATGCCTAACAGGCTCCCATGTGATGCGGATGTTGCCAGTCCAAGGATTATGCTTTGAGTAGCAAGGTTCTGAAGTGTCTATACATGGGGTTCATAAAGCCAAGGTCATTATTGTAGATGCCAAGTATTGTTCTGGGAAAAACTAAAGAGCTAGATTTTAGAGATTTCTGACTAACACACTGCCAATAAATGGGTAATTTATTGGACATGCTGTTGGAGTTTTATTTATATTTTCATTTTTAATAAATTGTACACATACTTTTTGCATGTTATTGTTATGATTCTATTGAAAAACTTGTTTCTAAAAACTAGAGGTAGAAAATAAGCTAAAAACTCAACAATAGGGAGTGTGTAAATATAATACAGAACATGCTTATATTAATGTCATACTAAAATAATATGATTGAAAAATTTTTAGATAATACTAAACTGAACAAAACCACTAAAAGATCATTATAATATGATTCAAACTTTGCATATGTGCTAAAAGGCAGAAAAAAGTCTCAAAGTGGATAGCTCAAAATGTTAACAGGAGTAGAATGTTTCCCCTGTCAATTTCCTTCCGCCTTGCTTCCTTACTTCATTTTTTCCTTTTACCAATTTTCATAATCTAAATATAGGCTCCATCTAAGTACATTTGACTTGGTTAGGAACTATATTAACTATATTAATGCAGAATAGAAGAATACGAATTTTGTAGTCTATCTGGATTTAAAACCTGACTAAGTTACTTAAAACCTCTAAGTCCCATATTTTTCATATGTAAAGTAGGATAATATGTTTCTCCACAGCACATTCATTGGGAGAATCAGATGAGTTAACGTCTGTAAAGTGATTGAAAGAATTCCTGGCACATGGGTTAGGACTCAATAAATGCTAACTATTGTAGTTTCTGTTGCTAGTTTTACACTAGAGAATATTCAGTCAATCAGTGGCTCTGCTGTGAAAACAGGAGACACTCATATTTTAATCAGGATAAGATGTTATTAAAAACACATGACTGCCCCTATGAGCACAGTACATAAATAAGACTTAGTATATCTGCCAAATAAACATTGAGTCTAGATGGACTATTCTATGGTTATGAAAATTTATTACAATTCTTAGCAATGTTAGAATTTTAAAAATAAGCGTTGTTATATATCTGTTTTTCTTCTTCCATCATATATTGATCGATGAACCTTTGTGGACTTCTCTAGGTTTGACATACTCATTCTCTTCGTAGACAAAGCAAGATGATTTGGGGATTAGGTAGGCAGTTAAAGGACAACAGAAATCTGACCCCAGACATGTGGTACAAGCAAAGTCCATACAGTCCAAAAATGTCTGTAAGCAATGGGATAGGAACTTCACCAGGACAATGATAATCAATGTTTAAGGTCCACTATCACTTCAACAGAAAATCTAAGCTTAGGCCACTTATTTGGCATCAATACCCTGAATATTCATTGGAAGGACTGATGGTAAAGCTGAAGCTCTAATACTTTGGCCACCTGATGTGGAGAGCCAACTGATTGGAAAAGACCCTGCTGCTGAAAAAGATTGAAGGCCAAAGGAGAAAGTGGGTGGTGGAGGAGGAGATGGTTAAATAGCATCACCGTATTAACGGACATGAGTTTGAGCAAACACCAGGGATAGTGAAGGACAGGAAAGTCTGGTGTGCTGCAGTCCATGGGATTGCAAAGAGTTGGACGCAACTCAGCGACTAAACAACAACAACAAAGGATGATCAAGCTCATCCTCAAATGCAATGGACTTCTTTCTTGGTTTGATGAGAAAACATTCCCGTCATGACTTTTTTTTCATTACTACTGAAATAGAAGCCTCCATGATACCAAACTTCCCTTCAAACCAGGGCCCAACCCAAACATATGTATATACATGTTCTTTCTTCATGTCTCTTAAGCACAAATAAAGCAATTCCTTTCAGAAAATAAGGAGCAAGACTTAGTCATTTGTCTCCCTACTTCTGCCTCAATACCAAACCTCCCAAGCATCATGAATACACCCTGGCATACACTAGGCTCTTTCAGGTTAATATTTTCTGAATGAAGGGTCTGATTTCTCACAATTGAAGAAATGCAAGAACCTGCAAACATGTGCTTTGTATTACTAGTAATAAACCATGAAGAAGTATTTTTTCCCATGTGAAACATTAGCACCATATCTAGTTCTAAAGAATGATTAGAGTGAGAGGTGAGGTGGCCTGATCAGGTCTCAGTTTGTGGCCAAGAATGAAATTCCACAGAGCTGTCCAGGCCTAGACTTTGTGCACCATGCAATATTATTTCCCAGAATAGAATTCTTAAGGTCATTTCTTCAAATATGTGACTAATTGCATGCAAACCAGATTTTATTATATATTTAAGTTAGATTAAAATATGATAAAAATAACCCAGTGTTGTCTTAACTACACACAGAAAGAATTGTTCAATTTAATGATTTCAATGAATTTAAATCAAATGAACAAGGACCTACTTTATAGCACAGGAAACTCTGCTCAATATTCTGTAATAACCTAAATGGGGGAAAAGAATTTGAAAAAGAATAGATAGATGTATTTGTATAACTAAATCATTTTGCTGTAACACTTGAAACTAGCAGCATTGTTAATCAACTATGCTACAATATAAAATTTACAGAATCAATCAGATGAAATGATAGAGATTTAAAAACAAGTTTGGAACAAAAAAGGCACATCTCAAGATCACTGATCTCTTTCAAACCCAATTCTACGTTTGAGAAACTGTCTCTTAACAAATAGTTAATAGAGCCAATGCGTTCCAATACACAGTTGACTCCTGAACAATGCAGGGCTCAGCCTGTGTATGATACACTACTGGGCTCTGATGTCATGGTTCTTCCACATCCAGAGATTCTGCCAACCACAGACTGTGTAGGATTGTGGTATTTACTACTGGAAAATATCCTTGTATAAGTGGACCCACATAGTTCAAACCCATGTTGTTCAAGGGTCAACTGTAGGGCCTCCTTTAATCTCTCTGATGCTAAAAACACACAGTTGTCTTCTGCACGCTGTTCTTCCTCGCTTTCCTTCACAAGGTGGCCTTTCTTTTTGAACCTGGATTGGGGCACAGCATGGGATCTTCATGGTTCCATGTTCACTCTTCCATCCTGTATGTTGATATCTCTTGGTCAGTGAACATCCATCCTCCAGCCAAAACGACAACTGTCATGCCCTAGAATTCAGCTTCCACATCCAAACCTGGGGTTCTCTGTGGACTCAAAGTCACAGTCCTTCATCACCATTTATCCAGCATTCGTTCACTTGAACGGCCTTCCATCACTCTCAAGTTAAAAATGCTTAGCACCAAACAAATCAGTTTTCCTTCATCGCCTTTTTACTACAGGCTTCACCATTTTCGTTAGTCTCAGAAAATTCCTGAGTAGTCATCTGGTGAACTGAACACAGTGATATTTAGACCCTGAATGAACTGCATCCCTGTTCTCAATAAGGAATGAGGAGACCAGGAGGTGAGTGAGGAGGAAAGGCAATGACAACAAAGATTTCTCACCTTTATCTGACTTACAGCATCTTGGGGCTTCCTTGCGGTGGCTGCCCAGCATCTCTGAACACCTGCCTACATTTCAGAATCTTTCACACGTGGTGAATTTCACACAGAAGCTGAAGCCAGAAACTTCAGAGACTACCTTACATCCGGGCACTAAATCAGGGAGACCCAGTACTTGGGCTGGAGCGTTTGGGGAGGCATTCAGTTCTTCAGTAGGGGAGGCAGATTGCTGGCATGACAGGTGCCGGGGAGCCGTACGGTCAGAGACAAGTCCTGGGTGTGGCTGCGTCACTGCAGAATCCAGTTCTCTTGCGCCTTCCCAGAGACCCCGGGTACTGATATCTACTGATACTCTTTCTTCTGGTTAAACTAGCCTGTACATCTTCTGTTATTTGCAACTAAGAGCCCTGTCCAAGACACACATTCAAGAATTGAAATTCCACTAATTCTCGGTAGCACAAATCAAGTATTAGGGAAAAGTGATCGATTTCTAAAACAATTGCATTTATACTTACTCTGATCCATGTGTGCACACCACACTAGTTTAGCCATGCTACAAAGGCAGACAAAATCAGTACTTCCGTGAAACGGCCACGCCGCAGCTCTGAGCTCATATACGTAAGACTTTAACCATCATTTCCTGGAAAAAGAATATTTAGTGTTTCTTCCAAAGATGATTTAGAATAGGCTGACATCAAGTTTATAAAAATTTGTGTTTTCTTTACCCTCGAGGATAAATTAAATCAAGAAGCTTTAAAATGGTAAATCACATAAGTACACATTAGTTTATCTGCAAAAACAAAGATAATTTAGCACCTGCATCAGTAAGTTTGCTAAGTATCTCTTATACAGAAAATACACGCAAAATGCTTAACACACTAACATCTATTAAGTACTCAGCATTATCCACTATGCTTATTAGCAGCACTATTAGCAATTATGCTTGCAATGACACCATCACAATACAAGGATATCTAGAGCATGTTTGAGTAAGCACTGCTCTAGATGTTTATCTGGTAGAACTATTCAACATCTCAGTTCTTCCAAAGGGCTTCTCTTATTCTTACGGGGGATTAATACCTCTGAAGCTCAATTGCCCACACTCCTTGGCTGAGAAGAGTGTGCCTGGGGCTAAGTTACTTGACTGACTGACTACGTAACTCTTGATGGGCTATTTGCTTTGTGCTGGAAAACAGCTTTTCTCTATCTGTGCCCCTTTGAGGATCTTTCGGCCTCTGATTAGAAGGACGCTGAGCTACTGCACTGGTGTTTATAGAGAGCTTCTGTATTTCCAGTCGCTCACTTCTAGCCAATGTTTCCAGCTGGGGTCCATTTCCTGTGGCCAGGGGAAACAAATGTTTGTGTTGGGATTGTTGGGTTCCAAGCTATTTGCAAATGATTTCACCTAATATGTCCCTGGGAAAATGATCATCTCTGGTTAATGTTAACCTAGAAAGTTAGTTGTTTGTTCAGTTTAAAAAAGAATGTTGCTGTTAGAACACAATCTTGGGAAGTATTTGCAAACCTGTGTTTTAATTTTGTCACCATTGTAACAAAGCAGTCATCAAGTGTTTGGAATTGATATGTAAAGTTTCTTTAGCATCATCAGCCAAAAGCTCTTGTTGGAGTTGTCATCTCTTTTAGTCAAGCAACTTAGACCCAGGTGCCCTCTTCTCAGCCAAGGAGTGTGGGCAATTGAGCTTCAGAAATATTAACCCCCTGCAAGAACAAGAGAAGTCCTTTGGAAGAACTGAGATGTTGAATGGTTCTACCAGATAAACATCCAGAGCAATGCTTACTCAAAGATGCTCATTTCTAGACACCCTTGCATTGTGATGGTGTCATTGCCAGCATAATTGCTAATAATGCTGTTAATAAGCATAGTGGATAACGCTGAGTACTTAATGAATGTTAGTCAGTGTGTTAAACATTTTGCATGTATTTTCTGTATAAGAGATACTTAACAGACTTACTGATGTAGGTGCTAAATTACCTTTGTTTTTGCAGATAAACTGATGTGTAGATATGTGATTTACCTTTTCAAGGTGATAAAACTGCTGAATGGTAGACTTGGGGTTCAAACGTGGATATTCTGATCCCAGAACTCTTGCTGTTGTTTATTGAATTCTATTCAGAATCACAGCACACTGAATACTGATGATTTTGGGACGTGTATTTTGGAGACTACATTTTAAAGCTTCTTGGCTTAATTTATGCTCAGGGGTAAAGAAAATACAAATTTTTATAGACTTACTGTCAGCCACTTACCTGTTCTAAATTATCTTCAGAAGAAACACTGAATATACTTTTTAAGGAATTCATGGTGAAAGTTTTACTTATATGAGCTCAGAGCTGCAGCATGACCGTATCATGGAAGTCCTGATTTTATCTGCCTCCATAGCATGACAAAACTAGTGTGGTATGCACAAACGGATTGGGGTGAGTATAAATGCAATTGTTTTAGAAATCAACCACTTTTCCCTAATACTTAATTTGTGCTTCTGAGAATTAGTGGAGTTTCAATACATTAATGTGTTGTCTTGGACAGGGTTTGTTTTTTCGTTTTTTTGTTTTTTTTAGCTTTGGCTGCAAACAACAGAATATGCATGGGTCAGTTTAACCAGAAGAAAGAGTATCAACAGATATTAGCACCTGGGGTCTCTGGGAAGGTGCTGGATTCTCTGGTGACATGCCACAGCCAGGGCTTGTCTCTGACCATATGGCTCCCTGGCACCTGCCACTGCAACGATCTCCTCTCTAGGAAAGAACTGAATGCCTCCTCAGATGCTCCAGCCAATGCATTCGTTTTCCCTGGTTTGGTGCCTGGATGTAAGGTAGTATCTAAGGTTCTGGCTTCAGCTTCTGTGTGAAATTCACCACGTGTGAAAGATTCTGAAATGTAGGCAGGTGTTCAGAGATGCTGGGCAGCCACCGCAAGGAAGCCCCAAGATGGCATCAGTCAGATAAAGGTGAGAAATCTTTGTTGTCATTGCCTTTTCTCCTTACTCTCACCTCCTGGACTCCTCATTCCTTATTGAGAACAGGGATGTGGTTCATTCAGGGTCCAAATGACACTGTGTTCAGTTCACCAGAAGACTGCTCAGTCATTTTCTGAGTCTAATGAAAATGGTGAAGCCTGTAGTAAAAAGGCGATGAAGGAAAAGTGATTTGTTTGGTGCTAACATCTGGAACTTCCAGATGTTCAAGCTGGATTTAGAAAAGGCAGAGGAACCAGAGATCAAATTGCCAACATCTGCTGGATCATTGAAAAAGCAAGAGAGTTACAGAAAAACATCTATTTCTGCTTTATTGACTATGCCAAAGCCTTTGACTGTGTGGATCACAATAAACTGTGGAAAATTCTGAAAGAGATGGGAATACCAGACCACCTGACCTGCCTCTTGAGAAACCTGTATGCAGGTCAGGAAGCAACAGTTAGAACTGGACATGGAACAACAGACTGGTTCCAAAATGGAAAAGGAGTACGTCAAGGCTGTATATTGTCACCCTGCTTATTTAACGTATATGCAGAATACATCATGAGAAACGCTGGGTGGGAGGAAGCACAAGCTGGAATCAAGATTGCTGGGAGAAATATCAATAACCTCAGATATGCAGATGACACCACCCTTATGGCAGAAAGTGAAGAAGAACGAAAAAGCCTCTTGATGAAAGTGAGAGAGGAGAGTGAAAAAGTTGGCTTAAAGCTCAACATTCAGAAAACTAAGGTCATGGCATCCGGTCCCATCACTTCATGGCAAATAGATGGGGAAACAGTGTTCGACTTTATTTTTCTGGGCTCCAAAATCAATGCAGATGGTGATTGCAGCCATGAAATTAAAAGACGCTTGCTCCTTGGAAGAAAAGTTATGTCCAACCTAGATAGCATATTAAAAAGCAGAAACATTACTTTGCCAACAAAGGTCCCTCTACTCAAAGCTATGGTTTTTCCAGTGGTCATGTATGGATGTGAGAGTTGGACTATAAAGAAGGCTGAGTGCAGAAGAATTGATGCTTTTGAACTGTTGTGTTGGAGAAGACTCTTGAGAGTCCCTTGGACTACAGGGAGATCCAACCAGTCCATCCTAAAGGAGATCAGTCCTGGGTGTTCATTGGAAGGACTGATGCTGAAGCTGAAACTCGAATCCTTTGGCCACCTGATGTGAAGAGCTGACTCATTTGAAAAGACCCTGATGCTGGGAAAGATTGAGGGCAGGAGGAGAAGGGGATGACACAGGATGAAATGGTTGGATGGCATTACAGACTCAATGGACGTGGGTTTGGGTGGACTCTGGGAGTTGGTGATGGACAGGGAGGCCTGGTGTGCTGTGGTTCATGGGGTCGCAACGACAGCAACTGAACTGAACTGAAGCATTTTTAACTTGAGAGTGATGGGAGGCCGTTCAAGTGAACAAATGCTGGACAAATGGTGATGAAGGACTGTGACTTTGAGTCCACAGAGAACCCCAGGTTTGGATGTAGGAGCTGAATTCTAGGGCATTACAGTTGTTGTTTTGGCTGGCGGATGGATGTTTGCTGAGCAAGAGATGTCAACATATAGGATGGAAGACCGAACATGGAACCATGAAGACCCTATGCCGTGTACGAGTCCAGGTTTAAAAGAGAAAGGCCACCTTGTGACGGAGAGCAAGGAGGAACAGAATGCAGAAGACAACTGTGTGTTTTTAGCATCAGAGAGATTAAAGGAGGCCTTACAGTTGACCCTTCAACAACGTGGGTTTGAACTATGCGGGTCCACTTATACAAGGATATTTTTCAGTAGTAAATACTACAATCCTACACAGTCTGTGGTTGGTAGAACCCCTGGATGTGGAAGTACCATGATATCAGAGCCAGCTGTGAATTATATATGGACTGACTGCCGCATTGTTCAATGGTCAGCTGTGTATTGGAATGGATTGCCTCTGTAGACTCTTCATTGAGATAGTTTCTCAAATGTAGAACTGGGTTTGAAAGAGATCAGTAATATTTGGATGTGCCTTTTTCATCCCAAATTTGTTTTCCTGTCCCTGTTTTTTCACTTGATTCATTGATGTTTAGAATCTTTATTTTATGTTGCCGTATAGTTGATGAACAGTGTTGTGTTTGTTTCAGGTGTACAACAAGGTGAGTCAGTTATGTATGTATCTATTCTTTCTCAAATTCTTTTCCCATTTAGCTTATTACAGAATACTGAGCAGAGCTCCCTGAGCTATGGGCTTCCCTGCTGGCTCAGAGGGTGAAGAATCCGCCTTCAATGCGGGAGACCTTGGTTTGATCCCTGGGTTGGGAAGATCCCCTAGAAGAGGGCATGGCAACCCACTCCAATATTCTTGCCTGGAGAATTCCAGCAGCAGGGCAGCCTGGCGGGCTACAGTCCATGGGGTTGCAAAGAGTCGGACCCGACTGAGTGACTAAGTCCTGAGCTGTACAGTAAGGTCCTTGTTCATTTGATTTAAATTCATTTTAGTCATTAAATTGAAAATTGCTTTCAAAGTGTGGTTAGGACAATTTTGGGTTATTTTTATCCTATTTTAATCTAACTTAAACATGCAATAAAATTTGGTTTGCAGGTAGCTAATTGCATATTTGAAGAAATGACCTGAGGAATTCTATTTTTGGAAATAATATTGCATAGTGCCCAGATTAGAGGTTTGGTCACCTTTGTGTAGTTCCTTTCTTGGCCACAGAAATCTGGTCAGGCCACCTCACCTCTCACTCAAATCATCCTTCAGAACTACATATGATGCTAATGTTTCAGATGGAAAGAATGCCACTTCACAGTTTATTACTATGATGCACATATCTTCAGGTTCTTGCATTTATGCAGTTGTGAGAAATCAGAGCCTTATTCAGAAAACATTAGCCTAAAAGAACCTAGTGTATGCCAAGGTATATTCATGATGTTTGGGAGTTTAGTATTGAGGTAGAAGTAGAGAGACAAATGGATATGTCTTTCTCCTTATTTTCTGAAAGAATCATTTTAGTTTTGCTTAAGAGACATGAAGAAGAAAAAGTACCTGCATATATTTGGGTTAAGCTCTGGCTTGAAGGGAAGTTTGATATCATGAAGGCTTCAATTTCAGTGGTAAGGAAAATAAATTATGATGGGAATGTTTTCTCATCACAGCAAGAAAGAAGTCCAGTGCATGTTGAAAATGGGTTTGCTCACCCTTATTGATGTCAAATAAGTGGCCTAAGCTTAAATTTTCTCTTGAGGTGATGGTGGACCTTAAGTGTTGATTATCTATGTCCTAGTGAAGTTCTTATCCCTTTGCTTACAGACATTTTTGGGTTGTATGGACTTTGCATGTACCACATGTCTGGTGTCAAATTTCTCTTGTCCTTTAACCGCTTACCTAGTCCCCAAATCATCTTGTTTTATCTAAGACAAGAATGAGTTTGACAAACCTAGAGAAGTCCACAAAGGTTTATCGATCAATATAGATGGGAGAAGAAAAACAGATACATAATAATGCTTATTTAAAAATTCTAATATTGTTAAGAATTGTAATAAATTTATCTTCATAACCACAGAATAGTCAATCTAGACTCAATGCTTGTTTGGCAGATATACTAGTGTTATTTATGTACTGCTCTCATCAAGGCAGTCATATGTTTTTAATAACATCTTATCTTGATTAAAATATGTGTCTCATTTTTACAGCAGAGCCATTGGTTGACTGAATACTCTCTAGTAATAAAATTAGCAGCAGCAGCAACTGTAATACCTAGCATTTATTGAATCCTGACTGTGTGCCAGGCATTCTTTTAATCATTTTATATATGTTTGCTCATGTAATTCCCCCAGTGGATCTGCTGTGTGGAAACATATTAGCCTTGTACTTTACATATGAAGAAAGTGGAATTTCAAGTTTTTTAGTAACTTAGTTAGTTAGTGATAGTCAGGTTTTGAATCCAGATAGACTATAAAATTGATACTCCTCTATCCTGCATTAGTATAGTTACTAACCAAGTCAAATGTACTTAGATAGAGTCTATTTTTCAGATTATGAAAATTGGTAAAAGGAAGAAATGAGGGAAGAAAGGTAGGTTGGTGGTAGAGGGGTCATGGGGTGAGGATGAGAGAGAGAGCAACGGAAATACAATTTTACCATATTTAACATTTTGAGCTACCCACATTGAGACATTTTTTTTTTGCCTTTTGACACATATGCAAAATTTGGGCCATATTCTAATGACCATTTTAATGACTTCATTCAGTGTAATATTTGAAAAATTTTCCATATTATGTTAGTATGATGTTTAATGACTACATTAAGATAGGCATGTTTGGAATTTTTTTACACTCTCCTTGTTGTTGAGCATTTCATTTATTTTCTACCTCTTGTTTTTAGAAAGCAAGGTTTTCAGTAGAATCCTAACACTAATAGGTAACATGTCAAGTGTACAGTTTATTAAAAATGAAAATATAAATGAAACTCAAACTGCAATTGATTTTTTTTTTCCTTTTCAACTTGTTTGTTTTACGTTATCTGTATCTGCTCACATGCTCCTCACAACTGTAATTTAGATTAGAAGAAGGTAACAAAAAAGAGAATCTTTCAGGCTGAGGCTGTATTCATTATTTTGAGTCAGATTCAGGGGATGATTCTACTTTGAAAAATGGCTCAGATGGCTCAGTTGATGTCGAAAGGCCTCCTCATTTAATATATATCTAGTCATCTAGGAAGATGCCAGGCACACTATTTTGTGTTGTATTAAGATTTTGAATCTACGGTGTTTTCACTAAGAAATGCTCTTCTTGAGCAGACTCTTCTCCCATATTTTTATTACAGATATGCTATCTTTGTAAAAACATGATTCCACAACCCCTGGCTTATTTATTAGTCCACTAGTCCTACCCCCTGTATCCAGTGATTCTGGAGATCTCCACAATGATGATTTTTGTCCTTGGTGATAAATTACAGTAATATTTTCATGAAAATCATTAGTGGAAGATTAAATTGTGGGAAATAAAGAGTAGTGGTTCAAGAATATGCTTTTTGGAGTTGCATGGACCTGAAATACCATCATGGATCTGCTACTCTCTAGCTGTGTAATTTCGAGCAAATTATTTAATATTATTTAACCTCAGTTTCTTACCTGTAAAATGTAGTTGTTACAAGGATTACCTGAAATAAGTTCCATACATGTCTGATTTCTAGTAAACCTTCTGTAAATATTAGTTTGTATTATCATCATTAAGTGTATTTCGCTCTACTCCAATGAATATGTATAGAATTTAAGTAACACTTTCAGAGTAGTTGCTTACTGACCAAAATACAGGATTCATTGACCAGGGGGTTGATGACACAAAATGTACTAATATGCGGAATTAAAGAATGATAAATCATGATTTATAGCTTTAAAAACAATGACAACAAGGTAATGGAATTCCTGTAAAGTTGTTTGATGTACTATAAATGTTTATTTTACAACTATTTCACTTGCTTGGAATTTATAAAGAAGACTTCACATTGTTTATTTTATGTGTGATTAATGCATGTAGAACCTCCCACCAGCAGTTATCTGACTTTATTTTGACAATAAGTATAAGCTTAAAGTGCATCAAAACCATATTTCTCTGGATTTTTTAAGAGATTCCACTGAGGAAACTATTTCTCCAACGCCAGCATCATGATTTAATTCAGGAATATTCAATAGAGATCTGAAATGAGAATTTTACTTCTCTGGTTTGATAAAGGAACAAAAAACATCGATCCTCTTCCCTGGCTTGACCCCAATATCCCTAAACTGATTTTTTTCCGTGGTACCATTTCCATGGGCTAGTTCCTAGAACATTTTCAGTGATCCATTGGCGAAAACAAAACTCTCAGTATCCTACTAGGATGACATAGAGCCATCACACATTCTTCTTTCCATGCATTTTGGTTAGATACTTGTTGAAATTAGGCCCCAAGTTATTGGGAAAGCATGCGTAGAGTTGTGGACATCTCTGGCAGTGGACGAGAAGAAACAATGTGTAAGCTGTCTGAAACCATTGCTTTTTTTTTTTTTTTAGTACTTACTAACCCTCAGGACAGAGTGCAATTAAAGAATATTTTTGAAAAAACCTCCAAAGAAAAAAGGTATTTAAAAAAACTATTCAGTTTTAACAAAAGTGAGAGAAAACTTTGACAGACATGAGGATTCATTTAAATGATACACGCAGAGGTAGAGGGATGTGGTCCAAACCTGAACTCTGCATGTTGTATAGTGTACAGTTGGATCACACGGACCTGGGAAGAACAGTGAGCCAGACACCTCATGATGTGCATTCAATTCTGCCCATCTCAGCTTCTTTTTTTTTTTTTGCCTTTCTAATTTTAGCAAACAAACAAAACTACATAACCTCTCAGGCTCCATTTTCTCATCTCTAAAATGAAGGATCTGTAATGAGTGATCTTAAAGGCTCCTTTTAGCTCCATGGTGCTGCAAACTGCAAATGAAAGCACTTTTGCAGACGTGATGGATTCACTGCCCCGTTAACAAATCCAACCTGGGTCTGTTCCCTGCACGACAGGCCAATAATCGGGAGACTAGGTGATGAGGCAAGAAATGGCGACTTTATTGGGAGAGCCAAGAGTCTGAGAAGATGGCAGGCTAGCACCTTAGAGTACCATCTTCTCAGGATCTGGATGCCACTTTCTTTTATAGGTCAGAGATGGGGAGAAGGTGCGGAAGTCAAGTTAAAAAGCCATTAGTCTTGGCAATGCAGGCATAGAGAAAGACTTGTGGCCCCACTGGGGGAAGGAGAGGGTAGGACCAATGGAGAGAGTAGCATGGAAACGTATATACTACCATACGTAAAATATATAGCCAGTGGGACTTTGCTGTATGATGCAGGGAGCTTAAACCTGGTGCTCACCTAGAGGGTGGGATGGGGTGGGAGATAGGAGGGAAGTTCATTAGGAAGGGGACATATGTGTACCCATGGCTGGTTCCTGTTGATATATGGCAGGAACCGACATAATGTTGTAAAGCAATTATCCTCCAATTAAAAATAAATTTTAAACAAAAGTCATTAGTCTTGCAAAATATATCTTGGCTTGGCCAGCATTGGGGAGTGGATGTGTTAAGTTCTTTTCTGCGGCTATTCACAGGTGGGCAGGGTCACTCTGTCTTCCTGTGATCTAAATGAAGTCATTTAAGTGTAACATTCAGGCACAGGGGTTAGGTTCCTTAAAGCAGGCATTACATGCGCTTATAACTATAGGCAGCATTCTCTTCATGATTATAATAACAAAAGCAGCAAGAAGCAATGGTTAAAAGAAACAGATCCAGTGTGAAGTCAAATTTCGCTCTTCCCTGTCATACTCCCCGTTATGGACGACATGTGGGGACAGTAGGCTACATTCGAACTGGGAAATGCTCTCTGTAGTTGTGGGACTTTAAGACATATTTGAAAAATAGTCTCATCCTATGTTGAGTAATATTGTTTGCGACTGATACTTGTTTCTCTCTTTTTTTTAATATAATGAATACACAGGTGTGTCAGTTTAGAATGCTGTGTTGAGATTAATGTTCTCAGAAATTATTTCTCCATTACCCTCAGGAAGTGGTACATTTGAAACCTCTCCTTTGCCATCTTGAGTTAAAAAAAGAATATTCTTTTCTTGCCATTACTTTTGTTTTTTAAAAACAAGTTTAAATAAACCTAACACCTTCTCAAATCCCCAGGTGTAGTTCCATGCAGTGTGGTTCCAAGAGTCCTGGAAGCAAATAACAGTACCATTGTAGGAAATGTCCTCAACATCACTGGCGCATCTTAGGATGTCATCTCAAGGACCCATTTTGGTATTAGGCCACCCTGAAGAGATACTTTAATTTGTAAGATTTGTTGTGAACGTCAGACAACACATCTTTTGAATCCATTAGGGGATGTGTGAAGGCAGAGTGTGAGTAACGCTACATTAGTTAATGTCTGTAACTTTCAAAAATAATTTGGAAGCATTCATAATGCCATCTTTCAGACAACAAAAAGGACAATGAATTTAACTTGGCCAACAATAGGTGAAGAAGACATGATTTTAGCTCTAGAACAAATCATTTGTCTCATTACTATCCTACCTCACTATAATAATCAGAATGTGGAAACTTCTAAAATATGCAGCATGAATGTTAAGAAAACAGTGTATCATGTAATTTCTTGTAGAAACACCCACTAAAACCCACTGAAATGAGAAGTTGTTAATTCTCTCTCACTTTCATATATTCCCCTTGGAAACACACTGGTTTGGAATCAAGAATATGTAGTTCTAGTCCTAACATTCCATTCTCTGGGTCTTCTTTTAAAAAAAAAAAGAAATATAATTGCTTTACAATGTTGTGTTAGTTTCTGTTTTACAGGATGAATCAGCTACATGTGTTCATATATACAGTGGAATATTACTCAGTCATGAAAAAAGGAACAAAATTGGGTCATTTGTAGTGATGTGGATGAATCTAGATTCTGTCATACAGAGTAAAATAAGTCAGAGAAAAACGGATATCGTGTATTAGTGCATATATGTGGGTCTTCAGTTTTTAATATAAAAAAATCTCTAAAGTCCCTTCTTAGCTCAGTGATACACGCCTATGGAATTGGGGCTTTTTGGATGCTTTATGAAATGTGGAGGAAGTAGTAGTCGTTGACCTCTTAAATTTGTCAAGTGAAGTGAAGACTGGAGACCAGAAGTTTTGCTGTCTTAGGCTTTGTGGAAGCAGGATGCTGTGACTGCTGCCCTAGGATGCTCGGGATTAGCCACAGGGTAGGGGGCTGTGCCCTCCATGCCGGCAGTGGGCGGTCCTGGCTAAGCATGGTGCCAGTGACTGCTATACGCTGTCCCGTCAAATATTATGTCACTGCCCAGAAGAGGCATGGGGAGGGGACATCAGGGGCTGCCCGTGGTAGTCATAAAATGATACATATGAACATGATTGAACTCCTCACTTTATAGTTGGGGCTCAAGGAAGAGGAGTGTGCAAGCTTGTACTATAGTGTGAAAGTTGAGGATGAAATGTGGATCTCCTGCCTGCTTATCTAACTCACCACTTAAACTCATCTCAGTGAATTTATGTTCACTGTATTTCATGCCTGAAATCACTGTGTATTATTATCAAATCCACATAAAGCCCTTGAAAATTGGATTCAAGTTTAGACAACAGACACAGTGACATATTAAGATCATTTTATGGCATACCATGGTGATATTTTTGACAGTTAAAGAATTTACACTCAAAGCAGCATATACAGCAAGTATATGCAGGTAAAAGATAATCGACAAAAAAGATAGCAGGAAGTGGCCACCCTTGGGGTTCCTCAGGGTTTGGGTTTGCGTTAGGTAAGGGCTTACTTAGTAGAGTTGTTAAGTGGTAAAGGAAGTACATACATTCCCCACCAGTAAACGTCTCAGAGATTCTAATTCAGGAAACTTACAGATTGCTGGTATGAATGTACTCAGTGATTAAGGAAACAAAAAGAATCCTAAGGAATTGGAAGAATGTAGGCACCTTTAATGGATTCAAGTATAAGGAAATTAGCACAAACAAGAGACCATGAACAGGGAGATCACCTTGGTGCTCTCTGATGACCTGGAGAGGTGGGATGGTGGGCTGGGAAGAAGGCTCAAGAGGCAGCGGATGTATGTATTCTTACAGCTAATTCGTGTTGTTCCATAGCAGAAACTAACACAACATTTTAAAACAATTATATTCCAGTTAAAAAAAAATAGACCATGAAGACTAATAGTGATGGAAGAAAGATTCTGACTTGTCAGTAGATTTGGGTTTGCAGTTTGGAAATCCCTCTGTAGACTCCACAAAAACTAATAATTGTGCTAATGCCTTGGTGTTGATAATCATAAGCTAAGTATGCAGATTTACTGACATGATGTTATGCAAATCGATTAACCTCTCTGAACATATAATTCCTCATCTGTGAAGGAGTTGGATGAGAATATATTTCTTGGCTTAGATAACCACTGTTGGACAAAGAACCTTATAATTAGTATCTGCAGCTATTTAGGAAGGATAAAAAATAGCAATGAAAATTTATAACTTCAATGAGTAACTATTTCTTTGAGTTATGGGATAGTTAAGTTTTTACAATCATTCATAGATACTCCCCATGGCTTCAGAGTCAAAATGTGAAAGTGTGAGTCGCTTAGTTGTGTCCGACTCTTTGCGATCCCATGGACTGTATATAGCCTGCCAGGCTCCTCTGTCCATGGAATTCTCCAGGGAAGAATATTGGAGTGGGTAGCCATTGGCTTCTCCAGGGGATCTTCCTGATCCAGGGATGGAACCTGGGTCTCCTGCATTGCAGGCAGATTCTTTAGCATCTGAGTCATATGTCAGTCCCAAGGGTATACATGTGTACAGTTTAAACACAGAAAGGAAACAGAGACCGTCCAAATTTTAAGGGTGCAGAGGTCTTGATTTACAAAAGTGACTTCTCCTAGCTGGTTAATGTAAAGCCCAAAGGACTAGCAAGTCTCCTTAGTTCTCCCCACAGAGAGCTCTTTTCTCCTTTGGGAAAAATGTTAAATAGGTTGTCTTTCTTATGCAAATTCTGGTTGATTAGTAGGACCTGGCTGTTGAGAAAGACTGTAGAACTGAGAGCCAGGTGTTGGCCAAAAAGTTCGTTTGCGTTTTCCATGGGATGTAACGGGAAAACCTGAGTGAACTTTTTGGCCACCCCAATATTGTAGAAAAGACCAGTATCATGGATTAGTGCTATTTGCCATGTAAACAGCGTAGGGGAGTAACACCTATGTTTGCGCCTCTTCTCAAAGCCACGCTTTTATACATATTCTGTGAGACTGAACTTTCAGTGTTTCTTCTGCCTTATTTTTTTTAACTGCCATCACTCATCATATTAATGTTGTCTCAAGGTATTTCTGTCTAAGTGAAGAAACATGTCTCAGTGGAGCAAACTTGGATTTTATCATTAGGAAATACGTCATTCTCAATGCTTGGATCCTCATTGGGTTTTAATGAACTGTCAGTTTTTACGCTGCGAAGTGTTTTAGACTTTTGCTTTAGCATCAGGTGGCCTATCCGACTAGGATTTCAAGGTGCAGGGCAGGACCACAGCCCTGAGTACAGACTGGCTCTAGTTTTGTCCCTCATTATAAGATCATGGTGTCCCTGGTGGCTCAGACGGTAAAGAATCTGCCTGCAGTGAGGGAGACCCAGGTTCGATCACCGGGTCAGGAAGATCCCCTGGAGAAGGGAGTGGCTACCCACTCCAGTGTTCTTGCCTGGAGAAGCCCATGGACAGAGGAGCCTGGTGGGGCTACAGTCCGTGGGGTCACAAAGAGTCGGATGCGCCTGAGCGACTGACACTTTGACTTTCATACGATCATTGGTATACAGTAGGAGAGGAAAGGCAGATACCTTGTCCTCTGTGGCTTTGACAGTTCAGTTCAGTCGCTCAGTCGTGTCTGACTCTTTGTGACCCTGTGGACTGCAGCACGCCAGGCCTCCTTGTCCGTCACCAACTCCCAGAGTTTACTCAGACTCATGTCCATTGAGTCGGTGATGCCATCCAAACATCTCATCCTCTGTCATCCCCTTCTTTCACCTTCAGTCTTTCCCAGCATCAGGGTCTTTTCCAGTGAGTCAGCTCTTTGCATCAGGTGGCCAAAGTATTGGAGTTTCAGCTTCAACATCAGTCCTTCCAATGAACATTCAGGACCTTGACAACATAAGTCCAATTCTTGGCAGCTCAGTTGTATACTTTGAATTGGGCCTCTTCATGTGTGATGTTGAAGGAAGCTTTCTCTTGCTGCTGACATGTTCTGGCTCCGTGTTTCACTCATAGGAGTTGTGAAGGAGGCATACCTCAAACGAGCAGCAGCTATGTTGGCCCTTACCCTCTACTTACAAAAACTTTGCAGGATTTTGGAAGAAAATGAGTATATACTCTGGAACAAGAGACACACACACATTCACTTATTCAGGTCTTTGTTCTCATCCTCATCATCTGAAATCGTTTTGAGAGAAAAAGTGTAGATTACTCTAATAAGGTACTGGAGTTTAACTTCTGAAACTTACAACACATTTATAAAAGATAGGAAATATTCTGTCTTTTTAGAACTGTTCTGGTATAATAAGTCAGATGACATGAAATGTCTATTTATTTCTGGAAGCAAGTTTAGTTATTTTCTGGTCCAAATTCTTTTTTTTTTCTTCAGATGAAAAAATTGAAATTCAGGGTCTTAGAGGGGTAAGTGATATGCTTGATGGTACATGTCAGAAGAAACAGAATAGGAAAAAAGAATCCAAAACTTGATAAGTTTTGGTCTCATGCATATTATCTGATACTGCTCTACCACTTCTGGTTTTAGAACAGTTTAGTTCACTTGTCAACTGATAAGTTAGGTTTTGGTTAAGGTTTGAGTCACAGTTGAGTAAAAATTTAGTACCATTGTTCATTCTGGGTTTTAGCACGTCAGTACTATTTTCAGTTCGTTAGTTCAGTTGCTTAATCATGTCCACCGTGTCTTCATGATCCCATGGAGTGCATCATGCCAGCCTTCCCTGTCAATCCAAATTTTTATTATTGTTTTCTTTAAGCCTCTAATGGGCATTGAAGTCTCCCTATGGTCTCTGGACTTTTCTTTGGGCTTTGAAGATTCTACTATTCCCAGCTCTGTTTCAACTTTCAAATTATTCTCAGCGACAGGGGAGCTTAGAACATGCCAAACCTTCCTGGTGAGGTTGTTACAACTCCCACCCCAGCCTAAAACCTAAGACTCAGGAGACCACCTCACACAGACCTCTGGTTCTACAGAGAGCAGGTGTTATAAGTCAAGAAGAAAGCATAATGAACAGCCTCCAGAGTTTAGACAGCCCTGCTCAGATTTCAGATTCTCATAATCCCTCTAATTTACAGGCTGCTGTTCACAGGTAGTTTGGAAACCTGTCTGTAATAAATTGAAATATTCAGTGACTTGCCTATAACTAATCATATTGGAAATTAAAAAAGTATGTGTGAACAAGTAATAGCGCTAACTAGTACTCACAGGGGAATATTCTATCTGCATTACAATGAGACTTCTGGCAATTAAAGCACTCAAGTTCTATTTCTTAAAATGTAAGGATTAGGTGTTCTTGAGCTAGAGAAGAAAAACAAAACTATTCTTTGCAGATGTAGGGGACAATGAAATGAATTCACTAGCAGAATCATTTTTAGGGAAATTTGGATCTGTACTATGTAATTTTAGTGTTTAAACAAGATCAGAGGCCTTGTAGAATTTTTTTTTTTAATGCTGAATTAGAAACACCAGATAGAATGGATTCCCAGTAAAATGGAAAATGTCCTGAATTCCAAAGGGACTTTACTTGGTAACACTTAATTTCCTAGCATGAGTGCTCCAAACTCTTAATAGCTATTTTAAAACACTGGATAGTTTCATGGAGGATAAATTCTATGTAAGAGTAAAAGTTGACAGCACACTTGAATTTGATGAGACTGAACATGCCATGTGGATTTGTCTTGGAAAACTTGAATAATTTTTGAGATTATTAGAAGTTGAGAATCTGTTGCAAGCAATCTAATCTCTCAAAGTGTTTTCTGGATGCATTTACCCAAGACCCATACCCACCATTCCTCTAGTCTGGGTAATAGAATCCATGGGCCAACAAGAATAAGTTTACTTTTTACTTGTACAATTTTTGAATGATGCTGCTTTTTCTAAACTTCTCACCATCTGTCAAGATATAACTTTCATTACTCTCCAGTATCACATTTAACAGCATCTTCTTCTTTTCTCCTTTCTTCCCTCCCTCCACTCCCTACTCCCACTTGTTTTTCTTCCTTGCCTCCTTTTTTTTTTTTTTCTTTAAAAGGAATCTCTTCTTTTGACCTGTGTTTGCCTCAAGAGGTCAATTGTTTTTCTTTGTTTCTCTTCCTCATAATAAATACTTGGGGAGTTTAAAAATACAACATAAATAGAATCTTCTGTGATTTCTCAGCAGAAAAGAAGGTATGGTTTGTATTACTTTCTCTCATAGGATACTTAGAGGGTAAATATTTCCAGATGCCCCAAATCTGTTATGTTTACTGTCAGAAACAACAGCTCTTCCTTTTTTTCTGCAGTGACATGATCATGTACTGGGAGAGCTCCCACTTCTATCACCATGGAAACAGAAGTTTCATAAACCAGAGATGAGTTACTTCAACTCAGTTTAATTCAGTAATCAGTTACTGAACATTAACTGTGTCCAGGATAACCTTTATGAATGATACATGATCCCTCCTATCAAGAAATTTGCAATTTCCTACAGGAGAAACTGCAAATAAATACCCAACTCTAAGATGACTGCTACAGTATAGAAACAAGCAAAGATATAAGTAGGTAAGCAAAATAAGTAGAACAGTAAAGATGAGAATCTTTTATTTGTGTTTTACTTTAGCTCTGTATAGTTTTGAGCTATAGTTTTGAAACTGTCATTTTACTTTACAGTTCTTATTATTACTTTATAGGCATCATCATTACTTTGTAGTCAGTGCTCCTGGCTAAGTTGGATCACTTATGCAAATGTTATGGAGAGGTAGCATGCTTCCAGTAGAGCTGTCTTCAGAAAGAGATTCATTAATTTGTTTATAATACTGAATTAAAAAAAGTGAAGTAAGCCAGAAAGATAAAGAACATTACAGCATACTAACACATATATATGGAATTTAGAAAGATGGTAACGACAACCCTATATGCAAAACAGAAAAAGAGACACAGAAGTACAGAACAGACTTTTGAACTCTGTGGGAGAAGGTGAGGGTGGGATGTTTCAAAAGAACAGCATGTATATTATCTATGGTGAAACAGATCACCAGCCCAGGTGGGATGCGTGAGACAAGTGCTCGGGCCTGGTGCACTGGGAAGACCCAGAGGAATCGGGTGGAGAGGGAGGTGGGAGGGGGGATCGGGATGGGGAATACATGTAACTCCATGGCTGATTCATGTCAATGTATGACAATACCCACTGCAATGTTGTGAAGTAATTAGCCTCCAACTAAAAAAAAAAAACCAAAAAAACCCAAAAAAAACCCACTGAATTATGGTTTGGTAATACATTTTATTTCAGCTTTCAGATAGCCACTTTGTCAGATCCCTTGCTGTAGATCTGGGGGTAAGGGTGGGGGAAGGGGCAGTGAGCCTCCTCAGGATGAGCGGTCACACAACAGGAGATAAGATTTCCTGAATCAATTTGCTAAAGTGACAGGTTTACCCCCTGGTCAGGACAGAAGGGAATGCAGCTTTTAATGAATAGACCAGACTTCTTTGTGTGCGTACTTGTTGCATGTGTTTTTGGAGTGAGGATGGGGTTGAGGAGTCTATTTTGTTTTTACGGGGAGTGAATCTGGCATAAAAGAGACAGAACTCTGTGTTCAAGGAAATCCCAGTTGGAAGACACCAGCAACTAAGTAAATTCTGTACCTGAGAAAGTGCGCCTCTGTGAGCTATCCAAGGTGCTGAACCACTGTTCCTGTGTTGCTTTCTAACACAGAGAAACAAACGTTCAGACATTTAGAAACCTAGCTTTGTTTATATTTTTAGAGAAATTCTTTCACCCACATATTTTTGATAATTGTTCTTGCATTAGTCTTAGCCAGCTTTAGCGGCTCATTTCTTGTTTTGTATCTTTTATTCACTCAACAAATATTTAGATATAACCTTCTGTATGCTAGATACTTTTATTGTGGTTAAAGGACTCAGATTTATTATGACTATTTCTGCTTTATTTGTGAGATTTGGGTTAAAGGAACAAATTTTATAGGGTAACTAAAGGATTTCAGATTTTCAAGTGTTGTTTGAAGAACCTGGTTTCTGGTCCAAAGGTTGTGTTTTGTTTACTTTTGTTTAGAGTGCTTAGAATAGCCCCTGGCATATAATAGATACCACAGAAATTTTATTCCACTGATGATCAGATTTATTTTATGGGATGTTTTCCTATGCCATTTTAAAAGGAACAGAATTCTTTTCAACCTACACATAAAAAATTCTTTGAAGAAAAATACTTTCATGCATAAGAAAAAATTTTGCTCTAAGTACTTTAGTTAGAACATGCACATAGTCTTAAGAAATGTACAGTAGAAATTTTGGTACATTTTCATATACATAGGACCAAATTACTGGTTGACCAGCAGGAAAGGGAAGAAATTTCCAACTCAGGCTTTTTTACTTACATATTTTATCAACCATCTTTTCATTTTGTTTTATTCATACTAGTCTTTTCTGTATCCAGGTAAACAACACCTGTTTACCCCTACCCCTCTAAAAAAAAAATTTTTTTTTCCTTTGATAGCAATACATGACCCAGGAAGGTGGAGTGTGTTCTAAACTGTCTTTTCGTAATTACTAGATCTAAGCATTTGGCAAAATAATTTGGTCTTGACTTCCCTGGAAATGTTGGTTTCTTTCAGTGGGGGTACAGAATCAATCATGTTCCTGGTTTTCTCAAGGCTTGTCATTTATGCGTCAGTAGGGTAAATCCTTCATCCTCAAGTTGGTGTTAATTGAATGTTGTTCTCAGTAAATATCTGATATGGATTGAATTTGAGCAAAATGTAAAATGTCTGGCTGAAATTCAATCAGGCTCAGTGTTCTAACATAGCGATTTGCCACTACACACATCTATTTCTGTGATATGCTCTTTTTTTCTTTACCAAAATGTATATTTAGAAACTTGGTAAGGTCCAAATTCTATCATGATTGACTTGAAAATGTCATTGTTTCATGGAATTACCAAACTCAACCATTTTTCTTGGTATCTCAGTGAGAAATCAAAATTTGAGGTTGAACAAGATTGACCAAAATAAGCTTCTTTCCGAGAGGTAGTTTCTCTGCCTGTAGCTTTTATTTCCCATTCCTTAGGGCAGTGATAGGCACTTCTTTAGTCACTGTTTATTGTGAGAATTTGTGGCTTTTGGCAAAGACCCAAGAGACCTATGCCACTGTATTGTTTTCCTACTTATTACCCAGACCCAAAGTTTGTTTTAAAATCTATTGGTTGATTGCAGCTGAGTTGCATGCCTTGGTTGTAGTATAATCTCTTGCTTTCTTACATTATCTCCAGACAGGACTTCATGATTAATTTATTTTTTGCCTTTGACTTATTCAGGTAGAAATAGGCTAAACAAGCAGAAAAACTCGACTGTTGTTAAGAAACTGAAAGATTCCTTCATTATTCCCTCCATTTCCTTGGGATTCAATACCATTGGCTGTTTTCTTTTAGTTAGCATAGCTTTGCTTTCTTAATATAATTAATGTAGTATTTAAGAGTGATATATACATGATCTGGCTTAACCTTCTAATTCTATGGTGCATTGTCATTACTGCTATTTTATATGTGAGAAAGGTTATGTTCAGGGGAGTTTAAGTAATTTCTAATGGCCATAGAATTAGGAGTCAAGACTGAGGATTCAGATCTAGTTCTTGCTGACATTAGTCACTGCTTTTAATCACTTTTCTCTTCTGCTTGCTTTAGTATTTCTTTACTGCCCACAAAAAGTGCCATGTCAGAATATAGAAATGGTTATTAACTGAGGAAATAGGAAATTTTTGAGGTCTTTAGGGAAATTTAAAACATTTTAGAATAAAAGTTGGACATGATTTTATTTGGCAGTTTTATCGTGATGGCTTAAAATAAATGAAGTTGTTTCTGAAGGTACCTAATTTATTGTCTTGAAATATATTTGGTTTGCCACATGCTGTATTTTAACAGTTGGCCTGGTAGGGCTTCTTTGTGTGTGTAGTTTAATACAAAGATCTCGGTGATTTTAACAAATACTGGAAATATTCAGAGAAAAAGCCAAAACAGATATGTTTTCACTCAGTTGTTCCTATGTCTGAACATTTGATAGGAATTTGTTCCCAAAGTGTGGTTACTAGAGAAGATGGACACATAATTAGGTGACCTCTCTATTGATGATTAGTTTTAGGCAATACTTGCCAAATGCCTTGAGAGAATATTTTTTCAACTTGTTTCAGAATTAGAGTATGCTGACATTTGACACAAGCATTTATCTTACTCCTTTTTAGAAATTCAAAGTAAATTCTTACAAAAATAATATATAACCATTATAGATTCTATGAAGAAATTTTCAAATAAAATAACCGTATATCTGTAAACATCCATAACCTCAACCAGTTAATATGTTGCTGTGTTTCATTCAGTTTTTGACACACACACAAGACTTAACATATATTTTTATATACAACTTTGTGTTCCAATTTTCTACTTAATATAATAGCATTGTCTTATTTTGCATTTCTGTGACTTCCAAGGAGATATAATATAACTTATTGGCCAGTTCTATTTTGAGTTTCTCTACTCATGTGTATGATGTATGTATAATTTATGTGTTCTGTGTGTATATACACATACGTATTTTTTGTTTTGTTTTAAAAAAAGATCCATTATATTTCTTTAAGTGTCATCACAACTTACTCATTTTATTGAGGAGACTATGCACATATTGAAACCTGATATATTAGGACTAATCAAGGGATCCGTTTAAGTAAGATATTCATATTTTCGAAATAGTTTTTTTGTGTTTGTGTGTGTTGTATATAGCAACTGGAGCTGCTTTTCCAATAGAAATTTGAAATAATGCTGAACCTGTGCTAATGAATAGATAACAGTTAACTGGAAAACATTATTTGTTTGCCAGGAGTGTCTTAAAAACTTTAAAATAATCCCTCGGTAATTTCATCAGGTTTCCCTGGTGGCTCAGATGGTAAAGACTTTGCCTACAGTGCAGGAGACCTGGGTTGGATTCCTGGGTCATGAAGATCCCTTGGAGAAGGCAATGGCTACCCACTTCATAATTCTTGCTTGGAAAATTCCACAGACAGAGAAGCCTGGCGGGCTACAGTCCACGGGGTCTCAAAGATTCTGACACAACTGAGCAACTAATAAATTCATTCATTCTTTCAGTAATTTCATCATGTCTCCTACTTTTCTCCTTTAGTTTACCTAGCAATATTTTTCTTTATTTTAATATCATCTTCAGCCTAATCTAGATAGCCCTATAAATTCTCATATCAAAAACTGAGAGTTCTCTCTACCTTTTATTTTCATAGGAAAATATTCTGAGATCTACTAGTGTGATTTAAACAATAGAGCAGATGGTACTAGGGCAAGGATGGGAGGTGACATCTGATGTAAGAGCTAAGGAGGAAACAATTATTAGTTTTCCTCTGGCCAGGTGATAGCATTACATTTCTAAATTGCCTAATATCTTTGGGATCATATTCAATAACAGTTTTAGGTTGTAAATAATTTTTTTATTTTGTTTTATAAATTGTTATTGGAGTATAGTTGTTTTACAATGTTGTATTTTTGCTATTCAGCAAAGTGAATCAATTATACATTTACACATATCCCTTCTTTTTCAGATTTTTTTTTTTTTGCATTTAGGTCACCACAGAGCATTGAGGAGAGTTCCCTGAGCTATACAGTAGGTTCTCATTAAGTATCCATTTTATACATAATAGTGTATAAATGTCAATCTCAATTTCTCAGTTTATCCCATCCTCCCTTTGCCCCCCTTGGTATCCATGCATTTGTTCTCTACATCTATGCCTCTAGCTCTGCTTTACAGATAAGTTCATTTTTCTAGATTCCACATATAAGTATAAATGCTTTCATTTTTTTTTTTTTTTTGGTTTGTTTGTTTTGCTTTAATGTTTTTAAGACATGTCTTTCAGTGACCAGACTTTTCTGTTGTGTTCATCTCAGTAAGATTGAGCGTATTTCTACTAGATTACCTTCTCCAAATGAGATAAATATTCTAATGGTAATTGTGCTCCTGGAATGCGCATCTCTTGTAATTAAAATTTTCTAAGAGTATTGATAAATTTAAATGACTCACAATAGCACAGTAGGCTTTTTAGTTTTAACCTGATTTTTTAACAATATTTTAACTGTACAACTTCTAAAAATGTATTTAATTGGAGGATAATTGCTTTATAATATTGTGATGGTTTTTACCATCACAATATTGTTATTATCCTCCAGTTAAAACCTTCTTATTCCAAGAAGTTTGGAAAAATGAGAAAAACTACAAAGAAGAAAAAAGTTAAATGAACTGCAACTACTTAGATAAATCAGTGTCAACATTTTGATTGGAGCCCCTTTCATTTCTTTTCTATCTAAATTTTGTTCAGTTATTAATAAAATTGGAATCAAACCATACATATTGTTTTACAGCTTGCTATTTTGGTTAGCACTTGGCAAAATTATTTTAGGAAACATCAGCCAGTTTTGTAGATAAAACACATCTTGTTTCAATTTGCTTGATTTTTTTAGTAGCTGGTTACTAGTGAGGTTGACATTTTCCTGGTTTATTGGCTATTTGCCCTCTATTCAATTGTGAATTGATTATATCTTTTAGTACCTGATAAAAATTATTCAGTCATTTCTGTTTTTTCTTTACACTCCCAGGTGTTTTTCTCATTTATTATTGTAACATGTAATTCTCAACTTTAAAATGCAGAGATTTGGACTCCCCACCCCTGCCCCCCCCAAAGCCATCAGAGAATATTGCATGTTTTTATGGCTGAAACACGGAAACAGTGTTTGGAATTTCAAAATCATTTGATTATCTCAGGCTTTGAGCTTTCCATTCTCCTTTTTAAAATCTCTAAACCTACCCTGTGGCATACATTTATAAATATAGAAGTCATTATGACAACCTAACATGAAATTGTAACAATTGATGTTCTATTTCCTAAAACTCTTCCAGCTCAGTGAAAGAAATTTATCAGTTGTTTCAGTGGTTATTTGCATCTTTCGTAGCCTTTCCATCATTGCACTAAAAATTTAACCCCCTCCACACCGAGACTCAACTTCCACCCTGGATTTGATTTACTGGTGGGAAATCTGCAGATGCTGTCTTTACTGGAAAGACAGACTCTGTGGACTCTCCATAATCCATGATCCATTCTCTGTAAGACTAACTTCCAGGAAACATCCTGCATCAAAATTGATCACTTGTATTAATCAGTTTTCATTATTTTTACTATCTCGTTGAAAGCTTTAATGCCAACAGGAATTTATTCTCCAAATTCATAGCATATTAGAATCCTTCTTCACTAATATTTTCCAAATGTGTATAAGGCTTTTGTTTTTAGTCATGGACTATATCCAGTATGCTTTTAAGAAAAGATTTTCTAAGCTTGACATGTCTTTACAGATAAGAATGCAAGCAAGTTATGTCCATTTTCCATTTTTCTTCTGATTTTACTTCATGCTGCGTTTCAAAGAATGGATGCCCCTCATAATGTGTCATTAAAAAATACATCTTATACTTGGTCTTCTAACCCCTCATACACACAGGCACATTCTTGGAGTTGCCGTTTGTTCATGGAGTTAAGAAATTGAGAGTTGTGGGTTAAATTTTTTTTTTTTTTGTAATTGAGCTCCCCATACCCCTCTAAAAAAAGCACAGGAAAAAGTTGGTTTCTACTTGGAGTTATTCATATGCTGGTATTTCTGATGCTTCTTAGTTCTTGCTTCTTAGAGTCACTCAATGTCTATAAACACCATAACTATGAAACCACATTTTACTGGGTAGAACGGTACAATGGTTCACATTTTCAGTGCTTATGTTTCACCCTTTTGGACCATAAGACCAGTCAGCAACCTGTAGCCTCAGGATCAAGGATATGGTTCTAGGAAAAAGTGGCATCTGAGTGCTTGAATCCAATAGGCTATTTCTGAGATCACTTTCAAAATGCAGGGCATGATATGGATCTGTGATGCTTGAGTGAATATTGGAGTTCATAGAATAGCAAAGATCCTGCTTTTCATATTCAGATTTTTAAGTAAAAGGAGATAAACTGTCCATGATCTTTCTCATATTTCAAGTCAATTGTGGGAAGTC
This sequence comes from Cervus elaphus, assembly GCF_910594005.1. Taxonomy (NCBI): domain Eukaryota; kingdom Metazoa; phylum Chordata; class Mammalia; order Artiodactyla; family Cervidae; genus Cervus; species Cervus elaphus. The sequence continues at coordinate 34,909,674 of NC_057846.1, forward strand.
ACTCATGACTGTTTTTGTTCCTTTTTGTGGCAACCATAGGCAGAAGAACCGCCCTAGCTAAGCATTCTGGCATTGCTCACATATCACCTATATGATCATTGGGAGTGTTCACGAGTGTCACAAATGATGATTCAGAGTGATAGATGATGCATGGAAAATTTTCTTTTTATTGAATTTAGTCTGATCTGCCAGTGAGAGAAATATTCTAAAAATAAAGAACCAGAATAAGGATCCTGTTTTCCAGATGTTGAGGCATTTAAAAAGGTCTTTGTTCAGTGTCCTTGCAATTACATCTTTGCACAGATTCTTGAGATATCAGGGCTGTACAAAACTATAGAATTCATCTTGTTCAACTCTTTCATTTTATGGATGAGAAAACTGAAGACCATAATGTAGAATAATTGCTCAAAGCTGCAAAAAAAAAAAAAAAAAGGCAAGCTCTACATAGAACCCCCACCTTCTATTTACTAGTCTACTCAGTTTTACTTAAAGTTTGACCTAATGCAGGCAAGTGTAGGCATCACATCAGATAAGTTTTTGATTTGCCAAATCTGTTAGTAGGTCCTGTTGACTTTGCTTTCAACATGAGTCTCATTGTGTGTTTATGTCTCTGCAGCCACATTGCTACCCACCATCATCGTATGCTTTGAACATTGAAATAAGTCTCCTCCCTGATGTCTGAGCTTCCATAATTTCCTGCACAAGCAGTAGAAGAGACAAAATGATCTTTTATTTTTTTGGTTAAGTTTTACACAAAGTTTTTATTTTGTATTGGAGTTTAGCCAATTAGCAATGTTGTGATAGTTTCAGGTGGGCTGCAAAGGGATTCAGCCATACATCTACATGTATCACTTCTCCTCCTACATTGCCTTCCCATCCAAGCTGCCACATAACATTGAGCAGAGTTCCATGTGCTATACAGTAGGACCGTGTTGGTTACCCATTTTAAACACAGCAGTGTGTACATGTTGATCTCAGAGTCCCTAAGAAGTATTAGCTGGATCCTGGTTGTATGCTACTTAAAATAATAAACTGGTTTCCACTGCACTTAGAATTAATCCTCAATTTCTTTCCACCACCAAAAGGATCTGTGTGCTCTGTCTCCTGTCTTCCCCTGAAACTTCATCTCTTACTCTGTCCTGTGTGCACTCTGCTACAGCCACTTGGCCTCCTTTTTGACCCAGATTGAGAGCCCGTTCCCATCTCAAGGGCATGGTGTTTGCTGTTCTCTGCCTGAAGCTCCCAAGTATTTAGAACTTTCAACCTTTATGGCCTTCTGCAGTTTCCCAAGCCTTTCTTTCTTCCCTCCATACTTTCATTATGCTACTTATTTTCTTTGTGGCACGGCTATTTAATTGTATCTTTATCTATTAATTGTCTTTTCCCAACTAGATATGTTATCCATGAGGACAGAGAGATCTTGATATCCTATTCACAGTAGGGTCTCCAGTAATCAGTGAACAATCTATGCATATTTGTTGAATGAATAAAGAAAATGAAAACCTTAAAAGGGTTTTTAGGTAATAAGCTCCGTAAAATTGGACTATTTGTTGGATTTTGGGTAGATATAAAAAATATGCTTCCAAGCATGTCCAGTTGCCTACTGTAACCTTTGCTCTCTTGGCCATCTGAGGTCACTTTTAATTGGCATTCTTGGTAGTTGTGATGCTCAGTTAATGCTCCTTAATACTCAAAAGGGAAAGGCTTGTCTCCTGTCTTTCTTAAGACCCCTCTTAGATTGGATCAAATGTCCCTCTCTCACCCACTGATTTCGATCAGAACCCCTCTCCCTGCAGGAAATAGAGTCACAGGATCAGAAAAGCTATGATTTATTTTAGAACCTGTTATCTGTCTCTGTATAAAAGAAACTTTGACTTAAGAAATTGGCTCATGTGATGATGTCATTGGCAAGTCATAAATGTATAGAGCAAGCCTGCAGGCTAGAAACTCAGATAGGGGTTGGTGCTACTGTCTTGAGTAGTATCTTCTTCTTTGGGAAACCTGTGTTTGTGGAAACAGCCTTCCAGCTGGCTGAATGACACTCTCAAGTATCTCTTCTATGTTAGGCCAGTTGTAGATGTTAACCGCATCTATAAAATACCTTCACAAAATCATTTGATTAATGTTTGGTTAAATAAATGGATGCAGATGTAGAGAACAAATGCATGGATGCCAAGGGAGAGGAGGGGAGCGGGATGAATTGGGAGATTGGGAGATACACTGCTATATATATATATATATAGCAGTATATACACTGCTATATATAAAATAGATGGCTAATGAGAAGCTACTGCACAGCACAGGGAACTCTACAGAGTGTTCTGTGGCGACCTAAATGGGAAAGAAATCCAAGGAAGAGGGGGTATATTTATTTACCCTAAATAAATCAGCTAAACCAGTTTAGCTGATTCACTTTGCTGTACAGTAGACACTAACACAGCATTGCAAAGCAACTATATTCCAATAAAAATTTTAGAAAACAAACCAAAAAGTAACTGGGTACTGTCAGTTTAGTTCAGTCACTCAGTCGTGTCTGACTCTTTGTGACTCCATGGACTGAAGCACGCCAGGCCTCCCTGTCCATCACCAACTCCTGGAGCTCACACAAACTCATCTCCATCCAGTCGGTGATGCCATCCAACCATCTCATCCTCTGTCGTCCCCTTCTCTTCCCACCTTCAATCTTTCCCAGCATCAGGGTCTTTTCCAGTGAGTCAGTTCTTCCCAACAGGTGGCCAGAGTATTGGAGTTTCAGTTTCAACATCAGGCCTTCCAATGAATATTCAGGATTGATTTCATTTAGGATTGACTGGTTTGATCTCCTTGCAGTCCAAGGAACTCTCAACGGTCTTCTCCAACACCACAGTTCAAAAGCATCAATTCTTCTGCCTTCAGCTTTCTTTATGGTCCAAATCTCACATCCATACATGACCACTGGAAAAACCATAGCTTTGACTAGATGGACCTTTGTCGCCAAAGTAATGTCTCTGCTTTTTAATAACTGTCTTAAGTTGGTCATGGTTTTTCTTCCAAGGAGCAGGCGTCTTTTAGTTTCATGGCTGCAGTCACCATCTGCAGTGATTTTGGAGCCAAAAAAATAAAGTCTCTCACTGTTTCTATTATTTCCACATCTATTTGCCATGAAATGATGGGACTGGATGCCATTATCTTCTTTTTTTGAATGTTGAGTTTTAAGCCAGCTTTTTTACTCTCCTGTTTCACTTTCATCAAGAGGCTCTTCAGTTCCTTTCTGCCATAAGGGTCATGTCATCTGCCTATCTGAGGTTATTGATATTTCTCCTGGCAATCTTGATTCCAGCTTGTGCTTCATCCAGCCCACTGTTTCATATGATGTACTCTGCATATAAGTTAAATAAGCAGGGTGACAATATACAGTCTTGATGTACTCCTTTCTCCATTTGGAATCAGTCTGTTGTTTCATGTCCAGTTCTAACTGTTGTTTCTTGACCTGCATACAGATTTCTCAGGAGGCAGGTAAGGTTGTCTGGCATTCCTATCTCTTGTAGAATTTTCCACAGTTTGTTGTAATCTACAGAGTCAAAGCCTTTAGCGTCATCAATGAGCAGTAGATGCTCTTGTGGAATTCTTTTGCTTTTTTGATGATCCAACAGATGTTGGCAATTTGATCTCTGGTTCCTCTGCCTTTTCTAAATCTAGCTTGAACATCTGGAAGTTCTTGGTTCACATACTGTTGAAGCCTGGCTTGAAGAATTTTGAGCATTACTTTGCTAGCGTGTGAGATGAGTGCAATTGTGCAGCAGTTTGAACATTTTTTGGCATTGCCTTTCTTGGGGATTAGAATGAAAACTGCCCCTTTCCAGTCCTGTGGCCACTGCTTAGTTTTCCAAATTTGCTGGCATATTGTGTGCAACACTTTCATAGCATCATCTTTTATGATTTTAAATAGCTCAACTGGAATCCCATCACCTCCACTAGCTTTGTTCGTAGTGATGCTTCCTAAGGCCTACTTGACTTCGCATTCCAGGATGTCTGGCTCTAGGTGAGTGATCACACTATTGTGGCTATCTGAGTTGTGAAGATCTATTTTGTATAGTTCTTTTGTATATTCTTGCCGTCTCTTCTTACTATCTAATGCTTCTGTTAGGTCCATACAATTTCTGTCCTTTATTGTGCCCATCTTTGCATGAAATGTTCCCTTGATATCTCTAATTTTCTTGATGAGATCTCTAGTCTTTCCCAGTCTATTGTTTCCCTCTATTTCTTTGCATTGATCACGGAGGAAGGCTTTCTTGTCTCTCCTTGCTATTCTTTGGAACTCTGCATTCAAATGGATATATCTTTCCTTTTCTCCTTTGCCTTTTGCTTCTCGTCTTTCCTCAGCTATTTAGAAGGTCTCCTCAGACAACCATTTTGCCTTTTTGCATTTCTTTTCCTTGGGGATGGTCTTGATCCCTGCCTCCTGTACAGTGTCACGAACCTCTGTCCATAGTTCTTCAGGCACTCTGTCTATCCAGCCTAACCCCTTGAATCTATTTCTCAGTTCCACTGTATAATTGTAAGGCATTTGATTTAGGTCATAACTGAATGGTCTAGTGGTTTTCCCTACTTTCTTCAATTTAAGTCTGAATTTCACAATGAGGAGTTCATGATCTGAGCCACAGTTGGCTCCCGGTCTTGTTTTTGCTGACTGTGTAGAGCTTCTACATCTTTGGCTGCAAAGAATATAACCAGTCTGATTTCTGTATTGACCATCTGGTGATGTCCATGTGTAGAGTCTTCTCTTGTGTTGTTGGAAGACTGTGCTTGCTATTACCAGTCTGTTCTCTTGGCAAAACTCTATTGGTCTTTACCCTGTTGCATTCTGTACTCCAAGGCCAAATCTGCCTGTTTCTCCAGGTACTTCTTGATTTCTACTTTTGCATTCCAGTCCCCTATAATGAAAAGGACATCTTTTTTGGGTGTTAGTTCTAGAAGGTCTTGTAGATGTTCACAGAGCCATTAAATGTCAGCTTCTTCGGCATTAGTGGTTGGGGCATAGACTTGGATTACTATGATATTGAATGATTTACCTCGGAAATGACCAGAAATCATTCTGTCATTTTTGAGATTGCACCCAAATGGATTGCATCTTGGATTCTTTTGTTGACTATGAGGGCTACTCTATTTCTTCTAAGGGCTTCTTGGCATAGTGGTCATCTGAGTTAAATTCGCCCCTTCCAGTGCATCTTAATCCACTGATTCCTAAAATGTTGATATTCACTCTTGCCATCTCCTGTTTGACCACTTCCAATTTATCTTTTTTCAGGGACCTAACATTCCAGGCTCCTGTGCAGTATTGTGCTTTACAGCATCAGGCTTTACTTCCATTACCAGTCACATTCACAACTGGGCATTGTTTTCACTTTGCTCAGCCTCTTCATTCTTTCTGGAGCTGTTTCTCCAGTCTTGTCCAGTAGCATATTGGGCACCTACCAACCTGGAGAGTTCATTTTTCAGTGTCCTGTCTTTTTGCCTTTCTGTACTGTTCATGGGGTCTCAAGCCAAGAATACTGAAGTGGTTTGACATTCCCTTCTCCAGTGGACCATGTTTTGTCAGAACCCTCCCCCATGACCCATCCATCTTGAGTGACCCCATGAGGCATGGCTCATAGTTTCATTGAGTTAGACAAGGCTGTGATGCAAGTGATCATTTTGGTTAGTTTTCTGTAATTGTGGTTCCCATTCTGTTTGTCCTCTGATGGATAATGCTAAGAGGCTTGTAGAGGCTTCCCGATGGGAGGGACTGGCTGTGGGGGGATCTGGGTCTTGCTCTAATGGGCAGCCCAGTAATTCTTGATCCAATTTCCTGTTGATGGGTGGGGCTGAGTTCCCTCCCTGTAGTTTGACCTGAGGCTAAAGAAAAGAGTCATCTGATGCTACCACTCACCATAGCCCTTTGATCTGTTGTTGCCTCAGGCAAGTATTCAGTATATCCTCTGGATGTACTGAGTAACACCGTTGCAGAAGACCCTGATGAAGAAGTGGTTATCAATCGCATCAGGCAGTTTATGTGCTATGAAAAAGACAATAACCACAAAAAAAGAGTGTCAGAGAGGGGATAAAGAGTGACCATGGATGATAATTACATAGCAAGTACATTTAGTCTGAGATCCAGCTGAAGTGTTATCTAGAGAAACAGCCTTGGTGGAGGGAATAGAAGGTGCAAGGGCCCTGAGGTAGGAACATACTTCCCCAAACAGCAAGAAGGCTGGTATGCCTGGAACATGGTGAAGGATGATGCAGAGGAAAGATATGACAGGAAATAAAATCAGAAGTAAGCAAGAGCTTGACCACCAAGGGTCACTGTGTAGTCATGCTATGGACTATGGATTTTATTTATTTATTGTACTGAGGGCCATGAGAAAGTTTGATGTTGTTATTATTGGGATTTTACTTGTTGTAATTTTTTTTCAGGGGCTTGATTAATGTTCTAAAAGATAACCTGAGTAGAAATTAAGCATCGAGTGGAAAGAAAACAAGCAGGGAGACGTGTTGGAGATGATTGCACTGGAACAGGTGAGAGATGCTGGTGACCTGGATTAGGGACGTGGCTGGCGAGTGATGACAGATGGTCAGATACAGCAGCTTGTTTGAAGGCAGCATCAGGTGTAGGATGTAGGAGAAATGGAGGAGACAACGATGATTCCAAGGCTGGCATAAACAGTAGGGTCCATGGTATCACCTGGAATCTCCTGATGGGAAGGCACTAGGGAGGAGGCATACATGCTCTGTGGTGGGTCAGTGTGTGGTCTGTCCCATTTGAAAGGCCATTCAGACAGACATCAGAGTGGAAAGTATTGAGGATGTAGTTGGATTCATGAGCCTGAGGTTAAAGGCAGAGATGGTGTGTGGAAAGTTCTGACTCTAGGAAATGCTCAAAACAAAACAAAAATAGCACTGAGGTCAGAAAAATAGTGCATTGTGTCCTCAGTCATGTCTGACTCTTGCTATCCCATGGACTGTAGCCTGCCAGGCTCCTTTGTCCGCGGGATTACCCAAGCAAAAACATTGGAGTGGGTTGCCATTTCCTTCTCCCAGAAATCTTCCCGACCCAGCGATCAAACCCACGTCTCCTGCATTGGCAGGTGAATTCTTTACCACTTGTGCCACCTGAGAAGCCCATGAAGGGTCCCCACACCCAGAAGGCATGCTTTTTGTATGTATTACCCAACTAAAGCTCCTGCCCTTTGCTTCAGCCATAAGAGGCACCTGCATAAATAGAAATCTTCGAAGAATAAAAACAAATTGCAGGGAGATTGGGACGAGTTAAGGGAGCAGTCCTGACATGTATGGGCTTTCCTGATAGCTCAACTGGTAAAGAATCCGCCTGCAGTGCAGGAGACTCCAGTTCGATTTCTGGGTTGGCAAGATCCCCTGGAGGAGGGCATGGCAACCCACTCCAGTCTTCTTGTCTGGGAAATCCTGGGGACAGAGGACCCTGGTGGGCTACAGTCCATGGGGTGCAAAGAGTAGGACACAACTGAGTCATGCATGTGTAAAATAGCTAGCTAGTGGGAAGCTGCTATATAGCCCAGGGAGCTCAGCCCGGTGCTCTGTGATGATCTAGAAGGGTGGGATGGGGGTGGGGAGGGAGGTTCGCAAGAGAGGGGATATATGCATGTATCTAGCTGATTCACTTTGCTGTGCGGCAGAAAATAACACAACATTGTAAAGCAATTATATACCCCAATTTAAAAAAATGCAATTGAGACCCTTAAACAAAAACAGCAAACCAAATATCAACAAATACATGAGGACTAAAAAGTAAGGCAAACAGTAATCAGAATAGGATAGTTCTTGAATCATGTACATAAAGCTATCCATGGCTTAGTAAAGTGTACTTTTCACATACATCACAGTTCATTACAGGTTGATGGGAGGTGAGATGGAAAGGGAGATTTTGTCCACAATCATTCAGGGATCTAGTCTCCTGTAACTCGTAGCTCTGCCAACATCTATGACTCAGAGTCTGCCATGGTGTATACTGCCAGCAATCAAGTGATGAGGACACAGAGAATGCACACTGCCTCTTCTTCACCTCCTTCCTGGGGACCATTTTAGAATCAAGGCCTGGAAGTGACTTTTCTCTATCTGCTGGCCAAAATTCAGTACACGGCCCATTTAACCACAGGGGAGGCTGAAGGAGAAAGGGTAAAATGGGATTTCAGGACACATGACTTGTCTCTGCCATCCCAATCCAACAAGCAGAAACACTGGCTCTCAAGAAAGTAGTTACTAATAATAAATGGAAGAAAATTTTGAGATAGGAATAATTAACTATCTTAAGGAATTTGATATATAACAAAGTATAACAGAAAGAAACACCAAAAATATAACCCCTATAAAAATTATTATTTGTGATAAATAGAAAACTGGCTGGTGAAAATTTTGTGAGTTACAAGTTTGATCTTTGGGGTTGTTTCAGGTTATAGGACAAATAAAGAAATGAAGGTACAAAAGTTAGGCATAGAGGATGTAAGTGGTAGTTTCATCGTTTGTCTAATAAGACATTAAAAAGCGCAGAAGAGACTGGATGAAAGACAGTAGTCAAACAAGAGAACAGGTATATTTTAGAGCTGAAGGAAATCATGTATCTTTAGATTGAAAACTCCCTTTGGCTATAGAAGAACTAATAAATGTGACCTTCAAGTAGACATCTTCTGATAAAATTCCAGAACTCAAAAAGTAATGAGTGAATTTTTTTAATATTGCAGAGTGGGGGAGAAAAGGCATATTATTTACAAATGAATGGAAATTAGATTGGCATTGCTATTACATCTGTAAGGCTAAAACAAATAAAGCAATGCCTTCCCAGATGCATAGAAAAACCCTTAAATTTTTAAAAATTCTAAACCTAGCTAAACCATCATTCAAATATAAGGGCAAAGACATCTGGGGATGCCTAAGTGCTCAAAAATCTAATATCTATAAGCTTGTCCTGAAAAAAATTATGCATTTAACAAAACAAAACAAACAATAGTCCAAGAAATAGAGAGCCGTGGGTACTGTGAAACATCACGATGGGACGCAAACAACTTGTGTTCATATCAAAAAATATCTATGGCAAAACTTAGAGGCAAAATAATGGCACTCTGGATCAAATATCTGCTTATTTAAAACAAGATGTGGCAGAAAGGGAAAGTATCCTAAGGACAAAGTCCTGTCCAAGAGAAGATATTAGTACTGATTAAGTCTGGACACTGACATAAAATGTGTTTATATATACTTCTCAAAAGATGAAGGGCAATCACTAGAAAAAAGAAGTAAATCTTGAGCTTAATGAGAAGAAAAATGATGAAAGAACAGCAACACAAAGAACATCAATTTTAGAAAACGGTAGTGTGGAAGACAGGGGTGGAGAGCAGCAGTAAAGAGGCATAAAAATAAGCTAAAAGGAAAGGAACAGATACAAACATCATGAATTACAACAAATGTGAATGGGTCAAATCTATTAAATTTGTTATGTCTTAAAATTTAGCCTCTTTAAAATTCTAAATTTGAGTAGTAGGTAGGATGCTATATACTGTTTACAAGACAGACAACTAAAACCAAAGACGAGATGTGAAACTAAACAGTTAAGAAAATATTTTCCAAACATGAGCTTATACAAAGAAATAAACGTGCCATGATTAATATCAGGAAAAAATATAAGTAAAAACAAGTATGTATTTAAATATATAGTCTGATGACAATTAATACAACTTGAAGTTGATCACAGAACAATAGCAAAAATAAATTCATAATTAGAAATAAAATTTCCTAAACAATGCTTGAATTAAGAAGAAAATAAAGTTAAAATTATAACTACAAGAGACAAAAATTTCTATTTTTGTTAAGATCTGTGGAATTTGTCCAAAGTAGTATTTGAAAAAATAGAAATAGCTTTAACTACATGCATGATACATGAAAGCAAGGGAAAATACGTCAACTAAGTAATCACCTTAAAATTTTTTAAAAAGAAGGAATAATGATAAAAGCAGATATTAAAAATTATAAAGGAAAACAGACTGAATAAAATTAAATCTGGTTCTTTGGAAATACCCCTAAAATAAATTGCTCAAAAATCTCAAGAACAAAAAGAGATATCAAAAAGTAATAATCAAATAATTATTTTTGGTAAGCGGTGATAATTGTGGACATGGCTTCAACTTGAATGATTCAAGCTCTATAAAGAATCATACATGTTAACTTTGAGGATCAAATATGTTAATTAGTAAATAATTTAAGAAGGATGTAAATTACTAAGTAAATAAAGTTAAGTAATCATCAAGGAAACAAGTGAATAGTAAAGTAATGAATGAATGTTAGGACTGAGTATATTAATATGCATGAAGGGTTTAATCAGCACGTGGAACATAGCAGCGCTGAGTGTGTTTGCTGTCATTATATCATGTCAGTCAGGCTGCTGTGGGGAGAAAAGACTTGTGTGGTAAGAGTGGAGGTGGGGAGGTTAGTTATGATGGTATTGGAATATTCCAAGGAGAAATGCTGAGAGCTTTGGCTGGAGACAGGAATGGAGGTGGTGGGAAGTGGTTAATGTCCACATACAGTATCAACATAAAGGCCTAAAGACTCACTTAGAAATTGTATATGGGATATGAGAGGATCAGGATGAGTCTGAGTTTTCAGGGTTAAACAGGTAGATAAATGAAACTGCTATTCACTTAGATCAGGAAAATCTAGCAAAGAGTAATTTCAGGAGGAGATGCAGACTTGATTCTTAGGTATATTAAATTTGAGGAGCATTTGTAGTCGAGTCTATAAAAGTTACCAAATTATTTACACAAAACAACTCAGTATATATTAAGTTCACAAGTTGTTAAATTGAATACAGACATATTTATATGCAACTGAATCAGTTGTCTTATCAGAAGGTAAAATTACATAGTTACAACCTCCATTTTACTACCTAATCTACTGAGTTAAATTCAAATAAAAGTTTCTTACTAATATATCTCTGACAATCAATGGCTTAGTTATTATGTTTCATAGTTTGATTAACTGTCAATGTATGTTTTGATTAAAGGGATTTCTTTTCTCACAGGAATTAGCAAAGATGAGCGAGCATAAGGTTAGGTAATTTTTTTAAATCAATCCCACACATGCAGGTATCTAAATAAATTACAGGATCTTACCAGAAGATAAGTAATTTATATTCTCTGAAGCAGAAGTAATAGTTATACAATTTTTTCTTACTTTACATTGTAATGGAATCAACTCCGTATTGATAGGAATATTGAAAAAAATGTAGAACTTTAATATATTTATAACCTAATTCAGTTGTAAATGATGGTAGAGGTAAGACTATTAACTTGTAAATGGACACTGTATGCCAATAATTTATTTAGCTTAGTAGCAGTTTTCATTTAGTACTCAATTACTCAACATTCATGTAAAGCAGCATTACCTTTTGCTGAAGAAATTAGATTTGTGATTAAGCAACAAGTATACTTAAGACATTTAGCAATTCAGTTTTTCAGCTGACAGCATGTATGGTCTACCTCTATATCATTACCATGCTCCTCTCCTTTCTGACTATTATAGTCAAGATTTAACAATTTCCTGAATCTAAATTACTTCAAGTTAATGATAATCCTATATGATTTCTTCTAGCTGAACTTTATAATCTTACCATTTATCCTTCAATATTTTAAAAAACTTAACTCTGGTTATATGTCTTCTAAGAGGGCAATGCTGGCAATGATGGGCAGGCACTAGCATGCAAAGTAAGTATGTATATTTCACTTAAATGTTTCCAGGCAGGTTTTTAAGCAATATCATGCAGAAATGCTAATACACTCATAATTATCAATTATACAGTAGGAGTAGACATGGCGTCCATGTCTCAAAGAAAACCAAGGGAGTTTTGTGCTTATGAAAAAGATGTAACAGGTTTATCTTGAACAAACTTAAAATTAATTATGCTGTTTTATCTGTAATAATTACCTACAGATATCTCATGAGAAGTAAATGATAATATAAAAATCCCCAAGGCCCCGAATATAGTCCTTGTAATTTTTCTGTTCTTCATTGACTGTTATATAATCTGTGACACCACAAGTAATTTAAAGCACAAATAAGAAAATATTCAATTTTATGTATATTAGTCAGACCTTATTTTCAGTGTAAAGAGAAACCCAGACATACACAATACCAGAAATGTCACCCACACACAAAAATGCAAGTAAGTTGGCAACATAAAGCCTTTGGTAAAAATCAAATAATTTTACATAAAAATCAGAATCAAAAGTATGCCATTCAGACCTTCCTGATAATTATATTTAATTGTGGATTCTGCTACAAAGCAAACCTAAAACTCTCATATTCAATGCCTCCCAGCAATAACAGCCCTAGTAATCATGACAAGTTTCAGGAGCCGTGTTTCCTGTTTTCAAGCCCACAAAAGCATGGTGTGATGGGCAGGTTTCATGTGTCTGATGACTAGGGTGCAGTCCACAGTGTCCAACCGTGCGGTCAGGGGTGTTGAATACAACAGTCTTGGCATAAATCCTTTTGAAGGAGGTTGCCGTTCTGAATGATTCTGAGTATCTCAGGCTCTACATTGTCTTTCCCTATAGTCTGGCTTAGAGCCTTCCCAAGGCAGATGGTTAACTTGATTTAGAAAGTAGGTTTTAGGACTTCATGCTAGTGCTGAGTACTGGGGCTGCTGGTCAGAGAATAAACAAGGACATGGGGGAAAGCAGCAAACTGTCCACAGCTGTTCACACCATGACTCTTTCACAATTATCCTGGTTACTACTTCTTGACGCTGGATATTGGTTGACCCCGATGCATGCCTCTTTTAGAGCTTTCTCTTTAAGGAAACATGGAGTTTCCTTAGAGAGAATTGATCGCATTAGAGTAGGTTTCTCCTACTTAAGTTTGTGCTTTGATTTCCTCTACTTCTGTTTCTCCTTCAGCGAATCCCATCTGTTTAGGAACTTTTCCCCAAATTTCTTATCTACTGATACATAAAAGATTCCTCCAATGTTGGCATTAACTTGTTACAAAATATGGTTTTTCCTAATTTCAGTGAGATTTGGCGTAGATGTCTATGTTCAGTCCCACATTTAAATTCTGTTTCTTCTGGCTCTGTGACATGTTATTGGTCTTCTGTTTTCTTTTTGTGGTTTGCTAAATGTAGCTCGAGAGCTAGCTCCGTCGTTTTTATTTTATTTGTTGTTTAGTTGCTAAGTCATGTCCAACTCCTTGCAGCCCCACAGACTGTAGCCCACCAGGCTCCTCTGTGCATGGAATTCTCCAGGCAAGAATACTAGAGTGGGTAGCTAGTCCCTTCTCCAGGGCATCTTCCTGACCCAGGGATTGAACCTGGTCTCTTGCATTATGATGCACACATTAATTAGACTGCTAGATAGTCCCACTGATTTTCTGTTTTTCTTGCTATATTAGTGAATGAAGTACCTCAAATTGACAGTTACTAGCGAGATCTCATACCCCTCTGCCCCTGCAGCTCTCTCTCTGAGCTCTGGTCATTTCTGCCACTTTGTAATCTAAAATTGCTTCATGACCTTCTGGATAGAAATAGAACATGTGGGGGCTTAGAGTATCACATATACCCCATATATAACAGCTGTGAAATTTCAGGCTCTGCAGTGGATTATAGGGTATTTTTGATCTTTGATAGAATGTCGGATTAGTTGCTTAAATATAGAGTACTAAAGATTGCAGATGTCTAAAAGCTTGCTCTTAAAATTAATTAGGAAAAAATAGTTTGAGGGGTTACTGTGCACAAAGGTCAGAAGAAGTTTTACTTTCTTATTTTTAAGTGTTTTTTATTGGATTAAAGTTGCTTTACAATGTTGTGTTGGTTTCTGCTGTACGGTAAAATGAATCAGCTGTATGTCTACATATCTATCCCCTCTTTTTGAATTTCCTTCCTGTTTAGGTCACCACAGAGCTTGGAGTAGAGTTCCCTGTGCTATAGAGTAGCTTCTCATTGTTGTCGTGCATGCATCTTCAGTCCTGGCTGACTCTTTGGGATCCCATGGACTGCAGCCCACCAGGTTCCTCTGTTCATGGGGATTTTCCAGGCAAGAATACTGGAGTGGGTTGCCATTTCAGGGGATCTTCCTGACTCCAGAGATCAAACCCACATCTCTTACTTCTTCTGCATTGGCAGGCAGGTTCTTTACCACTAGTGTCGCCATTCACTTCAGTTCATTTCAGTTCAGTCACTCAGTTGTGTCTGACTCTTTGTGACCCCATGGACTGCAGCATGCCAGGCTACCCTGTCTATCACCAATGCCTGGAGCTTATTCAAATTCACGTCCATCGAGTCAGTGATGCCATCCAACCATCTCATCCTCTGTTGTCCCCTTCTCCTCCTGCCCCCAATCCCTCCCAGCATCAGGGTATTTTCCAATGAGTCAGCTCTTCGCATCAAGTGGCCAAAGGATTGGAGTTTCAGCTTCAGCATCAGGCCTTCCAATGAACACCCAGGACTGATTCCCTTAGGATGGACTGGTTGGATCTCCTTGCAGTCCAAGGGACTCTCAGGAGTCTTCTCCAACACCACAGTTCAAAAGCATCAATTCTTCTGTGCTCAGCTTTCTTTATAGTCCAACTCTCACATCCATTCGTGACTACTGGAAAAACCATAGCTTTGAGTAGATGGGCCTTTGTTGGCAAAGTAATTCTCTGCTTTTTAATATGCTGTCTAGGTTGGTCATAAGTTTTCTTCCAAGGAGTAAGCGTCTTTTAATTTCATGGCTGCAATCACCATCTGCAGTGATTTTGGAGCCCCCCAAAATAAAGTCTGTCACTGTTTCCATTGCTTTCCCATCTATTTGCCATGAAGTGGTGGGACCAGATGCCATGACCTTAGTTTTCTGAATGTTGAGTTTTAAGCCAGCTTTTTCACTCTCCTCTTTCACTTTCATCAAGAGGCTCTTTAGTTCTTCACTTTCTGCCATAAGGGTGGTGTCATCTGCATATCTGAGGTTATTGATATTTCTCCCGGCAATCTTGATTCCAGCTTGTGCTTCATCCAACCCAGCATTTCTCATGATGTACTCTGCATATAAGTTAAATAAGCAGGGTGACAATATACAGCCTTGACGTACTCCTTTCCTGATTTGGAACCAGCCTGTTGTTCCGTGTCCGGTTCTAACTGTTGCTTCCTGACCTGCATACAGGTTTCTCAGGAGGCAGGTCAGTGGTCTGGTACCCCATCCCTTTCAGAGTTTGGATGGTGCCCTTCAACGCCCCTGTCAGTTTTCTGATTTATATACAGTAGTATGTGTATGTCAGCCCCAATCTCTCAGTTCACACCCCGCCCCCCCTTTCCCCCTTGGTGTCCATCCGTTTGTGGGAGAGGTTTTTAATACACAATTTGTTGGGCCTCACCCCTAGATTTGAGTTACGAAGCTGGGCAAGACCTGAGAACAGTATTCTTACCAAGATCCCAGGTGATGCTGAGATGGCTGGTCCAGGGAGGGCACCCGGGTAGCTGCTGGATTAGTAGCATCTCCCAGAAGAGATTCCTAGGGATAACTTAGTGATCACTTCTTACTCTGAAGCCTGATAACCTGATGTGAGGAGTTTCCGGACTATTTTATTTCATTTCATTTGCCCCTCCTCCCTTCATCCCTCTGCCTTGCCCTACCACTAATTCTATGTCAACCAGTGGGCCTGACGTCATTTACATTTATATGACCCATTAAGAGTTTTAAAATAATCTGGGGAATGTTTTTCCTCAGGGTCCTCACTTTGTGGACTCTACAAGGCAGGTGTTAAAATCCCATATCTGAGGATGTTTGATTTTCTCGGGCTGAGTCAGCCAGTAAGGAGCAGAAGCAGGAGTAGAATTCAGGTCTTCCGGCTGTGTCTGCTCTCTGAGGCTTCTATTGTTCCCCGGGACATCCTTAGATGAGATGCCCAGACTAATACCTTTTCCTCTTCTGCTCTTATCACAAAGCCCTGCTAAGTGTTTTATTGACATTCTTCCTGACATCTATAAAAATTCATATTTTATTTTTATTCTCCTACTGACTGATTTAAAGGTTGTGTAAATTAGGTTCCAAAAGGCAGAAGATAAGCCCTATATATCTTTATATGTATTAAATGTTGCTTTTCTCTTTTTGTGATAAGTTAAAAACCTTAGGTATAAAATTGAACCATCCCCTGTTAAAAAAAAAAATTCTAAAAGAGTTACTAGTTATAAGGTTATATCTTTTTGACATGATGTACCTCTAAATCATTCTTGCATTTAGTTTCTACCAAAGCAGACAGCACTTCCCTAAGGCCTAAAGAAGTTGGCAAATGCGGTTGAACAAAAATGATCACATTAAGACCGTGTGAGAAATTCTGTATTAGGGACATTTGAAAATGCTCTCTTTAGCATTTCAGCCCCTCTCACTGCAGGGTATGACTTCTGTCCCTCCCTGGCATTTCCTGCTGCCTTCCAAAGGCTTGGAGTTCTGTGTCTTGGCCCGCACATCAGAAGGAGTCTGTCAGCGGGTGACCAGAGGCGTTCCACTGAGGTGACCAATTATGGAGGATCAGAAACGCTCTGTTACACACTCTTGATTTTCTTCTAGCTACTGAAATGATTGAGTCAGGCATATTGGAAGGGGACACTACCCCTCTCTCATATAATATCTGTTACTGGTGCAAAGTCAGAATCGACAGAATGTATTCACGTGTGAATGGGGGACCCATGCTTTTAGATAAATGAGAGAATCTTGATATTTGCGTTTTTTCTTTTCTTCAAAAAATTCATTGTGTGCTGTATTATAGTAGATCCAGGAATATCCCCTTTTCTAGTTGGTTCTTTATCCTGCGTTTAAAATGTCCCAGCACTGCAGCATCTGATAAGAAATGGAGCTATTTTTCGAATCTAAGCAAAAACAGTATGCATTCTGCAAAATGAAAGTTTTTCCTTTTCACTGGCAGTGTAGGTAAATACATGTTTTCCATTGTGTAAGTTCAGTTATTTTAAAATCAGTCTCACCATCTGAAATTTCTTTTGTGAGATATTACAGAGAACACTTGAATTATAAATTTTATTCTTGAATCTACATCCCTCAGAAAATCCCCATTATGCATGAAGAATAATGAATATTTTTAAATTAGTTTCTGTAGACCTACTCTTCTCTCTACACATTAGTTTGAGATATTTTTTGAGGGAGAGGGAAGTGATTTCTTGGAACAATTTCTGAATTTGCTGTTGCTACTTTTGTGCCTGCAAGTAAGTTATTCCCATGGATGCTATTAGAAAGACCTTTATCAAGTCTATCTCAGAAAAAGGAAAAGAAAGAAGCATAAGCTCAACTCGAATACATATCTGAATTCTACTCATGACACTGAGAAAGCGGCGTCGATGTTGACTTGGCACTCCACTACTGAGTACATATTTGTGGCCTGGTGCTGGGTCAAGTTACATTGGAAAGCTGTTTTGACATGATTCAATCTCGACTTACATTAAAATAGTTTTTGGATTTTTATATTTAAGCATTCTTTCCACCAAAAACATTTTTTATGGTGCTGTGTACATATTGTGTGAGAAAAGCAATACCCTAACACAGTGGTCCCCAACCTTTCTGGACCAGAGACTGGTTTCTGGGTTTGTGGAAGACAATTCTTTCATGGCCCAGGGATGGGGGATGGCTTGGGGATGATTCAAGGGTATTACATTTATTGTGCACTTTAGTTCTGTTATTATTGCATCAGCTGAGCCTCATATCATCAGGCATTAGATTTCAGAGACTGGGGACCCTTGCCCTTACAGCTTGTATACCACTGTATAGGCTCTTTATTATTAAAATTTTTCCAAGGATTCTATGATGATTTAAATGCAAAATAAAATCTATCAGGTATTTCTGAAAAACATATCTTTAGAAAGACAACTGAATTCCTAGTCTTGCTACACTAAGGAGTTCCATGGTATAATTTGGCACAGACCTCCAGTTTTGGGGATATATGCTTTATTTAGTATTTTAGCTAAAATAACCCATTTTTTAAGGTAATCCTCCCTTTGCAGTTATTAATGACCACACCCTCCTAATGCAAATAGTTTCTCTTCCCAAACTTTAGCAAATTTTTACATTTTCAATTCCCTACACAGTTATTAGGTCCTGAATTTGGCAAAATTCAAGGAAATAACATAATGACAGTGAGTAATGAATGAGAAATCTCACCCTATTCAATGTACTTGCCTTCTTTTAGGTCTTAAGTATTAATAGCAGTTCTTAAAACTGAAAAGATAATAAATTAATTGATCAGAGCATGTTTTTTACTTCTAGAAATGGAACAACTCAACCTAGCCTCCCATAAGTTGACATTTAAAAATTAGTCTCTTAACTTTGATGTGAGAAAGGGTTTTAATGACATTCAGATCAATTCAGTTGCTCAGTTGTGTCCGACTCTGCAACCCCATGGACTGCCTGGCCAACACGCCAGGTCTCCCTGTCCATCGCCAACTCTGAGAGTTTACTCAAGCTCATGTCCATCAAGTCAGTGATGCCATCCAACCATCTCAACCTCTGTTGTCCGCTTCTCCTCCCACCTTCAATCTTTCCCAGCATCAGGGTCTTTTCCAATGAGTCAGTTCTTCGCATCAGGTGGCCAAAGTATTGCAGTTTCAGCATCAGACCTTCCAATGAATATTCAGCGTTGACTTCCTTCAGGATTGGATGGTTTGATCTCCTTGCAGTCCAAAGGACTCTCAAGAGTCTTCTCCAACACAACAGTTCAAAAGCATCAATTCTTTGGTACTCAGCTTTCTTTATGGTCCAAATCTCACATCCATACATGACCACTGGAAAAACCATAGCCTTGACTAGACGGACCTTTGTTGGCAAAGGGATGTCTCTGCTTTTTAATATGCTGCTATGTTGGTCATAACTTTTCTTCCAAGAAGTGAGCATCTTTTAATTTCATGGCTGCAATCACCATCTGCATTGATTTTGGCGCCCAAAAAAATAAAGTCAGCCACTGTTTCCACTATTTCCCCATCTATTTGCCATGAAGTGATGGGAACGGATGCCATGATCTTAGTTTTCTGAATGTTGAGTTTTAAGCCAGCTTTTTCACTCTCCTCTTTCACTTTCATTAAGAGACTCTTTAGTTCTTCTTCACTTTCTGCCATAAGGGTAGTGTCATCTGCATATCTGAGGTTATTGATATTGACATTATTATATGATAGAGCAAATTCAAGGTCATGTTGAAATGTCATAATTCTTATTATTTTGTTTTTTCAAGCTTCCTGTCTCTATACTCCGTTTAACCCATTCTTTTTCACAATACGGTTCAACCAACTATGGTTATAAGATAATTGGGCAGGAAGGCAGCGATGCCTTTCTGAGTCATAAGTGATACAGATCTTCCTTCACTTGTAATGGGGTCATGTCCCAAAAAACCCATCACAAGTTGAAAGTACAAACTTTTTGGCCAACCCAATATTCTAAGTTGAAAATCTACCAAATGTCATAGCTTAGCCTACCTCAAACATGCCGAGAACACTCACTTTAGGCTATAGTTGGGCAAAACCATCTAACACAAAATGTTAGAATATCTCATGTGTTGAATAATAAAGTGTTGACTAGTTCATGTAGTTGATGACTATACTGAAAGTAAAAAATGGAATGGTTCTCAGGACACAATGGTTGTAAGTGTGTGGGTGGTTTACTCTCTTGCTCACTGAGACAGCCACCACCCAGCATCGCCAGAGAGGGAGTGATACTACATACCATGAGACCAGGAAGAGATCAAAATTCAAAGTAGAGTTCCTACCAAATGTATTTTGCTTTTACACCACCATGAAGTCAAAAATAATCCAAAGTTGAACCTTTACAAGTTGGGGACCATCTGTACTTCCTTTGCGTGATGAAGGGTGTTAAGTGTATCTATGCTATAAAGAAGTATAAGATCTCTGGATCCAAGTGCAGTTTGTTTTCTGTTCCCAGAACATCTTAGATCGGTCTCACAGGCCCCAGTCCCAGGGGGTGATGGATGAGAGCCAGAATCCATCTGCGTGTGGAGCAGTGTTGCTCTACATGCGAGGAACCCAGAAATTTATGAGACTTAGAGCTTACCTAGGACAACTAGCACGTCTGCCTTGCCTTCCCTCCAGAGAGATGGAGACTCATTTAGGAGGGTAAGCATATGGGGGGAGTGGAAACAGGTCTGTAGGTTTCATTTCATGAACAAATGGCTCCATAACAGAAATGTCTCTACATTGCAGAGCAGTTCATTGCCTTTAACTTCTAAGGCTCACTTGCCATTCCATCATCCTTGGACCATCCTTGACAAAGCTCTTTGCTCCGAAGCCCCAGATCATGAAGAAATGTGAAAATATTCATGGAGAATTGTCTCTCAGCACATGGTACCTAGTACAGTTTTGTTTAATGTCGTTGAAATCGTTGGTAGGGACTGAACTCTTGCACTCAAATTATGAGCATTGGAAATGACATAAATCAACTGGCAATGGAACATTCACACTTGGTGAGAAAATAATTATGTTGGTTAATGATTAGACTCAAGTGTATTCCAAGTCATTTGGGGTTTTTTATGTTTTGTGCAAGTTATCTCTAGATTCTAATTCACATTGTCTGAGCAGACCAGTAGTCATTGAGCTCCGTAAAAGCAAACTCAAGCTAGGTATGAGACAAGTGGTATTACATGCCCTCCTTCAGTGTGATTGGTTTTCTACCTTTGTAGTGTGTTTGTGGTTCTCAAGTCACACATGCTTTGGTGAAAGCTATGTGATGGAATGTCACAGCTAGCTCTCCACCTTCAAACTCTGGAATGAGAGCCAGATTTTCATCCTTTCTGGTAAATGTCATAAAACTATATGCATCGTGGCTATTAGCAATACCCAAATAATTTTACTCCCACTGTGACTGAGTTGAAGGTCTTCTTGGTTACCTTCTTTCCAAAGACGGTTGAAAAAGCATCAGGAAACCATTTGCTGGGCTCAAGTACATATATGCCAACTTTGTGAGAATACTTCTGGATCCTTAGTTTTTCTGGACAGTTTTCTAAACTCATGCCTGGAGTGGATTCACTCCTTTAATACTTGTCTGATTCTCTACTCACAAGAAAATGCAGTGCTTGTCAGTTTTTCCCCCATGGAGGTGGCCTGAATCACTGATGTAATTGGAAAAAACAGCGGGAAACCAGATACACTTGTGTCATTTTTGTATGTGTGTTAGAACCCAGGAAGCATGAATTCTCACTTTTCCTAAAGTCTTCACAGTGTCAAGGGGATGTTGGTGAAGGTAGATTCTGGGAATCATTGGCTTGAAGTACATCCAAAATTAGAAACCTGGCTAATATGTGCTATCTTGTCTCTTAGTGTGAACTGCCTTTTTATATTTACCCCGTTAAAAAAATACGTTCCACTTTTTTTTTTTTTTACAAATTTACAATGTATATTTGTTTTTGAACAGGGTGAAACTTCCAATGTCAGTGACTGAGAGGAGGGAGTTTTCATTAGATTTAAGTGAGATTTGGGCATAATGTATCCTTTAAACCTTGGATTGACCATGTTAAATAAAGCTTGAACTAGACATGATCATCTGAATGATTTCCAAGTAACCTTCCTTTATTATAGAGTATTGTCTCAAACACTTGCCTAAACTGTGACTCTAATTATCATGGATAGGATATAACTCATCAGAACTCTCTCTTGGGAGAAGAGTGGAGAAGACTGGAGTAATTATTGCAGTTACATTAAATTCTTTTTGTATAGATGCTCAAATAAACTGTTTCCATAAACCAACAAGTTCTCATTTTGATGAGAGCATTTGGAGAGATAGTTACACTGACACATGTATGTTGTAATTTGAAGGCTTCTCCGTGAAGATACCCCACTCCCACCTCTATTAATCTGTTCTGAATGTAACACTACCACGATCATTCATCAGTATGATGAGTCAGCAGTGGGACTAGAAGGAACCTGGGAAGGAAGGGAAGTTCCAGAACTCATCAACTCAAATTTCCTCATGAGATTAATTTACCAATACTTAAAGAGAGATCTGGGTGCAAAAAAAAGACAATAAGTCAGGGGCATAAGGTATTTCTAAGGAAGGAAAATGCTTTGGAACCTCCACCTGCAGCCCTAACACCCTAGACTCCCCAACGTGGGTGAAGATGGCTTCAGAGAAATATGGACTAGAATTAAGCACAAAATCTTAGAGACTGAAACATACACATAGTGGGAACTACTATAATATCACATGATCATTTTATTCCCATTATTTTTAGCTTCAGAAACCATCCCATAATTATTCAGATCACAATAGAGAATATTAGACTTTTGGTTAACTGGTACCTTTGGCAATCACTTGATAGAAAGAGCTCCCTGGCTTTTTTGTGGTATCTAGTTGTGTCTTTCATGGATTTGATTTGATTTCACAAAGTAGAGATCTTTGGAGAGGCTGTTAATGCACCTGTATTTAAAGAAACTATTACAGAATCCTTATTTAGTAATGGCTAAACTTTATTGAACTTTCACAAAGCCAGGCATTATGCTGAGCTTTATAAGCATTGTAAGAAAACTAGTGGGATAGGTATTCACATTTTACAGATGGGAATGGGTTAAGAAATGGATCATGGTCACATAGGAAAGTGAAAATCAGGATGTGAATTGACATCTGCCTGAATACAGAGGCCATGTTCTTCTGAATAGTGTTAACGTTTTTATAGGCTAGATAATACTATGGTTACAAATGCCTCCTGCATATGGTTACAAATGGTGGCTTACACAAATAAGTAAAGACTTCTGCGAGTCCTTCATGGGTCATCTGTAGCCTTGATACTTGTCATCTTCACTCTTAGACCTCGTCTGACCTGGCAGCCACTGTCTTAAGTGTTACTAGTCATGGCAGAGAGAGAAACAAGCCTTGTGAGACTCCTGAAGCATTGTCCTGGGAGCGACATGTGTCACTTCGGCTCACATTCCACTGATCTAAACAAGTCCAGTGGAAAAACCTGACATTTATAGGTTGAGGAAGTAGAATTCTTCTCCAAGGAGGGACAGTGATTATTTGTCAACAGTAATATCACAGCCGCGCCTGTGCCTGCCAGTCGTACTAGAGACTTCTGAAAGGCGAAGTGTTTTTAGTTCATTTTATGTAATAGTTGACATTTAAAGCAAAAGGCAGGTCCTGGTTTACTGGTGATGAAATATTGATTTAATATAGAAGCCAGAAACAAACTCCAAGTTCTTGAATTCTTATTTCTGTACTTTTATTCTGGAAGTCTAGATTTCAGTTTTATATGCAGGCGTGTTAGAGGAAGGTGTCTTGTTTTGCAAATAGAAACAGTCTCAGGAGACAAATAACAATGGCCTGAGAAATTTATGAAGTTTATTTTTAGTAGCAATCTCAGGCAAGGCTTTACTGTCAATATTTTCCTTGGTACTCAAGGAGCCAACAGAGGGGGCCATGTTTTATGAATTGAGGTGGCTACAAATATTAGCCCTGACATTTTTAAGGGAACAATTGCAGAAGAGATACAGAAGCAAATAAATACAGAGTCTCTGACAACCAGGAGAGATGGAACACTTTCTCACAATTATTTCCAAGGGTATTTTTGTGGTAGTTTTGTTTATATTCTCTTGAATCCTTGTTCTCCTCCTCTTTTTTCCTCTTAGTCTTAGCACCAAGTGACTGATTGCTTCTTGCAAAACATTGTCAGTGGGTTAAGGATGTATTGGCAGGATCTCTTTTAACTCAGTAGCCCCATACGGATCCTTGACCTATTTAACGGTCTGCTATAGGCATCTTATAGTTAATAGTAATGCTACCCCCACATCAAGAAAACTTTGGTTATGGAAAATTTAAATTTTGTCCCATTGACCTGCAGTGGTTGAATTTGTTGTAAGTTCAATACAGTGATTCGTTGCAAATTCAATTGTATTATAACAGTATGAACTGTAGCTGGCTGGCAACTTGGACACTCCATTTTTTTGGAAGAACTTTTATTGGAATAGTTGGTTTGTTTTTAAACGAGCATCATCTCTGTTCATCTTGTGGCATATTTAACCTCTGGTCAGGTCAGTTCAATAATTGGAAATGTGTTGATACAGGAAAAGTGTAGAGCAAATTTTGACACACACCTTTGGACTTAAGGAAACATCTTATCCACAATAAATTAAACAAATAAAACTGTCATGACACTTTGAAAATGATAGCATAGTGACCAAATATATGCTATAATTATGCTTTATGCATATATTAAGAACAATAACTTCTGGTTATTGAATTCTGGGCTAAATATATATATACATTTTACTGGGGATCACTGAGCCACAAAAGAAAAATAAGCACTAATCACATGAAATGAAAAGCACATATTTAATTACACATTGTAGATTTGATGTGTCATTTATTTGTTTTATTAAATGCAACCATGTAGATAAAAATCACTTGTAAAACTTAATAACAGGGATGCAAACTGTTAATGCATACAACAGATGATTATTATTTTTTGCAATGTTTCCCACTTATATTTTTCTAGCTGCTGGTTTAAGGAAGATGGAAGTAAATTCAAAAAGGGGAGGAGGGAGAGTAGCTGAGCAGAGAAATTAAAGAAAAAGTATCTAACACTACATTAATACATCTGTCTTCAGAACAACCTTAGATCAGGGCTATTGTTATCCCCATCATCTAGAAGAAGAAACAGGCACAGAGATGAAGATAACTTGTTCAAGATAATGAAGAGACACAAGAGGGTAAGGTAAAGGAAAAGAAGGATTGAAAGACAGAGACAGAGAGACAGAGAAACATACATCTTGGATGGCAAGTCAACTTATATTATCATTTTATAAAATCAAGTTAGTCTCTAGCTATTGCCCACACACCTAGAGGCACCCCCTGTGACATAGACTCACAGAATTCCAGTTCACTATCACTGTCCACACTGCCTGTTTTCCCTAGAAATAGAATCATTCTTTTGAGCTGTGTGCATTGCCAGTTGGGATAAAAGGCTGTGTCGCCTATTCTTACAGCTAGGGGAAACTTGAGACTTGGTTCAGTGACCTCCAAGTAGGAGTTTTTGGAAGGACTTTGGTGAAATTTTCCCAAAGGATCAGGTTCAGCTGGGAGAAGTGCAATTAGCCTTTCTCCATTCGCTCCCTGTGACCTGCAATAACCATATGGGAGTGGAGCTTCAGTCACTGTTTTGGGTCATGAGTTGACCTAGAAGATGGAAACCAGTGCTTGGGCCTGAATTAGGAAGTCAGAAGGGGTTTGGGGCAGGGGGTTCCTGGATGATCAACAGATCCTCTTTCAGCCCTGGACCATTTCATATGAGAAAGAAATGCTATTGTATTATGTTTAAGTTAGGTTTGTTTGTTTTTTTAATCCCTTTTCTTTCAGCTATATGATGCTAAAGCTAATCCTGACTGATGCACACTCTTGATAAGATAACTTTAGAAACCCACTGGAAAGAAAATTGTTCATTGGGCTGCAACGGACAGTGACCTAAAAGCTAAGTGAAACTGAGCTGAGGGCCTATGGAAGTCTTTGTGTACATGCTCAGTCACTCAGTTTTGTCCGACTCTTTGTGATCCTTTGGGCTGTAGGCCGCCAGGCTCCCATGTCCATGGGATTTTTCAGGCAAGAATACTGGAGTGGGCTGTCATTTCCTCCTCCAGGGGAATGTTCCTAACCCAGGGATTGAACCTGCATCTCCTGCATCTTTAACATTGCAGGAGGATTCTTTACTGCTGAGCCATCAGGAAAGCCCTGCAAGTCTTTGACCAGTGGATTTGCTGACCCTTTGGCAAGAATTGTGTCCTGGCTCTTCTGATTCAGAGTATCACAGAAGAAAGTGGGCATTTACATTTTTTTATTGAGCTGATTGCTTCTGTAATTGAAGTATCTTCAGTCAATGTTAAGAAAACTGCTTATACAACAGCAGTAGTTTTTTTTTTGGGGGGGGGTTTCCCAAGTGACTCTACTGGTAAAGAACCCACCTGCCAGTGCAAGAGACAGAAGAGCTGTAGGTTAATCCCTGGGTCAGGAAGGTCCCCTGGAGAAGGCCATGGCAACCCACTCCAGTATTCTTGCCTGGAAAACCTCTTGGACAGAGAAGTCTGGTGGGCTACAGTACATGGGGTCACATAGAGTTGGACACAACTGAAGTGACTTAGCACATAGTGTTTTTTGGGTTAGATATTTTATTTGATTATTTGCACTCATCTCACATGCTAGCAAAGTAATGCTCAAGATTCTCCAAGCCAGGATTCAAAGGTACATGAACCGAGAACTTCCAGATGTTCAAGCTGGATTTAGAAAAGGGAGAGGAACCAGAGATCAAATTGCCAACATCCACTGGATCATCGAAAAAGCAAGAGAGTTCCAGAAAAACATCTACTTCTGCTTTATTGACTATGCTAAAGCTTTTGACACAACGAACTGTGGAAAATTCTTCAAGAGATGGGAATACCAGACCACCTGACCTGCCTCCTGAGAAATCTGAATGCACATCAAGAAACAACAGTTAGAACCAGATATGGAACAACGGACTGGTTCAAAATTGGGAAAGGAGTACGTCAAGGCTGTATATTGTCACCCTGCTTATTTAACTTATATACAGAGTACATCATGTGAAATTCTGGGCTGGATGAAGCACAAGCTGGAATCAAGACTACTGGGAGAAATGTCAATAACCTCAGAAATGCATATGACACCACCTTTATGGCAGAAAGTGAAGAGGAACTGAAGAGCCTCTTGATGAAAATGAAAGAGAAGAGTGAAAAAGCTGGCTTGAAACTCAACATTCAAAAAACTAAGATCATGGCATCCGATCCCATTACTTCATGGCAAATAGATGGAGAAACAATATAAACAGTAACAGACTTTATTTTCTTGGGCTCCAAAATCCCTGTAGATGGTGACTGCAGTCATGAAATTAAAAGACGCTCACTCCTTGGAAGAAAAGTTATGACCAACCTAGCAGCATATTAAAAAGCAGAGACATCACTTTGTCAACAAAGGTCCATCTAGTCAAGGCTATGGTTTTTCTATTGGTCATGTATGGATGTGAGATTTGGACCATAAAGAAAGCTGAGTACCAAAGAATTGATGCTTTTGAACTGTTGTGTTGGAGAAGACTCTTGAGAGTCCTTTGGACTGCAAGGAGATCAAACCATCCAATCCTGAAGGAAGTCAACGCTGAATATTCATTGGAAGGTCTGATGCTGAAACTGCAATACTTTGGCCACCTGATGCGAAGAACTGACTCATTGGAAAAGACCCTGATGCTGGGAAAGATTGAAGGTGGGAGGAGAAGCGGACAACAGAGGTTGAGATGGTTGGATGGCATCACTGACTTGATGGACATGAGCTTGAGTAAACTCTCAGAGTTGGCGATGGACAGGGAGACCTGGCGTGTTGGCCAGGCAGTCCATGGGGTTGCAGAGTCGGACACAACTGAGCAACTGAACTGAACTGATTTTCTTTGAAAAAATGACAAGTTTGGGATAGTTTTCCCCCCAGTATCTTGGTACTCTTGTAACTGCTTCAATTATGTGAGCTATTTATCATGAAAGAGTAATGGCCATTTGAATAAGACTTTTCCATATGGTACCTCACAGTTTCTAGGAGAAAATGGGCCTTTATTTTTCATCTTTTGGGGAGGTGATTTTTTTTTTCTCTTTACAAAATAACATGGAGTTTGGTATGAATTTTAATGAGTGAATAATAGTAAGACTTTGGCATAGTCATTTGGAAAACATAAATGCAGCAGCATGGTTAAAATTCTGTATGTAAATAGCTAAGCTTTTGTAGCATGATTTTTAGATGATGAACTATCAAGAAATTAAATCGAATATTTTAAGGCTGACTGTCATGAATATCATTTTTCTCTGATAACACTTGGGTAGCCTTCCTAGGGTGATTTCATTCAACAAAAAGATAAATTATTTCTGCTTCCATTTTTTAAATTTCTCTTCTTCCCTTTTCATTTTATTTGATTGTTGTGATAAGGTGACTTTTGTTGTTTCATTAAATCCAGTTCTGTATCTGTTCCCGACTTGACTGAGTGCTTGCAGTCAGCTCTCTAGAAATCTTTTTGCATAAACTGGTCTACATTTTAGCATATAATAGACCTAGCCTTACATCTACAGGATATGGCCAGAAAATTATTCTTAGCTTAGGATTTAAAGAAATTAGTTGATATTCCAAAGGAATCTTGTCTTTGGCCAGCAGGAAATTTAATTTTAAGAACTTGAGAATATATGATACTGCAAACACAGAAAGATTTGAGCCTGTGAAACCTGCTTGTGCCAAAGCATTATCAGAGTGTCCCTAAGGCCAGGAAAGTCCAAAGTTTCTATGAGTGCCCAGATATGTTGGAAGACTCCTACAGGTATTTTCAGTATGATTCCATTTTGAAATCACATTGTATATGATGCCTATTTATGACATGGTATAACCACATGTATTCTATGGAATTTCTATGACAAAATCTCCTCTGGTCCGTATTCATGATGAGTGTTTATCTTTGCAACATAACCATTGCTTTCTGCTGCTATGTTACCTTCTTCCATATAACTCCCATTTTTGGATAACCAGTGACCAGGATGGGGCTGCGAAAGTAACTATAGTTGATTTAGTTACATTAAAGGGTCAAAATTATAGCTGCATGGAGCTAAGGTCATGACTGAACCAGAGAGCTCTGGGCACAAATCTTCCTTTCGTGCTCGGCTGGGTCCAATAATCCCCTGAGGCTCAGGTCTCTGATTACATTTCCAGATGGTCTCCTCTGGTGTAAACACCACTGGTGCTCTGTCCAACAGCATCAGCTGCTCTGTCAAGAGAGCAAAACAGCAGAGCAGGGCAGCACTGGGAGTTACACAGTGGGTGGCACCTGTTGCCATATTGCTCACCTCCCCCATGATATTTTCAACTTACTCTTCTGCCTTTGTACTTGCAGGTCACACTCTAGTTTTTTTTAGCCTGAAGCCAGCTTTACCAATACTCTTCCCATCCTGGAGCTTTTCTTAGAACCAGTGCTTGGATTTCCTGGTAATCTTGCAGATGAATCATAATATCTGCTAGTCAGGAGAATTTGTTTACTTATTCATTTATTAAAAAATGCCTACAGGGTGCAGGTCATTTGTTCAACTTGGAGGAGGAAACGGCAACCCACTCCCATATTCTTGCTTGGGAAATCCCATGGACAGAGGAGCCTGGTTGGCTGCAGTCCATGAAGTCTCTCTCTCTCTCTCTCTTACACACACACACACACACACACACACATACACACACACACACACACAGAGTGCTAGTTACTGGAGCTATAATGGTGAGTAAAAAAAGAGATGGGATCTCTTTGAAGATTTTCTTTGCTCTCCAGGAATGCTAGTCTTAGACTTTCCAGCTAAAGCCTCCTACCTTCAGGAATCAATGAAAAGCTTGCCTCCTTCGTTGGAGAATTCGCTGATGAACCGCTCTCAGCTCTGAGCAGGCTGTCTTTCTAGAATTCTCCTAATACATTCAGGGTCCTTTTTAACCTTGTTCATCTATATGTCTTTTATGCAAATGTGTTGAATTTTTCATGGTCTTTTGGTTAGGTTTTCTCTCAGTTGGAAGCTCCTCAAGTGAGATTACAGTGTTCCTGGCACCTTGATTTCTGCTTTTCACTTTCACTAATACATCGCCAGACACTTAATTTGTGTTCAGTAAACTAGGCAAATTTACTCGACAAAAGATTCTGCACCTTCCGTACGCCAGGCTATTAAATGGACAGCATTCTCATGGCAACTGAGCACCATATAGCAGTGAGGAGTAGCATACTGACAGACCGTATCTGTGATACACCATGGAGAATTTGTTTTCAGTTTTTCTTAAAGTCTCACCCGCTGCCTGAAGGCTTATGGGTTACAACAATTAGTTTCCAAATCTGAATATTTTCATAATTGCTTATTAACAAGGTAGGGGCAGCCTCTGAGGGTTTCTGAAGGGCATTTGACTGAATGGAAAACCACAGCAGTCCTCGAATGCTGTTAGTGCTGAGTGGAGGGCGACCTCCTCTAGAACTGGTGGTGCATCCCCACAGGGGTAGCCTGCCTTTGCGCGTGTCTGCAGGTAGGCGCCTTTCTGCCTTTGCACGTCTCTCTGTGTAGCGCCTTTCTGCGTCTGTGTGTGTCTGCATGTTGGTGCCTTTCTGCGTCTGCGCATGTCTGTATGTGGGCGCCTTTCTGCCTTTGCGCGTGTCTGCATGTTGGCGCCCTTCTGCTTCTGCGCATGTCTGTATGTGGGCGCCTTTCTGTGTCTGCACATGTCTGTATGTAGGTGTCTTTCTGCGTCTGAGCATGTCTGTATGTAGGCGCCTTTCTGCGTCTGCGCATGTCTGTATGTGGACGCCTTTCTGCGTCTGCGCATGTCTGTATGTAGGCGCCTTTCTGCGTCTGCGCATGTCTGTATGTGGGCGCCTTTCTGCCTTTGCGCGTGTCTGTATGTTGGCGCCCTTCTGCGTGGGCACGTGTCCGTATGTAGGCGCCTTCTTCCCTGTGGAAGGGGCTCTCCTTGCCTGATGGAGGCTGACTAGACTGGCAGGTGATGAGGCCAGGGATGGGTTGGCCCCAAGAGGCAGCTGGAATGATTGAGCCGTTTGTCACTATCATATTCTAGTTTGGATGGATGTCTTCTCTTCTGCCAAGCGGATCAAATCAGACTTCACACCTGCGTTTCTCACTAGGTACTAGGGAGGTGTGTGTGGGCAGTGTGTGCATGCATGCCCAGTGGTGTCTGACTCTTTTGTGACTTCATTGACTGTCGGGCCACCAGATTTCTTTATCCATGGAATTTTCTAGGCAAGAATGCTGGAGTGGGTTTCCATTTCTTTTTCCAGGGGATCTTCCCACACCAGGGGTTGAACTCAGGTCTCCTTCATTGGCAGGCGAATTCTTGGCAGTGGCTAGGCGACTGAGCCACCAGGGAAGCTGGTGTTTGTGCAGAGTTCACGCCAGATCTGATAGATGGAAATTTCTTATTCTGGTGGTTTGACCTTTCTTGCAATTTTTGCATTTCACACCCCAAAAAACTTCACAGGCACTCCTTGTCAGTATGAGTCACCCATAGCTGAGGGTATTGTCAGTCTTTTCCAGGATATGATGAATGCTGGTAACCAAAAAGTAAATTAAAAATAAAAGGAAAAAGAGTTGTTAAAGATAAGTATGTCTTGGCTTGTCCTTGTTTAATCGTTTTAAAGTTTGTTCTTGAACCATGCATTTGTGCATATGTGTGTGTGTGTATGTTTACTACCTGTTTGGTTTTGTGAAAACTTGTACTAGATGTTTAGATCAGGTGGGGTGCTTTCAACTGCAAGTAAGAGAAAAGTATGAAATTGACTTAACTGGTGAAGATGATTGGATCCTAGAGGTAGAGTGCATTTCTGGTAAGCCTTGCCTTAGTGATTGCAACCTGCTAATCAAGATTGGTTTCTCTCCATTTCAATGTAGGTCTTTGGCTCTAGTGGTTGTTTGGCTTTATGATGGTTTTATCTTCATGTTCCTAAATTGGTCGTTATCATCCCACTCAAATACAGCAAGGAAAAACACATTTTCTTCCTGTTATCTTTGAAAATACTTTCTGGGCTTCAATCTAATCAGACCATTTTAGATCATATGCCTGTCTATGAACTGATGACTGTGATTAGTGATGGGCTGATTCTGGTTAGTCTAAGCTCAAGACTTCCACCCCAGATACCTCCACCTTTTACAGCTGGAACTTGAGTCAGCTTCCCCTGAAACACTAAGTGGAGACGGGATGCTGAAGTGATGATTTGGGTATCATGAAAACAAGACAGTCAAAACCTATCAACTGTCCTCTGCAAAGATTCATTTTAAAAATAGTATATCGTTTGCTTGTTATTCTCAAAGAGCTTCAGATTTCAGGGGAAATTATGGCACACAGAACTTTGAGCTGTATTCAGAATGTCATAGAGCTTCAAACAGTTCTTAAGACAGATGTGAAACAATTTTAGGATTTCTGAGAAGTAATTGGTTTATCACTGTAATAGTCATTAAACGTGAAACGTTGCCTGCTAATGACAAGGAGAAACATCTGGAGCTAGGGACAGGCTTCATTTGGGGCATTCTCTCTCTGTGAAAAGGACTGGTTCTTCTGAGATTGATGTTGGCAGTTTGGAATCTTTTCCAGGTGGGAAGGAAGACTCAGAATAGTAGCTGAGAGTGCCTCTCCTCCCATTAGAAAATTTCAGCTTTATTATAGTACCCCATGGCTGTGTTGTTTTGAGATGGGCATGCACACTCTGTGCTTTAGTGATGCATATACTCAGAGGCCATATATATGCTTACCAGTGTCAGCTAGGAGGTGGCTCTGACATGAGTACGTTCAGATCATACTGTTTAAAAGGATGACAACGATGACTGTATTTTTAATCTGTTGATACTCTCTCGTAGGGCACATCTCATTCTCTTACTGTTCTCCTTAACCCATTTCTGTATAGTTGTCTCTGTGATAATGCCTTAATAGAGACATCCATCTCATACAATCCAAGGTCTCCTAGTCAGGAAAAAAGCTTTGGCTTGAAATGCATCTCTGGATGTGATTTATTGAATCTCCAATTGCAGTTGGGGTGTAAGGCTTATTTTTAGTGATACTCTGCTTTGAATTTAAAAGTTGAGACGGGAAATAAAGTAGCCATTAAATGCTGTAGATTTTATTCATGATAGCAGAGAATGGCTGACATTTCATGGTTTTATGATGTCTTCCCTCATCCCTTTCTTGCATAAAATCTGGTCCCTTATATTTCTTTCAATAGTGTTATCCTACTTCTTCCCGGAGTAAAAATTAGAGCAGGGGTATATGAGAGATTCCTCTGAATGGTCTCTCTTTATTGCAATGCAATCTTGACCTTGTTGCACATGCAAACAATTCAGTTTTAGTTCCCTATGGTCTTAGAACTCTGTTTATTCAAATAGCAAGCAGTCTAAACTAGATGGCAATTTCTTATGTATTTTATCAGGGCATCAGTTTACCTTTTGCAGGTGTTTCAAACTGACTTGATGGCAAGTGAGCATTCTTTGAAAATGAGAACCTGAGAGCTTTATCTGTTTAGGAAGAAACCACTGGGTGGAGAAGCCAGCTTTGCAAAGTTTTGGGACCCCATCCTCCTCCAACAAAGGTTAAAACCCACTGAAAACCCCAGTGGACTCATCCTCATCCTTTCCCCTTTAGAAGCAGGTAGCTCAACCATGGACAAGTGAGGAAACTGTTGGAAGGAACATTGTTGTGAACGACAGTGGAGAAGGGTGGGAGATTAGGCAAAGGAAGGAGAAGGGTATGTATTTTGGTTGTTTAGGCTAAAATTTTAGTGTCTTTTTTATATTTAAGGTATACTGATGTTCATATTCAATGTGTCAGTTTACACTGCTCAATTATAGCTCAGAAAAACATATGGTTCCTTCTGACAGTTTCAGGAACATCTCTCTGGAAGCAACTGATGCCTGACATTTATTTTGAAGATTCTTTTCAAATGTGGGCCATTTTAAAAGTCTTTATTGAATTTGTTAAAATATTATTTGTATTTTATGTTTTGGTTTTTTGGCCATGAGGCATGCGGAATCCTAGATTCCAGGCCAGGAATTGAAACCTAACCCCTGTGTTAGAAGGGGAAGTCTTAACCACTGGACCTCCAGGGAAGTCACATCTGGTATTTAGAGATCCTCTTTTGAAACCTTAGTGTTGGTCTCAGAGTGTTAATAGTCTGGGGTGATTATGATTTCTGAAAGAACATCTTTGGCTAGTTAGTTTTCAAGATGGATGCAGATAAGAACACAATATTGAGAATTCCTTCCAGAAGTTTATCCGGAGTAGCCTGCCATGTGCCTGGTTCCATGAGGACCACTGATAGCTCAATGAGTGAAATTGAAGTCGCTCAGTTGTGTCTGACTCTTTGCAACCCCATGGATTGTAGCTTGCCAGGCTCTTGTGTCCATGGGGTTTTCCAGGCAAGAATACTGGAGTGGGTCGCCATTTCCTTCTCCAGATAGCTCAAAAGAACAACCATTAGCTATAGTTACCAATTACTTATTGGCGTGGGCAAGCTCTCTTTCGCTTGAATTCTTCAGTGTTCTGTTCTCTACACTGCAAAACCCTTGTGCCATTTTTGGATTTTCTTGGTCCTATGTGTGCTCCAAAATCTCGTGTGAATATATGAAATTTGGGCTTCCCAGGTGAGACTCGTGGTAAAGAATCTGTCTGCCAGTGCAGGAGACACAAGAGACGTAGGTTTGATCCCTGAGTTAGGAAGATTCCCCTGGAGGAGGGCATGGCAACCCACTCCAGTATTCTTGCTTGGAGAATGCCATGGACAGAGGAACCTGGCAGGCTACAGTCCATGAGGTCGCAAAGAGTTGGACACAACTGAAGTGACTGAGCATGCAGCATAAAATCCTGCTGCTTATTCCATAGCGGGTAAGAGTGGGTTAATTCTCAGAAAACCAACTCAAGACTTTAACAGAAGTTTCCCTAGGCTTCAAGGCAAAGAGTTTCCCAAGAGTAGAGATTTTAGACATTTTGGCAAGTTAGTAGGGGAGATATTTTCAACCAGCATGACTCGATTTGGCTCAGGTAAAAGTAAGCCCTCCTGGGCTGGCTTGCAGGTGGGTTCTTGAAATCTGGACATATTTCAGAAACTGTTGCCTGTTCTTAATAAGTGCAGTGATGTGAGGCGCCATGAGCAAGCATGATTTAAACCTGTCCCAGCAATAATTTTACTCATGAGCTCTTGGCAAATATGTTTGTTGTCTGCCATCTCCCTCTGAAGGTTGCCAGTTAGCTAAACATCAGCCAACCATATGACACCAAATCCACATTATTCATCTGATTTTGTGAAGCCACTTATTTTCATAAGGATTTGGAAAAAGAAAATCTCCCTCTCCCTCTCGCACATACACAGCACTTTTATTTAATTTTTAATATAACAGGACAAAAACCAGTCTTCTTGCCTGAGGCAGCTAATCTGTAGATGTTGTGTGTATTATATGCATATAAATCAACAAGCAAAAATGCTAAATATCCTTTTGTTCAGTGGTTTGAAGCCTCTTTTTGCTTTCTTCTACCTATTGCCATTGACTGTAGCAGATTTATTCAAAGAGCATGTGGTAGACCTAGGCTATGTCACTGGACCTTTAGCCTTTCAGCACCTAACTGTCTTTTCTGCTTTATATTTGAAGGCAACATATAGTGTTTTCTATCTTGTAAATGGTCTAAAGTTAACATGTATTAAATATGCTGTTATTAACATTGATGCCATGAGGACCAGACATCTATTTAAAAAACATCTTATGGAGCTTTATTAATAGTACCATTTAATGAGTACTTACTATATGCCAGCATACTACATCTTTTACAGACTTGTGTTTCTTCTCCAAAGAATCGATGAGGTGAGCCATTAACACATTTTATAAAATGTGACTGGTTACATGACTTACCAAGTCATGTCGCTAATTAACAGTAGAGTCAGAATTTGAATTCAGGGCTTCCTGACCCCAGAGTGCACAACTAAGGATCATTAAAATGAAGTGAAAGTGAAAGTCGTTCAGTTGTGACCGACTCTTTGCGACCCCGTGGACTGTAGCCTGCAGACTCCTCTGTTCATGAAATACTGAGTGGGTAGCCATTCTCTTTTCCAGGAGATCTTCCCAACCCAGGGATTGAACCCAGGTCTCCCACATTGCAGGCGGATTCTTTACCATCTGAGCTAACAGGGAAGCCCAATGATCATTACTTATATCAAATAGCAGTGCCCTTCCGTAGCTCCTCATTTAGAAAAGTACACCCTCTTGAAGATTGTTTTGTGTTTTAACTGGATTGAGAATCCATAGGCTGTTTTTGTTTTTTGACATTTCTTGGACTATAGTTGATTTACAATGTTGTGTTGGTTTCAAATGTCCAGCAAAGTGAATTAGTTTTATATATGCACATAGCCACTCTTTTTAAGATTCTTTCCCCATATAGGTCATTTCAGAATATTGAGTATATAATTCCGTATGCTATACAGTAGGTCCTTATCAGTTAACTATTGTATATATAGTAGGGTGTAAATGTTATTTGTTTATTTATGTCCTAAACTGAAAATCCTGTTTAGCCTCATTAAATCTGGTGTTGAAAAGGAAATGGGTGAGGGCTATAGATGCTTAATATTTCAGGGATGATAATGATGGATAGTGATGTGATTTCACGGCTTGGGTTATCAGAGCCAGGTGAGTGGATAAGTGGATTCAGATTCATCAAATCACCTAGCCTGGCTTGCCTCTTTGCCCCACAAGCCCCTTAAGGGCTGTATATTGCTCTTGTAATGGCATATTTTTCCCGTTATAGTTACCCTTGATATTCGTTTCACCTACATTAACCAGTGTAAAACATACAAGAAAGAGGGCATGTGCCCGTCCCTTTTGCGTTAACTCTCTTGTATCAAACAGTGTTATATATTGAACTCTCGTCCTAGTTTACAGAGTCTAAAACAGCACTGTCCAGTAGAAATTTCTCTGATGATGGAAGTGTTCTATGTCTGTATTGGCAAATGTGGGAGCCATTTGCCACATGTGGTCGAGCATTTGAAATGTGGCTAGCACAAGTGACGAAAAGACTTTTAAAGTGTATTTAATTTTAAATAATTTAAACTGAAGTATAAATTGAAATAGCCACGTGGCAACCTTGTAGCACAGGTCCATAATATTAGCTTAGGATGGGACCTTAGAATTGACCATATGCAACATATTCATTTTATTTTAGATGAGTGTAGAACTAGAGCAAGAAAAGCAATAAACCCAAGACTGGAACCTTCACCTCTTGACTTCTAGTCCACTGTTTCTTGCATTAGAACTTGAGAGAGTTTTAAAATGCTTTCTTGAAATATAGTATTTTAAGATTATTTGAGTTAGGACCATGTTTATATTGACAGAAGCATTGCAACCAGAATTAAATCTTGAATTAAAATGTGGCTTATAAAAAAAAAGTGGCTTATTTTAATTATAATTATTTTAAGTTTTATAATTATAGAATAGGCCATATTTGCACACGTGCTAAGTCCTTCAGTTGTGTTGACTCTTTGCGACCCCATAGACTGTAGCCCTCCAGGCTCCTCTGTCCATGGGATTCTCCAGGCAAGAATACGGGAGTGGGTTGCCATTTCCTCCTCCAGTGGATCTTCCTACCCAGGGATCGAACCTGCATCTCCTATGTCTCTTGCATTGACCAGTGGGTTCTTTGCCACTAGCACCACCTGGGAAGCCTTGATTGGCCATATGGTAACATCTTTATACATGTGTTCACATATACTCATAGTTTGCATATACATTAGGATCAGAGGATTCAAAATAAAATTCTCTTCCCATCCCTGTTTCTTAGCCATTGAATTCTCTCTCCAAAGGTAATGGTTATCATTTGCTTTTGTACCTTTTCAGGTATTTTAAGTGTATAAAAATGTTCCCTTTTTAAACAAATATGAGGATATCATTGTATACTGCTCTGCATTCTTTTTTTATTTTCCACTGACTATTTTATCTTGGAGAGTTTCCAAACGAGTATACAGAATTTACTCTTAAAGCGAGTGCACAGAATTCCGTTTACACATCAGCCTTAGTCTCTTTAATGAAATCCCTGTTGCTAGGCCATAGTGAACTGCCTTGCTTGTTTATAATTTCCACGTGTACAGACGCATCTGGAGAATAATCCCTAGAAGTGAAGGCGTTAGGTCAAATGGTGTGTGTGCATTTACAATTTGATAAGTATTTTAAATTGCTCCTCATAGAGGCCACATGATTTTTTAATTCTCACTGGCAATCTATAAATATAATATGATCTTATGTCTTTATCAACCCAAGGTGTTATCACACTGGTTGATCCTTGCCATTCTAAGTAAACAACAACAATGAAAACAAGTCTATGTTGTCTTAATAAACATTTTTTTTCCCTTGAATGAGTTATCTTTTATGGCTATTAAATTATTTGTGTTTTTCTGGGAAATGTGTTTGTATATTTTGTCCTTTTTCCATCTTTTGTTGTTGTTGTTGTTACTCGTTTTATCTACTGGGTAAAATATATGTATTGCAAACAATGCAGATTTTTTTTTTCAGTTTATTGTTTGTCCTTTTAATTTGCTTTTGCTGGTATTTACTATAGAGAAGTTTTAAATTTTTATGCAGATAACTGTGTCAGTATTCTTATAGTTTCTGGCTTTGTTGTAGTTTGAAAGATCCTTCTTATTCTGAGAATAAACAATACTTATTTTAATCTATTTGGCATTTATCCTAAAGATGTAAAGTATGACTTAAATAAATTCTGTCTCCTAAACGACAGCTCAGTTGTCCCCAGATCACCTTCATCTTTTCTCCATATATTTGAGATTACACCTTTATCACATACCAAATTTCAGTTGGTATTTGAGACTGTATCTTACTTTGTAGTCCCAAGAAATCTGCTCTTTTGCTGGCATTATTTATATTATTTTATATCTAATATATATTTTAGTATATTGTAGCACTATTCTCCATTACATTTCTTTTTCAGAGTGTTGCTCACCATTCTGAGTTACTTTTCCTTATAAATCTTAGACTTGGCTTGCCAATTTCCTAAACAAGTTCTATTGCTATTTTTATTAGGATCATGTCAAGGTTGATGTAGAAATATACAGGTGATGTTGACTGTTTCTTGTCTGGGAACATGGTATACCTTATCTTTTGTTTAAGGATTCTCTGGCAGTGTTCTATAGTTTTCCGCAATAGATATGACACATTTATTGTTTAGTTTATTCCCACATTATCCTTATTATGCCTTTGAAGTGGGTTCTTTGTATAAATGCAAGCTATTGACTTGTGTACATTAACTTTGGACTTTCTGTACTATTTGATTTTTGTAACATTTTAGCAATTGATTTCCTTATGTTTTCCAAGGTCCCAAGTGTAAATCTATAGAAGGTGTTAATTTGATCTCTTTCTTTTCAATTTTTATGCCCTTTCTTTCTCTGGCCTAATTGTATTCAATATTTCCTGCAGAACTAAACTGTAATAGAAAATTGAGGCAATGTTTTGTTGTTCTTTATTTCACCTGGGAAAGGTTCAGACATCTCATTGAAACATAGTGCTGCCTTTTAGATTAAGATATAAATATTTTATTAAGTATTTTTTATCAAGAACCAATTTAAATTTTGGTAATTGCTGTTTCAACATCTATTTTTTGATCTCCATAGGGTTATTTATATTCTATGTTAAATTAAGTACTTAAGGTTTATAATTTAAAAAGCCTTATTGTTTTTCAGTTTCAGTCATTCTTTGCTCATCCTTTGTTTACTGGTCCTTCCCAATTCTTGTCCTGTGTAAGAATCCCAGAGTTCCCTTCTGTGAATTCAGTGGTAATTACTTCTTTTTCCTGACTCAGAACAAATGTTCACATCAAGAGAGCAAAGTGTCAAATGATAAGAGCTGGAAATTCAGCCACAAAGAAATGAAACATTTTCCCTTTATTGCTGTTTTTGTGTATGTTTGTGCTTTATTTCCCCAAAGGAATGGATCATTATTCCTCATGTTATGTTCTGTGTTATTATGCAGTTCTCTAGTGATGGGGAGGGCGAATTATGTCTAGCCATATAAAATTGTAAAACCCGCTGGGAGACAAGTCAAGAATATCCTTTTCTGTGCCCAAACTGGAAAGCCTTTTCCCTTTAGATTCTCTTATTTTTGAGCGAGATGTTTCAGGTCACAAAGTAGCCCACTCTCTCTCTTTGCAACTGTTTTGACCAAAATTACATTTTATATTCCCAGTCAGTCACAAATGGAAACAGAAAATGTATTTGAGGAAAGGCAAAAATATCACTAAGGCATAGAAGTACTTAGCAAAACACGTTCAGTGTTCTTCTCAGCTCTAGTCATCTTCCCTTGCCTTGCTCAGGAATGTCATGAGTGAAGCATTTTCTGCGAGGTTGTAGGGATGGGATTTTTGTCTCATAGCCTAGCTGGTAAAGAATCCGCCTGCAATGTAGGAGACCCCGGTTCGATTCCTGGGTCGGGAAGATCCACTAGAGAAAGGATTGTCTAACTACTCCAGTATTCTTGGGCTTCCCTGGTGGCTCAGCTGGTGAAGAAGCTGCCTGCAATGTGGGAGACATGGGTTCGATCCCTGGGTTGGGAAGATTCCCTGGAGAAGGGAAAGATGACCCACTCCAGTATTCTGGCCTGGAGAATTCCATGGACTTTACAGTCCATGGGGTCTCAAAGAGTTGGACACGACTGAGTGACTTTCACCACGAGGAGGACAAGAAGCCTGATATTGGTCTCCAAGATGTGAGCAGACTCCCGAGGCCTGGGTGAAGAATGGTCTAGAAACTCAGAATTATTTTGGGGAGCATCCCTCCTAAGCCAGATGTTCTGAGTGTCCCCGTAAAGCCAAGAAAATGAGCACACACTGTGTTCATTGGAAAAGGACAAGCGGCTGAACAAATGGAGCAGTAAACAATTTAAGAAAACATATGGGGCCTAAATTTAGTATCAAGGTGATGGGCAAATGACGCACTTCCATTTGCAGTGGTCCCATTGCAGACGCGATGACAAAGCCAGCCAGTAAACTGTAGTCACAGAACACAGCAGATACACTGACGGAGCTGGCCCAAGTGCAAGGTCTTTCAATAAGGTAAATCATCTGTGAAGCAGGAAAAGGTCACACGGGATATTTTCTATCTTTCTATTTTTCTTTTCATTCCGATAAAATGGAAACATTAACATTCCCTCCAAGGCAGGAAATATCAGCATGTACAAAATACAGTCTCTTTCCTCCCCAGCCAAGTCTGACTGCATTCCACCGGAGCCTTGCCTTAGTCTCTTCATTTTCATCCCACTTTGTCAATCTCAGTTGCTCAGTTGTGTCCGACTGTTTGCGACCCCATGGACTGCAGCATGCCAGGCCTCCCCATCCATCACTAACTCCTGGAGCTTACTCAAACTCATGTCCATCGAGTTGGTGATGCCGTCCAACCATCTCCTCTGTCGTCCCCTTCTCCTCCCACCTTCAATCTTTCCCAGCATCAGGGTCTTTTCAAATGAGTCAGTTCTTTGCATCAGGTGGCCAAAGTATTGGAGTTTCAGCTTCAGCGTCAGTCCTTCCGATGAGTATTCAGGACTGATTTCCTTTTACAAATCCCCTTTGTAGCAAATAGTCAGTCTTACTCTGACCTCCCATCAGAAGGGACCCATTATCTTCTGCTCGAGAAGTTTGGTTTTTCCAGCCGTCAGATGGAAAAGCATGAGTGCGCACACACATACAGAGAGAAATATTCTCACTGATCTACTTTTCTTACTATGAGGATGGTTATGTATTTGCTGTCATTTGGACATCTTCTCATTCAGTATCTTGGAGCGCCTGATGGGTTTGTCTTTCTGCTAGGTGCTGGGTGGGATACACACAAGACAAGAGAAGGGGGAGGATACTGCAGAGCCTTGTTGAGAAACAGCTTCTCCTTTTCCACAGTCATGTTTCTTTCAAGTGTGACGTAGGCTTTTATTCTTAGTTATTTGGGTTTAGCATTCATTAATTCAGGTTTGCAGGTACACTAAGCAGAAATTTTGCAACGCCTACTAGGTGTCAGGCATTGTGCTTGGTTACGGGCATTCAGAGACAGATTAGAATCTTCTCTTGAAGAGTTTGCTGGTTATTATATTTGCAGTACAATTGAAAAGATGTTAGCATTTGCTTGCCTAGGATGTAGGAGAAGAAGGGGGTGACAGAGGATGAGATAGTTGGATGGCATCATTAACTCAGTGGACATGAGTTTGAGCAAACTCTGAAGGACAGGGAAGCCTGGCGTGCTGCAGGCTGTGGGGTCGCAAAGGGTCAGTCATGACTGAGCCACTGGACAGCAAAAACAGCAGCAGGATGTAGTTGGCTCTCAAAAGGAGAAATGCTCAATTCTATGGCTGAAGAAGTGACGATGAAACAGAGTTTTGAATGGTGAGTGACTTATTTGTTAGGAAGGTAAGAGTGGCAGGCAGGCTTCTGGTCAGACATAGTAGATGCTTCGAAGACCATGGTACTTTGAGGGAAATTATGTAGCTTATGGTGGGATGGGTCCTGCAGGAGCCGGGGGTAGAGGCGTGGAGGGTACTCGGTCATGGAGGGTCTTTGCACACTGTTCTAAAGAATTTGGACTTGAACTTGTAGATAGTGAGGAATCATGAAAACACTTTGTGCCACAGCAAGAATCTTGATCCTGTACCTTTATCCTAGTGCATATTTCTTTAGTATAATTTATCATTTGTTGTCTTCCTCAATTGGACTGGGGGCTTCTTAAGGCCAGGAAACATACCTTTGTATCCATGGCACTTTGCTCACTATCTGAGACATAGTAGACACTTGATGGAAATTTGCTTAATGCATCTTAATGACTAACTAAATGCATAGATATGCCTTTGATCTTATTGTTAGGACAAAATGTATGGGTGGCTTTTCCTCTTCTTTTTTTTTCCTGTTTGTTCAGTTCGTCTTTTTGCATTGTCCAGGCAAGCTTTAACTACTAGTGGACAAGCAGCTGCCCTAGGTGACAATCCTACCAAATCTTAGGTTTCATAGAATGTTGAACACAATAAGAAACGGTCTCAGGATTTTTAAGACACAAAAATAGTTTGTGTTTTAAAATTTACTATAGATGATGTGTATTAACACGGAGATGTAGCAAATTGTGAACATTTTTATTTCTAAATAAGCATTTAGTTTGGACATAGAAGGCTACCTCTGTTTTATTGCCATTAAAAAAAAAAAAAACCACCCAACTTATATTGAATTTCAGTGAACCTTGCAGCCAGCATCTGTCCTATTAGTTTTCATATACGGGAACAAGGTGGTACGATTACTCACCAGCAACAGACGTAGCAGTTTTATAAATCTAGTGCTGTCGTGGCTGGAAGGGCCGGGGTGGCGTTCTCACTGTTGTCAGCGCTTTTTTCCGAAGTCCACTGTGCAGTGG
This sequence comes from Cervus elaphus, assembly GCF_910594005.1. Classification (NCBI taxonomy): domain Eukaryota; kingdom Metazoa; phylum Chordata; class Mammalia; order Artiodactyla; family Cervidae; genus Cervus; species Cervus elaphus. The sequence goes on from NC_057846.1 coordinate 34,952,649, forward strand.
GGGAGTTTGTTCTTTCAGCTCTAGGTCTGCACAGAAATCTGTAGTGACACTAACTGTCATGTGGCTTTACATCACTCCCGTGTCCAGATAATTAGATGAGAAATTGGTTGCTTTTTCTCTCTCTCTAGCAGTGACCTGCTTCTTCCGTAGGCTGTGTCTTTTAAAGCCAGAATTGGGCCACGCTTTGTCACTTGCAAAAGTGCACCCATGCCTGGTGCTTTCTGCGGATGAGGCTGCTTAATCCTCTTCCATTTAATTTGATCCCCTCACAGAGGATCGAGGGAACAATAGTGTCATCGATGTGAGTCCAATTCAAATAACCTGATTGTGCATATGACACTCATGATGGAAAAAAATTAAACCATCTATTGCTGGTCTCCAGTTATTCCACCTTTTCCCCTCGATTGATGATACTGTTGTGATCTTTTAGTTAAAAGGTTAACATTTTCATTACGAAGGGGAGCCTCTTGTCACGTGGTGTGTGAATGAGTAGCCTTTGGTGTGGCAGGAGGGTGGTTTCATCTTGATACCTTTTTCCACACCCCACCCCCCACACCACACAGCATGTGGGATCACAGTTCCTCAACCAGGGATTGAACCTGCAGCCCCTGTATTGGAAGCACAGGGTCTTAACCACCAGGAGAGTCCCTGTTTTTGTTTTATATTTCTCATAAGTCATTGTCAGTGTGCTGCAGGTATTCTTTTGCTGAATGAGCCAGCATCGGGGCTTCATACTCAGTACCGTATTAGAAATAATAAGTGTTGGTAACAACTGAGTTTTAGAGTGATCACTGGCCAGGTGGGGCTTCTCCGGTGGCTCAGATGATGCAGAATCTGCCAACTGTGTAGGAGTCATGGGTTCGAACCCTGAGTGAGGAAGAACCCTAGAGAAGGGAATGGCTACCCACTCTAGTATTCTTGCCTGCAGAATCCCATGGACAGAGGAGCCTGGCGGGCCACAGTCCACGGGGTCACAAAGAGTCAGACATGACTTAGCAATTATCACTGGTCAGGTATTGTTCAAAGAGTTCTGCATATATTAATTCATTTCATGCTCCCCAACCACATGAGTTTGGTACTGTTAGTACAAATGAGGCTATTCAAGGTAGAGAGAGATGAAGTCATTGGCTTAGTGTTACAGTACTGGAAAGTGGTAACCAGGTTCCCAGGTGGTGCTAGAGGTAAAGAACTTGCCTGCCAATGCAGGTAGACATAAGAGACCCAGGTTTGATCCCTGGGTCAGGAAGATCCCCTGGAGAAGGAAATGTCAACCCACTCCAGTATTCTTGCCTGGAGAATCCCATGGACGGAGGAGCCTGGCGGGCTGCAGCCCATAGGGTCGCACAGAGTCGGACACGCCTAAAGTGACTTAGCATGCATGCATGCAACCAGGTTCTTACCTAGGCAGTCTGACTCCAGCTAGATGTCAGGCTCTGCTTCCCTAGAACATACTGCCCATAGGAGGAATGAAAGGAGGTGGCTCTCTCGGTATTGTTTTCACACCTGCCCATCTCGGAAGCTCCTGGAACAGCATCATGCTGAAGGGCTCAGTCAGCATCTTGTCAGTGTAGAATCTCCTCTCACCTCCGCACACGTACCTGGGGGGCAGCTCTCTCTCCTCCCAGTCTGCGTCCTTCATCGCATGATTCCCACCTCCGGTTTTGCCTCTTGGCATCAACCCATGGAACTCAATGGCAGATGACATGGTAGTATTTTCCTGCCAGGAAAAGGTATCCAAGAAGAAAGAAAAAGTTGAGTTCAACAGAAGAAGTATCCTCAGAGAGGGCTTCGGGAGCTACGTTATCCGAGGTGATCTTACTTTACTTACACCATCACTATTGTTCTGTAGCTACTTTGAGCTTCACTTGACTCATCTGTGAAGTGAAAGTTGCTCAGTCGTGTCCGACTCTTTGTGACCCCATGGACTATACAGTCCATGGAGTTCTCCAGGCCAGAATCCTGGAGGTGGGTAGCCATTCCCTTCTCCAGGGGATCTTCCCAACCCAGGGATCAAACCCAGGTCTCTCACATTTCAGGCAGATTCTTTACCAGCTGAGTCACTAGGGAAGCCCCAAAATACTGGAACAGGTAGCCTGTCCCTTTTCCAGCCGATCTTCTGGACCCAGGAATCGAACCAGAGTCTCCCACATTGCAGGCGGATTCTTTTTTTTTTTTTTTTGCAGGCGGATTCTTTACCAACTAAACCACAGGGAATAGAGATAAAACCTACCCTCTAAAGACTGTCACTTAGATTAAGTGACTGAGTTTTTTTTTTTTTTTTTCCCAAAGTACTTCTGTAGGATCTAGAACATTCTGGGGCCTGATGACTGTATTTTTCCTTTTCCTCTCCCAAAGTAGCTTCTGAGAAAAAAAGCTAAGAGTGAGTTTGGGGATCCTAGAAAAGCTTAAGAGGAGCAATGGTTCTATGAATTCCTCCCTTACCTCTTTCTCTCTAGAAACCTTTTCTTCTGGGGCCACTATTTTTATAGTTGTGTAAACTTATCACACTCATAGTATATTAGATGCAGTTCTGTCAATAGTCTCTGAGGTTCATACGTTAGGAAAAATTCCTCCCATCAAGAGGTTCCTTTTTTATCTATTCTTGATTAACTTCCCCTGTGTGTAATTGAAGTGGATCCTCTTTACATTTTAGGTTGTTTTCTAAGTGAGAGGTGGTGTTGTAATGTCCCTGCAGTTCAGTTCACCCTAACTGTTTGGGACTTCAGTGGTTGATTAAGTGTTTCTTAACCTTGAAATTTAGGAGTTGGTTTTTAAGAGCAGTTACAAGTCTGATTTTCAAGGAGGGAGAAAATGCTCTATTGGATAGTCCCAGATCAACAGAGGTGAGTAAAGATCATGGATTTAGGAGATCTGTATTTTTCCTTTTGCCAAGAAAGTCACTTTGCTCCTAATTAGCAAGTTAGGATTTCTTTAATTGCAATCTGACCAAAGATTTTTGGGGGTCCATTGGGGTAAGTCACCATATGTTGCTTTCAAATTAATACACTTGAGATCCCTTCCTTCCTGAAGCTGATACTGATGAAGTGGAAAAGATAAAGACTTGTACATACTTCTTTATTGCCTTTTTTTCCTTTCTTTCTTTTTTTTTTTTACTGTTGGACTTCTAGTCTCTGAGTGGATTTTACATGCAGCAGTATCCATTTAATTTATTTTCTGTTTACAAGACCTTATTGTACCATGTCATCTATAGAACAGAGTTCAAAATAAGAGAGATCATTCTTGGGTCTCACGCTAATGAGTTTTCTCCCCCCGATGGATCCAAAGAGCTTTCTTGTGCTGACATCCATGACATAGAGTTCCAAAAGTCATCCTCATGTCAAGGCTTAACTGTGGGTTTGAACCCCAGGCAGGTATAGCAGGGTGGGCAAGCTCAAAGTTCATTTCTACTGCATTATAACCAGGGTGTTCTAAAGCAGGTCAGTGCTAAAGTTATCTTATATTTGGTTTCTGTGTACAGTGATACAGAGCAAGCAGAGGAAGTCAGCGAGGATTCTATTTGATTCCTTGTATATTATATTGTGCATCCTGAGGCTTAATTGACAAAATGATGAATTCCTTTAAACCTGCCTTCAGGCTGGATACCACAGGGCAGTTCATTACCAGCGCCTTCCTCAGTATGTACATTTATATAATATTGTGATGATGGAAGTTTATATTAAACATTTTGTAACTTGAACATTCAGCAAATACTTGTTAATGCCTAATGTGTACAAAACATTATGGTAGCTGTTACTTTGGGCTCCAAAGAGGATGTCAGATTGTGGTTTTGGATGAAGAAGTTTGCAAGATAATAGGAAAATCTTCTTTGCAAATAACTGTAACATAAGGTGGAATGGACCATCATAAGTGAAATGCATATAATGCTGGGCGTTCTAATGGAATGAACTCTTTGTTTCCTTGTATTCATTCTTCTTTACTTCTCCCTGAAAATAAGTAAATTAAGGCTCATTAGTGGTAAAGAGGGGCTTCCCAGGTGGTGCTAGTAGTAAAGAACCCGGCTGCCAATCCCAGAGATGTAAAAGATGCAGGTTGGATCCCTGGGTTGGGAAGGTCCCCTGAAGGAAGGCATGGCAATCCACTTCAGGATTCTTGCCTGGAAAATCCCATGGACACAGGAGCCTGGTGGGCTATAGTCCATAGGGTTGCAAAAAGTTGGACACAACTGAAGTGATTTAACACGTACACAGACACACTCACACAGTGATAAAGAACCCAACTGCTAGTGCAAGAAACACAGGAGATGAGGGTTCAATCACTGGGTCTGGAAGACCCCCTGGAGGAGGGCATGGCAACCCACTCCAGTATTCTTGCCTGGAGAATCCACAGACAGAGGAGCTTGGCAGGCTACAGTCCATGGGGTCGCAAAGAGTTGGACATGACTGAGTCCAACACACATACACACACACAAACTTACTGTGATAATTATTTCATGATGTATGAAAGTCAAATCATTATGCTGTACACCTTAACCTTGGGTGGTACTCTATATCAATTATATCTCAATAAAGCTGGAAGGGAAAGAAAGATATCAGGAGAGCATATCGAAGCTATTTTCAGGAGAGAAGAATTACTTCATTTCAAGCAACATATTCTAACTTTACCAGAAGTATCCCTGATAAAATGCTGTTGTTCTTGGTCCCCAGGCTAGAGCAGTGGCAGTCCGCTAGGCAAATGTTGAATAGTATTTTATCTTTTCCTCCTGCTTCGTACTAGAAAGCACAGTGAGTTTCCTTTTCTTTCTAACATTCTGTCCCAAAGGGAGTGCAAGCTCCACCTAATCCCTGAGAGTCTCAGGCTGACCCATCCTTGACGTTCTCATCACAGGTGACAAGGTGTTATTTGTCCATCACACTTAGCTGTGCTTTAATAAATGCATTCCTGGAGCGGAGGATTCTGAATTCCCTGTTCAGTAACACTTTGCTGTGTTTCCCTGCAGATAATTCAGTGATTTTGACATCTGTCTCCATCTCTGGATCCGAAACGGACTTCTCTGTGACATATTTGTGTTTTGAATTCCTCGTCTCTGAGAAATGAGGCAGAGGGAAATTTTGGTTGAATCTGTTGTCTAAAAAGATGAGAAAATAATACAGTGTCATTAAGCTGTGATCATCTAATAGAGGTCTGAACACAGAATTTTTCAAACTTTCTGCTCTCCCTGTGTGACTTTTTCTTCCCCAAATTGTTGTTGTTCAGTCCGTCAGTTGTGTCTGACTCCTTGCAACTCCATGGTCTGTGGCACGCTAGGCTTCCCTGTCCATCACCAACTCCTAGAGCTTGCTCAAACTCATGTCCATTGAGTCAGTGATGTCATCCAGCCATCTCAACTTCTGTCACTCCCTTCTCTTCCTGCCTTTCTATCTTTCCCAGCCTAAGGGTCTTTTCCAATGATTTGGCTCTTGACATCAGGTTACCAGAGTATTGGAGCTTCAGCTTCATCAGTTCTTCCAATGAATATTCAGGGTGGATTTCCTTTCGGATTGACTGTTTTTTATTCAGCCTTATTTCCTCATGTTCACTGAATTTAGTCCCTGCTGATCCCTCTCTTTTAACCTGTCTTCCATGCGCCACCCCCCCCCCACCCCGCCCTGTTAAAGGAAAACCAGAGGCTGACAGTAATTAAAACAGTAAAAATAGTTTTTACAGGACTATTGCAATAGGGAAAAGAGACCTCCATTTAAAACCAGGCTTGGTTCTGATAACAGCTTGAGAAAGTAGGGATTTTCAGCCAAGGAGCAGGATAGGGGTCAGTCATTGGTTGGAAATTCACTAAGAAGGGGCTTCCTGGATAGCTCAGTTGGTAAAGAACCTGCCTGCAATGCAGGAGAGCCCAGTTCAATTCCTGGGTTGGGAAGATCCCCTGGAGAAGGAATTGGCTACCCATTCCAGTATTCTTGGGCTTTCCTGGTTGCTCAGCTGGTAAAGAATCTGCCTGCATTGTGGGAGACCTGGTTTGATCCCTGGGTTGGGAAGATCTCCTGCAGAAGGGAAAGGCTACCCATTCCAGTATTCTGGCTTGGAGAATTCCATGGACTGTATCGTCCATGGGGTCACAAAGAGTAGGACACCACTGAGTGATGTTCACTTTCACTTCACTAGGAAGCATCTGGGGGCAGGGAGGAGGCTGGTTAAACAAGAGCCAACAGGATTCCTACTCAGGGCAGGCTAGGGTGATCAGCTACCAGGGGTGGGGATTTGGGGTAAGGAGTTTGATCAGTGAGGATACGAAGATCACTTTAAAATGATGTAGCAAGACTCTTGCTACAACTGATGATGCTGGCACGACGAGGCTGAGGTCTGGAGTTCTTAGAGGAGCTTGGCTAAAGTTTGATCAAGGAGGGTGTTTTGTCACCATTCATGTGCCTTCTGGCTTCCTTCCTTCTTTGCCAGGACCGCCCCCAGGGATTTATTTCAGTGCTGCTTCCTCAGTCATTGCTGGACTGATACCCAGGCATCAGGCATCAGTTCCCTAATTATTTCCCTCTGCCCCTTGATGAGCAACCTTCCTCCCAGCTTCCTTGCCAAGAAGGTTTTTAAAGAGAGTATGCACTCTTTGTCACTTTTTTAAAAAAATTTATTGTCCTCTACTGTCTGTTTTCCACCATGCATGGCTCAGTATCTGCTCATCTTACTCAACTAAAATGATCTTCTGAGGGATCAAAATGAAACTCATCGTTACAAAAACTGAACATTATTTCTCATTTTTCATAGTACTTCCTGTTGCGAATACCCGTTCCTTCAAGTTTCTCCCTTCTTGCCTCCATGATGCTCTAATAATGATGGTGGTGGTGTTCCCAGGGCTGTGGGATACCTGAGTGAGAAATGGAGTGTTTCAGAGATGAAGTGATTCAGTCTGTTTCATGGAGAGGTAGACCAGAAAGTGTGATTCAAGTGTTCAGTGTGACTAAGCCCGATGCTTTATCACATATGTTGAAAAAGGACAAAGGAAATGCCAAAACCTTCAATCCACACTGCTAGTTAAAAGCTAATTTTCTCTTTTTTGCCTGCTAAAGGATTTTAATAGTGTGTGATGGTATCTTGGGAGCAGTCTTCCTAGCAGAAGGAAATAGTTCACTGTCTGTCTTTGGGATAATAGTTTTCCATATTCTGTGGTTATTAGGAGTGAAAAATGGACACCGTTTCTTAGAAGGATTGTGTGAGTATTCTGTGATGCGTGTTTCAGTGAAAGACAATGTACCCTGAACTGTTTGAAATTTATTTAAAATAATATTTCAGTTGTATTCTTTCTATACTTTGGATAGAATCAAAAGCATGAACTTTAGAAGTAGAAAGACTGATGCTTTATCATTAACGTTGTTTTATTTGAAAAGCAAATTGTAAAATGCAAAGAGAAGGCCTATATTAATGTTAGTAAAGTTGTCATTAATTTTGGGTCTGTTGTGCCAAGCACCAAGTGTCTATGACGCTATGTTGAAAGCAAGAGCCACACTTAACATCCATTTCATTTCATTATTTGTTGTACCTCTTGAGTCCATCAAAATTTTGATCTCCCCAGAAAAGTCTGAGGTTCCCTCCTTTTCTTGGAAAGGTTATTTCCATCACAGTGCAGTCTACATCAAATGCTTACTTTACCTGCCATATCTGAAGCATCTTCACAAACCACTGGTCTCTTGGAAGGGGCATATAATTAACATAGGAAACAGACCTTCCGTTACCAAATATATTTACTATGATGATAGCTTAAATAATAATTTTTTTTACAATTGCTTTATTACAAATGGTTTACGTATAACCCACAGAGAATACAACAGCCACCATTTCAGAAGGTGAAGAATATCTGCCTAGTGAGGGCTCAGAGCTGGACAAAATTTGGTTTGTTAATATACTATATTTTTTACTACTAAAGCAAAACAGTACCCTGAGGTGGTCTGAACGTCTTTGGGTCCTTGTTTCCTCTTTTAACAAATGAAAATATGACTTATCTTTCATGTGACCTTTCATAACATCCCTTTGGCTTTGCAGAGTCAGATGGAACCTGGGACTTTGAACTTGAACTCCATTGCACCTGTTCCTCCTTGGCCATTTCCCCCATGGTGGGTGGTTGTGTGTCTGTATTTGGACAGTTCTTATCTGCTTAGTTCTTTTCCCAGATCAGTACTTAGAAATAACACCCTCTCTAGCAAAACTGCTTTGGAAAAAGCACAGTATCCAGTTTGCCTTTTAGGGATATTTGCAAGACGTGAATAGCCATGTTCTGGCAGGGAAATTAATAAAATAGAGTGGGCCCCGGTTTGTTTGCCATGGAAAGAGTGTTGGATGAGCGGGGGCTTTGATAGGCAGGGCTGTGAAGACAAGAGGGCAGAGTTGCAGACATTCCCAGGTTTGCGTTGTGATATAGGCTCAAAATAGATACCATTATGACTCATCGCTGTTAAGTTCTGTAAATGCAGCTGTGACAATGCCGGGATGCAGGTTTGAGTTGAAACCAGGCACAGCGATGCTCATACTGCGGAAACATTCCTAGTGTTGAAGACACAGAATGATTTAGACTAGAAGAATACTCCTGTGCAGCCAAAGGGTTCTGTGGAGTGGAATTAGATCAAGGAAAGGTTGTGTGATGGGCATTTGATCATGAAAATATCAATCATTGCTGTGAATGATTGCTATGAATCAGCTTTCAGACCTATTAGAGGTGTCATTTAACCAGGCAACATGTGCCTATTATTTTTTATCATGAAAAGCATTTGCCATATGTTCAGTAGGTATTGGAAATTGTGACTAGCAGGTGAGCTGCACAATAATAATAATAATCACAGTAATAATACCTTCACCTTCGATGTTTCTTTCCCTAAGAGGGAAAAATGATTATTCAGTGTATTTAAATAATGTAAAAGACCAGTCTGGGGAATTTAAAGCAAAGATAGCTTTCAATAGCCAAAGTTGTTCTTTCTTCCTTCATTCATTCAGATAATTATCTGAGTTCCATTTTACTCCACCTACATTCGACAAATGAGATTTCAATTCACTTGAATGCTTATGTTCTTATCTACTTGTGACTGCCCCTCAAAATGTTTCAAAAACACTTTCACATGGTATCTCACCTGACTTTCATAACTATTTGGAGTAGGTGAGAAACATTTTTCCTGTTTGCTATTTAGAAAACTGAGATTCAGAGGCAATTTCTGCTGCACCAAAGTCAGAAATTTGTTGAATTTTTCTCTGATAAAGCTGAGAACTTTAGTGATAGTAAAATGACCATTCTGAAATACAAATGGTATTACCTATGTGTCATTGTCAATATCATTCTGTTAGAAAACCTATTGTGTCTAGAGCTCAAGGCAGGAAGAGCAACACAGATTGACCAAATGAAGGCTATGCTGCTAAAAGAATACATGAAATCATGCACTGGGTTTAGAACACTTCTCTCCCCTTTAGCCTGATACCTCAGTGTTGAGGAGATCACAACACCCATTTTAAGGGAAGATCAGTGCTTCTCTATTCAAATGAAGCATCTTGTAGGTATGACACAGATTATTTTGCATAATTAATGCCATGTCCTCTTCATGCTGACAAGGAAATGTAGATATTCAGTAGTGGAGGTAGTGTGCAAAATTGATGAGCTACTTTTAAAATAATAATTTAAAAGTTTCACCTTAATTAGGACCTAAACCAATTGTGTATAGTTTTAAAAAAAGGCAACAATTCAAACAAGAAAACCACAGACTTTTCCTCCAGTTCTCTTGGGAAAATTTGCTTTCTACACTGTGACCATCACAATTTTGCAACTTCTGTGATGCAATCAGCTACAATTAGTCTTTCTTGAATCTGAAGGTGTGATGAAAAGCAGGAGGCAGGGACAGAGCCCGGCTTTAAGAGGAACCTGAAATGAGAAGTTTGAGACCCAAAGGCCTCTTTCCTTATTCTCCTTTCAAGGAACAAGAGGTTTTTGTAAAAAATCCTAAACCCACAAGGACCTGTTATGAGCAGATAGCTTGATCTGGTACTTGATCACTTTCTTCTGTTAATCTGGTAATCATTTCAGGTGAAAGATTTCACCTTTCGGATAACTTGAAGAAAAGCCTGACAATTCCCCCTGCCCTTTGAAGAAGAAAAATCAAGGACCTCTCATTTCATAAGGATGTGAGTCAGGATGACAGGAGTCTGTTACAAGGCTTGGCGTTTCCAAAGCTGAGTAGAATCCACACAATTACTGTATATAATATCAGGCTGAAAGTGTGTTTCAGCTCTTGGTTGGGTTTGGAATGTAAGCAAACTTAATATTGTACTTGGAGAGTTGGAAAACCTTGGAAATGTTTAGTTTGTAAAATATGGATTTAAAAGGCAAACGCATGTTGTGATATACAGCACATAGAAAGCATTTCTTTATTCTCATGGAATACTTCAGAGACATGGTAGCTCAGATGGTAGAGTCCACATGCAATGCAGGAGACCCAGGTCAAATTCCTGGGTCAAGAAGATCCCCTGGAGAAGGAAGTGGCAACCTACTCTAGTATTCTTGCCTGGAGAATCCCATGGACAGAGGAGGCTACGGGCTACAGTCCAAGGGGTCGCAAAGAGTCAGACATGACGGAGTGACTAACACACACAGTCATAAGCTGTTACTTGTTAGTGTGGAGAAAAATGTTTTGAGTGGCAAGGAAATGCTTTTCGTTGAATTGTATACACATTTATTGTTAAACCAGAGAAAATGTCCCAAGATTTCTTTTAAACTGCAAAGAATTTGTCAAATTTGGGTCTGACATTTATTACAGAGAAAGGGAAAATGTGAAATATCCAATCAGATATTGGAGTGGGTGATACTCTGTACAACGTAATGCTAGATTGTGACAGAATATCTAACATTCAGCCTTTAGTTTTGATATTTGTACTTCTTCTCGTAAACTATTTGCTCTGAGACAAAAAATCATTGCTTTTGAACTTAACTTGATTTGGGCATTAAAATGGCATACCTAAACACATGCTTTAGCCCTGCCATGACTTTTTAAGGACTTTTCCATTTAATTTGGTTTTGGAAATTGATTTGCCCTTTCAAAATAATATCAGCATTTAAAATAATTTTACTGGCTTTTTGCCTGCACGGTAACTGAATTTGTTCTTTAAGAGAATGACTTCAAATATGCAACCTTTACAAAGTTGTGAAAACTGCTGTACCTGACCTAGAAATGGCCAGTCTCATAACAAAAACGTGAATGTGGACTTGAGGTGAGGCTGCAATATAGAGATGCCACGGAAATCCTCTTTGTACCTCGATTTTCAGGCATTGTTGTTGAGTAAGAAGTAACCCATGGCTTTGAGCATCCTTCTAAGCCATATGGGCTAGAGAGTTGTCTATTGCATCTGCAGGGTTGTTCCTCTGCTTCTTCCTCTGAGTCACTTGCTTGCTTATCTCCTCCCAGGTAGCTCCTAGCAGATCCAGCTGTGGGCAGTGAAGGCAGATGTGGAGAGTACAGACTTTAAAAGAAGGGCTCCAGAGCTCATTGGCCTCTCCCATCTCCTCATTGGTTCTTGTTCTGTCAATCAGCTGATTGACAGCAGATTCAGACTACTCAAGAGTTCCCAGTCCATGAAACAGCAGCAAGAACCCTGAAATTTACACTCAGATCAATAACTTGAAGCAGATGTGTGAGATTTCTCGGGAACTGAAAGTACTGAACAGTCTCATGGCTGTAACATCAGCTACTTAGAAGATATTGGCAAGTGTCTGTCCCTGCCTCCAGTTGTCCATCTACAAAATGGGACAACAGTTCTTCCAAGTTCTCTAAAACAAGCAGTGTTTCTGGTAGGGAGGGGAAGAGTCATCCCAAGCATCTAAAAATTTTGTGTGTAGTGTCACTTATCAAGATAATGTGCCTGTTGAGTGACATGGCTCCCAACAGCCCTGAGCTTTGAACATCACACAGCTGTATTCTAGAGTGAATGATAAACATATCACAGCTTCAGATCCTTCAGGTGCATTAGGTTGGTTAAAAAAAACAGTTTAGATCCCAAAAAGATGAACCTGTGGGTTTATCATATGGGATGAACCATGTGATTATGCATCCAGCCATGTGCAGCTAGCTCCAGGCATTATGTGGAAAGTAACAAATTCTCATTTATCCCCTTGTCCACATGCCAGTTCTCGGGAAAGTCCTCCTTCCTTCCTTCCTTTATCTGATTAACCCATTGTTCAGGTCTTGGGACACACCTTCTGTAAAACCTTCTAGACACTTGCCTCCCTCCTCTCCGCCAGTTTCTCCTCCAGGATAGTTGGATAGAGTCCTGCCTCTCTTCACAGCTTTATGGATGTGCCCACGGCAGAGTTGCCAGAACTCTGCATCATAATAAACTTGTCTGAATTTGTAATTGGGTTGGAAATATCTTGAGGGCACAGTCTTCATCTTTTAGCTTTGCATTTCCAGTTTTCAACAAATGCTGAATGAATGTATTCTAAACACAAGCATGGTTTATACCTGGTAATGCAGACATGGAAAGAAAAGAATAGTTTTGTTGTGACTGTGAAAGATACTGTTTTGTCTGAACCCTCAGTCCACATTTGAGGAAGCTGAGGACCAGAGTGTGTGTCTATTCATGTTTGTTTGTTCATTGTTCATCTGTTAATTTCTGTGCTCGTTCATGTAACACATGGCACTGAGCCGCCATGTGTGCCTGGCACTGTGCTGGCCACAGGTATAAAATAATGAGTAAAACAGAACAGAAGACATGGTCCTGCCCTGATGGAGCTTACAGCTTAGTGCAGTCGAGAGAGGATCAGTGATCCAGCAATCACGCCGGACCAGTACCCTCAGTAAGTGTGCTAAGTGGGAAGAATGGGAACCGGCTGACATGGGATCTGGCTTAACTGGGATTGTCAGGGATGCCTTTCTGCTTTAGATTTCCCCATTTCCTACACACCGGGACCCTCTTTTCCTGTGGCCCAAGCGTCTTCAGTTGTCTGTGATCCTAGTCACTTTTGGTACCACTCCTGGCCCCGAGGAGTCCGTGACCTGGTCTGTGATGGATCTGGTCACCGTCCAGATGGATGGACAGATAGCTGTCCTTGTTAAAAAGAGTATAAGGGATGGGGACACACGGACACCCATGGCTGATTCATGTCAGTGTATGGTAAAACCCACTACAGTATTGTAATTAGCCTCTAATTAAAATTAATTAATTCATTAAAAAAAAGAGTATAAGGGGCCTCCGAGAGGGACTGAGTTTGAAGGAGCAGTCGAGGCCTCTGCTTCCTCTGAGAGTCAGTGATGGTAGTGCAGAGAAATCCGTCTCTTGGAGGCAGACATAGCACCTCTTCTCTGGGCAGATCTGAAACAGCCAGTGCTGTTTAACTGCACTGACTGGCCTACACTAACTAAGCCCAACCCTGACCATGAAAGTCCAGTCTGTCAGAACAGCTGAACCTCCGAAGTGCAGAGGATTTGCACCTGTAAGAAACAAGGAAAAATTGTTTGAAGGTCCAACTGAAGAGTTCCAGTATTAGTAAGATTATATATGTACACACACACGCATGGGCTTCCCTGATAGCTCAGCTGTTGAAGAAACCACCTGCAATGTGGGAGACCTGGGTTCAGTCCCTGGGTTGGGAAGATCCCCTGGAAAACAGAAAGGCTACCCACTCCAGTATTCTGGTCTGGAGAATTCCATGGATTGTATAGTCCATGGGGTTGCAAAGAGTCAGACATGACTGAGCGACTTTCACTTCACTTCACTTCACACACTCACACACGTATATATATAAATAGAAGCTTGGGAAGAAATTCACTTTCAATTACTTTAAAAATATTATTTATATATTTGACCGTGCCATGTCTTAGTCGTGGCTTGTGGGATCTAGTTCCCTCACCAGGGATTGAACCCAGACCCCCTGCATTGACAGCGCAAAGTCTTAGCCAGCAGGAAAGTCCTACTTTTAGTCTCCTTTTGATGTTACACAGTGATGGGGCCCTATTCCTCCCCCTGGTCACCCGGAGAAGCTTGTCAGAAGACAGAGACTTGGCCTCAGATTTTATCTGCAGCTCTCGTTCTAATTCTTTTCCTTCTCAAAGACTCCTGCGTTTTGACTCTGCTCTATACCAAGCATCCTTCCTGTAAGGTTCGTTTGGGTTCAACAACCACTGCTGCAGGCTACTCCCTTCTAGGACTGCAAATGTAAGGTTTCCACAGAAACCCCTGTCCTGCAGCCTTCAGATTTCTGACAGCAGATGGGGGGAATTGAGGTGAGATGTTGCCCATCTGTGGGGACTGTGCAAACTCAATGTTGTCTGAATTAAAAACAAAGGAAATTATGTATTAAAGATTAGGTAGCAAGAGAGTGCTGGAACTAGAATGAGAAAACAGGTTTTTAATCAGTGTTCTTACTATAAAGTACTAATGTTTTTCCTATAAAGGACTATTTGGAGAGGAAGAGAAGGGGTACTTCTTGTTGGCTTTTGTTGGTTCACTTGGGCAAAGAGCTGGAGATGGACAGGGAAGCCTGGTGTGCTGCAGTCCATGGGGTTGCAAAGAGTCGGACACAACTGAGGGACTGAACTAATTGAACTGGGCAAAGAAAGAGAAGCAGAGACTAGTACTGATGAGGAACCCAAATGCTATTTATTTTCCCATATTATAATGGAAGTAGAAAATTCTCCTGTAATATGCTGCAAAGGCAAGTTTATTTTGCATGTTTTATGAACATGGGTTTTACTTATATGATGTTAAGACAGTCCTTGAGTCTTGTTCTTTGTGAGAGCTTAAAAGCTGGCCTTGCTGTTACTTTTGGATGGAAGCAAACTTCATAAAATATGGCACTCTCTATGTGTGCATGAGAAGGTAGCTTTTAAAATGTTAGCCTATTCCATTTCTCAGTTTAAAGTGGTGGTTTTTAAAGTATATAAAAATATAGGATAAAAGAAATTTTATGTTGATTTCTAGTTATTGAATTATCTAGGTAATGCATTTCAGGTGGGGACTGTTATTAATCTTCAAAAAGCATTCAATCACACAGTAATTTTTAGGTTTTTTTTTTTAATATATAACAACTTTGAGATGTCATGTTTAAATGCCTAGTTTTAATTTGTTTGGCTGAGCTGACATTTAAATCTAGTCCCAATGTCATGTGAATGAACCTAGCCTTTTATTATTCTTGTGTCTCCTTCTTCATTGGAAACCAGTCCAGAGAATACCGTCACTTAAAAAGAAAGATGTTTGCTGCTTTGTTTTCTTTTATCAAACTCAGAACAGTGTTGGGGGAAAAGATTGCTTCCTTTCTAAATGCGGTAAGCCACAAGATGGAAAATGTATAAGCAAACATTTGTGCCTCTGTCCTATTAACCTTGGGGCAAGGTGACAAGAATGTGTGAATAACACACTGTGTGATGGTTAAATAACTCTTTTCCTCCTCCTCCCTCTTCACTTGACTTGAGTTTTACCTGGCAAGTCACTTCCTTAATTTGTACATTCCAAAATTTTCTTAATTTTTCTCTCCCAAGATACAGTTTTTCCTCTTTCCACATGCACTTCATTACCTCACTCAATCCTTTCACTGATGCTATGACAAAGGTGTTATGATCCTTGAACTTTTATACATGTTCGTTGCCCAAGGGCACACAGCTAATCACTAGTAAAGGCCGAAATTGACTCCAGTCTGGATGTGATTCTCTGGTCCGTGTACTTAAGCTGTGTTGCATGTGTAGTACCTTGACATGATACCCTCTAAAAGCAGTACTGGCTCACAGCTCTCTGTGAGATTCTGAAGAGGGTCAGGAAAACATGTGGAGTGAGATAACTTGACTTTTTAATGTCACGTGGTGATTGTTATGAAGCAGTTATCAAATCCCATTAAATTAGTTTTCGGTGATGAGAGCAAACAGGAATCTTTGACAAGGATGTCATGGAGGTTAATGTTGCATTAACGTTAGATCAGACTTAGATGTGTGACCTTATCCTAAAGACTTAACCTTTATATGAAGTCTGCCTTTGACACTCTGATTGCTTCCCATTAGATGCAGGTGGTCTTTCTCTGTCCAATAGCAAGGCTGATTAGTCCCTGAAGACCCTTGTTCCTCCATAGACTCACCGTGGAAACTTCAGCCTGAGCTCCTCCTGATCATGCCCAGATGTGAGCCGCTATCTTGAGGGTGCAGCCACGCAGACGCCCCTTTCTCAGTGTGGATTGCCTCCGACGTGGCCTCCAAGTTCTCCACTGTTACACCGCTGTGCAAACTGGGGGTAAAAGTGAGGCGTGCAGTGATACATCATTCTGTCCAGGCTTTCCCACTAAGTAGGATTTCACTCTTCAAATTACCCTTGGTTTAGGAAGAGCTCTGTTATCCACTCCCCAGTGTCTTTTTGGGAAGAAAAGTCTGGTGCTTGTTAACCGCCTGCCTCATTTTTGTCTTTCAGGGGTTATTTCTGCTCGGTGTTAAATTCTTTAGGTGCATGGAAAATACCCACCTGAAATACTCATGCTTTTCAAAAAGTTTGAAATGCACATCTAAAAGCTAGGACAGGCATTCAGTGATTGAATTTTTAAATTGTCATAGAGTGCTAGCAAATCCCATCAAGGTGGGTTTGAAATCTTAGTATCTTTAAGGATGCTTTGAACGTGTGTATCCATTGGAAAGTGGTATGTTTAAAAGAGCAAGGAGTCACCTTACCGAATTCTTATTACCTTTTGGGGTCTCCAGATTAGGACAGATGTTCAGGTACCTATCATTAGCAGTGATACAATCAAGAAAAATAACCAGGCAGTTGGTGTTTAGCTACAAATTTGTCAGAAAGCAGTGGGTGGCAAAGTAACTTGAAATCCCAGGAAATCTGTTGTATTGAGTTGAGGAAAAGGAGAGAGTTAGACTTTTCTTTTAAGTTTTTGAAAAAAGCATGGACTTATTATGGCTGCTGGTCTTCCTAACTTTCCATGAACACAAGAGGACTTTGAAGAAAGAAAAATGAAGCCTGTTTGCAGAGGCAGGAGAAGAGGACCAAAGGCTTGGGAAGATCATGGTGATGGGGAAAAAACTGAAATTTAATCTGATGGTCAGTGGAGCCTAATTATATTCAGGGACAGGTTTAAGTAAGCAGAAGGTAAGGCACCCAGTTATGAGATAGTCTTGATAACAGAGGTGGATCAAAATACAAAAGTAGAAAGACAAAAGTAGAATGCCTATAAAGGCATAATTCTGGAGGAATTTGAAAAATGAGCCTTTAAGATTAAAAACTTAGAAGGAAAGGTACTAAAATAAACCTGATGAAATATGTTGGTCTTGAAGGAAAGTGAAAGGCTCATTTCGTATAGTGAGTGAAGATATCCCATGTCTCTGTTTTTAACCATTTATATGCGCTTCTGGATTATAGGGTTTTGATGGTAGAAGAAGAGTCGATGACAAAGTGAAATTTGTCAGAAAATCAATCACACAGCTTTGGTTGGCTTGTTTCTTGTGTCATTTGAAAGTAAAGCTTGTGAGTTAGATTTTGTGTGTGTGTGTGAAAGTTAGTGATTTGTTACAGTTTTGTTTTGGATTATCAGGTTTCTTTTTTATTTTTTACTTGAGGTATAGTTGATTTACAATATTGTGTTAATTTCCGCAGTGCAGCAGAATGATTCAGTTATATATACATATATACACACACATTCTTATAAACATTCTTTTCTATTATTTATAATAGGATGCTGAATATAATTGTCTTTACTATACAGTAGGACCTTGTTGTCTATCCATTTCATATGTATCATCTTACATCTGCTAACCCAATCTCCCACTCCATCTCTCCTCCAACCCCCGTCCCCTTGGCACCCACAAGTCTGTTCTCTCTTACTGAGCTTCTTTTGCTAAGAATTTTAGATCCTCCTCCAGTGCCGTGTTTCCTGCAGAAACAGCATTGGACTCAGTGGTTAAATTCCCCATCTGCTGTGTGATGCCCAATACTTACAGGAAATTAGAAGTAAGTCTCTGAGATATCTCTGTGCTAGGATTGTGTTTGAATGATAGGAAATAGTTTGTTAATTAAGACTCAGAAAAGAAGAGCTTGTTAGTAGCTGAAGATTTTTTCTGTTTTTTCCCATGTGTTCTCAGCTCCATGAGAGAGCTTTCTATTAAGAAAGCCAAATGTGTGTGCATTTTCCAGAAAGTTCTATGGCACTGGTGGACAGAGACGGGCTTGACCTCAACCCTAGCTCTGTTGCTTCATTGTTTCATGCTGTGGGAGACACCCACCCCCAGAAAGAATTTCATAAAATCCAGTGCCCAGTCATAATCTAGTATTCCCAGGAAATTGCTCCCTGCGAGAGGACCTGCTGTATTGCACTGAACTTTCCTCAGTGTTCCCTGATTTGAGGGCTTCTCATTTTTTAGAAGCACCTCACTCCACCATGTGACATCTTCTAGAGAGCAAGAAGGGTATTGATAGTCAACCCTAGACTATTACCACTTGGTTTCTTCTCATCCTGAAACATTCACTAAGAAATTGTAGCTCTTATCTATAAAGCAAAACAAATAATGAAAAACTCACAATTAAAAAATCAGCAGCTACCGAACAAAAACTCTTCTTAACTCTTAAAAGCTTTTTCTATGTCTACAGATATACAATTCCTCTTTAAAAAGAAATGTAAAATATATAAAAATAAAAAACCAATTTGATACCTATGCCTGTTGGTGCAGGAACCATCATGGTGAGTATTTTTTCCTCTGTGAAAAATGGATTTGCTTTTACTGTGGATCACTTTGGCAGGAAGGAGTTACATTATTAAAGAGGGAGAGAAGAGTGAATTCAGAAGGATAATGCTACTTTATTTCACTTGATCCCATTTGGTGTGGTGTTACTCAGGGCGTTAACACCCCAGTTGGCGTTAATCATTGAACATTAGGGCCATCAAGATGCAGAAGGGTTGGGCGTCTGCCTTGTCGCCAGGTCAGGATTGAAGTGTGTGAAATGCCCCTTGGCCAGCACTACAATGTCCAACATTGTAGGTGCTCACTCAGGAGCTCTGAGAGCTTACACTTGAAGAAATCCTTGGATCCAGTAGAGACGGGGAATGAAGTTTTTAATTACACGTCTGTTGTTGTCTAGCACCAGGAACTAAATTTAATGGGGAATTAACTCACATGGTTTATTTTGCATTTTACTATTTAAGAGAGAAAGCTCTTTCCCATAACCCCTGCACTTTGGTCCTTTCAGCACTTTTCTCCCCCTCTATACTGAAATACCCTCTTTTCTTGTTCAAACGGCATTGCCTACATTCTGCAGACTTAACACCCTGTGGAAGTCTGACAGTTATTTCTGTTCGGCAGCCTTGTCTCAAAACTAAGTCCAGAACAAGTAAGGGTTCTTCATGTTTCATTTATTTTCCCAGTGAGGTTGGTGAATTTCCAATATTGTCCACAGAGTTACTATGGAATACAAGGAAACACTAACTCTTTTATGGTCTATTTGGTGAGAAAGTGAGCCATAAAGTAAAAAAAATTACACGTCTTCCATTAGAATAAAGTGTGCTTTATCAGCACTTGAAAATCAACAAGTAAGAGAGAGAGAGAAGAGCAAGTCTGCAGAAAACTTGCAATAAATTCTTATTTATTCAGTCCTTGGGTATAAGGATCAAATATTGAAACAGGAATACAGTGTTCATCCCATTAATAGCTAATTGGTATGGAAGCATCCTGAGAAATTTGCTACATAAGGGCTATATAAACAGTGCTATATTATCACTGGTTGTTAACAAGAAAACAAAATTAACACTTCTTGAAGGAAGGTCGTTTATTGTTCTGTAAACCAGTACAACGTCTTTGAGTTCTACTTTCCTTTGATCAGCTAAAGACATATTTGATTTTATAAAAATACTCTGGTGGTGATAGTTTAGTTGTTCAGTCGCATCTGACTCTTTGTGACCCTCTGGACTGTAGCTTGCCAGGCTCCTCCGTCCGTGAGATTTTTCCAGACCATTTCCTTCTTCAGGGGATCTTCCTGAACCAGGGATCAAATCCAGGACTCCTCCCTATGACAGTTGGCCTCCTGCATTACAGGCAGATTCCTTATGGACTGAATCACCAGGAAAGTCCTAAAAATACTCTACCTGATTTTGAATTTCCAAAGGTGGTAAAGTAGTCTCAGATTTTTTAATTCATTCATTCATTAACTTTTCAGAACCCCAATCCTCAGACTTAAAATCTTACCTATATTAAGACGTAGTCAAGAGTCAAGAGTAGTTCACCTCAATTATACATAGCAAATATTTGGAGGAGAGGCAGAAAGGAGGTTTTGGAAGAATCAGGTGTAGAAGAGATTCTTATAGGATAGACATGGAGATGGAGTTTCTGGGTTTGCATCTCATTGTCAAAGCAATAAAATTGGGATTAGAGACAATGAGGGAAAGGGGAAGGATGTCCACAGAAAGAGAAGCTGATAAGAACCTGAAGTGTGCTTGCATGTCCCTTGTGAACATGGATGTGACTGGCCACACAAGACCAGCACATGTTCATAAATACACACAATAACCACTTAGTAGCAGAACAAGGCTCAGGACAGGATTACGTTCATGAAAGTATTGATCAGAAAACTAGTCTAATGGACAGAGGAGTGTGTTTGA
Organism: Cervus elaphus; assembly: GCF_910594005.1. Taxonomy (NCBI): domain Eukaryota; kingdom Metazoa; phylum Chordata; class Mammalia; order Artiodactyla; family Cervidae; genus Cervus; species Cervus elaphus. Next base: position 34,973,203 of record NC_057846.1, read on the forward strand.
TTTCAAGATATGCCCATAGTGGTGAAATATTACTGAAGTATGTTTCCGGTGGATTTGAGGCAATAGGATAGTCTACCTATGTTAAAATGATTGTTTCCATTTTTAAATAATATTCGTTAAATAAAAGTTTTGTGCTCTTAAACCATAACTATTTGCTTTGCATTTTCCTGTCCCTGTGGTCCTTGATGTAGCAATTACAGTGAGATTTCCTATTGGAATCTTTGATAAAACATGTATGGCTTTTTCATTGCCTCGTAAACTGAAAGGGGCCTTGACTGGTCATCTTGGTGAACTGAATCATGCCTCTGTTTTTGGCATAATTTTCATTTTATGAGATTTTATGAAAGAAACACAACTTATCATGATGTTTTGCATTTCTGCAAATCCAGGTGAGCAGATGTGTCCTTTGGGTCTAGTTTGGGGATTTAACTAGTATGGTGTTTGTTTAACAAAGACATGTGATAAATAGGAGACCAAAAAGTCAATTGCATATTTGCTCTTTATGCTAATGCTGAAATTTAAATTGATGGATGAACTAGATTTTATCTGCATGCCCTGACTTTTGAGAAATCAGGAGATGAGAGGCATCGTGTTTCATAGGAGAAAAGTCTTTTCATTGATTTTGCTGAAATGTCTTCCAGGTTTCAGTGACTCATTGGGAAACTAAGAGGGAAATCCTTTGTGATGAATCGGACGTCACTCTGAGACACAGGGCTCCTTAGACTTTGTCTCTCTTTAAAGTCAGCATTGCCCAGCTGAATCCATGCGGAGCAAACAACAACCAAAACTCAGCACAGATAAAAGTCACAGGGCATCCCAGAGTTCTAGCTGTTGTTTTCATAGTTGGCAGCACTGTTTTCCAGGACAACAAAGGGATTGATCAGTGGCTACCCAAGTGATGCTCTTGTGGGGTGAGATGGAATTAGGATATCTCTTTTCCCCTCTTGGTTGAGAGCCCAGTGATGGGGAGAACTCCTGTCCTTGGGAATCCAGTATTTGAGGTACCCCTCTACCCTTTCTCCATCACTTCCTCGATGATGGGAATGTACAAATGCAATACTCTTGCCAAAGGCGTGCTTTGCTGCAGACTGAGCAGAATTGAGTTTATTCACGTTCTTTTCTTGGGAGAAATACTATCCCTCCCTAGATTGGGGAGAGAGTCACCTGGAGAGGTGACACTGTTAGGAAAGAAAAAGCATGTCCTCCTCTAATAAAGAGGGGCCACTTCATAACATTTTGTTTGTTTGTTTGTTTGATCATGATGAGCATTTAAGATCCAGACTTCCAACTTGTGCCTTTGAGCTTAGGAGCTGAGAAAACTTGATTGACTATTGAGGTATGAACACAGCAAAAGACAGTCAGCCTGGTACTGAGACCACAAGGCCAGGTGATTGCCTTTTTTTGTCTGTTCCATGATCACCTTGCTAGTTTGTGGGCACCTGCAGGAGGAGTTTTATACAAGAATCAGAGGTTCGTATAAACTGATTTCTGGATTGTGTTCGTGCAACAGCTTCTCATCTTTCCTGAGACTTTTCAATGATAATTCTTGCTTTGTTTCTATCACCCTTTTTTTCCTCTAGGTTTTAATCTCAGAGCAAGTAATACTGTTTCTACAATGAAATTTGCTGGAGGAATTTGAGATAAGCACGTATGTCTCAATACAACTTGCCTAGAAGAAATTTCTGAGCTTCCAGAGGAAGCATATAGCTTTTCAGCTATTGTTAAAACCCAAACTTAGGCTACCTAGGTGGTGTTAGTGGTAGAGAACCCACCTGCCAATGGAGGAGACGTAAGAGATGGGGGTTCTTTCTCTGGATCAGGAAGATCCCTGGAGGAGGGATTGGAATCCCACCCCAGTATTCTTGCCTAGAGAATCCCACGGACAGATGAGCCTGTCCAAGGCTGCTATCCATAGGGTCACATAAGTCTACCATGGCTACCATCCATAGGGTCACAAAGAGTTGGACACAACTGAAGCGACTTGGCACGCATACCTCAATACAAAATAAAAAATTTAAAGTTTGGGAAAAAATAAAATTATTATTAAAATAATATTTTTTAAAAAACCTGTGTATCACTCATGAATAGTGGGTGACACATTCAGATCTGCTAGAGGTGGACGTTGCCTTTATGATCACTCTGTCCTAAACAAAGCCATACCCAAAACAAACCTTAGGCAAAAAATGAATTGATCACAGGAGAATGGATCATCTAGAACCAATTAAAAATCAGTTTATTCATATAACCTATTTTAATATTTCTCAACCGAGATCTCCTGCTTATAAGAGCACAGAGTTCGAAATAAGCCTGGCCTAGGATCTGCATTAAGATCACTGCTAGGTATTGAAGCTTATGGCTAGCCAACAAGGACCACAGGGAACTGGCTCATTGTTATGTGGCAGCCTGGATGGAGAGGAGTTTGGGGGAGAATGGATACATGTATGTGTACGGCTGAGTCCTTTGCTTTTTACATGAAACTGTCATGATGTTGTTAATCGGCCAGAGTCCAATACAAAATATAAAGCTTAATAAAACAAAATAAGTTGAATTAAAAAACAAAGAAATTGCTCAATACTGCTGAGTCTGTTTACACATCTAAGTATATGGAGGTAATCAGTTCAGTCACTCTGTCGTGTTCAACTCTTCAGGACCCTGTGGACTGTAGCACACCAGGCCTCCCTGTCTGTCACCAACACCTGGAGGTTATTCAAACTCAAGTCCATTGAGTCAGTGATGCCATCTAACCATCTCATCCTCTGTCATCCTCTTCTCCTCCCGCCCTCAATCTTTCTCAGCATCGGGGTCTTTTCAAATGAGTCAGCTCTTCGCATCAGGTGGCCAAAGTATTGGAGTTTCAGCTTCAGCATCAGTCCTTCCAATGAACACCCAGGACTGATCTCCTTTAGGATGGACTGGTTGGATCTCCTTGCAGTCCAAGGGACTCTCACGAGTCTTCTCCAACACCATAGTTCAAAAGCATGAATTCTGCAGTGCTCAGTTTTCTTTATAGTCCTACTCTCACATCCATACATGACTACTGGAAAAATTAGAGCTTTGACTAGATAGACCTATGTTGGCAAAGTAATGTCTCTGCTTTTTAATATGCTGTGTGGGTTGGTCATAGCTTTTCTTCCAAGGAGCAAGCGTCTTTGAATTTCATGGCTGAAGGCACCATCTGCAGTGATTTGGAACCCCCCAAAATAAAGTCCTTGGTCAATTTTCTCTTGGTCAAAGTCCTCTTCAATTTTCTTGAAGAGATCTCTAGTCTTTCCCATTCTGTTGTTTTCCTCTATTTCTTTGCATTGATCACTGAGAAAGGCTTTCTTGTCTCTCCTTGCTATTCTTTGAAACTCTGGATTCGAATGGGTATATCTTTTTCTCCTTTGCCTTTCACTTCTTTTCACAGTTATTTGTAAGGCCTTATCAGACAACCATTTCCCCTTTTTGCATTTCTTTTTCTTGGGGATAGTCTTGATCACTGCCTCCTGTACAATGTCAGGAATCTCTGTCCATAGTTCTTCAGGCACTCTGTCTATCAGAGCTAATCTCTTGAATCTATTTGTCACTTTCACTGTATAATTGTAAGGGATTTGATTTAGGTCATACCTGAAAAGTCTAGTGGTTTTCCCTACTTTCTTCAATTTAATTCCGAATTTGGCAATAAGGAGTTCGTGACTGAGCCATAGTCAGTTCCAGGTCTTGTTTTTGCTGACTGTATAGAGCTTCTCCATCTTAGGCTGCAAAGAATATAATCAACATGATTTTAGTATTGACCATCTGGTGATGTCCATGTTTAGAGCCTTCTCTTGTGTTGTTGGGAGAGGGTGTTTGCTATGACCAGTGCATTTTCTTGGCAAAACTCTATTAGCCTTTGACCTGTTTTGTTTTGCATTCCAAGGCCAAATTTGCCTGTTACTTCAGGTATCTCTTGACTTCCTACTTTTGCGTTCCAGTCCCCTATAGTGAAAAGGACATCTTTTTTGGGTGTTAGTTCTAGAAGGTCTTGTAGGTCTTCATAGAACTGTTCAACTTCAGCTTCTTCAGCATTACCGATTGGGGCACAGACTTGAATCACTGTGATATTGAATGGTGTACCTTGGAAACGAACAGAGATCATTCTGTCATTTTTGAGATTACATCCGAATACTGCATTTCAGATTCTTTTGTTGACTTTGATGGCTACTTCATTTCTTCTAAGGGATTCTTGCCCACAGTAGTAGAAATAATGGTTATCTGAGTTAAATTCACCCATTCCAGCCCATTTGAGTTCACTGATTCCTAGAATGTCAGTGTTCACTGTTGCCATCTCCTTTTGACCACTTCCAATTTGCCTTGATTCATGGACCTAACATTCATATGCAATATTGTTCTTTACAGCATTGGACTTTACTTTCATCAACAGTCACATCCACAACTGGGTGTTGTTTTTGCTTTGGCTCTGTCTCTTCATTCTTTCTGGAGTTATTTCTCCACTGATCTCCAGTAGTATATTGGGCACCTACCAACCTGGGGAGTTCATCTTTCATTATCCTATCTTTTTGCCTTTTCATGCTATTCATGGTGTTCTGAAGACAAGAATACTGAAGTGGTTTGCCATTCCCTTCTCCAGTGGTCCACATTTTGTCAGAACTCTCCACTATGACCCGTCCATTTTGGGTGGCCATGCATGGCATGGCTCATAGTTTCATCGAGTTAGACAAGGCTGTGGTCCATGTGATCAGTTTGGTTAGTTTTCTGTGAATGTGGTTTTCATTCTGTCTGCCCTCTGATGGAGAAGGATAAGAAGCTTATGGAAGCTTCCTGATGGGAGAGATTGACTGAGGGGGAAACTGGGTCTTGTTCTGATGGGTGGAGCCATGCTCAGTAATTCGTTAATCCAATTTTCTGTTGATGGGTGGGGCTGTGTACCCTTCCTGTTGTTTCACCTGAGGCCAAACTGTGGTGGAAGTCATGAAGACAACGGCGACCTTACAAAGGTCCCATGCATACACAGCTGCACTCAGAGCCCTGGACCCTGCAGCAGGCCACCACCGACCGACGCGTCTGCCAGAGACTCCTGGACACTCACGGGCAGGTCTGGGTCAGTCTCTTGTGGGCTCACTGCCCTTTTCTCCTGGGTCCTGGCATGCACAAGGTTTTGTTTGTGCCCTCCAAGCGCCTGTTTCCCCAGCCCTGTGTAAGTTCTGGCAGCTCTATGATGGGGTTATTGGTGGCTTCCTCCAAGAGGGCTTATGCCATACCCAGTTCTGCTGCACCCAGAGCCCCGGCCCTTGCGGCAGTCCACTGCTGACCCGTACCTCTGCAGGAGACACTCAAACACAGTTCTGGCTCAGTCTCTGTGGGGTCTCTGGGTCCTGGTGCACACAAGGTTTGTTTGAGCCGTCCGAGCATCTCTGGCAGGTATGGGGTTTGATTCTAAATGGGATTTCGCACCTCCTGCCATCTTACTGGGGTTCTCCTTTGCCCTTGGACGTGGGTTGTCTTTTTCTGGTGGGATCCAACATTCTCCTTTTGATTGGTCAGCAGCGAGTTGTAATTTTGAAGGTAAATAACGACAGTTAACTAATCGGTTATTGTTGTTTGTTTGTTGTTTAGTTGCTAAGGCGTGTCTGACTCTTCAGCAACCCCATGGACTGTAGCCTGCCAGGCTCTTCTGTCCATGGAACTGGTTATTATGACCATTAAATAAGATAACTGTTTTCTATTTGATATAGGGATTTGTTTCCAGAGCTTCTATTCATCTGAAGATAAGCAAAACATTCTGATTTAATCCATTGATGTGTTTGAGCCTCTTTAATTGAATACTTGACATTTAACTAAAATATTGAATGAAACTTTGCCAGTTAAAAAGGGGAAATGAATGGAGGAGTAAGTAAATGATATCCGTACCCTCTTAGTTATAGATTGGATATGCACTGGAATTGTGGGGCTGAGAAAATTTAAAATTTCAAGAGTTAAAAATCGGTTGTGTGTGCTCAAGTGTGCGGTCATGTCCGACTCTTTGCGACCCCATGGACTGTAGCCCACCAGGCTCCTCTGTCCACGGGATTTTCCAGGCAAGAATCCCAGAGTGGGGTTGCCATTTCCTACTTCAGGGGATCTTCCTCAACCAGGGGATCAAACCCATGTCCTGTCTCGCCTGCATTGGCAGGTGGATTCTTTACCACTTTGACATCTGAGCCCTAAAAATCTGTTACATTATAAATATCACTTGATAGGCAAACAGTTGCAAAGACAGATGTTTTGCATTCAGCATTGTTTATCCCCATAGTTCACAGCTCTCTGCATTCACCCCCTTTTAAATAATGCTGAATGGTTGTCGTAGAACAAGTTAGAGTTGGAAAAGACGGTAGTTCTGACACTTGATTAAAATTTTATGCATAAAGTCAACAAACGCCACTGCCATCTCTAATAAAACTAAAAGCGTATGCACACTTTCTTTAGCATAGGCTGAGATGGCTTATTTTACCTTTCTTTTCTGCACATTGACACTGTTGTAACTTTTGAGTGGTTTGGGAATGGCAAGAGCAAAGGAAAGAACAGCCAAATATGATTCAAGAGGCTCATCCAAATCCCATAAAGAAATGAAGCCTTTAGTATTGTAATGATTGTAAGAAGAATGCCAACAGTGAGTGTAGCTCTGAAGGGAACACCATTATCTTTAATTACCTGCTTAGTAGGAGAATATTTATTGTGGGGGGAAAGGGCATCAGTTAAAAGTTTATGTACTTGTTATAGATATGAGCAAATTAAATGCTTTTGGAAAGTCATTTTAGACTCTAAGGACTCCAGCAAAGATTGTTATTGATTGATTGTTTTTTGTTGTAACAAGCAAATTATTTTTATGGCGTATTTATGGTCTGTTAAGAAATCACAGATATTTATACCTCAGGAGTGGAAAGGACCTTAAAGCTATCTACTTTAGCAACTGAGTTGAAATGTGTTTTTATATCCTCGACATATCCTACGTAAACTAGGACTCACCAGACTACTTTTGGGGTCTGTCTCTCACCCTTTCTTCCTTCCTTTTTTCCTTCTTTTTTCTCTAACCCCATTTATATGTCTAGAATCATTTTTTATGAAATTTTTGTTGGGCTTAAAATATTTTTTTACTGCTGTAAAACATTCTAGAGGCTTACATCTGTAGCTTGTTTTGTGACATATATCAATGCATGTCTTTTATACTGAATCTTTGATTAGGAGCATACTTCAGTTCCTGATTTGGGAAGATCCCTTGGAGAAGGGAATGGCTACCCACTCCAGTATTCTTGCCTGGAGAATTCCATGGACAGGGGAGCCTGGTGGGCTACAGTTCATGGGGTTGCAAAGAGGTAGACACACTTGAGCTACTAACACACACACACACACACACATATACATACATACATATATACATACATACATACATAGATCTGACTAGAGCAGTGCTTCTTAACAGAAGTGGTGCACCATCCTAGGAGCTTTGTATATGTATCAGGATTTTATTTTATTTTCACAATGATTCACAGAAAGGAAGGATGCCTGATGCCTTGCAATGGACTAAACGATCTTGCCTAGGATTCAGCCTGCTTTTCATAAAATACATGGATTACCCACTAGATTTTCAGGTTAAGTGAGAAAACACTTTATATTTATCTGAGCCTAAAATTAATTTCCTTTTACTTGGAAACACAAGGAGGTTTTTGCCCACTTTTAACATACTCTTGAGTTTTCCAGAAGACAACTTGGGTAAATCAATAATATGTTACTTTGTCTTATTCAGAACTTTTATAAGAGACTCTCAACATTTCAGAAACATTTAGGAAAGTAAGACGCCCAAAGGTAACACTGCTTGTGGTATTTGAGTTAAGAATACAAGCAATCAATCTGCATGCAAGCTATAACTGTGGTATTACCTTATCCTAATAGGGTACAAGCTTGTTAGATCTTTTTCATTTTTTTCTTTTGGTGAAAACATTTAAGCTCTTGTTCTCTTTGAAAATGTTAATTACATAGTGTGAGTCACTCAGTCATGTCTGACTCTTTGTGACCCCATGGACTGCAGCCTGCCAGGCTCACATGTTATCAGCTGTGTGTGTGCACTCAGTCACATCCGAATCTTTGTGACCCTATGAACTGTAGCCCACCAGGCTCCTATGTCTGTGGAATTTTCCAGGCACAGGCACTGGAATGGGTTACCATTCCCTTTTCCAGGGGATCTTCCTGACCCAGGGATTGAACCCGCCTCTCTTATATCTCCTGGGTTGGCAGGCTGACTCTTTACCGCTGAGCAACCTGGGAAGCCCATTATTGGCCATAGTCATCATTAAACCCTCAGAGCTTATTCCCCTTATAAATGAAAGTTTGTACACTTTTACCAAACTCTTTCTGTTCCCCCCACTCACCATTCTCTGACAACCACTTTTTTTTTTTTTTTTTTTTTTTTACTGTTTCTGTGAATTTGCCTTTTTAAGAGATTCCACAGGTAAGTAATACCATGCAATAGTAGTTGGCTTTCTCTGGCAGCTTATTTCACTTAGCACAGTGTCCTCCATTGTTGCAAATGACGAGATTTCCTGCTTTCTGAAGACTGACTAGTATGCCACATTTTCTGTATCCATTTATTTGTGGATGAACCCTTCGATTATTTCTATATCTTAGCTATTATAAAAATGGTGCTGTGAACATAGGTGTATAGATATCTCTTTGAGATACTTTATTTATTTTGGATATGTACTCAGAAAGAGGACTGCTGCTGCTTCATATGGCAATTCTAGTTTTAATTTAATAGCTAATTTCTACAGAAGTAGAATGCAGTGATACAGGGATAGATTATACATGTTTCATGCAACTTACAATTTTCTCATCTAGGTGAACAAGCTAGTTCTTAGGTCATTCAGAGTTTGAATCAGATCTGGAGGAGGAAGAAAACATTTTAAGAGCTAACATAATTCATTATATAAATTTTTAGTATGTAGTTGCAATACGTCAGTCACTGTTTTAGAGGGAAAGAGGCAGAGAATATGGCTTTGTGAAGCTTACAGTAGATACTGGCCACCATTTTAGTCATTTTGGACTCTTCCTTTAAGGGCAGCATAGCTCATGTGGGAAGAACATGGGTTTGGAGGCATGCAGTCAGGGGTTAAAATTATAATTCTCCTTACCAGCTGTGTGATCATAGCATACAAATGGTACCCTCTGAGTTTCTGTTTATGCTAGTGAAGGAATGGATCCAGTAATACGTATCTCACAGGATTTTGTGACGGTTTTGTGAGAATCTGTATATAAAGCATCCAGTACACAGAGGGGTCCTCAATGAGGGTTCATCTCGTCTCCCCGTCTCAGTCTTCAGCAAAATAGACCATTGCAAATTAGTTATAAAGACTTTCATACTTAACCTTCTCCACAATGTCGTATGAGTCATAAATAACAAATATTTAAATAGTCACCTTGCCAAAGACAAAATCTCTTTGGTCATGTACATTTTTTAAGTAAGGTCTCACAGTCATTCCCAGAATTTCTTGCTTATTATTTTACTATGGCTAGCATGTCGTAATTACCTAATTATACAAAAGACATGAATGGCTCAAAGGAATAGTTCTGCTTGATTGCATAAATAATAATCTCTTTGAAATGTATGAATATAGATATAAATCAGTAGACTGGAACATACACATTTATCTATTTAGAACTAATCTGGGTTATCAAGTCTCAAAATTTATGTTGGTGATGGTAATGGGGCTTGAAAAGAGTTTCACATTCACATGCAAATATGGAAATTCATTTCTTCTTCAACATTCATTCATTCAACAAACATTTTAGAATTTCTATCCCCAAATCTGTGCATTTTAAAAATAGTTATCTATTAGATGTGTAGTGAATGAAAAAGCCAGAAAATAAATTTCTTTTGCAGATGTTGAGCTGCTTCAGAAGTCTTTATTGAAGAACAAGCAGAGTAGCCCAGTTAAGTAACTGTATTCCTTTGGAACTCAGGCAATAATTTATAATTCTTTTCAGTAAGTAGGAGAAGTTGGTTAATCTGAAATGAAATGTTCTTAGATCCTATTCAGCTTGTTAGAAGACATCAGAGACAGTTGTACCTAACATTCTTTTGTTTTGAAATCCTCATTTTCTATGACATAAATTCTATGATATAAAAGAATCCTATAATATTTAAAATAGATAATCAGCAAGGATGTACTGTATAGCACAGGAAACTCTGATCAATATTCTGTCATAACTTCAGTTGGAGAAGAATTTGGGAAAGATTAGATATATGTATTTTTATATATAATTGAGGCACTTTGCTGTATACCTGAATCTAACACAACATTGTTAATCACCTATACTCCAATATAAAATAAAAATTAAAAAACCTATTAGTCATCATGGGGAGAGACTTGCATATCTTTGTTTATGTGCTTCGCATTTATTTTTTACAGGATGGTATTTAAATAGAATTCTGATAGTTTTGTGATTCTGTAATTTCTTGAGTTGGCACTTACATTATTCTACTATGGGTATTTTTAATTTGTCTGTGTATCTTGTGTGCCCCATTGGCTTAAAGCCGCTTGAAAGCTGAATATCTGATTTTGCATATAGCGGTTGATTAGTAAATCTTTTGATAATAATTAGATATTGAAAAAAAATTAGCTCCTATTTTCTATTGGTGCCTGACTAATTTTTACATTTAGAAAGCAATAGCATAGCACCTCAGTTTTTTTCTTTGAAATATTAGAAATGCTTTACTGCAAATTTCTAGGGCATCATCTGTGGCTTGAGAATTTATTTATTTTGATGCCTCTTGTAAAATAAGCTTCAGTGTTTCGATCCACTTTGGGCCCTTGAAGGAGTTATACATAATGAAAGCTAGAACACAAAGACATCATGAAAAGCCCTCTTGAGGAATAAATGTGGTGTTGATAGTTCTTGAAATGTTCTAAATGAAGAGTCAATAACTGTTATTCATAGGAGAGCCACCCAGAGTGGGGACATACAGGTGGCAGGTCAGCCTGCTCTCTGAGCTGTGCTTCTTCCTCTGTTAAGATTGAACTCAAGCTTAAATTCCCTTAAGAGACTTTGGTTGGTCCCACTGTATAGCACAGGGAACTCTGCTCAGTGTTAAATGGCAGCCTGGATGGGAAGGGAGGTTGGGAGAGAATGGATACGTGTATATGTATGGCTTTGCTGTCCATCTGAAACAATCACAATATTAATCAATTATACTCCAGTATAAACAAAACAAAAACAAAACAAAACACTTTCGTTGACTTGCCGGCTCTCCCACCTCGAGGTTAGGGTGATGACTTTCTTTCTGCCGCCTCTTTCTGCCCTGACTTGCATGTTATCATCTCAGTTCAGTTCAGTTCAGTCGCTCAGTTGTGTCCAACTCTTTGCGACCCCATGGACTTTAGCACCCAGGCCTCCCTGTCCATTACCAACTCCTGGAGTTTACTCAAACTCATGTCCTTTGAGTTGGTGATGCCATCCAACCATCTCATCCTCTGTCGTCCCTTTCTCCTCCCACCTTCAATCTTTACCAGCATCAGGGTCTTTTCAAATGAGTCCGTTCTTCGCATCGGGTGGCCAAAGTGTCAGCATCAGTCCTTTCAATGAACACCCAGGACTGATCTCCTTTAGGATGGACTGGTTGGATCTCCTTGCTGTCCAAGGGACTCTCAAGAGTCTTCTCCAATACCACAGTTCAAAAGCATCAATTCTTCAGCCCTCAGCTTTCTTTATAGTCCAGCTTTCACATCCATACATGACTACTGGAAAAACCATAGCTTTGACTAGATGGACCTTTGTTGGCAAAGTAATATCTCTGCTTTTTAATGTGCTATCTAGGTTGGTCATAACTTTTCTTTGAAGGAGCAAGTGGTTTTTAATTTCTTGGCTGCAGTCATCATCTTCAGTGATTTTGGAGCCCCCCCAAAATAATGTCTCTCACCATTTCCATTGCTTTCCCATCTATTTGCCATGAAGTGGTGGGACCAGATGCCATGACCTTAGTTTTCTGAATGTTGAGTTTTAAGCCAACTTTTTCACTCTCCTCTTTCTCTTTCATCAAGAGGCTCTTCAGTTCTTTTTCTCCTTCTGCCATAAGGGTGGTGTCATCTGTGTATCTGAGGTGATTGTTATTTCTCCCGGCAATCTTGATTCCAGCTTATGCTTCATCCAGCTCAGCGTTTCTCATGATGTACTCTGCATATAAGTTAAATAAGCAGGGTGACAGTATACAGCTTTGACGTACTCCTTTCCTGATTTGGAACCAGTCTGTGCTCCATGTCCAGTTCTAACTGTTGCTTCCTGATCTGCATACAGATTTCTTAAGAGGCAGGTCAGGTGCTCTGGTATTCCATCTCTTGAAGAATTTTCCACAGTTTGTTGTGATCCACACAGTCAGAGGCCTTGGCATAGTCAATAAAACAGAAGTAGATATTTTTCTGGAACTATCTTGCTTTTTTGATGATCCAGTGGATGTTGGCAGTTTGATCTCTGGTTCCTCTCCCTTTTCTAAATCCAGCTTGAACATCTGGAAGTTCACGGTTCATGTACTGTTGAAGCCTGGCTTAGAGAATTTTGAGCATTACTTTGCTAGTGTGTGAGATGAGTACAGTTGTGTAGTTTGAACGTTCTTTGGCGTTGCCTTTCTTTAAGATTGGAATGAAAACTGCCCTTTTCCAGTCCTGTGGCCACTGCTGAGTTTTCCAAATTTGCTGGCATATTGAGTGCAGCACTTTCACAGCATCATCTTTTAGGATTTGAAATAGCTCAACTGGAATTCTGTCACCTCCACGAGCTTTGTTCATAGTGATGCTTCCTAAGGCCCACTTGACTTCACATTCCAGGATGTGCGGTTCTAGGTGATCACACCATTGTGATCACACCATGGTGGTTATCTGAGTCATGAAGATCTTTTTTGTCCAGTTCTTCTGTGTATTCTTGCCACCTCTTCTTAATATCTAATGCTTCTATTAGGCCCATACCATTTCTGTCCTTTATTGTGCCCATCTTTGCATGAAATGTTCCCTTGGTATCTCTAATTTTCCTGAAGAGATCTCTAGTCTTTCCCATTGTATTGTTTTCATCTAGTGACATGTGAAAGATGGATGAAAATATAGTGAACACTAAGCTTATCTGAAACGCCAGCCTATGGAGGTAGTCACATTCTTGTGTAACTTCCCTAGTCAGGGATTAATATTTATATCACTTTAGTTTCTTCTGTAATACGTGGATCAAACATTCTATTTAATCTCTGTTGCCTACCTTTAGAGTAATGTACTTGACTTTTTTTTTTTTTTTACATTGTCCTCAGAAAGTTAGTAACCATGCTGAAGAGACCCAACAAGAGAAAAGAGAACTGACAATGTGGCAGAAAAGGCTACGAGACTGTGTCCAACACAGAGGAGGGAAGAGGCTTTATGATGTATAATTTTAGAATACCTCTGGCTCTAAGAAGATGCCTATCAACTTATCAGTCTTATAACCCAGTGTTTGGAGGATATGGAGTTTTTCAGTGACCTGCTGCTGCTGCTAAGTCGCTTCAGTCGTGTCCGACTCTGTGTGACCCCATAGACGGCAGCCCACCAGGCTCCGCCGTCCCTGAGATTCTCCAGGCAAGAATACTGGAGGGTTGCCATTTCTGTCTCCATTTCAGTGACCTCGTCTCAAGTAAATAAGGAATAAATAAAATGAAATTATGTCCTTCTGGAATGTGTAGTCAGCGACTGAATTTGATGCTACCGATAGATGAAGACTCTTGCAGACAGTATAATTATTTTTTTAAATTGAAGTATAGTTAATTTACAATGGTGTGTTAAATTCAGGTGTATAGCAAATTGATTCAGTTATACATAGATGTGTGTTCATATATGCCTATTCTTTTTCAGAATCTTCTCCGTTATAGGTTGTTACAAGATAGTGAGTACAGTTCCCTGTGCAGCTGTGGTTGGTCTTTGTTCTTTTCCTATTTGATACGCAGTAGCAGCACAGTAGGATTTTGATAAGGTTTCAGTAAATCAGAATCTATAAAATGATGTGTTTTAAATAAGTGGCTTTAAAATCATTGGCTCTTAAAATATTTTTGGATGTTGCAGTAGTGATAGTTGCAGGAGTGACAGTGCTGTAAATGAAAACTAACTGGAGAATATGGTTGGGGTAAAAAAGATCTGAGATCTAGAAAGATACAGTCTCATTGTTTATAAAATATATTTTAGTTACAGGGAGATCATTATGTGGAAGATACATACAACCACTGTTGAAAGAAAAGATGCCCACTGCCTAATTTTAAGTTCCCTTGGAATTGATTTTGTTAGAGTTGACTAATAATTTCCTGCTAAGAATTGTCTGTTTATGTAAATAAAATGCCCAAAATTCATCATGAGAGAGAAGATGATGCCCCTAGATTCCATCCCTTACAGTGGTACTTGCCTAACATATATTTTTGGAATAGGTAAGGAGAGAAGTGCCAAGAGTAAGCAAGGAACACTTCTGCCGTCATTGTTCATAGTCGTTCATTCAGCAGGTTAACCAACCTAGTACCTTGGTATGTCCTGGACCTTTGCCCAATCCTGGGAAAAATGAAGAGGTTTTCTTATGCAATTATCCATCACAGTTTAAATGTATTGGACTAAATATAGGAACCATATTTTGGATATACCATTTTAGTATTGAATGTAGTTGAATTTTTTGAGGTGAAAACGTAGGATTAGTTGATTACAATTAGGGAGAAAGTCATATCTACCCAGCAAGCTGGTTTAGCTGAAGTTGGAGCATGTACTAATAGAGGTGTATGGAGAAATTGTACTTTATCGGAAGTACAAGAAATATAAAAACAGTTGTTTTGGTTAGTAAGTATGATTCTTGCTTGGGACGTGAGTAAGACTTATTTAGTGACTAAATGCATGACAAAGAGTAAACAATATTAAAATTATATTCCTCAGTAAGGCAGAATATTAAAAATTCATCCCTCTATTTATTAGTTCTTCATGTCCAGAGTTAATGGAACAGCTGTGCTAACCTTAATTTAGCATCACTTGGTGGCTACCAAAAATAATAGTGTGGAAGAATGATTTGAAGTTTTGTTTCTTGTGAAAGAAATATATTCTTATTATTAACAGTATGGAAATAGAAATGTAGAAGGAAGCAAATAATCACTCAATTCTGTCATCAGAGATAATTCATGTTCATGTTTTCATGTATTTCCCTTCAGCTTTAGTGCTTTGCCTCATTTTATATAGTTATCACTGTCTTTAGTATATACGAAATGGTGTACATCACTGATTGGAATGTATGCTCTGGATGACAGGTCATTAAACTTTGGAGAAGCAAATAAGAAATCTATCACCAAGCTTTCGGCAGTTCTACCTATCTGGCGAGGACAGTTAATAACCAGTATACTCAGATTGCAGTTGATTTTTCTTTCCATTGAACATTCCATGGAGATGTCATTTTGGTTCAGTGAATTACAAACCCTCCTTTTGGTTTTAGCGTTGTCTCTAATGGTTTTCTGTACAATTGTTTCCAACTCTTCTTGTCATGTTAATTACTCAGGGGACATGGCTATGTCTAGATCTTCTTGGGGTTAGTTAGATCAACTTAGGAAAACTTAATCAGTAAGCAGATTTCTTGAGATTTTCCCTGTCATTCTAGGACTCCTGTTAGTTTCTCCTGTTTCCTGTTATAGAAAAAGCTAAAAATTGTCATAGAGATGAATGAAGTAGCAGATGGTTTTCCTGTGATAGAGCCCAAGAATTCATGAGATAAGACTAGTAATGACACATTTATATTGGGAAAAATATACATCAAGATCATTTTAATTTTCAGTTATTATTTGGATTTCATTCTGTAGCTCTCTGACACAGATTTATGGGTGGTATGAATAGTCTTATAATGAAGATTGTTGCATTCTTAGATTAGAGCTACTCTAGTACTGATTTCACAGTGGAATTGTACTTGTAGAGAAGATCACTACCAAGATGTCAGTAAGGAGGAGATAGAGATGTTTGAGAGGAAACAAAGAGAGGTGCACAGAACTTGGAGCAGTCCCAAGATAGAACTTCAAAATGATTCAAGTATTAGAAAATATGATCTATGAGAAGAAGTTAGGTCTTTAGGGTCATTTTGCCTGGGGAAGGATGGCTGTGAGGCTCTTTAATGATGAGAGTCAAATACATGAGAGATTATTTTATGAAGGATGCAGACCAGCTGTTCTGAAACCCTACTGGGGATAGAAATAGATCTAAGTTACAATGTATGGGATTTAGATTAGATAAAGGAAGTATGTTCTGATAGTAAGAATTGTTAAATGTTGGAATATATTTCCTAAGTAGGTTATGAAATCATTGTGCTGAAATTATTTGTTACTTGTGTTTAGATATTAAAGAATAATGAAAATTTACACTTACATAAATGTTAATACATATATACATAAATATATATATATATACACACACACACATGATGTGTGTCTATATATACCCTTGACTTCGATAGGCTTGCTAACCTTATAATTCTACTATTTGGGGACTCACAATCATTGCCTATTTTTCATAGTGCTTTTCAATATTTCTTATTCTACATTGTTGAAAAACACAGTGTCTTGCCTTATGGATACTGTTCAGAAGCCTTAAGTATGTAGATAATATCCCAAACTACTGGATGATATTAGTAATGAATTTCACCTTTTATCAATATATAAAGATATTACAGTTTTGAAAGAGAAAAAGATAAACCTTCTTTCTCTACTCTGTGAACTAGGGCAGTGAGGAAGTTTAACATTTCCAATATTTTCTTTTGTTGACTGAAAAGAAAGTGAAGGCAGCAATGTGTTTCTGGGGAAGCAGTGATGCATTTCCTAACGCTGACAACTGTGAACTCTGAATTTGGAGGCTTCCAGGATTTTGAATTGCCTTTTCTCTTGAATAAGTCATTGTATTTTTTTTTTTCCTTCAGTTTTTCTCCTTAAGCAGAAAAAATAGACCATCTACCTTTCAAATATTTACAGTTTGCAAGTGGATAAACCTCCCCAATCTATTTTTTTCCCCATCAAAAGAAAAACAATCAGCAGCAATAATCTTTCATAAGATACATTTGGTACAAAGCCATTAGATGATCTGTGATCTTTTAGTGGCAGGTTTTGTATAGCCCCGTCATTAATATATCTGTTATTAGCATCTCTCTCCATCTGATAATTACTTTTAGACTAACATATTCATACTTCTTCTGATGAAAAACATTAAAATGTGAATACAGTGCATGAGGAAATGCGAAAGCTCTATGTTTACACAAAGAAGACTCATAAATATTGGTTTATCCCAGGGAAGTATCTTGTACTATTCCATTAGTATCACAGGGAAAGTTATACACTAAATATATTTTCATTAAAAGATGAAATGTTGATGTACAAAGTCTTACTCTAAGCAGCTACATTTTATAATAGAAACTGTGCTGAGAAGGATTTTACTTGATTCAGACCATCTCATTTTAAACATGAAGCCCATGCTAGAAAAGTGACATCATTTTCCATATATTACAAATCCAGTATTTTTTTTCTTAATGTCATCCAAAATTGATTAGAAGTTTCTTTTCTCCTTGCATATATGACTGCCACTTTTCTAAAAATTTTTGGCGGTGTATCCTTTTGTAAGACAACCTCATAAACAGACATCCTTAATTTGAAAATAAATGAGAAGAGCTTTCAAGGTCATTTGTGGACTGAGGTAAACTTGTGTTTCCTCTCCCTTCACAAATCCCATTTGAAACGGCAGTGAGGATACTTAATAGAGAATATGTTTCCGAGGAGAATGAGGAGGCCACTGGTAAAAGCTGGAGGAGCCGAGATGGGCTCTGAGTTCAGGTCAGCAGGTACAGAGAGCAGCAAAGGTAAGAAGCAAAAAAAACACAAAAAAACATTGAGGTCACTGGTTGCAAATCTGAAGAATGGCTCAGGCTTGCTTTCTCTAAATGCATGCATATAACTAGTTGTAGCATTTACCAGCAGAAAGAAAGCAGTGCAAGTCTTCAAAGGAATTCAGATGATCTGAGACTATCAATTTACCTTTCCAAAGGTCTTGAAAGGACAGGCTATAGCTTGGGGAAAGAAACTTGCAAACCACCAAGGACTAGTATCTTAAGCCTTAATAATAGCAAAAAAAAAAATCTGTTTTGAAAATGGGTAAAAGACATGAAGGACTAGATTACCAAGGAGGATATATGGATGGCAAAAAGCACAAGAAAAGGCGTTAAAATTGTTAGTTATTGGGGAAATGCAAATTAAAACCACAATGAGGTATCACTATACATATATCAGAGTGCATTAAATTAAAAAAAATAGTGATAGTACTATATGCTGTCAAAATATGGAAAAATTGGGTTACTAATACATTGTCGCTGCTGCTAAGTCACTTCAGTCATGTCCAACTCTTTGTGACCCGATAGACGCAGGCTCCCCCATCCCTGGGATTCTCCAGGCAAGAACACTGGAGTGGGTTGCCATTTCCTTCTCCAATGCATGAAAGTGAAAAGTGAAAGTGAAGTCACTCAGTCGTGTTCAACTCTTAGCGACCCCGTGGACCGCAGCCCACCAGGCTCCTCCGTCCATGGGGTTTTCCAGGCAAGAGTTCTGGAGTGGGGTGCCATTGCCTTCTCTGTTAGTGGGCATGGAAATGGTAAAGCCACTCTAGAAAAGTTTGAAAAGGTGAAAGTTGCTCAGTCGTGTCCGGCTCTTTGCGACCCCATGGACTATACAGTCTATGGAGTTCTCTAGGCCAGAATACTGGAGTGGGTAGCCTTTCCCTTCTCCAGGGGATCTTCCCGACCGGGAAATTGAACTGGGGTCTCTTGCATTGCAGATGGATTCTTTACCAACTGGGCTATCAGGGAAGCCAGCCTAGAAAAATTTGGTAACTTCACGATAAACAAAATTTGCAACTACCATCTGCCCCAGCAATTGCATTCCTAGACATTTATCCTAGAGAAATGAAAACTTGTGTTGATACAAAAGTGTACACAAATGTTCCGTAGCAGCTTTGTTTGCGATAGCCTCAAACTAGAGCAGCTATGTCCTCCAAGGGGTGAAGGTAAAGCACGTCATGACACATCCACACCAGTGCCATACTACTCAACACTAAAAAGTTCTTAACTGCGTGTTAACAGCCTGGATGAACTTCCAACAAATTATTCTAAATGGGACGGGTCAATCCCAAAAGCTTATGTAATATATGATGCTACTTATATAATATTTTAAAACAATGAAATTAAAGACATGGAGAATAGATGACTGGTTGCCCTCCCAGTGGGAGGGAGGTGATCATGATTATAAAAGTGTAACATGAGGGATGCTTGTGATGATGGAGTGACTATATCAATATCAATTTCCTGGATGTGTTACTTTTTTTGCACTAGTTTGCACTACAGGTGCAAGACTGTTCTGTAGTTTTGTAAGATGTTTCCATTGGGACAACTGGATTCTGTGTTTGTACATGTGTGTGTGTGTGTTTGTACATTCTGTGTTTCTGTGTTTTACATGGGTTCTGTGTTTGTTCTTACAACTACCTATGAATCGACGATTATTTCAAAATGAAAAGTTTAATTTAACAAAATGGTACTGCTTCATTTCATCATTTGATCAGGCTGCTTTTAGCTTAAATAACAATTCAGAACAATCTACATAATGAATCAGTCAACTGCTTATAACTCTCGATTGTCTATCTTGTCTTCTCTTCCGGTTTTGTTTGGATTTTGTTTTAGTGGCCTCTTAAAAAAGTAATATTCAAGTAGGCCTGGATTGCTTTTAACAGTTTAGGGTAACTTAGAATGTCTATGGGTATTTTGATATCTACATACATGAGAAAATAGTATGAAACTCTTGCATCTGAGTAATTTATAGGGAAAGTAGTTAATGTATAAGTTAATCAGTGTTCTGGCCAAATTATTTGTTGAATCGAGATTCAGAACAGGCTAAAGTTAACATTAGAAAAGCCCACCACTGTGTTACAAACTTAATGGTTTTTCTGTTTCTCTCTGGTTGTTGGCTAATTCCCCTTTATTATTCTCTTATTTTGCTGTGTATCATGTTGGCTATTTAATTACTGACTCCCTGGCAGGTGTATGTATACAGACAGTGTTAAGAAGTGAACTTTTAATAAATCTTGCAGTTTGTCATTGTCTCCCTAGTGAACACAAGTACAAGAAAAATAAGAGTTTCCCTTAATGTATTCATCCAGTGATTGTGATTTCAACCAAATCCCCAGAAAGAATTTTGTCCAGGAATGTTTTTGAAATTGAAAAATACATATAATTTATCTCAAATGTATGAAGACAGTTACTTTTTGAGTAAAATAGAATGTGTGGGATTATCACTACTAGTTTTCAAAATGTAGTTTGAAAGTATAACTTTTGGAATAATCTTATGCTGAATAAAGAATATAAGGGAAAAATCCATCATAGAAAAGAAAGCTCAGAAAGAGATTCTTCTCTGTATGAGAATCTGTGTGTAATATGCTATATTAATTTATACATTATCTGATAAAACATGTTTTGATAAATATTAATGATATAAATAGATTTTATTACATGCTATTACATAGTAGAAGACAATTATTAAATAAAAGATATTAGACTAATTGGATAGCTGTAAACTTGGGCCATTTGTTGTACTTAACAGCAAAACAGATCTTGTATGAATTTAAAGGTTAAATGCAAAAGAAGAAAAATCCCTAACAGTAAAAGATATCTGGAAGTAAGTATAAATATTTTCCATATAAAAGATTGAAGCAAATCTTTCAAAGCATTACAGGGAAAATGTAAAGGGAAATATTGAAAGATTTTGCTATATAAACACTAAACTTTGTTAAAAATTACTAGAATAGTAAATGTTTATATTAGTGATAGGTGACATATGATGATTAATATTCATTTATCTTATAAATAATGTAATAACATGATAGTATAAATAAGAACAAAAAAGTGAATGTCTTAAGATGAAGACCTTACATAGATAATTAAAAGACACCTTACATAGATGATTAATAAAATAATATTTAATCACAAAATAAATTTTGAAACACTAAACCACTGATTAATGCAAGAAATGCAAACTAAAATAAAAGTATTTTAGAATGACTATTTTTTAAAGACTCATATTTGACCTGTGAAGAATGATTTATTTAATATGTGGCTTATAGGAATATGAAACCTTTTTGAACAACATTTTGAAATATGTACTTTACAGTGTGGATAGTATTTATTCCCTTTATTGAAATCAGAAATGCATATAAAAACATACTAGGCAGTTTATTTCAGCAATATTTATAGTGGTGCCAAGTTCTAACCTACCTACCCAATAGTAAGAATATTACTATTATGTTAATTCCTGAGATGAAGTACCATGCAGTGATTCCAAAACAGATGTTCAAAATTTAAGTGTCTGTTACAGATGAATGGATCAAGAAAACTATGTACACACAGACAGACACATTTAGGAATATTATTCAGCCTTAAAAAGGAAGAAAGTCCTGTCATTTGTGACAACACAGATGAACCTAGAGGCCAGTACTCTTAAGTGCAATAAACCAGACAGAGGAAGACACATACTGCATGGTACTCCTTACAAGTGGAATATAAAAAAATTAAACTTTTAAAAATAGAGAGTGGAAAAGTGGTTTCCAGGGGCTTGGGATGGGATAAATTGGGAGAGGTTGGTAATAAGGTACAGAATTTCAGTTATAAGATGAATAAAATCTGAGGATCTAATGTATAAAATGATAACTATAGTGGATAACATTGTGTGTATAATTGAAGTAGGCTAAGAAAAGACCCTGATGCTGGGAAGGATTGAAGGCAGAAGGAGAAGGGGATGAGAGAGGATGAGATGGTTGGATGGCATCACTGGCTCGATGGATATGAGTTTGAGCAAGCTCTAGGCATTGGGTGATGGACAGGGAAGCCTGGTGTGCTGCAGTCCATGTGGTCGCAAAGAGTTGGACACGACTGAGCAGCTGAACTGAACTGGAGAGAGTAGAACTGGAATGTTCTCTTCGACCACCCCCCCCAACCCCAAAATGGTAAAATAGGTTTCCAAAAACTATTTAGTGCTTAGGGAAAAAGCTAAAATTATGCTGAGTGAAAGAATCAGGCAAATGAGTATAATTATTTTTGACAGATATTGACAGATTCCATTATAGATAAATATAAAAGAAGAAAAACAGATAATATAATAATATGATCTCAATCTAATTTATCCTTGCATATGAAACAAAAAAGACTTGAGGCATTGCAACAAAATATTAAAGGCTTTGTGGTAATACTGCATCAACTGTTTAGAAAGTTTTTTTGAATCCAAAAACTTTATTATTTATATACATATATATTTTTCTTTCTGACCCACTTCACTCTGTATGACAGTCCCTAGGTCCATCTGTGTGTCTTCAAATGGCACAATTTCATTTATTTTTATGGCTGAGTAATATTCCATTGGATATTTGTTGGTGGACATTTAAGTTGCTTCCATGTCCTGGCTATGATAAATAGTGGTGTGATGAACATTGGGGTGCATGTATCGTTTGAAATTATGTTTAGTTTTTCCTTTCAGGCTATATGCCCAGGAGTGGGATTGCTGGGTCATGTGATAGTTATACATTTAGTATTTTAAGGAACCTCCATACTGTTGTCTATAGTGGCTGAACCAGTTTACCTCCCCACCAACATTGTAGGAGAGTTTCCTTTCCCTCACACAGTCTCCAGCATTTATTGCTTGTAGATTTTTTGATGATGGCCATTCTGACCAGTGTGAGGTGATACTTCGTGGTAGTTTTGATTTGCATTTCTCTAATAGTGATGTTAAGCATCTTTTCATGTATTTATTGACCATTGGTATGTCTTCTTTGGAGAGATGTCTATTTAGGTCTTCTGTGCGTTTTTTTGATTAGGTTGTTTGTTTTTTTGATATTGAGCTGCATGAGCTGCAAACAACGGTTTATGCACAAAGAAATTAATCACAACATTCATAATAATGGGTGAAAATTAAATGTTCATCAATAGAGACATGTTTATATTATCACATACTCTTGGTAGAGTTCTATGCAGGCATGATAATCATATCTTTCAAAGAGTTTTTGTTTTAACAATATGGAAAAGTACTTATGGCAAAATGCTAAGTGATGAAACAATATAAATATATGTCAAAAAGCTTCAGGGAAATACAGTAAATTGTTAGCAACCATTACCACTAAGTGAGGGAATCATACTTGTGATTTTTTTCTCAGCACTTTTCTGACTATTCCAGTTTATTATAAGCATCTAACCTTTGTGATCAGAAAAAAGCCTCTAAAAATATGTTTATACATAAAGCACCAGAAGTGTTTATAAATTTATTTAGCTAAAACAGTTAATAAAACCATAATGTTATTCAAGTGATATCTCAGCTTTGTCCTGATCTATTATACTTGGCACTGCCGGGATTTGGCATCATTAACTATAGCAAGTAAAATAACAGTAAAGTATTTATACAAAGGAAGAAAGGAGAGATTGAGGTCCTCTGTTAGTAGGAGGTAGTCTGACAGACTCTGATATGTTTTGTGCACTGTATCTGTATTTTCATTTGCATTGATTTTTTCAAGGGTTTTATGGCTAAAACTAGGTCCCCAAAGAAGTCAAGGGTTTTTTTTGTATTACCCTCAACTTGGCCGGAGGCAGAATGTCTGCAATTACTCCTTCTACTTTTAACTGACTTTGAATCCTGTCCTTTTTGGCTTGAACGCCTGGCTTTCAGCCAGGAGAAGGCAAAAAACTCTATCTGTTGGTTTTCAAATGTCATTTCCCCTTTGGCTTTGTTGATGGTAAAATTCTGTTTTTGCATCTGAAATTGGAAACTCTTCTAATCCTGGAGTCTGAATGTAATTCACTGGATGCTTTCTCTTATCTGTGTCTAGGATCTGCAGTTAGTCTGCTGTTTATTTACA
The DNA here is from genome assembly GCF_910594005.1 of Cervus elaphus. Classification (NCBI taxonomy): domain Eukaryota; kingdom Metazoa; phylum Chordata; class Mammalia; order Artiodactyla; family Cervidae; genus Cervus; species Cervus elaphus. Next base: position 34,997,145 of record NC_057846.1, read on the forward strand.
TCCAGGTGCAAAACCTGTAGACTTTTACCTTTAGTGCAGGCCAGATTTTGTTCCTAGCTCTGCTTGTGTTATCATTAGGTGTCAGTTGTTAATTACATCCACAGAGGAAATGGGGCCAGAGGCAGAAGGATCTGGGTTTTCTCTTCAGTTCTGAGCACCTGACCCTCAGATATTTCTTCCTTCTGTTGATGTTTGGTAGGGTCTGACTTTGGATTTGTCAAGGCTTGTTTGGCATAGAAAGAAAGAATGAAGTAATGCCATTGCATCAATATGGATAGACCTAGAGATTGTCATACTGAGTGAAGTAAGTCAGACAGAGAAGGAGAACTATCTTATGATATTCCTTATATGTGTAATCTTAAAAAGAAATGGTACAAATGAGCTTATTTACAAAACAGAAACAGACTACAGACTTAGAGAAAGAACTTATGGTTTATGAGGGGTGGGAGAAGGATGAGGGGAAGGGATAGGTAGAGAGTTTGGGATTGACATGTATACACTACTATATTTAAAATGGATAACCAACAAGGACCTACTATATAGCACAGGGAACTCTGTGCAATGTTATGTGGCAGCTTGGATGAGAGGGGAGTTTGGAGGAGATTGGATACATGTATATGTATGGCTGAGCCCCTTTGATATTCACCTGAATCTATCAAAACATTGTTAATCAGCTGTTGTTTAGTCACTGAGTCATATCTGACTCTTGCGACCCCATGGACTGTAGCCCACCAGGCTCCTCTGTCCATGGGGTTTTTCAATCAAGAATACTATAGTGAGTTGCCATTTCTTTCTCCAGAGGATCATCCTGGCCCAGGGATCAAACCTGTGTCTCCTGCATGGGCAGGCAAATTCTTTACCACTGAGCCATCAAGGAAGCCCATTAATCAGCCAAACTCCAAAAGTTAAAAATATTTCTAATATGCCTCCACCCTAGCAATTTGAATACCTTTTATATATTAATACTTGTTTGGCACTTCCTCCACAGAAACAGTAAAGAGTTAAGTTATATGATTTACAAGACTGCCTTGCAATGCATACTACCATACAATGCATCGTATTAATACCTATTGATTCTTTAAACTTCACAGTGACTTTGACATGCCTGTTCCATTTAATTCTCACAACTCTTTTTGGAGTGGGTTTTTGCCCATCCTCCGCATGAGAAAACTGAAGATCAGTAAAACTGGATGGTTTTTCCCAGGGTACCCAGTTAGCAATCGCTAGCTCCTGTCTTTCCACCTCCAGCATTCACATGCTGGAGGACAGCTGTTTTTGAATGAGGCTGAAGTACGGAATTAATCATGGTGGGATCCATTTTAAGAATATCATTGATGCTTTGATCAAACTTTTTTTTTTTTTTTTCTTTCTGGGCCAGGGCGAGGCCTCTCCGGCTCCTGCGCCAGGTGGAGGCTCGGGTCTTGGCCCTCGGGTCTGCCCGCCTCGGCGCGCTCCCTCCCCACGGGACCCGCTCGGAGAAGCGAGCCGGACCGCCGTGGGAAGTTGGCCCGGGCCGCGCGGAAGCCCGGTGGGCTAGGCCCCCGATCAAACTTCTTTAATAAGATTTTTTATTTTTTCTGTCATTATATATGTGTGACACCCATTTTCTGTGCAGAAATTTTCAGGGAAAAGAAATATAAGTTCTGTAAAAGAACCTGGCATTCAGACCTCAATAAGAGGGTTATTTTGAGACATTAGTCAGCCGTCTTCTGAGATGGCAAAGAAAAGTAGTGTTCCTTACCTCAATACCTTGTCTCTCAGAGTTATTGCCTATTGTATGGTGAGCAGAGCGATCTTGGACTCGATAACATTTCTTGTCTGAAATGTTATCTTCCTCATTTACTTGTTGAGCTCCTCCTTTTGTGGTCCTCACACATTACTATACATCAGAATCACCTGGAAGGTTTGTTAAACCATAGATGACTGGCTCTGCATCCCAGGTTTCTGATTCAATAGGTCTGGGACTCTCAAAGTTGTATTTCTAACCAATGCACAAGTGATCCTGAGGCTGCTGGACTGACACTGCTCTTTCATAAACAATGTATTAGTGTAGGTATTAAAGTATTAATACCTACTGATTCTCTAGGCACAAACAAAAGTGATGTGTAAGTTCTTTTGTGACTACAGATATAATTCATTGTGTCTTTCTCTATACATTCATGCTTTTATTTGTTACACCACATTTTGGGGTAACAATTAGTGAATGTCTTCCCTACTTAACTGTCTTACTTAAAAAGGTCAAGACTTATTCTCCTTGTTTAGATCCTTATGGTCTAATACGATATTCAGTAGCTGCTGAAATTCACTAAGAATTTGAATGACTATATAATGTGCCTGGAAATATTTGTTCATTTTAAGTTACTTGTACAGGATAAATTTTTTGCTTCACTGGTTTTCCTTTATATTGTGGCTTTTCTCCCCAGTCAAACTTTTCTTTCTTTAGGACAACTGCAATGGAAAAACTTTTTTTTTTTCCAGAATAACTACTATGTGCCAGGTATTGTGCTTTACATATGTTTTAGTTTATCATTCTTTGATTAATTCCCATGGCATAACTGTTATATTCCCATTTTAAAGATCAATTGAGGCTCAAAAAGATGAAGTGATTTTGTGAATATCATATAACTGAAAAGTGGTACAAAATAAGGTTTGAATTATTTTCTTCTGTAAAATCTGTTCCAATCTGTTGCCTCCAGAGTTAATTCTTATTTCTCTAATGGCATGTTAACATGATAGGTTAGTAGTATGTCTTCAGATAAAATAAAAGATGACCTTCAAGTTAGCATTATTAGTGATGCTCTGAAACCAAAACTGGGGTCCAGCTGCTTGCCACTCAAAAAGCCAGTGAAGACACCAGGTTGGTAGAAAGGAGAGTTTGCTTTATTTTGGATGCTGGCAACCATTGGGGATGGTGGATACCTGTTCAAAGACCAATTCCTTCCCAGCTGACAATCAGTGGGCAAGAGCTTTTATAGGCTGAGGAAAAGGGCTACATGAAGAAATAGCATGGTCAGTTCTGACAATCATCTTGAAATTGGTCATTGATAAGTACAATTAATCTTCAGTTCGGGGGTCAGTTTGTTTCCATTTCTAGAGGTCATTTCTTGGCATTGTGGCAGCTGATGTCATGGCTATGGTCTGGTCATCATGTAGTTAATTTCTACCTGATGGGAGTTTCAGTATCTATAAGATAGTTCACAGGATATGGCTCAGAACATTACTTATGGCCCTCGAGGAAGGACTCTTAAGTTCCTGACTGTACTGAATGACTCCATTATTATTATTTGGTTTCCTTTGACTATTTTTCTTTGTTTCTGTATTTTCTCACTTCTCCGATATAACTTACTCTTTGGCTAACGTTTCTCCACAGACAAAAGGCAGGTGGAGGACATGGAGGGCAGGCTTCCCACCCATGGGGTCTTGCTGTGCCTCAGTTCCTCTTTCCTTTTGTTTATTGCACACAGATCCAGTTCCAACTTTCAGTTCTTGTTTATTTCTACCCTGTCTCTCCTGTCTCTGTAGATCATTGAAGAAGTAGCTCCAAATGCTTTGCTTCTACAACTTACCAAAACTTACTTCAGTTGACTGCATTTGTAGTTTATTTTCTTCATTAATCAAATTGAAGAATTAAGCTAGAAGATGTTAAAACTGAGGACTCACTGGTAATCTCTAGTAAGTGATTTTGTTCTCTGGAGCTGAGGGGAAAACAATTCATTTTCACAGGTACTCAAGCTTAATAGTTTATTTTTTGAATCTTTTGATTTATGTATGTATTTCAGTATCATAATATCACTTTTATTTTTACCTTGCAAGTCTTTTTCTTTCCAAGAAAATTAAATTCTCTTGGGAATAATTGGATTTTTTTTTTCCACCATGAGTTATAAGATAGATATATTTTAGAAGGTCAAATATCTATTCTTTATTTCATTTATTATTGAAATAATCCTCTACTGAGGAATAGCAACAGATGAGCACTTTTAAGTAAAGAACAAAATTGACCTGAAGTGACCAATTCATTTCATTAATAATTCACTAAGTGTAAATTTCATATTTCTTATCATTTACTGATTTGAAGCTGAGAACCATTGTATTATATCAAGGAGTTGGCCCAGACTTTTAATTTAGTATCCTTTATCTATCCATTTGTTTAAAGCACTTTGAAGAAAAAATATAATTTAAAAGGCAAAAAATATATATTTCTTTCTTCATATTGTACTGTTGGGTGTTTTTGTTTGGTACTGATGAATGGATTTTATATTAACAGAGGAAGATGAATATGGGAATCCTTTTTCATTTATATTGATTTAATTCCTATCTATCTATGGGGTAATCTTAGTGTTTAATGCATTTGTTAATTCTGCAATTGGGAAAAAAAAATTATTGAAGAGTGGTACCTGGGACTCTTCATCTTGTTTATTGGGCCACTGGCTGAATTGGAATGCCAGAGATTTATTACTAGATTTACTCTGTACTTCCATTGTGCACACCTTTGGCTATGCCTGGCTGTGTTCATTTGTAAAATTTTCCAAGCTTAAATTTGAGTTACAGAAGAAAACAAAGTCCATCATAATTTTTAGCCCATTTAAAAAAAAAAGTACTCAACAAACTTCAGCTTCATACTTTGAAAACAGATGCCATTGTTTTAAGATTATTACCCTAGGGCCAGTGGTGAATTGATCCACGAAGAATAAAAGAAAAACAGTTACGAGAGTGAGGGATGGGCTGAATTGGGTATCTCTTGTTTATTTTTTTCTAAATCTTGGTCTGTAATCTCTACTGGATCTTTGAGATCAAGTATGCTAGGCACTTCATAAATGCTTGTTGTTTATACACATTGTGTGTATCATTGTTTTGCTATGTGTTTCAGATGTATAAAAGTAAATTTGCAGTGGCAAATATAAATACAGACCCTGTGAGAAGGTAATTAAAAATGTGGCTTGATGAAAGAGAGGGTAAAATTAGAAGTGAGGAACAAACCAGTTTGTTAGTATTGCCTCTACATAGTCCATTATGTGAGAGTAATTAAGTCAATTAACACTAATGTTGACCTTTCATCCGTAGGCAGTGAGTGGCTACCCCACACAAAAGTGAGGTGAATTGCTTTGTCTGTAAAGCCTGAAAACAATCCAAGGGAGCAAGACAAGAAAAAAAAAAAACAAAACCATAAAATATATTGGAATCAACTGTTTGGTTGATTCCAATATATTTTATATTTTCCCAGTATATTGGAATCAACCATATGGTCACCCATGAGAGCCCAAGAATTAAAATCACTATATTATAAGCTTAAGGGTTTTATTATACATTTTTACTTTAATCTTCTAGTATAGGCTTCAAAGATAGCTTCCTACTAAGACACTTACAAATAGATACCTGTAAAAAATCAGAGAACCTACAGACACCAGTCATCCTTTTATTTGTCATGAACTCTAGAACAGAGTTTTTATCAGCTATGATCAAATAAGTTGGACAGATCATATAACAAGTTAGAACTTGCCAATTTTTTTTTAATAGAAGAAACAGATGTCATCTTCTGTTGTAAACTACATCCTGACCATATCCCACCCCGACTACTCATAGCATATATAAACTCCCACTCCACCCCCCTTCCCCTCTCAAGCAAGCCAAACTACCAGGCTGTGTATTTTTAATCACTTTCTGTAGCAATCAAGAATTTGCCATCAGCGAAACCATTTCACTGCTTCTTATCTTTCGATGCCTGTTCTTGTTAAACAGATTTTAGATAAGAGCAACTGGCGGTAAGTGCCCTTCCTGAAACTAGAGGTCAAAATTGTTGCTATTGAAGCCCTAGGTAAATGATTCTGGAAAGCATTTGAAATCTTAGTCCTATTCAAATTCCAAATACAGTTTTTTCCTGCCCACCCCCCCCCCCCCCAGAAATTTCCATGTTTTTAGAAATAACTTGTGATTAAAAATATTTCAATGCTATACAAAAATCTAGAAATTTAGAAGGGTGGAGACATATACATGTAGATAATATGTAACTGATTCACTTTGCTGCACAGCGAAAATTAGCACAACATTGTAAATCAGCTATACTCCATTAAAAATTAAAAAAAATTAGAACAAATGTCTCTAATAGGAAAAGAGAAGGAAAACGCCTTTGAGTTTTTGGAGTTGTGAAAGGACTACACATATAATGGAGAAAGTTAAGACTCATTATACGGTAATATTTGCAAAAGCAAATGATGATATATATCTATCCGTGTGACCTCAGAGGGACTTCAGATAGCTTCTTCCTGATTCTAAATGTTAAGTCAGCTTTAGACTATTGCTGAGGAAAGCTGTTTCTGAAGACGCTTTTTTTTATGACACTGTTTTAATATTACATGAAATTGTGTTTGTGTGACTTAGAATGTGAAAAAGGAAAAGTAGTGAACGGAGAATGAAAAGTAGCTTGACAAAAGCATCTGGTCTCGGGGTCCTGCATAGGAAGTAGAAAAAGGATGTTGACTGGGTTAATCAGACTTTGCCCTTTTTGAAACTGCCTTGTCTCACCTCAGCATCCCATGGACAGAGGAGCCTGGCAGGCTACAGTCCATAGTGTCTCACAGAGTCGGACACGCCTGAAGCGACTTAGCGTGCATGCAGGCCGTCTTCCATCAAAGGCCACACATCCTTTTGAACAGGTGCTTTTAACCATTTTATTCAATAACCTCAGTGCCTCTTTAGATTCTGAATGATCCACGTTCGCATAAAATGAGTGAATATCAGACCTGGCAGATGAGGTATTCATCTTGCTGAGGTGATGGTAGCTTTTCAAAAGATTGGGTGACCTGTTTTAAGTGAAATATATGTGGCTGAACAAAGTTCCATGAAGATTCTGTCTATTTTCTTCTCAATATCAGTTCCTGATTCTTGTCATAATTCTTGCTGCTGTTGTTCATTGCTAAATTTTGCCCAACTCTTTGCGACCCCATGAACTGCAGCACGCCAGGCTTCCCTGTCCTTCACTTTCTCCTAGAGTTTGCTCAAACTCATGTCCATTGAGTCAGTGATGCCACCTAACCATCTATCTTTGCTCTCTTCTCCTTTTGCCTGCCTTCTTTCCCAGCATCAGGGTCTTTTCCAGTGAGTTGGCTCTTTCCATCAGGTGGCCCAAGTATTGAAGCTTCAGCATCAGTCCTTCCAATGAATATTCAGGGTTGATTTCCTATAGGACTGACTGGTTTGATCTCCTTACAGTCCAAGGGACTCTCAAGAGTCTTCTCTAGCACCACAGTTCAAAAGCACCAATTCTTTGGTGCTCAGCCTTATGGCCCAGCTCTCACATCTGTACATGACTACTGGAAAAACCATAGCTATGACTATATGGACATTTGTTGGCAAAATGATGTCTCTGCTTTTCAATATGCTATCTAGTTTTGTCATAGCCTTCCAAGGAGCAAACATCTTTTAAATTCATGGCTTTTAATTTCATGTTTTTTAAAAAAAATTCATGTATTTTTATTAATATCATGGATGAATCGCAAACTGGAATCAAGAGTCATAATTCTTAGATTTTCAGAATTTTTATGTTTCTAAAATGAATTTTTCATTTCTGTGTCAGTGACAGTTCCATAAGGATGTCACGATCTGTTGTCATCTTCCGTCTCCTATTCCATGAAGTACAACCACTTCCCTCCTTCCAGCTCCGAGTTGAAGGCATTTAGAATGATGCAGTTACAATTATAGAAGTGAAGTGAAGTGAAAGTCACTCAGTCATGTCTGACACTTTGTGACCCCATGGACTATAGAGTCCGTGGGATTCTCCAGGCCAGAATACTGGAGTGGGTAGCCTTTCTTCCCAACCCACGGATCAAAGCCAGGTCTCCCACATTGCAGGTGGGTTCTTTACCAGCTGAGCCACAAGGGAAGCTCAAGAATACTGGAGAGGGTAGCTTATCCCTTCTCCAGGAGATCTTCCTGACTCACAATTATGGAAGATGCTGATAATTACTTAGTGATGCATGGGTTGTATTCAGAACCGTACTAATTAATGTATATGACTACATAAAGTGGGGGAAGGACTTGACTATCCTTCTACCAGGATGTGGAGAATTTACTTAAGGAGGGAAATTAAATCAGAAGATAGAGAAACAAATAGAAGATATAACTTCTGTGACACTGAAGTAGAAAGAGAAAAAAAAAAAACTGTTCAGACAGAACAAGCTCTCAGTCTAGTCAACGCTACCTTTAGTAGGAAGTGGGACTTAAAAACGGGAGGATCTAGGAATAAGGAGGGTCTTTCCAAAAGTGAATCTGGATGGATCCTGGGAGAACTTAACATGATGAGGTTAGTTCATTACCTGAGATTTTTTTTGATTCTTGGTTTTTGTGAAATGGAATATTTCTTGCTGTATCAGTAAACAGGGCTGTCACAGCCATCCTTGATTCCAGCCCTCCTAATGGAAATATCTGAGTCCAGAGGACGTCCAGGAAAACCTGCTTGCTATCTGGCAGACATCAACCACTCCCCATGGTGAGTAGGAAAGAAGGATGTGAAAAATAAAATCACAGGATGCTGGCCCAGAAAGCTGAGAATGCATACTGAGATGCATATGAAAGGAATAATTTCAGTTAGCCCAGACTCTTGCATCTTCCCATACGTAAAAAAGTACTAAATTCCTTAACTTGAGCTATCTTTTTTTCCTTAATTAACAGCAATCTTTTGAAGTTCAGCCTACCTGCCCCTTGTTGCAAACTTCTGTATAAACCGACTCCTCCCCTGCCTCCTCAAAACAGTTCAGCTCACTTGAGATACTATCTCCCAAGCTTGAAGTCCTAAAAATTCCCACCAAATAAAACATAACTCTCATCTTCTAAGTTGTGACTATTTTTTAAGTTGACAGTTGTCTTGTATACATCAGCTTTGATTGCCAGATAATCAGTAACCAGTAATTGTTCCCTTATGTGCTGCTGGGCAACCACTTCATGCCTAAAAATATTTTGGTGAAAAATTTTGCTTATCTTAGTTTTAGAAGTGAACTGCCTACCTGGCTATTATTGCCAGAGAAAATGCAAAAGATGGAACGTTACCATGAAATGAATGAGTATGAAAAGTTATTTTACGGTAAGAAAAAAAGTACCGATTGCAATACAATTGTTTTATACTTTTGTGTACAAGGGGAAGATAGTGAAGGACAGGGAAACCTGGCATGCTGCAGTCCATGGGGTTGCAAAGAGCTAGACATGACTAAGCGACTGAACGACAGCTACAAGTGTTGTCGTTATTTGGCCAGATTCCAGAAAGCTATTTTTCTGTGTGTGTGGATTTTAAGGCATCTTTTTATACAAAAATTCAGTTCAGTTCAGTCGCTCAGTCGTGTCCGACTCTTTGCGACCTCATGAATCGCAGCACACCAGGCCTCCCTGTCCATCACCAACTCCCAGAGTTTACTCAAACTCATGCCCATCGAGTCGGTGATGCCATCCAGACATCTCATCCTCTGTCGTCCCCTTCTCCTCCTGCCCCCAATCCCTCCCATTCTCCTCCTGCCCCCAATCCCTCCCAGCATCAGAGTCTTTTCCAATGAGTCAACTCTTCGCATGAGGTGGCCAAAGTATTGGAGTCTCAGCTTCAGCATCAGTCCTTCCAATGAACACCCAGGACTGATCTCCTTTAGGATGGACTGGTTGGATCTCCTTGCAGTCCAAGGGACTCTCAAGAGTCTTCTCCAACACCACAGTTCAAAAGCATCAATTTTTCGGTGCTCAGCTTTCTTCACAGTCCAAGTCTCACATCCATACATGACCACTGGAAAAACCATAGCCTTGACCAGACGGACCTTTGTTGGCAAAGTAATGTCTCTGCTTTTTAATATGCTATCAAGGTTGGTCATAACTTTCCTTCCAAGGACTAAGTGTCTTTTAATTTCATGGCTACAGTCACCATCCACAGTGATTTTGGAGCCCCCCAAAATAAAAATTGGTAATATCTAATTTATATTGTAGTGGATCTTTTCCAAAGATGGCTACGTCAATAAATGCCCCCCACGTGACCCTCCTTACAATGTAATGTTGACAGTCCTCCGTTGAGAATTGGGGTCTTTTTCCTTTGTCTTTGATATGGGCAAGCCTCAGGCTCTCTTCTAGCCAAGAGAATGGAACAGAAATAGTCCTGAAGTCATAAAAGGTGATAGAACTTTCACCTGGTTCTGTCTCTCAGGGACACTTGATCTTATAACCTAGACCAGCCACCATACTGTGAGAAAGTGCAGTCTAGCCCATGTAGAGAAATCGGAAAGAGAGACCCACACAGAGAGAAACTGGGGACCCCCCCCCGACATTTATTATAGCATTGATCACTAAATGTGTGAGGGAAGAAAGGGAGGAAGGATAATTCCAGCCCTTAGTCTTTCACTGAAGTCTTTCATCTGAGGACTCAGACATCATGGAGGAGAGATGAGCCACCTTCCCTCTGCCCTGTCTGAACACCGGACCCTCAGAGTCCACCAGCATAACAACACTAGGTTATTAACTTGTTACATAGCCGCAGTAACCGGAAAATGTGTCAATCAAGTTTTCATGCCTAAGTTTATGCTGACTTTACAGTTATTCACTCAAGACTTTCTTTTACATAACCTCACTTTCAAAAATATCTTTCTGTATGTCTGAAAACTCAGTTTCCAAATAGTGGACTGATCATTTTGCTAAAATTTTAGAAAATGGTTTTTAAAACTCAACTGTGTCCCTAGCATGTGGTGCAATTTCCTTGCTTTTGTAATGTGCTCAATTAAAAAAAATAATGACTGAATGAACCTTCTCAGAATCTGCTGACCTTTCTTCTCCATGGCTCATGCTGAAGTTTCCACAAGTGTTGGTGGAAAATGGAAATATACCTTAAAATACTGCTACTTAAAATTAAGAAAAATCTTTAGCTGGAATGAGCCTGTAAGTACATTATCCCATTCAGTGATAGCACTGTAATATAAATAAACATGGATTATCCATTTATTGTGTGTGTGTATTTACACATACATATATATATGGGCATCATTTTTACCACTGAGTCTGTCCACTGTGTGCTGAATGAAAGGGCAGGTGAGAAAGTGTATCATGATAGAACCTCTGGAAAAACATTTAAAATATGTTTTCCTGTTTTAATTTATTTGATAAGGTTGCACATGCATGAAAATATTAACTTGACTGCTGAAAACTATCCAGCAGTAACTTACATGTTGACAACAGCCCTCAGAAACTTAACTTGTGAACTACATCTTGGAGGAGGAATAGGAGTTTAGAAATGAGATGGACTCAAGGAGTTTATTTGCACTAAATTGCCAGTCATTACTTCCATGCTGAATCCTCATATCAGAATGCCTGTGCTCACTCGTGGATGCTGTTAAAGGGCATATTACCCTCTGTATAAAAAGTTCTAGGTTCATCTACCTCACTACAACTGACTCAAATTCGTTCCTTTTATGGCTGAGTAATATTCCATTATATATATATATGTGTGTGTGTGTGTGTGTGTGTGTGTGTGTGTGTACCACATCTAGAGGAGTAGGATCAGGGGAAGGGAGGGAGGCTGAAGAGGGAGGGGATATATATATATATAAAATTATAAATGGTTCATGTTATTATATGGCAGGAACCAACACAAAATTTTAAAACAATTTTCCTGCAAAAAAAAAAAAAAAGCTAAATGAATAAAGTTAAAAATGATAAAGGGCTTACAAGTGGCTGGTGGTTCCTGAACCATGGCCGTTGGGTTCAAGTACAGTGAACAACTTATTCCAGGGAGTGAAGCCATTGTGTGCCACCAATCAGAATCTCTCTTTTGAGATTTTGAACTAGGAGAGCAGAGATTGAGAGAGAGAAATTATTGCTCTAACTGTTAAGATCATGTAGGCTTGGGGTTGCCGACACTGTGGACTTGATACAGATGGTCTGTAGAGAGGAGTCCTAGGTCAGGGCATAAGGTAGAGGTTGTCCCATTCCTGCCACCTTGACTATCACTCTTGCTTTTTAATTCTGTGCACTTCCCTCCAAATCCTTCCAATAAATTCCGGACCCCCCAAAAAACTTGGTTGACTGGCTTTTCAGTCTTGACACCAGGGAATTTCTAAAACTCCGATAAGGGGAATGTGTATGGAATGTGTTTAGACCTGGAAGAGTCTGGTAGATCTGGGGAACTGTGAAGTTCATTTGTGTACAAGAAAGTATTGATTTCTACAACATATGGGCTCTACACTGTGCTAGATCCTAGAATTACCATAATGAATGACAGGATCTTTCACTTTAAAATTCTGCATTGGGTGGTAGACAAGACCATCAATGTTACAGTGGGAGGAAATGACATAGGACATAAATTTGGTTTTATGGGTGAAATAGTTTGAACTAAATTTCACAGTCTATACATTTTTCAGTCAGTTCAGTTGTTCATTTGTGTCCAACTCTTTGCGACCCCATGGACTGCAGCACGCCAGGCTTCCCTGTCCATCACCAACTCCCGGAGCTTGCTCAAACTCATGTCCATCGAGTGGGTGGGGGGCATATAATTCCCAAGGGGCTGAAAATGGACTCTTATTAGGGGAAGGGGTCAAAAATCTTACATACAATTTATCAGTAATGTCTAATATCAACTCTGACAAAAATCGTCCTTTTATAAAAACTTTTTAAAATTTTTAATTGGAGGATAATTGCCTTACAATACTGTGTTGGCTTCTGCCATACAACAGCATGAATCACCACAAGTACATACATGTCCCCTTCCTCCTGACCGCGCCCCCCCCCCCCCCCCCTCCCATCCCATCCCATCCCTCTAGGTTGTCCCTGGGCACTGAGCTGAGCTTCCCGTGCCCACACCACAAATTGCCATTAGCTGTTTTACACATGATAGTGTATATGTCAGTGTTACTCTCTTCAATTCATCCCACCCTCTCCTTCTCTCGCTGTGTCCAAAGTCTGTTTTCTATGTCTGCGTCTCTATGCCTGCCCTGCAGATAGGTTTGTCTGTATAGTAGAAGATAACCAACTACAAAATCTTACTTCTTAATGCTTAACTTCCCTTCTTAGGTTGGGAGGAGTCATGGGTAAAAAGTTGGGGAACAGTGCTGTCAACCATGGTGCTACTCTTTCTGGCTCTTTAGCAAAAGAGTTAATTTGTTTGTTTTTTAGTTTTCTTTTTTTTGGTCAATAATGTATCCAGTTGAAGAGAAACCACTGGATTTCATTTCCCTATAGACATGTTAAAGAGCTGGAGGAGCAAATGCTTTCCTATAGCAGGAAGACTCATTTTAGTAGAGTTTATGTTGGGAACTGTGGCTTTAGTTCTGGCAGAAATTACAGTCTGTCCAGGTGACTGCTCTCATGTAAAAGCCAATCATTGTAGCAGGGGAAGGCCTTCAGCTTATGCAGAATGGGAACATTTTCCTCAGTCCTTAGTAAAAATGATCTTGCCTTCTTAGGGATAATTACTAAGCTTTATATTATAGTCCTCATCTGTAAAATATTTGTATATTTGCCTATTTTCTTAGTGTATAGTGTATGTATGTGTTAGTTGCTTAGTCGTGTCTGTATCTTTGCGACCCCATGGACTGTAGCCCGCCAGGCTCCTCTGTCCATGGGATTCTCCAGGCAAGAATACTGGAGTGGGTTGCCATTTCCTCCTCCAGGGGACCTTCCTGATCCAGGGCTCGAACCCGGGTCTCCTGCATTGCAGGCAGATTCTTTACTATCTGAGCTATAGGGAAGTCCCTTTCTTAGAGTATGCTGCTGCTGCTGCTAAGTCGCTTCAGTAGTGTCCGACTCTGCGCGACCCCATAGATGGTAGCCCACCAGACTCCCCTGTCCCTGGGATTCTCCAGGCAAGAACACTGGAGTGGGTTGCCACTTCCTTCTCCAATGCATGAAAGTGAAAAGTGAAAGTGAAGTCTCTCAGTCATGTCAGACTCAGCAACCCCACGGACTGCCACCTACCAGGCTCCTCCATCCATGGAATTTTCCAGGCAAGAATACTGGAGTGGGTTGCCATTGCCTTCTTCTCTTAGAGTATGCTTACCTTAAAAAAAAATTTTTTTTCTCTAAACCAGAAATGTCATCATGAAATAATTCATTTACATTCCTCAAGATTTATTCTTCTTTTCCCGAAGAACTAGTAGATTAAGCCAAATTATTGATGAAATAATTTGAAATGAGTCTCTGCCTCCTAAATATATGTATGTGTGTTTCAAGAAAAAGATGAGGCACTGAGGTTAATTTTGATTTGATCTTCTCCTTTATATGACAACAACATGAAAATCCTAATTGTTTTCAGGGCCAAATCACCTATGTTTCTAGAGGCACAATTTCCCTGTCTGAGAAAGTCAAGCTATTATGTATATTTTTGTCATTTTGTTAGTGAAGGCACATTTATATATGATTTATTTTAAAAATCTGGGAACAGTTATATTAGTCAAGGGCAATGTGTCAGGTATTGCTCATTAGAGGGCATATACTTTATTAATAAGTAGTATAATTCTGCTCTTACATTATGTCCCCAGTTTTTAGATTAATCATGCTCTTTGGCAACAAGATGGTGGTGTGAGTAGGCTTCATCATGAACTCAGCTGGAGCAAACCAGGTTGTTTGTTGAATGGGGACCTCCTTTGTCTTTGTCTTGGATAAATGAGTGTTTGTTTTAACTCTTTACAGGTTAATGGCAAGCATTACATTAATGCTTGACACTGAAGTACCAACATTTTTAAATAAACAATGCTGCCTAGTAGACCCTCAAAATTACTGATCATTGATCAAGTAAGCAAAATATCTTTGTTATTCAACAAATTAAAAAGTGGAAGGTTATTAATTGTATATAAGTGCAAAATTTGCAGGGGAAATAGAGTTCATCTATCATTCTACATATTTGAAAAATGGTTGAAATGATGAATAGCATGGATAAAGAATGTCATACTGCATCCTTAAAGCAAAGACTACTTGTCAATTTTCTCTCTTAAAATTTTCTCCATGATACATGGCTTCCCTGGTGGCTCAGCTGGTAAAGAATCTGCTCTGCCTGCAATGCAGGAGACCCAGGTTCGATCCCAGGGTCAGGAAGATCCCCTGGAGGAGGAAATGGCAACCCACTCCAGTATTCTTGCCTAGAGAATCCCATGGACAGAGGAACCTGGCAGGCCACAGGCCATGGGGTTGCAGAGAGTCAGACACCGCTGAGCGACTAATACTCTCCCTTTCACCTGAATTCTTTGAGGAAACTGGGCGGGCACAAAATTGTGTCATAGTCTTACAAACCAAAATGTTGTTTTCTCATGTATGTATAGACTTCTTCACAGAAAAATATTATGGGATTTACTGTGAAGCACTTTGTACAGAAGCAGACCAAAGATTAAATTTCAATAGTAACTCAGTACTGGTGGGTGCTCCACGTGGCACAAGGCGTTGAGTTCACTGTGGGTCTCCCATGAATGTTTACTTGTTATATGTTTTTTCCCTGTGACATGAGTTTGTACATGGCTCAGATGGTACTTTTGGGGAGCTCTTTCTGAGTAGATTGTGATGGTGCAAGTGAAAAATCTATTTTTTCACCTTACCAGGCCCTGGTGAGTTTAGGCTAGGCCAAGAGATATTGATGAAAATAGATTCCTCCTATACATTGATACTGTCTGTGGGTAACTCCAGACTTGGGCTTCCTGACCAGGCTTCGGTCAGTGTTGCCCTCTGATCTTGTCCTTATGACCACTTTTGACACCAACTCAACCAATCCTGTATTGCCATGTATTAATGAGGTGGTTTGGGAATGTGGAGTCACACAGACCTGACTATAAAAATATCAGTTCTATCCCTTAATCTATGACTTGGGAAAACTTATTTGATTTTTCTCAGCCTTGGTTTTCTCATCATTCTCATTTCAAAAAAGTTTATGTGAGAATTAAATGAGACAGTGTAGGTGACGGACACGGCACAAGGGCTGATATATAATAAATCCTAAATAGGCATTAGCTGTAACTATTAGAGTTTTTATCATCATATTCTTTACTGTCATCATTGTCATCATTCACTAGAATACTTCTGCATCTTACCACTTAGACCTATGCCAATAAGGAATCTGATTAAGCTCTCATCTATGCCTATGTCTGTACCTTATGCATGCTCAGTCATATCTGACTCTTCGCAACCCCATGACCTGTAGCCCCCCAGGTTCCTCTGTCCATGGGATTTCCTAGGCAAGAATACTGGAGTGGGTTGCCAATTTCTCCTCTAGTGAATCTTCTGAACCCAGGAATCGAACTCACGTCTCCTGAGTCTCTTGTATTGGCAGGTGGATCCTTTCCCACTGACTATATTAGCTATTTATTACCTTATAATAAAGTACCCCCAAACCTACCATCTTAAATAACAAACGTTATCTCACACTCAGTTCCACTTCCTGGCCTCCCATGGTATTGTAGTCAAGCTGTTGGCCAAGGCTTGTCTTTGAAGGGTTGATTGAGATAAGCTCACTCACCTGGCTGTTGACAGGAGTCTTCTGTTCCTTCTCTTGTGGAACCCTTGGTAAGACTCTGAGGACATGGCTCCCCTCATGTGAAGACAGTCATATGAGAGAGGGCAAGAACTAGTTGTAATATCTCTCAGAAGTGGGAAGCAAACATCACTCTCATGGAATCAACCCTGGTCAGTGTAGGAGGGGCAACACAGGGTGGGAAGCCAGCAGATGGAGGCCATTGGGCGCCATCTTAGAGGCTGTTATCATAGCTGCGTCTCTTGCTGAAGTTCCTATTTTTGCATCCTGCCTGTGACTGAACAGAGTCGTTGCCTAGATTGAACATATCCCAATATAATGTTCTTCATATGCACTTACTCTTTCTTTACACCTCAATTTTCATACTGAGCAGTTCTTTTAAGAAAGAATTATCTTTCCTTTTAATGTGAGGAAAAGCTCCCCAGTGTATAAAAACAATAATCATTCACCATCACTTTCTAGCATGACATGCGGTGAGATTTAACTTCATTGCTCTGTTAGAATATTCTATTCTTTGTGGAGGGCCAGGTTTAAAAAAAAAAAAACAACACTCTTCCAGGTTCTGTCACAAAAATAAAAACCTATCTCTGTGAAGTTTGTCAAGTGAAGTGGACACAAATATGGCACAAAGTCTAGAGAGAAAATACAAACAATAAGAAAAAAAAAAGGCTATAATCAGTCTGTGAAAAAGAGATAAGTTAGAATAAAGCTGCAGTAAAAATACCCAGAAAACATATGCTGTTTTTTAGGAGGGAAATGAGAAAAGTCAGAGTATAAAATACAGAGCAAAAAGCTTAGGGATCCCAATAGGGGAAAAAGACACCAATCTCAGAATTTTTTGTGCAAAATGTTTTTAGTGTTTTGGGGCCAACTGTAAGGAAAACCAGGTGTACACAGAGCTTTAGGGCACTGTGGAGGAAAAACATTCAAAATGTGCTCTCATGAGTCTCATAATCAGAAACATCCTCTAACTTAAAGGACAAGGAGAGAATTTGAACTCCTGATGGGAAGTTGCTCCAGGAAGATCATGCCTTATTTTTTTTTCTTAGCCATTTTCTGAAGGAAGAGACCAAGAATTGATAATATTAAATTGACAAGTTTTAGCAAAGCAGACAGCACTGTACTGTTATTTTTTTAATACACAAACCAGTCTCAGGTCTCTTCAATCAAAAAGCATGTGTGTTAGTTTGTAGGCTTTTTAAAACATCCTAAACAAAGTTACATGGTTTTTCAGAGTTATAGAAAACTAGGTTTGAATCTTGGCTCTGATCCTGACTACCTGTGACATTTTGTGAGGCTTACTGGCCTGTCAAAGCCTCATTTCTTCCTATGTAAAACACAAATTCTGACACATTCTAGGTGCTTTGTATCTTGTAGCTATTATTAATGGTGAATATTATTTTTTCAAATGATGTTGATCCCTGTATTTTCAGGAGTTAAAACTTCTAAGTGAGATGGGGGCTGTATCATAAACTTGTATCTTGTTAAGGTGAAATGAAAAAAGTAGTTAAATTCAGTCCTTCTTTAGCTGTGATGATACAATCAAAGCTCAGTACATCCTTTTGGATTGATTAATTTTGCACATGATATCCTAATTATAGCTATACTCATGGACTTGTGATGAAGGTGTCTCTCAAAACTGAAAACTACTTGAAGGTGTGTATGTGTGTGTATGTGAGTCTCTCAGTTGTGTCCGACTCTGCAACCCCATGGACTGTAGCCCGCCAGGCTCCTCTGTCCAAGGATTTCTCCAGGCAAGAGTACTGGAATGGGTTGCCATTTCCTTCTCCAGTGGATCTTCCCAACCCAGGGATTGAACCTACATCTTCTGCACTGCAGACAGATTCTTTCCTGACTGAGCCACCAGGGAAGCCCTCTCAATTTTCAGATATTATAAAAATTCAGTTGTTCTTGGGGAGGAAACTGAGGCACACTGACCCCCCACCCCAGACCTCTATTTGCCAGTCCAAGGTCTAGCACACACCTTCCTGTTCTCCAAGATAGGAACCATCATATGTATCATTTTATCCCTAGTTTTTTTCCTAGCACAAGGCTTTGCACGTAAGAGATGCTCAGCAGATGTCTGTTAATTTACACTGAAGGATATGTAGAGAGTTACTACCATCTAATTCTGCAGTTTGCATTCCATTTTCCTTCCTGTTGTTCCAAGGCACCCCTATTTTATCCATACATAGGCAACTTTGGAGTCCGGATCTTCCAGAAAAGACTACAATGACTGAAGTCTTTAATGGATAACTTCATTTTCTGAACTTGATCAAGGTCTAGACTCAGTGATCTTTCTCTACTTATTACTACCCCTTCCTGAAGGAGGGGAGGGAAAAGAGTTGAAGTGCAAAACACTGAATTCATAAGTGAAAGTGAAGTCGCCCAGTCATGTTCGACTCTTCGCGACCCCATGGACTGTAGCCTACCAGGCGTCTCTGTCCATGGGATTCTCCAGGCAAGAATACTGGAGTGGGTTGCCATTTCCTTCTCCAGGAGATCTTCCCCAGGGTTGGAACCCGGGTCTCCCGCATTGTAGGCAGACGCTTTACCGTCTGAGCCACCAGGGAAGTCATAAGCCCATACCAATTCTTAAGCCCACGGGAAAATCATGAAATTGTAAGGTGACATGAAATTGCATCACTCGGATTGGTTTTTCCTCATCTGAATCATCTCTCAAAACTTGACGCTACATGGCTTCTCTGGGGAAATGTTGTTCGGGTCCATTTGTACACAGGAGAGGGGTAAGCCTGCTGACAGACATGGTTCATGGTGAGGAGGGGCTTTGAGGTGAGTGTGTAGTCTCATTGTGAGCTGATTGTAACAATATATGCTTACCTTAAAATGCCCAAATTGATTTTCCAGAGAAGATGAGAAATGGGGGTGACATGTTAAGTCTTTGTTCACTTGAATCATTCAATAATTATGGATTGAGTAACCATCGATTATGCTAGTATCTTTTCAAACTCTGTGCATTATATAAAATGAAGACAACACTGGTCCTCATCTCAGAGAATTCCCTAGCTCAATAGAAGTGATAAAACCAACAGTTGACTTATGATCAGACTTCAACTGTAGGTCATCTCAGTGGAGTTAGTGTCCTGTTTAGATAAAAATTTGCCCTTCAAGACATTCCATCACAGCAAATATTGATGTTACTTACTTTCAGTATCCAAAATAGGGATAAATCAATACTTAATTCTATTTTTGCGTAGCAGATAATCATATGACCTTATACAATGTATCTCTACATTCAGCTAATCAAGAAAATATGCTCAATTTTCATTAGTATTTATTTGAGAGATAAAACAATATTGCCTTATGATTGTAGAACATGGTGTGGTTTTCAAGGGCATTCAACTACATTTTTTTAAACTTGAAATTCATAACAAACCTGTACAGGAGGCAAGGAAGACCTCTTCCAGATGAAGACACAGGGTCAGGGTTGGTCAGTGACTGCCATCTGGCAAGTAGCAGAACCTTTGCCAGGCTCTCTGCCTTGATATTCAGAGCTCTTCCACATTATTGCAATAGAATTGCCCAAGGATACAGTCTATCAGTCAGACAGCCTTCAAGATAAGTTGACTCTAGCACTTTCTGTCTAGTTTGGCCACTGTGTATGTAGACAACTAGTTAAAAATTGTTCACTTTAATTCAGGAATCTCTCTCTGAATGGGAGTGAGTTCTTTCTAACATTCTTAGCTGACTGTATGCCATCACATCCTTCCTCTTTACATACACACCGGCAATGACCAAGGCAGAGTGTGACTGTTGCTATAAACATTGAAACATAGACCTGTGGCTCACACACATGGTTGTGGGTGGCAGTGGCTTTTAGAAACCTTGATAAAACTTTTCATGAGAATGTTTGCTGACAAACAGCACATTCTGCACATAGAAGGGAAGGTCCCTGGTCTTGTTTTTCTTCTTGGAACCATGTTAGCACCTCCCCGTCTATCCTCTGCTGCTTCTTTCATTCATCCCCTCCAGGAACTTAATTCACCCTCAGCACTCTTCTTGGTGCTGAGAATAAGACAGTGAACAAGGCAGATGTGTCCCCTTTCCCTGCAGAGGTGACATACTGGTGCAGAAAATGGGGCCATTAAGATGTAAACCCAAAAGCAATGGTTGAAAACTTTGCAGATTCTGTTAAGAAAAAGAATATTGCGATAAAACAGAGGCTGGTTTATTTTGATAGAGTGGCTATAATGTTTAAACTGAGAGTGGATGACAGTGAGTCATCTGAAGTAGTGCTCCGGGCTATCAGACCAACCGGAGAAGAAGTCATAAGGCAGGGTCTAAAGGATGCCAGATCTTGAGAGCTCTGTCCTGTGTCTGACTTCTAAGACAGTAAAACAAACAAACAAACAAACCCTATTAAAGGGTTTAAGCATGGTGATGAGTTATTCTGACATAATCTTAAAAGATCATTTTATTTGATATAGGTGGAAAAAAACAGGAAAGAGACCACTTAGGAGGCAACTGAACATGGGGGTGGCTTTTGGGGAGAAAAGAGCATAAAAACGAAACATGTTTTTGAAGTAGAATTGGCAGACCTTGCCAATGGACTGGATGTAAGGAGTGAGAGCTGGAAGGACAAAAGGAAAAGAGGATGGCTCCCAAATTTTGGCTTTAATAAACGAAGGGATAGCAACACCATTGACTACTATAGGAAAGATGGGCTAAGGAATAGGTTGCTTTTGATATTAGGGTTTAACAAGGGTTCCAACATGGAGATGTTACATTTGAGATGCTCAGGAGATGTCTAAGAAGAAGATTTGAAGTGTCCTTTGAAGCCTGGGAGAAGGCAATGGCAACCCACTCCAGTATTCTTGCCTGGAGAATTCCATGGACAGCGGAGCCTGGTGGACTACAGTCCATGGAGTTGCAAAGAGTCAGACACAACTGAGTGACTAACACTTTTACTTTCTTCTTTATATATAAAAGTCTGGAGTTCAGAGAGGTGGTCTAGGAAGGTTTAGACATTTTTTTGGTGCTGACCATATATGGATACATCAGTTTAAGAAGATGTCCCAGGAGCAAACTTCAGAAAACTCTAATTTTAAAGATAAAATATGGTGCAATAGGACAAAAAGTAAAACTGGAGGAAAGTCAGTAATGGGGGAGGTGAAGAAAGAGGAAATGGGGTTGTCACAGAGAAGAGGGTTTCTTCTGTCCATGAGAAAAGGATTTCGTAGAAAGGAAGGAGTGGGTCACTGGCTTGGATGATACTGAGAAGTCAGCATAGCCTAGGCAGGCCGACCAACAGAGCTGACATGATAATTATCAGGTTGTTCAAGGATCATCATGAAGTGCTGTCATTAGTAATTTTTGAGGCAATTCTCTTTGCCTTACTTTGCTCAGTTTCATGAGGAATCTGAAGATCCAGATTGTCAGGTTGTCAGCCTTGGAAGCAAAATGCAGCCGGTGGGCTCAGGCAGTACCCCCAAGTCTTTGGTTTTCAAGAGTAGTTAAGTTTGAAAAAATGATGAAGCTATTTCTTGTGTGTCCCCTGATAATGAGAATAACGTGCAAAGAGTAACTGAAGTGGGACCATACTTCAACATTGGGTGGGAATTCAAGTTAAACAACTATCCTTAGTTAGTCTTTGATTTCTGAGGATTTATTTTAGATTTCAGTTATTGATCTATGATTTCCTACTTTCTAGTTAAGGAGTGAGAGCATCGAACTACAATTCAGGCCCTTGGATGGAAATCCCAGGTCCATTAGTTACCCAGTTGCCCAAACCCAGGAATATCACCAAAGCACCCAAGCTCCAATTTCCTCATCTGAAAATGGTGAAAACTAGACTTGCCTGATAGGCTTGTCATAAAGGTTAAAATAACATGGCTTAAGAGGCACCCAGTGAGCAGCATTTAATTTTTATTAGAAATGTACTGGGAGTTAGCACAGGTCCAAATGCAATCAGGGTTGGAAAAGGGCTTTGTTAACTTACAAACACCATGAAATAAAATGTGCGGATGTGTTTATCATTGATAACTCTTTTTTTTTTTAGTTTTTTAATTTGGGATGCACCACCTTACTTTTTGGTGCAGATCTATTTACTATCTAGGAGTTGTGGGTGAGTTGGTGGGTAGCCAGGAAAGAGGATGGCTCTGGGAGCGTAGGCAGAGGAGCAGATGGAGCTACAGGCGGCAATTGGTTTGGAAGCCGGGAAGGCAGCTGCTCTGAGGAGGAAATCCAAGGGAGGGCTGGACAGGCTGAGGGAGAAGCATCAGGCAAAGGTAGATGACCTTTCTTGGAGAAACTGGGCGTACCATGCAGCAGGCTCCTGTTCTCTGGCTACCTGATGCAAAGAGCTGACTCATTGGAAGAGACCCTGATGCTAGGAAAGATTGAGGGCAGGAGGAGAAGGGGGCCACAGAGAATGAGATGGTTGGATGGCATTACTGACTCAGTGGACATGAGCCTGGCAAGCTCTGGGAGATTGTGAAGGACAAGGAAGCCTGGCATGCTATGAGTAAAAGACAGGGATGAAGTTTGTCTATTATGCAGAGATGTTCTTTGTAAGAGAAGAAAGAGAAAAATGTTCCCAGTATTTCGATAGGCTTTCTGTAGTTCTCTCTCCAACCCTTTGTCTTTTAATCCCCCTCTAGGGAAGAAAACAAATATCCATGGAACTGAAAAGCTTTCATCTTTCATCATATCTGTTAGAGGGATGCTAAGGTTTAAACCCATTTTCTGTTATTTTAATTCTGCTTTTTAAGCCTCACACATGTTGCTATTTGTGATTTTTAAAATGTTTCTAGGTTATGTCTCCATATGGAGGTTCTAGGAAACTCACCTTTTTGCTCTTGTGCTATTTTGATTGATAGGTGTTTAGCTAGATTTAGCCACCATTTATTGAGCACTTAAAATTAATCTCTGTAATAGCTCTGTTCAGGCATTTTACTATTTAACTTCATACAAGCTCTTTAGGAAGTTGGTTTATTTTCTCTTTTGGTAATTGAAATACTGAGGTTTAAAGAGGCTAATTTACCTTGCCAGTTTTCTAGTAGAGCCCTGGTTTCAACTTAGGTTTGTCCGCCTTCCAGTCCCTTTCTTGAGCCACTATGGTTTAAAACAATCTCTATTCCTTAGAAAGAGCCATCTTCTAGGTCCTATTTATAATTGAACAGGTGTTCTCTGCCCTTTTTATTCATATATTTGTTCAGAGTAGGAGGAAGGGAAGGAAAATGCATTTACTGGCCACATACCATGTGCCGTGTTACTTTGCAAATACTTTCTCATGATTTTCAGGAAAAAAAAAAATCCAAAATGAGTATTAAACCCCTGTGTTGCTTAGAGAGGTGATTACTATTTTTTCAGGAAATCCTTAGAGAAATTGAATAGTTTGCCCAAGTTTATCATGTTTATTTACTTTTCATCTAACATTTAGAGACTGGGTCATGTAGGGTTACAAAGAAGAATAAGTTTTGAATCCCTTGAGAATAGGAACTATACTGGAGAAGACAAACACATATAGAGACAATTATAGTGAAGTATCAATAGAAAGTGAGGGATATATTCTACATTGTATGCACACAGAAGGGACTATAAGCCAGTCTGAAAAGACTCAAAAGAGGGAAGCTTCACATTTGGTCTTTCCTCTCCCTCAAACTTAATCCCCACCCCACCCACATACCTCTTACACCATGATGCCTTCTAGTGGATTGGCCAAACCATTTGCTCAAAAGAGTTTTTCTGTAACACTGTATGAAAAAACCCAAAAGAACTTTTTGGCCATCCCAGTAGAATGAATGCAGTCTCTTGCAGTCTCTGCACTGAAGGAGTCTGAGGGGTGGTCCGAAACCCAGTTCTTACAGGAAAGAAGTGATGAAGACACATTTAGGTTTAGTTTATAATATTGTTTTTACTGTCAGTAATCCACAGACATCTTAAGCAGGTTTTCATTTTCCTTGAGTTCCAAAGCTCTGTCAGGATGGAAGAGAATGTGGTTTCTTTAGCAAAAATTGCAGATCTAGGAAGAAAACCGGTCAAGATCCAACAGGGTATGGCAGTCCACTAATTTGAATTCTGGCAAAATCATCACTCATTTGATATCTAAGTACATATTTGGCCAAATTGGGTATGACCTTTCCATCAACGTGGCTTTTTCTCACCAAATAGGAATCTTATTGAAACGGGATGTCCTTCTTAGAGGAAGAGATTCTGCCATTCAGAAGTTTCTATGTTGGTTCATGTAGATAAATAACTCCTTTGCAACTTTTTAGCTACTATGATTCAGACATAATTAAATTCCATTTACTATACAAAGCTCCAGTAAACATGATTAGTATTATTATATGTCATTTTTCTCTCAGTTTTGCAACAAGTTTTATTCTTTGAAATCCTGTGCTGCTTTTTGGAGTCACACTAAAAAAGCTTTGAATTTCCAAATACGTTCTCTGACCGATATTTTGAAGATGACAGTTGCAGGAGTTTTCAACATTTGAGAGAATATGTATGTAATTTTGGAAGGTTAGTAGATGTAGCAACCTAGTAGATGTAGCAACCTGTCTTCTGCCAGATATGAGATACACAGGCTCTATTGCAGTTTGAGTATTAGTCCACTGTAGGTCAGCTAATGGTACTGGGTATGTGAAGGGAAAGATTATTGAATACCTGAGACAACTGTTAGATTTTAAGGCAACCACACATAGGCTTGCATTCACTTTCATGAAAATGTTAATAGCTAATAAAATTACTTGAAAATAAGACTAGTTTATTCCAATCAGGGTATTCATGACTTCATCAAATAATTTTATTTTCTGGATTTTTTTAAAGCATGTATTATCATTTTGGTGATGGGCAAAATGTCTCAGAGCTTTATTTCCCATGGCAGTTTGATTATTTGGCAAAAAACTGGTTAGAATTTTAGCATAATGAAATATATTTAATTGCCCGACTGACGATAGTTTCTTTTTGGCATTGTTTGCTCTTTTCAAAGGTCATCATATGGTATAAATTATGAAATGTCCACAATTATCAGTTATTTATATCTTAATAATTTCTTGAGACTATTTTTCATAATTTATTGAATTTCCAAATCATTCATTTTATTCAGACTTCCATTTATGGAATGGCTTAAAGTCACTTAGAAATTGAGAGTATGCTATTTTAAATTATCGTTACAGCATTGTAATACCTGCTGTTCATCTGGAGGTTGGTGATTCCAAAACTCTGTTTTTAGTTAATTTTAATTAAAAACACTTCTACTCAAAATACTGCTCAATACCCAAATAATTGCTTACATTGCATATAGTTATTTTTGCTAAGGGCAAGATAGCTGAGACCATAAATTATGATGGCAGGCACATGGTTTGCTGACAGAACTATATGAAATATTGTTTTCATCCTCATGTCAGCTCCGGTGCATTCATCTCTACATTAATTCCTTGGGGGATCTTGTGTAAGTTATAGTCTTGAAAAACATCCCCATCACACTGAGCTCTGTCAACTTATCTTTTCTTTACTGACCGCATTATTCCTCTGAAAGAACAGATAGAAACTGAATTATGCTTTAACTTCACTTGGGTAAACAGTGCCAAAATAGTTACAGAGAACCTAAATATTAATCGCTGTGCACCATTTTTGTTTAAATTGGATATTTCACAATCTTCCACCTGCAGTTTTGCAAGGTAGTTATAAAAAGTACACAGAATACATCTCTATAAATATAGGCTCACTTTATGTCCTTTACAAGCTGTTTCCTAGATTCCTGATCCAAGAAAGCCATTAGTATCAATGACATGATTGATAGCGTAGGTTCTAACGGTTAGCAGTTCACTGGAGATGACATATTTTGCCGGTTTAATTTACGCATTTTCTTAATATATTTATTATGCACACATTTCTAATATTATGGGTTTTGATATCAACTTAATACCCCCTTTTATTTTAAAAAAAGTTTTTTAGGAACACATTAAATGGTAAGGATGTTTTTAGTGCACATTTCTTAAATGTATGGTCCTTAATGCTGACATATTCTGACATTGAAGCTTTATTTTTCTCTCTTTAAGCACATTTCTTGGGAAATTGAAGTATCCAAGGAAACAGGAGGGCGTTGATCATTCATTTCTTCCAGCAGTTTTGATATCCCCAAATAGAAAATAGCACGTGAGATATACTAGAATAGTTTGGCTATATTGTCTAAAAGTATATTCTTATGGAAAATTGCATAATAGGCCCAGTATATTTTAGTCTATTTGTATTTTTATTTTATTTTCTGTGCTATATAGTAGGTCCTTGTTGGTTATCCATTTTAAATATAGCTGTGTATACAACTCCCTCCCAATATTTTAGTCTATTTTTAAAATTCTTGGCTAAATATTTGTGGTATTATTTGAAGAAGGGCAATGTATTTAAGTTGTGGTTTCTTTGAGTATTTAATTTTATTTTTACTCTTCAACCAAATACAATGAAGAAAGAATGGGGGCTATAATTCTTTAAAATATTTTTTCTTCACTTTATCATTGAAATATTAGATTCAGAAGAAGTCAGCTATCTTTAGTATGTGATTCTATTTTAAAAACATGCTTGTATATTTTATAATAGTGGCAATTTATGAATGTGTTTTGAGGAAATCCTGTTGCAAATAGATTTTTTAAAAGTAGCTCTTAAAATTTGACACATAAGAAAAGATTACCCGTTAATTATATCAAAAAAATTCAAAAGACACATGAATGACTTTGGGATACTCTGATTCTACGTGTTAATTTGCAGTGTTGTCTGGACAACAGTAAGCATCTTTGTGGTACAAGACACTCAGGGACTAGGGAGATGAGTAAGATAGTTTTCTTGTTTTCAATAAGCTTATACTTCAGTAGAAGAAGCAAGATAAATATATGAGTCCATAAAAGGCAAACAGGGATAACACAGTGTCTTGTAAGCAATATGAAGTTCGATGGGGTAGAGAAGAAAAAAATAAATGTGGTTTGAAATTGAGAACTTTTTAAAGTAGATATGCATAATCTATGATATATATAAAAGAGGATGCAGAAACCTACACAGTCTTTTATGCAGGCCACTTGCTACAATGGGGGAAACTATTGCCATTAAATACATGTTCCTAATTGTTTTCAGTTGAGCTAAATAGGTCCTTATTAAAACTAACTTAAAATATTTCAACGATCAAATGTTTTGGAAAAATTGTAGAGATGTTAAAAGAAAAAAAAAGGTGGGAGGTTGTCACATGATCTGGTATTTTGTTTTTATTTTTCTTACTGAAATCGAGAAGAATCACGATACTCGTGCTCTTTCAAAATATGTCAATATTTTGAATTTCACTGTCAATGCTTGAAAACTCTTTTGTCCTTTAAATTTTAAAAAGTCATGCATATGTTCTAAATAAATGGTAAAGACAATTTTAGGCCCACATATGTTAATCTTGAAAGGAATAATTGACAGATATTTTATAGAAATAAATAATCATTATTAATGAATATGTGGTATCTTTCATTCAATAGAATCAAAAGCCAAAACACATGGAGTTGTCTGCCATTGCTCTGTTGCCAAAAATTGTGTTGTGACTGATGTAACCTGGTTGATTCTGAATGACTCCAAATGGTTCTTCTGGTGTACTCTGGGCCCATCTGGCTCCTAAAAAGCCTTATGTTGCCGTGGCTATGATCCCAGACTCTGGCGACAGACGGCCTGGGTTCAAATCCAGGCTTTCCTCCTCACTGTCTTTATGACCTTGGGCGAGCTGCTTTGCCTGCTTTCCATCTGTAAAATGCCGAATATTATAGTACACACCTCACAGGACTGTGGGGAAGATATTCTAAGAATAATACACGTACAAGTCAGTCATTACAGAGTTTCGCGAGCTTTAAGGACTCAATTATTGACCATTTAAAAATAGGCTGTATAGGTTCCTTTGTCCGTGGAATTCTCCAGGCAAGAATACCGGAGTGGGTAGTCATTCCTTTCTCCACGGGATCTTCTCAACCCAGAGATCGAACCCGGGTCTCCTGCATTGCAGATTCTTTACCATCTGAGCCAGCAGGGAAGCCAATAGAGAGATAGATAGGTATAAAAACCATATACTTGAAAGTTTCTCTCCCACAACGTTGCAAAAGCTCATCTCAGAGTTTTTTTATACATGGTCAAAGTATAGGACAGTCTGATCCTGCTATAAATTTACAGAATAATTTTTAAATAATTACAGGGGATCAAATTATGTGGAATTTTCTGCTACAAAATTGTTATGTATAATACCTCCCCACTGAGGCATACAGTAATGCTTCCTAACTACCATTATTAATATTGCTTTCCTATTCTTTGTGAAATATATCAATTTTAAAAATACAGAGACATACTTAATTTAAGCCCACATCTCACTTTTCCTGAAAATCACCGCAGTATAATGTATAACAAATCAAATTTGCCCAGCTTACAATGTCTGTGGGCCAGAGTGATGGGAAGGGCCAGCTGTGGTCCCCACTGTGTTGCCGTAGTGACTGGTGCCAGCTCATTAAACATCCCAGCTGACTCTTAAACCCAGCCCGTAGAATTCTGGGGAGGATCTTTCTCATGATCACACACAGGGCATGTGGTAAAAGTCCCAAAGGACAGAGATTGCTCATACATATTTCTTTTCATATGGAAAAAAAAAAGGTCTTGGTTATTTTAATTTTGGCAACAGGAAGAACATGTTAGCTAGTCGCTTGACATCAAAAACAATCCTTCCTTCTGACCTCTGTGCCACTCTGCAGACTGGAATCTCTGCAGAATTGGGGATTAATGGCACTGGGAGAAGCTCTCTGAAATATGAAATGTAGGCTTGGTCATTAGCTCATTTTGCATGCTGTGAAAACTATATTTGGCATCATTAACAGCTGCTTGTACAAAGTGTTCAGCACTAAAATATGATTGGTGAACCCTCAGAATTTTATTTTGTAGTATTGCAGGCAATTATGGAGATGTTGGTAGATCAATTTCCATCTCATCTAAACCCTAAACTGAGGAATAAAGTGGCCTGTAATATGCATGTCCCTTCTATTTGAGACTTGGCTAATTTTCTTGGTTTTTAATTTTTTTATTCTATAAGGGAAAAGAAAACTCTTAGTTGATATTTCCCTGAGTACACATCGTGATCACTTACCATTTCCTAAGTGAGCCAAGTGGCAGTCTTGTTTTCAGAATATTTCCATGGAAATGCAAGCCCTAGAATTTCAGTGCTGATTAGAAAAAAAGCATTTTAATAACATCTTGACAAAAGCTACCTAAATCAGGGGCAGGTGAGCCTGGCAGAGTGAGAATAGGAAGCTTACCTCCAAAAGGTTATTTTATTTCTAATCACTTTGTCATAGCTTTGGTGGTTGTTATGGCAGACATGGTGGTCAATAACCAGAGATGATGTTAGAGTGATGTTAGAATATCTCAGCGGACTCAATATGTTTTTTAAGCTAGGCAACAGCCAGTGGTGTACTGATTGACAGCCAGCCCTCCAAAAAAGAAAGAAAGAAAATATAGATAGATGAATCTATCTTACACCTATCTCACCATAGAAATCAGTACTGTGGTGAACTATATGCCACACTGATATGCTAGTGCCATTATTAGAATAAAAACTAAAACTTTTAAAACTTTAGGACCTAATGATTTGTGCTATGATCAATATGTGGAAATGATAAGCCGGAACAACAAAGAGGAAAGATGCTGGGTTGTGCTGTTAGTTAGAGGTTAAGTAGCTAACTGGGCTAGGTAGGAGTAAAGAGACTAAGTTCTAGTCCAAATTTCCAATCATTATCTAGAAGAACTGTGGATGGTTCACTCCATATTTCAACACTTATTCAAACAGGTTTCAAATATCTCCTGTGTATTAGGTACTGGAAGATATGAAGGTAAACAAGCCGCTATTCTGCCTTGAAAGAGCTTGGAGTTCAGTGGGAAAGAGAAAAGCAGGTAATAATAACAGTACAGAAAAAGAAGTTGGAGAGTCCCTTGGACTGCAAGGAGATCACACCAGTCCATCCTAAAGGAAATCAGTTCTGAAAATTCATTGGAAGGACTGATGCTGAAGCCGAAGCTCCAGTACTTTGGCCACTTGATGCGAAGAGCTGACTCATTGGAAAAGACCCTGATGCTGGGAAAGATTGAAGGCAGGAGAAGGGGCCAACAGTGGATGAGATGGTTGGATGGCATCACTGACTGAATGGATATGAGTTTGAGTAAACTCCAGGAGTTGGTGATGGACAGGGAGGCCTGGCGATTCATGGGGTCGCAAAGAGTTGGACACGACTTAACTGAACTGAATAACAGAGTGAGATTAAGACTAGCCTAGAGCTGAGAAAACACACGGTAGGGAAGTGGAACCTGGTCTTGCTGAGCCTGGGAAGGTTTCTAAGAAGAGATGACTGTGTGCTGAACATGGAAGAGTTGACAGAAGGGAGACAAGCAGAGAGGTCTGAGATATATTTTCAAATATAACTTCACATTTTCATATTTCCAACATTATCTTTCTGGAAAACATATATATACACACGTATAATTACAATTAAATATGTGTGTGTGCGCATCCATGAGCACATGCGTGTGGTCTCTGAGTCTATGTTAATGAAAGAAACTGTCCCGTAAATTCTTTTTTAGAATATTCTTGTTGGGTTTTGATATCACGGTTATAATAGCCACATAAAATACATTAGAAAGCGGTTCCCATTTCCCCCTCTTTCTTGGAGGAATTTTCTTTTTTTGTTGTTAAGAATTTTCATATAACATTACTATAATTTCTTCCTTACATATTTGAGAGAATTCACCAGTGAAACCATCTTTCCCTTAATTTCCACCGTGGAAGTGTTTTAAATTCCTGATTCTGTTCATTCAAAAGTTTTAGAATTCTTCAGATTTTCCATTCTTCTGATGTTGGTTTTAATTTGGATTTTTTCAAGGAATTGATTTATCCGTTTTATACAAATTGTCAAATTTATTGGCCTAATGTTCTCTTTTTGATGTCTGTGGGAACTCTAATTATATATCTGTTTTGTTTTTACACCTGATATTGATCATCTGTGCTGTAATTTTTTTACTTAATCAGCCTTGTGAGAAATTTTTTACTTAAAATAATCCTTTTGAAGAACAAGTTGCTGGCTTTATTTTCTGTTTTACTGATTCATACTCTTTATTTTTTCCTATTTTTACTTTATTTGGATTTGATTTTTCCATCCTTCTTAATTCTTGTGTTGAAAGCTTAGATTCTTTACATTTAGTCTTCCTTCTTTCCTAATGTATGCCTGTATAAAATTATGCATTTCTCTCTAGAGTCTTAGCTAAATTCCCCAAGTTTTAATATGAGTATTTTCAACATCCTTACACTGAAGTTATTTCCTAACTTTCAAGTTCATGGACTTTTTTTTAACCCATAGATTATTTGTGTGGTACTTAATTTCAAACATATGGAGATTCTGTAGTTGTGTTTGTATACTTAAGTTCTAGCTTTTTCCACGGTGAGCATAGCACATATATTGTGTGACTTCAGTGCTTTGAAAGTTGAGAATTGTATTACTCACCGTGTGGTATAGTTTTGATAAACATTCAATGTACACATGTGAGTAACATGTATTTTGCTTAAGTGTAGTGCATTATAAGTGCTAATTATAGCAAATTTGTAAAATATGCTAGTCAAATATTGTATATGCTTACGGAGTTTAATTTTGACCATTCTCTCAACTATAAGGAGATGTATGCTAAAATCTCTAACATTGTGGATTTACCTGTTTATAATTTAAAGCTATATTACTAGGCATACAAATATCAAGAATGTTTATGTCTTTCTGGAGGTATGACTTACCATTATTAATTTTAAAAATTTATCCCTAGTAATTCTTTGAATTACTAATTTGTTACTCATAAACCAGTAATTAGTCCTTCAAATTAGATTAATCAATCCTTTTAAATTGGATGTAGTTACTGATATGTGATACATATACTCTGCTTAGATTTAGTAGCATTTTTTGACCTTATGATTTGATGTCTTCTGTCATGGTTTGAAAACTGGCCAATATATATTCAAATATTTCTTCTTTTTCCAAATCTTTCTCTTCATTCATTTTGTGACTCTAATCACTTGTATATTACTACCTCACATAATACCTTTATATTCTTTTCTTCTAGAGTTTTCAGTTTTTTTCTTTCCATTCTTCAGTCAGGATATTTTTTCTTCATGCTTTCTTTTTCATTAGCCTTCTTCTATGTCAATTCTGTAGTTAAACCTATCCACTGAACTTTAAATTTCAATTACTATAACTTTCAGTTCTACAGTTTCCATTTTGTTCTTTTTCATTGATTTCAGTTCTCTGCTGAAATTCTGTCTTGTCATCTGTTTTATTAAATATATTAATGCCATCTATTTTCATGTTTATAGGTAACTGCTGTATTTAAACCATTTGGTAGGTCCATTTCTGTTCTCTTTTGTCCTGGTTTCTTTTTTATCCAGACATTTTATCTTGTCTCTTGTGTGCTTGGTAATTTTGGGTTGGATATTGATGACCATGGTGTATAAAAGTGAAAGTATCAGTTGCTCAGTTATGTCTGATTCTTTGCAACTCCATGGACTGTAGCCAGCCAGACTCCTCTGTTCATGGAATTCTCCAGGCAAGAATACTGGAGTGGGTAGCCATTCCCTTCTCCAGGAGATCATCCTGACCCAGGAATCGAACTCAGGTCTCCTGCATTGTAGGTGGACTCTTTATCTGAGCCACCATGGTTGGGCATTGAGCATTGTGTATAAAAACATTTTTAAGGCTTTGGATGATGACATATTACCTCCCTATACATAGGAGCTCTTATTACTTAGAGTGAATTTGCTTAATAAATTCACTTAATAAATAAATAAATAAATTTGTGTAATAAAACAATCATACCGGAGGCACATGAGTTTCTTTTTTCTTTTTTTTTAAATGTGTTTGTGGGAAAAAAGAAAGGGTGCAGGATGGAGCTTAATTTTAGAGGATGAATACAAGAGGGTGTGAAATGAGGCATCTACCTAGGTAAGAAGAGAGTGATTAGGCTACTGGAAAATAGTCTTGGTGTCCAGACATCCAGGGCTCAGAAACAAAAGGATGCTGCTGGAAGCTGACACATGCAGTAAAGAAGCCACACAAGAAGACACCGAGGATGAAGGTGTTCTTCGTCTTTCTCCTCACAGCCTAATCTTTCCAAACTTTTAAGTTACTAATACTGAAAACCCTGGGGCATTTTGCAGCTTGAAATAATGGCATGACTGTGTAATGTCACATGTCTGTAGCAAAGAGCAAGCTCCCCTTATGGACTTAGCAGGATTTGGTTGTGGACAAAAAGCAGAATAGCATTTTAGGCTCTACTGAAGAGGAACATCCATATAGGAAGCTTTCTTAGTGTTTGTTAAATTCCACTTCAAAGTGCTGTTGACGACTCTGCAGTCAAGTGTGGTTCTGGGTCTGAGACAAGCAAAGAGAATGTTGTGGAGAATTTCGGGTCCTTGGAAAATAGAGCAAAGTTGCTTTTATCCCTCAGATGCAATGAAGCTCTGCCTTTTCTTATTTACAGAGACTGCCCTCCATTTTTGAAAGTTTATTATAATGTATATGGTATTTATACATGAAAATACGAAAATGAAATAGAATAAGAAAGGAGTATCTGTAGTTCTTTCTCAATTTCATCTCCTTCTTATATATTTTTCTATGAGGCTGGATCATTCATCATTTGGGTTTTTGTGTATTGCTTCAAAATTTGAATTTAAATTATGTGCAATGCTTTTCATGTTATTGTAAACCCTTGGTGTAGACATAATTGTATGAAGGTATAGGAGAAGGCAATGACAACCCACTCCAGTACTCTTGCCTGGAAAACCCCATGGACGGAGGAGCCTGGTAGGCTGCAGTCCATGGGGTCGCGAAGAGTCGGACATGACTGAGCGACTTCACTTTCATGCATTGGAGAAGGAAATGGCAGCCCACTCCAGTGTCCTTGCCTGGAGAATCCCAGGGACGGGGGAGCTTGGTGGGCTGCCGTCTTTGGGGTCGCACAGTGTCAGACACGACTGAAGTGACTTAGCAGCATATACATAACACTTTGTAATCAGACCTGTACTTTTTTTAGGTGGATATTTAACTATTTCCATATTGCTGGATTTATTTTCTATCATAAATAACATTCCTTGTAGAAAATATTTTTTTAATGGCTATAAATTGTCAAACTAAGACATTCAACTTCCTGTTATCCTATCACTACTCCTGATAATGCACCTAAATTTTTCTTTACTGTGTTTCATTCCCTTCCTTCTTATTTCTAAAAACTGTCTTATATACATATATTATTCTTTTTTTTTTTTTAATTTTTATTTTTATTTTTTTTTTTAATTTTTTTATTAGTTGGAGGCTAATTACTTCACAACATTTCAGTGGGTTTTGTCATACATTGATATGAATCAGCCATAGATTTACACTTATTCCCCATCCCGATCCCCCCTCCCATCTCCCTCTCCACCCGATTCCTCTGGGTCTTCCCAGTGCACCAGGCCGGAGCACTTGTCTCATGCATCCCACCTGGGCTGGTGATCTGTTTCACCATAGATAGTATACATGCTGTTCTTTTGAAACATCCCACCCTCACCTTCTCCCACAGAGTTCAAAAGTCTGTTCTGTATTTCTGTGTCTCTTTTTCTGTTTTGCATATAGGGTTATCGTTACCATCTTTCTAAATTCCATATCTTATATACATATATTATTCTTTTACCGTTCCTACCTGTTGATCCTCTCATTGTTATTTATAGGCCTGTCAGGTAGGGAAGATATAGTCATCTCATATACCCCATGCCTCTCTGTGACCTGACTATAAATATTTTCCTGCTTATATATTTCCCAGCAAAGCATCCCTGTAGGATCTGTTTCTCTCTTGTCAGTGGGCCTTCGACCCTCTGTAGCTGCCTGGGATGGATTGCTCTCCAGGTTTGTTAGGACAGATGTGTAGACCCGGAAATTAACATATGATGCAGGGTGGAGGTTCCTGTCCAGTCTGGAGCTTGTGATCAGGATTCTTCTGAGTCTGATCAGTGACATAAAGATCCTAATTTCATAGTCCAAAGAAGTGCTGTGACTCCTGAAGAGATACAAATAGTAACTCTAGTTAACTGGTTAACTTTTAACTGATTAAAGGTTTGAAAGACAAAGATAAGCCTTTACTTTTTAATTTGTTGATTGTCTGTTATCTACCTATGTTGACTAGCTAGTGTTAAAGACATTCTTTTGACTTTTTATCAGATGTGAACCTTACTGAGGCCTAGAAATGCCAGCAAGTGATACAGTTTCCAGCACTCCTTAGATGATTTTTCATTGATTAGAATTTCACATCAATACGATATTATGGCAAAGTAATTCACAGTGACTTTAGGTGTCCATTGCTTCTTCCTTTGTTTACCTTGATTAACTGCCTTTGGTGATTATTTTTTGATTGTTGCTTTCTAAACAACTTTATTGAAGAAGTACAAACAGCTAGCTCTTCTAAACCCTTAAGTCACAGTCTATGATGAGTGGATGTTAGTTAAGGGGATGAAGTGATATTGATGTTTTGAGGCAGAACAACTGAGAAATCAGGATCTGTTTTGGAGGCAACTTGTGTGAACTTTCATAATTGCCTCAAATTTTTCTGAAATGTAATGTCTTAAGTGTATAGCAATGATAGCAAGAAACTACCACTGCCTTTTTTTTTTTTTTTTTTTAGGGTATCCTGCTGGCTCACTTTATAAAATTTCAACCACAGTAGATATGAATGAATAATCACTCGTTGCAATTGCTCTTTTCCAAATGTTCCTTTGCTTTGAATGCCATATCTGAATATTAGATAGTTTCTCCAGATGTTATGGGCTCATCTTTCCTTCTGGTGAATGTGATTGTTGGTTCCTGTCTATGTTTCTCGGGATTTGTATTATTTCTCTGTCTTCGGTAAGGTTTTTTTTTTTTTTTTTTTTTTTTTTTTAATAAATGCTAGATGTTTTAGAGTTTGGATTCAATTCAGGTCGAAGGCTTTTCCCACAGACTGTTGCTCATCCACTTCCTCCCTTGAGAATGGTGAAAAACAGCCCTCTCTCCCATCCCCTGATAGGGTGAGGGCTACTATTATCTTTTCTCTCCTAATAGTCAATATATTGAGTATACTGACTCCCTCATCTAAACCTTGGGTAAAGGGGAAAGCAGTGATTCTTTTTAATTGGATGATTGCTACCATAAGCTTCCCTTTGGTGGGATCCCCCAAAAGAACAAACAACCAAAACGAAAAGGACTAAAAAAAGCCTGAAATGAAGGCTTTAACCTTTGATAGCCAACACATCATAATGTGACTTTTAGCCCTGTTACCTGCTGAGTGTGTGATTTGAGCAAGCTGTTGAACTCAGCAGCACCTTAAATTCCTAACCTGTGAAATTCCTGTGGTCAGTATTATGATAAGAGTAAGTAGGTTATTATTTTGTTATGAAAGTCACATATGATATTTGTCCCAAAGAGCTTAGCACAGTGTTGGCACATATTCTATACTTAATATATATTAGCTGAAGAAATAAACACATAAAAATACTCCCTAGAGAGTGTTGTACTTCAATTTATGAAAAATTAAACTTGTTGTATCTCCAGAATTCTTAGTGCTTTTGCTTTTACTCCATAAAGTTGCTGTGGAGAGGAAGTGGTCCCTGTTCCTACCATAGATATGAGAGGATGTTCTACCAGTGGAGTCTGAGGTCAGTCTGAGTCCTGTCATCTGCTCAATTACTTTAGTAAAAGCTTAGATTGTCACTCTGCTAATTCCTTTATCACTCTGAGTGGCCACGCACCATCAACGTGCCATGTGAATGTCCTTGCTCTAAAAGCAAGTCCCCCAAACAGGGAGTGATGGCCAGAACTGTCCTTCTGTTGAGTCAGGGAAGGCTTCACACCAGAAGAGATGAAGTATTCTATACCTGCAGCTGAATGGATCATCTGAAAAGGTGGACACCTGAAAAGGAAGATTTGAGTTTTTCCCTCATCTTGCCAGCTTTAGGGAAAGTCCTTTTGTAACTCCTTTTTCAAATGTTCGTTCAAGTTTACTAGTCATGACATGTGCTGCAAATCACCAGTTCCTGGGTCTCAAGTTAAATGTGATTTGTAAATAATATTGGCATATTCCACTGTGAGAAGCCCTTGATCTTGGATCCTTTTAGTGTTTTTCATTTAACACATTTTATTTAGGTAAATTTGGAAGTATACATTTAAGGCAAGTGTCTGGTGCATTTAATAGATTTATAGAGCCAGCTGCCTGACAGTGGTGTCAAAAGAAGAACCCACACTTTTGGATGATGCTAGTAGAGAGCCAAGCCAAATCGTTGGTTGAATAGTTATGCTTTTCCTCTGAGATCATCTTGTTCCAAGATCCTAAATGAGTTGAAATGTTCTTGTTTTGAAGTATTTCACTAAAGGTTGCTTTTGCAAAATCTTCAGGAGTGACATAGACTGGTCTTATGTTTTCTCTGGTCTAAACTTGAAAAGTTTTATTCATCAAATGGGAGTACTTAGAATACTTTCTACAGAAATTTTGTACTTTGTTCTCTTAACATCCTCATTTTTCACATTAAAGTGTATGTTGAGATAAAACAAACCTCATGGGGAGTACATGGCTAAGATTATGTTATCTCATTGCCAGTCTGAGGTTTGCACCATCTGAAAATCAGAGTATTGAACCTTGTTAGCTTTGAAATACTTTTGGTTGCTCTAGAGGGAGTATATGTGTGCATGCACACGTGTGTGTGTGTGTGTGTGTGTGTGTAACTCTGAATTACTTGTTTAAATGTAGTACAGTCCTGCTGTGACTGTAGGCCCTCAAGAACATCTACCTCTATTGTGAAATATATTTCACCATAAACTTGCTTCTTGAATTTTTTTTTTTTACAAAAAAATCATTTTGTTGTTTGAAAAATGGTTTTATTTTTATACAAAATTTTATATAAAGTTTTAAAGTCACAACTCTAGCTATTAAGTACTGACTTATTCTAAGAAAGGAAAAAGCTTTATTTTCCAGGACCATTCATGAGTTTAGGTTCTTGTTTATGACAATCTACTTTTGTTTGTTAAAGGACAATGATATTTAACATTTATGTAGATCTGTATATTAACTTATTTGATCCCTATAATAACCCTATGAGGTGTTACTACTGCTATCCCCATTGAAGAGGTGAAACTGAAATAGAGAGATAGATTGTTTATGATCACAAAGCTAGAAAGTGTAAGAACTAAGATTCAAAACAGCCTAGTTCCAATCCATGTGTTCTTGAATACTTCACTAGAATAAGTCTTATTACTTATGTTTTACATACTGTAACTGGTCTAAACATTAATAGTATTGGCCTTCTATCATGGGTAGTTATTAGTTATTGCTGTCTAAACCAGGAGTCAGTAGTAACCTCGTTATATTCCTAAATTTTATTAACACCAACATTAGAATGTGAGGGCCTATCCTGTGCCAGGAAAGATGCAGTCATGAGCCTGAGTACGTGCAACTAAGTCTGGTCACAGTTAGAATACAGCTCGTGTATATTTTATAAAATATCAAAAAAGTCACAAATGTGAAGTGAGTTATATTACTGTAACCGGAAACCTACGCACACAATATATTTTATACGTTACCTATATATACATCACAGAATAGGCTGAAAATTCACTACCTTAGTCTGGGACATTTGAAATTTAACAAACTCTTATATATATTGAATTAGTTACAAAGTTAAAATATATACCCTGCCCTCACGTGGTTTAATCTTGATTATGAGCAAGGAACTTGACTATTATAAATATTCATAAATTAAGATATCTTTACTTCCTACTATAGAAATTTTATGGTGAGAGAAATTTGTGTTTCTACCCCCAAAAGTTGATTATCATCCAAGGAAGTACACATGACATCTCTCTGGATGAGTTATGCATAGATAGGCTGATTGTTGTTGTTTAGTTGCTAAGTCGTGTCCGACTCTTTGTGACCCCATGGACTGCAGCACGCCAGACTTCCCTGTCCTTCACCATCCCCCGGAATTTGCTCAAACTCATGTCCATTGAGTTGGTGAGTCTGGTAGCTACATTTAATGAACCTTTTCTATGTGTCGGGATCTCTTACCTCTCTGTCATCTGCCTGCCTGCCTGTATATCTATCTTATTTTTCTCAGTAAGATTTGAGCTTCATGGTGGCAGAGGTTTCGCTAGTTTTGTTCGCTGATGTACCAAGCACTTAAAATGCTCCATGCACATGTGGGCACTCAGGATTTGATTTCAGAGTTGAATCCAAAGATCTCTGTAAGATACACTTATGAAACTGGAAGCTCAGACAACATGGATTACTGACCCACTGTCACGACTGGTTAAAGGGCAGAAGCAGGTGTGGCACATCTGTTGAACTGACTCCAGAGCCCATACTCACCATGT
Source organism: Cervus elaphus (assembly GCF_910594005.1). NCBI lineage: Eukaryota > Metazoa > Chordata > Mammalia > Artiodactyla > Cervidae > Cervus > Cervus elaphus. Next base: position 35,037,024 of record NC_057846.1, read on the forward strand.
GAGACTATCTCTACCGAGCCTCTCAGGACATTGGAAGGGAGTAGCTTCTGGGTTCCTTGAGGCCATAAGAGTTTCTAGTCTTTTCATGATTATACAGTCCTGACTAAATTCAGAGTTTTTGCTGTTTTTCTTCCTATGATAAGTTATTGCATGAGGGCTCCATAAGAGCCTGGTCTATTGCTTTAGAGTAAATGTCCTAAAATATTTTACTTAGCTTTTTGAAGGCTTCTGTTTGCTCCTTGGTTTAGGAGGAGAATAAGGCCAAGTCACAGAGGGAAGAGGATAATAATGAAGAGTATGTGGCAGTAAGCAAAGAGAAATGGCATAGTGGTTTGAGAAATGGAAAGACAGCAGTCAGGGGTCACAAAGGAGGTAGAACAAACAAATAATACAGGAAATGTGTAAGAGTTTTAATTTCTTTTAATTTGTGGGAAAATATTTTCCCTCCATAGGGAAAAAGTAGTGGCAAATAATTTTTTAATTTTTTCCTTATGTTAAAGTTTCAGGTATGTAGTAGTGCATAATAAATGTATATTGATTGAAACTGAGTAACCAGCATGTTCTAGAAACTTAGAGACATAAAACTGTTTAGTGGACTGAAACCTAAAAGATAGTTATACGTATTTTATAAGTTTTTTATTTTGAAATAGTTTCTGATTTCAGAGTTACGAGGCTTCTCAGAAATTGGTCGATATCCAGGAATAAGTGTTCAACTTTATATTCCCTTTTGCAAGCATGGCGATTTCTAGTGATCTTTGAGTATTTCTGCTCTTCTCAATTAACCTAGAATATTTGCATTTAAACCACCACTGTCTTGGTTCAAGAAGAGCAAAGCAACAAATCCCAAAAGATGACCAGATTTGTACAGCCCTGTAATACATTTCTGATTTACATAAGTATGTTCTACCTCAGAATAATTATCTAAAATGCAAAACTCATTTTAATTTCTTAAAGAATGGATAAATGTATACTGGATTTGAAGCCTGTATAATAGTGCATTTTGGGATGAGAACAGCTGTTGTTGGTATATTTTCAGTGCACATCATTTGTAGGGTGCAATTTTAGCTGCTTTAACAAGATCCTCATTGTCTTACAGGCTGTTGGATAAATACAAATAAGCCCATACAATCAAAGTAGATCACTAAGTCCTTGAATTGAAGTGGATGTAAATGGACCTTTTGGGGTGTATCTGAATCATATTGAAAATCGCTGTAAAAACTTTAATTTAGTTCAGAGGTCCTTATTGCCAAGTAAATGTAATCAGTGAAACTTATCTTTTATACTAATCATTTTACAAGTGACATACTTAACATTAATTTAAGGATCAGAATTTAAAAATTAAAAAGGCAGTAGGAAGACTTTTCAGAACATTTTGGTCAATTGGTTTCAGTTTATTTTTCATTGACATCATGGAAAGGTTTTTACATGAACTTCTATAAGCTTCTGCAGATGCATCCCACACTTTTCTTTTTATTCTCTTCTAGTAGTATCCTATGGTCCCATCTTGGTTGACCTCCCACTTTGCCACCAATTCCCCATCACAACTTACACACTCATTTTTTTTTTCCTAGAAGAAAAAAAGAAAATGGACCAAAACAAAATGCTAGGATCTTTTCTCTGTTGGGTGAATTAAATGAAATCTTGAAGGTGTTTGAGAAAATGTACTAGGAATGGTGAAATTATTAATAGCATTTAAAGGGAAAAGGAGAAAGACAACACTTGGGGTCATAGAATAAATAAAAGACATTTTAGATGTTAGGGATGATGTGTAAGAAGCCAGACATTTTAAAAGGGCAAGAAAAAAAAAAGGGCAAGAAATACTGGACTGCAAACAGATTTGTCTAAATTGGAAGGCATGAACTAGAAGTATCTGGTGAGGAAGCAAGAGAAATAAAATGATCTGGTGAAGAAAAGGGCAGTGTGATTGTGGTGAGATGAAGACATGCTGAGTTGTTCACCCTCTAATGATATGGATAAATGGAGCCAAGTTCGTTGAGGTAACTGAATGCATAATCATTTTTCCAGCTAAATGTGAGATGAAGGAATGTACAATTGAATTAGAACCTTAATGAGAAGACATCCATAGGGAAGCCATAAATGTTTCTCATTGCCTGCTTCTCCAAGGCCATATGCTGTTCCTATATTAATGTTCTCATGATTTGGTTTCAATCCCCTCACATTCTCCAAAGTGGCAGTTTTTTTTTTTTTAACTAGTCCTCAGTCTAAGATATTCTCATGACTCTTTACCCAAGTGATAGCTATTCTTCAGTTCTAATTCCACATGCCTTTTCCAGCCATTGTAGTGAACATTGATTTATTTTTCTCTTCCCTTATTTGGCACATGTGACTAGCACTACATAGAGTGACATACTCTTTAGCCCTTTTTTCTTTCACAAATGTTAATTTTGTCTCTCGAGCTTAATTAGAAGTTCTGACTTCAAAGAACAACTCTGAATACAGAACTCAGAGGCTAGCTTGAGTTCATCCAGGCCTTTAATTTTACAAAGAAGGAAGCTTTGAAAAATGGAGATTGCCTGTAGTGATAATGAGTGCATACCATTTGTCAGACAGCTGTAACATTTTAATATGTATCACTCATTTAATCATCCCAAAGATCGTACACAGCAGGTACCATTATTGCAACTACCTTACAAATGAGAGGACTTTACCAAGAACTCACAGCTAGTGAGAAATAGTGCTGGGATTTAATTCTCGACCTTCTGGCTCCAGCTCTTTATTTCCCAAGTTAGTGAAAGGGCTAAAATAAGAACCCACACCTCCTGTGTCCATTTCAGGGTACTGGATTTTTGCAAGTACTTTCTGTCACTGTATTTCCTACACCAATGATATCAACCAAAGTTTGTATCCTTCCCCATGCAGTTCATATGTTGAAACTCTATTCCTCCAAACTAATGGTTTTAGGAAGTTGAGCTTCGGGGAAATAATTAGGTTTAAATGAGGTCATGAGCTCACAGCTGTCTTTTTGCTATGTTCTCAGATAGCAAGAAGGCTAAGAGAGCTCTCTGGGGTCTCCTTTATTTATATATTATTTTCATTGTTTTTTCCAGCTTTATTGAGATACAGCTGACATATAACATTGTGTAAGTTTAAGGTACAGAATGTGTTGATTTCATCCACTTACATAGTCAAAATTATTTTGTAGTGTTAGCTAACACCACCATCATGTCACCATGTCACCATAATTGCCATTTCTTTTTTTGGGGTGAGAACATTTAGGATTTACTCTCTTAGAAGTTTTAAAATATTTAATACAGTATTACTATCATCATCATGTTATATTTTAGATCTCCAGAACTTATTTGTCTTAAAACTGGAATTTTATACCCTTTGATCACCATCTCCCTATTTCTCCCACCCTTCAACCCCTTGCAACAACCATTCTACTCTTTTTCTGTGAGTTTTGTTTCAGATTCCTCATATCAATGATATCATATAGTATTTGTTTTTCTCTGTCTTGCTTATTTCATTTTCTATAAAAAAACTGTCAAGCTCCATCCAAGTTATCGCAAATGGCAGGATTTCCTTCTTTCTCCTGGCTGAGTAACATTCATTCACAAACACATACACATATGTATACGCGTCTTCTTTATCTGTTTATCTGTTGACAGACAGTTAGGTCGTTCCCATATGTTGGCTATTGTGAATAATGCTACAATGACCAGGGGAGTGCAGATAATGCTTCAAAATCCTGTTTTCACTTCATCTGGCTATCCCAGAGGAGGAATTGTTGGATCATATGATTGTTGCTATTGTTGTTTAGTTGCTAAGTCATGTCTAACTCTTTGTGACCCCTAACCTCTGTAGCCCGCCAGGCTCCTCTGTCCATGGGATTTTCCAAACAAGAATATTGGAATGGGTTGCCACTTCCTTCTCCAGGGGATCTTCCCAACCCAGGGTTTGATCCAGGGTCTCCTGCCTTGGCAAGCAGATTCTGTACCACTGAATCATCAGGGAAGCCTGAATCATGTTGTGGTTCTATTTTAATTTTTGAAGAACTTCCATACTGTTTCCCATAGTGGCTGTACCAATTTACATTCCCACCAACAGGGTTCAAAGGTTTCCTTTTCTCCATATCCTTGCCAACACTTCTTATTTCTTGTGTTTTTTTATGGTAACTATTCCAACATGTGTGAGGTAATATCTCACAGTTGTTTTGATTTGCATTTTCCTGATGGCTAAGATGTCAATCATCTTTTTCATTTACCTGTTGGCTATTTGTATGTATTCTTTGGAGAAATGTCTGTTTAGTTTCTTTGTCCATTTTTAAATTGAATTAGTGGGTTTTGTTTGATACTGTTGAGTTGCATGAGTTCTTTACATATTTTTGATATTTACCCTTTATGAATGGATGATTTGCAAACATGTTCTCTCAGTATGTCAGTCAGTCAGTTCATTTGCTCAGTCGTGTCTTACTCTTTGTGACTGCATGGACTGCAGCACTCCAGGCTTCCCTGTCTATCAGCAACTCCCGGAGCTTACTCAAATTCATGTCCATCAAGTTGGTGATGCCATCCAACCATCTCATTCTCTGTCGTCCCCTTCTCCTCCCAGCTTCAGTCTTTCCTAGCATCAGGGCCTTTTCAAATGAATCAATTCTTCACATCAGGTGGCCAAAGTATTGAACTTTCAGCTTAAAGATCAGTCCTTCCAATGAATATTCAGGACTGATTTTCTTTAGAATAAACTGATTTGATCTCCTTGCTGTCCAAGGGATTCTCAAGGGTCTTTTCCAACACCACAGTTCAAAAGCATCAGTTCTTCCTGGCTCAGCTTTCTTTATAGTCCAACCCTCACATCCATACATGACTACTGGATGTAGGTTCTTTTTAATTTTGTTGATTGTTTCTTTTACTTGTGTAGAAGCTTTAAATTTTGATGTAGTTCTACTATTAATTTTTGCTTTTATTGTGTTTTTGCTGTTACATCCAAAAAAGTACCAAGAGCTATGTCAAGGAACTTTTATGTTTTACTCTGGGGATTTTATAATTTCAGGTCTTATATTTAAGTATTTAATTCATTACAAATTTTTGTTCAGTGGTGAGTAGTTCTATATTTTGACTTTGAGTCTGTGAAAAACCACATATATGTAGTATTCAAATGAATGGTTTGGGGGGGTCACAGAATGATTTGGTGTCAAAAGCAACTAGGTTTCCCAATATGTCAAGTAGAAATTTAACTTGTCAAAAATCTCTCTATTGACCAGTTTTCTTCCAACATACTCCTTATCTTGAATTCTTTGTAAATAGTATGAATTATAATTATAATTTATTAGGGATGATTTAGATGTACTCCTGTCCAGAGACATATAGGTAGATTGACGTTCCCTGAGGTCTTTCTTACCTTAGCATAAATGCTTTGTACCATTTTAAGCTTCCTACTCTGAGTAATCTTTGACCTTGATCCTGTGTGTTCTCCAGAACAATTCATGACACCGTTTCCATAGTTGATGTACTTGGAATTTTGCCCCATGATTTAAGCTGCATTCTCCCTTTAACTTAGTATGTTCTTTTTCACTCTGCTACTTTGACTTTTACCATCCCAGTTTCCTTTTTTATTTCCAGAGTTTATAGACTGTCACCAGACTTTATTCTGTTTCCTTTAGCCAAGTCCTCTATACTTTGCTCTTCTAATCTTCTGTTTTAACAGGCTTCCTGTTACTTGCATCTCTGCTCGTATGCTCTCAATCTGGGCCAGAGTCTCTGGTACACCAAAAGCAAGCAGTATTCCAGGTGCAACCACTTGAGAATTGAGTGGAGAGAAATAACTTGCACCTCTTTTGCTGTGATGTCTTTCCATCTGCAGTTCATTGTTTTACTTCCATTTGGGTTGCCATTTTGCTGCCCAGACTCATCTGGATGGTAGCTGTGGTCCAGCCTCAGCTTTCCAACAGATCCTTCTCAGAAGACCTCCTTTCTACATTTTTTCCTTCCCTGTGAATATCTGTGTTTTCATTCATTTTCCCCTAGTGTATGAGCTGGCCTTTTCCCAACCTGACTCTCATTTTGTTACTTGATCCCAGGATCTGTAACTCCTCTCAGACCATCTGTATTATTTCTCTGTCCTTGCTGATGTTTTGCAACATTCCACAGCTTACTATCGTCTGCAGATTTCATTAGCATGCTGTTTACTGCCTTCTGAAGATCATTAATAAAGATGAATAAACAGAGAGAGGACTTAACACAGACATCTGTGGAATTTCTCTAGACTGCCCCCACAACTTGATGGTCATTACCTTATTGTACCTTATTCCTTTTCTTGGCCAGTGTTTCATCTGGTTTCCTCTCTGAGCACGCTGCTCTTATATCCAAGTGACTATGTAACGTGTGCTTTTCCTGCACCACTTCATAATCGTCTAAACAATTCATCAGGTTTGTCTGACATAAGGCATTTATCCTTTAGGACATCCAACTTTTATTGACAGTTTCCATTATCCTCTGGATTAGGGAAGCTTTGTGTAACAGTGCGTGTGCCCACCCTGCTTCCTCTTCAGCTTATTATTGTTTTAAAATCCTGAATGCACATGGAGGGCCAAAAAGATCACATAGGCGTGTGCTTGCAAGGAGTTAGCAACTGTCTTTCTATCCGAATGTTCAGCAATTGTCTCTGATTTTGAGTGATGATGATTTATATCCAACTTATAAAATGAACAGATTTTTAAAGCCAAATAAGAACCATAGGGACTTCCCTGGTTGCTCAGACGGTAAAGAGTCTGTCTACAGTGCTGGAGACCCAGGTTCGATCCCTGGGTCTGGAAGATCTCCTGTAGAAGGGAATGGCAACCCACTCCAGTATTCTTGCCCCCTCCCCCCAAAAAGGGGCTCAAAGAAGAACCATGGGTGTATTTAGAGAATATCTATGATGTGCCTGGCACTATGATACGACCTGATATGTATCACTCTTTGTGATTACTGCAACTCAGAAAAGAAAATGTTTTCGGGGGCTTCCCAGGTGACACAATGGTAAAGAATCTGCCTGCCAATACAGGAGACACAGGAGATGCAGTTTCAATCCCTGGGTCGGGAAGATCCCCTGGAGAAGGAAATTGCAACCTATTTCAGTATTCTTGCCTGGAATATCCCATGAACAGCGGAGCGTGGTGGGTGCCTCTTTGAAATTGGAAAAAGGGATCATCTGCAGAAAGATGCAACTGATGCCTGGACACATGGCCGGGAGAGCAGAGCCCAGCCAGGTTTTAAGGACCCACTGACCTCTTCTTAGTTCAGATACCTTTGTCTAGAGCACAACCTGCCCAAATGTACGTGGAAGCTCTGACTTTTTCCCCCTGCATTTAAATGAAGTGGAGTAAGAGACCTATTAAAAGATTTAGATTTGGAAAACCAGTAAAGTTTCATCCATGCCATGGTACTTCTCAGCAGATAGAATAAATATAGATCTAACTTCTGTTTCTCTAATCATATGCTAAATCCAAACAATATTTTGTGCACTTGTTTATGAAAGAATGGTTGTAATTTAGCATATAACCTTTTCTTCCAGTCTTAAGCTGAAATGCAGTTTTTTTCTTCCTGTCTTCAGGTATGTTGCTTTTGTTATTATTCCCTGTTAACAAGTCTAAAATGGGTCATGGAGAAGAAACAGTATTCCTCTGGCTCTGTATCTTAACAGCCTAGCTGTTTGCTTATTTGTTTATTCAGTACTCAACATGCACACTCATTCATGATATTAAACACTGATCATTTCAATCACATGCCACTCGAGTGTAGAAATTCGCCTTAAGAAGTAATGTTTTGAATCCTTTGGCTCCTTAACCTCAATGAGTAGATCCACTTATAAAGGGGCAGAGGTTTTGAGAATTGGAATGTTTATGTGCACCCATACATATATATACATATACATACGTATGTGTTTGTATAATATATATTTCTATAAAGCAGATATAGTGTAAACAAGAGTCTTTACCAGAGCGTCCTGTCTTTAAACCTTCTTTCTCCTTACCATTTTCTTTTTCCTTGAGCACTGCTCTTATTGAAATATCTTCCACTTTAGCTGTAGAGCTTTTCCGTGTTGAACCTTGTAGTTTTCTTGCTCAACAACTCTGACATTCAGGTAAATGGAAAGAAAATGGATATGGGAGTTGTGTGTTCATAATGCCACTTTGCCACCCTGAGATCTATGCAGATAATCTACTTGGAAGGCTTGGGAGCCCCGGTGGAGTACATGTAAGCTTCCTGCAGTGATTTATGCAGCACCTGCTGCAGCTGCTTGGATCTTGGCAGGCGTTTTCTCTGCTGCCAAGCACAGTTGCAACTGCTGGGCAAATCGAGATGGAGGTCATGTTTACTGGACATGTTTATAATCTGCAGAGCGATCGAGGGCTAATTTCCCACAGATCAATGACTAAGGGAGGATTTCAGAGGTTATCCTCTTTATCCAATTTCCTGTGGCCTAATGAGATGGCTGAAACCTGTTTGGAATCTTTCTGATTAGAAACTCTTCTGAGAGTCAATAAAGAATATGACATTCATAAATCTAAATGAGAGGTGACTTGGCTGCCTACATGGTGATTCATGCTAGCATCCTTTCCCCTGCCCCTGGCCGTGTGTGCTGGGGATGGCCAACTGGAGACAAGGTCAGATTGGAACCAAAAGTCTTGAGAGGATTTGATTCCTTCCAGGTGAATTCACTTTTTTTTTTTTGTCAGTCGAATTGAGTTTTGATTCAATTTAATTGCAGTTCAGTGCAACCAAAAATTATTAAGTGATTATTGTCTTTTCCAATTCAGAAGAAAGAAACATTACAAAATAACTATAATATGTGGTTAAGGATCATATTATAGATCTGAACAATGTGCAATAAAAGGTTATGATAATATCTAATATTTATTGAGTAATTACAATTTGTCAGGCACTGTGTCAAGCCTTTCACACACATCATTTTCTTTAATCCTAACAAATTTATGAGTTAGATCCTATTGTTATACTTATTTTATAGATGAGGAAACCGAGAGCTAGATAAATTCAGAAATTTCACATGTTAACATAATTCTTACTTAACTCCGTATCCCCCTCTAGCTGTTACCTCATTTTTTTCCTCCTCCTAGTTAACTTCTTGAAAAAGATCTACATTTATCATCTCCATTCTTTTTTATTTCTTTGGAGTATAGTTGCTTTACAATGTTGTGTTAGTTTCTACCAGCAAAGTGAATCAGCTATACATATATGCCCTCTCTTTTGGATTTCCTTCCCATTTAGGTCACCACAGAGCACTGAGTAGAGTTCCCTGTGCTATACAGTAGGTTCTCATTAGTTACCTATTTTATGCACAGTAGTGTATATGTGTCAGTCCCAATTTCCCAATCCATTCCACCCCTCCTTCCTTCCTTGGTTTCCATCCATTTCTTTTCAGTTTCTCTATTTCTGCTTTACAAATAAGTTCATCTATGCTATTTTTCTAGATTCTGGGTATATATCATCTCTTGTTCTTTACCTCCTCTTTGGTCTTCAACCCATTCATCCAGGCATCTGCCACTACCATGGAGATGAAATCATTAACCAGGTCATCAATTTCCTGTGTATTGCCTTCAGGTCACTGGATTTCTCAGCAGCCATCACCATAATTAACCACTCCCTCCTCAAAACAATACCCTCCCTTCCTTCCCATCTTTGTCCCTCAGGGCTGTTATAACAGAATACCACAGACCAGGTCATTTACGAAAAAACAGAAATTTATTTCTCACAGTTCTCGAGGCTGCAAGTCCAAGATCAAGGTGCCAGCATGACTGCTTGAGGGCCCTCTTACTGGTCACAGACGTCTCATTATGTCCTCACATGATGAAAAGAGTGAGGGAGCTCTGTGAGGTCTCTGTTATAAAAAAACATTAGTCCCATTCATGATGGTCCCACCCTCATGACTAAAGTCCCTCTCAGTGGACCCTCTCCTAATACTCTTACATTGGGCATTAGAATTTCAACCTCGATATTTTGGAGGGATACAGACATTCAGGCCATGGTGTTTCTTATGCCATGGTCACCTGTGTTGCCTCTGAAATCATTAGCGGTTCCTTTCCACTTGATAATACCGCTTCTTATGCCTACCTTCTCCTATTGGAGCATTTTACTTTGATTTCTGGTGTGTCTGCTCTTGCCTTTAGTCTTCTGCCCTGGGACATCTTCTGTCAGGGGTTCTAAACCTTATTGATACCATGTACTTCTGTGGCCAGCATTGGATTTGTGTTTTTACATGTATAAAACACCTTGGATATTTTGATGTATCCTAACTTAGTTCATACAAACATGACATATTGTTTTCCAGACATATTGTTTCCAGTTTAGTTTTTCCTCCAGTCTTTTCCATTGTCAATCCCATTGCTTAGGAAAACCAGAAATCATCTGTGACTCCTCCATTATTCTCACATACACGTCTTAACCTGTCCATTAGCTTGTCTTGGCTATTCTGCCTCCACTGTCTCAAACTTTTCACTTTCTCTTCTCTCCATTTGTCACCCTACCACCATCCTCCAGGAGGTACGTAATGGATGTTCAGTGAATAGATGAAGGTTTGGAGTGGGGAGATTAATAGCATAGATCTTGAGGGTGCTCTTCTAAGACTTTGGGAAAGACTGGAGCTAGGGTGAAGACAGCCTGAATTGGGAAGGAAGAGGACGAATATGAAAGATAGTTGTCCACAGTGGAAAATACGGGTGAAGAGTTGAAAGTTACCAGTGCTATTAGCGTGACCGAGGTTCCTTGAAGTTACCCCCAAAAGGTTTTTGTGTCTTTTTGTTAGCCTTTGGATTTGTGTTTCATGACATCCTTTGGAGACACTGAATCATATTATTTGCAGGGGGGTGGAACTTAGGGGTGAGAAGAGTGAACAAAACTGGTAGGAAGACTTTTTCCTAGATTCAGTTGACCACGAAACAGCTTTCTATAGCCGTTTCTCTCCCAGAGACTGGGAAAACAAAACAGGTTGGTAAGAATCAGTTTAATCATGTGGCAGCTAGAACAGCTCAGTCAGGGTCCCCTCCAGCAGCTCCTTCACTTTTGAACTGAGACAGGCTAGAGTCAACCAGCCAACTTCCTTAGTATTCTATATCATTCTGAGTTTCTAGTTTTTTTGTTTTTTTTTCCTTTTGTTTTGGCTGCCTCCACTCCCCATTTAAATGGGAATAATCCCTATCATCCTGTGTAAGCCAAACCCTAAATCACATAATGATTTCTCTCCTTGTGGTATTTGCCTTCCACGTCGCGGTGACTCCAGAGGACGCAAAGGCAGGCCGTGTTTCCACGGCTCCCAGAACCTTGCGTTCTCTAAGCCCTGGACATGTTGGTCTCCCCAAGGTGGGTATGGCGTTTTAAATAACTGACCGAAAAAGAAACAGAACTATGAGGAAAGGACAGTGTGCAAATCACTTTCCAAACGGACTTGTATTGAAAGTACTTCAAATCTGAGTCATGGAAAATAACAGTGATTAGGGTAATGCAGTACCATGCATTCACTGACAGTTAATCCTCTTATTAACTTCACTGTAATATTTTGCTCATTTGTCAGGTCGAAGGGATTGTTTGAGGATGTCGCAGTTCCCATCTCTTCCTCTGTTCCTCGGGGTAGTTGGGGAAAATAACCGTCAAAACAAAAAGAGGTCCAGACTGAAATGCATTGGATGCCGACTTTTCCCTTGAGATGGTGTGTTCGCCTCCTGTACTTCATCCATGCTTTGAGTTTGGATATCTGTTCTTTGAAGCCTCCTCATCTTGCCTTCCGAGGGTTTCCTTTTCACCTGAATGATCGTCCGTCAGGCAGAAGTCAGAGGGGTAGTTCAGCTGTGTGGTGCGTTGCAGGGCTAGATAGAGACAGAGCACCACTTGGGGCCCCATGAGCTGGAGCAGCCTGCAGAGCGTTTTGGGCAGAGAGCCAGAGTGGTGATTCCAGCTCCAGGAGGGGAAAAAAAAACCCAAAACACACACAAAACACAATGACTCTGAGACTGCAGCTCCCCCTCCCTTTGCGGGACTGATTCATACGGCAGCATTGACATTGAGTCTCAGGAGAACTGTTCTCTTGCTAGGCTGGCTAAAAATATCCAAATGCAGATTTATAATGACGGGAGCTGATAAATTTGCTGGGGAAATGCAAGCGGTGTCATTGTCGTGCTGGAGATCTGTTGTGATAAATTGATGAGGGGAAAGAAATTGCCAAACATGGCGTAGACCTCTGGTGCCTGTTCCCCTGACATGCTGAACGAAACGAGCATGTTTTCCTGGGCATCCCAGTGCCCCTTTTCAAACACAGTAGGAAGTGGAAGGCAGGAGAGGAAAAAAGGAATATAGAAAGCAGAGAGCATCTTTTTGATCAAAAGAATGACAGGACATAAAACCAAATCTTATCTCCTGTAAAATATTTTTGCTCTTTCTATTAAAAAAGGAACTCTTTTAAAATAATCTTTGGCCAAGATAAAAATTCACTTGAATAGCCGTGCATTTCAGGGGCAACATGTGGTTCAAGAAGGATCTATTAATTGGGGGGGGGGGTTCAATAAAAAACAGACTGTTGATGCATTTTGGGACTTCAGAATCAAAGCTTTTATTGCTGTCTCTTTTTAGTTGGTCAGTGGATTCTCAGAAGGAGAACTGCAGGGTGTCCCCTCCACACCACCTGGCATGAAATGATGTGACATGAGCTTCAGCTTTAATTTGCTCAACATCCCTTGAGCATCTAGCAGAAGTCAAGTCTCATGACTGGCATTTTCAAAAATGAGGGAGGCACCATGTACTAATAATGGGGCAGATGTACATGTAATGAACTCATTATAAATCAAATCATAAACATAATCATTGACACATGAGCAGTTACTATGAGAAATAAACAGAAGATAGGCTTCTGCTGAGGAAAGACCAGGAAGGCTTTGCAATGCAAGCAGCAGAATCTGTGCCTGAGATGATACAATGAACACCCACTTTGTAATAAGAGAGGAGTGTTTTTATCAGACTGAGAGGGTTATCTCTATCAGCATGGCACCAAGGTCAAAGTGAAAGTATTAGTCACTCAGTTGTGTCCAACTCTTTGTGACCCCCCGGACTGTAGCCCACCAGGCTCCTCTGTCCATGGGATTCTCCAGGCAAGAATAGTGGGGAGGGTTGCAATTTCCTTCTCCAGGGGATCTTCCCAACCCAGGGATCGAACCTGGTTCTCCCATATTACAGGCAGATTCTTTACCCTCTGAGACACCAGAGAAGCCTCTCCCCACTCTGAGGTAGGAAAAATACTACCTGCGTTGGGGACTTAACAAGATTATTTCAAGGGTTTAAATAAATTTCTTTCCTTGCTTGGTTTTTTAGCTTTGCCAAACAACTTGCAAACAACTGCTACATTTGCTATAATTATTTTAGATCATTAACTCTGAAAATTACTGTTTGTATTATTTCCTATCTTGGCCTTGTGCCCATTGTGAGCTGGCATTTGATAAACAGGTGGATGGTACTGGCCTGGAGGTTTGCCCTTGTCAAACACTTGACCCAGACCAAAAAAAAAAAGGTCATAGTTGCCTTCACAAGAGAAGCCTCATCGACTTAAGTCTCAGTAATGATGTTCTAATGATCTCATATGCTATGTTGTCATCTGTCGATTTATAAAGTCATGAAGCAAATGCAAATAGGATTGTCACTGTCTCCTTGAATGAAGAATAAAGAGTGGAATTTTAATTTTATGCAGCGTTTACTCAAGACAGCTTTATAGATTTGACAATGTTGAGGTCTTTCCTTCTCCTGGTCTTACTTAAACTCACTTTCCTCTAGATCAGGCAATAATTTGTAGGTTTTGATCTTCAATTTCAGTAGCAAGCAATCCCCTCAAATCCACAGAAAACAAAGAGTTTATATCTTACAATTCTATAGGATATGAATTATACAAATTTTTCATGTTGTTGTTAAAAAATAATGTAGCATAGACATGCATGTGGGAGTATGTAAAGGAAGTAGGAAGATGTGTGCCTTTTATTTTGAATGTATCACCAAGTGGATTAATGGATGGATAGGGTGATTATGTTATAAAGCAAGTATAGTACAGTGTTCACAGTAGAATTGAGATGTGGGAACATGGGTATGGATTATACATTTATTTTAACTGCATGGAATGTTTGAAATTTTTATATTATTGGGGGCAGATAAGATAGCAGAGACCAAAATTGGTAGAGGTGTTTGGATAAACATTAGGTGATACTGAAAATGAAGAGAAATTTTTCTGACTTGCTAAAATGAGGACATAAGTAAATAGCTCCATCTCTGAGCCAAAGATACAGTCTTTCTTCACCATTAGTGTATGAATCTGTCAGGTAAGAAAAAAAGGGCATTTTGGGGAAAGGCTAGCTCAGAAAGAGCTCAATCTTTTGTCCACTCAGCAATATATAAATGGATATTTTGGAGTTATTTTGCATTGTAAACTGCCTGAAGTCTTCACAGATAAGGCACTTTCTGCTTTCTGAGTCATTTCCACATATATTAAATACTTCATATACTCCAACCATGGTGCTTGGCATTGGGGCTTCTGAGAGGAAGTGCTTCAGAAAGGTTAATGTCAAGAAATAGAGAAAGATAGTAAGTAATGTGATAAAGTGAATGGAGGTCTTAAAGTGCTTTGAGTTGCTGCACTTAGGAACTCTGTGATCTTGGGGTCTTGGGCAGGTTACCTAACTTCTTTGTGCCTTGGTGTTTCACCTGTAAAATTTGGTAAATAAAAACTGTTAACCGATTGTCTGTTAAATAGCAAGACTTAATGAAGTATCACTAATATCTTTCACATAGAGAGGAAGAATAAGTGGCAAATCAAAAAATAAATTAACCCATCGATAGCCATAAGATTTGCTTGACAGAGACCCTTGGTGGTCCAGTTAAAGAATCTGCCTGCAGTGCCGGTAGTAGACCTGGGTTTGATCCCTGGGTCAGGAGGATCCCCTTGAAAAGGGAATGACTATTCCACTGCAGTATTCTTGGCTGAAGAATTCCATGGACAGAGGAGCCTGGTGGGCTACAGCCCATGGAGTCCCAAAGAGTCAGACACGACTGACCAGCTAACACTTTCACTTTTTCTGCAGTCATAAGATTTGCTTGACAGCTGCCTTTCTCTCTCCTCCTGCCCTGTGCCCCTATTGTGGTCCTAGTATAGTTCTAGCATCACTATCTTGGAGCTGGAACAGAGCTTGCCACAAATTTGGGACAGATTCTCCTCCTCACATTTAGAGATGAGGAGACTGAGATGGATTAAAAGAAGTGACATAGCTAGTCCATGGCAAGTGAGGAATACATAGGGTAATAAAGCTTCTACTGCAGAGAGAGGTAGAAGGAAAGACATTCCTTGGGAAATATGTTAGCATTTCTCAGGAAGTAAGAGAGAAAATACTTAGGTATATGCTCATGTGGTTAGAAGAGAATGTGGTTAGGGGTATCTAAATGCAGCGTGCTGCAGTCCATGGGGTTGCAAAGAGTTGCACATGACTGGGTGACTGAACAACAGCAAAGGTAATGCACTAGAAGATTCCCAAGAAGGACGTGTTGCAGAATGTTGCACCATACCGCTCCTGAGTTAAACTGTCTGAAGGGCTTGGTTGAATCTTGCCATGTGGGTGACTGCCCCATTAATTAAATTATTCTAATGACTTCTCTTTTTTTGTTGTTTAGTTGCTAAGTCATGTCCAGCTCTTTGTGACCTCATGGACTGTAACCCGCCAGGCTCCTCTGTCTATGGGGTTTCCCAGGCAAGAATACTGGAGTGGGTTGCCATTTCCTTCTCCAGGGGATCTTCCCAACCCAAAGACTGAACCTTCATCTCCTGCATTGCAGGTGAATAATTTACCACTGAGCCACTTAACTATAGATCAGTATCTATAATCTATACAATCTGTGTCTTTTAGGCCCACCTAGGTTTATGTGGAATTAGAAGCAGAAAAGATGGCTTCCCTCTTTTTGCAAATAGCATGAGTATTCTAGAAATGTCTCTCTATTTCTGTCTCTGTGTATCATGTTGGATCTGTGGGGGATAGAGATCCCCCTGACAAGAAAGAGGTGGCCTCTAGGGATTTGAAGATTCACAGCTGGGAACTAAGGTTCAAACACTCTGGGGGTTCTGGATATTGGAGTCAATGGCCTGTACTTTGAGCTCAAGAACTTTGATGGGACAGCTCAACTCAGAGGTAAGATGGTGGTTCTTCTATTAGGGGAGACTATTTCTTATCACAGAGGAGAGGGGAAAAGGGAATATGAGACACAGAGAGTGAGTAAGAGGAGAGAGAAAAGGAAAGGAGAAGACAGAAAATGAAAGGAAAAGATAGAAGGAAAAGATGAATAAAAACTGCTGATGGGATTTTTTAGCAGAAAAATTTGACTTAATGGGTCCTTGACACTATTAAGTTTTATAAAAATAAATGTCACAACATAAAGGGTTAAGCTGAATTAAGGTAAAATAAACTAGGTAAAGCTCAGTGAAAGAAAGAGGGTTTCCCTCAAGCAACAGTGCAGAGAAACATGTAAGGTTATTTATGGTATGCAATTCAGATCCTTCTGTACTTTATTTGAGAAACTGGTATAAATAGAAGAGTGAATACACAGGTCTAGAAAGCTTGCTAGAGCCTGCTTTCTAAGAGAGGACAGGAAAAAAAAAAAAGTCAGAGCCATGCTCTATTTGGGAACTTACTGCTGTTTGCTCTGTTGATCAGATTAAAAAGAACTATTGGTGAGCAAGTGAGGTCTTGTGAGAGATGGGGGCAGAAGCACAGCCTATGGAGTCATCTAGGCTGTCTGAGCTTTGGAGGGAATGGGAATCTCACAAGGAAGTCAGGGAGCCCTTGCAACTCTGGGAAGTAAATGATGCTCCCGTTGTTGCTGTTTTTTTCTCAGCCTCGACTAGTCAAGAAGCAGGCAGCTACTTAAAGAATGTCTTTAAAATCTCAACCCCGGACACATCTGTAGCTGCCTCCTGTACCATGCCCATCATTGCTGTAATTTTGAAAATGTGTGCATGTGTGCTCAATCGTGTCCAACTCTTTGCAACTTCATAGACTGGAGCCCGCCAGGCTCGCCTGTCCATGGGATTCTCCAGGCAAGAAGGCTGGAGTGGGTTGCCATTTCCTCCTCCAGGGAATCTTCCTGATCCAGGGATCGAACCAGGTCTCCTGCGTCTCCCACATTAGCCGGCAGATTCTTTACCACTAAGCTACCTGGGAAGCCTAATTATGAAAATCAAATTCCTTAATAACTGAATGAGCTGATAAAATGGACCATAGTTGTGGTTTGCCCAATGCAGCATTTTGAGAGAGAATCAATGCTGTCAATGGAATGCAAAGTGACTATGGAGACACCAGGTTACTTAATAACTGAATTGCTTAATAACAGAAGAAAGGGAAGAAGAAGCTGACTTTCCATGAGAATCTTCTGTATGGCAGGCACTGTGCTCTATGTGCATTAGTTAATTTAATCCTCACAACAGCCCTTCAAAGTAACATAGTGATAATGATGGTGATTCTTTTAAGCGAGAGAGCTGGGATTTGAACCCACATCTGTATGGCTTCGATTCCCTTTCTTTTTCTATTACCTACGCTGTGTGCCTTCTGGCTCATGACTGTTCAATTATTAGGAGGGTGAAAGATGTAAAATAAACTGACATTCAAACCAGCATACTTTGTTCTGCATTAAGTGCTGTGACGGAAACTATTGGCTAAAATGAGGTATGGAGAATAAGCATGAATTTTGATTGTTCAGTTCCCTGATGAGAACCAGGCAAACCATATTATTTGTACCACAGAGAAATGGAGGAAAAAAAAAAAAAAGAGAAATCTAGGTTGGGGGAATATTGGCTGCTGGGTATAAGGCAAATTTAGATGTTGAAAGAGATTGGGAGTTGCCAGATTTGTCAAATGCCAAGATGTTTTCTTGTGGGGAAAAAAAATTGTTGGGAACTCACAGTTAGAAAATTATGAATCTTACACGGGCCAATTGACATCCATAGTTTTTTTTTGTTTTTTGGCAGGTTTTGCAAGGGAGTCCCTGAGAGGAGGTGAAATGAGATCTAGAGGCAATTTTTAGTGCAAGACATACATACCCATGTGTTAACCTTCTGTCACATGCCCACCTTCTTGCCAGATCTTATGACTCAAAGATAAGAGTCAGCCAAATATGGTTCACAGGTCTTTCACTTCCCTAATTTGCCTTTTTTTTTTTTTTCTTAAAGTGGTTTTTATATCCCTAGTTAGTCTATTACCACCATACTCCACTCTACCCAACTTGTCTTAGAGCTTAGAGGCAAGAATATTGGGAGCAGGGACTTCCCTCATGGTCCAGTGGTTAAGATTTTACCTTCCAGTGCAAGGGCTGTGGGTTCGATCCCTGGTTGGGGAGCTAAGATTCCACATGCCTTGCGGCCAAAAAACCAAAACACAAAACAGAAGCAGTATTTTAACAGATTCAGTAAAGACTTTTAAAATGGTCCACATCAAAATAAAAAACTTAAAAAAGAATAGAAAGAATAGCCACTGAGCAATAGAAGAATAATTCAATAGTATGTGTAATTTATAACTATTATAAATAATGTTACTTATACAGTTTTTAAATTTATATAAGTTTTTGTATTTTGTTTAAATATACAAAATTCAATTTTCTGGTAGCCAGGTTTCAAAATGTAATGTATCGAGTTATCCTTTCAGTATATAATTAGCATACGTTATTAGTGACACTTCTACCATATTCTTTTTTTAAATTTATTTTTAATTGGAGGATAATTGCTTTACAATATCGTGTTGGTTTCTGCTGTACAACAGTGTGAACCAGCTATGTGTTTGCATATATCCTCTCCCTCTTGGGTCTCCTCCCACCCACCCCTCTCACCTCCCTAGGTCATCACAGAGCTCTGAGCTGAGCTCCCTGTGTTAGACAGAAGCTTCCCACTAGCCGTCTGTTTTACACGTGGTAGGGTATATGTGTCAGTCCTACTCTTCACAATCCAGTGTGAGTCTAGCACTTAAAGCACAGACCAGTTCAGCTAAGTCACATTTCAGTAGGCAAGAGACACATCTGATTAGCACTTTTGTTGGTCAGTGCGGGTCTACACCAGGGAAGTATGCACTCGCTGTTCATTGAACGCAGTCTATATTTTCCATTACCCCATCCATCTACCTGTAGAGGGGGCACACCGTTTCCATTCCATCAGAGAACCTGAGGGAATCTGGAGAGGAATGTGCGACTTGATGACCTCAGAGAGGACGTCTGCGTGGTGTTTAGTTGAAGGGAACTGCCTCCTCTTTTTGCCAGGAGGAATTACATCATTATCAGCTCTGTAAATATTACATCATTTACAACCTGTGTACCCAGCAATAGACACTATCTATCTATATCCCTAAGTACCTGTGGAATTGGCTCATATCCCAGAAGGCAATACACTGAAACTTCTGATTAAAGATAATAGGTAAATGAAATGAACATCCAATAAAAACCAGTTTGTGTTTTTAAACAGAACTAAAAGGCTAAAATTAGACAATGTAAGAGAGAATAGGAGTAAAGCTGTTCATGAAAGCAGTCAATTCAGTTGATATTTTGTTATTTTCCTGACTTTCTCTAACTTAAAGAAAAAAAAAATCTATGATACCCCCACATCCTGCCCAGGCACATGCATAAGAGAGCTCAGTTCTTCCCATTCCTTTTTCTTTCTCTGACTATTACACTTTAAAATGTATCAGTTGTTGGGCTACAGCTACAGAGAAGTGTACTTGGCGAAGGAGAGAGAAGCAGGTGTAGGATTTTAGGGATTCAACCTATGTAGTGAGAATGCTGTGCTACTGCCCTGAATGGACAGTCTTGTCTAGCAGGAAGCTTCTTAAGGCATTCTCTTGAGCCAAGTGTCTTGATGCAAGTCTGTGCAGGAGAGTGGCATGAGCCTTAGCTTTGGGAAAATATGCTTAACTGTTATATATGTGAAGTCTGTGAATGCTCTAGGACAGCCCCATGGAGAAGTTAGGAGAAGTTGATACAAAAATCCAGGTCATTTCCTGTGGACCCACGATATCATCAAGTTTTCCCTCTATAGCTCCTGGATGCATTTATCAAGATTCCTTTAGGAAACTAAACAGAATTAGAACTAGGCAGACTGTTCTCTGGGTTTGTTATTGTGGATGCTTAGTTCCCTGCAACAAAAATAAGGTGCGGAACAGTAGACTTCCTGTCTGGCAGCTGTGTTCAGACCCCACTTCTACACCTTAGCTGTTCTGTGACTTTAGGAAATCACTCAGTCTCTCTGAATCTTATTTTGTTTGTATCTGTTAGATGTAAACATCAGCTCTCAGCTTTCCTGTGAGGAGGAAATGAAGGCATTTATCTAATTTGTCTGGGACAGGGCCTGGTGAATACCGGTTGCTTAGTAAACACTGGCTGGTGCCTTTGCTTTTTATGCCTCTAAGAGCTTCTTGTTGCTTCTATGTTCCTGTGACCCTGTTTTTCGAGCAGTTCTGCAGCCTACAGACTGGATTTAATTTAACATTCTCTATCCTCTTCTTAATTTTGTATTAAATAGTATACAGTTAATCTGTTAGAAATAAAAAACTATCAGTCAGGGACTTCCCTAGAAGTCCAATGATTAAGACTCAATGCTTCCAGCACAGGGGGCACGGTTTTGATCCCTGGTCAGGGAACTAACATCCCACATACTGTGTGGTGCAGCCCACCCCCCCCCAAAAAAAAAAGCTGTCAGTCAAATTTCTAAAATGTCATTAAAACAAATACCTAGTAAGTACTTACTCTATTTCAGTGCCAGGCTCTGGAAACACAACAGTGAATTATTATAATAGCTATTGCCCTAAAGGAGTCTTCCATTAGTCTTGCCTGTGAATCAAAGTTACCAGGCAATGTCAAGTGAGCCTTGTGTTGCAGAGTTGGGAAGAGGTTCAGAATCCCAAGAGAACTCAGATTAGCCCCGGGCCTTGTGTTGATGGGTTAAAGAAGAACAGTGGGTACCATATTGAGTTGTAGTAATTTCATAGTTACAGTTAATCTAGGGCTTCCCTGGTAGCTCAGCTGGTAAAGAATCTGCCTGCAATGCGGGAGAACCTGGTTTGATTCCTGAGTCAGGAAGATCCCCTGGAGAAGGGACAGGCTACCCACTCCAGTATTCATGGGCTTCCCTAGTGGCTCAGACAGTAAGGAATCTGCCTGCAATGCAGGAGACCCAGGTTCAGTCCCTGGGTTGGGAAGATTCCCTGGAGGAGGGCGTGGCAACCCACTCCAGTATTCTTGCCTGGAGAATCCCATGCACAGAGGAACCCAGTGGGCTATAGTCCATGGGGCCGCAAAGAGTAGGACACAGCTGAGTGATTAAGCACATCACATAGTTAATCTGTGCAGCCGCATCCAGATAAATTCAAGATTATCTTTAAGCTTTTTGGAAATATTGAGAATAGCTTCCTGGCCCCAAGTGAGACTTTGAAAAAACCCAGGAGAGCAGAGATTCCAGTTGGGCAGCTCCCACTTTAGATTATGCATGATGCAGGTTTTTGGGAAGGGAGAATGACAATCAGATCTGCCTTAGAAACCAGTCTGCAGTTGCAGTGTTGCAAACTAATTCAGGTGAAAAATCATGTGAGATTTGAAATAAAGCATGACTGGGAATGAGGAGGAAGGTGTGGATTTGGCAGGATTACTGATGACAGGTTAGATGAGGATGTCACAGAGAAGAAATCTGTGCTGCCCTGATCCATTACCTCTTGCTGTCTACTATGAACACTTACGGGGGTTGTCGTGTGTTTATTCTGGGCTATTCTTTATGAAGTTGGGGTTCTTCTCTGACAGTTGCTGAAGCCATGGGAACAGATGAGTTCACCATGGGGACAATGAGTTCTCAAGAATGAGAAGAAGATTTAGAAGGAGACACTTGGGGATGTTACCATTTCTTCCAGTTTCTTTGAATTGCCCACAGCCTTGGGCCAGTTGTTGTTGGAAAGCTCTTCCCTCTAATAAAGTTTGATCATCAAACCTGGGAGCTTATTTTACTCTGCTCTTCTGAGTCATGTTAGACTTCAGAATAGTTAAGTTTATTTTCCCCAAATCTTGTATCTCTTGCGAACCTTCCTCAGTGATTTTGGTTTTTAGAGATTTACTTTTGGAAGCTCATTCATTGTCAAAGGAGGGATAATTTTAGAGTACTCTGTGTGTGTGCGCCAGCTCAGTCATGTCTGATTTTGCAACCCCATGAACTGTAGCCCACCAGGCTTCTCTCTTCATGGAATTCTCCAGGCAAGAATACTGGAGTGTATTGCCATTCCCTTCTCCAGGAGATCTTCCCAACCCAGGGATCAAACCCAGGTCTCCTGCATTGTAGGTGGGTTCTTTACCATATGAGTCATCAGGGAAGCCCCTCTAGGCAAGAGTGTATATCTAAAATCCCACATAGGCACTGTTACAGTGTGATTTAGTAAACTGTATAAGAGAATGGTGATTCTCTTCGCAGGCACTTAAATAATTTGTTTTACTTCAATTCCTACTTATTTGCCTTCAGTTTGCTTTAGCTATTTCTAGTTAGTAGGTTTGTAATGGTGTCTCTCAGTGCAATTTAGTGATGACTTCTGGTCCTTGAAAACATTTTTTTTCATAGTTTAAAGAAGCAAGACGAGATGGTTTGCGTTAAGAGGTTTGTGTGGGTTTAAATTAAAAGAAGCATCATTTACTCAGTAGCAAAGTCTAGTACATTTAAATTGGGTGAGACAGGCAGGCTTCATTCTGGAAATCACTGTAAATCAATGCATAGAGCATAAAACATCCATCCACTATTTTCTTGCTGCTCCTTTCTGAAGGGTTTGGAAGATTGAAAGAGAATCCAAATCATTGTAGGTAGAACATATTGGATCCTAGAAAAAAATTTAAAGAAATGTGTTTTTTGCATATTAATTCTTAAAACTTTACCCTCAATTTAAAGACATTTGTTTTTACATTATTAAGAAGACATTTTTCTTTACATTATTAAGAAGAAATGCATTTACTTAACTAAAAAATGAATTAAGGTGCTGCCCTTCATTTTAAAAATTTAAAGTAATCACTTATTTGAATCTTTACAAAAGTAGTATCTTGCTTATTTACAAAAAATAGTTTGTGTAATGTCAACTGAAACTGTGCAGCCTAAAATCTGAGAATTATGTTTTATTTGGAGCATTACTGAGGACTGTAGTCTGGGAAGGCAGCCTCTTAGCACTGAGAGACTGTTCCAAAGAAGTAAGGAAGGAGCGAGGATATATAGGAATTTTGTGTTGAAAACATGCAGTCAAGCATCAAAGGATTACTGCTAGTCACCCCGGAACAGACATCTCAATTGAATGATTTTAGTTCCTGTCTATGTGTGGGAAGATGCAAGAGTCTGGACTCATTGAAACTACTCCTTTGATACACATCTTAACTATCTAGGGCCAGTGTCCTGTTTTCCTCTATCCTGAATCCCCTCAGGGAGTACCATTACATGCTATAGTGGCTGCTGGTTTGTTGGCTTGATGGCAGGCAACGTTCTTTGTTTACTGAAATGGCAAGCAACGTGTTTTTTGTCCACAGTAGACTACAAGTAGTCTAAAAGAAAGAGGGTTCTATTACTTCTTCAGTATGGTAATGACCTCATCTTTTCAGCCCATGGAGTATGTAAATGTAAATTGATCAGAATATATCAGAAATACAAATGGATATATTCAGGGAATATGGGAAGCCATGGGGTGGCTCAGTGGTAAAGAATCCGCCTACAATGTAGATGACATGGGTGAAATCCCTGGGTCAGGAAGATCCCCTGGAGAGGGAAATGCAGACCCACTCCAATATTCTCCAGTCCACTATTCCAATATTCAAAATGCAGACCCACTCCAATACTGCAGTCCATGGGGTCACAAAAGAGTCCAACTGGACTGAACAACTAAACAACGACATATTCAGGGAATGCCATGGTTAGGAGCATGAGCTTAGAGTCTTGGCTCTTCCATTTACTAACAGTGTGACCTTGGGCAAGTTACTGACCTTTTTGAGCCTCCCTTTTCTTATCAGTTCAATGGCATCTGTAGAAGTACTTCCCTCTCAAAGCTTCAAGGAGCAGTACATGAGATTTTTATTCAGTTGCTAAGTTGTGTCCAATTCTTTGTGACCCCATGGACTGTGGTGTGCCAGGCCTCCCTGTCCTTCAGTGTCTCCCAGAATTTGCTCAAACTCATATCCGTTGATTCAGTGACACCATCCAACCGTCTCATCCTCTGTCACCCCCTTCTCCTCCTGCCTTCAATCTTTCCCAGCAGAGTGAGGGAGAGGCAGCGTGTGTTGGCTTCATTGGGAATATCTCTTACTCAGAGCAACATGAAGGATGCTTTTCTTGACAGTCAGGGAATATCCTTGCTCTTCCAACTGAGATTTGAATATGGTAAAGGAAATGAAACATAAAGGGAAAATTAGGAGCTCTGAGAGTCTAAGGTTTAAAAACAATTAAAAGAATGGTCTCTTTCACTTTCACTTGTGCAAATGGCCAAATCTTTTGAGAGGCACAGTAACCAATCTAGCACAAACATAACAATATATAAAGTTTGAAAAGTGCTGCAATTAAACTTATGAAGGAAATATATATAGCCCCACTAATATTATATCATGTTGAAATTTATTTTCATATCCTTTGTCCATCCCTCTTTCATTCCAGTGGGACGTTATAGAGGCATTGCTCAGAAGCACTCAACTTCAGCATGTATTTTTGGAATGTTTAAAAGAAAGTCCCAAAGCTGGTTACTGAGAGGTTTGGAAAGTCATGTTCATTTTCAGACCCCATAGGGATAGCTGTCAGAAAGGAAATAAATGACTTGTAATTTTCCAATAGTAATAGTTATGGGATTATCAAGGTTTAGTGAAGAACTCTTACTTTCTAACCTTGTAAATTATTCTCATTAGTTAATAAATTTTTTCTTTATCAAGAGGTGCTCAGCGATGGTTTGAAAAATCACTGAATGGGTAAAGTGGAGGGAATTGAAGCTTAGAATAAATGACCTTTAAGCAACCTTCTAACTGAAATTTCTATATTTTCAAGAATTATTTTCAGTGTCATTTATCGTCCAAATCTAATCCCTTGTCTGGGAAACCAATTCGGATTAAAGGAAATTTCAAAAATACTCAAGCAATCAATATCTAATTCATTTAAGTCCTGTTTCTTCCCAGGCCTGCTGGGTATAAGCCTGGCATTGCTGCCATTTCTCTTACATTCAAGCACTTTGGGAAAGGTGCCATCTTTTTAGATCTATTTTCTCCCTGCAGCTTGGAAGCTGTGTCTATATAAAAAGAGGTGACATACTAGGCCCAGCGTATTAAAACCTTTTCTGAGGGAATCAATATCTCTTTGGGAAGTTTCATTTATATTTAAAGGGGAAAGGAGACAAGAGTATAAATGGACATAACATATCATGTAGACAGTGAAGGATGAAGAAAATGATTGGGAAGTGACTACTTGTTCCCAAGCATCTTATTAGTTGGCTTGGAGAGATGTTTTAGATCTCCAACTGAATCCATTCTCTGTTTCCCTACATGAAGAAAAAAATTCTGCAATGTGTTTTTCTGATGTTGGTTGTAGTTGTCTATCATTGATGTGAAAATTCCAGTTGTGGCCAATGATGACAAAATCAGAATCTGTAACTAGAAGCTTTACAGGCTGTATCAGTAAGTCAGTAGGTTTGTTAGCAAATGTACAAATGAATCCTGACTTCATTATCCTCATATTCTAATCAACAAAATAGATCAGCTAAATTATTTTGTTCTACAACTTCAAGTGAGTAAATTATGCTTTTATATTATTATGTTTTAAATTTCACTAGTTTGAATGTCTGAGTTTTAAAATTCTGGGTTGCCATAGAATCAATTTATGCCTCTAAGTACAAATAAGATATTAACAGATTGTGAGCCAATAAAACCAATAATTATTGCATAACCTAAATTAACTTGTGGTATATAAGGTGCCTTAATATTCCCACATGTGTTTGTTGAGTTTAGTTGCTAAGTCATGTCCAACTCTTCACAACCCCATTGACTGTAGGCCACCATGTTCTTCTGTCTATGGGATTTCCCAGGCAAGAATAATGGAGTGGGTTGCCATTTATTTCTCCAGGGGATCTTCCTTACCCAGGGATTAAATCCAGGTCTTCTGCATTGCAGGCAGATTCTTTACCATCTGGGTCACCAGGAAAGTAGCATATATGGTGGTTTTCAAAATCCAAATAAGGTGAGCCAGTTTTTATTTATGATAATTGTATGTTACCTCTGTCCTTTTTGCTAAAGAAATTATTTACTTCATCCTCAAAGGTGTGACCCTTGTCTCCTTTCAGTTTGACAATACAATCATACACTTTGTAGTTTCATTTTCCAGTCATGAAACCCGAGAAAATGAAAGTTTGTGCTGTTATGGTACTTAATTGAGGTCTCCTGTCTTTTATGGTCCTTAATCAGAGGTCTCCTATCTGCATTTCAGCAAACCATAACCTGTCGCCAAAACTGGAGTGGAGGAGGTCATCGGCTGAGAGAGCTTGGCACTGGGATTATTTCTTTAACTGATCTCTAGGTCAAATGTGTCATTTAACAGATGAGTTGTCTGAGCAAATTGATTTCAGATTGATGTCTGTAGATAAAGTTGACCTCTGATAATGGGTAGGGAATGCATTGGAGGAAACTGAGGATTTTCAAACTAACTTATTCTCTTACCTACACATACCATCGCTGTCTGGGATGTTACCTTCCCAGTGAGCATTAGGTGCCATGTGGCACCCCGGACTTCTGGCATGAACCAGGATACATCAGACTGGGAGCTGTCTGTCTTTCTAACCCACATGGGCACTGAACTGGTGTTCATCAGGGGAAAGCACTGGAAAAACAGCCGAAAAGCAGAGAAGAAATTTTAATGAGGATGCTAGAATGTGATATACAGTGTCTGTGAAAATGGAAAACAGATATCAGTAAGGATTCTATATACATCGTGAATGCCTTTGAAGACATGAGAAAGTGCCCTGTCAGTCAGAAAGGTGATGAGATGAAGTAGACGTCTTTGGAGATACAGGAAAACGAGCATTATCAGCGACATTTATTATAAAGAGAAAGGACTCTGGATTTTTTCCATTGAATCTTAGTTCTATTCTAAACTGAGTCTTTTAGTCTCAGTAGAGTAATTTTCAAGAGTATTGTTGGACCCAGTCCCTTTGATGACTAGAGGCACAATCGTAGACAATGGTGCTGAGAACTTTAGAGGTTAGTTTATTCTCTTAACACTATGAAGTTTGTACTGATAGTATTTTCATTTATCAGGGGAGGAAACAGCCAATGAAAGTTTTTCTGTGGGACTCTAGGAAGGAAAAACTTTAAGTAAGAAAGTAAACATTCCTACCCAAATCATCTGACTTCAAGACTCATGGTTATTAATATGATCCTCTGCTGGGCAGATTGTGAAAGCTTTGACTATGACACATTTGAATAAAGCAGAGCTGCAGCTGGAACAACCAAAAAAATACACCTGATAAAAAAGCTTCATCGTTAGGGCCAAAATACAGGATCAGACTGGGCCCAGTGGTGGAGTACTAGGGCTAAGTTTTTGTTTTAAAGATTTTTTAACATGGACCATTTTAAAAGTCTTTATTGAATTTGTTACAGTATTGCTTCTGTTTTATGTTTTGTTTATTTTGGCTATGAGGCATGTGGGATATAGTTCCCTGAAAATGAGTTGCTCAATCGTGTCTGACTCTTTGCCACCTCGTGGACTTTACAGTCCATGGAATTCTCCAGGCCAGAATACTGGAGTGGGTAGCCATTCCCTTCTCCAGGGGATCGTCCCAATCCAGGGATTGAACCCAGGTCTCCCACATTGCAGGTAGGTTCTTTACCAGTTGAGTCACCAGGAAAGCCCCCTAAGTTCCCTGACCAGGGATCAAATCTGCACCCCCTGCATTGGAAGACAGATTCTTAACCACTGAACTGCCAGGGAAGCCCCTAGAGCTGAGTTTTTGACCAACAGCTTGTCTTTCCTGGCCACAGACAGAACTGTTTCTAAAGAATGGTGAATGGCTGGATATCCTCTGAGGCAAAGGACCGTAACTAAAAAGAGAAGTAGTAGAAAAATGCAAATGTCTAAAAAATTCAGACCTAGTACTGAGTAGACACTCAATAAATGTATGTGAGTAAATCAATGTGACCCTGTCAAGGAGATATCGTTCTGAAAATGTTTTTGGTAAAAGATAATGTTTGTTGGAAGAATAATCAAGCTCTACATTGTTCCAAGGAGGATGTTTTTGTCTGTATTTTTCTGTCTATTCAAGAGTGGAAAAGAGGCTTGCTTTTTACTCTATGCTTTTTTTGAACTGTTGCATTAAAAAAATCATGTCCATATTTTATCTTTAAAAAACACAATAGAAGAGAAGGATTCTTTGCTTTTTGTAACTTTGCCTGTGCTTTCTGAAACTTACCTACGTTGTAACATACATGAATTTAGGCACCTACGCCAGAAAGATTCAGGGGACTACTCATCTTTCCTAGACCTGCTTTTGTATTCTGGGGCCATAATCTAGCAAAGACATCAAGATTAGAGGCATATTTATCATTGTCATTAAAACTGTCTACAGGATAATTGCACAGGACTTTCTAGTTCAAGGGCCCTTACATGAAGGCATTTAATAGTCCAAATTCAAGAAGAGATTCCCTATTTCTGAAGGCTGCATATTAGGCTGGTCTATAGCTTTGTCCCGTTATTTGAAGTTGTACCTCCTGGTGTTTGAAATATTTCTCCTATTATTTGTTATTATAGTTTCCTCACTGCAATTCACTGCACAGTGCTTCTTAAGGGAGTTAATACATTTCAATCTTAGAAGCTAACTCTGATTTGTGTTTTCCCACTGATATCTCTGGTACATTCTGGATCTAGGAAAGGTAACCTGTGTCTATTATACTGAAGTCACATGGGGGGCTGTCATTAGTAGGAGGGAGTTGAGTAAATGTTGATGCTGAAGAAGATTCCTGCAATATTTGAATACAACTGCAGTCCATTCCCAATTCTCAATGGTTGTTTTTATAGACCATGAAATCATAGCTAAAGTCAACTCTGGTTCTGCCCTAATGGAGAGGAACAGTGGCACAAATACTCCTAAACCATAGATAATTCCAATGTATTTATACTTGACTTTTGAACGCTTTTTATGATAATTTTCACAGCACATTGCCCTGCTAATTATGTTTTGTTTTGGAAAATATTGAAATTAACTTGTATTTAGTGATTATGTGCTATCTGATAGAGAGGAGTCTCAGGGCTATGTTGGCAAATCAGGCTGGGGAAGATGCCCAGCAGTTTACACAAAGAAAGGCTGAACAGTTCAAAGCTCAAGGAAATAAGCCTGATCTGAGTAGCTGACATATGGTTGTAGGACCTCAGTTGCATGAAACTATTTTTCCTTCCTCCCTTTCCCCTTCTACTTCTTCCCCTTATTTCTCCTCCCCTCTCTCCCTTCTTTTCTTGGAAGCATAGGAAGTAACTCAAAAGAAGAGAGAACAACTAAGTATTAGACTGGCCAAAAAGTTCGTTTGGGGATTTTCTGTAAGATATTATGGGAAAATCCAAAGGAACTTTTGGGCCAACCCAATACATTAGTGCTAGGCCTTGGATACTGAGGCCTACCAAGGTCTGAGGAGCCTCAGCCAGTGGAGTTAGGAGCAGTCTGGGCCATCAGGTATTCTAATACCAATAGGCAGGAGTGAAAGCCAGGCAGTGGGTCGAAATCAAGTAGCAAGGACAGAGGACTTGGTAAGCAGTTTCCAGAGATTCAAGCAAGGCACTTGGTAAAGTCTTAGCATGTGATCAGGCATGCACAGTTCCATGAAAACTAGAGACAAGATGAGGAAGACACAGGGACCAGCCACATGTTGTGTAGAGTGACACAGAGTGGCAGTCAGAAGGGAGTGTCCCAAGGAGACAAGATTCCACTCAAGCCAAGAAGCCACCAGTGAGCGGGGCCTCCAGTCCCCGACCCCTCGCAGAACCAATCGGAGCCAAAGAGAAAACACTACCAAAATAAATGGTCCACCACTTCTTAGATTGAAGATGATGTCCAAAGCACCTGAGTGCTCTTTTTAAGGCACTGGTCACAGTTGTTCAAATAAAGCTGCAAACCTTCCCGGGAAACATCAACGTGAGAAAGTTGCGGGAGAATGAACATGTTTATACAGTCTGCCCCAGCTCCACCACCTGGAGGCTCAGCTTTCAAGTTAAATTGTTCCCAGTGCTGCAAACAAGACTGGATCTACTCCCTGGATTCTTCAAGATCCCTTTTCCAATACTGGCTAGAGGGGAGCCATAACCTTCCCTTTCCCTGTTTTCCTCCAGCCCAGCTAAGACAAGGAGTTTCACATTTTTCAACAAGTAATAAAAACAGAAACAAAAATAAGGAAAGGAAGATGGATGAAAATAGGTATGCATGTCAAATATAAGGTAACTCCGGGTTAGGTTTTCATGGGCTGACACTGATGAATTATCTTTGGCTGTCGGGAGTACCATATTGTGGAGGGTTCAGCTGCCGAGAATGTCATCAGTGATCTGCCAAATTCCTGCCGGGGGTGAAGGAAAGGGGAGCTTTGAGAAATCAGCTTTATACTTGCTGATGAATCGGCTTCATATTTGCCACCCTTCACCTTATTCCCAAAAAGCCAGTATAAACTAAAGATCACTTTGTTTTTGTGGGCCTTATTATGTCATTAGTGTTAGAACGTACTCTCCACAAGGGCATCTCTGTCTTGTTCCATGGTGTCTAGAACAGGACATGAGATGTGATGTCCCAACCCCTTGGGTGTTTGCCTGACTTCTTGCTCTCATTTAATGGATCCTGTCTCTAAAATTGCAGGTACCCTTGTATTATACTAGAGGAAGTGGCTTCCTGAGTTTGGTAAACCCAGGAAGAATCAGCATTTCCTTTTTATCTGTCTGTATAGTGGTATCAAGTTGGGCTGTTGGGGAGGAAGAACATTTTCTTTACCTTCTAGGTGCTCTGGCGGGTCTGTGAATTAAATTGACATGAAACATATCAGTGGGAGAAAATCACACAAAAGCTGAATAACATGGATCCATGGGAGAGACCCAGGGAGCCTGAGTTAACTCACTAAACAGGCCCAAGCCCTCACCTTAACACCATCTTCAGCTCAAGACAAAAGAGGATGTTGGGGGGGGGGGTGTGGTTTGGGACTTCAGAGGGGAGGAGGGCAATTCACAGGGAGATGGAAAAGCTGACGTTTGGTAAATAAATGTTTGCTGGACCTGTAGAGACAGTGGGACCCAGATTGGACGCTGATCTCTAGGGGTTTCCCCCACCACACTTGGTCCATATTCTTTTCCATTGTTGGTGCCGATAGCTCTATGCTGAGAACAGGCTCTCTTCTTTTAGGCGGTTAGGGGGGAGGTCAGAATTTCTGAGTTTTGGGGGCCTTGAGAGTTGGACTATAAAGAAAGCTGAGCACTGAAGAATTGATGCTTTTGAACTGTGGTATTGGAGAAGACTCTTGAGAGTCTTGGACTGTAAGAAGATCCAACCAGTCCATCCTAAAGGAAATCAGTCCTGGGTGTTCATTGGAAGGACTGATGTTGAAGCTGAAACTCCAATACTTTGGCCACCTGATGTGATGAGTTGACTCATTGGAAAAGACCCTGATGCTGGGAAAGATTGAGGGCAGGAGGAGAAGGGGACAACAGAGGATGAGATGGCTGGATGGCATCACTGACTCAATGGACATGAGTTTGGGTGAACTCCGGGAGTTGATGATGGACAGGGAGGCCTGGCGTGCTGCGATTCATGGGGTCGCAAAGAGTCAGACACGATTGAGCGACTGAACTGAACTGATTGTTTTCAGCTTGAACTAATCCATATGCCAAAGAGTTATGCTGGGGTGGCAAACTGGATTTTAGTTTAAGGAATATGCCTCTTGTTCAGCCAGCTGGCATACAATGTGGTAATTGACACAACCAGAGAGGCTTTTCTCTGAGGCAGCAAAAAGGCATTATCGACGATAGGGCCTATTCTGTGACTACAGTAAGTCCTACACATACTAACAAGTCCATTCCGAGAGTCAAGTTTGTTTGTACGTCCAGCAGAAGTTAGCCTAGGTACTCAACTAACACAATCGGCTATATAGCATGTAAGAGATTTATAACACGTTTCACACAAATAACAGATAAAAAACAAAAGTAAAGGCCCTGAAGTGTGCAGGTCTCAGCAGTTGCGGCGCATGGGGCTGAGTTGCTCTGTGTTGTGGGGGATCTTCCCAGACCAGGGATTAAACCCGTGTCCCTTGCATTGGCAAGCAGATTCTTCTCCACTGTACCACTAGGGAAGTCCAAGAAAACATTTTGCCTCTTAGAGCATGGTCCCTTGGAAAGTGTAGTAGGACAGTTTAAGAGCTGGCGCTTCTTAGTAGTGCCAGCTACATCACCGCTGCTTTTGTGCTCTCCTCCAGACATCCCGGGCTTGAAATAGATACTTTCCTACTGGACTGTATCCAGCAGTGTCCAGTAAGTTCATGAGAGCACAGCCACTTGTAGGGGTGCACACATGTGACAGTGTACCCCAGACACGTGACGTAACTTACGTGATTGGGCATGAGAACACACGTTCACCTCTTTCAAAGTTCACAATTTGAAGGTTCGTATGTAGGGGCCTTAACTGTGTATCTTTGCCATCACCTGTGTTGGGGGGGTGACATGTGCTCTGAGCACCTCCCCGCCCCCTAACCCTCGCATCACTGCAGCCCTCTCTCCCCACTCTGCCGCATCACTGCAGCACCTCCAGAGAGTCGGTTACAGTCCTTCCTAGTTCCTCTGCAGAAAGGATTTTCCATGTTTTCTGTTTACCCATGTGGCATCCCTTCCATCTGTCAACTTTCAGTTTGTTTTTCTGTAAATTAACTTTTTATAGCACATGAAAGAACTGTTGAGTTTCTTCTCAAACCTACCATAGTTTTTTTACTTAGATGATAGGAAAACCTCAGGAAACACTAAATTCTCAGAATTGAATACCAGCATTCTCTTGGGGTCATTTTCTAAAGCGATAAAAGCCTTTTTATTCATGGTGTTTCACTTTTCAGAGGAACGTGGAGAATTTGATCGCAGTGAAGCATGCATAACCATGCCAGGCTGCTTTGAGGGAGAGGTTTACTACTGATGGTACATTAGCAAATCCTGGCATGTTTGAGGCTGATGATCTCCAAAGGGCCCCGGCTGGTGTACATTTTACCAAATACCACCTTTCCTCTCCTCTGCTTTGGTTGGATCTAGGCAAGGATTGAAGCTCATTTTATAAGACCCAATGGATACTTGGGCTCCCCAGGTGTACTAGTGGTAAGAATCTGCCTACCAGTTAGGAAACACTAAGAATCTGCAAAATCTGCCTAGTGCAAAAGACTGAAGAGACACAGGTTGGATCCCTGGGTTGGAAAGACCCCCTGGAGGAGGGCATGGCCACCCACTCCAGTATTCTTGCCTGGAGAATCCCATGGACAGAGGAGCCTGGTGGGCTACAGTCCCTGGGGTCACAAAGAGTCAGACATGACTGAAGTGACTTAGCAAGCATGCAGTGATTACTTACCCACTATGTATGCACACCGTCCTATACCTATGAATCTGTTCTGCTTCTCTCTCTCCTCTGCTCCACCTTTTTGCAGAGGGAATCCTAGTTTCTTTTTTCTCTCGTAAGTTAGTCATTTCATAAAAAGTCAATAAAGCAACCAAAAAATTCCCTCTCAAGAATTAGGACATCTATTTCTGCCACTTAAAAAAAAATATGTGTGTGTGTATATTCACTTGTGAGTGTGTGAGAGGCAGAGTGGTGGTGTTGGTGTCTGACGAGGATCAGTCAGACAAAACATGCCTGGCATTACTCCCACTTTATTGTTGTAAAACTGAGGTCTGGACAGGTGAACTGATTGCATCTGTGCTAGTCTGTGATGCACTGATTTGTTTCCTTTAATGAAATCTGAATAAAATAATTGACAGATAAAGCAGATACATGTGGACTTTGAAAAATAGGGGTTTGAACTGTGTGGATCCACTTTCATGTGGATTCACTCAATAGTAAATCCTATGGAACTCCAGGATAGTCCTTGGCTGGTTGAGTCTGGAGATATGTAACCTCTGATACAGAGGAACCGTGTGTGTGGAGCACTGACCTAAGTTACACTTGCTCCTTGACCCCACTGTGTTGTTCAAGGGTCAAGTGTATAGTAATTTCATCTTGGGGCTAATAATAGTGTACCTTGAGTGGCTGTCAAGCATTTCTTTCAAACTTTCATTATTTTACTGTCCTGGCTATAAAAAAATATGATCTGGCCTATTTCCTAGTGAAGAAATTAATTCATCTTCCACAAAGGTTCTGAAAATACACACTACTCAGTAAATCCAGATACAGCTAATGGCCATTTTCAGAATATGATGGAGAGGGGCTACCCTTAGCCCTTAGCATTTTGAGTTTCCAAATGCCAGTTACTTAAATGGTTTCCATGTCTTCCTCCCTCTCAATTCCTCTTACCTCGCAGACATGGCTGTGTGCATGCATGCTTAGTCATGTCTGAGTCTGTGACCCCATGGACTGTAGTCTACCAGCTTCCTCAGTGCATAGGATTTTACAGGCAAGAATACTGGAGTGGGTTGCCATTTCCTCCTCCAGGGGATCTTCCAGACCCAAGGATCAAACCCGCATTTCCTGGGTCTCTTGCATTGGCAGGCGGATCCTTTACCACTGAGCTACCTGGGAAACCCCAGGCATGGCTACCTTCTCCTTCCCTGAGCTACAAAGAAAGGATCAACGACCTTTCAATACGATAGATGAAGCTGGTGGTCATGTCAAAGTTAGGGTCGGGTGGGAGGAAGAGTTCTGGCAGGAAGTCTGGGCAGGGTGATGGTCTTGAAGGAAGGTTCTCAGGTCCCTACAACAGCTATCAGGATTGGACATGAACATAAGTCACCTGAACTTTCCCCAGCATATTTAGTTCAACTCTTAGTTCCACCTCAGCATTTTCTTTCTTTGGCTCTGCATCAGACCACTCACCTTACTGCTCCGAGGGCCTCTTGAGCTGGTTTTCCGCTGTCCTTCCTGGCCACTCCATGTGGATCATGGGGACAATCATTCGGTTCAACATCCTTTCCAAATGCAGGGAACAAAGGTGGGGACCACTGAACCCCTAGGGATTCTTCCAGGCTGTACCATCTCCTGGAGCCTTAATCTTAGCAGCAAAAAAAACTTCAGGGCTTCTCTGGTGGTCCAGTGGTTAAGAATCCATCTAGCAGTGCAGACTGGTTCGGTCCCCAGTTTGGGAAGAACCCACGTGCCAGGGAACATCTGGGCCACAATTACTGAGCCCAAGCTCTGGAGCCCACGAATCGAAACTGCTGAGCCCACTTGAAGGAACTACTGAAGCCCCCATGCCCTACAACCCATGCTCTGTAACAAGAGAAGCCACTGCAATGAGAAGCTCTTGCACCCAACTAGAAAAAGCCTGGGTACAGCAACAAAGGCCCCATACATACCCACCCGCCCCCCCCCCAAAAAAAAACTTGAACAGTTTGAAGAATCTTTAAGCTCATCATTTATATATACTTTTATCTCACCCCCTAAAGCCCCAGGTGTTGTGCGGGGTTTAGGCTCTTTTCGGTTAGCAAACTTCAGCTTTCATCTTTAGGTCAGCTTGCCCTGCACTCATCCTTCACCACTGACCCAGCTCTTACCTGAGATTTCTTATTCCTGAGTTTGTAACACAATTTTCTATTTTCTCAACACCTTGTTCCTGACTTTGAAACCTAGGGCTCCTTCAAGGGCACGGGTTTCCTGCAGACCAGCTGCCCTTCCTCCAGCACACACCCATGCACTTGCAGTTAGATTGGGGAGTGGTTAGTCTGGAGGCTTTCTTCTTTCCCATCAGCATCTTCAGATATTTGCCATCTTATGACCGTGTCTGAAAAAAATTATCCTCTTGAAGGGATTTTGCCGGGCTGTACACAGTGTATCCCTTCTTGTGACTCACATCTGAGTTCCTGGAAATATCCGAAATAAACATTCACAAGTGAATTAGGCAACAGGTTCATGGTCTTGCTTGAATCTCTGATGTGCTTGTGTGTGATTCTTCATTTGTTTGGAATGATCCGTTGAGCAGCCTAGCTGTATGGTTCTGCCATGTCCCTCCTCTAGGGACCTTTATCTCCCTAGATCCACAGGAGTCTGCTTCCTCAGTGACTTGTCATAAGCCGGGCCTGGACCTATTATACTCTTTCAGCAAGAACCTCTCAATCCTACCTGCCCTTTGACCTCTTATGTATTTACAGTCTTGAACTCTTTCATCTCTCCCTGTTTTCAAGCCCCTTTAGGCTTCATTTTTCAGGACCTCATGGTTGATCACTTCAATTTATTTTTCATCACCTCCTTGGCTCCCTTGACCTTTCAACTCATCCTCTTTGCAATGCCTGCCCCAGCTCTGCATCAGGTCTCTTAGTGACGTTCGCTACTCCTGCAACCCATCGGAACAACTGGTAAAATGAAAGACAGTGAGGGAATGAGTAATTCCTGTTGACAGTGTTCATCTTACTTGCCATTCTGGTGTGATTGGCAGGTCATCAAAGTCCATGCTGCTCACAGAGCTCACTTATATGCCTCAGAATCAGAAATGCTGCCCTGAAATGGATGGGATCTCTTAATTGAGAGAAGGCGATAAATTAACTGCTTTTAAAATGTTCTCTCTACGTGTGCGCATAAGTAGTAGATAATTTTGTAGAAATGAGAAAATATGGGTGGTGGGGAGAGATGAGCAGACTTTCTGATTGTTTTTCCCTGTTTTGGTTTTGTTTCCACTTTTTCCTCTTTTTTCTGTGTCAATATCAGCCCTCACTTCACAAACATATAATAACCCCCCCCAACTAAATAACCTAGAATATATGTTTTTCTCCAAGCTCATAAAGATATAAATATACTATGTTTTTCTCCAAGCTGAGCCACCAGGGAAGCCCAAGAATACTGGAATGGGTAACCTCTCCCTTATCCAGTGGATCTTCCCAACCTAGGAATCAGACTGGGATCTCCTGTATTGCAGGTGGATTCTTTACCAGCTGAGCTACCGGGGAACTAATAAAGATATATACACACCCACATAAACATCCATATATGTGCATATATATGTACATACATACATGCACACTGTGGCTGTATTGGCTTTTTGGTCATTGTTATAAAAGATGAGATTTTAAAATATGCATTGTCTGTTTCTTGTATTTGTCATTGTGTATTAAGTGGCAGAAATCACTCCAAATCATTTTTACTCTGAATTATTAATGCTGTCACTTCAATAAACATTTATTGAGCATCTACAATGAGCATTCTAATTTGAGATTTATTCACATTTCTGAATTGAAAAGGGAATAAAGAGATTCATGGTCCAGCCCTCCCATAGAATGGATGAGAAAACTAAGGCCTGATAAGTATCCATGAGTTGTTCATGGTCATGCAGCCAACTGGTGTCATGTCAGAACCTAGCTCCTGTGGTCTCCAAGTTCAGCACTATTTCAATTGTACTATATATTGGTCTGGTCAAAAGGTTTGTTTAGGTTTTCCCATAACATGGTATGCAGAAACCCGAGCAAACTTTTTGGCCAACCAATACTAAATCCCATAAATTAATGTGGGAGTCTTGTCTGACAGTTACTGACACCTGAAGTTGAGAGTATGCTACAAAATAGGATAAATATTCTGGCCTTAGGTAGGGAAGTATAGTGATGAGCAGTTCAGTGGACAGAGCAAACTGCTTTTATTGAACCAAATTTATCAACCAGTGGAGACTCATTAGGACCTCCCAGCTTTTGAAGGGACATCAATAGAAAAGAGAAATTTGAATTGAAGAGCTACATAAGAGATCTTACGAAAGGAATTCCCTCCCCACCTGAAGAGCGCTCTTTTCCCAGAGAAAATCATGGTAGAAGGTGACTGAAGATCCATTCTGGCTGCTCAGACACATCTGGAAAGGCTGAGCTTTCAGCTGGAGCCCCTTGCCCGTGCTGAGGGAAAGGAAGCTGTCGCCCAAGATGCTAAAACTTATGGCAACACATGAGAACCTTTGTGTTCATAGGAGGAAACAAATACATCACATTTTTTTGTTTAACATTTATTTTTTGTTCTGCTGGGTCTTCATTGCTGCACACGGACTTTCTCTAGTTGCGGTTAGCGGGGGACTTTTCCTTGTGGTGCACAGGCTTCATATTGCCGTCGCTTCTCTTGTTGCAGAACACAGGCTGTAGGCGTGTGGGCTTCAGTATGTGTACCTTGGGGGCTCAGTAATTGTGACTCATGGGCTCCAGAGCATTGGCTCAGTAGCTGTAGCACACGGGACCTAGTTCCTCTGCTGCACGTGGGAACCTCCCAGACCAGGGGTCGAATCCGTGACCCCTGCATTGGCAGGCAGATTCTCTAGACCACCAGGAGAGCCCCCAGAACTTTTTTTTTAATGGGGGTGTAGTTGCCTTGCAATGTTGTTAGTTTCTGCTGTACAGTGCAAGCGAATCAGCCATATGTATACATATATCCCCTCCCTCGTGGCCTTCCCTCCCCCCCCCGCCCATCCTACCCCATTTACAATTCGTAATGGGGCTTCTGTGGATCTAATTGTCAAATGTTATCCTCTGCCAGATTTTTGTGCATTTGCTTTCTTCTATTGTCTCCAAACTGACCTGAATCCCACTGTGTTCATTCGGTCATCAGATAATTGTCGGGCATCTGTTCTATGCCAGCACGATTCCAGGGGCTGAATAAAGGGAGAATCTGATGTGTGGGCCTTCCATGTCCAAGCAGGAAACCACCGAATCTCCTGTGTGTTCATCCCTCCAGATAACTCAGTGTGGACTCCATGACCTTCATTGAAAACAGAGGAGAATGAACAACGTTTCTTCAAGCCAGCTAATTCTTTGGTTATTAAGAAGCTGATTGGATCTTTTGCATGCATTCCAAAAACTCTTTGAAGAGAGTCCTTGAAGGTATAATTCCATCAGAATATGTATAATATGGACACTTCAAGACAGTCCCCCCCGCCCTCCCCTCGCCACCCAGGAACACCTCAGCTCTGTCAGTGTGTGATGCGATTTTATATCACAGGATACCTGTCATTTGGAAAAAAAATTGCTTTCAATTCTGGGTTTTCTGGGGGCAGTTCAGAAAAGTACTGGGTTCAGGGTCTTTATTGTGTATGTTATCTTTTCCTTTTGGGACTCTGCAGTTCTATGTAAATTATGATCATAGCTAGGATTCAGTAGATACCTACTAGGTGTCAGATTGTCTACTAGCCACTTCACAGACATTTTCTAATTCAGTCACCTTGCCAGTCCTCTGTTACTATATCTTCACTTCAAAAAGGAGGCCCCGGGGAGGTGAGGTGGTTTACATCATGTCACAGAACTACACGGGGCAGGGAGGAGGTCCAGATTCCCATGTCTCCAAAGCTGGGGTTGAGACTGATTGCACTGCACACGTCACCCCCACCAGCCCTGGGACAGAGGAGAATTAGGACGTGGGGGCTGCAGGTGGGACTGGGATTATGTTCTCATGGGTCAGTGTCAAAGGAGGGCCTTGGCATTTCCCAGTTGGTCCAGTGGTTAAGATTTGTGCTTCCAATGCAAGGAAGTGTGTATTCAATCGCTGATCGGGGAACTAAGATCCCACATACCTGGCGGCCAAAACAAAAAAAGCCAAAATATAACAAACAGAAGCAATATTATAACACATTCAATAAAGGCTTTTTGAAGCCATTTTTCAAGCCTTTATTGAAATGGTCCACATTAAAAAAAATCTTTAAAGAAGAATCTTCTAAAAGCTGAATTTTGAATGTTTAGAGGATGTCCTACTTGATATGAGTGGTCTCCTGGAGCTGGAATTTTCTTTTGAATGCCATCTCTGCACAAGTACTGCAAAGAACCGTGGAAAGGGAGAGCAGACTGACTTCAGATAATGTGACAGTTTACAAAAAAAAAAAAAAGGAAGAAGAAGAAGAAATAAAACTACAATTTCCAGTCCTGCCAAAAAATCTCTCTAGGGTACTTATGGCTGATCCAATACTTGTCCTCTGGGTAGTCAGATAACCCAGCCTTCAGTGAGCAAGAAATTCTCTATATCTCTTTAGTTAACTATTTCTACATATAGCCAGAGTCTACAGAGAAAGTGCCCTAAATTGATACTTCCAGGTGAGAAAGTCTCTCAGGAGACCGTATGATATAAATCAAAGTATTGTTATTCACATCTAAACTTAACAGTTCTGCTTAGCTCTTATATTTGTTTTATATGCGTATTCCTCAAAGTTTCCTTAGCAATAGATTCGTGGGTGATTTGTGTTATCATGTCCGCATTATGTATTCAAGATGAGGGAACAACCTCAGAAAGACAAAGGGACCCTTGAGGGCTACCTGGTGACTCTGTGATAGAGCCAGAATTAAATCGTTTTTAGATGAGACATTGTATATAGAGTTTCATGTAATTTCTCATGTGTTCTAATAGAGAACTCATTTTGAAGGTTACCATATTAGATGTGGAACAAATCTGGATGTCTGCTGCTCTCTGGCTAAGGACCACTATAGGGTAAAAGATTAGGACTTCCAGTTTGGGCTCCTTGGTAATGAAATCAACTGTTTGGTTAATGTTAACATGACAGATTTCATGCCTGAATAATTCCTCAGTCCCTCACTCCCTACCCTTATTTCAGCCTGGGTCTCCTTTCATCTTTGAGGTTTCTGAGCTATTTTATATTAGCTTACTCACCTAGGAAGCTAATACCATATATTCACCATGTGCTCAGAGAAGAGTCCAGTGACAAAGACCCCACGCACTGGACATTCAATGACATCATCCTCTCTTGACATGGTGCATGTGGGTCTTGGTAGGAGTGTTAGTGTAAGTCCGTGTGCCCAACGCAGTGAGGCCAAACAGAAATGTCAGAGTCTGGAGGAGAGGAAAGATTATTGCAAGGCCCTGCAAGTAGACAGGTGGCTCATGCCCTAAAAAGCCCCGAACTCTTCAAAGCTTTTCATCAAAGCATTTTTAAGAGCCAGGTGAGGGAGGGGGAATCTCAGGGAACATATCAGCTTGTGCACAATTCTCTGACTGGCTTATAGTGAAGGAACAGAGTGGTGTCACAGGAGTAAACACTATCAGTCCTTAAGCTCCAAGAGGCCTGGGGACATATCCTCATGGTCATGAAGTAGTTAAACTTTTCCATTTGGTGGGGGGTTTTCACATCTGTAAAACAACTCAGGAAATGTGCATTAAATACTGTTATCTATTCAGTCAATCCTGAATACTCATTGGAAGGACTGATGGTGAGGCTGAAGCTCCAGTCTTTTGGTCACCTGATGTGAACAGCTAACTCACTGGAAAAGTCCCTGATGCTGGGAACGATTGAGGGCAGGAAAAGAGGGCGTTAGAGATAAGATGGCTGGATGGCTTCACTGAAGCAATGGACACGAACTTGGGCAAACTTCAGGAGATGGTGAGGGATAGGGAGGCCTGGTGTGCTGCAGTCCATGGGATCTCAAGGAGTTGGACATGACTGGATGACTGAAAAACAACATCAATTAAATAGGTACTTCAGAGAGGAGCTAAAGCAGAGGATAAGAGGGAAGGCCTGTCTTGGAAAGGCCGCCTAGGGTCCTACTCAGTTACAGGACTTCCCCTGTGGCTCAGATGGTAAAGAATCCATCTGCAGTGTAGGAGACCTGGGTTCGATCCCTGGATTGGGAAGATCCGCTGGAGAAGGGAAATGCTACCCACTCCAATATTCTAGCCTGGAGAATTCCATGTACTGTATAGCCCATGGGGTCACAAAGAGTCGGACACGACTGAGCGACTTTCACTTCACTTCAGTTACAGGAGATGAAATTAGCTTATTTTAATAGATGTTTTTAGAAAGAAATATCGAAGTATTGAAGAAATCGCCCATCCATCTAGAGGGAAACCTTTTGTTTTATAACTTTAACCTTGTGTGTGCATGCTCAGTTGCTTCAGTCACGTCCAACTCTTTGTGACCCATGGACTGTAGCTCAGCAGGCTCCTCTGTCCATGGGATTCTCCAGGCAACTGGAATGGGTTGCCGTACCTTCCTCAAGGTATCTTCCTGACCCAGGAATTGAACCCTGTGTCTCCTGTATTGCTGGCAGATTCTTTACCCCTGAGCCACCAGGGAAGCCCAAACTTTACTCTTACTACTAATCTTTAGGGTTTCCTTGGTGGCTCAGACAGTAAAGAATCTGCCTGCAATGCAGGAGACCTGGGTTTGATCCCTGTGTTAGGAAGATCCCCTGGAAAAGGAAATGGCAACCCACTCCAGTATTCTTGCCTGGAGAATTCCATGGACAGAGGAGCCTGCTGAGCTACAGTCCATGGCTCACCAAGAGTCGCAAACGACTGAGCAGACTAACGCTTTTCACTAATTCTTACTCCATCTCAGCTCTTTTCACGTTGTGGGATTGTTTGGGGTCAGTGGGCCAGGATCTGAAATGGCTGTGTGTGTGTGATGGTTGTTAATTATCTCAGAAAGGCAAATGATCAAGTGAAGGGAAACAGGCGACACTTCACAGTGAATGTAAAGTGGTGTTTGTATTGCTGCCAACTGTTGGGGAGAATTTCTTATCTGTTGCTAGGAAAAAAAATACTGGAAAGCATCAGTGGAAACCTACAAATAAAATCCTGAAAACTGTAAAGATTTATATGAGTTATTCAAAATAGGGGCAATGTTATTATTTATGAAGACTAAATGTTTGTATTATGGTACAATAACATTTAATTCTAATGATGATTCCTTTGCAATATTTGTTTAAATTTCAACCATGCTAATTTGGTGTATGAGCTGTTATTTATCTTTGTCTGTTTATGAAGCCAGTTTGTTAGGCAAATGATCAATGTAATTTGCTTACTGTCATTCAGAAAACCATCTTCAAACATTTTAGAAGCTTCTATATACCAACAAAGTTTATGTTAATTATATGTAAAAATATTCTTTACTTGGACATTATCATGTTAACTTCAAACCCAACATGTTTACCCTAAAATTCCCTGTTTCTAGGATAAATGAGTCTTATCTGCTCACTAACCCCTTTTATTGTTGATAGAACTGTACCTCTTACTTTGGAAACTCAAAGTCTTCCTATGAACCCTCTCATGTTAAGCATATCCATCCTGTCACAATATCCAGAAATACTGTTTTTCAACTATATTTTTAGCTTCATTTCTGGCACCTCCATCTCAGACCTCTACTAACCCCCTGGACTTATTTTCATCTCTCTGCCTACCATTTTTCTTCCTTCAATCCCTCCGGTGCATCAGTTACTCCATCTTTTGACTTGTGAAAATCACTTAATCGACATCTGGGGTATACCTGGGTGATTATAGAAAATTCTTAAAGTATGTGCCGCAATTTTAAAAAGTAACAGTAACACACAAATTAAAATGGTAATAATAGAAATTATAATAGTGAAAAAGGCAATAGTTATATTAATGAGGAGGAGACTGTTTTCAGTCTTTCGCCAGAATACAGGTAACCAGCTTTAAGAGAATTTGAACACAGATTATACTTTCTACTGAGTCTATTTCTTCCTTTATTTTTTATTTATACAGAAAGTCTTCAATTACAAGTCATTGTGAAGCAAAGCAAATGTTCGGTGGTCTGTCAGCAAGTTCTGGCTTCTCGGATTATGCAAGGAATCAGATATTACAGAGATTTCACTGATAGACATTCATTGCCCTACTGGGAGCTAATTAGGTTGAGGGAACGCATTTCTCAAAAGTGGCTGGAATATTGATGTATCAACAGAGAAGATAACTGGCAGATGGATTTCTTATGAATTCTTAGTTAGCTTTGTTTGTGGGAATTATTTTTGATGTTCAGTTATGGCATTCACATGCATTAAATATGGCTAATAACAGCACTGGTTTCTTTCTGCAATAAGCTTGGATATCTCTAAATAGTAAGAAAGAACCTTTGCTAACTAATCCATTTTTATCAACAGTCAACCTTCTTGGGAACTTTCCCTCTCTTTTCACAAGTGTTAAATTTTTTGGTATTTTGTCTATGAAGCAATAGATTCAGGCCCCTCCATGTAGTGAATATACCACTGAGAAGCCTTTGTAAATTAAAGAAATAGTTTTACTGGACTTTTTTCACTTATTCTTGCAAAAACTTATTTGAGGAGCCTAACTCTTGACAGCCAGAGTTCTTGAGTGTGAAGAAATAGACTCTTCTGTTCTTTACTCATTTTTTTCTGCACAGCATGCTGAAAATTCTTGGCGATGATCTGATCAAATTCACAGCTTTCCTTGTTTGGTTGAAACTTCAGTCAAGTTCAGGAGGCAAACATTGCCAACTGTGAATAAAGAAGTATTGGATTGCCCTGAGGTCCAGTTTCTGTCATTCATGTGGTGACATTTTACTTTGCTGTACACAGTGATGGTACTCAGTTAATATCGATCCCAATGCACTTTGTATTACATCAGGGCTGACAAAATTATTAACAAACAGGAAATCTCTTACACTCTGGCATTAGTCTCAGTGATGAAAGAAAACAAGTAATCCTTTATCATTTTTTCCCTTCTACACACATGGTCTGCTTTATGCTGTGAACCTATGATTTTGTACAGCTCAGAAGAAAAATATCTGCTAGTGAAAACATAATGATAAATAGTAAATGTTCTTTCACATTGCATTCCACTGATGATATTCATCTTCTAACAGTGTCACTTCATAGAGGGTTTTGAAATTAGTTTTGCTTTTCTTGGGTATTGCTAATTGCTATTGAACTTCTTGGCAA
The DNA here is from genome assembly GCF_910594005.1 of Cervus elaphus. Taxonomy (NCBI): domain Eukaryota; kingdom Metazoa; phylum Chordata; class Mammalia; order Artiodactyla; family Cervidae; genus Cervus; species Cervus elaphus. The sequence goes on from NC_057846.1 coordinate 35,081,850, forward strand.
GTTTCAATGATGCCTCTTTAGTTATAGTCTCTTTTCTGCCTTTAGTGGGACAGCTCATCAGTATCTTACTTAAAAGCTTTTACTTTTCACTTGTTTTGGAAAAACTCCATAGATTTACCTGAACCCCACCTTGAAAATTACCATATAGCTTTAATGTCTTCATGCCACTATCCAACTCTATAACAAGCAGCACAGTGAGGACCAGTGATGAAAAATAGCTGGTCCAGAAGATCCAGTCTTGAGATTTTCATTGCTCTATTTCCTGTTTGCAATTTTCTTTTCACCCTACTTGTAAGGTATAGTTCCAGCCAAGGCAGAAAAGAAGGAGTGATGACCTCAACAGAGATAGGTTACCTTTATTCAGGCAAGGAGGGGTGATGGCCTAAGGACCAGGCTGAGCGCGAGAGGGATCAGGGAGGCTTCATATTTAAAGGGAGGTGTGTGGAAGCGATAAGGGATGTTTTGGGTATTCTTTAGTTGAGATGGCATTTGGAGTTGGGCAGGGGGTGAGAAGTCCTCTGGGCAGGGGTTGATAAGTCCCAGATAGATGCAACTGGCCTGGAGCATCAGGGCGGGACCTAAAGTTCGGTTTTGTTTTCTCCAAAGTTAGGTGATTCAGCAAGGTCCTTTGAGACCGTGGTTTTCTTTTCTAGTCCCAAAGACTCCTTCACTACTCAGGAACATCATGCATTGCTCAGGAACTTTGTTTTGTGCACAGATTCACTCTCTTCTTTCTGAAAACGTCTCTATTTACTTTGACAACTTTATGCCATACTATAGTACATAATTTATAAGAGTCTTTTCATATTTTAGTACTTTATATGCTCAATGGATTGATTTTGAGTCATTAGTTTATTTTGTGTGAACTGATATTATTAGGCACAATAAAGCAGTGATAAGAAGAACTATAAAGTCATAAAATATAAGGCACTAATAAGCAAATTATGTGTGAATTAATCAACTGAACTGAATAACACCCTATCCACTCTACATGTTCTATGTGTGTAAGATGTTTGAAAATGTGAGAACTATTAAGAACATGATAAAATTTTTATGAGAACCATAATTAAGCTTGTAGTTTAAATCTCCTAAGTGCTAGGTTGTTGCCAACTCCTACTTTTTCACAGGTCTCCCGTTGAAAAAGAGTGGTCTGTCCCTTGCTTTATATTATTTTTTTCTGGTTTCTTCCCTTTAACACACACACGCACTCACTCATACACACACACCCCTTTCAGTGGCTCTGATAGCCTATGTGATAAAGTCAGAACTCCTTAGCCTGACATTCAAGATCTTCCCCCGAAGAGGCTTCATCTTACTTGCCCAGACTAAGAAATATATATTCACAACCTAAAAGGTATGAGTTATGTTTTATTCAGCTGGAATTTTTAGAACTTCAAGCCCAGCCGGAGAGGCAGCATCTTAAGTAATCCCGAGAGAACTAACTACTTGGAAAAGGTGAAGGGGATGCTAGGGTATATAGGAGTTTTGAAACAAAGGACAGGGAGTAGGAACAAAGGATGACTGTTAATTAAAGAAAACTAGAAATCTGAAGTTTTCTTTGCATGGGAAAATGCAAATGTCTGGGCCCACTGAAACCATTCCTTTGATATGCACCTCAGCTCTCAGGGGCCAGCATCCTGTGTTTTCACATCCTCAGGATTCACCACCATAGAGAGTGGCTCCAGTCTGATGGTTGCTGGATGGATTGCATTCTTTTCCTTCCTGAGTTCCCTCAGGGCTCACTGTTGCCCCGTAGCTGTAATTGCTGATGACTGACATGCTCTGTTTACTTACATGGCGGGAAGTATTGATCTTGCCCTACCAAGCTTACCTATGCATCCGCTCCAGATTGGGCACACTGTGATTAATAAATGTTGTATTTCAATAAATGTGGGGTCCCAGGGTTTTCCTACACTCATTTAAAATAGATACAAGAACTTAAGTATAACGTGCCTTTTCAGTAAAGCATTCTATTCAAAAATTTTCATTCGTTCTTTATAGCTTCCTTATCATCTGGTTTGAATCAGTGGCATTTTAATTTAATAAATGCTAGTGTGCAGTATGTGCTAGATACTCGTCTATGCATTTTACAAATGTTACCTTAAGTAATCCTGAAGTCAACCCTCTGTAGTGTGTACAGTTATTAATACCATCCCTATTTTATATGCGAGACAACTGCTTTGCTGAGAAGTAACTTGGCCAGAATCACAGAGCTGGTCAGTGTCACGACTTGAGCCTTCACTTGTAACAGCTGTGCTTGTGGGATTTAGACAGTGACTTTCTCGGAGAACTAGGCTTCTTTCTCTGTTTATGATATCCCTATAGGTTGACTATTAAATCACATAAGGAAAACGAGGCATTTACTTTTTAGTAAAAAGAAATAAATACACAGTTAAGATACTATGTCAGGGCTTCATTGGTATACACAGAAGAGACAGGAATTCAAAGCCTAAGGGATTGTCTAATCCACCTTCTATGAGACTTTCCTTTCTGATGACCATTTTGCCATGGGCCACCATTCTCATGATATGCTATCATGCCCAATGTCCTGTATAAAAGAGTAGCGTCTTTTGAAGCAATCAACATAAAAGGGGTTCAGCCTAAAAGCAAGCAACCATTATCGGCTCTTCAATGACTCCCAATTTTCCACAGGAACCATTTGTGCCCAGCCCTCTTCTTTAAAACCACTCTTCTCATGGAGCACATATTATCTTTCCATCTGTGTATAAACTGGACAGAATTTCCCTAAATAATGAATGAAGCAGTTCTGCCTCTTACTAATCAGCATTGAAAATTATCTCCAAATTCTGTTGGCTTAATCACCACTCACCCCTTACTTATGAATCTCCTGGGACTCCCTTTCTGTCAATGGTGGGAAGTAGTTTATCACTCCTTGGGTTCTAGATTCACTTTTTGAGTTCAGGCTGCTATTCCCATCTTCTCAGAATCTGTTTTCCTCTTCCTGCTTTCCCTTTTTTTGAAATGTAGGTTTCCTTGAATTTTTTAACTTAGCCTTTTGTCCTTTATAAAAAATTTCCTCCCTTTAAGCACAAGATTATGGTTCTTAATTGCTAACATTTCCTAATACCTAAAGGAAAATTGCAATTTAGTTTAAAAAATACTTTTATTCAGGTGTGTAGACTGGCTGTGTTTTTGCAACCAAAGTGTGGAATTGAGTATTAGTTGCAACATTAAAATAGTGTAAACATCAAATGTAGTTAATTCTATTATCAGTAATGTTCCTAGTTTTCTCTAAAATCATCATGAGGGTTTACGTCTAGATTAGATAATTACTTGCAGTCAGTCTTCTTTGGAAGTTAGAAGTCTTTGAGTTTCCATGTTTTCTTTATGATATTTCATAGATTTTGGCATAATCATTATTAAGAGTAATATATTACTCTTGCATTCCTGATTCTTAAAAATATATTTCATAGGACTTCCCTGGAAGTCCAGTGGTAAACACTCTGTGCTTCCAATGCGAGAGGTGTTGGTTTGATCCCTGATCAGGGAACTAATATCCCACATGCCACGTGGTGCAGCCAAAAAATTTAAAAAAATAAATATATATATATACATACACACACACACATACATATTTCATGATGGTTTACTTCATTCTAGATGGAAGAATTTAAAGAACTGATGGGTAGTTATCTACAAAGAGTTAACATGTTGCAATTTCCTCATAATGCAAAGTGACAGCGTTCGATGTAGGTAGCAATGTAAAAATGACTGAAGAGGCATTATTAATTATGTATATGAGAAAACATTTCTTTTATCCACTAACTGCACCAAAGAGTAGTGTTTTATGAGGTGGAGAATTGGACCAACTGCTCTCAACTAATGGTTCCTGTGTACTAGAGCTGAGGTGCTAACCCAGAAGACATTTACATCTTTGTCTTGAGATCTGTGGAGTGAACCATGGAGTGGATATTTTTGCATTTTACGTGGAGAGGGAAAGAAAAGCTAAAATATGACCCTGATGCTGGGAAAGGTTGAGGGCAGGAGGAGAAGGGGGTGACAGAGGATGAGAATGTTGAATAGCATCACTGACTCAATGGACATGAATTTGAGCAAACCCTGGGAGATAGTGAAGGACAGGGAAGCCTGGTATGCTTCCCTGTGGGGAAGTGGCAAAGTGGCAATGTCTGTGGGGGTGGCAAAGATTTAGATATGACTGAGCTACCGAACAACAAAAACAACAAAATGCCTGTTCCATGATGTAGCATCGTGGATATTCCAAATTTTTATTTGTGATTTAATGCCTATGCCAAGAGTGAAATCTTCTGTTCAGGATACCTAAATCTGTTGTTGCAAATTGTGTGTCTTTCTAAGCAGCAATTCACTTGGAGATGGAAGGTTATACCGGACTGTTTTCTTTGTTGAGTGACTAATCCATCGATAAGGACTTCATATGAAATCCGTCATTGAATTCTTCTCACCTCCCCACCATGGGCAAGTTCCATCTGTTGACTGTAAGATGTTCCCAGCAGCTGAACTCAGTGGTTCAAATTTTCACTTTCAGAGTTTCCTGTAATAGTTGATAAGTAGACATGATCTTTCCCTAATTAAAAAAAAATTTTTTATTGGAGTATAGTTGCTTTACAATGTTGTGTAAGTTTTTACTGTACAGCACAGTGACTCAGCTATATATGTATATATATATATATATATATATCCTCTTTTTTAAATTTTCCTTTCCATTTAGATCACCGCAGAGTTTTGAGTACAGTTCTCTGTGCTATATAGTAGGTTCTCATTAGTCATCTATTTTATACATAGTACCAATAGTGTATATATGTCACTTCCAATCTCCCAATTCATCCCACGCCTCCCTCTTCCCTCCTTGATGTCCTTACATTTGTTCCCTACTTCTGTGTGTCTATTTCTGCTTTGCAAATAGGTTAATCTGTGCCATTTTTCAAGATCCCACATGTATGTGTGAATATGATATTCTTTTAAGAACTCTTGGTCTTAAAATTCTTGATTTTGAGTACACTATGTTATCTTACTCCTTTCCTATTTCCCTGATCTTTCTTTCTTGAGTTTTTCACTGGTTGTGTGTCTTCTGATTTAAATGTGGATGTTGGCCCTTAGCCTCTTGTTCTTCTTCCTTTATATCGCAGTTCTCAATCTGGGCATTGGATTAGATGGGGAGGTGATTGAGGGTATAGAATGTACTGAAACTTTTTTAGACCAGCACACATGTCTAAACACTCCTCTCCCATAGTAAAAGTTTAATGGAGACAGGGAAGGACTGATAATTTTCAGATTCCCTCAACAATATGACTACCACCTTGAGGGACACTGGTAAATTCTTCATAGTGATTTTATTCATTTCCATGTCTTGAGCATTTGTGCCAGTAAAATAAACTCTCTGTATCAAGATTTCCAACTGTGTGCTAGAAATTTACATGTGGTTATTTCACTTCTCTCATAAAACTACTTCCTTATTCTGTTTTTCTCTATTTGTTAATCAGACTTAACATCATTCTCCTGGCCTTGTGAGCTTGCTTGTTCAGTCGCTCAGTCATGTCTGACCCTTTGCAACCCCATGGACTGTAGCATGCCAGGCTTCCCTGTCCTTCAACATCTACCGGAGTTTGCTCAAACTCATGTCCATCAAGTCGGTGATGCCATCCAACCATCTCATCCTCTGTCATCCTGTTCTCTTCCGGCTTTCAATCTTTCCCAGCATCAGGGTCTTTTCTAATTAGTTGGCTCTTTGCATCAGGTGGCCAAAGTATCAGAGCTTTAGTCTTTAGCATCAGTCTTTTCAATGAATATTCAAGATTGATTTCGTTTAGGATTGACTGGTTTGATCTCCTTGCTGTCCAAGGGACTCTCAAGAGTCTTCTCCAACACCACAGTTCAAAAGCATCAATTCTTCAGTGTTCAGCTTTCTTTATGGCCCACTTCTCACATTTATACATGACTACTAGAAAACCCATGGACCTTTGCTGGCAAAGTAATGTCTCTGCTTTTTAATACAGTTTAAGTTTGTCATAGCTTTTCTTCTAAGGACCAGGTGTCGTTTAATTTTGTGGCTGCGGTCACCATCTGCAGTGATTTTTGGAGCCCAAGAAAATAAAGTCTGTCACTGTTTCCATTGTTTCCCCATCTATTTGCCATGAAGTGATAGGACCAGATGCCATGATCTTAGTTTTCTGGATGTTGAGTTTTAAGCCAACTTTTTCACTCTCCTCTTTCACTTTCATCAAGAAACTCTTTAGTTACTCTTCACTTTCTGCCATAAGAGTGGTATGAGCTTAGAGTCTGAGTCAACTCTGAACTCTCTCTCCTTCTGTCCTCTGTCAATCATCATCTTACTGAAACATCCTTTCCTTTTCTCCGTTGTCTGTCCTCCATTGTTACCAACACCTGCCTTGTTCACTACTCTTTCCTTTTTCCTTTAAATATTATGGCAGCCTCCAGTTTGGTCTTCCTGACTTGTATATTTCTCACCTCAATCTATCCTTTGTCTCTTTCACCAGTATTCTGCCCTGGCCTATTGAAATTTTGAGTGAAAACATCATGGTCATTGCTCTACTGGAGCTTATAGCCCTGTGAGGGACACAAATAATGATCAGTTAATCTCATAATTAAAGGTAGTTTTAAATAAGAGCTTACAATAAAGGAGTTATGGGGGTTAGAACCTAGACAAAGGGATATTAACCAGTTAACAGGTGTGTATGTGCTGGGGATGGGTTGATATTTAGGTAATAGATGGGTGTTATCTAATCAAAGTGGTAGGGGTGATGGGTAAGAAAAGGTCTTGTCATGAAATGGAACAGTGTCTATCAATATGTCTCATGGTAGGTAGGGACATGGAGGTTTTGAGAAAAGAAAACTACGGTCACAGCCAAGGAAAGGTAGGAGAAGGGACTTAAGTGAGCTGGTGACATAAGAGCTGGTACGGTCATGTGGTGCCTTGTAGACTCTGGTTAGAATTCTATCAATTATCTAGTTATCAATGTCCATAGCTCTGAAGATAGAGCTATGCAAACTTGTTGAAGAGTCTCAGTTAAGTTAGTAACATGATCAGACTTTGAAAGATTATTCTTTTCTCTATTTCTCCACCTGAAATCCATGGTCTGTTGTTTTCTTTTATTGTCTAGTTGGTTTGGTTATGAACAAGAGTACCCGGTCAACTCTTGCTCCATGCCTCATATGAAATTAATTGAGAAACAGCCATTTTTCGTCTAAGACTTTTAATTATCTTTCATTTAGCTCCCAGAGGCGATTGGGCATAGATGCCTAGTAAGTAATTGTTAATAACCAACATGATTATTTTGGGCAAAGCAAGATGGAAATTTACTGCTGCCAAATAATCAGTGCCAGTTTCAACCTGGCAGGAGTTATTAAAGACTGAAGAAGGAGAACTTTTGCCTCTGTTAGGAGAGGGCTGGGCTGTTATTTTCTTTCTGGAGTGATTCACTCAAGGTTGGCGCACAGTATCATTCATTTATATAAATAATGCCATGAAATTTTAAGCCTAAAATGGACATTAGAGGTCACCTAGTGCCCGGACAAAATCTGTAGAATATTTATATTTTAGTGACATGGTCATATATTCCTGGAATCTTTTCAGAACATTAAGTCAATAATTGAAGCACCTCTGGAGTTCAGTAGTCGTATTTCCTCACGTTCATTATTTAGTCATCTGTAGAAAACATTTTTGTGCTTAACTGCCGAATTCTGCTATAAGGTATTTAACTAGTGGCATGGTGAAACTGGGCTTCTCTGGTGGTTCAGACAGTAAAGAATCTGCCTACAGTACGGGAGATCTGGGTTTGATCCCTGGGTCAGGAAGATTCCTCTGGAGAAGGGAATGGCTACCCACTCCAGTATTCTTGCCTAGAGAATTCCATGGACAGAGGATCCTGGCGGGCCACAGTCCATGGGGTCACAAAGAGTCAGAGATGACTGAGCAACTCACAATAGCAACAAACATGGTAAAATTACAATCCATGGAGTTAAATTCCTGCTCTGACCAGATCTGTTGACTTCTAGGTTTTGTATTATAGACCAGTCATTTAAATCACACAAGTCTTAATTTCCTCATCTATGCCACATTTTATTGATATTTAATTAAATATTAAAAATCAGAATAAATTCTTCCATCATGAATCATGGATTAACTTATACAGTAAACATTTATGGAATGACTTCTATATGCTCAGTTCTGGACTATGCTAATAAAAGTGAGTAAATAATACATAACTGTTCAAGGAGAACTAGTGAACTGATGAGGGAAATAATCCAAAAAAGCAGGTACTGAGACAGGCTAGGTTAAGGACCCACACAAGATGTTAAGGGAGCATACAGGAGAAAATCCTAATCTAACCAGGAAGAGTCAGAGCTGGCCATACAAGAGAAGTGATCTCTAGGTGAGTCTTTGAGATTGAAGTGAAATTGCCATGTTTAAAAAAGAAAAAATGAGTGTTTATAGAAGACTGAAGAAGGAAAAGAGAAAAATAAAGCAATTGTAAGTTTGATGACAAAATTGTTGAGTAGTGTGAAAAACTGTGGAAGTGGGCAGAGGCCGTATTATCAAGGGTTTTATCTTCCAAATTAAGGAGTCTCTGATAAATAGCTTTTAAATCCTTAAAAAATCTAAAATCTTACAAAGACCAAAGAGACATAAGTGATATACCCTTGAAATATTTTTACTCGGAATAAGTGTGATAAAGTGTAGAATAGGAAATTTTGAAAGGTACAGTTCTGATTGAATTATGAGCAGTGTAAAAACTGTAAAATAATTGCCATGATATAAACCTTAAAAAGGCTATGGAAACTCGGAGAGGTTTTTCTTTGAGCTACCTTTCACAGAACAGAACCCCAGTTACTCATGGGTCTCCATCCTCATGGTTGTAGTTGGCCTTTATCAAGGCCTATTTGATATATCTCTACTAGAATCCCGAAATGCCAGAAGTGCTAAGTCACTTCAGTCATGTCTGACTCTTGTGTCCCCATGGAATGTAGCCCGCCAGGCGTCTCTGTCCATGGGATTTTCTAAACAAGAACACTAGCGTGGGTTGCCAGTTCCTTCTCCAAGGGTTCTTCCTGACCCAGGGATGGAACCTATGTCTGTTATGTCTCCTGCATTGGCAGGCAGGTTATCTCCTTTAAAACTAGACAGATGGTGACCCTAAGACATTTGGAACTCATCCTGAATGCTGAGGTATAATAAAGTTATTTTGGGTAAGATATAGCTTTGTTCTGAAAATGAGGAACAGAGCAGTACTGGTCCCATTTCTAGTGTCCCTGTGTAGGGAAACCTGAGATCATGTTTGCATCAGGTCCCCTGGTTGGGGTCTTGGTGAAATCTGTACCCTGGGATGCTGGTGCTTGCTGAAAACCACTCAGCTTAGTCTCTCCAATTCTTTCTGTCAAGTATGTCAAGAGAAAAGAGGCAACTGTCATGATAAGTCTGTGCACTGCACGTTCTGCATTAGGCTCATTGCCTCCATGTACCTTGGTCAGAAAGCATGAAGGAGGTATTTGACATCTTGTATTGTAAGCACATGATACATTAAAAAAAAAAGAATTTTGGATTATTCTGCCTCATATTGATTATTCAGCAGTGAAATTAGCTGTTAAACAGCATTGACACTGAGGGTCATTTTTGGAAAGAGAAGAATTATTTTTTAACCTTATTTGCTAAAGCTACACATTCCTTGGAGGTTTACCCATCCCAGACTCTGCAAATGAGATGAAACTATCCTCCTTTTTTTCTGGTTTGTTTTAACTAAGAGATGATCTTGAGTGCGATAGAGAGAATTGCTAAATAATTATTAACACTCAAGTGTCATAGTGTTTATAAAGAAGAATTGTGAGATTTAAGAGCTTTATTTAGACAAGAAAAAATGCAGATATTTACTTGAAGGGATTATTACAAGAAGAGAAAGAGAAAAGGAGAAAGAAGAGAGGTTAATAGGTAGGGCAGTTTGATCCTGCAACAAGCACTCAGGAATCTCCATGTTATTTTTGTTTTTTTTTCATGCATCTTGCATTTGACTCTAAAGTAAAGGAGTTACAAAATTTTAGCCTAGCTTTTGTATCCATAACAAGCAAGCTTTTATAGAAAGAGACACAAAGTTCTCCGAGTTGAATATACTTGGTGCTTCTAAAGATTCATGAAAAAACTCTAGGAACGTATCATGGCCACCAAAAGAAAGGTGTGATTTAATATCAGTTGTTATTATTTATTATTAAGAGGACCAGAAATAGATGAATAGAAATGACTTTTTCTATATAGCATCTGGTCCCATCACTTCATGGGAAATAGATGGGGAAACAGTGGAAACAGTGTCAAACTTTATTTTTTTTGGGCTCCAAAATCACTGCAGATGGTGAATGCAGCCATGAAATTAAAAGACACTTACTCCTTGGAAGGAAAGTTATGACCAACTTAGATAGCATATTAAAAAGCGGAGACATTACTTTGCCAACAAAGGTCCATCTAGTCAAGGCTATGGTTTTTCCAGTGGTCATGTATGGATGTGAGAGTTGGAATGTGAAGAAAGCTGAGTACCGAAAAATCGATGCTTTTGAACTGTGGTGTTGGAGAAGACTCTTGAGAGTCCCTTGGACTGCAAGGAGATCCAACCAGTCCATCCTAAAGGAGATCAGTCCTGGGTGTTCATTGGAAGGACTGATGCTGAAGCTGAAACTCCAATATTTTGGCCACCTCATGCGAAGAGTTGACTCATTGGAAAAGACCCTGATGCTGGGAGGGATTGGGGGCAGGAGGAGAAGGGGACGACAGAGGATGAGATGGCTGGATGGCATCACCAACTCGATGGACATGAGTTTGAGTAATCTCCGTGAGTTGGTGATGGACAGGGAGGCCCGGTGTGCTGCGATTCATGGGGTCGCAAAGAGTCGAACACGACTGAGCGACTGAACTGATATCGTCTTTCAGTCTTCGATGGCTTTTTAAAAAAATTAACTTTAGATACTAAGAGTAGAATTTATAAAGACATTTGGGAGTACTTCCAACCTCAAAAGAAAAGAAAAATATCAAATTTAACAGTTTCAAATATTTCATGATTTCTAGTTGGTTCTGTGTACACTTATTTTACATTAAAAAAAAATCCAATCCACTGATGGCCTTTAAAAGGCAGAGATTAGATTTCCAATTGTCTTTTAATGATTACAGAATTCGTATCATCCACTGTTGTAGACATACTGCATTTCTTTGTAGTTATTGATGATGTACCCTGGGTCTGCAGTATGGCACTTGGCAAAACAGTGCTTCCTAATTTGAACTCTTCAGTGTACCTTCTGGGGAAATGGCTCTATAATACCATTGCATTGACTCGTTTAGTAAATTATATTATTAGATATCCATTTATAACTTACCCTCTAAGTGATCTCAATCAATCACTTGGTGTCTTGGTTTCATGTCTATGAAATTTTTTGTAGCAATTACTGTCTTTGCTTGGCTCTCAGGGCTGCTGTGTGGTTCAGTTGGATGGTTTCTGTGAAGTTCATTTAACCATCTTGTGTGGATTCCATGTAACTGGGAGGCAGCTTTCTTGTAGTAGATTTCTCAGATTACAGGGGTGAGTATGGGATAGGATGTGATTTATGTAAAGTGTGGGTCAGTGGGTATCGTTGGCTTGTGAAGAATGAAAAAGGTGGGTAGACCAATGGGAGAGGATTTGGAAGAAGCACTTGCACACAGTCAGATCAGCTTACATCTTGCCAGGTCCTTGCACATGTTGCCTTCTGTACATTTTGAAATGACTCTGAAATCTGGGTATAATCAGAGACCAGAGGTTTCAAGTAACTTGCCCAAGACACTTTCTACAATTGGCAAATGATGAAATTGGCATTTGACACAGTTCTGACTGGCTCCTAAACATCACACTTTTTCTGCAAAGTGATTGGAAACAGTGGAACACGAAATATTTCTTAGTTATGCAGATCAAAGTATTGACTTCACTTGGTTTTCTTGGTTAATGTTTAAACAACAGCATGAGAAATGAATATGTGATTTTAGTACAAATTGTCTGGCTGTCTATGTCATTTTGCACACATAAGACAAGCAGAGTGGCTGAAATAAGGCACATATGAGGACCAAACGTTATGACCATTTCATTCTGGGATGCAAATACACTCTCTGCTTCTGTGTGTCTCTGGTATTTTGAGTCTAATCCTGAGGCAGCCATAATACTCATTTGTGAGTATTTTGAGTTATTTGACTCATTATTTCAGTACTTGAGTTATTTTGAATCTAAACCTGAGGTAACCATGGTATGCATTTCAGTTTGAGCTGTTCTTTAAATTAGAATCATGCATTAAGTTAGTTGACTTTTACGTTCAAAAGGCCAAAGTCATAAATAGACAATTCTAGTAGAGTACTACAACCTAACTCTTTACTATAAGAATCAAAATATACTGTTAAAAAAATCAGGCAATTGAAATGGATTACAGTAAGTTTATGATATGATGTAATTTGCCTAGAAGATAGGTGTGAAATTATTCTGTAACATCAGCATTTTAAAGGATTTTTTCAGTATCCTGTTTGGATAAGTAATAATAGTAATGCCAAAAAATCTTCAAAAAGTTAAGCTATACCTTTAGGTCTTCACACTCATTTTAAGAAGAAGAAACTTAGACGTCATGGGATAAATTAACTTATTTAAGGTTACTCTGAAATTTAGGGCAAAAATCCTTATATTCTGAGATGAGACAAAATTTTAGATCTCAACTTTAAATTCAATACTTGCTCCTCCATACCATACTGCCTCCTAGGACACTAACTATAATAATATCTTTGACTTCCATTTTAGAATCACTCACATCCTTTAATCCAGATGTTTCTGTATTAGCTTTTCTTATTAAATATTAGGAAACAAGAAACTTGACTTTCATCTCTAAGAGCAAATGGTATATTAACTGACATATGTAGTTCAGTGCCTTGTGCAGAGTAGGTAAGCCACAGACAATTGGGTTCATCCCTGGAAACTGGTTGGCACTCTTACTTTTCAAAATTTGGCCATAAGAGAGATGAACACTGTGAGGGATGGTGTGTTTGGATGGTTCAAACCCAATACCATCTTCTCCATGCCGTCTTCAAATAGAAAATGCTAGACTCACAGTTTCCACTGAAGGTTCTGCTCATGTAACCACCCCTATTAGTGAGTGAGCCAAGGTCAGTGACCCATTCAGTCAGTTTGTAGATTGACCAAAACACTAAAGGTAGGTTACCATGAAAACTTCTATCTAAACTGGAATGATGAGCAATTAATTAGCTGGGCCAATCAAATTCTCTCTTATGATGGTGTTATAAATACACAAAAAGAAAGCAAGAAATCTGAGGCCTCAAGGTAGCAGGGGGCCGTAAGAAGTCCCACACAGAATGATTAGGCAGTAAAGTAATATATACAGAGTATTCTTGCCTGGGAAATCCCATGAACAGAGGAGCCTGGTAGGCTGTAGCCCATGGGCCCGCAAAGAGTTGCTCACGACTGAGTGACTAATGCTTTCACTTTCAAGGGGAGTGATGTGGGTTAGATACAGGACTTCCCAGGTGGTAACAGTGGTAAAGAATCTCCTGACAATGCAGGGGGCACAGGAGACCTGGGTTCAATCCTTGGGTCAGAAAGATCCCCTGGAGGAGGAAATGGCAACCCACTCCAGTGTTCTTGCCTGGGAAATCCCACGGACAGAGGATCCTGGTGGGCTACAGTCCGTGTGGTCACAAAAAGTCAGACATGACTAAGCACACATGCATATGGATTAGACAAAACAGCTGTGGTGAGACCAGAGGCCCATTGAAAAACTGCCTATCACAAAAGGGAGCAGCAGTACATTTATGATTCTGAGGGAATGATGTTAGCCTGTATAACTGCATGTCTTACATCCTGTATTCTTTCATTTCTACTCAAGAAGTCTGGGTGTGCCCATTTATCCATCCTGAGTTTCAGTGAGATTCTTAATCTTTACTATCACAGGATCTTTATAGTAACTTGTCCTCTTTTTTTTTTTTTTTTTGAAGATGCCTGTATGACACCTTGCTTATGCCAGAAGAAAACCTAATATGCTTGGGTGTATGGGGAAAAGCCTAGAGATTCTCAACAGGGGTGTCACATTCCAAATATTTGTTTTCTAAGTGCCAGTCACATTTACCATGATTGTTTAGGTAGACAGTCCAGTTTACATCACTTTTCATGAAGCATCAGGCGAAAATGATAGATTCTCCAAGTACCTTTCTGAAGCTGTTATGCCTCAAAAACTTCCTTTAACCTTTAAGTATCTGCCTTCAAATGGTCCTCTTGGATCACTCTTGACAAAATTTGGAAGAAGATCTGAAATTTGGCTATTTCTAAGTAAAAAAAAGAATTGTGTCTGCACAGGGAGAGAATAGTCATCTAACCTAAAGATGCCATTGCAAACCCCTCTGCCTTACTCTTCGTTCAAGGCCCTTGTGACCCCTTTCTGTTTGATATATTAGTCCTCCTATTCCACGGCAGGCCAATGAAGTTGACTGAGTCTGAACCATTTTGAAAGATTGGCTTACGACTGGAATCCCTCCTGCTTCTTGATATATGCACTGGCCATTCTGGACTCTTTGTGAGTTTTCTACATCTCAAAGGTATTAAATTTCTCATAAATTGTATCTGTGCAGTTATCCTATGAATGTGTTAAAATATAGTCAGATTAGTGCTGTTTGAGGCTCTGATTTGTTATCCATTCTGATGTTACCTAGCAACAAGGGAATGTCCAAATTTGTAACTCCAAGGACTTCATGGTACCAAATACACATCTCATTTATTTTCATTGAGCCCTGTGTGGCTTTCTGAATTCAAATATTAAAAAATGTTGTTTTACAGATGGGAAGATGGAGAGCCGGTAACTGTAGTTAAGTGATAAAGCAAGTAACTGGCAGATACCCTAGTGAAAACTGCATATCCTAATCTAGATTATGCTGCTTCAACAAGCTATGTTACATTTTACTTTATTTGAATTATAAATGAAATACTCAGTTTAGGTTGCATTTATCAAAGAGTTATTGAGTTGCTAATCATACGTATCACTTTTGAAGTTTTTCCATTATGATATGGAAGAGAGAGTCTTATAGGTGATATAGGTAGAAATGTGCAGACAAGACAGACCTGAAAGAAATTAATGCTTAGTTGATTTATTTTGATAAATACAAGTAGGGTTACTGTACCTTGAACTTTTGTGGCTAAGAACAGGATATTGCTAGTTGCAGTTTTGCACTCTAGTGGTAGGCGGTATTAGACAAGGAAAATATGTAAGCCTTGAATAAGTTTTCCCTTTTTTGGTAATATTTAGCATAAGGCAAAACAAATCTTCTAAAAAGAACATGTTGTGGTAGATGCTTTCTGTCTGTTAAGCTGCCTGGCATCAAGTGACATCCATTTCCTTTCTGTGTGACCATCCTAACCCTCATCTTAGATTTGGACAGGGTTGAAGTATCAATACGAAGTGACATGGGTTCTTATCAAAATTCCTTTGAGATTGCCATGTTTTTTTGTTCTTGTAAAAGAGGGTCACACATGGTTGTCAAGTCACCGAGGAGACGATGTTAGTATGGTTACCCTGGGCTCAGATGAAACTGCAGGATGGGATTCCTTTTTATCTTTCCATCAGGTAGGATGAGAATCATTTAAACTGAGAAAGGCTTTCTATGTAGAGGATCATGTCATCTGCCAGTCCAGGTTGGATGCATGAGACAAGTGCTCGGGGCTGGTGCACTGGGATGACCCAGAGGGATGGGATGGGGAGGGAGGTGGGAGGGGGGTTCAGGATGGGGAACACATGTAAATCCATGGCTGATTCATGTCAATGTATAGCAAAAACCACTACAATATTGTAAAGTAATTAGCCTCCAACTAACAAAAATAGATGAAAAGAAAAAAAAAAAAGAAGAGGAGGCAACATAAAGTCCAGGGTAGAGACTGGAGGGATGTGGCCACAAGTCAAGGAAGCGAGGAAAGCTGACGGCCACTCTAAGTTGAAAGAGGTAAAGAATGGACTATCCCCTTAAGAGTTTCTAGAGGAAGCTTAGTGTTCCAACACTGAATTTGGATTTTCAGGCCCTATAAACTGTGAGGGAATAAAGTTCTATTGTTTTAAGCCAAAAAATAAAAAAAAATAAAAAAATTAATGAACTGAGAAGGGCAAGTTCTAGCCAAGGAATAATTGGTACTCCTAGATTGTTACTTTTAATTTTTGTTTTTTAAATTGAAATATAATTGTTTTTTTAAACCATCCTGATTCATGGGTTTACAGGTCAATTAGAAATGTTATTAGCTCCCTCCTATCACCTTCCCTGTTAGCTGCTGCTTCAGGAAGAAAATATATGTTGCAATAATTCTAGTAGGAAGAATAAACAATTTTTAAAAATTGCCAATGTCTGTTTATTTCACCCTGACTGTAAGCTTCTTCATCTCGCATAACCATAGGACAGCATTCTCTCTTCTGTCTGATGAGGGGTCCTCCATCGCATAAATCTAGAGGAATGCTTACAACCCTCTATGTAAGATTAGATCCTAGAGCATTTACCCTTTTCATCCTAGGGAGTTATTTATACGCTGGAGGACAAGTTCATAAATGTTGAGTAAACAAACTCCCTCAGCCTCCTGTATATTAATTGTTTCTCAGGGACAAAATCACTTCATTCTGACATTAGCAGCGTTGTCATCACCACAATCATTTCAGTGGCCAATTAGTGAGCATTTTCTGTGTCCACGTGCTGCACCAAGATCTTTACAGATTTCATTCTACTCTTTACACCGTTCTTTAACACAAGTGCTGAAATACAGGACTTAGAGTCTGAGAGAGAAAGTAGGCTCAACGTAACATTCTGATGGAACTCAAATTTGACACCGGAGCTATCAGATTTGAAAGCCCATGCTGTTTTCAAACCATATGCTGTTAGTGTGTTTCAAGTTTCTCCCTCACCCATGGATAGAAGGAAGGTCATCTACTTTTTATTTTATTATTCAGTTTATGTAAAATTTATTTTTTATTGGTTAATAATTGCTTCACAGCATTGTATAGGTTTCTGCTGTACAGCAATGTGAATCTGTTGTAAATACACACACACACACACACACACACACACACACACACACATATTTATATATATCTCCCCTCCCTCTTGAGCTTCCCTTCCCCTCCCATTCACCCCTCTAGGTCATCACAGAGCACCGGGCTGGGCTCCTTGTATGGCAGCTAGATAGAAGACCATCTACTTCTAAAATTAAGCTTTTTATTTTTTTAAGGTTTTGATTACCTGTAATACATCACTGAAAATGGCTCCATGCTTTTGCCCTGGGCTACGTAAGACATTTTATCCAAGATAAAATAACACCCTTTCACTGTCCCCTTCCCTTGTAGACCTACTAGGGAAAGGAGAGAGTGTAAGACCCCAAGTTCATGACATGCTGCAGTTTACCAAGAGCTTCTAAACATTCAAGGAAGGGCGATCAAGAGATGGTTTGCTTCAAAAAGAAAATAGGAGGGATTCAATTTTTATTGAATTGGGCTAGATTTCAGAAAGGAAAAGCGTCCCCCCAAAATGGAGTGTCTGAACCAAGTGACATGTTGCTCTACCAAAATGGTGTTTAAGAACAGGAGCGTCTGATGTTCCCTTTGAAGATGCCTGCACTGCTGTGACGTCACCTCTGCTTGTACGATGCTAAACTAACCATGTGTATCATCTCCCAGATGTGAGAGAGGGGGAAGGATAACTGGTAAGAACAACTTTTGATGATAAAACCAGGAGCCAAGTACAGGCAGGGCCCACTGCGGGAGGAGGAGAACTAGAGTTGAAAGGATGGAATTTTCCATAGGAAATAAAGGCTTTTGCTACCTGACTCCTACTTACATTAATTAAGCTAAAAAGATTTCATCTCTTCTGAAAGACATTCTCGTCATATATCACTCACTTTCGTCCCACATTTGAAAGTATCGTTGCCACCTATACTTCTAATTTCAGTGATGAACAAAAGATATTACATAAGATAGTACATTTGTCATAATTATTGGCAGGTGCAATTTGCAGCTTCGTTATGAAATAGGATTACAACTGAATATAAAATGTTGACAAATGTGAGCTAGTTTTCCCAAGAATGTTTGAGTATTGAAGCACTTAAAAGTCTTCAGAAACTCAGAGAAACTCAAGTGCCATCTCTTCCAAAATGATATGAATAACAAGTTATCATTGTATTACTCCACAATATATTTAATTAACTGAATAGCCCATGTGTATTATTGAGGCTCACACTTTTAACTGTGATGTGGGATACAGATGAATTATAAAAATTAGTACCGTCCCTAGGGGAGCTTACATTCTAGTAGGAGCAACAGGAGCAATGCACAGAAACTGAGGTTGAACCTGAGTTACAAAGCATGTGTTGTTGAGTTAAGTAGAGGGTGAGCAGTAAGCTTCATGGATGAAACCTACACTTCAACATACTCATCAAGGGCTTGGACAGGTGAGAAACTGTGAACTGAGAAAAGGGCCGTCTCAGTTCATGCCATGTGAGCAGTCCCATTAGTGGTATTAAATGTAGTATGCTTAAGGAGGCGAGAACAGGGCAGGCAAGAAGGAGAATGTAGATGAAAGGATGAAAAGCAAAATGAAAGAAGTAGAGTGAAGTTGGATCCCAGAGGGAATTGAAATCTAAGGAGCAGGGTTTTGATGATTTAGGAGACCAAGAAAACTGGCATGCTCTTTTAGGGTACATGGAAGGTTTACAGGAAAGATACGTGAGCAAGATGCTATAAATACAAGGCCGGCCAGAAAAAGAATGGAGAGCTTCATTTATGACCTTGAGTTCTGCTTGTCTCATTCTTGGATCCGCTTTGGATCTGTGGACTAAAGACTTTGCCACAAAATCACTTATACTTTCACTGGTCTTATAATAAACAGAGTACCTGCCCTGTGGCCTCTTTTAGTTGGTGATAAACACAACTGCGCACCCATGGAATTGCTTACTGTGCTGTATCTTATAGCTTGACGCAGTGACATGGACCAGATAGCTCACAACCAACACTACTAACTAATTGACTCCATTAAAACAAGAAGTGATTGTGCCAGAATCCAAATAGAGTTGAGGTTCAAACCTAACAGAGGAAATAGGCAGAGAGATAGAGAGTAGATTTTCTGATTTAATAGATTTAAAACATTAGTCTTCACAATTCTAAAAGTAGTGATGTACTAATTCAATTTTCCAGTTGCTGGTTGCCTTCTTTAAAACGTGTATGGTGCTATTTAGAGAGCTTTGTAGCAAGACAGAAGAGAAAGTTTGAGGATAATTCCAGTGAGCTTTAAACGAAGTTATTGGACCACATGAATTTATAAGATGTGGGTCTGAAGAGTATTCTTATTTCTTCAATAGAGTGTTTCAGACGGTAAGGGGGTAGTAATCAGTTAAGAATGGATCAGTGGAAGGTCTCCGGGATGTGAATGTCAAGGGCAGAGTTAGGAATGAATTTAAGTTTGATGTTAACATAGCTAAGTGTAGCCCAAAGTAGTTTGATGGATTAGATGCCTCCAGTAGTTCACCTAAAAGAAGACTGGTTGATAATACCTTTTCTTTCCCTTCTGGGCTTTTCACTTTGCAGTTGAGGACTTGGGTGGCCTCAAAAATCTTTAGGGTGAAAACATGTGAATCACTCTGACTTGGAAATGGCAAGATTTCTCTCTTGAGAATACAAATCAAGACTCTTGGCTTTAGGTTAAAATATTAAATGATCACTAGCTTTTAATTAATATGTTATAGTTAAAGGTCTTTCTTTTACAGTGAAGAGCTCCAGTGCTTCAAGTGTTGAATTGGTTAAGCTGAACAATTTCTGAACGTCTCAGTGACATGTTATCTAATAACATCTTTTGCTTTTCTAAGTTTTATTCTTGAATTATGTTATATTACCAAAGAGCAATATATTTTACTTTACATCCTCATAGAAATTCCTTCCCTGAGTTAACACTTTAATGTTTTGTCCTTAGATTTTTTATGGGGTCACTGTACGAAGTAGCACAGGAAGAGCCAATTTATATTTTCTATAAAACTGCAGTTGAAGACTTTGTTTAGTGTGATGGAAAATTCCTTATACAAAGATTTGCATGATGATATTTTCCAAGGACTTAATGCCCAGAAATGACGTATTCCTACAGACAGTCTCATAAGTTTTCATTCATTAGTGATCTGTAAGTAATCCATGAGAGTTCTCATTTTTCCTTGGCTACCAGGAAGTCCACAGCTAAATTTAATTCACAACTAGAGTAACAATTAGAGTGACTACCCTACCCTTTAGTTTTGGTTCAGTTATTTTTTCCTTTATGTTCAAAAACAATTTCTCTTTGTTACTCTGTTTTCTTAAATTTGTAGGCTGGAAAAGTAGTAGACTATTTGTAAGAGTTGTTGTTTGTTCACTAAGTCCTGTTCGACTCTTTTGCGACCCCATGGACTGTAGCCCGCCAGGCTTCTCTGTCCATGGGATTTCCCGGGCAAGAATACTGGAGTGGGTTGCCATTTTCTTCTCCAGTGGTTTGTAGGAGGCTAGGCTATAAATACAGAAACGTGATATACAAGTGAGTTCCTCAAAACCTACCCCATATACCTTTTCTTTCCCTCCTTATGAGTAAACCATAGGACTTAAAAGGATCTTTGATTTCATATTCACTTGCATAAATCATGTAATAGACACATGGATCATAATTTGCATATTTTCTCATGCTATGAGTGTTCAGAAAATTTCCTGAAACAGTTAATGATCTTCACATACCTATTTGTTATTAGTAGATATCAGCCTACAGGAGCTGTCTTGATGCCATGGCCAAATGGACATTGGCCATGGACGTTGAATTCTTGGGTGCTGGGAAGATAGCTCACATCTCTCAGTGCTTTATGTACTCAATGTTCCCATTTGATTAAAAATGAAATCATTTTGATCTGGATTCTAAAGGTATTGTGAGCCCTTTAGGTATGGCTCAGTTTCTGGCCATGTTCCTGCTGCCTGTGCTGGAGGAAACATCCATTGGAAAGACTGAGTTTGGAAAGAAGGGAAAATACCAGCATCTTTCTTCATTTAGAAGTTCAGCGGGAGGTGCTAAAGAGATTTCTCCACCAGCGAAAGTCTTGCTAAGACTTTAAGCTTGACTTCTTATCACATCCTCTATGCAGCTTTCTTTGCTCTGTCCTTTATCCCAAGCTGAATTAATCCCTTTCACTTCGGTGTATACTGAGAGTATATGTAATGCTGTTACTGCACTTGAAAAATTATTTTATGAGGTGTTTTGCTTTCTTGGGTAAATCCTCCTTATATTCCTCCCTTGATTTTATTCTGAAAACTAGAATCCTTCAAACTTTTTCACTAAAGAATTGAGGGTTTGTTTTTATCTAAAATAAAGATCACATTGAAAATCATATAATAGCAGTTGTCTACCTGGGATACCCTTGCAGCAGTGGGGGTACCAAGAGTTCTCTGGACTGTGTCTCATCCTCACATATGTCATAGCTGGAGGCTCTCTTTCTGGACCTGATTTTGACAGCAGAGCATTTGCATTATGTCTGAAATTTGGAGACTTTAAAGCAGTTGCTTTACTTCTGTTTTCTCAAATAATTCACTTCCCTTTGAATCTTATTTTATGAATACAGAGGTACAGTTGTCCCTCAGTATCCATGAAAGATTGTTTCCAGGACCATACCTCCTCCCAATACTCAAATCTGAGGATGCTCAAGTCCTTTATATAAAATGATACAATATTTTTGTATAACCTATTAATACACCCATCCTGTCATGTACTTTAAATCATTTCTAGATTACGTATATTTGATACAATGTAAATGCTATATAAGTAGTTGCTGGTGCATGGAAAATGAAAGATTTGCTCTTTGGAACATTCTGGAATATTTTTCCTAGTATTTTCTATCTGTAGTTGGTTGAATCCTTGATTACAGACTTTGTGGATATGGAGGGTTGAGTGTACCTTTTTCTTAGCAGTGTACTTGGAGAGGGAATAAATTTAGGAAGAATAACACTAATATTATTATTGCAATTACCTAGTCATATAAATATCTTTTTATTTGATTTACCTTTATCTTATCGACATTTATTTTTTTCCTAGACAGCTTACCTACAAAATTACCTTTTTTTTTTCTATTTGCATACTCTGTGTTGACCTAATTTGTCTGTTTCAAGACTCTTTTGAAATTCTATAATGAAAAATGGTTTTACTTTCTCAGTACTCTGAACCTGTCCATCTTCTGCTCTTTCATTGTACCCATTTCTCCTGCTTCATCTCTCGTGAAGTGTGCATGTTTTTCTTCATTTTCTTAGCTATGAAACCTGCTTGCATCTTTGCTTATTCCCCTATGATTTGCTTTCGCCTCTGCATTTCACAGACTTCATCTCTTTGCTGTTAGGAGTCCAGTAATAATAGAGTCCACTTTCTTTCATGAAGTCTTTGTACTCTAAGTCATGGGCATCTGACGGGCTAAGACCACATCTTTTCCATATGCTTTGTATTGTCATCCCACATAAACAAAAGGGCATGTTTAGAAGATGGTAGAAAGCTTGATGGGTTTCCCTGGTGGCTCAGACAGTAAAGAATCTGCCTGCAGTGCAGGAGACCCAGGTTCAATCCTTGAGTTGGGAAGATCTCCTGGAGGAGGGCATGACAACCCACTCCAGCATTCTTGCCTGGAGAATCCCATGGACAGAGGAGCCTGGTGGGCTACAGTTCATGGGTCGCAAAGAGTCGGCCATCACTGAGCGACTAATGCACACACACAGAAAACGTGATGAGCACTTTCACAAAGAGTAAGGACCTCTCAGTGGGATTTCAGAGAATATCACCTCCTTTGGGAAGATTCTCTTGTCCCATTTGTCATCTCTCCCATCTGAGTAATATTTAGAGAAACTTTCATTTCCATGGAAGGAAGCAGATGCAAGACACAAATGCTCGACAGTAGATAACACCTGAAGTAAAAATCGCAGAAAGCATGAAAGACTGAGAATAAATTTTGTTATCAGAGAAAGAAGCATTTAGGAGAGCGAAACAATGCATAAAGAGGAAGCAAGTGATTTCTGACCTACTTGAAAACACATAAACTTAGCTCAATTGACTAAATGTCTTAAGTGAAGAATATGAATCACCTTAAAGGGTTGCATTGATTCAGCAATCTATCCACATTTTACCATTTGGACAATTGTATAAAAGACCTGTGAAGGCTGTATTTTGGTTAAGAGAAGCTGCCCTACCCCACACCCCATCTTTATGAAGGGAGTATAAGTACCCAAATAGTTTTTCTCTTTCAGATTACATATATAATTAGTATAGTGATTCTCTCAGATTCCAATCAGAATGTCACATTTGTTAATGCAATCACTTATTTCTATTCTACTTTATCATTAAATAAAAATGAAAACTCAAGAGTTTTCTCCATGTTGGTTAAATTACCTCCTTTAATCTTTAAAATTATTTGAAAGGTAATACATATATATTTTTACCAGTTGGCCAAAATATATTGAGAAAATACTACCCTTGTTGTGGTAACTGCCTTTTTGCTATGAAGGCATTAATTTCATTTTATTTTTAGTGCTTGTTCACAGTTCACTTTCCAGAGTGTCTGTTAGGCTTGTTAGAGTCCAAAGAAAGAATGTATTTCCTTTGGATTTAAAATGTCTATGCTGTCATTAACTATTAATAGCAGAACTAATAGCAGGATGGCTTGGCACAGACCTTTACTGTCCTTTTCCCAGTTAGACAATAGAGTGCCAGTGTTCCTTGGTATGCATTTGACGAGAAAATAGTGATAACACTTCATTTTTTATAAAATATTTCACAAAGCTCTTTGACATTCATTACCTCATTTAATCTGCACAAACAATGCTGTGAATTAGGTATTATTTTCTGCATTTAAACATGAGGAAATTGATGCTCAAGGAAGCAATGATTTGGCTGAAGACATGGTATGTAAGAGCCAGGGCTTAAATCCATTTTTTTCTTACTTTTGTTTCAGGGCCCTCTCTATTGGATTGATCCAAAAATTTGTTCAGATTTTTCCGTAACAGCTTAGAGGAAAACCTGAATGAACTTTTGGGTCCCCAAATCCCATGGGCAGAGGAGCCTGGTGGGCCTGCAGTCCATGAGGTCACAAAGAGTCTTTCCTGACTGGGCGACCAAACAACAAAAAATACATCGTTACATTGTCGTCTTCTCCTGAACTATGTTCTAACCTGTTGAACTAACTAGTTAGTGTCCTTAACATGCTGCCTTAGAATACCTAGTGCTTACTGTTCTAAGTATTTGCATGTATTGCATAACACCTATAAGGCATGTCATAAGACTTCCCTGGTAGCTCAGAGGTTAAAGCATCTGTCTGCAAAGTGGGAGACCTGGGTTCGACCCCTGGGTCAGGAAGATCCCCTGGAGAAGGAAATGGCAACCCACTCCAGTATTCTTGCCTGGAGAATCCCATGGACGGAGGAGCCTGGTGGGCTACACAGTTCATAGGGTTGCAAAGAGTCGGACGCGACTGAGTGACTTCACTTTCACTTTACAGTTTCACTTTCATAAGACATGTCAGATTATTTTCTCTATTCTATATACAAGGGACTTAAATAACTTGCCCAAGGTCTCATAGCCAGTAAAAGGAATAAATATGTCTCAGTTTACCTTGAGAGACCATATGCTTAGTCGCCATCCTTTGCTTCTGAAATGGTAACTTCCTAAAGATTTTATAAATAACTTTTCTCATCAACAGCATGGTTTTGGTGATGACTTTCTAGATACTCCTTATACCAATAAGAATTTCAGTAATCATTATATTGGACCACTTTCCAAAAAAGATGATTTCCTAGTGGATAAACCAAACTGAAATGTGTGTTCTGTTAGAATTTAGATCTTGGGAGGTATGAAGAATAATGCTATTGCCATATAGTTACCAGTTTTGAGACTAAGACTGTAGTATATCAGTTGCTTAGTCAACTATACATATGTTTATTGAAACTTTTTATGTTCAAGGGCTGTGGTAGGTGCTTGGATAATATCCACGTGAAGCCTAAAATCTAATAAAAGAAATACTTTTGAACAGGTACTTGTTAAACCCACTAAAGGCAGAAAACTTCATGGAAACATGCACAGTTCCCTTAATATGGAGAAAACAGGGGAGACTTGATGGAAACAGTAGCCTTAGAGCTAGTCTTTGGGTAAAAGTGAGGAAAAGGCAAACTATAGTACATGGTGTAACTGTATATGGGTTCTTTGGGGATACTTCATCAAGTATAAAGTTTACAGAACTTACTTTATGAATCAGTAGGGACTTTATGTGATTGTGAAAATAAAGTACATCTATTTTAAAGCACTCTGTGCTTAGAGAAACCACTGCACTGACATTTGTTGAAGAAGGGTTCTCCTGAGTATTTAATTGGGCATATTAGGAAGGATAAATCTTTCCCATCTCAAAGAATCAATTCTTGCAGTTATTTATATCTACTTTTATATCTTTTTTTGGTAAGCACCCAACATTCATTTTGATTACTGTTAAATCAATATAAATTCTGAATGAATTTCTGTGGCTCTCACTTTGCTTATTAAGCTGGAAATTCAAGGGCAATAGAGATGAGACTTTCACATCATTTGTTGGAGAATGTTTTTGATCAGTGGCTCTTAAAAACCTAAGCTTGTTCTTTCTTTTGTTAACATCACGAGAGAGGACTTCTTTGCTGAAATTGATTGCTCTTCTACAAAAACAACACTAGACGAATTTTCCAGTGGGAATTGACAGGTATATTGTTAGACTGTCAAGAATCATGATTAAGAAGAAAACATTGTATTTTCATTTCCGAGCCTCAAGGTTATGTTCAAGAGTTGAATGAATTTTGTTTGCAGTTCATTTCTTATTAAGTGTCCTCATCACACTTAAGCAACTCTGTACTCATTTTTCCTACAAACTACCAGTGGCAGCTGAGGAGTAAAGGTGAATAAGCCTAAGTCATTTGTCTAAATATATCTTCTCTTTAAGACGTCTCTTGGTCAGAATCAAGTGATCCACTAGTTTTAAGTTAACAGTGGATATATAGATTTTGACATATGCCAAAGAGGAAGTACAATTTAATTCCCAAAAGATGTACTAGTTGAAAAGTTTCAGTGTTCATTTTCAGGGAACTTAGAGGCAGGAGATTGTCGTCCATATGCTTGACTTTGGCAGCTTATCTTAGTAAAATCCAGAAAATAGGTTCACCAGTAATTTCTTCAAAGGAATCCATTTCAGTGAATTCAGGTGTGTTATCACCACCATTAATTGGTCTCAACTTGTATAAAGCACTAGTTAAAGAGGAAGCAAGGATAGCAAGATGAACAAGATAGCTTCATGCCACTGGACTTTACAGTCAGATGAAGAAACAGGACCTTTACAATCAAATGAATCAAATCAAGTGAGGAGGTAGATATGTAGACTATAATTCTAAAGTAGAATAAATTAAAATAACTGTTGTATGTTTTTGAAAAGTAGGAGCTATGTGAACAAAAAGAGGGCACTTGCCCCCTATTTGCTGAAATCTAAATGAGATTTATTGAAGAGAAGTTTGATCTGAAAATTGAACTCTGAGCAGAATTTTAAAAACTGGAGAAGTGAAGGAAACATTGGAGGAAAAGAGAACTGTGAAAAAAGAAGCCGAGGTTTGGAAAGGCAGATGTTGAATGCCAACGGCTGAAGTACAGCTCTGCAAATGACAGCGAGATAGGAGATCATTAGGAAAAGGCTTGTTGAAATCAGGTTGGAAAATTCTTTAAAATCCTACGAAATGCATGGACTGTATTATGTGAGTAGAAGCGAACAATACAGATTTTGAACTCTAATGATGTACTTTGAGACAAACTACTTAGAACAAGCTTTGTAAGTTTACAGTATCTGGGGATGACTGTTGTCACGTGCCCAGAGTTGCTGCCTGTTTTTGCAGGGCCACTACCTTAATGAAATACCTTCATGACAGCTTATCCTTGAAAGTGACTCTGACATCCTCACCATCTTAGCTTTCTCTTAACAAACTTTATTTTTGACAAGTTCATATGCTTGTGATTAAGATATGAAATAGTGCAGTCTTGCACTGAAAACAGAGTCTCCTCTCCTGCTTGTTCTTTTGCTTCTGTTCTCCAGAGAAAACTATACTGATCACTGAATTTATATGGCACTTAAGTCCTTTTTAAAAAAATAGAACACTACTGCTTTTTTATGTCAGTGAGCTATGATTTATTTACCAATTTCTTTAATGGATATTGGGGTTGCTTTCAGTTTTTTTTTTTTATTTTTACAAATAACATTGTGATGCACTTTCTTGCTTTTTTAAAATAAGCTCTGTGTTTTCTTAAAGCAGTTTTAGATTTATAGAAAAATTGCAAAGGTAGTACATATAATCTATATTCAGTTTCTCTTATTATTAAGGTTTTACAGTAGTGCACTATAAAGAAATTAGTAAGGATATACAGTTAGTAAGTTGAGCTGAACGGCACTGTCAATCAATTTGATCTAATTGACACATGTACACTACTCCATCTAATAGCAGCAGAATGCACATTCTTCTTAAGCTTGTGTGAAAAATTCACCAAGTAGATTGTACACAGGACCGTTTAAACATGCCTTAACAAATTCAAAGGAATGGTGATCACTTTGAGGAACTTTTCTAGAAAGTATACAGAAAGGATAAATAAATGAAAGATAAAGGTGACATAGAAGCTATATCTTAAAACATTCATATCCATAAAGTAGAAGCAGCAATAAATTAATTAAGAGTAAGAGATATTTGAAGAATGTTGATTTTAATTTTTGAAATTATTCCATCTAGTCAAGGCTATGGTTTTTCCAGTAGTCATGTGTGGATGTGAGAGTTGGACTATAAAGAAAACCTAGCACCGAAGAATTGATGCTTTTGAACTGTGATGCTGGAGAAGACTCTTGAGAGTCCCTTGGACTGCAAGGAGATCCAACCAGTCCATCCTAAAGGAGACCAGTCCTGAGTGTTCATTGGAAGGACTGATGCTGAAGCTGAAACTCCAATACTTTGACCACTCGATGCGAAGAGCTGACTCATTGGAAAAGACCCTGATGCTGGGAAAGATTGAAGACAGGAGGAGAAGGGGATGACAGAAGATGAGATGGTTGGATGGAAATCAGTCCTGAATATTCATTGGAAGGACTGATGCTGAAGCTGAAACTCCATTACTTTGGCCACCTGGTGCAAAGAACTGACTCATTGGAAAAGACTCTGATGCTGGGAAAGATTGAAGACAGGAGGAGAAGGGGATGACAGAAGATGAGATGGTTGGATGGCATCACTGATGTGATGGACATGAATTTGAGTAAGCTCCGGGAGTTGGTGATAGTCAGGGAATCCTGACGTGCTGCAGTCCATGGGGTTGCAAAGAGTCGGGCACGACTGAGCGACTGAAATGAACCGATATAAAGAGTAAGAATACAAACTGAAAGGTTTCTTAAAGGGCAATATAGACAAAATAGAAGCGAGAAAAGCCTATAGATAGATACACTATTGTGAATTTTAGGACAACAAAGACAAAGAGAATACACTAAAATTTCCCAGGAAAGAGAACAGTGGGTCCTCTAGGAAGGAACAAGAGTTAGAGTGCTATCATATTTCTCACTTTTTATGCTGAATACGTGAGAGTAGTATATTGTTCAAGGAAAGGGATTTCATGGAAATTTGTTGATCAAAATACTTGATTGTGAATATAAAACAAATGATTAGTTTTACCACTCAAAATATTCTTTAAAAATGCCACTGAGAGTAGAATGGTCATACAAGAGAATATTATTCTGTGATAAAAATAAATGAGTTAAAAGGCTGTGAAGAAAACAGAGACATTTAAGTGTGTACTAATAAATATAAAGAATCAGTCTGAAGAAGCTGCCTACTATAGTGAAGGTGGAAAAAGCGAAACCATAGAAATAGTAAAAGGATCTGTGCTGTCCAGGAGTCCCAGGTGAAGGAGCAGGGACAGGAATGAATACGGGAGCTCAGTGAAACTTCTGGGCAGTGAAACTGTTCTGTATGATGCTATAATGGTGAATACATGACATTATGCATTTGTTAAAACCAACAAGACTATATAACACAAGGAGTGAACCGTAACATGAACCAGGGCTTCTAGTTGATAATAATATATCAAAGTTGGTCATCAGTTGTAGCAAATGTACTACACTAATGTAAGATATACGTAATAGGGAAGAACTGTGCTGTGGGAGAAGGAAGTATTCATGTATGGGAAATCTCTTTACTTTTGGTTCAATTTTATTTTTTTGGTAGACCTAAAACTGTTCTTTAAAAGCCTATTAATTTAAAAAATGTATTCCAGGAAAAAAAATCCAGAACACAAGAAAATATGGGAATTATGAATGAGAAAACTACCAGTAAGGCTTATGATTTGTAAATTAACAAGAACCAAGAGAAAAAAAGCTATATCTAAAATAATCTAGAGATTTTTGAGATAAAAATCCAGTTTAGTGGAATGGGATGGAGTGTGGAAAGAAACAGCATGAGGAGCCCTCAGAGAGGTGAGACTATACTAGGGAACTTGACTTAGGTGCAACGTAGAATTGTATTAATATGTATAAAAATGGTAAGGAAAATCATCACAAGTATTTTCTGAATAAAATGGGAGTAATTTAGGAAGAATAAAATTTGAAGATTTCAACTCTCAAACTAGAACAAAACTTATGTCTCATGAAAAGAAAAGTAAAGAAAGAAAAAAGAAAAGAGGAAAAGAAGGAGGAAGTGGGGGGAGAGAGGGAAGGAGTCAGGGGAAATGAGAGGGGAAGGGAAGTCCAAACATGGTCAGAAAGTATTGAGCAGGTGTGTAGCTATTCTATAGATTGGGTGAATTGAGGGGATGGGAGTGACGAGGCTTAACACGAGGGGCAGATGCTGAAGAGTCCTTTAGCCTTACAGATTCTTCAGTTGTCAGTGAAGTTTGTAATTGAAAGTCAATGGAAGGTATCTTAGAACTTGGATCTGTTGTGCAACAGTTTTTTTTTTTTTTTTTTGGTTTGTTTATTTGTTTTGTTATTTTTTTGTAGTATGTATGCAATTCTATGTGAGCCACTCCTATAAAAATGGTTAGACTGGTCAACAGTGAATGAATATGAGAGATTTGTATGAGAAAAATTTTTCAAAATGATAATTGTTGAAACAGTCATCTGAGGAATCTAGTGTAATGGCTAGCATTGCTATCAAGTAGTGTTATTGAGTGATGATTCTTGGTAAGGATCAAAGACGTTTTTATGCATTTTTATATTTTACTTAATTTATCTTTAAAATATTTCAGAGGCAATTGGTGTGATACTTCAGACACTTGACTGACAGTATAAGTTTTCTACAAGAATTCAAATGCCTCCTTGAAACAGATGAACAGAACAAAATGTTCTGTGGGATGTGTGTTAAATTATTATTGTTTAGTAGAAAAATGAGCTGAACTTTGGCTGCTCTTATGTAACTCCATAAGCTGGTATTATTTCCATTTCATCCTTTACATGTGTGCACAAGTATTCCAATACAATAAAGGTCACTAATGGGAGCATTAAAAGGAGTTTTTGAAATCCCATTCACCAGAAGCTTCTTTGTTATAATTCATATGTGTTTAAAATTCTCTGATTTTCTCACTGTCCAATTCACTGATTTAGATATTCGTTTTTTATACTTTGGCTGCATCCACAAAAATTAAAGTAGAGAGTTTTAAGGAAATTATTCAGATAACTGTTCAGAAGATAATGACCTCATACATTTAGGAAAGAAAACATTTAGGAGTTTAATTTCATATTAATTTTAAAATTTAAGTGTAGTCGATTTACAGTGTTGTATTAGTTTCTGGTGTAATATTTTACATTACTTATTTAACTGGGTTACTTGTGTGGATCATATTCTCTGATACTCGCTGACTTCCTAATTTGATGTTGGTTATGTGAACATGAATTGCTTTTGAATCCTGATTGGACTAGATGTGGGTGAGCTGGGGAATGTTTGTTTAAAGTTCCTACTAGGCAATGTGCTCTGGTCATAAAAATGGTCAGAACCTCTGAATTCCACAAAAAAATAGAAGATACTCATTTATCATTGTTTGCCTGGACAGAACACTATTTATTGTTTGCAAAAAAATTTATATTTAACAGCCTGGCAAAAAGTCATTATTATTCAGGCTTTGTGACTCTAGAAAAAATATAAATAAAGCATATGTTAAGGAAAATGTCTAGAAACGGCCCCCCAATTTCACATGATTAATACCAGAGTCTTTGAATGTGGTGAGTTATCACTCCCATAGTTATGTTACATTATATGGCACAGTTGACCTTAAAAAGGGTCAAGTCTCCCAGTGGACCTAATCTAATCACATCGCTGCCAAGAGCAGAGACCATTCTCCTGCAAGTGGCAGAAGAGGGAAGAAGGGAAAGTCAGAGAAATTCAAAATGTAGGAAGGACTTGACCTGTTGTTGCCATTTGAAGATGGAAGAGCCTCATGAGAAGGAATGTGGGTGGCCATAGGTCCTGGGAGAACGAGCCTCAGCTGACAGCTAGCAGAGGATATTGGGCCTCAGGTCGCCCTGATTTTGTCAACACCCTGGAGGGGCTGGGAGCGGGTTCTTTTCCACGGCCTTCAGATAAAAGAGCCTAGCACTGTCAGCAGCTTGATTTTGACCTTGAGATATTTTGAGCAAAGTCCAGCTGAGCCCACCCTGCAGGACTTCTCACCTACAGAACTGTGCAGTGATGTATAGGGGTTGTTTTCAGGGCTAAGGTTTGGGGAATTGGTCATGTAACAGTGGACAGTGAATACAGGATCTAAGACAGGTAGCCATTGATGGTTTGAGGTGCTAAAGAAAATCCCATTCCAGTGTTTGATGTTTCAGAGTGCTTGCCGATTTTTCCTCACATCCCACTGACTTTACTTTTAGTTTGGTTAAAACAGGCTCCCTCAGACATCACAGAAAGGATTAAAAGTCATTTAAAATTTCAGTTATTAAGATATGTAGTGTAAATATTTTGTTGTTGTTGTTCATAAGGGGTCTTGCAAATCTAACCACTTACTTAAGTAATACAGGTAGCAGGAAGTAAAACTGGTCTTAGAAGCCATGATGCAGAATTTCTCACTCAGTCACCTTTCCCCTCAAGGCACATTGCCTCTGAGCTGCCTATTCTCATTGACTAAGAAAATAATCCCAACTCTAAAGAGATACTGTACTTGTTTGATCATTTGGCTAATTCTGCACAGAATCCTCTTTAAGCATCTATTGAAGGGTAGAGACATAGACAGGATTTAAAAATCTTTATTATGAGTCTCCCTAGTAGCATCATAAAAGAACATTGCTTCTAATGGACAACTAAATAAAGTCCAGAGAAAACGAGCAGCTCATTCAAGGTCATCCTTTGCAGTTGAGAAAAACGAGGCTCAAAGAGGTGCCATTATTACTTCAAATGTTCCCAGCTAGTTCATGGCAGAGTGAGAACTATAATGTGAGTCTCTTGATTTCCAGTATTTTTTTACACTAAATTGTGCTGACAGGTATCAATTCTATAGAACTTGCACCTACACCAGTTTGAGAAATAAAATATATTCACAACTACTGAGTTATCACTATGCTTCCAGCAGGAATATCCATGACTTAGAGTGAAGCTATGATATTCTCCAGG
Source organism: Cervus elaphus (assembly GCF_910594005.1). Lineage (NCBI taxonomy): Eukaryota > Metazoa > Chordata > Mammalia > Artiodactyla > Cervidae > Cervus > Cervus elaphus. The sequence continues at coordinate 35,114,538 of NC_057846.1, forward strand.
GCTACAATTTTTTTTTTTTAATTTCTCTGGATATGGACCATTTTTAAAGTCTTTATTGTCTTTTTTACAATATTGCTTCTGTTCAGTGTTATGGTTTTTTTGGCCGTAAGGCATAATCTTAGATCCCAGATGAGGGCTCGAACCTGCAGCCCTTGCAATGGAAGGTCCAGTATTAACCACTGGACCACCAGGGAAGTCCCTGGGGCTACCAGTTTTTAGAGTCATTTTAACATTAGTCTGACTCCAGAATTGTGTTAAGCTTGGTTGGAAGGGAAACCCATGATGCTACATACCTGAAGGATGGGAATTATAGCCAATCCTGTTATGTGTGACTAAACAATGGTTTAGTCCCTTACTCACTGCCCGCTCCTGACTCCCAAACCTTACAGGGCTTAGGAGAAACCATGAGAAGATATGCTGAGTCATGAAGTCCAAAAATAGCTCTGGGAATAAAACACCTCCCTTGCCCTCAGAACAACTGTGGCCGATATACTTCTGCTGTTTTCTCCATCTATTTGGCACATTAAAGAATGTGTCTGTTGCTTAAGTCCCTTGAACCATTAAGACATATCCTATTTCTTTGGCTTATATGTTGTTTTGTGAAGATGAATGTCAGCTTGCTTTATTCTTTCATGTATTTATTAGAGTATGCTTTCCTGATGTGTAGAAGCTTGGCTTTTTTTTGAAGCTGGTTTAAACTCAGATATTTTCCCCACCGGATCTGAGATCCATTGAGGGCCAGACGCCAGGGAGCTGTTAGACATATGTAACCCTCCCCTTCACATCTCTTCAGGAGTTTCAAACAAGTTTTAATTATAAGAGAAACAAAAGGAAACATTTCTTCTTCTGTACTGCTAGGGGGAAAAAAAAACAGCTTTGTTGGGGAATTGATTCATCGTTATGCTTTGATGTACCTAGTTCTGTTTCTCAGAGTGACTATTTCAAATATTAAGTACTTATGTTAAGTATTATGTTTTTACATAAATAGTGAACATACACTATACATTATATGTATATGTGTGTATGTATGTATGTACATATATATATATATATATTCTGTGTGAGACAGTTATGAAAAAGATGAGAGTGTTTTTTAAAAAATATTGAAATTTTTCAGTGCCTCTGAATATGAAAGTGACACTTTTAGTTACAAATGCATTGGCCAGAATATGTCAGGTTCATGGTTTGTATGATCCTAATCAACCTCGGGACAGAAGGGAGCAGACCATCCTCTAGCTTCCTGGGGAATTGTGTAAGTCTTGAGAAATGCCTTTTCACTTTGACTCAAAGCACCAGAAAAGTCTGGGAAGTTGAATAGTGCTTTCTGATCCTGTGTCCTGGTTCTTTTCATCACTGTCAGTGTGTTAGCTAGCCAAGCACTGAGACAGTGTGCTTACCACCCAGCCTGCCTCCCTCCCCATCATCCCAGTATATTCAGATATCCAGGAGATCACAGGTAGGACAGCTCTAAGATGCTCTGTCTTCCGCACATGGCTGGAGATTAGATGGCTCTGTGGATGACTTCCGCATCGAACTCTGGTGGCCTTCGTCCTGCTGGTTCTTTTCTCAGAGCTTCCTCTGACACTTTTGTAAAATCAAGATGATAAATACAGTGTACTTCTTAAGATTCTTGAGAAATTCATCATGGAAAATATGACCATATAAGATCCCCGTAGATGTCAAGAACCTAGTAGCTGTTTCAGACATCTCATTTCCCCTTGCTTTCATCCCTCCCCGCTCTCTAACCATTTCATCTTCCCCTGCTCTTTTGGTGAATGAAACTTAGTCTGTTGACCTAAAGATATATTTTTACTCCCAGTGGTGTATACAATGGTTACGTTTACTTTCATTCATTCAGTTGACCAGCACATCAGTTTTTGAGTGTCTGCTCTTGAGAGACACTGTTTGGAGTGCTAGGGGGCAGGCAATGAACAAAACAGGCCACTGCTCTGCTGGAACAAAACTTCTAGTGGGAGGAGGAAGGCAATAAGGAAATAAGTAGTATAATATATTAGGATGTCATAAGTACTCTTGAGAAAGATAAAGTAGGAAATGAGGTAGGGTTTTGGGGGGAAGAGGGAATAGAAAAAAGATTTAATGGTCCAGATAACTGCTTGTTGAGATAGTAATGGTTGAGCAAAAATGTGCAAGCTGGTAAAATAGCAAGGCATGCAGGTACACAGAAAAGAATATTCCAGGCAAAAGCAGAAGCCAGTGCCAAGTCCTGAGGGGGAAGCATGCTAGGTATGTCTGAAGAACTGTAAGGAGCCATCTTGTCTGTAGCAATAGGAAAGGATAGGAAGAACTGGGGTCATAGATGAACAGTGGAGGAGTTGCTGGGCTGTATTGGTCTTTGAGATCCCATGAAAAATGAAGGGGCCTTTGGCAGGTTTGTAGGGGAATAGAATACGATTTGGCTTCATATTTTTTTTTTCATTTATTTTTATTAGTTGGAGGCTAATAACTTCACAACATTGCAGTGGGTTTTGTCATACATTGACATGAATCAGCCATGGAGTTACATGAATTCCCCATCCCGATCCCCCCTCCCCCCTCCCTCTCCACCCGATTCCTCTGGGTCTTCCCAGTGCACCAGGCCCGAGCACTTGTCTCATGCATCCAACCTGGGCTGGTGATCTGTTTCACTATAGATAATATACATGCTGTTCTCTCGAAACATCCCACCCTCGCCTTCTCCCACAGAGTCCAAAAGTCTGTTCTGTACATCTGTATCTCTTTTTCTGTTTTGCATATAAGGTTATCATTACCATCTTTCTAAATTCCATATATATGTGTTAGTATGCTGTAATGTTCTTTATCTTTCTGGCTTACTTCACTCTGTATAATGGGCTCCAGTTTCATCCATCTTATTAGGACTGATTCAAATGAATTCTTTTTAACGGCTGAGTAATATTCCATGGTGTATATGTACCACAGCTTCCTTATCCATTCGTCTGCTGATGGGCATCTAGGTTGCTTCCATGTCCTGGCTATTATAAACAGTGCTGTGATGAACATTGGGGTGCACGTGTCTCTTTCAGATCTGGTTTCCTCGGTGTGTATGCCCAGAAGTGGTATTGCTGGGTCATATGGCAGTTCTATTTCCAGTTTTTTAAGAAATCTCGATTTGGCTTCATATTGTTAAGACTCACTCTCTTGGCCATGTTGAGAAAGCATGTTGGGGGCAGGAGCAGGGTGGAATCGTGGGTGCAATCAGGAGGGTATGGCAGTAATTCAGGAAAGAGGAAATTCAGGAAAATGTGATTTAGACCAACACAGTAGCTGTGAAAATAAGTAATCAGCTTGTGGTTATTAAGGTAGAGCCATGAAGGTTTGCTCATGGTTTAGATGTGAGATTTGAGGTGAAAAAGGAGCCCAGGATGACTCCAAAGTTTTGGTCCTGTTGACTAGAAGGATGGAGATAGGAAGAAAAAAAAAAAAGAAAGAAAGATGGAGATGTTAATGAGATGGGAAAAACGCTGCAGTAAAACAGAACCATTAATTAAAATCACTCATAATCAGTGTAGGAAAGACACTGCCACAAACCCTGTCAGAAATAAGCCACATGCAGAGTTGTATGCGTGGCGGCTGATTTTCTTGGTACAATCTGGAAACTAAGATCTTAGCATAGCAGTGAGCAGTGCTCACTTGGTCTTGCTGTCAAATAATGTGACAATGTCTAAAGTAATTTTTCTACTTGGAATTTTATGATGGGACTCAGGTTTGCTGGGTTTTGTTTCTGAGATTGGCTGGTTCACTATCATATGGAGTAAGTTTTAATGTAAAGTAATGTTTCCTCATTAGTAATCCCTGAAAAACCTTCATGACTGTGACCAATGGAGTGGTTCTGGTCCCTTTGTGATCTTCTTTCTAGGTTCTGGGGAGTGTCTCATACATGATTTGCAGTCCTCTATGGGCCTGAATGTCCAGCTGTCATCTTAGACTCTTCATACTAGATCTTATCCATTGTTTAGAAATGTGTTCAAATGCCTCATCCTCTTTCAGTGGATTCCTGCTGAGGCTTATCTTTCTTCATGATCAGTGTATCTACCTATGTCAGAAGCACAGAACTGTTTAGGGAACATATGTACTCTGCTTCCCCTCCTTCCCTCACCTGCCCCCTCCACCCAGTGTTCTGTTCCTGAGTTTCCTTTATCAGTTTTGCATTATGGCTGAGATCAACATGGCCTTCTCATTCATGGTAAGAGCTGGTGACCAAACGTCTCTGAAAGGAAGTTACCTTCGGCTTGCAATTCTACCTGAACCCAGATTCCCCTCCTGATCAGTCCCACAGCATTTCTAAGTACTTCCTATGGACAAGTCTCTTGCAACAATAGCTTGAGTTACTATTAGTTACTCGACACCCCAAATCAGGTAGGTTAAATATATTTTTGTTATTATGGAAAGAAAAAAAAAAAGTGAAAGTATTAGTCGCTCAGTCCTTCCAACTCTTTGCGACCCCATGGACTGTCGCCCACCAAGCTTCTCTGTCCATGGGATTCTCCAGGCAAGAATACTGGAGTGGGTTGCCATTTCCTTCCTCCAGTGAGTCTTCCCAACTCAGAGACTGAACCTGGTTCTCCTGCTCTGCAGGCTGATTCTTTACCATCTGAGCTACCACAGAAGGAATCACATCATAATTAGAGTAACACAAGTTGTCATGAAAGATTTCAGTATGTGTTGATGATACCTGAAAAGAAAACAAAGCAATTTATGTGTATTATAATATACACTGAATAAACCATTAGGTTATGTTGGGACCTCATCCAGGTGAGGCTGGCAGGAGATTGATGATACATCTTTCTCACTTCTTTTCTCCCCATCCCCTATCTATTAGTTTTTCTTATACCTACAAATAGGGCAATGAAGAAAAGTACAGTATACAGTTTTTGCTTTCTTTTAAACTAGCCACTAATTTCAGGCAAGGGAAGCATATACCTGCTGTATTTTTTTAACCTTCACATGATTTAACAGAGAAGAATGGTGACTTGATCATGTCTTTAATGTGATTTCTTATTGCTTAAGAATGTCAATTGGTGAAATTGAAACTGTCATTACTTTGTTTTTGCCTTCATTTCAATGACTTGGTCCACCCAGCAGTGCCCATCATCGCATTGTTTCCAGCTGATCTGTTTTATTGGAAAATAATTTATCCCTTAGCATTGATATGTTATAGGAATGTCTGATGTTAAATGTACCTGATATCATCTTTGGAAAGTTACAGTTGACAGAGTAAAAGGAATCTGTTTTATTTTTCAAGTCTCAGTAAAAGGATGTCCTACAATGTTTTAGAGGGAGGGATGATGGAAATTTTTTGCAACTGGAAGCTGAATGTTCAGTTGTATAGAAAGCAATCTCCCTTATTCAACTAGAGTTGTAGGCATTTGCTTTGAAATAAAATATTAGAAAAGTAATGACAAAGCTATCTTTGAAATCACTGGTTGGCCACACCATGCTAATAGGATAGCACAGTGCCATAAATGATGAACACATTACATATAAAGCTGTTTTGTGGTGGCACAGCCCTTTAGGTCCTAACTCATGATATCATTAAGGTGGTTTGAGAAAAAAAAAAAAAAAGAAGGTGTGTCTACCTCTGCTGCAGAGCCCATGCATTTATTTTTCTTTTGTATATTATGGTAGTTGATGGTCAGATGAGTACTGGAGAAGGAAATGGCAACCCACTCCTGTATTCTTGCCTGGAAAATTCTATGGATAGAGAAGCCTGCGCAGGTTACAGTTCATGGGGTCACAAAAGAGTCAGACATGACTTAGGAACTAAACAACAAAACAACAGCAACTGCAAACATTTAAGTATTAGTGAGATTTGCTTGTGATGCTAGCACTTTAGCACTGAGCTCCCAGAACATTGCTGCATGTTCTTGTTGAAGTCTCCAAGCCAGCAGCTACCACCTTTCCACGTTCCGTGATGAACACCTCAACCTCTCCTATTTGATGAGGGTAGGCATTCATCAAAATGTCAGAATGATTAAAATTACAACCCTAAAAGCCCTTTTATCAGCCCCTCCTCTTTAATCTCTTCTTCTCTCTAGCTGCAACCTGTCACTTTTGCAACTGACTATTACTGGTTTTTTTTGTCAAGAAATTGTACCTTGTTATCACAATTGCTTGTTGTCCAAATTGCTTTCCGAGGCTACAAAACATTGTTTGTGGACAGTGCTGAGCACAGAGGCCTCTCCATCTTCTCTCCGAGCATTGACAGTGGAGGAGAAAGCGGGAGGAAATCCCGAGACCTGGAGGGGCTGAGCCTTGCTTTGTCTTTATGCTGCTTGACTGGGGAGCCGAGGAAGTTTAGCTGGAGGACTCCAAGTAACTGATTCTAAAAGATACTATTACATGAAATTTTCTTCACTCATTTATTCATAATTTATGCTTACTTTTATGTGAGCTTTTGTTTTTTGAATGAACTCTGAGAGTCTGTGGAATAGCATCCTGTCAACCTAATTGTATATGAAACGAAAAGTAAAATAGATGGGCCAAAGAACTAAACAGACATTTCTCCAAAGAAGACATACAGATGGCTAACAAACACATGAAAAGAGCTCAACATCACTCATTATCAGAGAAATGCAAATCAAAACCACAATGAGGTACCATTATACGCCAGTCAGGATGGCTGCTATCCAAAAGTCTACAAGCAATAAATGCTGGAGAGGCTGTGGAGAAAAGGGAACCCTCTTACACTGTTGGTGGGAATGCAAACTAGTACAGCCACTATGGAAAACAGTGTGGAGATTCCTTAAAAAACTGGAAATAGAACTGCCATATGACCCAGCAATCCCACTCCTGGGCATACACACCGAGGAAACTAAATCTGAAAGAGACACGTGCACCCCAATGTTCATCACAGCACTGTTTATAATAGCCAGGACATGGAAGCAACCTAGATGCCTATCAGCAGACGAATGGATAAGGAAGCTGTGGTACATATACACCATGGAATATTACTCAGCCATTAAAAAGAACACATTTGAATCAGTTCTAATGAGATGGATGAAACTGGAGCCCCTTATACAGAGTGAAGTAAGCCAGAAAGATAAAGACCAATACAGTATACTAACGCATATATATGGAATTTAAAAAGATGGTAACGATAACCCTATATGCAAAACAGAAAAAGAGACACAGATGTACAGAACAGACTTTTGGACTCTGTGGGAGAAGGCGAGGGTGGGATGTTTCGAGAGAACAGCATCGAAACATGTATATTATCTAGGGTGAAACAGATCACCAGCCCAGGTTGGATGCATGAGACAAGTGCTCGGGCCTGGTGCACTGGGAAGACTCAGAGGAATCGGGTAGAGAGGGAGGTGGGAGGGGGGATCGGGATGGGGAATTCATGTAACTCCATGGCTGATTCATGTCAATGTATGACAAGACCCACTACAATATTGTAAAGTAATTAGCCTCCAACTAATAAAAATAAATGAAAAAAAAAAGTAAAAAATGAAAACAGCAAACCAAAAAACAAAAAAAGTAAAATAGGTAAGATATATATATATATATATATATATATATATGTATGTATGTATGTATATGTGTATATATATTTGCACACACATATATATATATATGCCTTACCTATTTTACTTATATACACACATCAGTTCAGTTCAGTCCCTCAGTCGTGTCTGACTCTTTGCGACCCCATGAATCACAGCACGCCAGGCCCCCTGTCCCATCACCAACTCCCAGAGTTTACTCAAACTCATGTCCATCGAGTCGGTGATGCCATCCAGCCATCTCATCCTCTGTCGTCCCCTTTTCCTCCTGCCCCCAATCCCTCCCAGCATCAGAGTCTTTTCCAGTGAGTCACCTCTTCACATGAAGTGGCCAAAGTATTGGAGTTTCAGCTTCAGCATCAGTCCTTCCAATGAACAGCCAGGACTGATCTCCTTTAGGATGGACTGGTTGGATCTCCTTGCGGTCCAAGGGACTCTCATAATTGAACTTATCTCACATGCTAGTAAAGTAATGCTCAAAATTCTCCAAGCCAGGCTTCAGCAATACGTGAACCGTGAACTTTCAGATGTTCAAACTGGTTTTAGAAAAGGCAGAGGAACCAGAGATCAAATTGCCAACATCCGCTAGATCATCGAAAAAGCAAGAGAGTTCCAGAAAAACATCAATTTCTGTTTTATTGACTATGCCAAAGCCTTTGACTGTGTGGATCACAATAAACTGTGGAAAATTCTGAAAGAGATGGGAATACCAGGCCACCTGACCTGCCTCTTGAGAAACCTATATGCAGGTCAGGAAGCAACACTTAGAACTGGACATGGAACAACAGACTGGTTCCAAATAGGAAAAGGAGTACGTCAAGGCTGTAAATTGTCACCCTGCTTATTTAACTTATATGCAGAATATGTCATGAGAAACGCTGGGCTGGAAGAAGCACAAGCTGGAGTCAAGATTGCCGGGAGAAATAGCAATAACCTCAGATATGCAGATGACACCACCCTTACGGCAGAAAGTGAAGAAGAACTAAAAAGCCTCTTGATGAAAGTGAAAGAGGAGAGTGAAAAAGTTGGCTTAAAGCTCAACATTCAGAAAACTAAGATCATGGCATCTGGTCCCATCACTTCATGGGAAATAGATGGGGAAACAGTGGAAACAGTGTCAGACTTTATTTTTTTGGGCTCCAAAATCACTGCAGATGGTGAATGCAGCCATGAAATTAAAAGACACTTACTCCTTGGAAGGAAAGTTATGACCAACCTAGATAGCACATTAAAAAGCAGAGACATTACTTTGCCAACAAAGGTCCGTCTGGTCAAGGCTATGGTTTTTCCAGTGGTCATGTATGGATGTGAGAGTTGGACTGTAAAGAAAGGTGAGAGCCTAAGAATTGATGCTTTTGAACTATGGTGTTGGAGAAGACTCTTGAGAGTCCCTTGGACTGCAAGGAGATCCAACCAATCCATCCTGAAGGAGATCAGTCCTGGGTGTTCATTGGAAGGACTGATGTTGAAGCTGAAACTCCAATACTTTGGCCATCTCATGGGAAGAGTTGACTCATTGGAAAAAGACCCTGATGCTGGGAGGGATTGGGGGCAGGAGGAGAAGGGGACGACAGAGGATGAGATGGCTGGATGGCATCACCGACTCGATGGACACGAGTTTGAGTAAACCCTGAGAGTTGGTGATGGACAGGGAGGCCTGGCGTGCTGCGATTCATGGGATCACAAAGAGTCAGACACGACTGAGCGACTGAACTGAACTGAAGGCATATATATATATATGTATATATATATACATATATATGTATATATATATGTATATGGTAAGGTATATAAATATGTTTATATACTTAGATATGCCTTGCCTATTTACTTATACGTTTTATTTATATTCCCATATAAGTACACACATATAACACACACACATATATGCCTGTGGGAGGAAGGGACTGAGGAAGAACTTGGTGAGTCACTAGAAATTTAGGCAAAGTCCTAAAGTCCTCCTGCTGGGTCTGAAATTATAGATGCTACATTATGGTAAGCAAGTTGACCTTTGGAGGAAAGCAAGAAGCTTGTACTGGAGGCAAGCCGGCCGCACGTTGTCAGTCCCTTTGTTTACGGACTTCTATAAGTTCTGGAGCTTCAACTGTTTGTTCCTCATTTTTGTTTTATTGCAGCTGCTGCATGCTAATAGGCTGTTGATGGCAAGTATATTTACTAGGTATACAAAGTGCTTAGGCAAGAGGGCATCCATGATAATTCATCTTCAATGTTTGAGAAGACGTGTATCAGTGTCAGAATTAAGTGCGGGCAGGACTTCCCTGCTGGTCCTTCCAATGAAGGACCGTGTGGTTAAGACTGTCCTTCCAATGAAGAGGTGTTGGTCCCACCCCTGGTTGGGGAGCTAAGCTCCCACATGCTGCATGGTGCGGTCATAAATAAATGTGTGTTAGTCGCTCAGTCGTGTCCGACTCTTTGCGACCCCATGGACCAGAGCCCACTGGAGTCCTCCATCCATGGAATTCTCCAGGCAAGAATACTGGAGTGGGTTGCCATTTCCTTCTCCACATAAATAAATATTAGTTAAAAAAAAAAAGATTAAGTGGGGAGAGTTGCCAGTAGTTCTTAGGGACAAGGTGACATCAGGGAGAGAATCCCTGGTCACAGTTTCAGGGACAGTATCAATCTCAGGAGAGATTAGGAATGACTCTGTAGGATTCCATTACCGGATTATCACCTTTTTAAGAATTATATTGAGACCAGAAGGGAGAATACTGTTTAGATATGTGTAGCTTTTTGTCTTTAAATAAATAGAAGAGAATTACTTAGGTTTCACTTTTTGTTTCACTATTTCCCCCCCCCCCCTTGGAGGATAATTGTTTTACAATATTGTTTTGAACTCTGCCATACATCAACATGAATTAGCCACACGTATACATATGTCCTTTACTTGCTTTTGACTTGGGAAAAACAGTATCTTTCCTCTAAGGCTCAATTGTCTCATCTGAAAAATGGGACTAAAACGTCCAATATTTCAGAGTTATTACCAGGATTAAATGAGATAATATAAGTCAAGAATTTAGCATAGTGTTTTGGCAGCAAGCACATGCTTAAGAAATGATATAGTTTATTATTGTGCTGTGGAAATTGTATTTGACGGTGTGTGTGTGTGTGAGAGAGAGATGTAAATTGCTTTCTCTTTTGCATTTTTATGAATGTGTGACTTTCATCCCCCTGAGCTGAGGCGTCCATCACAGAGAGAGCTGATGTAGGGTTGTTCCTGGAGAAATGGAAAGAGATTGAGATGAGATTCAGCTTTTAATGTCCCTCATGGGAATTTTCAGGGAACAGGTAGACAGTAGAAAGGAAAGTTAGACTGTGAGCAGAGGAAAGCTTTATTAAATTCATTACTAGGAATCCTAGTGGATAGGCTGGATCATCCTTCCTTGTGTGAGTGCTCAGTCACGTCTGACTCTTCGCGACCCCACAGGCTGCCAGGCTCCTCTGTCCCTGGGATTCTCCAGGTAAGAATACTAGAGTGGGTTGCCATTTCCTCCTTCTGGGATTGAGTTCACATCTCCTACATTGGCAGGTGGATTATTTACCACGGAGCCACCTGGGAAGTCAGACTATATCATAGCATTTTACGTAAGAGAGGATCTTCTTAGACAAAAAAAAGAAGGAGAGAAAGTTCATCCCTTCTAGTCTGAGGACTACAAGAAGGAGAGAGGAAGATAGGAAAGTCAGGGCAGTCTTCCTTCTCCAGATGTTGTCCAGGACTGGGGAAGCTATTTTATATTAATTAAAAGGAATATCAGCAGCAAGGGGAGGAACTCACTTTGCTGGGTACCTCTGTACCCATTGGGTGCAGGGGGAGAGGGTATCAGTGAACCAGGCGATGCAATGCAGCCAAGCACAGAAGGGCTCATGTTTAGCTTTCTGGAATATGATGCTAGTAATGGTGGCATGGATGGAGCTGAGAAGTGCCTTTGTGCCCTCTATGAGATACCCAGGTGTTGACTACTAGGCTGGACCTGTGAGAAGTAAAGGAAGGCCAGGGCCCCAAGGAGCATCCCTCATCCCTAATTGGGTTCCAAGAGACTGGCTGCCAGACTCTGGCATCAGATCCCAGAGATAGCACTATTCAGGAGACAGCCCACACCAGAGATTGGCATGATGCCACATCCCAGTCCGACATAGATCCAGAGACCCAATCTGTCCCCCATTCTGAGGTCTTAAAACTCACTGCAGTTTCCATGTCCCCCTTGCAGTCTTAGAGGGAACACAGGGAGAAAGGGAAGTGTGAGATTGTTTTTAATTATTGGATTGACTTACATTGATGGATGGAGCTTATTTTAGTCCCCCTCTGCCCCATTCACCACCACCATCATCAACACCACACCAAGGCAGGGAGTCATGAGAAAAATACAGTGCCTTGGAGACAGAAAATGTGTCCACCATAGCCAACATCCATAGCCAACTTGAAGTAGTGTGCAATGCAACTTGTCTTTTTAATAGCTTTTATTAAATGGCAAATCTTATCAACATGCATGCATGTGTGCTAAGTTGCTTCAGCCATGTCCAACTCTTTGCAATCCTATGAACTGTAACTCGCCAGGCTCCTCTCTCTAAGGGATTTTCCAAGCAAGAATACAGAGTGGGTAGCCATGCCCTCCCCCAGGGGATCTTCCTAATCCAGGGATCGAACCCCCATCTCCTGCATTGCAGGTGGAGGCTTTACTGCAGAGCCAATGCGGAAGCCCTATCAATATATGAAAGCTAAATATAACAAGAAATTAAGAATGGGTATACCTCATTTTTGTAAGTGATGGGTTTACTTTGTCTGCTGTGCTTTCTATGTATTTGCCATTTTATTCCTCTACTCAGAACCTAAGTAAATCTGGTAATGGAAGTCAGTTGCTGCTTCACAGTAGAAGTTTCCTCTTGGTTTTCTTTTGATAATTCTGAGTTATCTTGAATATATCAGTCAATTTTAATCTAAACTTGCATTGCATTTTTTTTACCTTTATTTTGGAGTGTAGGAGATTAACCATGTTGTGATAGTTTCTAGTGGACAGCAAAAGGACTCAGACACACACACACACACACACACACACACATATCTGTTGAACTTGTATTACATTTTAAAATGTAAATATTTAATTAAAAATCATGTTTCACTTACAGCAACTCTATAACTCTGTAATTTACATTGTAGTATTGATAGAATATGTGAAGGTATGCATTGAGTGAGGGAACCCTAAAATGAAAATTTTATCCTTTTATATTCTTTGGGAAAACCCAACTCAAAATAGGAAAATAAGGTACGAGCAATATTAAGATGGCTAGGGATGGACATTCTCTTTTGAGAGGTGGGCTGTTTCAGGTATCAACAGCTCTGTCAAAGTCTGTCATTAGAAAAGCAGATGTATAGATTTCTTCATTTTTCTTATCCTGAAGGTGGAAATAATGCAATCCTTTAAAAATATATTATAGACATCAAACTTTTTTTAAAAAAGATAGTCACAAAATAATTATCAAACTGTTTTGAGCAAAACAGATCAGACTATACTTCAACAAATTTCAAGAGATTGTCTAAATTTTGTTATGCTAAAAGCATAGCAAACTTTGGTTACACAATTTTATCCTGTTTTTTGTGTTTTAATGTTCTCTTATGATTATAACAATACATTTTAAAAAAATTTCTCTATGCTGTCAAATATGTATTCCTTGTTGTTCTCATTTTCATTCCCAATTTAATTTTTAAAAAGTATTGTACATAATCATCAACACAATTAAAGCCCCAATTCTCTGAATAACAAAACTTTTAAGGAAAGTGATTAGAGGTGGAGGTGGATAATGGAACTTGGTAATAACAGTAAAATGGTCACAATCAGTGGCTATTGTGTGAACATGGCCTGTAAATTAGCAGTCTCTGCAGTGACACCCAGCATCAGTGCTACTGCATGAGTTATGTGATGATTTGTTATTTTATGTTTCTCTCCAAGATTCCCAAAAGAAGTGGCATCAAAAGTACACTTATTTGTAGGCTTCCAGACTCTTAATTTAGAAGACATTAAACCATCACAGTTTAGAGGAAAATGTTGGAATGGTTCATATTTAGGGCTAGCGTCTACTCTAAGAGCCCAGCTATTTCCTTCATTTTAGAGTTGAGGTTCAGAAAAGGTAAGTGGAAAGCTTTATCTGTGTTTCTGTGTGTGATTGCAATTTGAGAGAACCAACAGAAATAGCATTAGAGCTGAGACATTCGATCATATTGTAGGACACATACACACAGAGTTCAATTTTTCTAAGTGAAGATAAAAAGAATTTCAACCAAGGCTCTTCCCTTATGTGCTTTCTTCCTATAGCTCTAGCTAATATATGTCTTTTAGATACAGAAGAACATTGGGGAAAAACTGGACTCACTGAACTATTCGTGTCTCATGTTTTCAACTGATAGAACATACTATCTCTTCTTTTAAACCCATTTCTTGCTTAACTGACATGCCATTTATATTGAGTAAAGTACACCAATGTGAAGTGATCTTGAAAAGTTTTTATATATTTACACTTGTGCAGTCGCCACCCAGATGAATATAAGGAGTAATTCTGTTATGCTGGATACTCCCTTAAGCTCCTTACCAGACATCACCCTCTCTCTGAAAGGTAACTACCATTCTGTCTTCCACTCTTGTAGTAGCTTTGTTTATGAGTTGAGAACAAGTTGATTCCAAAAAATATGTATTCTTTGTATCTTTCTTCTTTGAGCATAATGCCTTTTAATTCCATCTGTTTTGTTTGACATATGCATGCTAAGTTGACTTAGTCATGCCTGACTCTGCAACCCTATGAACTGTAGCCCACCAGGCTCCTCTGTCCATAGGATTCTTCAGGCAAGAATACTGGAGTGGGTTGTCATGCCCTCTTCCAGAGGACCTTTCCGACCCAAGGATCCAATCTGCATCTCTTATGTCTCCTGCATTGGCAGGCAGGTTCTTTACCAATAATGCCACCTGCGGAGCCCTGTTTGATGCATCGGTACTGTTTTATTTCTCTGTTATATTCCATTATATGGCTAAACTGCAGATTGAATATCAGTGGACATATGGGATACTTCCAGTCTGGGGCTATCAAAAATGAAGTTTCTACAACCATTCTTGTATAGTTCTTTTGGAGGACGTATGTGTTTATTGCTCTTGGGTCTATACCTGGAAGTGGGATTTCTGTACATAGACACGTATTTAACTTAAATAGATATTGACAAGCTATTTTAACAAGTGGCTGAATTGGTTTATATTCACACTGACAATGTATGAGAGATCCAAGTGTTCCATGTCCTGGCCAACAGTTAATATAGTCAATATTTTAAATTTTAGCCATTTTGGTAGGTGTAAAGTGGTGTCAAATTCATGGTTTCAATTTACTTTATCATTAAATTTAACTTAAACCTAAGTATTTAATAGTTTTGATGCTACATTAAGTGATATTTTATTTCATTATAATTTTATGGCTGTTAAATGAAATTCACCCAATTCTGCATTTTGATCTAACTTAAAACATTGTTAAGTTCATCTATTCATTTGTATCTTCTTCTGTATTTTCTGATCATAACCATGTCTTGTGTAAACAGTTGATAGTTTTAGTGCTTTATTTCCAATTTTTGTTTTTTTTCTTTCTTTTCCTTGCTTTATTGCAGTGGCTAAGATCTCCAGCAGTCTTCCACAATGGCTCAGCAGGTAAAGAATTCACCTAGATCTCCAGTGCAATGTTGAATGGGTGATCACAGATATTCATTCCTATCATGCTTCCAAAATGGGAGGCTTACTCAATGCATGTCATCATCTTGTTAACTCTCTAGTCAAACCATACTTTGTATCTGTAATAACACAACAATTTAATTTGGTTATTTCACATTTAACTGAATTTCTTTGATCTCCACATGATTTCCAAATATAATTTATGACAAACTCCACTGTTTAGAAAGCAAATAATTTTATTTCATGAGACCTTTGTATTTCACATTCAATTCTAGAAAATTTGTGTTAAGCATAATTTATGAAATGCAATGCTTTCATACCTCTTTATTTGTGACTGCTTTAAAATGTAGGCAATTTTTGTATAAATATTTTTCTTCACCACATTTGTACATAGTTTCAAAGAGAGCAAGCATTCATGTCACATTTATTTTGAACCCAATGGCAACTATTAGAATGCCTTCTCTCAGCAAATACTTGTTGATTGTTTTAGAGAAAATAAATTCTTTTTATTATTCTCAAACTTAAAATTGCATTATTGTTGTTGTTGTTTAGTTTGCTAAGCTATGTCCAACTCTTTGTGATCCCATGGACTACGATGTGCCAGGCATGCCTGTCCTTCACTATCTCCTGGAGTTTGCTTGTTGGTTATAATCACCATTTAAATAGCACTACATTTTACTATATTATTGCTGTAGTCAATAGTCAAAATATAATCAAAGTTGATTTTTTTTCTGGAAAAATATCAATTAAAAAGTATATTAACTCAGCATAAACTATTATGTAACCAGACAAGTAAACATACATAGCTTTGAAACATAACAAGATTCCTGAATACATTTGTAATCATCAGAACATGTACCTATCAATCTTTACATATTAGTATACCAAATTCCTGTTACCTGATCACATGGACTACAGAATTTATTCTACATTTTAAAATAAAATACAAATTAATTTTTATTGGTATAATTTTCCTTTACTATAAACATAGAGAAAAATGTTAACTTTTCTTAGTCTCATCTCTTTCTTTCCTCCTTCCTTCTCTTTTTTGTTTTTCTTATTTACCCATAAATTAACCATGTTGTCTGATTTCCCTGGTTAGCATGGCAATTTGTATAATATTGGGGACAGTGGTGTTTGAAAATATTATATTATAAACCTAGGTCTATAATTTTAAGTGAAATCGTAGGTACATTTGTTATATCAGATCTGCAATACCTTTATAAACATTACTTTTGATCTTATATACTAAAGGGTATTTAATCTTATGGATATTGTTTATGGGTTTTAAATCCTGTGAAGAAAGTAACTTCCCTATGAATTTCAGAGGCAGACATTAGGTAGAGAGGGTGATTTACTTAAATCCTTGTTCCAGGTAGAGGTAGACATAGGAGTGTGTCCTGAATCTTCTCTTAATCTAAATAACTAAAAAACACGTATTAGTCAATATCCCTAGTATATAGACAGCACTACTTCTAGCCAGTCTGTCAGTTATCTTAAACAGGGCTTTTATTTCTCCCTCTTTGCCTTGCTTAAGATCAGGTGATTTATTTAACAAGAGATACATAGGTAGATACACTTGTAATGCTGAAATTTTGACATTTCAAGGTAAATCTAGTATCAGAGGGCTCCATTAGGTAGTCTGAAGTATGTTCAAATTACATGACAGAAAATTTATTCTAAAAACTAATGACAGCAAGGGAGAGGGAACTATTCAGAGTAAGTAGGGCGGTATTTGTTTATCTAAAATCGTATTGGCACATTATTTGACTACCACTCCATTTAATATGACATATGCAGTCACCTGGACGTGTATAAATGTCAGTGCTTAGACTAAAACGAATTGTAACTCAAAACCTTATATTCTTCACTGAAGCTCAAAACCTTATATTCTCCACATGAAATGAATGAGTCCACAATATTAAAACACTTTGTTTTAATACACTTAGCCATTGAACCTCAGAGTCTATGCTAAATGTTATTATCACTCTAACAACATTAGGGGATTTAAAAAACTCACAATTTAATGTGCATGAGTGCATAGCTTTCAAAATTTGTTTCATTACACCCTTATGGATTATCTTATTACATTTATACCTTACACCTTTAACAATACCAAGACAGATGTATGTATATATATATATTTGCATGCATATTTTCAGTGTTGGAAATTCATTTATTGTCCTGTCTGTCAAGTAATCTGGATACTTAAGTAAGCCACATCTCGGGGAATTTCTAGAACTTACATTTGGAACACTTTAATTGATGTTGTAGGTAATGAAATTTTACACCTATAGTCTCATATTTCCCTTCAGATTACTTTTAAATTGCATCGTCCTGTTTTCCTGGCCATGCGATTAAAGAAATGGCTAAAGGAAAATGCTGGAAAGATATCATTAAGCATAGAGTTACCTCATTATTCCTTAAGATATCAAAAGTGAAAATTCAACAACGTTGGAATGAAACTTGATTTATAGTGCAACAGAGAACCCCTGGAATTCGCAGAAAGGAAGTAAGCAAAATTTGCTAACAGCTGCAGTTGAGTAAGATGTCCAAGGCAGAGCAGTCGGTCATCTGTTCAGCTGGCAGCTGCAGGCTAAGCCTCACCAGCTTCCCTCCAGGAACCAGGCTTGGCATTTTAATTGCTGAAGTGCACCCACTGGTGACCAGCTGCCCAGGGAGCCAATCGGGAGTAGCTCTGGGTCCTTCCAGAGTCTTAGGGGAAAGATTGAAAAGAGGGAAAGTGTGTCTTGACCCAGACAGAGCCCAGCTGGTCCTGAGTTTCCTGAGACACCAGCAGACAATGCCTTGATGTGGACAAGCAAACACTCAGACTTCTTAGAAGAGAGAAAAGGCTTGAAGCAGGATTCTTAGGCTTCATTTTAATTAGGGTCAAATCAGAGTCTCTGGCTGAAGAATGTAGCACCATGTTCATCTTAACCTTTCTCTAGAAGAACATGAACTCCGAGGTGTTAACCTTGCAGCCACTACTGATTTGACATTCACCTATCCCCCTACTTAGGTTGGGATTTTGTTCTGTGTGTTTGGACTCCAAGGTGTAGAAGGAACTCCTGGTAGGAAACAAAACGGAAATCTTTGCATAGCCCAGAGGCCATGCTGGCTGCTTCCTCCCATAGATGGGTATTTCCGGTCATCTTTGGGGCTGATGCTCTGCTTCACTCTCTGACCCCAAATGCAATCTCTGATCATATGTATCAGGCAGTTTGTGTTTCATTCTGTAATTCACCCCAGGTGAACACTTCTATTACATGAATTTCTTGAAGGGAGAAGCTATAGCCACAGACTTTTTCTTCCCCAGACTACTGATATATGAACCTTGCTGATAAAAGGAGTAGATAGAAAGTTCCAAAGTGAAACTTTGAAAGCATTCAAGAAATCAAAGAATAATAGCCAAGTCTTGGAACTCCATTTCTAAGTTTTGAGTGATGGGCAAGGAGGAGAGAATTCATTGATGAAAAATGAGGGAAGAGTGAAGGAATGAAGCAAGTCTATAGTATTCTCCTGTCTCCTAATGTATTCTGGCAGGAAGTTACTGTGAATGGAACAAATGTTATACACTACCCTGTGTGTTTGGAAAGAGGACAGGAATGTGCCTTGGGAGTGAATGGAAATTTATTAAATTAGGATTCCCTCAAACTTGATTTTCTATCTCTACCAAGCACTGTAGTTAATTGGCATTTCTGAGACTCCTGTGGGACCCAGGAGGCAGACAAGAATCAACAATTCAGAATCATGAAATCAAATGGAAAACCAGTCACAGAAAGACTAGGAAAGAAAATGTTCTTTAATACATGTATTTTCCAGCATCTCATTGAAACTATGACTGAAAAGGATCCAAAAAGTGTAGAGAAAATAAAGAATAGTAAAGATATTAATTCTATTCATATAACATTTTAATTTTGTTTGTAAAGTGTTTTGATAATTGTTTGATCTGGCTTATATAAACAGATATATCTGTTATTGATAGCTGTGTATTTATGTATACACACATAGAAGAGTTCTAGAAAGAAGAGGGCAAAGTGAACATAAGTTACTTCTGGAGATTGGGAATAGGATTCCGGTGTAGGATACAGAAGATCTGTTACATTTCATTTTATATTTCTCTGGTGAGCTTGAGGGAACATTCTGCTTTTTAATGTTTAAAATTCTGAAATACATCTAAATTAAAATATTAATTTACATTCTTCTCAAAATTAAACTTATTTACCATCTGGGCATATTTGCTTGCATACCTTGTTTCTTTTAGGAAACTTGTATAATTTTGTTAAAAACAGTTTAAACTTAAAGCTAGTAAAAAAAACAAAAACTCAAATCAAACCACACAGACTTGCAGTTAACACTGGATGCATAAAATTCTGTGACATATTTCTTTGTATGTTCATCAGTAAAAGAATGGATGGGCTTCTTCAGTGGCTCAGTGGTAAAGAATCCACTTGCAATGCAGGAGACATAGGAGATGCCAATTTGATCCCTGGGTCAGGAAGATTCCCCAGGAGGAGGGAATGGCAATCCACTGCAGTATTCTTGCCTGGGAAATCCCATGGACAGAGGAGCCTGGTGTGTTGCAAAGAGCCAGGCGTGGCTGAACACACACACACACACACACAAAATAAAAGGATGGATAGATGAATGAACAGGGGATGGGTGGATTGACAGACAAATAGATGTGCAGGAACAGGTAGATGGAGGAAGGTGAGCTCAATCTTTATACACAGCTCACAGCAGAGTCAATATTTTAATTTAACAGAAGAATCAAACTAAAGTTTTACTTTCAGAGAAAACTATTGGCCTCAAATAATAATCTCTTCACCTCAAGAGATATCTTTTCTTAAAAGATTTACCTAAGAGTCAAGCAAAATTAACTTAGTGAAAAACATGGAGCGCGTTCATTTTTCTTTTTCTTTTCTTTTTTTACATTTTTTAACCTACAAAGATCAATTGACTCCCTATTATGAAAGTAAAGGTATTGCCACTCTCATACTTCTCATATTGGCTGTGATATTAGTGTTTATATTTTCCAAGTTTAGAACATATGCATTATCATCCATGATGATATCTTCCAAGCCATGATAAACTCAAATGGGTTCGGTGTTCTCCACCATTCAGTCCCTTGGCTACTTGAATTTTTAAGTGAATTAATTTCTTTGCCTGAATTTTGTGATCCTAGTCTTTTGGTTATTTTTTCCCCCTAAATGGGCTATTTTCATGTTTGACAGTATCTACTTGTTGCTTGCTTCTCTCACAATTTAGGTTCCAGTAATGCCCGTCCTTTACAATTCCTTTCATTTGATTTGTGGACAATTTTTCATTTTCTTCTTATATTCAGTTTTGCAGGAAGTACAACTGAAGTAGAACTAATGTCTGTACCTCTTAGTTGACTGGCTCTTCAGTGCCAGGATGCCTAAAATACTTTATCCTTAAAACTTGGCTTCCCAGGTGGCTCAGATTGTAAGCAATCTGCCTACCATGCAGGAGACCTGGGTTTGATCCCTGGGTCAGGAAGAGTCCCTGGAGAAGGAAATGGCAACCCACTCCTGTATTCTTGTCTGGACAATCCATGGACAGAGAAGCCTGGCAGGCTATCCAGTCCATGGGGTCACAAAGAGTCGGACACAACAGAGGACTAACACTTTCACTTAAAGCATGATAGCTGAGCTCCGTTAGGTCTGAAAGTTGTGTGTTTCTTTTGTACTAGATTTTCTAGGAACAGTGATTTTTCAATCTAAAGATTTAGCTAACTCATATGTTTTTGCAAGAAATTTTGCTTGGATTATTTATTTGAATAGATACTCTTCTTCATTTGTTAAATTCCCTACTTCAGGAATACCTATTAGCTTCATGTTTGATTGTCTTAAGTTTAGCTTTTTTCTAATTGCTGTAATCTGTCATTCATCTTCCTTTACTATAATTATCTTAAGCCATTCCTCTATGTCAATAATTTAATTTTTAATTATATCTTATTTTACTCTAGTTATTAGTTTTGTAGGGCTATGGTCTTAGTTATTTTTCCCCTTCAAATCAGTTGTATCCTTTATCATCTCATTCAGTTGTTCTATCAGTTTGCCTTTGAGTTCTTGCCTTAGTGAACTCATGTTCTCTTGTTAAATTCTTTTGGAAGAAGCTGTTTGGAGTATGGTTGTCAAATGAAAGTTGTCTACTAAATTTGCATTTCAGAGAAACAGTAAACAGCTTGTTTCAGTTAAATGGGTCTCATGCAATATTTAGAAACTTCTAATACTTAAAAGTTATGTGTTGTTGGTATGAAATTTAACTGAGCATCTCCTATTTTGTATTTTTATTTGTAGTTTTTGTACAACATTTCCTTCCCTTCTCTCCTTCTCCACTCAAACATATTGGCATGTGAAACATATTGGCACTCAAACATAGTTGTCATGTGAAAGTGAAAATCGCTGAGTCGTGTCTGACTCTTTGCGACCCCATGGACTTTACGTCCATGGAATTCTCCAGGCCAGAGTACTGGAGTGCATAGCCTTTCCCTTCTCCAGGGGATCTTCCCAACCCAGGGATTGAACACAGGTCTTCTGCATTGCAGGTGATTCTTTACCAGCTAAGCCACAAGGGAAGCCCAAGAAAACTGGAGTGGGCAGCCTATCCCTTCTCCAGGGGATCTTCCCAATCCAGGAATTGAACTGGGGTCTCCTGAATTGCAGGCGGATTCTTTACCAGCTGAGCTATCGGGGTTGTCATAGCATTCATTTTTTTTCTGCTCATTCTTGGGTGTATCTGTCAATTTAACTTATTAGCTCTGATATCCTGTGGGTGGATTCTTGCTTCTCCTCCTTGCATACTGTTGGTTTTCTTCATTCAGTGTACATTTTGAGAACTGGATTTTCTTTCGCAGGCTGTTTCTTTGTCTGTAATCTAAGGAACAGTGAATGAAGAAGGGAGGAGCTCATGTCAGACACCCTGAAGTTGTTTTTGTGTCTCATGATTTTTTGTGGTACGCTGGAGAATGGGTTTTATTCCAGTCTCCTGGGAAGATACACTAAGATAATGAATGCTTTCTCAAATTCAGTGTATAACCTTGACTCTTCACTCTCTTCAGAGCCAGCTAATGTCTTGTTCAGGGTAGGAGAGGCTAAGCTACAATAACAGGTAAGGCCCAAGATATAGTTGCTTAACAGAGGAGTTTCTTCCTTCTCATCAAGTTTTACTTATTTCCCCATTTTGTTGCCATGCCTTTTAGGAGACAGTGATTTCTAAAGCATGATTCTTAATGAGCTAGCATTCATAGTTTTAGTTGTGGTTTGTTTTTAATAATCCAGTTTTTTTTTTTTTACTAATATTTTGTTTCTAATTCATTAATTTTCACTAAAATTTTAAAGAACAGCTCTTATGATTGGGAAAGGAAAATTACCAATGGCTTGTTTGGTTCATATACTTTGGCTGCACTATTGGTGAATACAGTTTCCTTCTTCTAATGAGCAAACATAAAACAATTAGAAATAGGCATCTCAATTATATGTAGAACAGTTCAGTGGGGGAAAGCTGTAAGAATTTAAAAAACTGTTTTCTGACTATAAGGAAGAAACTTACCTAATAAAATGACAGGACAGGAATTTTAATAATAATGATGTCAGTTCTGCCATTTAGTGTTTGATTTGGAAACTCAGTTTCCTTATTTTTACAATAAGAAATTTGTCTACATACTTTCAAAGACTACTTGAGGGTTTTGAATTATTTTACTTTTATTTGGAATTAACATTTGGGTTGGCTTTTAGAAATGTACCAAATGAATGAATGTTACATGGCTGGGTGAGATCAATATAAGATTGATGAAGTTTAACCTTGGCAATATTAATAGCTAAAATTTTATTTAAAATTAATAACTACAATTTTTTATTAATT
The DNA here is from genome assembly GCF_910594005.1 of Cervus elaphus. Classification (NCBI taxonomy): domain Eukaryota; kingdom Metazoa; phylum Chordata; class Mammalia; order Artiodactyla; family Cervidae; genus Cervus; species Cervus elaphus. The sequence goes on from NC_057846.1 coordinate 35,137,669, forward strand.
TTTTTGTTGGTTAAATTTCAAGTTTGGCATTCTAGTGCAAAACCAGCATTTTTCAACACTGTAAGTTGCTAGATTCCTCCTGCGGTAGAAAGAGGAACACAGCATATTTGTGATATAAAGTAGGTGTTCATATTCAATTGGTATATTTAAAAATGTCACTAACCCATCTATATAATATATATACTATACTGCACATATTATATAATGTAGTTAATAAAATGAGAAAATAGCTTTCCAGTAAACATGTTTTATTGCAACAGAAAGAACTCTGTAGCAGGATTCATAATTAAGGAATATGAATTTCAGAATATCATTAAATCCTGAAAGTGATATTCATCTATAACAGTAAAAGGTTTGGTAAAAACTTTCCCTTCCATAGACACAGCACTTTCAAGAAGTGTCTTCTAAGCCATTCTAAGTGTGTTTTTTTAAAATTCATTAAAGAAGCAAAACATTCTTTGGGTATCTCATTTTTCTCTCTAATGTGTTTTTCTTTATATTTTGTATATCCTTTATGACATCTGGATCAAAGATGTTGTATTGATAGATGTCATGCATAATTTTAGTTTTTCCTGCTAATGAAATTTTGAGTTCTACAGTTCATATTCTGCCATCATTAATTTTTTCTCATGGATATGAAAAAATCCTAAGCAGGGATTTTTCTTGAAAACCTTATGACCTAAGTGGTATTAAATACCTAAAAATTGAATATCTTCTCAAGGGTAATTATAGTTAAAATTGTGAATGTTTTTCATGAAGAACGTTCCAAAAAAATTTTAAATGATGATATAATCTGATATCTATTTTTCCGCGTTATGTTATTTGGAAATTTCATGGACATTTATCTCTAAGGATAAATACTTTTCTTAAGGTTATCTATAAAGCTTGTTCTCTTCATAGTCGCTTTAACTGTTAAATCTATTTTCCTACTTATTTATATTGAAAGTCCTTAATTATGATTTTGTACCTAAACTTAACAGCTTTCATAGTTGTCATTAATTACTGTAGCATTTTAAACTTCAAATATTAAGTACACATCTGTATTTCAATTTGATGGCCAGTTTCAACATATACCACACATAAAACGGTTTCCACTCATTAGATCTATTCTGCTCCCTGTGCAGTTGCCCACTGGCAGGGAATGTCAGTAAATGCCTTGTTAGGATTATTAAATGCCTTGTTAGTATTATTAGTATTCCAGTTTGGAATGTCATCAATGTAGGAATTTGGCTATTCTGTTATCTATAGGCTAAGAATGAATTTGAAAACAACAAATTTTGGCCAGACACTGGTACTAACATCCAACTGAGTTTGCCCTTGCTTGTAAAATATGAATTATGTTACTTCTTTAGCAACTTGTGCAGTTTTTCTCCTCTGTGACCTTCCTCTGCCTCTTTCACAAGAAATATTCATTTACTATTGAGGAGGATTTTTAAAAACCTACTAAGGAATAGTCTATAGGTAGCGAGGGGCCAGCATCTCTCTCAGGCCTAGGTTGAGGATGATAATATGTAGAATTACTCTTACCTCTTTGCCTCTGATTGATTCCTTCCACTAAGTCTGTGGATCAAGCGAATGAGCATTGGCAGTAGGGAAAGGATGAAACTGCAGGGTACCTCCATCATACTTCAGCATCATTTAAGATTAGAGCCGGCAGGAGTTAAACTGCCAACGTATGTACTAACAAAGCTTAGTTACAGATATCTCCCCAGGTCAGCATATCTGGTAGGATTCTGTGTTTCTGGATCAAAACCTCTAGCAGGTTCTCTGGCTGCCCTAACACTGGAGTGATCACTTTCCTGGCTGCCAAGTCTTCCCTTTCTTAAATAATTTATGTATTTCTGGCTGCACTGGGTCTTTGTTGCTGTGCGCAGACTTTTCTCTAGTTCCGACACGTGGGAGCTACTCGCTAGTTGTGGTGCATGGGCTGCTTATTGCAGTGGCTTCTTTGTTGTGGAGCACAGGCTCTAGGGTACTCGGCCTTCAGTAGTTGCAACACAGGGGCTTAGCTGTTCTGTGGCATGCGGGATCTTCCTGGACCACGGATTGAACCCACGTCTCCTACATTGGCAGACAGCTTCTTTACCACTGAGCCACCAAGGAAGCCATGCCAAGGCTGTCTGATGGTTTCCTGATAGCACCTGGCTCACGGGGGATACGCTGCTGTGGTCCCACTGGGCCTCGGCAACAGCTCTGGCCCCTGGTGCCAGCATCCATTGTTGGAAGCTTTCTGCCACCATATTTATTTTCACCCAAGCTCTGTTTCTGGGGATAGCAACCTCTGTCTCTGTGTCCAGGACACCCCAGACCTCAGGCTCGCCTCTCTTTCTGTAGATGGGCAGGTAGTTTCTCCCCATTCTTTAATTATTGTAGTTGTAGAGAAAACTCTACAGAGATAAAGGCGGCAGCCTCACAGTCATTCCCGACCAGCTCTTTGTTTTTTGTTTAGGATTTTTTTTGATGTGGACCATTTTTAAAGTCTTTTTTGAATTTGTTACAATATTGCTTCTGTTTATGTTTTGGTTTCTTGGCTGCAAAGCATGTGGAATCTTAGTTCCCTGACCAGGGATCGAACCCACACCTCCTGCATTGGAAGGTGAAGTCTTAACCACTGAACCATGAGAGAGGTCCCCACACAACTCTGATCTGTGTTCTGTGGCCCCAGGAGCTCACTGCATAGGAGCAGTGCTGTCTGCCCTCCCCTCCCCATGGTTATGTCTCACACCCTGTCGATTTCCCGATTTCCCTCTTCCTGCAGCCTTAAGTCTAAGGGTGGAGTGTCAGTCTCCACTATCTGTTTTGTGGGGCTTTCTTTTCCAACTGGGTAGCAATCTTCTTAATATTTAAATGAACAACCTAAGTTTGAGTTTATACTGCAGATCCTGCTAGTAGCAGAACTGAGCAGACAAGCCACAGAAGCTTACATCATCGTGATGACAGCTTGTTTTTGTTTTTTTATTCCATTGTGTTTTCTAATGAAATTAGAGGAAGTAGGTAGTATTCAGTAAGTGTTTATATTTACTATGCATCACTGCTGTACGGTTGTCTGTTTTAAGAAATATGACCCCAGATTTGGACATCTGAACTTAATACGGATTTTAGAAGCCTGTGAAACTCGAGAGTGTGTCTTGCTGTTACCAAGGATGAGGAGTGAGAAAGGACTTGGTACTCTTCTGAGCAATCGGGCCTGCAGAGAGAATTCACATCTGTTGTGAAGGAAAGTAGCCCCACCTGTTGTTCAGATTCATTTTGCTGGCGTGCAACAGGAATTCTGTCCCTGGAAGTTTCTCCTTGGGTGGGTGTTTCTCTCGTTCTGAGCAGCATCGGAAAAATGATTCCCCTAAGAAAAACGTGAAGGGAGAAATCCCATCTAGAGATGTGTCATTGCTTTGAACACAGGCAGAGGAAGTCATCTGCAATGGTTAGTTGTAGTCACAAAGCATCACCAAGTTGTAAGACGTTTATTTTGACTTTCTATTATTGTGTCTTTGAAAACTGAAGATGAAAATTGCTTTTCGTTTAATTTTCCATTCATGTACTGGGTCTTCACTTACTTGTTATCTTGTCTGAGTCTCAGCATCTTGTACAATTCTGTTAAAAATAACTCAAGGGCTTACTGTGAGGAGTAAGGCGGATATTGCAAAAGAAACAACTAGTATTTCATTGTCATATAATGTTCATTCAAGAGATGTTTAGTCTTTTCCTCCTTTTGTATATCTTACCCTATGATCATCATTCTAGTAAGAATGCAGTGTCAGAATCTAGTATCTAGTCTCAAAGAACTTAACTTACATCCTAGATTTTGTTTTATTTCGTGTGTTTGGTTGAGATCAGTAGAAAAGGTCACACTGAAAAAACCATTGGGTGTGTTTGCTTAATGTATAACCTGCTTTAGCACACAAGAACTGCCAGTGAATGGTCAAAATGGAAACACAGAGGTTTGGTTTTAGGTTTTGTTTTTAAGCACATTTCTAGAAACAGATATGAATGGTTTCTGTTATTTTCAGGGTTTGCTGTATAAAGCGAGAAAGGGAGATTGTACTGATGTATGTGATAGATACCAGGGCTCATGTAGAAATTAAACTTTTTGAAAAGTAATAATATTTAACAAGCATTATTCAGCACCTTCTCTGGGCCAGAAACTGCTCTTTACCTGAACTCACCAGGGGTAGAAAACAGACTCATTCTAAACTCCTGTCCTAGATTCATTCACTCATATCCTGGTGTGCAGCACCTGCTTCTTGCCTCATAAAGGTCACAGTTGCAAGAAAGATTCTGCGCTGGAGGAAACCAGTTTAAGAAAAGAATCATCATTCTCACGATGCTAACAAATTTCAAGAGCTGGTCCAAGAAACTTGCAAATGGTCTTGTAAGTATTAATAATAAATCTAAAGTTTATTACCTGAATGGCTGTTTATGTTTTAATTCAAGTTCTCATAAATATTATAAATAATAGCTCTTCAGTATTAGGTTAATCTGAATGAAAATTTGCTTTCATTTAGTGGAATTCAAAGTGCATTATTGTGTTTTTAAAAGACATATTACCAACTGAAATTTAGGCAACACTGGTTTCTTGGCATGTGAATGTCTGAACAATTGAAGGAGAAAATTGGCTATATGCACAGCACCCATTGTTTTTTCTCATTCTTCTCAGCTCTTATTGTCGTGGCCTTTGTCAGATTGCAAACAAATGATTAATCCCAGTTAGTAAGACATTTTGTTTGTTTGTTTGTCTGGTCATGTTCTGGCTTTATACACGCACATGCATACAACAATTTTAAATTTAGGCTTATATAAAAAGAACTTGATTTAAAGGTAGATTATTTGAGCACTGAAGGTGTGTTTGTACTGCTGAACTTTCTTTAGAAAATTGTCACGAAGGATGATTGAAGAGGATTTTTTCTATTAAAGGCAGGAAGTTTAAAAATTGAATTCCATGACCATTGCTACTATGTATTACTTTGGTGCTTACATGAATGGTATTGTTGAGAAATTTCTGTTATCTTACAATGAGTAAAATTCTAAATTAACTTCCCAATCCTGATGAATCATTTTTTAATATAGAACACTCAGTTATTTAGAATTGTTATGTACTTTTTAATTATTTTTTAGAAGAAAATAAGGAAAGGGTTGCTGTGACTGAAGTTGACAACTGAAGATTAAAGGCAAGAGTTGGATTTTTGTCTTTTAGTCTCTTTACAAAAATGCCTGTGTATGGCAAGATCCAGTTTTCTAAGTTATTACTTTACTATGATATTTTTCTCTACTCAGAACTCTTTAGTGAGGTTCCAGTTTGGGGCAGATGGAGTAAACAGGGACTTCCCTGGGGGCTCAGATAGTAAAGACTCTGCCTGCAATGCAGGAGACCCAGATTCAGTCCCTGGGTTGGGGAGATTCCCTGGAGAAGGGAATGACTACCCACTCCGGTATTCTTGCCTAGAGAATTCCATGGACGAAGGATTCTGACAGGTTACATATAGTCCAAGGGGTCTGAGCCCTGTCTCTTCCACTGAATACAACTATCAAACCTGGATCAAATGCGTGGATTATATATTTAAAGACTCTGAGAAGTAAAGAGTCACACATAAATTGAAAAAAAAACAGAAATGAAAATACTGTAGTGGGGGTGGTGAGTTTCCTGTGTTTTTCCTCTGGGGTAACACTCAGTTTCGACCTGGGGAAACTGATAAGTGGAATAATCAGCATGAACAGAAAGCTCCAGGAGTGGCTGAAAGTAAAAACTGATATCTGATGTAGCCTTCATTATATGTAGATATAATTCATATGTTTACCACAGAAAGACGGGCATAGAAAAGAAGTCTAACTGATGGTAGATATGGTTTCTAAATCCTATTTGGAGGTATAAAATATTAATTCAAAATAGAAGATGAAAATTGAGTATGCATATTGTAATCCCTGGTGCAACCACAAAATAAATTGTATATGTACACAAAAAGGTGTGGTAAAAAAAAAAAACACAGATGAATTTAAATGGAACACCAAAAGAAGATCCAGGAATGCAAAATAAGGCAGGAAAATGAGAGGAGCAAAACCCAGAAAGAACAAACAGCAAATAGTAAAATGGTAGACTTAAATTCAAGCATATTATTAGTCTTACATTAAATGTAAGTGGTCTAAAAACAATTAAAAATCAATTTTTGAGTGGATAAGGAAAAATACATGATGCTACAATATGCTGTGTAAAATAAGCTCAGTTTGAAACAATGACCTAGCTATTTTAAAAGTAAAAGGATGGGAAAAGATAAACCATGGAAATTTTAAACAAAAAAGAAAATTTGAGTTGCAGTGTTGATAGCAGACAAAATAGAATTTAGGGGGAAAAAAATGACCAGAGATAAAAAGGAAATTAAATGATGGTGAAAGGAACAATTTCCCAATAAGATACGTGTAATAATCTTAAGGGAGTGTGTAACCAACAGCAGAGGGTCAGAATATGTGAAGTAAAAGCTGATACAGATGAAAGAAGAAAGAGTTATATTCATTATTATAGATGGAGGTTTCAAAAACACTGTCAAAAATTGGTAGAAATATTAGGTAGAAAATCTGGTAGTATGTTGAAAAACTGGGAGAATGAAACTCGTATCAACCAAGTGGACATAAATGACATTTATTTAACATTCTAACCCCAAACAATAGAACATACATTCTTTTCAACTGCACATGGAATACCCACCAAGGTAGACCTAATTTTTATGAGGAAAAAATGTTTTTAACAAGTTTAATAGAAATAAAATCACAAAAAAATAGGCTCTCTATTCATATTGGAGTTGAATTAGAAATTGATGATACCTGGAAAGTTTCCAGACATCTGGAAATTTAACAAACTTTTAAATACTCATGACTGGGAATTGAAAATAAGTTTAATATTCAGACAGCAACATACTCCTCCAAATAAATAGTTTAAAAAAGAAAAAATCATTTCAACTAATGTAGAAGTCATTTGACAAAATTCACTTGACATTCATTTTTGATAAAAAGCTCTCAGCAAACTCAGAATGGAAGGAACTTCCTCAAGTTGATAAAAGACCTCTACATAAAACTTACAGTTAACATCGTACTTCATGGTGAAATATTGATTTTTAAAAATGTGATTTGTGAATTTTGGAGTCCTTCTACATTCATAGTTGAGAGTATTTTAAATTTGTGTTGTGTATTGCATGGTATCAAGGTTTTTGTTGGCTTGGTGAAGTGAATTGGGAAATTTCATATTCTAAACTCTGAAACAATTTGAATACTGGAATTACTGTCAGTTTTAGTAATCAATATGGCTTCCCTGGTGGTTCAGACATAAAGCATCTGCCTGCAATGTAGGAGACCTGGGTTCAATCCCTGGGTTGGGAAGATCCCCTGGAGAAGGGAGCGGCGACCCACCCAGTATTCTTGCCTGTAGAATTCTGTGGACAGAGGGGCCTGGCAGGCTACAGTCCTTGGGGTTACCAAGAATTGGACACAAATGAATGACTAACACTTTTACTTTCATCGTAATCAGTATAGTGTATTAAAGAGATAGATACATAAATCAATGGAACAGAACTCAAAATCCAGAAATAGAACTGCACGAATATACTCATTGATTTTTGACAAAGATATAAAGACAGTTCTCTGTAGAAAAGATTATCTTTCCAAGGAATGGTTATTGGAAAAATTGGAAATCCATATGTTTATAAAAGGAACCTCAACCTAATCCTTACATGTTGTGCAAATATAAGTGTGAAATGGATCATAAACTTAAATATAAAAATCCAAAATTATGAAACCTTTAGAAGAAAACATAGGAAAAAGTTTTCATGACCTGGGGTTAAACAGCAACATCTTAGATATGACCCCTAGAAAGAAAAGAAATATTTGATAAGTTGACTTTAACAAGATTAAAAACCTTTGTTCTGTGAAAGATACTGTTAAGGGAGGAGAAAGATACACAACAGACAGAAAATATTTGTGTCTCATATCTACAAAAGGACTTGTATTTAGATATTTAAAAAATAAACTGAAAAGTCATTGGTATGAATACAAACAATCCAGTTTAAAAATAGGCAATGTCTTAAACAGGCCTTTCACCAAAAAGGATATAGACAAGGTAATAAATCACATTAAAATATGCACACCATCATTAGCCATTAGGGAAATGCAAATTAAAATGACAATGTGGTAGCACTAGAATAGTAATTAAAACAAAACGGACAAAATACTGTCACTATCCATTACTAGTAAGGCTGTGAAACAGCTAGAATTCTCAAACATTGCTGATGGGGATACAAAATGGAATAGCCACTTGAAAAACGTCTGGTAGTTTTTCATGAATGTAAACATATGCTTACCATATGACCCAGAAACTCAACTCCTTACTATTTAGCAAAATAAAAATGTATGTTCACACAAATCCATATGTGAATATTTATAATACTCCATATTTACCCCCAAACTGGCAATAAACCAGAAATCTTTCAATGGGTGAATGGTTAAACAAACACTGGTACATCCTTACAAGGACTACTACTTATCCATAAAAAGGAATGAGTATTGAAACATGCAACAACTTGGATGAATGAAAGAAGAAACCTCAAAAAGTTGCATATTAGATGTTATAACATATCAAAAAAGGAAAGCTACAGATAAAAACAGGTCGGTGACTGCCAGGGTCTATGAGCCAGGAGAGGATGTGTCTACAGGGAGATAGACTGAACAGTTGTGTTGTTTTGTTTTGTTTTGTTTTGGTGGGGATGGAACTGTTGTGTATCATGATTCTTGCCAGCTATGTAAATGCATGTGTTATAATCCATAAAATTTGACTATAAATTAGTTTTTTCTGTAAAATAATTATCCTTCAATTAAAATATAAAATTAAAAAAGAGTCAATTTTGAAAGAAAATCAGAAAAAAATCTACTCAATGAATGTCTGCTGACTTTAGATAATCTCCCAAACTCCAGAGCAAGGAATGAATGACTTCCATTCCAGCCACACCTGCCTTCCTGCCTGTTTTTCCTTGATTGCTCAGTTCTGTCCCAATTCATGGGGTATCTCTATTCCTTAGTGCCTCATTCACTTTGGTTTTTCTTTATTCTTTAAAGATCCAAATCACAGTGTACAGATCTCCCCAGGACTGATATTTGAGTCCAGCATCATATCTGGAGCTGGTTACCTGGCAGATGTGATTGGTTACAGCATGACCTTATTCACCAAGAGCGTTCGGTTTTTAGAGACTTGAAAAGGGATCAATGTTTTCATTTTCATGGTTTTAAAACTTCTTTGGGCAAGGGTGAATTTCATCCTACTGACATTCTGAACAATTTTCTGTGACTCTAATACCCCTGTGAAAAGATGAAAGCAGCTGGGAGTATTTACCCTGGCAGAAATACAGTTGAAAGGAGATAATAAGCCATTCCGATAAATGTAGAACAGTTGTTCTGCTTATTAACAATGGGTATAGGCAAAAGAAATGCTCATCAGTTGTACCAGGAGGGATTAAGAAGTGCTATAAGGAAGAATTTCCTACCATGAAAAGTGTTACCCTGCTGAAAATCATGACTGTGGTTGACTATGGAATCATTCTCCTGATCTCTTTAAGAGAAGTACAGATTCTTCATCGTCTGAGATGGCTTAAGAAAGGCCTAATAGAGGGACTTCCCTAGCGGTCCAGTGGTTAAGACTGCACTTCAGTGTAGAGGGTGCAGGTTCAATCCTTGTTTGGGGAACTGAGATCCCACATGCCAGGTAACATGGCCAGAAAAGAAGGGCTTAATGGAAAGCTTGAAGGAGGTCCTTCTGCAGCTGCATTGTGGATTCTGGCGTGTTTTCTTCAGGTTCCTCTTTACTCGGTCAATATTTAAAGAACTTGAGGGTTGCAAAGCTTCTTCACTTGAGAGGAGAGGCAGCTTTTCCTCCACTAATGATCAGAATTTAATACTGGATCACTCAGGGCCAGATTCATTTGCAAAATATTTGCTCAGCTTTGATGCTTTAAAAGCCTCTCCAAAGTTAAGGAAACCCCGAGAAATGGATTATTTATGCAGCTCCTCAGAGCTTGATAGCCCCGCCATGGACTGTGTTTAATCCCTTCCTAAGCGTTAGCATTCTAAATTTATGAAAAATTTCTGACCTATATTAAGTATATTTCATGAAGTTGTGATCTGACTCCAGTCATCTGGATGTAAGGTTCCCACTCTTTCTGTGGGAATTGAAAGCCCTGGTGAAGGCAGATGGTAGAGCTCAGAAACCCTGGCGTGCTTCTTTTTCATTAAGCTCCTGGCTAATTTCTGATGAGATGTCACAGATTTAATCAGTTTTCATTTAAACGGCAGCTTGAGAAAAATTATCTTCTTTTCATTAGTGTTAGAAAAAAATCTTATAACTGAATTTTGACTACATTGAAGTGATGTTTAATTGCAAACACTTGCCATTATATATTCATGGAGTAGATAATTCAGTATTATTTTCTTTAAAAGTAAACTGGGCATCTATAGAATATTAGAGGAAACAATCCCAAGAGCAAGATTCTCTGAGACACTTTTGACTTCTCTAAGACTTTAGAAATAAATGGAAAAATGATGATTGGTTATCTAGGTCCTGGACTGGAGTAGAGGATTTCTGAAATAAATGTCGCTACAGGCCCTCCAATCAGTCCATACCTGTCTCTACATCTCTTGCAATCAGCTCTGAGGCTTCCCTAGTGCTCTATAATACTTGACCATGGTCATCAGAGAGAGGTGATTTTAGATCTAAAATTTACCAGTTATTAATGGTATGATAATGAGTGAGGTGGTTCTTTACATACATCTTAGAAAATACTCTCCCTACAAACATGTTCAGGAAGAAATAGCTTGCAGTTAGTTAGGAATATAGATTACCAAGAGCCTCCTTATCTTGAAAACTAAGATAAAATCTGTCATATTATAAAAATCAAATAAGATGATTTCCATAAGGAAGTGAATATATGGCAAAGTGTTAGTTGCTCAGTCGTGTCTGACTCTTTGCAACCCCATGAATTGTAGCCCATCAGACCCTCTGTCCATGGAATTCTCCAAGCAAGAATACTGGAGTGGGTCGTCATTTCCTTCTCCAGAGGATCTTCCCTACCCAGGGATCGAACCCATGTCTCCTGCATTGCAGGCAAATTCTTTACCATCTGAGCTACCAGGGCTTAGCATGGCATACAGTATGTACAATACATAAATAGCAAGGCATGCAGTAATGGCATCAAGGGAAGAAATATTATTTAAGGTAAAAGTAAAAAGGCGTTAGGTAAGCTAGTATCTGTTTTTACTATGGAAACAGTAAAAAAAATGTTAGGATGCAGCTAGAGGGTAACTTCCAGTCTGGGTCCTGTGAAATCACACCTTCAATGAGTTAGGATTGTATTGCTCCACAGGGACTGCGCTGCCAACTGGGATCCTGTCACTTGTGGAATTCTAGGGGTTTCTTTTCATTCTGGAAAAGTGACAAATATTATTTAAGAATTCGTAGGAGGTAAGAATGGTGGTTACTATCAGAAAGTGAGATCCACATTGGCTGAAAACATGTTTCTTTCACAAGCATACTAAAATAACCTGCCACCCTCCAACCCCCATCCATCCACTTGCAGCCTCTTCTCTCCGCCAAGGAGGGAACTGTGGACAGAACACATGGACTTGCCCCTCCTCTCCTCTTGCCCCAAACTAATAGCATGGTGGCCAAGGTGGTCATTTGCAGACTGGCCGGGAGCTTTTGATATGGTCTTCCTTGTTTGAAAAGATAAGACGTCATCTTTGGAGGCTGACATGGAGGGAGCAAAGCAGTGAGTGAAGCTGAATGCTTGCGATGCAGAGAGAGATCCAGATGGCCATCACGGGCAATGAGTTAGGCTGAAACTGAAGGACAGTAGAAATTTTGAGTATGGGTAAGTATGATTTACAGCATTGAGATGGGTGCTTTATAATGTAGAGAAAAGATATTCAGATTAGAAAATGAAAAATCCAGAAGGCAGCAGGAAGAGAATGAAGTAGATTTCTGGGTACTTAGAGAGTGTCTGAATCCATGCCATGCTGTGCCTTTAGTGAGTATTATATTCTAGCACTTTTGTTTGAGGATATGAAGGGAGGTCGTAATTCTTTTGGAAAAGTCTAATATGGAGTGGCTCCATACTCTCCACTAGAAAATCCACAAAGCCTCCTGGCTTAATGAAGATTCCAATAAGAGCAGTAGATGCCCTTGCATTTTAATCCTCCAAACAGTTGTTCCTCAATTTTTTTTTCTTTAATGAATGTGAGTTAAAAGTAAGTATTGTCTAGAATGTACCTAAAAGGATGCTCCATTTGTTTATGTATTTTAAAATACATATTGATCACCAATAGTGTGTAATATTCTTCGCTAGGCCCAGTGTATGCAGTAGGGACCCTTCTCATGTTAAGCGACAAAGAAGTAAATAGATCCTGCAGTATGGGGTGCCCCAGCCGTGTTGTTAATAAAGATTAGGTGCTGTGGGAGCTCGGAGGGGGGACATCTAACTGAAACAGCTTGGCACTAATGGGGCAGAGAAGATGAGGAAGTTTCCTCAAGGTATTACACCCAGGAGACTCATGATCTGCCAGCAAGCTCAGCCAGATGAAGGGCAAAGGGAAGTGAGAGGAAGAGAGAGAGTGGTGTGCTGAGGAATTGCAGAGAAAAGAAAAATCTGTTCCTAGACCTCAGGATATGAGAGTATAAATGGCAGAAGATTTGTTGAGGGTTGGAGGCAGATTCAGAAGCAAGGACCAGGACATGTGAACTGTTTTATGGCATATTTCATGGTTTGGAGTTGATCCTTACAATGTAGGAGTTTAAGAAAGAGAGTTCATATTTGAAATGGGGAGATGACAAAATGGTCAGCCTGGAGAGAGATTAAAAGACTAGAATTTACTAGTCTTGGACTCAGCATAGATTCCTGTAATGATATTTCAGTGGGTTGAAGCAACATGATACACAGGAGGAACAGTAATTAGTTCACATGAAGGAAATGTAAGTGGCTTTGAGATTGTTGAGTTGAGATGTCCATGGAATATATGGGTGGTGGAACAGAATAAGTCATAGGGTACAAACAGGTTTGAAAAATAGGAGAGAAATCCAAGATTAAACCATTTCAGCTTCCATTTTTATAATAGCCAGATAGTTGGATAATTGGATAACTTTGTGCTATGTAACTAATTCAAGCTCTTCACACTTTCAAGTCTATGAAAACCGATTAGAATCTTTTACTTCATCTATAGATTTAAGAGTGTGTATTTTAGCAAGTTGTATGGTCCAGAAATCTAATTTTGAGTGGGTAAAGAAAATCAATACAAGTTCTGTCTTGGGTATAGAAATGTGAAAAAGATACTTTGTTTGCCTTGCTTTTGTGTATAGCAGAGAACTATCTAAAATAGGTTAACACAAAAATGAAAACCCCTAAATCAATCAATTTGCCATAATATTTATGAGTTATGTTCTATCATATTCCTATGGAGCACATAGTCCTTGTAAACACACTGATGAGAACCTGGATTTGCTATAAGTGTTTATATTAAATGTGAAGGAGAAAGAGTCACTTGCCTCTGTCACCTTTGGTCTCTACATTAGACTTGGCTGATATGGATTGCTGTATTGGGTGCCTCCTCTGTGTGCATACACACAGAATAAACTTGCTTGAAAGCAGAAAATTATTCTTTGGTTGAGTACGTAAGTATAACCGCTGTATTTAAAATAGATAGCCAACAAGGACCTACTGTATAGCGCAGGGAACTCTGCTCAACATGATGTGGTAGCCTTGTTGGAAGGGGAGTTTCGGGGAGAATGGATACGTGTATGTGTATGGCTGAGTCCCTCTGCTGTCCACCTAAAACTGTCACAACACTGTTAATCAGCTATACTCCAATATGAAAGAAAAAGTAAAAAAATAATAATAAAGTATGTGAGTGTAAGGGTGATTGATAAAAATGTAGAAACTGATTAGTGCTCCATTTTGGAGACTCCTTAATGGCCACGTGATATGGATAAATAGCTGGATTAACTACATAAGTGATGCTTGACTCCTGAGTATTCATATTTGGTCAAAAGGTGTATGAAGGCATGGCCATTTCAGTGTGTTTACCTTGTATCTTCAAAGCTGAGCACAATGGCTGCTAGTTACATGCTTTACAGACATATGCTGAATGAGTGAAAGAACAAATGAATAAAATGCTGTTTTCTCTAGTCACCATGGAGGGAGGATAAAACTGAAAAGAAAATCCCTCAGGAACTCTGGACTGAGCTCAACTCCACACTCTGGGTCACTTGGCCACTCAGCTTTGTCTAGTAATTGCAGCACTAGAATTTGAACTGAACAACCAGGATGAGGGGGGTCATGATTTGGGGATCAAACTTCTTTTCATCGTGAAAGCTACTGGGTGGCCTCTGACATGATGTGTTTAGTTATCAAACATGTCAGTTAATACCATGGAGAGAGCACATGTATTAAAAGTGACAGACATAACAAGGGTCAGGGATTAAAGGTGAATTGAAAAGGGCTTTTGACTTCATCGTGTTGTTGTAACAGTTTCTGTAGGTGGGATACATGAGTGAAAAAGAATGATGAGGCATCATGGTGAGTAGTTGTTTTCTTTCTCAGGCTGCTCAAGGAATTTTTTCTACCTCGAGCTGAATATTTTTTAAATTCTGTGACAATGACTACATCTATGTTGTTTGTGGGGCAACACAAACATATTTAAAACAGTTACCCGTTCTTTATCACTAACTTTCATTTATCCAATTTTTATTGGTTGTTTTTTTTCTGATTGTAAGTAGTATAGACTTATAAAAAATTGATGAATGAAAAACAATATCAAAATTAAAATGTGTATAATAGCACCTTGAGTATGACCATGTGTCTACATTTCTCCATTTAAATTTGAAGATAGTGTTTTCTCTCTTAATCAGACTTAAAGAACTACTGGAAGGCTTCCTTTGTCCCACCACCATGTTGGATACTATGATACATACTGAAATTTCCAGGGTGGCTATGGGGCTTCTCCAGTGGCCCTGCAAGTAAAGAATTTGCCTGCAGTGCAGCAGACACAGGCAACACGTGTTCGATCCCTGGCTCAGGATGATCCCCTGGAGAAGGAAATGGCAACCCTCTCCAGTATCCTTGCCTGAAAAATCCCATGGACAGAGGAGCCTGGCAGGCTATAGTCCATGGGGTCACAAAGAGTTGGACATGACTGAATGACTAAGTATACATATGGAAATAATAGATAGACATGGGGAAAGTCTAATAGCATTAATCTGTACCCAGCGGTCTGATAAAATGCCACACTGTGTGGTGGTGGTAATCAGAGCACATGTGCCTGAGTTCTTTGAGGGTAGATGTCAGTGTCTTTATCTTTGGATCCCCAAGGATGATGCAGAATGTTCAGATAGCACATTGAGTGAATGAATTTTTATTGAATAAAAGGTCAGTTGTATGTGACCATAAATGGAATAAGAATCAGTCAAGAGGGAGATGGTTGTAGCCTGCAGCCACTAACAGAATGTTTAAGTCCCTGGCTACACAAATATGTCAATTAATAATATATTATTTTTAAAGCATTTAGATGATGATATCTGTGGAAGTTGTGAGCAAAACTAGAGAATAGTTGACCGTGTTTTTAAAGTTCCATTCTATGATCTGATTTATCTGCTGGTTATGGTGTTGGGACTGTTGCTTTCTTATATTGGGTTGGCCAAGAAGTTCATTCGAGTTTTTCCATAACATCTTACAGAAAAACCTGAATGAACTTCTTGGCCAAGCCAATAGATCAATACTATTAATATACTGTAGCAATCCACTGGCAAAGAGTAATCAAAGACTGATATATCAAGGAATTGGCATCACCTACTCTGGCTTTCTTTGTCTCTTTGGTATAAAATCTGTCTCTGGTAAAGCTCTGGGTGTTTACTAATTCAAAAGCAGCCATTTCTCTTACAAAGCAGCTTTATTTATAAAAGCAGCCCTAGCTTCCATGTTTTGTTCCAGCTGGCTGGGATGTTGTTGTTCTTCCTCAAAAGTTTGGGAATAAAAACACAAAACGTGATAGTTTTGAGGTGAATAGTTTTGTGTGCAACATTTGAGGAAGAAAAGTCTTTTTCTATGTACAATATATTTCAATGTCTACTTAGCATGCTAAGGGCAAGAATTTCCTGTTTGTCACTGGCCAGCTCCATTCAAAATTAAGTAAATTCCCCTCGAGCATCAGTATAATAGATCTATCATTGTAAAAGATCTGTAATTAAGGATCTTGACTAAGTTCTCTCCCCACTTTATTCATTTGTAATTTCAGTGAAAATCTAGCTGCAATTTTAGAGTGCAGCAAGGCAAAGGATTTCTCTGAAAACAAATGGAAGAAGCTAAAGTTACTATAACCACTTGTAGCAAATTATGTAAACTGAGTCCATATTTTTCTCTTCTCTTTTCCTTTGTCCTAAGTCCCTAGAAAGGCATACAACATATTTTGACACATTTTCTTACTTTGGGTAGCTGCTCAGCCAGATGCTCTGTGAAGACCTAGAGGGGTAGGATGGGGCGTGGGTAGGTGGAGGGGAGGCTCAAGAGGGAGTGGATCTATGTATCCGTATGACTGATTCACATTGTTGTACAACAGAACCAATACAACATTGTAAAGAGGTTATCCTCCAATTAAAAACAAACTTAGAATAAAGCTTCCTCCTTATAACTTTTAACTTACAGGTATAATCTGAAATTGGAAAACTTGCTTGGGTGCTGACCACCCAGATAGATCCCTATGGTGGTGTTTTCCTTGGTTATTACACTGTATGGGGTCATAATTCCTCCAGGATTATAGGCTGAGTATTGTGACTTTTGTTAGCTGAGTAGATAGAGCTGGATCCATTCAGAATCAGATTCACAGTAACATATATTGTATTATATACAGTTTTAAATGCAAACCAGAATGCAATGCTTTTGATTTACAATGATCAATTTAACTGTTATACAGGGTATGATGCTTAAGTCAACAATGATTCCCAGAAAACTGTCCCTGTAGACGAGCTGCATGGGAATCCAAATTATAATCAGAATGCCAGCTTATCTATTTATAATGAGAAGTGCATCTGTCTGATGAGAACATCACTTGTTGGTCTGACAGATTCATTCTCTCCCTATACATTAGAGACATGGGTTGCCAAGTTTTCTGAAAATTGCTAGGGAATATGGATTCAGAACAATGGGAATGAGTTGATCTTATGTCTGGTCTTCCAACTGAGATGGTTTTAACATTTACCCGTCCACCAGGCTGGCCTTGCCAAGAAAACTACTCCGTTAGTCCCTAAATGAAAGTGGACAGTCCCTAAATCAGTGTTTGTGCTCTTCCTCTTCTTTTCCTATGCTTTTCTTGGCCAACTAATTCTCTCCAAAGAAGGACATGATGCAACTCTTTGGGCTTTTGTCTACCAGAATGTCAGTTCATCCAATCCCAGTCACATTGCAGCCCTGGAACTCTAAGCTCAAGTCCATATAATCTTTATAGGCATTTAGGGATATTGCCAAATCCTCAAATCAAATGTGTAATTTATTGGTCTAACTCTAGGTTTGTTTAATCATATCCTTTATTTTCAAATCCTGGAAATCAGTTCATTGCAGCCCTCCAACCCAGCCTTAAAAACACTTCTATTTCTTTGCTACATTTTCCAAAATAGCAAAAGAAATGGGATTATGAGATCCAAGGGAAATAATATTGTTCTTTGTCAGTGATATTTAATGCAAATTAAAATGAGTATGAGGCTTCTTTTGAAAAAAATCAAAAAAAGAAATGCCAAAGAAGTAAAAACTAGACTTTCCTATTTTGGTGATTATAAACAGAATATGAGATGATTTGGGGGTTAAGGGTACTTTTCAGCATGAATGAATAGTCTGACATCAAACACCCCCTGGAAGTATTCATGAGACGGCTCCATAATCTTCTGCTGTCTCCTCAAACAACTGGAGATACACCGAGAGTCAGCCAATATAATGTCCATGTACCCACCCTCAAAGATGTCAACTTCTTCAAAATAAAGATGGCCAAAATCTGAATAATTGTATGTTATCTTTGACTGTTACCAAATCTGATTGATTTATTTTCCTAATCCAATATGACAAGCATTTAGTACTTGGGAGAGTAGATCTCTTTAAAGAAAGGATGTGTTTATATGCAGAGATTAAGATAATCTAGAGTTCTTAAACTGTATCTGTATAATGACATTGTACTTGATCAGTTACTGATTTTCTTTGCCCATATATTTATTTTGTTTTGAGCCCTACAGTGGGAAATGGCCTGATGCTCTATACCAAATCCTGCATATTTGCACTTCACAAAGGTTCAAAGGTTTGCACATGGCCTGGAACAGTAAACATTAGTCCTAAAGTCATCCTTCAGCTCCTGACTAGGCTTGGGGTTTAATTGCTAGCTCATTAATACCGGCCACAGGGTGTGGATTTGTCAAAACAAATTCTGACTGACTGAGATGTTTCATGGTTAGAGATTTT
The DNA here is from genome assembly GCF_910594005.1 of Cervus elaphus. Taxonomy (NCBI): domain Eukaryota; kingdom Metazoa; phylum Chordata; class Mammalia; order Artiodactyla; family Cervidae; genus Cervus; species Cervus elaphus. The sequence goes on from NC_057846.1 coordinate 35,156,178, forward strand.
AACCACTTCCCACTCGGCCTCTCGGTGTTTCTTAAATTTCCAACTTCAAGAGACTGGTTTGGTAAACATACCCTGTCCTCTAGGTCATGGGGTTAAGTATCAGTTCAGTCTTTCTGAACTTTTCACTTTTTCTGTGTAAGTATAAGCAAGTACTTACTGCATTGAAAACTAAGAGTCTATGAAGATAAAAGACCTTACTGAAGTAGCGAAGTAAGCAAAATATCTTTACAGTTCCTCACCCTGCCTTTTGGAACCATTTATCCTTTTCTTGGTGAATATCACCTCATCCTTAGGTTCCCAGTATTTATACCTTTTATAGATATTTGCATTAAAAAATAAACATAGGGAAGGACTATATTTAATCCAGATTATTGAATTGCTAATGGTGAAATTTAACAGAAAATGAAGAAATTTCAGATACTGAAAACTGTAACTCAAGAGAATGTCTACATATAAAGGATATATAATATATATAAATTTCTATATGTCCCTATGTAGAAAAGTTTGCACAGTCTATAAAATAAACAAGGATCCCACTTTATAGTAGTGCCTAATACAATTCACGTGTTGCACACACAAAAATTCAATGCAGTCAGTACTTACTATGAAATGTATTATACACACAACTACTATTATTAAAGTATTACATGCCAATACACACACCAAGTAGCACCAGAATTCTGCTGATGAGAAACAAGAATGCCCTGCTCCACACTCCGCATTCCATTCTTACTCCTAGAGGCATCTTTTAAGTTATGTTCTTATTCTAGGCAATTTGTAGAGACCTTAGTAATTTCTTGACTGACTGGACTTAAACAGTTCACTCTGCAATTTGAAAGATGGAGTTTTGCTCACTTGTACTTCACCTTCCTTCTATTAATATTCTTCTCCTTCTATTAATGTAACTCTAAGGTAATTATAAGCTTTGAATAGAATCTTCTTTTTCTGATAATTTCCAACACTCTCTTTATTCCCTATAAAATGCAATGAGAATCTTAGTCCAACCTGCTTTCCCCATTTTCTTTCTCATTTCAGGTCTTAATTCTGTCACTTACTCTTTTTCTGTCTTTAGATTGTTGATATTTTCACTTTATGCTAAAAATACAACCAAATCTTTGTCCAGAAGTTAATTTTAAATATAGAACAATAAAGCGTATGGGGTCACAAAGAGTCAGACATGACTGAGAGACTTTGACTTTCACTTAACGTTATTATGACCACATAAATGTCGTTTAGTGTTAGGTCAAGATCTGTGTCGGAATTTTTTTTTTTTTTTATGAGTCCAATGTCACAACCCCCTAGTTCACTGAAAAGCAAAGATTCCTAACGTTCAAGTTCGAATCAGTGATTTTGTTCTCACATTGAATCATTTGCTCAAAATCAAGCCTCATTTATTTATTTATAAAAATTTATTTATTTTAATTGGAGGCTAATTATTTTACAATATTGTGGTGGCTTTTGCCATACACTGACATGAATCAGCCATGGTTATACATGTGTTCCCCATCCTGAACCCCCCTCCCACCTCCCTCCCCATCCCATCCCTCTGGGTCATCCCAGTGCACCAGACCTGAGCACCCTGTCTCATGCATGGAGCCTGGACTGGCGATCTATTTCACATATGATAATATACATGTTTCAATGCTATTCTCTCAAATCATTCCACCCTCGCCATCTCCCACTGAGTCCAAAAGTCTGTTCTTTACATCTTAGTCTCTTTTGCTGTCTCGCATATAGGGTCATCGTTACCATCTTTCTAAATTTCGTATATATGCATTAATATACCGTGTTGGTGTTTTTCTTTCTGACTTACTTCACTCTGTGTAATAGGTTCCAGTTTCATCCACCTCATTTGAATTGATTCAAAAGTATTCTTTTTAATAGCTGAGTAATATTCCATTGTGTCTAGGTACCACAGCTTTCTTATCCGTTCATCTGCCAATGGACATCTAGGTTGCTTCCATGTCCTGGCTATTATAAACAGTGCTGCGATGAACATTGGGGTGCACGTGTCTCTTTCAGATCTGGTTTCCTCAGTGTGTTTGCCCAGCAGTGGGATTGCTGGGTCATATGGCAGTTCTATTTCCAGTTTTTTAAGAAATCTCCACACTGTTCTCCATAGTGGCTGTACTAGTTTGCATTCCCACCAACAGTGTAAGAGGGTTCCCTTTTCTCCACACCCTCTCCAGCATTTATTGCTTGTAGACTTTTGGATAGCAGCCATTCTGACCGGCGTGAGATGGTACCTCATTGTGGTTTTGATTTGCATTTCTCTGATAATGAGTGTTGTTGAGCATCTTTTCATGTGTTTGTTAGCCATCTGTATGTCTTCTTTGGAGAAATGTCTGTTTAGTTCTTTGGCCCATTTTTTGATTGGGTCATTTATTTGTTCTGGACTTGAGCTGCAGGAGCTGCTTGTATATATTTGAGATTAATCCGTTGTCTGTTGCTTCGTTTGCTATTATTTTCTCCCATTCTGAGGGCTGTCTTTTCACCTTGCTTATAGTTTCCTTCGTTGTGCAAAAGCTTTTAAGTTTAATTAGATCCCACTTGTTTATTTTTGCTTTTATTTCCATTACTCTGGGAGGTGGGTCATAGAGGATCCTGCTATGATTTATGTCAGAGTGTATTTTTTTATTCTATTTCCCTGTGTCATTTGTTGTCGTTGTTCAGTCACTAAGTTGTGTCTGACTCTTTGCAACCCCATGGAAGGTAGCACTCCAGGCTCCTCTGTCCTCCACTGTCTCCCAGAGTTTGCTCAAATTCATGTCAGATTCCTTACTTCTGAGCCACCTGGGAAGCTCCTTTATCATACCCTCATATATTTTTACTCTCCATCATATCATCTAGTCTATTTGCTCTGCCCTCTCTTGCAGCCATGAATCTCCCCCCTCGACTCCTTCTGCTGGACTCCCAGCTCCTAGACCTGGGTTTCATATTGTTTGTCTTGGTTAAATCTGCTATTTCTCTGCAATTTCTTAGCTTATCTTCTCATTTTATTGTAATACATCATAAAGTAAGTCCCAAGAAAAGACTGTTGTTTAGTCAATAAGTCATGTCAAACTCTTTGGCAACCCGATAGACTGTAGCTCAACAGATTCCTCTGTCCATGAGATTTCCCAGACAAGAATACTGGAGTGAATTATGATTTCCTTCTCCAGGGGATTCTCCCAATCTAGGGATTGAACCTACGTCTCCAGCTTGGCAGTTGGATTCTTTACCACTAGTATACTCTGCTTCATGCATTCACTCATGCTTTGCTCCTTTTTGTGCTATAATGTTGTGTAAAGCTTCCCTGGTGGCTCAGATGGCAAAGAGACCCAGGTTCGATCCCTGGGTCAGGAAGATCCCCTGGAAAAGGGCATGGCAACCCACTCCAGTATTCTTGCCTGGAGAATCCCATGGACAGAGGAGTCTGGTGGGCTACAGTCCATGGGGTTGCAAAGAGCCAGACACAACTGAGCAACTGACAATAACACCAACACTAAGTAATATGTTCACGTATAATTGGTATTTATATAAATACAGTAATAAGTTTGATATATAATAAATAGAATCTCTGAAAGGAGTGAAGGCAAAATGTACTGTCTTCTTGAATTGCAGTGTACTGATACTTTGGCTGAGTATAGAGTTTTAGGCTGGAAAGAGTTTTCCTTTCAAACATTGTTGATGCTGGTGAGAACTCGGGTACCAGACTAAGTCTAAGGTCTCCTGTTTTTCCCTAAAGAACTTTTAGTATCATCTCAGTATTAAAGTATTTATATGTTTTTAGTGGCATACTTGAGGCTCTTTTTGAACTTATGATATTCATTCAGTGAGGCTTCTTAGTTGATGCATGGCTTCCTTCAGCTAAGGAATCTTCACTTCTATCATTTCTGTAATAATTACTGTCTTCCACTTTTCTGCGGCTCCTTATACTTGGATAGTAGATCCTCCAGATGTATCCTTTCTCATAATTTTTGTCTTCATTCATTAGTCCATATCTGTAAAAGCCTCTTAGCTGTTTCTTTAGTCTTTTGACAGTACTTTATTTCAGTGACCATGGTTTAGTTTCTGAGTATGCTTTCTTGTTCTCTATTTTAATTATTCTCTTTGAAAAACTTCTGTTTTTGCTTTCTGGTTGTAATAGCTTTTCCTTTGCCTAAGTTTATCAGATATTCCTCGCCATCCCCACCCCTGCCTGCCGTTTCTTACATTATCTCTGTTTTCCAGCCTGCCTATCTTAGTGTTTATCTATAATGTTGCTGGATTGCCTAATATTGTGGTGTGCTTGATTGCTTGGTTAATAAAGGAAAAAACAACTGGCTATTGTGGCTTTCTTTTATTCTTTTAGAACTGTTTATTCTTAAAATTCCTATCTGAGTAGAAATTCTGGGATTAAAAGACATAAGGAAGTGTGATCAGGTATCACATTTGGATAAAGAGCTATGATTTGGCATCAGTGAATCTCCACACTAAGAGAACAAGAGGATTGTTATTCTTAGATGCTGACATCTAACTAAAACCTTGTCTTTCTCCTGGGAGTTTGTTTAGTTATTTTAGAGATGTACTATCAATAATTTTATATCTAATTTTGGATCTTGATTTTGGATTAATATTATTACTTAACTAGTAGTAATAGTTGTTGTAGTCATGTTGGTAGTATTTTATTATTTGCTTGGGGGTGAATCCAGCTATTTGTTTGCTGGGCTCCAGAATGGAGAAGATGTGCTGAAGAGAACAGTATATGTAGCTGTTTCAAATACAGAACTTGTGTTGGGTTCTGCTTTCAATCTCACCTTCGAATCCTTACACTCCACTGAGATTCCTGCATAGACGCCCCACCAACTCTGCGGTCCCCTTAGAGCACATTTTGGACTGTGACTTCCCCTGCCTGTTCTTAATAATAGTCACTGGTCCTCTTCTGTCTGCATCACCATCATCACAGTACCCACTCCTCTTTGCTCTTACACATTTCCTCCTTTTTGTCCTACTATGTTGTGTAAATAGTATGTCCACATATAACTGATACCTGTATAAATGTGTTAATAAGTGTAATATATAAATATTTAATAGAATCTCTGAAAACAGTGGAGGCAAAATGTACTGTCTTCCTCAATTCCAGTAATTGCATACTCATATATGAGTAGATGGATTCTGAATCTTTTTACTGTGGCTTGTTTTTGGTTTTCCTTTTTTGGAGGATTATTTTAGGATTTAAAATTCTTTAAAGCATAAGACTTATGGCCAATTATTAACATACTTACCTCGGTTGTATTACTTCTGAGTATGCAATACACTCCTGATATCTGAAATTTCTCTTGCCACAAATACCTATTTTTCAATAGTATAACATTTTGTGATCACATTTATTTCTGAAATTCTTTTGCTTACATAATATGTACACATTTCCCCCCAAGATACAACAACCACAGACAATTTGACTTGATCCCTTTTTCCTATGATCTGTAAAAATAGAGCTTAACCCTTACACTGGTTTGGTACATTCAGTGTTGTATATCGTATACAACACCCTTCCAGTAGTGATGTTTTAAAGCCAGGCCTGTAGGTGTCCGTAAACTAAAGCACTCTGAGGCTCCCAGTCATCTACTATTCACTTCATTTTTTTTCTTTCCTCTCACAACTAGGAAATCACATTTCGGCGCCTTTGATCTGGGTGAATGCACACAGCTAAGCAGGAAATGGGAAGAGGCATTAGTGAGTAGCTGTTGGCCAGCGAGCTTTTAGAAGTCTTGCTCTGTGGAATTCTGGAGGTACAGAAAATGCCTCTGTCACCTGTGAAATATGTGGCGTCATAAAAAAAAAGTCACAAGGAGAAATCGTAAAAATAAAATCTAGCCAAAACAGAAGCAGGAGGAGGTTCCAAAAGACAAAGCAGAGTTTCCAAGAATGAAATTACATGACTGACATAGGACTACCCACAAGGATGTTCAGAAAGCCTCTTCTCCAGGTGTGGTGTGCAAAGAATTCCTCAATGTATGCACTTTTGAAGCGTCAGTTGGAAGGAGAGCATGTGACAGTGGGCAGTTTTATTATGTTTGGCTCAGTGACCTTTTAAAAGGGAAGGGTCCTCTCTGAGATATTTCCAGTCCATTGAATTTGTGTGGCGGAAGGTGTGCATCACAGCAAAACTTTCCTCAGAGCAGAGCCTGCCTAATTGTCCAAGGAATGGTGCTTCAGGGGTATTGTTCCAGTGCAATAGAGGAGATCTCCCCTGGGTCTGACTTGCTACTGAGTGCTTGGACCTGTGAAGTTTTGAAAAGTGTATTAAGAAATAGACCTGCAGACCCCAAATTTAGAAGGAAGCAGTTTTGTCTAGTTTTACACAAATGTCCAGCCTTATGTTCATAGAGCTGCTGGAGGCTCTCCTGCTTCGTACAATCTGACAGCCTCATGGAAAGTTCAATAAATGGTTATTGCCTGGATAAGTGAGGGCTCTTTCTATTGAGCTCAAGAGTCCATCACTGAGGAAGAAGTGCCTTTTCTTTCCCCCTATATTTCTCTCAAGTATCTATTTCCCCCTCTTGTGGCCCAGGGAAGATGCATTTCATTCATCCATTTAACAAACATTTTCCTTAGGGGCCTGCCCAGGTGCACTGGCCGCTTTCCTTGCCTTTGCACTGATGTTTTTCTGACACACCTCATTTATACTACCGTTCATGTGATTTCTTTTGGATGCCTGATTCCCTGAGGGCTGGAATCACGACTTTCTCTCCTGGCATTCCTAGCACTTGGCCGAGCCCAGCTCATAGCGACTGGTCAGTAAAAGTGTGTTGAATACATGATTGCCAAATGAAATAGAAGCTCTGACTAGAGAGGCCTGTAAATATCAATTCATTGGCCAACATGTCAGATGTATCAGGGTGTGGAGTTGGGGTTCGAACCCTAATCGCTTCACTCCAGAGTCCATGCTCTTAACACTGTTCTAGACTGCCTCTCTGTAAACGAATATCGTAAGTGTTTATAGCCACTGGTGTAGGAGAAAGAAAACTGGCTTATAAAGTGTGTTCAGAAACTTGCTTATGTATGCAGTCTGGAAAAAGTCATTTCTGATCTCTGAACCTCAGTTTGCTCATTTCTAAAATGAGAAAGTTACACTGGATGTTCTTATAAAATTCATGACAGCTCTAGAATACTCTAATGATATATCTAGTGGTACATATTGGAATGTAGACTTATGTGCTCTAAGAGATGAGAGGAAAAAAGTCAGGCAAGACATAAGTCAGGAAGATACAAGAGATGTTTTGGCAGTGATGAGACAGATTAAACAGTGTGAAAAATGGACAAAGCTTGTATAAATTAAGAGGCAGAATGAGAAACATCTTTGGGCAGAGGTAGACAGAGGATTGGGACTTCCCAGGTGGCACTAGTGGTAAAGAATCTGCCTGGAATTCAGGAGACACAGGAGATGTGTGTTTGATCCCTGTCTCAGGAAGATCCCCCGGAGGAGGGCATGACAACCCACTCCAGTATTCTTGCCTGGAGAATTCCATGGACAGAAGAGCTTGGTGGGCTACAGTCCATAGGGTTTCAAATACGATTAAAGTGACTTAGCCATCACACATGCAGGAAAAGAATCTAAAGACTGCTGGCACTCTTTTTTAGAAACAGAAACTCTGAAAATTAAGTCAGTTTCCAGAGAACAGAAACAGAAACTTAGAGGCATTTCTGAGTTTCATGAGTTGGTACATAATGTGGAAACACATGGACTGGAAATAGCAGTACCACTATGTAAAAATTTACACGTATAACAAGGAATGATACGGATCGTGGATGTTCTGAAAAGTATCCTCAGACTCATTTAAATATTTAAAAAATATTAGCTACTTATTTTAAATAATTTGAGAAATTAAATACACATTTTAAAATATAAATATTCCTAAATAGTGTGAGGGACTTTGTTATTGTTTAATTAGTGGCTTTGTTTTTGTCTATCCAAGTGTATCCTGAAAATTAGGGAAACAATGAGTAAATGTAGTTGGACACTATTTTTTAACCTATATCAGCCCCTGAAAGGCCAAAGTCCAGTCTTAGTCTAGGTGCAACATGTTTTCATTAATTTGGGTGAAGAATAAATAAAAAGCATGATTTTTTTGAAAAGCATGATTTTTAAAAATAATTTTATTATTTTTCATTTTCTTCTAACAGTTAAAACACATTAAAGATTTCAGTTGATAGACATTACAAAAATTTCAAAGCAAGGACAATTTACAGTGCATTTGTTTAATTGTTTTATTTTGTTTAGGGAATTATAATGTGCCAGAAAAATAAACTTGAGTTTCTAATCAATAAAGCAAGTAATATGACATATGTAATAACTTAAATCAGGCTAAACATATGCACTCACTCCAGTAAATTGTTGCTTCTCATAGGTTCCTAGGTTATGTATTCTAGAAAAATCTAATTTGTGCTTAAAATGTGAATTATGTATAAATAAGTATTTTTTAAAGTCTTTATTTTTAAATTTTTGGCTACACATGTCTTCATTGCTATGCACAGGCTTCCTCTAGTTGTGGAAAGTGACGGCTACTCACTAGTTGCAGTGCGTGGGCTTCTCATTGTGGGGGCTTCTCTTGTTCTGAGCGTGAGTTCTAGAGTGCGGGCTAAGTGGTTGTGGTGCACAGGCATAGTTGCTCCATGGCATGTGGGATCTTCCCGGACCAGGGATCGAACCTGTGTCCCCTGCATTGGCCAGTGAATTCTCAGTCACTAGACCGCCAGGAAAATCCCCTAAATAGATTTTTCTGATGTCTAAATAAACTGCTTTCCTGGAATTATACTTATGTTATTTGCATTTTACCACGCACAGAGGTTCATAGTGAATAGAACATCCTGTTAGCAACTAAAAAATCTTGGTTCAAGTTTTGCCTTACTCCTTGTTTCTTGTGTTACTTTCAGAAAGCTGCTCGACTTTTCTAATGCTCAGTTTCCTGACATGGAAAAAAGCAATAGTTAATAACATTTGCTTTCCGATTTGTTGTGAAGAAAACAGATGAAGGTTATAAACATATGGTTTGTGTGTTGTATAGTAGGTGCTCAATAAATTCACTGAGTAGGTGCTCAATAAATTACTTATGAATCACTAAATTAAAGGGAAATATAAGTCTGTTCTGGTTTAAAGCGTCTTCAACTCCATGTATTAATGCACTTAAGTGACAAAGCAGCAGAACATATTGCAAATAACATGGGTGCCAGAACTTGGGTTCTAAAGCTATTAAAATAGTTGTGTGATCCTAGTAGGCCAATCAAATGTATGTGGAAAAATGATCAAAAATAGTTGATCAATAGTTGATCAAAAATATTGAGCTATAATTATATAATGTGATCTGCTTCAATGATTCCCACTCTCTGGACTTTGAAGTTTCTGAAAATAGTCTCTGAATCTATATGTACATATATTATTTTGTCAATCAACAGATATTAAAGTATATTTGTTCTCATTAAAATTATTACTATTAAAAAGGGACCTACAGTCTGATACAAAAAAAACTGAGGATGAATTACTTATGTTGGACCTCTGAGATCAGCTAAAATTGTTCATCTCCATTTTTCATTATCACTGAGAATTGTCCTGTGAGATTCAGCAATCCTTGGCCAACGCTCAGCTCCATAGTACATGATTGGAATAGACTGGTGTCAATTCTGCCCTTATCATGAAAGAATGGCTTTCTAGAATACATGTTCTTCTAATTATGCCAGTGTATCCTTTCTTATCTGCCCCTTAGGTTGCCATCATTTTCTCTAGTAACGCCCTGATTTGCAGATGACTGCCCCACGTAGATGAGTTCTGTTTCGGCCTCCAACTCCATGTAGTACTTTGATTAGTCTTAAAATTCTTCTATTTTTCAGTGGAAAGAAATAAACCACATTTCTGGAAAATGAGGAAAGCATATGAAAAATGTTGCGAACCCTGTACTGACTTTAGATGAAAGGAAGAGAGTTTGAGCCAAGTTTATTGCGATACCCATGTACTTGTGTACTTTTACCTTCTTCAGAAACTGTCAGTGTGTTCAAGATGACACATGGTGGGTGGAGGCTTCCTGTCTTACCGCTCAAGGGTTCATCATGCTGAGTACTCAGTAGTCGGTTTATGTCCCTCATGGGACCTACATGACCTTGGGATGTGCATGAATCTCTCTGGGTCTGCTTTCTGGAGAACAGAGATGACACCTGTCACTGAGTTGTATGTGACAAAAGAGAGGTCTTTGGTGTATTCTATCAGTTTTGGAAGGTACTTGATGAAGTAGTCATCCCTTTTCTCTCTCATCACTTGATTGCCTGCCATTCTAAATGATTCCTTCCAGTTATTCTTTAGATCTCACTGAAAGAATTCTGCTGGTGTTCATTCTAGTTCTGTCTCTGCACTTAACACAGACACAGTCCTCATTAGTTTCATCAAAGTCATTTGGTAATCTCTTTAATGGGAAATCCCTGATTACAGTTGCATTCTTTTGGCAACCCTCAAGGGTTGAAATTGCTCTAATTTTTTTGGTTCTGTGCATTAGGCTGAGATGAAATCCCTTGAGGACAATCTCTTCCTTATTGAATTCCTGGGGAAAAAAAGACTATGTGTGAGCAAGGTGGGGAAATGTGCAACATTAAATGTAATGAATGCTGTGCCTTTTGCATCTTTTAATAGACCACTGTAAAAATGTAAATGTTCTTTAATTATTTTTACTTGTGAGATTCATATTTCTTCCAAATGTAATTCAAGGCTGAGATCATCCAAAGATGGCCAGATTTACATTGATTACCCTGGCAGCTCAGATGGTAAAGAATCTGCCTGCAATACAGGAGACCTGAGTTTGACCCCTGGATCATGAAGATCCCCTGGAGAAAGGAATGACAACCCACTCCAGTATTCTTGCCTGGAGAATTCCATGGACACGGGAGTCTGGTGGATTATAGTCCATGGAGTCACAAAGAGTTGGACATGACTGAGTGACTAACACTTTCACTTTCACCATCACAATGTTTTCATTTGATTAATAGCATCAGAGGTGAAAATAGAATTATGTAGGGTTCATCACATATCACCGAGGTCTGAAAGGATAATTTAGAACACAGAGAAGAAGCTTCAAAACACAGCTGCAACAAACCCATCTGGAAAGAAACCTCAATCAAAATAATGCTCAGTGGAAGGAAAATATTTTCAAAGATCAAACTGTTAGGGGGACCAGTGCTTGATGGAAGGATCCCACATTACTTATTGTTAGTAATTGGTAATTGGACAGTTTAATGTATTGTTAAAACCTGTGTGAATGAAAAGGGGAAATCTTAACAATTATCCTGAGACAACAGGCTTTAAACTAAGGCTCTCCCAGGAAAGCCAGGATGGACGATCTACCTGGTAATAGTCCAATTACAATACATCTGCACCCTAAGTGCCCAAAAGACATCTTGTAATGAAAGACACAGTCAACTAAGAAAAATAGCACTCAAACTTTCAACAAAGCTGGGAAAGACTTGTTTGGCCAAGATGGGAGAGAAATTCTGGATGTGTTGAAAGTTGTGTACCGAGTAACAGTGTGTCTCAGACTGCTTCTACTGTCCTGAGTTTACAGGTTAGTTGTTTCGTTTAGTCTCTATGTCATGTCTGATTCTTTACTGCAGCCCTCCAGGTTCCTCTGTCATCCACTCTCTCCTGGAGTTTGCTCACATCCACGTCCATTGAGTCAGTGATACTCTCTAACCATCTTGTCTTCTGCCACCCCCTTCTCCTTTTGTCTTCAATCTTTCCCAGCATCAGGGTTTTTTTCCCCAAAGAGTTAGGTTTCATCTGTCAAAACAACTTGTTCCCTAGACTGTGATTTAATGAGTGATACTAGCTGGCAGTCACCCTAAGTGATGACTCTAAATCCTGACAGCTCTGCCATTGTTTAGCTGTCTTAGAAGGAAGGGTTTGATTACCATCATGAATAGCATAGAGTGGCTTCCAGTCTCATGGATTATTTTTTTTTTAAACTTATTGCCAAGGTCTGTAATTAGCAGGATGGTAAGAAATAGCTTATTAATTAAGACATGTGTAGATTACCATTAGGGAAAATGATTTCCTAGGACCAGATTGGTGGTGGTGGTTTAGTCACTAAGTATGTCCAACTCTTACGACCTCATGGACTGTGGCCTGCCAGGCTCCTCAGTCCATAGGATTTTCCAGGTAAGAATACTGGAGTGGGTTGCTTTTTCCTTTTCCAGGAGATCTTCCTGATCCAGGCATCGAGCCCAGGTCTCCTGCACGGCAGGTAGATTCTTTACTGACTGAGCTGCCAGGGAAGCCCAGGACCAGATTGGTCTAAGCTAAACCTTTCAGAAACTGCCTCATTCCAGTTGAAAGAAAGAGATCACAGACTTCTAAGATCCCTGTCGGCATCTTTTATCTGCACTTGCCAGCTCTTAAACCAGCAGTGTAATAACTTCAAGTGAACAAAACGTAAATGTACAATTTTATGGACCTATTAAATGAGGGCCCTATATTAGGTGTGCATTTTAAGTATAGACATTGATTTCATAGCAGCATAATTGATGAGGATATTCAAAAGTTGGAAAAAAAAATTGGCTTGGGAAGCAGCAAAAATGTTCAAGACTCAACAAAATTGAAAAAAAAAATGAAATCAGGATACCTAAGTTTTAATTTTAGTCCTTCTTTTGATTTGGTTTACAAATATTTGGAATTTAATACTTCTTGCCTTAAAAATAAATCAATGAAAATGTTCATGATGGTGTCTCAGCTGCTTCTAACTCTGCAGAGAGCATTGCCATGGAGAAAAGTGCTTAGATGCAAGGGTGGGAAGGGTAGGGAGACTGTGGAGCCGCATATATGTATGTAAAATGACCCTGAAAATGAGGTTCAACTTGGGAACAGATTGGCAGGCATTTGACTCCTCACACGCTAAGGAGATCCTCTCCTTCACACCCATTGGGTTGGGATGTCAGTTGCTAAAGAAATTCATCTTCCAAAAATATTAACTATGTGTTATGTATTTTCTATCCAAGATTACTGAGGAAATGTGGAAATTCATTAGTCTATTGGTTATTGGGATTTAAAAAAAAGACAAAAAAGTCATCTTTTTCATCCCACCAAGATTTAGTTTGATACGTTTTGCAGAAACTTTTAAAGATGATAAGACCTGGATGTATTTATCTATGTGTGTATGTGTGTGCAAATATTTTGTATTGGTTTAAATGGTTTAATTTATATTTGATTATTTTAAATTACATTAACATTAGACATGACCCTCTCAAGTTATCTTGTTGAAGACTCTATATCTAAGATCTCCACGACTTTGTCTGGTCCTGGCAGCCTTTCTTATCAGTGAAGTGTTAATGTCTTGGTCGGTTGTGTGGATCTACTTTCTAGATTAGCCAGTTCCTTCTATGCCATTAACTAGGAAACTCAAAACTCTTGAGGGCATTTCATTATTATTTAACATTCCTAATATGACAGTGAAAGTGTGGGGAGCTGGGTGAAGAAGTCGGCTGAGGTTTTCTTGTATGATAACCATTCTTGAAAACCTGGTGCCGTGAGAAAGCATTCCTTAGCAGGTGCAAGGGTGTTTGGGGAAAGCAGCTGTCGGGGTGGTTGAGCACATCGGCTCTGTAGTCAAATAAACCTGGATTTGCGTCTCAGCTCTGTTGTTTACAAGTTGTGTTGTTTACCGTTATTGAACCTTTCAGATCTCTATGTCCTTAATATGTTAGCAACCATTTTATTTTATTATGTAATTTCATATCCAAAGCAGTTAGGTGATGGCGGGTCTATGAGGGTAATGTTCTTTAAGAGTTCACATTTAAATTTCTTCAGGCCCAGTCTGCTTAATGGTAAATGAGTGAATGTTTAAAAAAAATATGCTAATTTCTGATAAACAAGCCATTTCCGTGATGACCATGATGACGTTAATTGGTGCCGCTTCTCTATAGCTCTACCCTCTTCATTTACTACCATTTCGAGTCTTTTGCTTAAGTTTTTCTAGACCTTGCTCATTTTTCTTGCTAACATCTGTTGCTGTGTTAGGGGAAATTTTGAATGAACAGATGAAATCTTCCTACTAGCTACTGTCCTAAATATAGTCTCTGACATCAGGTCTGGCTAGAGAGATAGCCGAGGTTATTTTTAGGAAGTCAGCACATAGGGAAATTAGGTAATAGTAAGAAAGTTCTGGTTTCTATCTCTGTATATAACCCATTATGAGACACATGCATCTACACCAGTATCTTGTTTTCCTGCCCCTTGGGTATTCCGAGTTACTCCCCATCTTGCCTTTAGAACATTAAACAGAAGCTTGAGACAGGAGGTAGCAAATGCAACCTTTGCATTTGATCCTGTGATTTTTCTGTGCAGAGCTTCATAGAATTTCATTTCAGGTTAATAAGAGGGAAATTGGAACTGAGGAGAAAGCTTAGGCTCTGCCAAAATATACCAAGGGTTACTAAGTTCAAATGTAGAAAATAGAAAATGGGAATAAAAGTGGAAAAGTCCTGGCAGATGGCTGTGTAGCAGTCTTTCCTTAAAAACAGAATGGCGCCCAGCGCTTAATGGCACAATGTCTTATCACAGAATTATAACAAAATTGCTGTGTTTATGCATCTTTCTTTTCTAAAGCCTGAGTGTCTGACAGCCAGATGATGCATCTAATACCACCCTCACTTTCCAGAGTAGAAAGATGAGACAGAAAACTATCACTATCCTGCCAGGAAAGCATTTCTAAGCATTTAATAACAGCCATTTAGGCTGCCTCTATGCAATTCTACACATAAGTATGAATGTCAGAAGTTTATTGAATGTTCCAGGTGTTTCAGATACACAGTTGGTTTATTTTTGTATAAATAATACATTCAGGTAATTGAGATATAAAATTTTTATTTGGAGTTTTATCAGCATGCTCGCAATTATAGATTAAAAAGATTTCCCCTTTTCAAAATGATACACGTGAACTTAGAAAGCAGAAAGAGATTCACAGATTTAAAGAGTGAACTTATGATTGCTGGGGGAAGGAGTGGGGTGAGAGATAGTTAGGGAGTTTTGGAATGACATGTACAGACTGTATTTAAAATGGATAACCAGCAAGGATTTGTATAGTGCAAGGAACTCCCTCAATGTTATGTGGAATCCTGGAAGGGAGAGGAGTTTGGGGGAGAATGGATATATGTAAAGGTATGACTGAATCCCTCTGCTGTTCACTGGAAACTATCACACCATTGTTAATTGGCTCTATCCCAATACAAAATAAAATGTTCAAAAAAAATTCCCCCCTCAAAAAAATAAAGGTTTCCCTTTTTTATTTCCTACCAATTTCATTTGTCAGGTTCTTTTAAATATTATTAGGAATATTTTTTATTTATTTTAGGCACATTTTTAGTAAATAATACTTTATTCAGAATCAGAATAAATGACTTATTGGATATCAGATATTATTAACAAAAAAATTCCGTATATTGCACAAAACTCACTAGACAAAGACATCTTCCAGTAAGTTAACTAAGGTAACTAACATCAGCTACAACCGCCCAAACGGTTATTAGTGTAATTCTTCAAAGAGGTATTATACTAGGCATGGGATGATTACTATAACTTAATACTTTCTGTGATGGCCACTCAGGTTTGTCAGCAGGTGTGATTCTTCATTCCAAAGCACCAACTCTTCTGCACATACTTTTGAGTTTTGTCTTCTCTCCGGGAGTCAGCTGTTACCTCTTATTGCTGTAACACCTCCCAGCGACAATTCCTATAGGCTTCAAACCTGATAAGAATAGGAAAGTTAGATAATCAAGCTTGATAATTAGTGCGGGAGCTTGAATCTCATGGCTTAAATAGAGGTTTAAAAAGAATCCATGGGACTGTAATTGCAGACTATAGGATATGGTTTTCATAAAGTAGACCCACAAAATCTGGTCGGATTCTCCTTCCTGTCCAGAAGATGGAACTGTGTTCCTGAAGCCCTCCCCGCACTGAGTTCATTGCTGAAACTTGCCAGGACAGTGGGTGTGGGTCCCCAGGAGGCATGTCTGGCAGTTCTTAGCATCCAGCTTGTTGATTTGCCATATTCCTTTCCTTTGTTCTGCTTATTGTGACGTTAAAACTAACCCAGGCCGTTACGTTCTCAGTGTCGCTATTACAAATTCATGATGAAATTGGCCATGTGGAGAAAGCAATGAGTGTGGTAGATTTCTTTCATTGTAGCCATATTTGTTAATTACTGGGTGGGGTTTAGGAAGAATTTATTCATTATTTATGAACAAGTTATTGATTATTCCTTCCAGTTCATATGGACAATCTCGAGGTAGAACAGGTTTAATTTTAAAAATACTTGAAAGACATATAGTAGTTAAAACAAAATCTCTGGATTAAGACAGCCTAAATTCAGATCTAACATATATTTTTCTTTGCTACGTGCTGTTTGGCAAGTTGCCTCATTCTTCTCATGCAAAGTACAGATGATGATAGGAGTTGCTTCATGGGTTGTTATTGTGAATGAGTTAAATGAGTTACTGTGTGTGATAAGCTGGAACAACAACAGGGCTGGGGTAAGCTCCATGTAAGTGTTCAGTTCAGTCGCTCAGTCATGTCTGACTCTTTGCAACCCCATGAAGTGCAGCATGCCAGGCCTCCCTGACCATCACCAACTCCCAGAGTTTACTCAGACTCATGCCCATTGAGTCGGTGATGCCATCCAGCCATCTCATCCTCTGTCGTCCCCTTCTCCTCCTGCCCCCAATCCCTCCCAGCATCCGAGTCTTTTCCAATGAGTCAACTCTTCGCATCAGGTGGCCAAAGTACTGGAGTTTCAGCTTCAGCATCAGTCCTTCCAATGAATATTCAGGACTTATCTCCTTTATGATGGACTGGTTGGATCTCCTTGCAGTCCAAGGGACTCTCAAGAGTCTTCTCCAACACCATAGTTTAAAAGCATCAATTTTTCGGTGCTCAGTTTTCTTCACAGTCCAATTCTCACATCCATACATGACCACTGGAAAAACCATAGCCTTGACCAGATGGACCTTTGTTGGCAAAGTAATGTCTCTGCTTTTTAATATGCATCTAGGTTGGTCATAACTTTCCTTCCAAGGAGTGTCTTTTAATTTCATGGCTGCATTCACCATCTGCAGTGATTTTGGAGCCCCCAAAAATAAAGTCTGACACTGTTTCCACTGTCTCCCCATCTATTTCCCATGAAGTAATGGGACCAGATGATCCCATTTTTGGGATCTTAGTTTTCTGAATGTTGAGCTTTAAGCCAACTTTTTTACTCTCCTCTTTCACTTTCATCAAGAGGCTTTTTAGTTACTCTTCACTTTCTGCCATAAGGGTGGTGTCATCTGCATATCTGAGGTTATTGATATTTCTCCTGGCAATCTTGATTCCAGCTTGTGCTTCTTCCAGCCAGCCCTTAAATAAAATGAAAACTTTTGTAGAGATGCTCCATAAAGACAACTGTAAGCATTAGTTTTTAGCTTTTTTAAAAAATTAATTTTGTTGTTGTTGTTGCAATGCATGACTTTTCTAGTTGTAGTGCATGCGCTCTGGAGTGCATGGGTTCAGTAGTTGCAGTCCACAGACAGTAGCCTCATCGGCATGTAGGATCTTAGTTCCCCAACAAGAGGTCAAACCTACGCTCCCTGCATTGGAAGGCATATTGTTAACCACCAGACAGACTTCCAAGGAAGCCCCTATCTGAAGCTTTTAAGCCCCTAAAGATATCAGCCCCAAACTCCTCCATGACTTACCATATTAATAGTAACCAAATAAAGAATATACTACTCATGTCATAATAATAAGAAGAAATCAGATGTGTATCAGGCAAACAGGATATAATGTAGAACCCAGGGCTTTTGAAATTATTCCAGGTTTCTTCTCATAATAATCACATTGTGGCCTTACTTAAATAAAATTAACTCTTTAAAATCATTAACCACTGCAAGCATAAATATTAATATCCACTTACTTGTGTTTCCAAATTGCTAAGTCTACCTGTAGCATTACTTGAGCATTGCACAGATATTATTGGAGGAGATAATCCTCAAAAAGCTACTGTTCTCTTCTTTTTTCCTCTTTCTTTCCAGTGGGAAAGTATATGCTTTGAAGTATATGCAATGAAGTATATGCTTCCCTGTTGTTATATATAGTTTTTCCCTCTCATCTTTATGCCCACATGTCTTAGGAACTCCTTTATAGAATTAGGTGAAGATTACCACTAATATGATCTGTTACCATTAACATTACCCAAATTGTCATGATTTACTCTTCTTGGACTTATCATGACCCATGTAGTTTTAGGAAACATTCTGGACCCTGCAGAGTTTGTAGCACTGATTAGAAATGGAGCAGATCTGTAGTGTTTCTGAATTTTTACATTGATTATGTGATTGTTCTGTGAGAGATTTTTTAAAAGCTGGTTAAATATGTAAAACTGTAGACCCAGGCATCACATTAGTCTATTAGCTGGAACAAAAAAGGATAAGTTCCCATCAAATAATAGGAAGTTTGAAGAACTGTATACAGATGCTAAGTGGTCAGATCTATGAAAACAGTAAGCAGTTTGATCTGAAATTTGGGGAAGCTGCATATTATGGGAGTAGGGAGGGCTATGTGAAGCCTTATGGATAAAAGACTGACTCCATCCTACTGGAGACTAAATTCTCTCTGGCTCCACTGGAAGAGCAGTGTTGGAGCTCTCCTCCAAGTCACCAAGAAGCCAGTCCAGCCCACTTCCCATATCAATTTGAGTTAACCGTACAGTGTAATATTTGGTGGTATTATTCTTAACATTTTCCATTTTTGTGAAAGGGAAACCACCCCCCAAAAAATATACTCTTAAATAGGCAACAAATTAGTAGTCCAAGCGGACACATGTAGCTCCCCGTGGAAGGGGCTGACTCTAAGCTCTCCCTGTATTAATATGATAGGACCAAATAAAATGGAACCTTCATTTCATGAATGAACATCTCTCCAAACAATTTTGCCTTGCTGAGCTTTGTTTATTAACTTCTTTCAGTATCCATGGAAAAAAATCTCCATGTCTCCTTTTTCTCAGCCCACTTTCCTGACAGATAGAACCTCTCTCTCTCTCCTTGACTTTTTTGTGAATTGCACTTGAACTGCCCAATCCTGAGAAAATGAATGAATGACTCACCCTCTATTCGGTTGTGGATCTTCTGCAGCTGGCCAGCACTGTCCTATGCACGTGAACTCTGTCATCAGGGTTGAATTAAGATATTAACTGGCAGTTACTCATTAATTTCCACCATGAACAATGACTTGACTCTGTCAACCATTTCTGAAACGTTTCTGCTGGCACTTTTCATGCTGAATTGAACTGGACTTAAAAGCTGGGACAGGCACACGGGAGGAAGTTAGAAATACCAGTTATGTTGGTGGCTGCTGTCCAACAGGAACTAAGGCCAATGGATTTAACACAGAATGTAGGACAAAAGACATGAACACACACATGACCGATTATACTTACATTTGCGTTTCACTTTTAGGGTACCTCTATGAGTTATTTGTAGTTCTTGTCATATTTTTTCCTCATGTATACTTAAAAGATAGAGCAGATATACTGCTTATTTTTTACAGAAAAAAATGGGTTAAACAGTCAATAACTGAGCAAAAGCTATGCCCGAGTACTACAAACTTTTACCTTTCACAGCCCCACCCTTTAAATTGTATTATCCCAATTTATAGGTGTGAAAACTGAGACTAATTAACTTGTCTAGAATCAGGGTGGCAGAGCCAAGACCAGAATTCAACTTTCCCTTCCTCTAATTTCACATTGTTTCCTGTACAAACATGAATATTCTTTTTTTAAAAAAAAATAATGAATACGTAATGGCAGGGTTTGTATCCATCAGGCACAGTTTTCTGCCAGAATTACAGTGTTTACCTGAAGTAAAATATGCTCATAAACAAAGCAGAGAGTGCAGCTGGTGATTACGTCTGGGATGATTAACTGGCATATACAGTATTTTTTTCCTTCAGTTGCAAAATGAATGCAGTGAAACCTCAGGGTAATGGGTTTATTCCCACATGGGAGAAGGTGATCTGAATGATATACCAGGGAAGTGCTTCACGTGGGAATAATATTTCAAGGGATTCATTATGTATCTTTTGTAATTCTTAAAATAGTGTTCAGTGTCTACACTTTTCAACTTAAAAGCTATATATCACATGCATACAAACCTATATTCAAATATATACTTGGCTTGAAAAAATAGAGCATTTGTTAATGAAATGTAAACAGTATTATAAAAAATATTTATAGGGAATTGGATAAGATTCAGGGCTGAGAGGAAAACAGTGGGAAAAAATCCTAAATACTACGATATCATACTTGGCATTGTCTATAATAGCTGTTTAATAACTGTCAGAATATAGAGCATAAATTGAACTGCTTATGCTGCTTTTTAAGGAAAAATTTTCTCCCCTTTAGTCCAGCCTTAGCAGGGGAAAAGAAGTGTTCAGTTCTCAACATGATTGTTAGTCTCACATCGGATTTTGGGATTCTACCGATGGAGACTGTCTGCAGATGTCCCGGTATTTGAAGGAGCAGCTTGAAGGAAAGAAGGTGGAAAAGGAGCATCCTTCACCCTCCTCTTACAGAGTGCTGAAGTGACAGACTGCAGTGGCACACAGTCATATCACTGTATTTACCCCTTGGCCCTTTCTAGAAGCACAGTCACTGCACCTGTGCTCAGGTAGTCTGATTTGCATGCTGCATAGGAATAGTGATAGCAATAAAAATGCGGTGCATGAGGACAGATTTATTTTTTTTTATCACATATGTAAAAGGTAATCCAAAAAAGAAAGCCTCTGTCCATCCCCAGAACTTTCAACATGACCATCTGCAGAGAGTAGATCCTTTAAAACCAAATGCAGCTGGAAAGTTCCCACATGTCATTTTCAGACTCAGAGTCTAGAAACAGGAGTGCCCAGGTGGGGTATGGTGAGTGTATTAGTTAGGGCTCTCCAGGGGGACAGAACTCACAGAATGTGTGTCTACATGTATAGAAAGAAATTTAAGGAATTGGTTCTTGTGATTAGGGAGGTCTGAAATCTGCACAGTGGAACAGCAGGTTATAGACCCAGAGAAGAGCTGATATTGAAGTTCAAGTTATAAAGGTCATCTCCTGGCAGAATTTTCCTTGCTTAAGGAGATCAGTCTTGTGCCCTATTCAGGTCTCCAGCCAACTAAATGATGCTCACCCGCGTTATAGAAGGTCAATGTGCTTTATTGTCTACCTATTTAAGTTGAAGCTCATCCAAAAACACCCTCATTGACACATTTAGACTATAGGCACCATAAGCCCAGCCAAGCGGACACACAAAATTAACCATCACAAGTCCATCTCTAGTCAACTTGGCACCCATACACATCTCATTTAATCATACTTAATCACAATCTAACTAATTACAGTCACTTTCTAAGGAACTGGAGTTTAGGGCTTGACCAGAAAAGTTTTGAGGAGACAGTTTTGTCCATAACATGGGAGTAGGCTTGGCCTTCTTTATTCTCATTCTTATTGGCAAATACCATTGAGAAGAAGGGATGTTCCCTTTTATTTATTTTACCATTCTCTATGTCTAGCCTTTAATGCTTCTGCCATGAGAGAATAGGATGCGAGCTGGGGCACAAAACCAGGATTGAGTCCAAACATCCTGAAAGTTAGCAAGGAGGACACTCACATCAGTGGAGTAGAGATGGAAAAAGTGAACAGTTGAGACTGGTAGAAGACAGATTTGTTCTAACATGAAAGAATGGATATCAAATACAATAGATAAGTCCTAAGATGTTTTGGGAGATATATTTCTTCCAGAAGAAATATATTTACTGAAATCTTGGGAAAACTAATTTTACGGTCAGATACAACCAAGCCATCTTCCTTAGATTCCAGAGTCCTTTGAGCAGCTAGAGCTTTGATAAATGTTGATGTCCTTGGAGATATGGCATGCCACTGGGGAAAGAAGAAAGATGTTCATAATGGTGGATTATTATCATTTGCCTAGGAGTCTCTTTGATTCTTAGTAGCATACTACTTCTACCTGAGGAGTGTAGACACCCTGAGGTCTTCATGCCTCTGGCTAGTCTGAATTGAAACCACAGGATGCCCCTTTTACTTCAATGAGTCAAATCTGAATTTGGCTCTGAACGAGGATCTGGTGGGGCTGGCAGAAGGTATCTCTCTTGAAATGAGAAGATGCATGCCATTGAGAGAGACTCATCATCTAAACAAAATCCTGGTGAAGATTCCCCAGAACCTTCACTGACAGTTTGAGCTTGTCAATGAAGGCCATGCTTATGGAGAGAGGTGATGATGGCATCCTCTCTCTCCACGTCTAGGTGGTATTTTCAACATGGTGTTCTTACTTTTCTGTCTTGTCCTGACAAACAACAAGAAACTAAATTGCCACCCTAGAGTGTGCCTTTAGAACTTGAGGGTCAAGTGGAAGAACCGTAGAGGGCAGACAGCTATATGTCAAGTGTCTTTTTGTTCCCCTATCTGTTCTTTGTCCCCCTTCAAGAGCACTGCAGCTGCCTCACACACCACACACTCATCCATTTTGTTCCCTACTTTTAGTATTCGCTTGAAGATCTGATTTGAAAACAGATAGTGTAAGTAAAATACAGTTGCTTCTCTAGGGATCCATTTTCCCAGATTTCACTGTTGTTCTATGTATAGTCACCTTGTCTATCATCAGATATATGTTGAACTGTTGCATGTAAATATATTTCAATTTTTTAAAAACTCAAACAGCATGCTTACAGTCATCATAAGTAACTGTATATGTCAACATCACCCTACCCCTGAGTCCTCCCCCACCAAAAACGAAATAAAGGGCAAGTGAATAAATAAATAAAATTGTTCAGACTGCTGACCTTCCTGTCAACAAAGGTGACACGAATTACATGAATCTGTTTTCCAGCTGGAGACGTGGGCGCAGCCAAGAGTATGCCTACATCATTAACACCACCAAACCCAACAGACTCCAAACAGCAGCTGTGTAAAAAGGCCGACCTTGGTATTTTGTGTGTTTATGAGGACTTAAAAAAATATGGACATGCACACAAAGCTGAATTAATGACACCAGATGATGGGTAGAGGATAGAAATTTTTAGGAGCAGTGGTCTTCCCCTTTTAATAAAATGAAGAAAATGTTGTTTCTGAAAGTATGTTTATAGAAAATATATTTTCCCCCAAATATGTTTAATACAGTATTTTCAGTGCTTTATTAAAAGGGGAAGAAAAATGGAGGAAAAAAGGCTCTAAACTTGCCACTCTACTTCTGTTACAAATTTAAGAGACAAAGAGTTGGGGAAAGAGAGAGAGAGAGAGAGAGAGAGAGAGAGAGTGTGTGTGTGTGTGTGTGTGTGTGTGTGTGTGTGTGTGTGTGTGTGTGTGTGTGTGTGTGTGTGTGTGTGCGTGTGTGTGTGTGTGCTCAAGCTCTTGTTTGCTCTATCAATGTAGTAAATGAAATGATTGTTGGATCACCTCTGGAGTAATATGGGAAGTCTTATCTCAGATCGCAATTTTATTTCCCAGTGGGAGATTTGGGCTATGAGCAGAAAGATTTGGCTTGAGGTTAGTTTTCAAGTTCCCAGAGTTTTTGCACCTTCCTAGCACCACACTTAGACTCACTAATCTTTTCTATCTTTAAGACAGCTGGATAATGAGCCATCTGCACAGTTGGAAATGGATCTGGTTTGTTCTACATTTTACAGTAGATACAGGTCAGTTACAAAACAAGGATGGGGAAATTTGAAAACATTAAATTTTATTTCATGTCATATGATACAGTATATGTGTGTTTTTTAAGAAAAGCCCACATATATTATCCCAGGTGGCTCGTGGTAAAGAATCCGCCTGATGACGCAGGAGACGTGGGTTTGACTCCTAGGTCGGGAAGATCCCCTGGAGAAGCAAATGGTAACCCACTCCAGTCTTCTTGCCTGGGCAATCCCATGGACAGAGGAGCCTGGCAGGCTACAGTCCATGGGGTCAGAAAGAGTAGGACAGGACATGACTTAGCAACTGAATACATGTGCATATATAGTGTAATTGGATATTTATATTGGACTCTTCTCATATAGCTCACAATAATAATGATATTTATGAAAACCTCAGCAGCTTGAGAAGGAAATTTTCCCCAACAAGATGACTGACACCAGTTTTCAAAGTGGTAGGGAGAAACTGAGGCATGAAATTACCCTAGGACAATAGTGTTGAAATGAGACAAAATAATTGCATTATCTTTCCTCACATCTCTCTTCTGGATATTACCTTTTAGCATAGAGATAGTACCAGAAAGAAATAGACATTCTAAATCAAGACCAATGTTACAAAAAATTAGTATCATTATTATCATTACCCTTATAGAAACTAAAAATGGCATCAGTGCTCAGGATTTATACTGTAACAGTCTGTTACTTACCTGAGATAACTACTTTTAGACACGTCACCCTTATTAACAGGCATGTATTATGAATTCACTTATGGAAATATCTTCTCACAGAGTTTTCTCGGAGACTTTTCTGAGATCTTGAAATGAGGTCTCAGAAACGCAATTAGAACTTAGACATTTCGTTTCCCAGCAAACACTGATCCTTTTCAGGGAAATTCTATAAATAAAGAAGCAAAGCTGCTTGTCAGTGGTTTGAAGTAGCTGGGTTAGATTGTGAATATTAATGTGTAAATTACAGCCTAAGTCAGCTATACACAACTTGGGGTGTATGCATGTCTTCCAATGGTTTGTTTAAAATATGATTATACATTCTGGTCTAATTGAGTTTCAAAAAAAAAAAACTTGAGATACCGCTTGCTACTTCAAGATGTTTTTCCTTGAAACATTCAAATAGGTGAGATCCTCCAAAAGTCAAATGTTAAAGTTTACTTGTACCGGTTTTAGGAAACATTCTGTTCTCAATAATTCCAAGTGAAAATGGTGGTTACATTGGAGGTCATAAGACCCAAGTCTTAAAAGCGCCAAGCTCGAATATGGCTGGTTGACTGCTGGGAGGGTTACAGCATCCCTTCAACAAGAGATCAGAAATGAGGAGCCAGGAGCCTTCTGAGTGCGAAGTCAGGATCAGGAGAGAGGTTGTTGGCTCTTCTCTAAAGAGTACTATTTCTCTGCTTGAAGGAGCACTTTTAATTCAAAATTATATTGAAACATAAAAGAGTTCATGGGGATGAGTTAATCTCAGGCTAAGTAATGAGCTACATATAGTTCACTATCCAGTGATCTTTTCTGTGTAAACACATTAACACAGCAACTACACAATTATGCAGGTCATTACAGGGCTTCTCCCAAGTTAAGGACAAACCCTTGGCCACTAGCCTATTGGGAAAACCCTTTGCTCAAAGAAGGGAAGGAAATATCTCTGGAATCACCGCTCTAAGTTCTTGGCTTATGACATACTTCTCTGGCATTTAAAATTAATGTTCACTAGGTCATGTGATCCTTTCCACTGTTTGTTTCACTGGTCATACATTTTGTTAGTCCTTTCCTCTATGCTAATTAGAGAATTCTCAGTATCTTTTCTTATACCTGTCTTAACATGATAGAAAATTTCTGCCTGGTGCTAGAGAGATTTTTGGGTTGTGACACTGTTGCTGAATTAGTTTTAAAAGTTAATTGCACTATTTGATAGAGCTACAACTCTAACATGAATGCTGTATCATTATGCCTTCAGAAAAAAATGCTTATAATTACCTTCTTTTAAACTGTGGTTTCTAATGAAAGGATTCTCTCTAGACTTTTCTCATTCTAGGTGTGAAGATATTAACTTTCAGACTGAATGTTCACTGGAGAATTTATTCCTGATTATCCCAAAGAGCTTTATTCTACAAATGTTGGTGTCTCCCTAGTTAAATATACCTCCAGTGCAAGTAAATGTAGCTGAGGTTAAGAATTCTGTGATATCCTCATACAGCACAGAAAGATTAAATCGTATTTCTAAGAGTCACAAGTTACGGGTACAGTAGAAAGGATGTTCTTGTGACATTATCTTAATGCTAGTTATATTTGAAGTCTCTTGTAAATGGCATTTTCTTAAGGCATATTTGCTTTTAGCAATTTAAATCATATGGCTTGACATATATATGATGCTTTGTGGTGGACCATACGAAAGATAAAGAAAAAGAAAAATAAATAAAATAAAGGATTTTATTTTACAAAATAAAATAAAGGATTCTCTGCCCAATTGAAAACATACGTATACTTTTGCCCTACTTGACTCACACCACCTGAATAATTCAGATTACTTTGCCAAAAAAGGCAAGGCAAGGTATGTATGAGCGTGTCCCTACATTTACATAGACTTCATTGTTGAGGGTTTCTTTGAATTTGATGGAGAATATTGAGCAATTGGGTAAGTCTATGAACATGAATGTCAATTACAAATATTGGTCATCTCAGTTTGTATGGAGCACACTTTCTGTTGGACCAGGCAGTATAAACTTGGGTGAGAGGATCTATATTTTATAATAATTTCATGTTAAGTTGCCAATATGCTTTTCCCTCTTTATTTTCCTAAGTCCACATTCTCCAAAGACCATAATTCCTGCATCTTAAGCAAAGGTGAATTGATAAAAACATTATTTGGAAAGTGATTAGGGATGTTCAGGTAAAGAATTGATAAACTACTTGTTTTTTTCAGATTATTGAGGAATGATTGGTAATAACTGACTAATATAATTGTATGTGTTTAAAGCATGTTATTGATTGTTTTCATAGTAGTGCTATAAATTTCACTTAGTCCAGCTAACTAGATGAAATTAAAATGGGTTTATGAACAATACAATCTTCATAAGTTTTTTCATTATGGCAAAATTGTTTGCATTTATAATATTCTTTAAGTGTACAGTATAGTACTGTTAACTGTAGGCAGGATGTTGTTCAGCAGATCTCTAGTTCTTCATCTTGCAGAACTGAAATTTTTTACCCATTGAATAGCAGTTCCCCAAAGTAGTCTACCCAGGTGGTGAAGTGGTAAAGAATCCACCTGCCAATGCAGGAGATGCAAGAGACGTGGGTTCGGTCCCTCGGTTAGGAAGATCCCCTGGAGGAGGAAATGGCAACCCACTCCAATGTTCTTGCCTGTAAAATTCCATGGACAGAGGAGCCTGGCAGGCTACAGTCCATGGGTCACAAAGAGTAGGACATGACTGAGCGCATACACACACACACACACACACACACACACACACACACACACAGCAGTTTCCCATTTTCCCCTTCCTCTGGTCTCTGCAACCACTATTCTACTCTCTGCTTCTCTCAGTTTGACTGTTGTAGATTCCTCATATAAGCAGAATCCTATAGTGTTTGACCTTCTGTGACTGCATAGTTCACTTTGCCTATGACCTCCAGCTTCATCCAGGTTGTTGAATGCTACTAAAGTTTTCACAAGACCAGTTTGGTGACCAGGACTTAGCTGAAGTCAAACGGAGTGTTCCTGGCCCCTGCCTCCTTGACTTGACTGTGGCCCTTCCTCATTCCCACCCCGTTCTGTAGAGCTGTATCCTAACCATCCTTCAGGGTCCTGCTCACATGCCAACTCCGCTAGGAAGTTTTGTTTCCAGAGAGAGTTCTGTCTTAACATTAGAAAACCAATGGCCCTCTTGATAGTACTTTGCAGTGCCATTTGTATCTATAATCTATCTCAACAATGAAAGTGAAAGAGCCTGAAGGCTGGAGACAATGTTTCTCTCCTTTTCATGTCTTCCACTGGGCCTTGTATTTAATGGGTTAACGAGCAATGAACCTGCAGTAAGTATCTGAGGATAGATAAATAAGCATGGAAAATACATCCTGTCCCAGGTCTGAAAAAGTGAATTATAAATGTAGACACTGTGGGAGGTGAGCTTTTCAAACACTCAAAACTGATTGAAAAGCAGTTTGGATATAGTAGATGGGCTACCTGAGCAAAGATACTGTTTCTTACCCATTTCTTGACTTCATAGAACCTTAGATTTGGAAGGCAATTTTGAAATCATCACATTTACTGGCTAGTTCTCTAAGTTAGAAAACATGGATCCAAAGACTGGAATGACTTACTTAAATGGCAAACAGTAGCTGCAGGAGTTGGGAACCCAGCTTTCCTGAAGCCAACGTCAGATTTCTTTTTACTCAGCTATACCACCGCCTACATGCTGCCTATTTTGGTCTCTAAGTTGTCATGAAAACAGGTGCTGGGTCCCTGTCAAAATGTACATTGCTGGGTATGGAAAGGTATGTGTGTATGTCTGTGTGTGTGTTTGTGTACGGAGGGAGAAGCAAAGAGTTTTGCAGCCATAGACTTTGTTAAGTTGCGTACAGCATACCCCACCTCTGGTTTATTCATTCTTCATGATGGCAGTGGGCTTCCTAGGTGGCGCAGTGGTAAAGAATCTGCCTGCCAATGCAAGAGACGCAGGAGACTCGGGTTCAATCCTTGGGTCTGGAAGATCCCTTGGAGGAGGAAATGGCAACCCACTCCAGTATTCTTGCCTGGGAAATCCCATGGACAGAGGAGCCTGGCAGGGCTACAATCCATAGGGTCTCCAAGAGTCAGAAACTGAGTGACTGAGCATGTATGCACTCTTGATAACAGTATGATTGCTAGAGAGTGATGATGTATTTTGCATCAGGCTCTTGGCAATGGCAAGAATATAC
This sequence comes from Cervus elaphus, assembly GCF_910594005.1. Taxonomy (NCBI): domain Eukaryota; kingdom Metazoa; phylum Chordata; class Mammalia; order Artiodactyla; family Cervidae; genus Cervus; species Cervus elaphus. The sequence continues at coordinate 35,184,823 of NC_057846.1, forward strand.
CCCTATAAAGAATGCTCTCTTGACCTTTGAGCATTACCCCTCTTAACAGACAGAAAGAATTAATGTGTCTTAATTAATGTGTCCTATTAATAAAGAATTAACAAAAAGAGGTTTTCTCCTGGTTGAACACTCAACATTCACATCTTAAAACATGAGTGTTTTGTTCCCTTCTGTGGAAGAATGGTAATAAGACTACTAATAATACCAACTAAAATATTTAAAGCAATTTTTTTTCCTAAGGGGAAAATGTTTTTCTAGGACAACAGTCTTCTTATATCGCTTTGAATTCACACTATAAACCTTGGGAGCAATAAAAACACAGAATTATCCTCTTCTCAGCAGCAATACTGTATGTGAGGAGCAGATGCAGTGAGATGGAAGTGAGGTTAATTATAAGAGTATCAGAAACAATAGCATAAAACCCCATAAAAGTAGGCTTCAGTGAGTATAGCCAGCATACATCTAGAAATGGAAGGAGTCCATTACATTTGCTGAGATAAGAAATATGAAAGAAAGGGAGGGAGGAACGGAGACGGATGGAGGGAGGAAGGGAGGTGGATGGAGGGAGGGAGTTACATTTTGATAATGCTTTTAATGGTTGCATTTATCAATTTCTTTACAACAATGATGAGGAAGCTGTTAGATAATGACAAGAGAATACATGTATCAACAGTAGGTCCATGCCTGGATTCTGCCTCCTGAAGTCTGTAAGGCCCTGGGCAAGTCAAGTCACTTAACTTTTTGAAGTTGTTTCCTCATCTGTGGAATGGTGATCCAATCTTACCTTACACTGATAAGAAGTAAATGAGAAAAGTTGTCTCTAAGTGCTCAGGAAATGGTAGACTGTTATTCAAATACTATCTCCTGCACTGCAGGCAGATTCTTTACCAACTGAGCTACAAGGGAAAACTGTTCAAATTCTATACTGGTTATGATTAACTGTTACTTTGGCTTCAAATATTGATAAGTTACATATGGCTAGAAATACATGGACTCAATCATGGAACTACAGTTAAAGAATTGAGTGTAAGAGTATTTTTGAAATCGTAACTTTATCATCAGGGACATTAGAACTTCAGAAGGAAAACTTGAGGATTCCTAGAATCAGCTCCTTCCTTTTACCCTTCTCCAGCAACCTGAGGTTGGAAAGAAGTGACTTGTGTCAGTAGCACAAGGGGAAGAAGGGGAAGCAGAATCAGGACTCGGGTCTTTTTAGTCCGGGGATCTTTCCATTAATTCCACCAGGCTCTACATTTGTCACCACTCCTACCACTGTGATCATTATTATTATGACCAAAATTAAATTTAAATAACTTTTTAATTAAAAAATTAAACTACTTCTATATGAAAAAGATAAAGCAGTTCACATCAATTTTCTCTTTTGTCACATGGAGGGATTCAATCAGATGGTATATGTGATCCCTACAGTTTCTTTTTAAAAAATGCATATATTTATTTGACTGTGCTGGGTCTTTCATCAGTTGCAGCATGTGAGCTCTTAGTTGCAGCCTGTGAGATCTAGCTCCCTGACCAGGGATGGGACCTGGGCCCCCTGCATTGGAAGCATGGAGTCTTAGCTACTAGATCACTAGGGGAGTCCCATTCCTACAGTTTCTAACTGCTAATAAAATAGTACTTCCAATGATAGATGCGGTTTTGGTGGTACCAAGGTAAAGGGGGAAGAGAGGGCATTTCTGAAATAATGTAAAGGGCATTGTGTGTTGAACTGTTTTACATTTTTATGTTTACTTTTTCTTATCCAAATCCTGGTAACAGGGCTAAAATAAAATTTTATCTAATAGGTGACCAAACACATCCTCATGGCTGTTATTATGCCTGGCGTGGTTAGACTCACATGCTGTACAACATCTCAGGTTGGAGGTAGTTCCTAGGAACTAACATGGCACTAACCAAGATGAGATTTGAGCAGGAACCAAATTTAGGTCCCAGGGCTGGAGGTGGTTCACCACAGTTAATAAAGAATAATGAAAAAGATGAGCTGAGAGGGAGAGAGGAGAATAGTGGCTGAGATCTGAAATTCAGTTGTCAGACATTCAGAAGTGATGATGTGGAAAGAGGGAACTCAAAGCTGAGTGGCAGCCAGGGCTGTGCAAAGTCAGAATGAGGAGAACCAGTTGGCAAAGGCAAGACTCTGGTCAGGACCAGAGTGAGAGCTGGCTGCAGGGGACCTCTTTGGAGAACCATGACACCACCCTTTTGAGAGAAAGCGAAGAAGAACTAAAGAGCCTCTTGATGAAAGTGAAAGAGGAGAGTGAAAAAGTTGGCTTAAAACTCAACATTCAGAAAACTAAGATCATGGCTTCCGGTCCCATCACTTCATGGCAAATAGATGTGGAAACAATGGAAACAGTGAGAGACTTTATTTTGGGGGCTCCAAAATCACTGCAGATGGTGACTGCAGCCATGAAATTAAAAGACGCTTTCTCCTTGGAAGAAAAGCGATGACCAACCTAGATATGCTTATTAAAAAGCAGAGACATTGCTTTGCTGACAAAGGACCATCTAGTCAAAGCTATGGTTTTTCCAGTAGTCATGTATGGATGTGAGAGTTGGACCATAAAGAAAGCTGAGTGCCATAGAATTAATGCTTTTGAACTGTGGTGTTGGAGAAGACTCTTGAGGGTCTCTTGGACTGCAAGGAGATCCAACCAGTCCATCCTAAAGGAAATCAATCCTGAATATTCATTGGAAGGACTGATGCTGAAGCTAAAGCTCCAATACTTTGGCCACCTGATGCGAAGAACTGACTCATTGGAAAAGACCCTGATGCTGGGAAAGATTGAGGCCAGGAGGAGAAGGGGACAATACAGGATGAGATGGTTGGATGGCATCACCGACTCGATGGACATGAGTTTGAGTCAACTCTGGGAGTTGGTGATGGACAGGGAGGCCTGGCATGCTGCAGTCCAGGGGATCGCAAAGAGTCAGACACGAATGAGCGACTGAACTGAACTGAACTGAACTGAACTGACCTTGATCTGATGATGGGCTTGCTTGTTCTCAGTGCTCCCACAAACATGTTGCTTACAGTTTCATTCTTAATTAGACAACCAGAGATTGAAAGTGACTATAAATCTTGCAGGGGAAGGACACTAAAACCTTTCATAGAAAAGTAAAATTTCTAAACACCTTATTTCACAAAATATGCAAAACCCTTAAAATAATTTGACATTCCAATACATATTTTGGGGCATCAGAAGAGAAATAAGTGAACTTATTTAAAGAGAACTTAGTCCAGAACATGAAAAAGACTTGCCTATTTCCACAATTTGGATTGACTTTGCCATAAAGGATATAATATTTGGTCTATAGTGAAAGAATTATATATTTTACCCCAATTTTGGAGACTTTCTTAAGAATTCCAACCAAATGTTTGTCTCCCAGCTAAGAGTTCTGTTATCTCAGCCCTAACACCTGCACAAAAGTACTTACCTTCTTTATCCCCCTGCAATGAAAGTATTTATTTTTTCATAAAACAGCTTCTCTGAGTGGCTTCTAACACCAACCATAATATTTAAAAGGTTAAAAAAAAAAGTCTCGGATTTTTTTTACTTGTTAACTTGCTTTCAGATCTGTTTTTTAATTTCAATATTCTTATTTATTATTTTACTTTTTCGTTGAAGTATTGTTGATTTACAGTGTTGTTAATTTCTGTTGTACAGCATAGCAATTCTGTTCTACGTATTTATATACATTCTTTTTTTTGATATATTCTTTTTTTTATTTTTCCACACTTTATTTTAATGCTCTTACAACTGTATAAATTTCTTCCCCCTTTTATTTTTTTTTTTTCATTTATTTTTATATGATCGGGATGGGGAATACATATACATTCTTTTTAATATTCTTTTCCATTATGGGTTATCTCAGGGTATTGAATATAGTTCCCTGTTTGTACAGTAGGACCTTGTTGTTTATCCATCTGTATATAATAGTTTGTATCTGCTAACCCCAAACTCCCAGTCCATCCTGCCCCACTCTCCCCCTTGGCACCACAAGGCTTTTCTCTATATCTGTGAGTCTGTTTCTATTTTTTAGATAAGTTCATTTGTGTCGTATTTTAGATTCCACATATAAGTGATATCATATGATATTTGCCTTTCTCTCTTTGACTTACTTCACTTTAGTAGGATAATCTTTAGTTCCATCCATACTGCTGCAAATGGCATTATTTTTCTCTTCTGTGGCTGAGTAGTATTCAGTCATATTTATGTACCACAGCTTCTTTATCAGTTATCTATTGATGGACAGTTAGGTTGTTTCAGTGTCTTAGCTATTGGAAATGGTGGTGCTATGAACATAGGGGTGCATGCATCTTTTTGAATTATAGTTTTTTTCCAGATATATGCCCAGGAGTGGGATTGTTGGATCATCTGGTAATTCTATCTTTAGTTTTTTGAGGAACCTTCATACTATTTTCCATAGTGGCTGCATCAACTTACATTCCCACCAACGAAGTAGGAGGGTTCCCTTTTCTTTACACGCTCTTCAATATTTGTAAGTTTTTCAATGATGGCCATTCTGACTGGTGTGAGGTGGTACCTCATTGTAGTTTTGAGTTGCATTTCTCTGATAATTAGAGATTTTGAGCATCTTTCCATGTCCCTGTTGGTCATCTGTGTGTCTTCTTTGGAGAAATGTCTATTTAGATCTTCTGCCCATTTTTTTTATTGGATTGTTTGTGTTGTTTTTTTTTTTTTTGTCTTTGAGTTGCATGAGATGTTTATTTTGAAATTAAACCTTGTTGGTTGCACTATTTGCTAATACTTTCTGCACGTTTATAGGTGGTCTTTTCGTTTTGTTTATGGTTTCCCTTGCTGTGTAAAAGCTTGTAAGTGTGATTTGGTCCCATTTATTTATTTTTGTTTTTATTTCTGTTGCCTTGGAGACTAGCTTAAGCAAACATTGGTGTGATTTATGTCAGAGAATCAGTATTCTTTAATATAGCTATGAATTCACTATTTTCAACATAAGAGGACAAAGTAGAGGAGTGTGTAACTTGCATTAAGAAGGAAGGCTAGACTCACTGACACTGTCTTATCACATCTGATGTTGGTGTCTCATCAGACAGAGTTTCTCATATCCTTTGAATCTATGCATTGTAAATCCAAATATTTGCATACATACAGAAGTTCAGTCATTTGGATTTTTTTCTACATGATACTCATTTGTTTCTAAATCCTTCTTTTCCACAAGGATTTGGACAAGAAACACTGACTTGGAATAATGTCAGAAATCCTGTAGCATAGTGCACATTGATAGAATATATTTTTAGTTGTCTGGACTTGAAGAATAACATCTAGCTGATTAGATGTGTTTTAATAGAATTTTTGGAAAGAATAAATTACCCTCTGCCGTATGACCTGCTATTTATAGCTCTGTTCTGGACAAAGAACATCAAAACAGAATGAATTAATTGTTCTCCATGCTATTATGTCTTATATATAGTCATATCAACATTTATAAAGATATCAAATCAGTACCGATAAAAAATAGAATGTAATTTTCCTCTATTGTCCTTGAAGAAGGAAAATTATTATTATAGATCCCCTTCCATGGACTGAGGAGAAAAGTTCATAATTATCAAATGTAAAAGAATTTGTGTCATAAATTTGGTCAAAAGGTATAAACTAGTTCCTTCCTGACTTCCATCCCATCCTGATTCTTTCTTTTTAAACTAATTTTTTTATTGCAGAAAAATAGAGAAATCAAAATTTATTATTTAAATCATTTTTTAAAATATTTATTTGTTTGCTGGTGCTGGGTCTTAGTTTCAGTATGTGAGATCTAGTCCCCTGACCAGGGATTGAACCTAAGCCCTTGCATTGGGAGGACAGAGTCTTAGCCACTGGACCAGGGAAGTACCTATTTAAATCATGTTTAAGTGAACAGTTCGGTGGTCTTATGTGCACTTACACATTGGGCAACCATCACCACCATCCATCTGCAGAACGTGTTCATCTTCCCGAACTATCACTTTATACTGGTTAAACAAAAACTCCCCATCTTCTCCCTGTCCCCATCTCTGGTAACCACTGCTTTCTGTCTATCTCTATGGATTTGCCTGTTCTAGGTACCTTATATTAATGAAATCATGCAATATTTGCCCATTTGTGTCTGGGCTTATTTCACTTAATGGTAATGTCTTCATGGTTCATCTATGTTATAGCGTGTATCAGAGTTTAATTTCTTTTTAAAGCTGAGTAATATTCCATAGTATGTTTAGACCACGCTGTGTTTATCCAGTCATCTATTAATAGATGTCTAGATAGTTTTCTTCCTTTTGGCTATTGTGAATAATGCTGCTGTGAACATTGGTATATAAACATCTGGTCAAATTTCTACTTTCTTTTGGGCCTATCCTAGAAGCACAATTGCTGGATTGGTGGTAATCTTCGTTCCAATTCCGTCTGAATGCTTTAGTTATTTTGTTTGGGTCTCTACATTGGCCAGCTTCTCCTTAATCTTGTTAAAATGCTTTATGGAATATTTAATACTATAAAATTTGAAGGGATGCCAGCGATTAATGATTTTATTCATTTAACCAGTACATAACAAAAATGTGGTAAGCATTTGGAATGTCCAGGTACTTTTCTAGATTTTGGATTCATGGAATAAGATGTAAGCAAGTGAGGAGATAATACAACACCAGCATGGGTATATAAGAAAATAGAAAGGTAGCTTGATGGAAAGTACTGGGAATTACCTTAGTTCTGCTCTCCCTGGAAGGACTCTTTGAGAAGAAAACTTTTGAGCTTGGAGACCCTAGGAATAAGGAGGCAACTATACTGGGAAGACTGTTACAGGTAGAGGGAATAATAAGTGCAAAGACTCTCAGGTGGAAACAATTCAGGCCATTGTAGCCAGAGCCTGTTGTTCAAGGGCAAAGTGGTAGGGATAGTGGAAGTGGAGGGTGTAGGAACTTTGCATTTTATTTGGAGTTCAACCAGAAACCAAAAGATACCATGAAGCATGAAGTGGCATTGTCTGATTTACTGTTTTTAAAGATCACTGATTGTTCTGTAGGAAGACAAGAAACAAGAGAAGCAAGGAAACCAGATGGGGCTATTTCAGTGGTCCATGCAAGAGACTGTACTTAGAGTGGAAATAGTGGGTAAGTGCAAAGGAAGAAGAGAAATTGGGATCCTATTTTATTTTTTTACATAAACAAGTTAATTTCTCTCATGTGAAAATCTGTTCAGAGCGGTTAATGGTGCTCTTTGGTAAAAAGATCTTGGGGCTTTTTTATCGTGTTATTTATCATGTGTAATTTCTGTTGTTAAGGTCATTCCAGGTCCAAAATGGCTGCAGGAAATCCAGCCACTATATCACCTGGAATATATTTTGAAGATAAGGTCAACAGAACTCATCAAATAATTATAGTTAGGGAAGGAAGATAAGCAACTAAGGTTAATGCCTATTTGTGGCTTAAGTAATTAGATAAATGGTGTCACAGAGTGAAATAGAGAATATTTGGGGACTATTTAGTAGGGTGTTTTGCAAGGGTGAAATGCTATTAGAAATATTTGCATTTTAAGTGTTTGTTTTTTAGTTGAGATATATACTTTGTATCCAAGTGAAGATGTAAACTAGAAAAGTCTAGGGAAGAAAAGTCTGGAATTCATCAAGGAGGTGAGGGTTTGAGAGATATATTTGGAAGTTATTGGAATAAAGATTTAAGTCTGTTGGCTAGATGAGATCACCTGGGTAGAACGTCGATACAGAAGATGAAAGAGTTCAGAACCAAGCTCTTGGACTTCAGTATTAAAAGCTGATAGAGAAGGAAAAACCAGCATAGACTGAGAAGTAGTAGTTACAAGGTGGGAACACACCAGGAGTGCATAGTATCGTGAAAGCAGCTCAGGATCAAGGCCATGTTGATTGAGAAGGTGGAAGACTTTCTGCGGGAGTTGCCAATGTGAAGGTCACATTAGTGATCTAAATGGTACCATTGCAGGAAGTAATACATTGACATTCTACATCAAACTAAAAGACACCCACTTCATACTCTCCACCTGAAGGCCTAGCCATATGACGTTGGTACACAGTGTCCTGGGAGTACATGTTTTGGTTTTGTCCTTTGGATTCCCCTGTTAGATATACATTGCTCTTAAATAGAGCTTCAGAAATAATGTCTTGGTGATGAATGAGTCCGACAGGATCAAATAAATCCCAGAGTGTTAAGCACATCAGGTTTATTGTTAGTTGTTTCCTGAAAACGTTTGAAGCCTTGACTCCGTTAGGTGAAATATAATTCCATTAAATTGTCTGACTTTTTAATACTTTAATTTAGTGCCATGGACCACTTTTAGTGGAAAATGTTTTGGCAGAAGGATCCCTTTTAAATGGCTTGGCTTTCACAATTCTGCCTTTCACCTTTCAAGCCTTTTCACCTGTCTATTCCAAATCTGCATCTGGCCCAATGATAACTGGGAAAGAGTTTTAATTAGCAAGGATGAAACAAGTGAAAATTGTTTAGAAAGATGATGAGATGAAAACACATTGGACTAGGAGCATGAAACCCTGATTCACCTCCCAGGTGTTTGTCACTGACCCTCTGCGTTACAGTGGCAGCTGTAGAATCTTTTTGGCCCCCAGGTCTCACATTTGTAAACTCTCTAAATAAGGAATGGGAATTACATCCTTAAATATAATCATAGGATCTTCTCAAGTATTCTAAGGCATGTAGTAACAATCCATGGAAGTGGGTCTGGATTATACAAATCTAGCCTTACTAGCAAAGAACTTGCCCTGGATGTAGAACTGGGAAATGTCATCTGACCAAAGGTGGAGATGAATGACATCATCCTAGGTCAGGATGGACTATTTACTGTTGTTCAGTTGCTAAGTTGTGTCCAACTCTTTGCAACCCCATGGACTGCAGCATGCCAGGCTTCTCTGTCCTTCACTATCTCCTGGAGTTTGCTCAGAATCATGTCCATTGATTCGGAGATACCATCCAACTATCTCATTCTCTGTCGTCCCCTTCTCCTCCTGCCCTCAGTCTTTCCCAGCATCAGGGTCTTTTCCATCTTCGCATCAGGTGGCGAAAGAATTGGAGCTTCAGCTTCAACATCAGTCTGTCCAGTGAATACTCAGAGTTCATTTCCTTTAGGATTGGCTGGTTTGATTTCCTTGTGGTCCAAGGGACTCTTAAGAGTCTTCTCTAGCGCCACAGTTCAAAAGCATCAGTTCTTTGGTGCTCAGCCTTCTTTATGGTCCAGCTCTCACATCTATACACGACTACTGGAAAAACCATAGCTTTGACTATACAGATCTTTGTGAGCCAAAAGGAAGACGTAGGAATGGGACAAGAATGGAGGAAAATATGTTGGAAGGGCAAGTGTGACCGTGAAGCAATTTGGAGATTGAAAGGCAAGAAACGGAAATCCAAGGCTTCACAGTAGTTGTTGGATTTCGGCCACATCTCAGGCAGCATCTCATAGGCTTATGGGGAACGAGGACAAGATTTGTTTGGCTGTTTAAAGCTGTGCCATAGAGTGGGAAGATTGTGGGTCAGCCTCAGCTGGATGGATAGAAAACATGAAGCTGAACTGAGAGATTTCTCAACTGTTTATATTCATAGGTGTGTAAAGAAACAGCCTCTTGCTGTAGATGTTTGTGTTGGAACACAGTGGATGAAGGGAGAAGGTGGAGCCTCCGGCTGGAGAGGTTGACACAGTGTATGTTGCAGAGAAGGATCTGGAGAAGGACGAGAGCTGGAATGTGGAGGCCGTTATCTGTGACCAGGAGATGTTTAGATCAAATTCAGTCTTCATAGTCTTTGTGTCTCTCCTTCTGTTTCTTGAGTAGGTCTCTAAAAAACACATGCTTCTAGAACCAACATTGTTGTCACACTGCTCCTGCAGCCCTACAAAGAATAGGGTGCGAGATTTTTAAGTGGTGGCAAGCTCAAAATAACATTTGCATTGCACTTTATAACACATAAAGCACTTGCATATAATTAACTCATTTGATTTGATCATCACAATAATGCCTCAGTCTGATAGTTATAAACCTCGAAACTGATGAAATCCTCATCAGCTAAATCTGAGGCTTAGTAATTAGCAGAGTCAGCCAAGCCTACTTCCGGACCCCATGGTCCTCTGGTCCTCAGTGCCATACTCTTTTCACTATACAGTGCAAACTTATTAAAAATTGAAAGTCTTTTTTTCAGACAGCTCATAGTTTTCGGTACCAAAATACCAGTTATTTATTAGATCTGAGGAAATATAGCAAATTTGAGGATTTTTTACCCCATATTTTAATGAAATTCTAAAGGCCAAGAGGCAACTGGCCAATAGCAGAAGGAGAACCAAAGAGGGTGAATAATTGATAAAGTTTATACTCAGTCCAGAAACTGGTAAAGAATCCACCTGCCAGTACAGGAGACGCAGGAGGTGCAGGTTCGATCCCTGGTCTGGAAGGTTCCCTGGAGGAGGAAATGGTGATCCAGTCCAGTATTCTTGCCTGAAAAATTGGCGGGCTAAAATCCATAGAGTTGCAAAGAGTTGGATGCAACTGAGCACACACATATACACACATACTCGATCCAGAAACTGTCAAAGTTAGGTGATGTTTGAGTTGTCGGAGTTGCCTGGTTATTCATGACACCCAGTGACGCTGAGTCGTAGTAATAGAAACTTCAGGGAATCTGAAAGAACTCACCATTTGCTTTGTTATTTTGAGTTTACCACTGCAAGGGATAATCTGTAATTGGATCACATGATTATAAATGACTTATTTTTAGGGGCATAATAAGCAATGCAAAGGACAGGTCTGGTTATTAGTACCAAAATATGTATTTATTCCACATACTGCTTTTTTCAGACCTTTTCTGATATCTTTTCTGACTATTAAATTATACCCAAATAGAATATGCAACTGCATGTATCCAGCTTATTTCAGTGGGCATTCAGGGCAGCATAAATAGAAACAGAATAATCAGAAAGCATTTAGAATTCTGTTCTTACTCATCTAACAGGCTTGTCCTTATTCTAGAATGCACGTGGTGATCTTAATCCTCTTTCCACACTTAGATTTTCCCTGGGCCTCAGTTTCTGGTGTTCTCTTTCTCCATGAAAAGATTTCCAAGACAGATATCCACCTATGACTGCTTGTTCCTTGTCCACACACACAAATCAAAGTTGCTCAAAACACAGGAAACAATGATCAAGAGTAAAAAGAGAAAGCTTATTCCTTGGAGAGAAAGAAGGAAGCTAGAAGATTTTTTTCAGACTTTCTTGTTTGGGGGAAGCAGACTGGCTTCTTCTTTCTTTTTTTTTCTTTCTTTTTTTTTTTTTTTTAATTAAAGCAGATTTGGAACATGAAAGAAAAAAAAAAAAAAAGTGACCTAGATTGTGTTGTGTTCTCCCCTGAAAAGGGAAAGGCTACTCACTCCAGTATTCTGGCCTGGAGAATTCCACGGACTGTATAGTTCATGGGGTCGCAAAGAGTCGGACACGACTGAGCGACTTTCACAGACAGTTTAGCTGAAGTGAGCTCTTCAGCCATTGGTTCTAAGTGAGAAATTTGATTAGTCCCATAGGAAGCAATAAATGCAATGTTGGGGGAAACGCAAGGTTAAGAGCATGCCAAAAACGTTGCACGAAAGTTATGTTTAATGTGGACGAAAAATTAAAACCAAACAAACTGAAAACCCACATGCACCAAATGTATTTTTTTCCCCATTAACTGTAGAAGTTAGAAACTCTTCTGTATGCCTCTTTCCAAGCTGTACTGACATTTTGAATTTTGTAATTTATACTAATATGTCACTATACCAGATGTAGTCTTTTGAGGCACTCTGGTTATGGAAAGCAGATGAAGTGAATTTTCTGTTGAATTGTACTTTTTTTTTCTTTCTTCCCCCTTTTTTTGAAATATGCTTTTCTGTTATCCCTTTTTAAGAGGACTTTGGATTAGATTTGGGCAGCTGAGTTGACTTCCTTGGAGAATGAATCTGGGTGTTTTAGATCTACTTGGAGCATTTTCTTTTCAGAAGCAGACTTGAAGAAAAACTGATTCTTGCTCTCAAGTTCACTTTTAACAGTCTTCAGGCAGCTGACAAAAACTTTTGTATGCTAGATGCTGAGGAATACAGAAATAAAAGTGACTCTGATTTTGCCCTCCAAGAATTTGTAGTCTAGAGAAGGAGCTAGAATATAAACAAAGACATTGATAAACAGTTAAAAATTGTGCTAAGCGTGATGATGGAGAATAATAAACATGCTTTATGTCCATGCACTTTGTTAATTCCTGGCCCAGCAGGAAAGCCCAGCAGGTATACCATCCATCTTTGAGGTGTCTTGGCATTCTTTCTAGAAGCTCCTCTGGGGAGAGATGATGGAAATTGATGAAGATGAGAAGACAGCAGGTTGATGTAGCACAGAGGTTTTCAAGCTGCCCCCCCCCTTTTATATATATGTATAACTTAGTTTCTAGAAAGATCTGTGATGCTGCCATGGAGAAGGCAATGGGTGTGAGCAGGAAATAAAGAGTTGAGGCGCTGGGCTCCCCCATCTCAATTTCTCTTAGAACAGCTCTGCCTTTATGTGTTAAAGACTTCTCCTGCTAAAGGAAGAAAAGCATTATAAATTCACTGCTGTGGTCTGAACAGATCAGTCTTTGGAACTAGACAATTCTGGATTCCAAACAGTAGTCAGCCCTTGAGTAGCTTGTCTTAAATCCCTTGAGTCTGTTGCTCCTCATTTGTAAAATGGCACTCAAGCCCATTCTGTGGGGGTTTTTAAGGCTTGTACATACTGCCTAGGAGAGAGGACGTTACTAAGGAAAGCAGTTCTTATTGTTCTTATTATGTATATATATGATTAGTGTGCACAGATTATGAACATATTATAAACAATATTTTTTTCCCAAAAGTTTTGTGGTGATATAACCCTTGGATGAAATAAAACATGGCCACTTTGGTTAACAGGTTCTATGCTTTAATTTTTTTTTATACCTAGGATTTTTTTTTTTCCCCAAATACTAGAAATTCATCTGGAAACTTAAATCTCACCCCCTGTTGAGAACAGTCCTTGATGTGCTACTAATTCTGCCAAATGGACAGACTCAACTGTTCTCTCAGAATACACAATTATAGAAAGAAAAAGAGAGTTGAGAAGTAAAAGACAAAAAAGTTATGTGTACATATGGCCATGGGATAACTGCTTTAGACATATTTGGTCTGTAAATGCCTGTGGAAACTTGAATGTATTGCCTTTGTTTTTCCAGATTTTGCTCATGGGAGGGACACTTAATTTTTTCTTTTAATTTAACCATTGTATTTTAACATACATCCTGATTTAATCATATTGGTCAAAATTTTCTTTTTATAACAGTCAGACAGCTTGTGCATATAACCACATGCAGTTTTATTTTGTCACAAACTGGTCACCATATGGAAGTCCATTGAAATGTATTTTGATTATATAACTCTGTACATAGGCAAATCGTCTCAGGGGGCTCAGGTAGCATTGTGGCAAGTGGATTCAGCTTGAGACTAAAGATGTGGATCTGATAGGTGGCATTTCTGGACTCACAGTACCTTGTTTAAGAAAGACTCATAAAATGACAATCGATGCCTTAGATTATTTTTTTACAATGAACTCATACAAATATGTGCTATCCAACTTTCTTCAGATGTAATTAATGTTGCAGATATTTCTTTAGTAATTTGACTACTCTAACAACGCATTCACAATAAAAATATATATAGAAAAGAGAAGCAGAAGGAAACCTAGAATGAGCTTTTAGAGTTGTTGAAAATGCATATGTAATTTAAGCCCTTTTAAAAAATTTTAAAGTTGGGCTATTCTATGGCACAGAGACTTCTGTTATAAAAATGAAAAATAAAAACTGTGGTTTTTTTTCCTTATTTACCCCTGGTATTATATTATTTTAACGCCATTTAAAGTAAAATAATTGCCTGATTAGAATTTAATTATATGTTGTGTTGAAAATGTCATACTTTACAGTAGAAATAAATCAAGATATATTTTTAGTCTCAACTATAGGGATATAAGGAAATAACATGCAGTAGTTTTCTAGATGCAATTAGATATTTGTTTTCATTTTGGCATTTCTTTTCAGTTGACCTGACATGAAGATAAAAATGACAGCTATTTCTCAGTTGGCATTTGAAAGACAAGAGCAATAACAAACCCAGCAGAACTCTTGGAGAATTTTCATAGGGAAAATAAGCATATTGACATTCTTTGACTTTTGTATATTGATTTTTGGCTCCAGCTGTTCCAAGGCCATTAAGAGTTAGAGTTAATCATTCTTGATTTTTTTATTGTCAGTCACTTCCCTTATTCATAATGCTGAATAATGCCAATACTATTTAGTTTTATTTATGCTCACATGCAGTGCTATGGTAAAAATTTCATAAGGTGGCATACTAAAATTCTTGCAGGTAAGTGATAAAATATGTGTTCTTTAGTAGGCTGTTGATTGATGTTCTCAGTAAAGGAATAAATCTTGTGCATTTAAGAGGTGGTACCCGAATAATCTTAAACAACCCTACTGTGTAAAATATATCAGCATCTCTTTCCTGTAAAGATAAACCGAAGGCTCTTCTGAAATATGTACAAGTCCTTAATTTTTAAGTTTATTGGCTAAGTCAGCTTATTAGTGATGAAAGCAATGACTCTTCATTCCTATGTGAGCATCTACTTTCATTGCAAGATTATCAAAGCTTCTTGATGGAGATTGATGCTGGCATAAGGTCTCACAAGCTCTCTCCCTATAGATTCATAAAGTGCTCCTGTTCATACCAAATTTTTAAACCCAGAAAAAATGGATGGTGCGGTAATAAGCAGAACAATGACGTTCCAATGATGCCTATGCCCTAATCCCTGAAACCTGTAAATGATATGTTATACCACATGGCAAAGGGGAATTAGGTTTCAGATGGAATTAAGGCTACTAATCAATTGATCTTAAAACACAGAGATTATTCTGAATTTTCCAAGTGGGTCTAAATTAATCATAAGTTTCCTTAAAAGTAGAAGACGGAGACAGAAGAGGTGGGACTGGTGAGGTTGGAGAAGGACTCAAGCCATTATTACTGCTTTTGAAGATGGAGGAAGGACTTTCACTAACCAAGGAATGCTTGCATCTTCTAGAAGATGAAACAGGCAAGTAATCAGATTCTACCCTCAAGTTTCCAGACAAGAATGCAACCCTGAGAAGATCCTGATTTTAGTCTTGTGAGACCCATTCCAGACCTCTATAGAACTGTAAGATAATAAATGTATGTTGTTTTAAGGCAATAAGCTTGTGATCATTTGTCACGGAAGCAATAAAAAACTAACACGGACAGCAGAAGAAAATAATGTCTATTAAAACCTGCAGTCATGGAACATCTATTACATGCTTGTTTATTAAATACAGTTTAATGCCTACTGCAACATCTTAGGTGTAATTAAAACATCCTCCATGAATCAGAGTGAAAATCATACTTGAGTGTCTGTCTGTCAGTTGCCTTGATAACAGCTTTATGATTTCTCAACTAATTACATTAGGAAGGCTGGGGCTTAGTGGAGTGAAGATGAGGTGGAAGCCCCAAAATCTTTCCACCCATGCATAAAATATACAACCATTCCTTCTCTACCTCATTCCTAAAGTGCCCTGTTAAAGTAGAAGTCTGCGGGATCATGGCGGTCCTTGGGCACATGCAGACAGAGTTCAGTTGTCTGAACAGGTTAATTTGGGGGTATAGCAAAAGTATTAAAACATAAACTGAATTATAAATAAATAAATAAAAGACATAGACTGGCTGCTCTGTCCATGGGAATTTTCCAGTCAAGAATACTGGAGTGGGTTGCCATGCCCTCCTCCAGGGAATCTTCCCAACCAAGGGATCGAACCCAAATCTCCTGCATTGCAGGCAGTTTCTTTACCATCTGAGCCACCACGGAAGCCCAAGAATACAGGAGTGGGTAGCCCATCCCCTCTCCAGGGGATATTCCCAACCCAGGGATCGAACCTAGGTTTCCCACATAGCAAGCGGATTCTTCACCAGCTGAGTTACCAGAGAAACTGAAGTATTAATAGAAGGGATTTTTGAGACCATCTAGTCTAATAGTTTGGTTTTACCAACAAGGAAATTCAGGCCCAGGGTCACTCAGCTGGTAGGTGGTCAAATTGAGATGAGAAACCAAATATTCTGTTTCTTCCTAGTTCTTTGTTGTTTCTCCCATAGAATGAATTCCAACCAGACATAATGCAATCAGTTCCTCTGCTGGTCCAAATTACAATCACCATCAAGCCAAATGCACTTGAAGTGTTACATCCAGGAAACCATAGTTAAATCTGTTTATGTTCCCTAGATTAAGTCCCTAAAGAATTCCCATTAGCACCAAAGAGCTCAAGGGGAAATGAAAAGTTCTGTTTTCAATAATAATTGAGACCAATAATATTTGTGGATATAAGTGATATGACTTATGCTAAGAATACCAAATCATTCAAGCATAAAGAACAACAATGAGCTTATATTTTATCTTGTTTATTAGCTATAATCTCCACTACTGGATTGACCAAAGCCTCGGGTGACTCTGATATTAAACATAACTAAATGTCTTCTCTTTCTGTGTATGGTACTTTGGGTAAATTAGTCAGCTTTTCTGAGCCTAGGCTGCTTCCTCTGTACCATGGAACTGACTCTTACATATGTTAGTTGCTCAGTCTTGTCTGACTCTCTGTGACTCCATGGACTGCAGCCTGCCAGGCTCTTCTGTCCATTGGGTTTCCCAGGCAAGAATACAAGAGTGGGTTGCCACTGGAGTGGCTTGCCACCCCTTCTCCAGGGGATCTTCCTGACCCAGGGATCGAACCCCGGTCTCCTGAATTGCAGGCAAGATTCTTAACTGTGTGACCACCAGGGAAACTGTACTATTCTGTATCAGAGAACTATTAAAAGGATTAAAGGAACTAACATTTGCAAATTCCATACTGTTATTTGGAACATAACAGGTGCTGAGTAAACAGTAACTATTTTATTGTTACATAAAAAAAAAAAAAAAAAACTTGCTAAAATTTCTGAAGAGCGTATATATCTCAGTGGGAAAGAAAACAGAAGGAAAGCTAAGCAAGACCCTTGGATCTAGAAAATGAGAGGAAAGAGATGGGAAAGAGAGGATGACAGGGGTGTTGGGGAGGGGGGTGGGGAATGAATGTCATTCCAGAAAGGGGGGAAGATGGGAGAAATTCAAAGGCTCAAGAGTCAAAGGAGAGGCTAGGAAAAGTGTCAGAAGGAAGGGCAGAGACAAGGTCAAAGGAAGAGAAAGGAGGGGGGAAAGAAAGGAAAGCAGAGAAGCCAGCGGTGGTTTATAAAGGTGGTAATTGAGGAAGACATGAGAAGAGGGGGAAAAAAAGAACACAGAGTGATTGAAATCACCAGGTCATATTTTCTTCTGATTCATCTCCTAAAGGAAATACTTTGTAAGGGAGAGCTTTGCTCTTTTGTGTGCTAAAGAATGTAAAGTAAGAATCCCTCCTTGCTTTTTTCTAATGATGACCCTGAGCAAGGGCATGCTCCCTTTTAAAGATCCCTCTTGTCTGAACCTCTGTGCCAGTGTGATCACACAGGGTCTCTTTGATTTATGGGACTGATGTCACTTTGAATGATGTCTCTGGCAGCTCCTTGTCAATTGATCCCTCTGGAACTGAACCCAAAACTCAAGTGATCCCGAATCCCTGTGCTTATAGATAGATGGCTTTTGTCTTTTCCCACAGTCCCTATAATCACTG
This sequence comes from Cervus elaphus, assembly GCF_910594005.1. Taxonomy (NCBI): domain Eukaryota; kingdom Metazoa; phylum Chordata; class Mammalia; order Artiodactyla; family Cervidae; genus Cervus; species Cervus elaphus. The sequence continues at coordinate 35,202,601 of NC_057846.1, forward strand.
CCCGAAAGTATAAAAGTGAAGTGAAAAAAATAAAAAGTGTTAGTCGCTCAGTAGTGTCTGACTCTATGTGATCCCACGTACTGTAGCTTCCCAGGCTCCTCTGTCCATAGGATTCTTCAGGCAAGAATAATGGAATGGGCTGCCATGTCCTCCTCCAGGGGATCTTCCCAACCCAGGGATCGAACCCAGGTCTCCTGCATTGCAGGTGGATTCCTTACCGTCTGAGCCACCAGGGAAGCCCAAAAGTGTAAACGTCTTTCTCAGTAAGACCTGGATGAAACAGAATAATGCTGTTTTCCCCAGACTTGTCTGATTATACAAATACTCAGAAGCATGTCTATCTGGAGATGCTTATTCTTCCCTCCAGTTGATTCTTATAATTACAAACTTGAAATTTTGTGCCTGTAGAAATTCAGGCACTTCAGAGTAAAGTAAATAATCATCCTAGTACCTGGGCAGTTCTAAACCTGATACCATCATTTTCCCAAACCTGAAGTTGACAAATTGACAAAAAGACTTCAGGTCTATATTCTTAAAGTAGTTACCTCTGTTTTAGCTGAGCGATCTTACTGCTACTAGTGATGATAATTTTATGGATGACTCTGGTCTATACTGTCAGTGGTCAAGAGACACCTCCTCTGTTAAGTCTTTGCTCTGCTTTTTACGAGACTTAGTCATTCTTTCCCTGCTTCATGTCATAGTCATATGGTGAGAAAATTGTCTAAGATTTCTCACGACTCTATGCTTTTTCAAGTAGAGGTTGTGTCTTATTAATTTCTAAGTGTTCAGTATTTTGCCTGCCTGGTACATAGTAGATACTCAACACTTGTTTATTGAGTGAATATTAAATATAGACTGTTATGAAACTGTACCTGGGGAATGAGAAATTGAGCTTATCCAGGAAAAGAATATGAAATAGTGGTAGGTTTGCCTCAGATCATCTTTGCATTCTAATTAGGCCAGAAGCCCCAGGACCTGTCTCTACATCTCTCTGGGCATCACTTTTCTTATCTGTCTAGAATGGGTGTAGAATTGACCTCAGAGGTTGACTTGAGCTTTATCACTCTGCGGATGAGCCTGTGATAATGAGGCTTTTCTTGTATGCTCAGATTGCATGGAACACTGTAGAGATGCAATGGGCGGGTCGGAGGGGGGGAGGTGATAATGATGACTAACTCGAGATCATTTATTTCGTGATATGATGCTGAACAATAATAATATATTGTTGTGTCAAATACTGTAGCATTCAACTCTGCCTCAAATCGTATAAGATGTACAAAAGGCAAAGACCATATGAGGTTTCTGAACTAACAATGAATGATCACTGCAATATTAAGATAGAGAATTTACACTAATTGCATTAGGGCTTCTTTGTATTAATTAATATTCCCTGTGAGCTGACTCCTGCCAAATTTGTTTGGCTGAATTCCTGGTGTAGCTGTTAGTAAGACCAGGATTACATCAGAAAGTGAGGCTAAGAAGATTTTATTGTGGGAAAACCTAGTGTCTAAATTTTGACAGAGGACAAAGGAATAAGGGGCGAGAGTTGGCTGCTATTTGGAAGAGAAGTTGGCACCTACAGTTTTGATTCATTTCTTTGTAAGGGTTGGGAAGGGAATTGAACACTGAAGTCAAGTCTGCATGTATTTTTTCCTTTACATCCCTCTTATAAGGTGAATTTTGAAAGAAAAAAGAATGCTGAATTTCTGAAGAAGCAATTGCATTGCTTCTTCAGCAGAGAAACAAGAGAAATCCTATTTACATCTTTTCAGCTGCCCTCAACAAGTCCCCAAGAGCTGAGTTAATGTTTATTTGGACTTGTGGTGGCCAAAGAGAATAGCAAGAATCATCCTCTGGATTGCAGTGGCAGAAAATGTGAGTCCCTTCCTGAGCTAGAAGAGGTTTACCTGCATGGTTCACCCTCTACTTTCTAATACTGTTCGGGGAGATGGAATTGATCTTTGGCTTACTAGAAACAGTGTGAACTTTGGTCACAAATATACCAAGCTGGATTCAAATTTCACTTTATTTACTTTTATAAAACCCTCAGTGTGTGTGTATGTGTGTGTGTGTAAGTTGCTCAGTCACGTCCAACTCTTTGTGACTCCATGGATTGTAGCTCGCCAGGCTCCTGTGTCCTTGGAATTCTCCAGGCAAGAATCCTGGAGTGGGTAGCCATTCCTTTCTCCAGGGGATCTTCCTGACCCAGAGGTTGAACCCAGGTCTTCTGCATTGCAGGCAGATTCTTTACCGTCTGAGCCACCAGGGAAGCCCCCAAACTCCCAGTAAACTGAATAAACTCTCTGAGCCGTGGTCTTCTCATCTATACAGTTGGAATAACCATGTTGTGCACTAGAAGGATTGCACAGTTCACAGGCCCAGTGCAAAATGAACATGCAGGACTCTGTTCAAACAATATTTTGAATTTCAGGATGGTGATCACAGAGGATTCAATGAGAACCAGAGCCCTTTAGAGCTTGTATGATAAAGCAGGTTATATCTCCACAACACTGCCCCTGGATGTGCAGGTCATTTGTCTGCTGGATGTAAGATTCTCCCCCTGTGTACGTCTGCATCTCAGAGCTGATCCCTGAAAACTACATTCCCACTGGCTGCTAAGTAGGTTTGAGCAATAGGAGGAAATGATAGGAGACTGGAAATTGGGAGAAGTCAAGGTCGTTCTTTCTTTCTCCTTCTCCCCTTGTCTTTTACCTTCTCAAATGTATCTGCAAAAGTGACTGAACCTCCTCTTCTGGCTGCAGCCACCCCAGACCAGCTCACCTTCTGGGTTCATTCTTTCCCTGACCTCACTTCCTGTTACACAGCCCACTGTCCTGGGTCCCTGCAGGTGGCCCCGCTTCTGTGCTTCGATAATAGCATCTTTCCCCACAGTTTCTCCAGCCTCCCTAAAGATAGCTTCTTCCTACTACTGCCTGTATCCTGTTTGGCCTTTCAGCTCTTCTAAGCTCTTTTAACTGGTTCCCCTTATTGAATGTTCTCTACTGAGCTAGCTCACATGGAATCTGATACATATATCTGCCTTGTGAGGTTCTTAGAAGGAATAAATTGGTCTGTGTGCTCTGTCTCTTAAGTTGTATCCGACTCCTTGCAACCCCATTGCAGGCAGATTCTCTACCATCTGAGCCACCAGGGGAGCTTAGAAGTTGGTCTAAGGCAGTGTTTTTCAACCGTAGGTGGCAATCCATTCGTGCATCATAAAATCAATCTAATGCGTCAAACTGGCATTTTAGAACCCCAAAATAACATTGAATAGAAAACACTGCGGTGCCTTGTGTGTGATTAGGGTAAGTAATGTTTCATAAAACTTTGTAGTTGTCTGTCTGTGTATGTTGGGCTTCCTTGGTGGTTCAGATGGTAAAGAATCTGTCTGCAGCGCAGGAGAGCCAAGTCGCTTCAGTCGTGTCTGACTCTTTGCAATGCTATGGACTGTAGTGCACTAGGCTCCCCGTCCATGGGATTCTCCAGGCAAGAATACTGGGGTGGGTTGCCATGCCCTCCTCCAGGGGATCTTCCCTGCAGTGCAGGAGACCTGGGTTCAATCCCTGGGTCAGGAAGATCCCCTGGAGAAGGAAATGGCAATCCACTCCAGTATTCTTGCCTGGAGAATCCCATGGATAGAGGAACCTGGTGTGCTACAGTTCATGGGATTGCAGAGTTGGACACAACTGAGCAACTAATGCTTTGTGTGTGTGTGTGTCTGTGTGGTGTGCATCAGTTCATAATGTAATAAAACTGTATTACTTTCTAGCAGCTGAGATTAAAAAAAAAAGTCAATGGTCTGTGATTATCTGGTACCTAATTAGCACTCAACAAATTGTAGCAACTCTTTTTGCCATCCACATCATGCCATATAAACACAGCCTAGTCAGACGGGACCCAAAGACTTTGCTGTTTCATTTGACTTTGGCTCATCAGGATAGTTCCACAGAGTTGGGCCAGCCTGTTCTGAAACGGCCAAAGCATTTACTTGTATCTGTTTGATTTCTCCTAGGCAAGCCTGGCCTGAGTCACCACGCTTGGCTGGAAGTGAAGCCAACCAGGTTCAAAGAACAGAAACCATTTTAAGATAACATTTTATTTGTCTATGATTCACTGCAAATCTGTCTCCCTCCAGCTGCCTTCTTTAATATGGGCAAATGTCACCTAGAAAATTGGGAGTGGGGAGAAAGTGATGGAATAAACAACTTCCTGGTCAGCAAATTAGTAAGAATGCCATTTAGGTCTCTGGCATTCCTGTTTTCCAGAGATATCCAAGGACTCTACAAAGATAATGGTGCTCCCAGATGGCCACGAGATTCAGAAATAGCAAATATTATCCACCCACCAGCACTTGCTGATGGGAGATCTGAAAGCCACAGGTTCCTTTATCTTGCCACGACAGCTGTAAATGCCTGCTATTAAAGCTCCAGGTTGGTCATGCTGGGAAAAGTCACAGCAGAAGAATTTTTGGCCCCTTGTCGAGTTCCTGTCTATTTCATCAGGCAACGAAACTCAAGCTCCCAACCAGTCCTGAAATCCATCCAACTTCGGAGAACAAGGGAGCTGAGTAGTAGCGAGATGATGGACTTTTCCGCTTCATAACCTCCCCCCAGACCTCAGCAGAGCTCTCTCCGGGGGTTGAGGGCAGGCTTCCAAGCTCTCATGCCTGTTTGATAGCACAGCAAGTCAGGGATCCTCAGATAGGTACGGTTTGGGGTATATGTTTTGGCAAGAGAAATGCCTACTTCTACCACTGTGTGATAAGAGAGTTTGCAAAAGTCAGGTGACAGAGAGAAGAGCAGAAACATAGGGCTTATGTTGTGCCAGAGCTGTACTAAGTATTGGGTTGGCCAAAAACGTTGCTTGGGTTTGTCGTTCAGGAACTCCTGGACGAACTTTTGGCTAACCCAATACTTGGCGCATATAAGCTCATTTGATCCTCACAATAACCTGTCGGGTGGGTACTATTATTGTTCTCATTTCTCAGCTAAGGAGGTGGATAGTTCAGGCAAATAACTTGCCCTAATTCACACAACCAAATAGTCACATAGGCACAATTTGAACAAGACAGTCTGGACTGTACAGTCAATGGTCTTAACCTCTACTTGGACTGGGAGTCCAAGGATGGCGTTCTAATCTTACCGTTAATCCATTTATCTGATTGGCTGGGCAAATCAACCCTCTGTAGTATCTTCTTCTCCACCATAAAATAAAGGCATTTCTCTGGATCTTTGAAAATCCCTTCTAGTTGCTACTTTTCACCTTTCTTGATGTTACAGTGTTCAGAGGGATTATATTAATTCATGGGAAGTATTTTATTGCCCCTAACTATTTCAGACACATCACTTAACTAACTACTTTTCCAAACTGTCCAAACAGGGATAATTTGCCACTCATCCACTCCCGAATTAAAGGTGAGAGGTTCTAGTATTTTGCTGCTGAGTGTCTATGTTCGTTTCCTCCTCTCCATCCTAAAATCTGCCTTTCCTCTTTCAGCACCTGGCAGGAAATCCCAGGAAAGCTTGGAAATCCCTGAGTTTGTCACCCTCGCCCTGAAGGGAGTGCTGAGCTAGAGGGTCTAATGGGATTCATATATGAGAGTGATACACTGAGGAGGTACTGGGGGAAGCAGTGTTTCCAATTAAGAGTAAGGTCAGAGAGAATCGCCCTTCTGGATGGAGCCTTCCACCATCTGATGAGCTGATTAAATATCATGCTGCAGAAAGTAAATGTTTACTCCAAGCCAGGTGCTTGGACCATCCAGAACTATATTAGGCATGAGTAAGTGGTTTAATTGGCTCACCTTTATTCAACTGTTAGTGTTTTCTTCTTATGGGCCTGTCAGAGAGAATCTTTGCTTTCCCTTCTACAGCTGGCTCGTAAAAACATACATTCATCTTCAAATGTTGAGGAGGGAATCTTACTTTAGATACCTCCTCTCTTTCCTCAAATTTGTATAAAAATGGGAGAAGGAAAAGACAATTAAAGCATGCTCTTCTAGCTTGCTAGTCTATCAATTTTATCCAAATTCATGGAACCGTATCTTATAATTTGTTCTACGTTTTAAGTGCTGTTTGTTTTATCTCTTGAAGATGGGATCCTAGCTAAACACTATGGACTTAATATAACTGTGAAATCACCCAAATGCATTATTTAGCTATCAGAATGTCTCTAAGGGAGATCCCTCGTGATATGCACATGACATTCTTATTAATATAGGAATTTGTGGTCAGCTTGATTTGTTAGCCATAATTGACTTCATGCTTCTTTTCCTCTTGTGGTTTTGTTGTTTCTGAATTTACTTTCCAGGCATTCTTTTTTCAAACATGTGCTTATTAATTCATCTGCCTGGAATGGTTTGGATCGAAAACTATATCCAGATATCAGAAATGCTCTCCATCAAAGTCAAAGTAGCCATGATTGTATTCATTCCTCCTTTTCCTTCTTCTTTCTTGATTCTTGGTTCTCTAACACTGTGGTTACTCAGGAAATACTATAATAACTATTTGGTTTTGAAATTCATGATGGACTGAATAGTTAGTCTGTTTAGTGACTCACTAGACTTATTTTTGAAGACAGTATGAAGAATATAGAAGTACAGGTTTTAATTATAATAAATATGAATTAGTGTTCTGTGTACTTATGCCGTATTATAAGTGTAGAATGTTCTTTCAGAATAATCTTGGTCTGGTTCGCTGAAAATTTTTGAAATTTATTCTCCAGTAAATTGTTTCCCCAAAACATGTCCACAGAACATTGTCTTTACAATATGTTTCTTGAGAAAAGGTGCTGTGGATCTGACATGTTTAGGAAGCCTTATATACTCTTTCTCTTTTCTTAAGAGGAATCCTAACAATAGAATATAAGACTTAGAAATTCATCAGTAGAGGAGCTCATTTTTTTTTTTTTAACCCAGTGTAGTTCTCAAAACTACTTGACCCCATCTACCCATATCCTTGCTTTGGTTCTGAGAACTGTTAATGCTCATCATTATAGGGTGCTTTCCTCAGAGTAGACCTAGGAAATGAGCTGTGGTTATATGCCCCTGTGAGACAGAGTGACCATCATATGTTGAGCATTTGCTATGTGGTGACACTGTTTTAGGTACTCTAGAAGTTGTAATAGCTAGGTATTTATTTGGGTGCTTTAACAGAGCCTGAAATGATAGCTTTATTTTATTTTGTTTTTAGGTTTAATTTTTTTTCTTTTTTTTTTTTTTGGGTAGGGGGTGGCCGCAACATGGCATGTGGGATCTTAGTTCCCCAACTGGGATCGAACCCATGTGCTGTGTGGAAGCACGATTTTTTAGCCACTGGACTGCCAGGAAAGTGTCTGATGGCTCTGAACAAGACAAATCATTTCTCTTTCACATAAACGTCCAAGATGGTGAGCAGTGCAGGGAGTTAGGGCATCTGTCTTTGCCAGCGTTTTCCAGAGATACAGGTACTTTCTGTGATGTTACTTCATCCTCCTTCAAGGTGTGTTCTCTGTAGGCTTGAAACTGGCTCATCATCCTCTCCCATGCCCCATCCCTCAGACAAAAAGACAAAAAGGGACATCCCTAACCAAAGAGAAAATAGGGGGCTGACAGCCTGCTCTGAAGAATTTGGTTTATGTTACACTCATATCCCATTGCCCAGCATAGCTCGTGCACCAGGAAATCTGGGAAATGTAGAGTTAGCGAGAAAGTGAAAAGTGAAAGTTAGGCACTCAGTCGTGTCCGACCTTTTGCGACCCCTTGGACTGTAGCCCACCAGGCTCCTCTGTCCATAGGATTCTCCAGGCAAGAATTCTGGAGTGGGTTGCCATTTTCTTCTCCAGGGGATTTTCCCAACCCAGGGATCGAACCCAGGTCTCCTGCATTGCAGGCAGACTCGACTGTCTGAGCCACCAGGGAAACCCAAGATACAGAGAGGGTAAAGCTAAAAATCGTGTCGTGATCAGTGACTTTGGGCTTTGATATCAAGCTACCTAATTCCAGAGCCTGATAATGAACTAATACACACACAGTGTTTTCCCCACAAATTTCTCATAGCCTCCATTCTTCTTGGGCCTTTTCTCTCATTTTAAAGGAGATTCATTTTCTAAGTCAGTTGTGCTTAATGTCTTTTGTTTCTATTCAGTGAATTATCTATGTGAAGTTAATACATTGTAACTCAACCCAGTGCTAACTGCCTACAACCTCACATTGGATGCATGAAAAATCTTGGGGCTTGGGTGATTTATTATCAGGCACTCCCTTTGGGAATCCGCATGGATCGATCATTTAACTGGGAAGTTTTGTTTCTTGTTTGTTACCTTACCTTTGTAGGGTAAATTACAAAACCTCAATTTACTGCAGTGTTCCAGTTAATCTGCTTTATTGACTGTCACACTGCCCTGTGTGTTTTAACCTTTGTGGTGAAAAATCATTCTAGACATGGCTAAGCTACTTTCCTGTTTTGTGAAGAAAAACTGTTGAGTTAAATTTATTTCTTAATGGCTGAAAAATGTAGGACATCATTTGCTTTGTTATACATCTTTTTGACATAAACTATTTTGAGAATATAATAAGAGCTGTGGATAAGATAAAAAATTATCAAGAAAGACAAACACACACACAATTTTGCGTCCAGTTTGTAGAGCCCTGCAGCCCACCTTTAAACCCCTGGTACTAGGCCCCCAGGTTAAGAATCTCTGGCGGAGAGTGCCTTGGCCTTATCATTCTAAACATTTGTTTGCATTGTAATAAAAACATAGAGAAGAAGGGAGTTGTTGAAAACATCACTCAAAAATTGAGTACATTAACTCTGCTATGTTTAAAATGGATAACCGACAAGAACCTACTGTCTAGCACAGGGAACTCTGATCAATGTCATGAGGCAGCCTGAATGGGAGGGGGGTTTGGGGGAGAATGGATACATGTATATATATGGTTGAATCCCTTTGCTCTCCACCTAAAACTATCACATTGTTAGCTGGCTATACCCCAATATAAACTAAAAAGTTTTTTTTTTTTAATTGAGTAAATAAAAAAAAATGAAAAATACTTTTCATGTGTATGCCAGGGAAGTTACGTGTTAATTCCCATATTAATTCCTTTATCTGTCTTATTGATTTGCCTTTCTCTTTTAAAAGCAGAGTATCAAAAGCATAAGTCCGATTAACCAAGCAAGGGTTTTTGTGCAGTTGATTCTCAATAAGTGAGTTATATTTTAAGAGCTTTTCAGTGTATCCTATGACCTCAGCATGCAAAAATAAGTTCCAGAGTTTAATTTCCCAAAAGCAAGTACAAATACATAGGGAAAAAAACCAAAAAAAAAAAACCCAAACCTAAACAAACATCACATATTCTTTCTTTCTAGCATATCCTTTACTCTCTTTCTCTAATTGGGTTCTTAACGGGTATTCCTTAATGGTATTCCTTTCCAAAAAGGGTTTTGGAAATTTAGGGATATATTTCTGGTTCTCAGGAGTGAGAACATCAGGAGGTGCTGTAAAAATGATATAGATAACCAGGGTTAGGGTTTTCAAGAAGGCTTTTCTTTTCTTTTTTTTTGTATCTGTCATGACTTTGAGATATTCCCCAGGACATTCATGTGAGTGAAAATCCTATTCCTAATGACCGAGTTAGATTATAACTTTATTTTACAAACACACACACATCATATTTTTTATGGTTTTTAATGCACTCAATTTTTTAAGAGTACCTTAAACTGCCATAAACTGCCATATATATTGAGGGGAAATTGCTTTTTGATTTGGTTAAGAGCTTTACTAACAGTTGTTTTCCATTTCAGAGAATGATACTGTTTATGTTGAGTTGTTACCATAAAACAATAAAACAGCCAATTTTTTTTTTAAGTTTATTTGGAAACGGCAATGAATTACAATTCAGAACATGCCATCAATGGTGAACTACAGGGAAATCAGGAGAACAAAAGAGAGAAAGGAATAGTCTTATAAAGGAGATGGGGGGCAGTTATAAACAAATAGTCGATTGGGGGAATCTGGAAATTCAGAGTGTAGTGGCTTTTCATCGGCTGAGTTGTGACAGTCTCTCATTGGCTACCCTCTTACCAGGCAAGGAGAAAGCCCTCTTTCCTTTTGCTGGATAGTAAATTAGTAACCTTTTTACTGTTGGTAAAGCCAATTGATATCAAGTGGTAGGGCATGAGAATTTCACCTTCTGGTCTCCTGACCCTATTTTTTTATTTATTTTTTTTTTATTTTTTTCTTATTTATTTTTATTAGTTGGAGGCTAATTACTTTACAATATTGTAGTGGTTTTTGCCATACATTGACATGAATCAGCCATGGATTTACATGTGTTCCCCATCCTCATCCCCCCTCCCACCTCCCTCCCCACCCCATCCCTCTGGGTCTTCCCAGTGCACCAGCTAAAGAGCAATACAGTATACTAACGCACATATATGGAATTTAGAAAGATGGTAACGATAACCCTATATGCAAAAGAGGAAGGGAGACACAGATGTACAGAACAGACTCCTGACCCTATTTTAAATGAGGTTTCTGTTTACTGATTTTCATAGAGTCGAAAAAAGATCACATCTGTATCAATTTACCTTCATAACTGTCAGATTCACAGTGACTTCTTATACGGGTTTAACTTCTACACCACTTCTCTATGTCCTATAGTACTGTTATCCCAAATATCCATATATTGAAATATTTTTATTATAGCTTCATTTTAGTCTGTATTTATTCTATAAATTACAATATATTCAAAATTTCTTTGATAAAAATGCTCTCAGTGAAGTTTTATCTCCTCAATCTTTTTACTACTTGCTAAAGAAAATTCACTGACACTAGTTCTGGATCTTTATCATTATTCAGAGCTGTGTAGTTAAAGAACTGAGTGAAGTACTACCTTCAGGAGCTGAAACTCAAGGGGGAAGTTTGACTATTGACTAGCGAAATATGATAGTGGAAATTTATTTCTTTTGTTGTTAATACAATCACCTATGAAACATCCTTAAACTAAAGAAATAAAATTATTTATGAATAGAAGTTGGGACGTTTAAATTCATTTTCTCTCTTTTCCCTCCATTCCAGAAACCCTCCATAATGCACGTTAAGTATAATGAAATTTTGCATAAATGACATGTGGCAACCTAATTGAGTATAAGCTGGGGAACCTGGTAATACTTTAACTTCAAAGCCCTTGCATTTGATTCCTTCATTCCTTTGCCTCCTTTCAAAGCATTCTTTAGCCATGCACCAAGTTTGCACAATGACAAATCCGATCTCTAGAGCCAAACATAGTGTTTCAATGTTTCCATGAATTAATTGGTACTTCTGATGAGCATGCAGTATCCTTGGTGCTTCATGGACAGTTCTCGAAGCCTGACACAAGGTTGAAGTCTGAGTTTGTCAAGGCTTCCATTAATACCCACTTGTGCTCCCGACCCTGTTCTGCAGTCACAGGTCGTTCACTGTATCTGTGAAGTGAATTTGAATCAGTTATTTCAATTAGGCACACTATCCTGTTAATTCCTCCACTCCGGTAAGCTTCCCTTACTGGAGAAGCCCATGAAACCCTTCTTCCATGTTTCAAAGGCGTGATAACTATCCCCACATCAAAAGTAGTGCGTATTTCCTGGGTTGGTTGTTTTAACCACTCAGTCATGTCCGACTCTTTGCGACCCCGTGGACTGTAGCCTGCCAGGCTCCACTGTCCACAGGATTTCCCAGGCAAGAATACTGGAGTGGGTTGCCATTTCTTTCTCCAGGGGATCTTCCCGACCCAGGGATCGAACCCACATCTCCTGGTGGATTGGCAGGTGGATTCTTGACTGCCAGGCCACCTGGGAAGCATTTCTTAGGTACTCAGTTGATGTATGAGAACTAGCAAAGTGCTTTATCTGCATTGCCTGATTTAATTCTCTTAGCCTGTGTGATAAGCTCTTACTATTATCCCCATTGTACAGATGTGAAAATGACATTCTGAGAAATTTACAGTCATCATCACTTGCAGAGGTCACACAACAGGCCTGTCATTACCAAGCCCTCTTCCCTATTATGCTTTCCAGGCTTTCATTTTTATATCCTTGAATTTCCATGTGCTATTGCTGCCTGGAATCTCACTCTTTAGGAATCATTTCTGCATTTTGTTGACAGATGATACATAGATCACCAAAATTATCCATTCCAACTTCTTTCCAGAGTTGACATCACTCCCCTACCCAAAAATTTATAAAAAATCTACTGTGGCAAATTAAGTCTAAACTCCTTAGTCTGACATTAAACAACCACGATAATCTGACACAATCTGTCTTCTCTATTTCAACTTTATTTACCTCTTTATTGATTCTCATTTACTTGTTTTCTTGATGAAATATTCTATCTACTTACCACCGCCCCCACCAGCTCTTCTTTCTTTCGTAGCTCATGTTACTATGCTCGCAAGTCCTTTGAGCAGAGAGAATTCATCTTCACTACCATTGACCTCCCTACTTCCCTTCCTCTCTCTCTGTCTCTCTCTTCTCTCCTCTTCATCATCTGCAAAAATGTCCCTGGCATATGATTGTATTGTGGCTTAGTTTCTAACTTTTCTTGAAAAAATAAATCTCATCACAATAAGATGCTTAGATCCTGTTGATATTTTGTGATTTACTGTTTAAGGGATTTCTTTTCATTTGGCATGTTGAGTCTTTCATTTTTTTAAGTAGATTCCATCCTTCTTTCCTCTATGCTTCCACTGTGCTCTGGATACTCCTCTCCTAGAATCCTGTCTAATTCTTTACATTCTTAATTTTAGGGCAAGGCAGGAACCCTCCCTTGCCCATCTTTGTACCTTTCCAGAACTAGAGCTAGTAGATACTCTGTAACTGTTGAATGAATGAAGGTAATGCTGGAAAAGGAACTCCAGGAATTTTGTGAGTGTTACACATTTTCTCTGGATCTTGTAAAAGATAAAGGCTATTACTGAATTAGAACCCTTCCCAATAAGATGATCTGATAGAAAGCATAACCACTTAATCCACCTTAAAATGCCATTAGGCAACAACCATGCTTTGATTTCAGGGGCTGGGAAGCAAACAACCTGTGCTGTCCAGCTGCTCTTATTGGGGACAGAGAGGGCAGATTTAAGGAAGGAAAATATAATAAGATGATGTTTGGCCAAGACACAAGGTTAATGTCTCCACACCTTCCAAAGACTATGGAAGGATCATCCATCATCACAGCTGCTGGGGTTTAGAACTTTCTTCTCATCCAAATGGCAGTGTTTGCTACAGAAGGCTATTCTCCAGGGCTGCCCTAATCAGCCAGTTCGTCCTGCAGAGGCAAGGTTTGCCCTGACTGTCTGTATCCAAGTGGTGACTTCAGCCCCTCTAAAGTCCTTCATTAAGGCAAACAACAGTCCAGCCCATAGTGGCATTGATTCCTAAAGCTGAAGCCTTGGAGAAGGAGCCTGATTTTCCATTGTGCTGACGGTTTGTTTTTTTCCAGCAATATGTTTACCTCTTCAGTTTTCTCTCTGCCAAGTACAAATCACTGTATTTCCAACATCACAGTGTCTTAACTGTGCCTTGCCGGCTTCCATGGCTTCCCTTCAGTGAACAAGCATCTGGGAAAGAGCTTTTCAAGTCACATGAGCAGAAAATCTCTAAGGACAGGATGGGCTACATCCCACATCTCCAAGTCCTCACCAGACATCTTCTGTTAGGTCCCCGGGGAGACACATGCAGAGAGGACACTGCAGATGAATGAACACCCTGATGGATTGGGTTTGGTCCCAAACATATATGTAGTTTCCTATCCTAAGGATCAGGGCAGGATCATGTATGATCAACTGAGGAGTCCCTTGCCTCCTTAGTTGAATGTCTAAAATGTAGGACAACTGGATTTCTTTTTTCTTTGGACTTCTTGCTAGATCAGCACACTGAACTTGGCTTTCTGGATGTTACCTCTTGTTCAATTGCAACAAGAAGCATGGAAACAAAAAGTTCAGGGCAGTATTATCCTCATTTTAGTTCTCCATGAAAGTGGAAGTATTAGTTGCTCAGTTGTGTCTGACTCTTTGCGGCCCCACGGACTGTAGCCTGCCAGGCTTCTCTGTCCATGGGATTCTCCAGGCAAGAATACTGAAATGGGTAGCCACTTCCTTTTACAGGAATGGCTCTCCAGAGCCTCATTTAATGTGGCCCCAGCATAAGCTACTAGACCTTCCAAAGGGCCTTTCAGGAAGAGGATGGCTACAGACCTTTGTCATCAAACTGTGAACCTGGGAAGGAAAGAAGATACAGCATGTTTACCCAAAGCAAGAGAAGAGAGAGCTTTTTATTTCATTCCTCATGCTTCACCCTTCCATAGAATGTGGGTCCTTACTCTGTTTGGGGGCTCCTGTCTTTGGAGTGGAATATGTGGGTAGGTACATGGTGACACATGCATGTGTATATTTCCAAAATTAGAAACATGAAATCTTAGGCTTTCCTGGAGGTCAAAGTGTGCCTTCAGCCACATCGATGCGGGAAATTAAGGCTTCTTTTTTTTTTCATTTATTTTTATTAGTTGGAGGCTAATTACTTTACAATATTGTAGTGGTTTTGTCATACATTGACATGAATCAGCCATGGATTCCCGTGAGTACACAATAGGTGTACGTAAAAAAGGAGCTAATTTGGACGTAGGTGAGAACACACTATTTCTTTTTTTCTGCTCAGTGGCTGCATCATCAGTGGGATAGCCAGACCTGGTTTAAGAACATTCCCTGTCCCTTTCTCTTCCTCTCCAGAAGCAATTTTTAATGGCTCATCTAATGAAGTATAGATATATAAAGTCATATAGTCAGAGGTAACGTCATGATACGATTCTCCTTTTTCCCGGATCCCTGCCCTGGATTCTTCCAACCGGAGCTCAAGATTTGTTTTCCTCCACTTGGTGGCGCTGTGCACATATGTGCTTGAGGGACCGGGCCTTTGCCAGACACTTTACGCCCGCTGTGAGGACTGAGTGATCTTTCCAGTTCATCACTCTCGCTTTATACAGTGGTGACTTCCCCGTGATGGCAGGATGGTTGTCGTTCGTGGGCACTGTGCATGCATATAGCATGGAGTGCACACAGGGCAAGAAGATGACATGCTTGTGGTCCCAGTTTCATTGTCAGCCAGCTGTGTGATTCTCATCAACTTGCTTTATTTTGCTGTGACAGTTGGTGACAGAGTAGAGTAGGGGAGTCATTCCTGTTCAGTTTAGCTCTGGAGTTTGCTGGAGGCCAAACATAAAATTAGATGTGAAAGTGCCTTGGGAATTCAAACAGTGGATAACAGCATATCAGAATGCTAGCTGAATTCTATCCGTTCTCCCAATGTGCGGGCTGCTAGTGTCCAATCTTCTCTCACCTTCCAATTCATTTTCTGCGCCATAATCAGAATGGTCTTTCTCAATGCCTATGTGATCATAGCAATTCTCTCACTAAAACGCATATGTGTCCCTCCCATAGAATGAAAGTTGCAATGCCTTAAATGTCTTATAAAGCCCTTGGCCATAGGCACTCTTCATCTCTGGCCAGTCTCTCTTTCTCCTGATAGATTAAAGAGTGCACTGAACATTGAAGCCTCTCTTGCTCTTCAGATCCTGCTCATGTGGTTCTCAGCCTGGAAGAGGCTTCCCCATTCCTCTCTAGGCGACCTCCCACTCCTTGTTCCAGATTTCACGTCAGGTCCCTGTCACAGGGAGCCCTTCCGTGGTCCTCTATTAGGAGCTTCTGATTGGTGCTCCTACAACCCTGTATTGTCCTCAGAAGTTTTATCTGATTGCTTTTCCTCCACAAAGGCACATTCATAATCTGGGTAACTCAGAACTCTAAGACTCTGGCAGCTAACACGATCTCAAGCCCACACAAGATACTCGAGAAATATGTGTTGAACGGCCAGTTGGATGGTAGATTCGATTCCTAGGATGGCCAAAACAAAGTGCCACAAACTGAGTGTCTTAAGTTAGATATATTTTCTCGTAGATATGGAGGCCTGACGTCTAAAATGAGTGTATCGGTGGGGCCATGTTCCTTCCATGCCTCTTGCGAGCTCCTAGTCATGGCCAGGGAGCCTTGGCGTTTACCTCATAGCTGCATCCCTCTAGTCTCTGCCTCGGCCCTCACGTGGTATTCTTCCCCATTGTCTCTGTCTTCACATGGCATTTTCCTTTTCCTATAAGAGCGTCAATCTTGTTAACTTAAGGCCAACCCTAATGACCTCACCTAAACTTAATTATATCTACAAAGATCTTATTTTCAAATTAGATTATAGATAGCAGAGGTTAGAGTTGCTTCATATCTTTTGAGGGGACACAATTCAAGCCATAGCTAATCAGTAACCAATTAATTAGTAATTAATTAATACAAGTTATAGACAGAAAAGGCTCCCCCTGACTATGGCAAAAATATGTATGGATATAATCAATATCCTGGCTTAAATAATACATGTGTATAATGGATATGTTTATTTGTATGTGTGTATACACACATGTGCATTAAACATTTTATAATGTTAAAAAAAAAATCTGCAAGGCTAATTACCCCAAGTAAGAAATGCGGTGTGATTTATTTAAGGACTTTACAGATATCAGCCTTTTTCAGATGTAAATTTTTGGGATGACAAGAAATGATTTCTTTGCCGGCTTTTAGAATCCTTAATTATGATAATCCATCACCTTGTAAATTCTGTGTTCTTACCATTTAAAAATTTAAGAACTCAGAACTTGGTAGTAATTTTAGTTATACAGCAATTTAATGTCATCATTTGTTCAGATTTCCAAATTAAGGGACTTTCTGTGGCTCGAAGTTCTCCTCTTTGTCACTTTCCGGTTCTGCAGTCCTGTATTCTGTCCTTTCCTGTTTCCTTACAGACAAAAAAAGCAAATGATCTGTTAAATTATGTCCTAATTTACAACATTCAGCAGTGCAAAAATCAAGAAGAAAATTTCACAGATACCTTGGATCAAGTGCATTATTTCTGATTAACATTGGGTAAAAGGAAGTGAAAGATTTCTTTTGGTCTTTTGGTTTTAATTAAAAACTTTGAAAGGCATACATTTGAGGAGCTATTAAGTAAATTGCCCCTCTTCTTTAATATTCATTTGGATTAGTGTTGATATTGGGATCAGCATTTGGATCCAGCCGCCACGAAACCGTCTGCACTGGTCTTGTTTCCAGTTCAGAGCTACTCAAGCAATCCCTCCAAGAAGCTAAGAGGACACAACCTTTCATGTTGATGTGAGCAAGAATCTGTGCTGTAGACTAACTTGGCTGAAATAGACAGTTTAGATGTAAATGCCTATCTCAGACAAAGAGGATTAGAGATGAGTAACCTATCAAGACATTCTTTCAAATCCCATCCCTAAGTCTCTAAGTAAGAGACTTAAAGTTTCAAATTTAGTCAAATCCCAGTCTCATCCCTTTCTAACTTTCCCTAAATATTTGTGGCTGAAATTCTTTAAATTTTAGAAATGGAGGGGAAAAGTGTTGGGAGAAGGAGGGGCCCAATGAAAGAGACCTCAGGTCATTGCATTGTTTTAAGCCAGTTTGCAGGTGGCCTTCTGAGTCGAAATATCTAAATTAGAGCCCTTTAAAAGGTGGAGTTGCTAAAAAACATTTATTACAAAACAGGAAGGTCAGCAAATAAATGAGCTAAATCCTTATACAAGGTACAAACCAGACCTTTAATTTCCAAATACAATTACTATCAAAAGTTAATGATAAATTCCTTGATAAAGATGTTGTACCTATAAGTGTATTTGATGGGCATGGTTCCCCATTATGAAATATTAATGTCTTGAAAAATCAAACATGCAAGTGAAAAATACATGGTCCCATTTTCAATACAGGTATATGTGTGGCTTTGCTGTCCCCCTGAAACTATCCCAACATTGTTGATCAGCTACAATTCAACATAAAATAAAATGTTGGAAAAAACTATATACAAAAAAAAGTATGTGAGGAATAAGTATAAAAACCCTTAAACAATTGGAAATCGGGGCTGTGTAGAAAAAGACTGCATTACTGTCTATATATGTTCAACTTATGAAAAAGCATCTCTTCTTGCACGATTCCTTTTATCAACCATAAAGTGCTTCAGATAGCAAATTGCATATTTATCTCCATGTTGAGTGAAATATCCATGAAGTCTAATGCCCAGGGGTCATTCAAGAGTGATGAAAAGAGCTTTAGAGAAGGATCTCCTGTTTTACTGAACGTCTCTCTCTAGTGCATCAATTTCCATGTTGATATTATGCAAACCTGTGGCCTGTTGTAGTTCATTTCCTCTAAGGCTAGTACACTAATACGTGAAAAGCGTTTAGAATCCCCAAGAGAAAGGCGTGAAATAAAAGATGTGTGCTATTTGTATTAATGCCTTTGTTGTTAATTGCTGTTATTGTCTTAATCCCATAGCTATGGGAGAACTCAATGTAAATGTTGATAAAGCACATAATAGTATCCTGTGTGATAGGAATATTATAAAATGGTAATTATTTCCTTCCTTTTGCATAATTACTGAGGTTGTCTCTAGTCAGGAACAGTGAACTCTCAACTTATTTTCTGCAGCCGTCTTATTAAAAGAGCTTCCAGATTTTTTCCCCAGGCTAGAAACAAAGAAACCCAAACAAGGTCACTGAAAGGGATATTTTATTTAAAGCATAGTTGTTGTTGTTTAAAGAATATCAACTCCTCATTGAATAATAAATAAGATTCAAATTAAAATCCCCTTTTGGGCTAATTATCTGGATGTTTTCACTAACTGGCCTGCAGCCATTATGTTCTTGTCCTAACAAGTTAAGAATCGTTTCCTCATTTTTGAGAGGAAGTGAAGATAAGAGAAGGGAAGAGAGGAGGACTGTTACGGAGAATTTACTGTGTATTGTGCACTATGTCCCCTGGCTTTCACGTGGGTCATTTCCATGATAACCTTGTGAGGTAGATGTTATGATTCCCAAGTAAGGGTAAGAAAAAATTTCAGATTAAATACCTGACTTTCCAATGACATCCATCTATTAGAAGAGACAGGATTTTAACCCAACATTTGAAATGCCTGGTTCTTTTTTTTAAAATTTATTTAATTAATGTTTTCTTGAAGGATAATTGCTTTACAGAATTTTGCTGTTTTCTGTCAAACCTCAACGTTAATCAGCCACAGGTGTACATATATCCCCTCCCTCTTGAACCTCCCTCCCATCTCCCTCCCCACCCCACCCCTCTAGGCTGACACAGAGCCCCTGTTTGAGCTTCCTGAGCCACACAGCAAATTATCGTTGGCTCTCTATTTTACACATGGTAATGTAAGTTTCCATGTTACTCTTTCCATACCTCTCACCCTCTCCTCCCCTCTCCCCATGTCCATGAGTCTATTCTCTATGTCTGTTTCTCCATTGCTGCCCTGTAAATAAATTCTTCAGTACCATTTTTCTAGATTCCGTATATATGCATTAGAATACAATATTTATCTTTGTCTTTCTGACTTACTTTACTCTGTATAATAGATTCTAGATTCATCCATCTCATTAGAACTGACTTGAAGGCGTTCCTTTTTATGGCTGAGTAATATTCCATTGTGTGTATGTACCACAACTTCTTTATCCATTCATCTGTTGATGGACATCTAGGTTGCTTCCATGTTCTGGCTATTGTAAATAGTGCTGCAATGAACAATGGGATACATGTGTCTTTTTCAATGTTGGTTTCCGTGGGGTATATGCCTAGGAGTGGGATTTCTGGGTCATATGGTGGTTTTATTCCTAGTTTTTTAAGGAATCTCCATATTATCTTCCATTGTGACTGTATTAATTTACATTCCCACCAACAGAGCAAGAGCGTTCTCTCTTCTCCAACACCCTCTCCAGCATTTATTGTTTATAGACTTTTTGATGATGGACATTCTGACTGGTGTGAGGTGATGTCTCATTGTAGTTTTGATTTGCATTTCTCTAATAATGAGTGACCTAGATAGCATATTAAAAAGCAAAGACATTACTTTGCCAATAAAGGTCCATCTGGTCAAGGCTATGGTTTTTCCAGTGGTCATGTATGGATGTGAGAGTTGGACTGTGAAGAAAGCTGAGCACCGAAAAATTGATGCTTTTGAACTGTGGTGTTGGAGAAGACTCTTGAGAGTCCCTTGGACTGCAAGAAGATCCAACCAGTCCATCCTGAAGGAGATCAGTCCTGGGTATTCATTGGAAGGACTGATGCTAAAGCTGAAACTCCAGTACTTTGGCCACCTCATGTGAAGAGTTGACTCATTGGAAAAGACCCTGATGCTGGGAGGGATTGGGGGCAGGAGGAGAAGGGGACGACAGAGGATCAGATGGCTGGATGGCATCACCGACTCGATGGGCATGAGTTTGAGTGAACTCCGGGAGTTGATGATGGACAGGGAGGCCTGGTGTGCTGCGATTCATGGGGTTGCAAAGAGTCAGACACGACTGAGCAACTGAACTGAACTGAACTGAATAATGAGCGATGTTGAGTATCTTTTCATGTATTTGTTAGCCATCTATATGTCTTCTTTGGAGAAATGTCTGTGTAGGTCTTTTTCCCACTTTTTGATTGGGTTGTTTCTTTTCCTGGTATTGAGTTGTATGAGCTGCTTGTATATTTTAGAAATTAATCCTTTGTCAGTTGTTTCATTTGCTATTATTTTCTCCCATTCTGAGGGTTGTCTTTTCATCTTGCTTATAGTTTCCTTTGTTGTGCAAAAGCTTTTAAGTTTAATCAGGTCCCACTTGTTTACTTTTGTTTTTATTTCTGTTACGCTAAGGGGTGAGTCATAGAAGATCTTGCTTTGATTTATGTCATTGAGTGTTTTGCCTATGTTTTCCTCTTAGAGTTTTATAGCTTCTGGTTTTACATTTAGGTCTTTAATGTTGACCTAAATGTTGACCTAATGTTGACCATTTTGAGCTTATCTTTGTGTGTGGTATTAGGAAGTGTTCTAATTTCATTCTTTTACATGTAGCTGTCCGGTTTTCCCAGCACCATCTATTGAAGAGGCTGTCTTTGCTCCATTGTATATTCTTGCCTCCTTTGTCAACAGTAAGGTACCCATAGGTGCATGGGTTTATTTCTGGGCTTTCTGTCTTGTTCCATTTGAACTGCCTGGTTCTTAAGGCCAGGTTCTTTTCCATACATCATGCTAGTTACTAAAAGGTATGAGATTGACATGTGGAGGTTACACCTTTATGTAAATACAAATACAGAGACTTGAAGGGCCAGAACTTGAAGGGCTTCTGGCCTTGTCAAGGGGCAGGAAACACAAAGTGATGGACCTGCTCTGGTCCTTGACTTAAGTGGTGCTGTGATCTAAAAATGATACATCTGTAGATTTGCATTTTTGTTTCCTATTCACTAAGCCCCCTTCCTATGCTCTGGCTATGGGGTGTGCAGAAGTGGTTCTTTGTGATAAATTATCGTGTTTGTGTGTGAATGGATGAAAGGATGCATCACAGATAATGTAGTGTTGACTGCTTTGCTATTAGCACAATGGGCTGTCTTTATGGAGTGTAATATTCAAATCTCTGCACCAGTGCTCTTTCAAATACAGAATCTGCTTCCTAGTTTCACTTAAAACTATCTTTTATTTTAATTAAGAGGAAGGCAGTTTAATCATCTATCTTTACAGCTAAGGGAATTTTACAGGCTTATAGTACTTTCAGATCCTGGGGTCTATAAGCGAGAAATAGACACTTTCAGGGAAGAAATGGATCTTTCTCTCTTCCTCCCTTCCTTCCATCCTTCTTTCCTACATCTCTATGTTTCTGGGAAGACTCCATTCTGCAGGCTGGCAGATCTCATAGATGGTGTGTGATTTCACAAGCTGGATTCCATCTCAGAACATCAGATCCAGATCTTTCTGAAGCTTCATTCCAATGTCATTACTCCAGGGATCCCAGTGATGTGTGCACATGTGTTTATAATGGTAGGAGACAGGATTTTTACATGCATCTGAGGAATGGAGTCTGTGATGTGCTGGTTTAATGAGCAGCTCCTCAGTGGGAGGTGGGGAGATAGAAAGAGTGACTGAGAGAAAAACCTTGATTTCTAAGGTTTTCCAAATTCTGTGATGTCAGTATTTCCACCATGGCCAACTTCAAGGCCATTTTTTCCTTGTTACATTTCAGTAAAGCCATCTAAGATGTTATACAGGAAATAGCAGCAATAGGAAACCATGGAGTTGAACTGATATTTGCTTCTGACTTGAGACTTTATGCAATTCAAAGAGCTATTGGTTTTAATACCCTAGTGTTGTTTTTTCCAAGAAATCTTTTCTTTCTTTCCTAGAGAGATGATAATAAATATTCATCACATAATTGAGGAGGTATCACTTTTTATTCTATCACTCACCTCATCATTAATGATTTTTCTAAAACTAGATTTGTGAAAAGATCAAGACTTTATGTTTATTATATCCTGTTGGTTTGAAAATGAGATGTTTATTTTGTTAATATGTTTTCCTGATTAAGAAATTAAGGCAGCAGGCTATTAAAAGTTTTGCTCAAGGCAATCCAATGGTTGACTAGAAATTTTCAAATTAAATAGTGGCAATTTCTTAGATCTGTTCATAGACTATTCAAAAATAGGATAAAACATAGTTTGTTTTTTTTTTTAATTTTTCATGACTCTAAAGCACAGTTACTCAAGGGATTACTTTATGAATATACATTTTTTGAGAAACATAGATTAGCTAATGAATGTAATTTTGCCAAGTTAAAACTTAGAAAACAAGATAAAAGAATTTCATATTCTGCCAAGGAACTGTGCCCAGCTATAGGTAGTTGCTTCCACATCTTGCATCTTACAGGTTCTCTAAAGAAAAGACTCTTTTCCTACCCCGCTCACTGTCAAAATCTCAGTCTCTACATGGTGACTATACATAGCAGATACTAAAAAGATTTTATAAATAATTTAAAAGATAAAATAGCAAAGTCAAGTCTTACACATTAGCTCTATAGCACTGCTTAGTTTTAAGTGTAATTGCTTATGAAGTAGAAAGTTTAGGGATGATGTTTGTTGTTCAGTTGTTAAGATGTGTCCAACTCTTTTGTGACCCCATGGACTGTGTTTATCAGGAAGTGATTTAAAAGCTGTCTATAAATGCATTAGTCATTTTAAGGTACTCCAAGTTTTAATCTACCAAGGTTTTTCTTTTACAGTTAGAGTTTTTTGTGGCCTGGTTAAGCAATCCTTGTCTACCCTATGTTTTTTTTTTTTTTTTTTAAAGAAAGCCTTATTGTTTTACTTTTCACATTTAGATCCACTTGGGAGTGCTTTTTATGTTTGGTGAGGGAAAGATTCTTGTTTTACTTCCTGTTTTGCCATCTAGTTGACTTAGTCTTTTGTTGAAAAGAGAATTCTTTCCCTATAGCTCTGTAAAATCACCTTTGTCATGAGTCAAGTGATACATATATGTGTGTGGGTCTGCTTCCATGCATTAAAATGTGGAGGCGCCACAAAAAATAAATATAAATAAATAAAAGCACTCTCTAGGCATAAAGTGTGAATTAAAGTAGTTCATCTTCAAATGAAAGGCCCCCAGATGTCTGAATAACTTCTCTATATGTGGGCCAAGTTGTGCCAAAAGATAATAAAAGAATCTTACTGTTTTAATTACTTGTGTTGTTCTTCAGGGAACCCCTACCTCTGCCAGTTCTTACACGTTATTTATTCTTTTGTTCATCCAGCCATCCATTTATTTAAGAAATATTTATTGTTCCAAATGCTGTTTAAGTAGTAGGCATATCAGAACAAGCAAGAAATCATCCAAGAAATCCTCATTACCAAGGAGGTAGTAGCCATGTTGATAAGTATGATGCCAACAATTAAAATAGGATGATATGACCTGAGAATAACTAGATGATGACTTTAGGTTGGGTCTTTGAGACTGAAATATATTTAAAATGATACCTGAATGACAAAGAACAACCCTTGCAAAAATAGGGAGAAGCGGGAGAGGACAGGATATCAGGGGCGACAGACACCTAACATGATGACCCTAAGTCTGACTTGACTTTCTTTCTGTTTCTTGAATAGACCACAGCTTGGAGGATAATGAGTGAGGAGGAAGCTGGTATAAGATGAGGCTGAACAGGAAAGCAGGGGCAGATCATGGGGCTTTTGATCATGGTTCAAGAGTGTGCATTTAATTCAAAATGTAACTGAACACATTGTGGCAAGCAAGAAGTCAGAGAGTACATAATTTAACTAGTCCCTAATAGTGTCTTAGCTTGGGCTGCCATAACAAAATGCCATAGATTGGGTGGTTTAAACAATAGAAATTTATTTCCCGTGGTTTCAGAGACTAGAAGTCCAAGATCAAGGTACCAGTGGGGTTAGTGTCTGGTGAGTCTCTAGTTAGTGTCTCTCTTTGGGTTTAGATAGCTGCCTTCTTGCTTGTTATATGCATGGTTTTTCCTTGGTAGTGAGAGAGGGGCAGGGGGGGGAGGGGAGGGAGTGGGGAGGAGTGGTAAGTTCTTTGATGTCTCTCCTTGTTAGGGCATTATTTCCATCAACTAAGCCCTACTGACCTCAACTAAACTTCATTAACTCTCAAAGGCCCCATCTCGAAATACCAACACTCTGCATGAGGGGTTAGGATTTCAATATAGGAATTTTATGGGGACACAGTTTGGTTCATTGCAGATAGAAAAGAGAAGGGAGCCCAAGATCCCTTTAACATTTACAGATGAGCAGAGAAATAGAAGCCAGGAAAAGAAACTAAAAAGGAGCAAACCCAAACTAGAAGCAAATAGAGGAGCAGAGGGTGTGTGAGGCAGCAGTGGTGGTTCCGGGGTCTGAGGAGAGAGGAGGTGGGAATAGTCGTTTATGAAAGTGAGAATCACACTGAAGAAGAGATGAGGATACAGGTCTCCACAGGTCTTTTGCCTTTTTGCTCATCTTAGAGTCAGAATCGCTGACTCCCTTGTTTCAGGACTCTTCTTCAGGGCTGTAGAGTGAAACTCCTTGGAAGAGAGAAGTAGTGTCTTCCTCCAAAGCCTGTCCATTTACTGTTCAGGACAATAAACAGGATGTCACCTTCTGAGGCAAAGGTCCGACAGATTTTACTGCCTGTTATAAAATAGTCAGGTTCCCTAATGCATGTTTTCTGTCTTGTAATGAAACCTACCTGTGTGAACCAGATGCCACCTGGCTCTTTCCACATTGCCTTCTGAGAACTACAGCTCAGGGAACCAGCACAAATACTGACAAACCGACTGTTGCTCTTGTTATCATAGAAAGTCTTGGTCTCTGATCTTGAATCTCACGTCCCCAGGCAGTGTCCATGAAACAGGGACAGGGTAACGCCGTCAGAAGGGAAGGGTGACTTAGGTCCCTCACGGTTCTCCACAGGTGGTAGCCAGTTTTGATTGCCCACTTGAGGTCTGATTATGGTGACATACTTTCACCAACCTAGGCATATTCAGTGGCTCTGATGCAGGCATGGTGTGTATGGATGGGTTTAAATATCGAGTTTAACATGAGTGGCTTGTTGCAGGAGCCTGTAGCCCCTTTCGGCTACCGAGAGTCCCTCGCTACTGGGTCGTACAGACAAATATTTTAACATTACCAGGTAAAGAGTCGATCAGGGTTCCAGTATATTTAGATATTTCAAAGAGGCACTAAGATGGTAAATACTTTACTCAAACATTGGTCACAATCAAATTGTATATTCTTGTGCTTAGATGACAATTCATATTAAAGAATTGGGTCTCATGTAATACCCTTGTATTATTTGTACTTGACTAACCTGCAGACTGTGAACTGCATTTAATTAATAATAATTAGTAGGACATCATACGTTTTCAGGGTGTATAAAGAGGTAATTATGTATTACAGAGGCATGTGATATATCTCTGGCTTATTAGGTAGAGAATCAATAAACAAGTTTTGAGTGTGATTTCTGTCATGCATTTTTTTTTTTTTGTCATGCATTTTTAATTGAATTGTGGGAAGTTCCTTTACCACTTGGTTGCCAGTTTCTCTCTTGGTAATATAAGGATATTATCCTACAAAGCAGTTAACTAGATATTTGTCTGTAAAGAAATTTAGTAGACATGATATTGTCTCTGCATATGTGCATATTTAATGTACTAAGGGAGTCCACATATTCAACAGTCTGTTTCATCTACAGACAGTAGACCAGAGGGAGATCCATGTGCAGACTCAGTTTCTGGTTCTAAGTTTTACTTCCTCTCCTCCACCTCCTCTTTCCAAGACAGCCCTGATGTACACAGCCATGCCCAACGCTCAAGTTCCAGTTGCCTGTCTCCATTTGGGTATCAGAATATTGCTTTCCCTGCCTCCTGAGGGATTCTATGCTGCTGCAGGCCGGTCAGTATTTATTCACTTCTAGTCTGAATCTTCTTGCTCATTCCTAAACGTGTGTTCTGTATGTAATTGTTTTGCCAGAATCAAGTTTACATTACGATCATTTTCTTAGGTTTGCCAGACACCTAAAACCTATCCTGTGTTTGCTGGGATGCTCTTGGGGCTGAAGGATCTAGAAGCAGAAACAGAAGAGGGTTTTAATATTGTGGAAGGCTGCCCACTGTCCTGTTGGGGGGAGGGGAGGGGCAGGAACCCCTTTAGAGTCCCCCTGTCTCCCCATCCATTGCGTCTCTCCTCTGCTGCACATTCAGCAACTATGCCTGACTAGGCAGAGTCTGACAGCAGCCGCATAGCATCGGTTTATGACAATAGTGAGTGGATTTCAACTTCGGGGGCCATGTGCCAGTGGAATAAACAGAATATGTAATTGTTGCGCTGAGGACTGAATGTGGCTGCACTCTCCATGGGGGTCCTTATTTAAGCCCAACATCCAAGAAAGACAAACATCTAAAGCTCAGCATGGGGTCCCCAAGGCAGGGGAATACAAGCAAAGCATTTTCCTTACAGAATGCAAGTTTCATGGCAATAACACAGTGCCAAGCAGAACACAGCTTTTGCCCTTTTCAGGACCTGAAATGGTAACCGTGGCACGTTGGTACCCACGATTCTGGGAGCTCAGTGCCTAAGAATGGTCCGAGGCCAGGCTCCTTGGGAGGCTCAGAACTGTTTCTAATGGGGGAATGGTTGAACCCAGTTTTGTTTTTCTTATTTCCTCTCTTAAATCTCAGCCAGGCATTTTTTCAAAAGGGAAGACAAAAAGGAATTAAATATTTTGCCATTTACATGGCATAAAAGTCCTCAATATTTTGAGCTCAGGCAACCATTCTGACCACATCTTCCCTCATTCCCCACTCACTCAATCTCCAGGCACACCCAGAGAGTTGAGTTTTCTGGAACATAGCACTCTCATAATTCTGTGTCTTGATGGGTGATGTTCCCTCTCCTATGCCATTTCCACCTGGGGAAATCACATTCATTATTCAAGGTCAAGTGTAAATGTCTCTGAGGAAAGTCCTATTGATCCCCATCCTTCCCCACCCACTTCCCAGAAAATGAAGGAGCCTGGGGAAGAAATCTGCTTACTTGACCTGGTGGATGACAGGGAATGGAATGGGAGAGAGAACTATCTATTAATAGCACAACTGTGAAACAGAGATGAAAGGGAACCCATGTTTTCCCTGGCAAATCATAAATTATTTCAAAACAATATGAGAGGTTATGAACCTTTTACTGTTATTTAGTTGCTAAGACATGTCCAACTGTTTTGCAACCCTATGGACTGTAGCCCACCAGGCTCCTCTGTCCATGGGATTTCCCAGGCAGGAATATTGAAATGGATTGCCATTTCCTTTTCCAAGGGATCTTCCTGACCCAGGGATCAAACCCATGTCTCCAGCATTGGCAGGCATGCTCTTTGCCGCTGAGCTAACTGGGAAGGCCACTGTCACATATATACAGATTATAGAAACACATGAGGCATGTTAATGTCTTTCTTAGTGTATTTGGAAATATACAAATGTGTTTGCTTAGCTTTAAAAGATAAGGTTGCAAATAGCAAGATAAGAATGCATGCTTATAATGTACGATAAATTCTTGGTGGCTTGTTTTGGGTATGCTTCATATTTTCTAAGGGAGGCTCCTTATTTATGCAGCCTGAGGTGATCCCATAAGGTATTCATTTGTAGCTGGGATGCACTGAATCATGGACTCTTGGATTCAGTAGCTGTAAGTTTTGTAGTCATGAATGCAGTAGGACGGTCATGTTTCTTTCCCCGTGTGGCATACTGACTCAGCTGCTAAGTGCCTGAGGGACCCAGGGTCTATGATTATCCCTTTCAGGAAATATTCCCTTGCTGGAGGAAGGAATTACTTGAATACTGCAATTCTGGGATTTGAATCAACAGCCCTGAAGGTCAGGGCTATCCTGTATGTAGATGGATTTCTCTCACCCCTACTGAGCCATCTGTTTAATGTCTGTGATGTTGTCAGGCAGGGGGGCATCATTTATTTCCTTCATGCGGAGACTCAACCAACACCCAAGACCTATGATCATCTGAATCCTTCCTGCCTATCCACCTTTATTTTTCCTGCTCTGATGTACAGATTCTCTTTCAGGCAGGCAGATATTTCTCCTGCCGTCTCCAATTACTCTACATTACTCACATCTTTCTCATCTCCTGAAATGTTCTTCCTCTTCCTTTTAGCTGATCAAGTACTTCAAGGCACCTCTGGAGTCCCATCACCACCTCCATTCTCCAGAGCTTTGCAGTCCCGTTTGTCCTTTCTCTGAACTCAGAACTTAGAGAGCCACACCTCTGAGAGCCCTTGAGTTTTTGCTGTGTGCTTGCTTTCTCATTCCCCATCTCTCTGTTTTCTCTTCTCTTCTCTTTTCTCTCTCTCATTCTCTGTCTCTTCTCTCTTTCTCCCCCTTCTTCCATCTCACCTTCCCTCCCTCCATCAGTTATTTTTATCTGATACTTGGTACTGATGAGCACATCTCAGTAATATCTTAAACTCTTTCAAAACAGGAAATCTACATTGTGCTTCTCAGGGGATCTTTAAGAAGCTTCACATAGGGATCAAAACTATGCAGTGATGAATTGGTTGGTTATCATCAAGTAAAGTAAGGACTCAAGAAAGTCGGTGGGTCATTCTAGGATATGGTCAAGGGATGTGGTCCCAGGACAGTGGTAAGCTGCCAAGGGAAGGTAAAGTAGTCATTGCCCAAACTGAGGAACTCGGACACAGTGCAGATATTCCTCTAACACGTGGGCATTGTTAGCACAAACTATAGAAATGTTATTCATAAGTTAGTTGATATTTTTCGTTAAGAACTGCTAATGCACTCCAAAGACATAGGCCTTGTTTCTCTTCTTTCTTTTACTGCTGAAGCTAAATTTTGGCCTGTGAAACCTTTACTAATGTCTGATTTTGGTGGAACTATTCATTCAACCTGTGTCTACAGATGTGTTATTTGTCAGATATCAGATAGTTGCTTGATTTTGGCATATATGTGTATATGTAAATATGTATCCACATATCCAATGTGTTCCTGACTTTCCCCCTCATCACCGAATAACATTTGAAAATTTGACAAATGACTCTGTCTAAAGATCAGGATAACCATTTCATTTGTTTCATGGAGATGTGTTTCAAAATCTTGCCCAACTCCGGACATGCCATACAACAAACAATAGGAAAAAAAAAAAAAAACTTCATGTAACTTCAACTAGTAAAACTCATTGTTTTACAGTTTGGAAAAAAAAAAAAAAAAGAATGGCTGCTTGCATTCCATGACTAATATTCCCAAGGCTGAAAAAAAAAAAGTCTGTTCAGGGCGAGTTCCCACTGCTGGAAGTTTGCCAGTAATCTTTAGCTCTGTGTGACATCTTTGGACTCTGTTACCATCCCCTGAAAGTAGCTGTCCTCTTCCATCAGTTTCCTGGGTAGGGGATCAAACCAGCTATTAAGTATCTGTTTGCACTGCATGAAAACACAATTTAATGTAGGGAGACTTATGGCTTCCCTATACCTACAGCCCCAGGAGCCTCATTCAGCCTGACATCAGGCATTCTTTGAACTGATAGATGAATGGATATCCAGTGCATCTGGTTGACCAGATCATCTTAGGATGTTGAAAGTCCTAATGACCAGTACCTGGGGATGGCAAAGGTGACTTGGTTGTGATTGTATTTTCCTGCTCTTTTGTCATTTGCAGTCATGGGATGCCAGGTCCTTGTGACATGAGGATTGATAACATTTGTTAATTCTCAGACTTCCTAGGCTGTGTAATCTCCTTGAAGAGCCCATCAGCACACTTGCTTTGGAAAATCAATATTTGGCATGATTTTTCTTCCGCTCATGTGTCGTTGACCTTCAGAGACCACAAATAGGCAACATCTACACTCTTCTAATTTCTAAACACGTGTTTTGGAGGGGGAATTTCCTAGCTGAGGAATGCCAGCTACTGGTCTGGAGAACATCTGCCTAGCAAATTGGAAGGGGCCAGAACATTTAATACTATTGAGACCTCCTTTCCATTTTCCCCCTTCTCGGAGTATTGGAGCACAGAGCAAAAGAAAGCCTTGATTTTTTTTGCTTGTACTTATAAATTATTCATTAGACCGATGAGATAATAAGAGAATTTGGCCTCTGAGAAAGAAATAAATGTTTTTGAAATAGGGCAAGCACAGATGTACAAATACAGAATTATATCAGGCACATGTTAGAATATGGATCAGGTTTCTAAATGTGTATTTATGTCTGTCTTGATTTTAAACCAAAGTTTTGCATATATCTTAAGAGTCTTAGTGTGATAAATGTGATGTAAACTAAACCCATATTACTTCCTCTGTCATATCATGAAGGCCCCAGACAGAGGTCCTTCCTGGCATACATGAAATGCAGATTTTCAGACATCAATCAGAACCTGGAGTCTACTGGTCTACCAGCCTCTGCGTTAAGGCTCTGTCAGCTTGAGAACAATAGGAGGCATGTGACTGCTGCTTCTTCTGATTGGTCTATGTGCATGTAGTCTATGTCTGCAGGCTAAGTTGCTATGATTTTTCATAGGAAGAAATATTTATTTGACTTCCAGAGGAGTTGCCTCTGTGCTAATATTCCTGGATTTTTTTGTACTAATAATAAAACATGTGAGACATCACTTTGCCAACAAAGGACCATATAGTCGAAGCTATGGTTCTCCTAGTAGTCATGTATGGATGTGAGAGTTGGACCATAAAGAAGGTTGAGCACTGAAGAACTGATGCTTTCAGATTGTGGTGCTGGAGAAGACTCTTGAGAGTCCCTTGGACAGCAAGGAGATCAAATCAGTCAATCCCAAAGGAAGTCAATTCTGAATATTTATTGGAAGAACTGAAGCTGAAGCTCCAATACTTTGGCTACCTGATGTGAAGAGCTGATTCATTGGAAGAGACCCTGATGCTGGGAAAGATTGAGAGCAGGAAGAGAAGAAGGTGACAGAGGATGAGATGGTTGGCTAGCATCACCAACTCAAGGACGTGAGTTTGAGCAAACTCCAGAGATAGTTTGAAGGCTTGAAGGACAGGGAAGCCTGGCGAGCTGCAGACCATGAGATCACAAAGAGTTGGACATGACTTAGCAACTGAGCAGCAACAACATAGGAATAAATTGGATTCAGTTAGGGCTAAAAAATCTCCTGATACTGGATTATTCTGTATTTCAATAACTTGCAGTAACAGAAAATGGAAGTATACTGGAAATGCCCATTCTTCACCAGATGATGAGCTCCATGGAGGCGGAAGTCATAGTTGCTTGATGCGCTCCTTTTCCAGTGCCTAACACACAACAGGCTCTCTGTACCCCATTGAGTGGATATAAATTACAGTGGCATGAGCTAGGTCTTTCATGAAATTTGAACAAGCATATTTCTCAGGAGACTTTTTTGGCATAACACAGGAATAAAGGGATGAAATGTGGGAAGCTGTTAGGGCGGTTACCTAAACCTGCTCCTTTCCTAAAACTTATAGTTCATCATATTCCATTCGGCACTGAGGCATCTTCTCTCCTTTCCAAATTCAACAGGGGATCTTCCTGATCCAGGGATCAAACCCATGTCTCCTGCATTGGTGGGTGGAGTCCTTCACCAGTGAGCATTGAAGAAAAGCTGTATAAGGATTGGTTGTGTGTGTGTGTAACTGTCACCCTGGAAGCCCAGGGACCATGCTTAACCTCTGAAAAATTGTAGGCAAAACCATTTTTAAGTGTATGTTTAGAACTACTTTTCTGAGAACTTGTTTATTTTCACTGGATTCTCAAAGGGTAATATGACCTCCCCCCCCCCCCAAAAAAAAGGCTCAGAGCCACTCCATTCAAAACAGAGCAGATGTCACAAATATCTAGACCTTGGATGTCTTTTCTTTGGCTTATTTGTTGGGAATAGTTTCCAGCATCTAAAACTCATGGGGTTTCCCATAAAATAAATTATCTGCTTGTCTGGAAAAATCAGATCTGGCAACTGGACCCAAAGTCCTGCCTGAAATTGCATAAGTCCCCTCTCCAGATGGGGTGTTGTCCTCTCCAGGCCCAGGAAGCGTGCCACTTCTCATCTTTTCACAGAGCTGCTTCAGCTACCTGCAAGTTTGTATTAATGTTACTGTTCCCCTTCCTGTAAGCATTTGGAGGGGTGCTCTAGCCAGGGGATTAAAGTTTTGAGCTCTGAAGCAGACTCTAGGGTCCCAAATATTGGCTTTACCCTTTCTTTTCCTGTCCTTTTGGGCAATTTTGTAAAATCTCCATGCTTCCCATATTTCAAGGGTACAATGGATACAATAAGAGTACTTTTTTATAGGATTATTGAAAGAATTATAGGAGTTATATGTTAGAGAATTTAGAAGAATGTCCAAAACCCTGGATAAAGCCTGAGTGTCTGAGCTGCACTGAAAACTTTGACAAGATCACCTCAAATCTGTCGATCTATGGATCCCCCACTTTGCACTGTTCTAGAACAGCTTGTGCCTTTATCTAAAAATCTAGAATATATTTGAATAGATTATGAGCTAAATTCATTTTTAAATTCTGTGCTACAGAAGCTACTCTTCGGTGGACTGCTATTTAAATGGCCACATTATCATTCTAGGAGCATCTATGTTTGTGTGTATTGTCTAAATAGTGTCTGCTAAAGATACAGTGAATATTTATTGAATTGAATTAGTAAGAGTGTAGAAGATATTTGACTCTTAGCTAGGCTGAAATTGCTTAGTTCTATACTGTCTTTTGGTATGAGATTTTATCAAATCTTTGGAAACAAAAAGTCAAGTCAATTTACCGGAGGTCTCTTCTAATTTCTTCCTTCTTTTCATTTTCTGTATTAAAAGAGAAGTAATTACATTTTTAGTAGAATATTCTTGAAAACACTTAAATTGCCTGAATACAAATGGCTAGAAATGTGGGTTGTTTCACAGTGAAAATAAATCCTCCTTGGCACTCACACACTTTGGGGGCTGAGATTTTGTCTGGAATGTTTTGTACATCATTGGATGCAGCAGGGGCTGGCTAAAAATGCTAAGCTGGGATGGATGAATCCTTTAAGGTGCCCACTAAAATAAGTACATCACAGGTCAAATAGTTTCATGATCACAACAACTGAAAATAATGGAATAATTACAGCAGATTCTTGGGTCACCCCTGAAGTCCTTGTGGCCTATGTCTTTTCCTCAGTTCTGGTTTCTAAGTGTATTGCTAGGTTTCAACGCATGCATACTTGTCAGTTTTTGAAACAGAATTTGAAGCTTGAGTGACAGGCAATGCCCTTTTTTTTTTTTTTTTTGCATTGATTTCCATTATTCTGTCTTCCATTTTTCACCTCTGTTGGCTTATTTGTGGTAGCAGAACTAGGCTGCCACTGGCATGTCTGACTGGGGTTTCATAGTCTCATTGTGGCTTAGCCAACTGGGTGGAAAAATCCAAAGGTTTAGAAGTAACCAAATTCAGCCAAAGCCTCAATCTTTCCTTCTCCCCTCCTCTTTGTTCTACCTAATGTCTGGCCTGGAAAAGTATAAATAGAGATTTCCCAGGAAAAGGATAAAAATTGTTAAAGGGGAACAAATTGCTTTCTTGTTTTCTGGAATACTTACACCAGAACCTACTAAGTACATCTAATTTTCTTTTCTCTTATTAGGATGAATGCCATTCTTAGATGCTTAAGTGCTTAGTCACTCAGTCGTGTCTGACTTTTTGCGGCCCCATGGACTGTATAGCCCTCCAGGTTCCTCTATCCATGGGGATCCTCCGGGCAAGAATGCTGAAGTGGGTTGCCATGCCCTCCTCCAGGGGATCTTCCCAACCCAGGGATCAAACCCAGGTCTCCCAC
Organism: Cervus elaphus; assembly: GCF_910594005.1. Lineage (NCBI taxonomy): Eukaryota > Metazoa > Chordata > Mammalia > Artiodactyla > Cervidae > Cervus > Cervus elaphus. Next base: position 35,236,830 of record NC_057846.1, read on the forward strand.
ATTACAGGCAGATTCTTTACCAGCTGAGCTACCAGGGAAGCCCCAAAGCAGGAGGGCCTGCTTAAACTATTTGTTTTAAAAACTATTTGTTTTAAAAAACAAAGTAGACATTCATATAAACATAGAAGAATAATATCTACTATAAATACATATGAACAGAATTCCAGTGAATCTTGATTCTAAGTTTTTGTTCCTGAAGTTCAATGCTCAGTTCCGAGTGTGTGACTTTTTCTGTAATGCCTACAGGGTTGCTATAAATAATCGTGCTATATGTGCCCTGAACGGAGTACCCAGTCAAGGGCTAAAATCAACTCGTCACCTTTTACTAAGTATTAGTGCTATGCACGGGTCTGTGTCTACCCTAGAGGAAGTGCTTTTTCTAATTCTCATAAAGAGAAGGTACACAAATGATGGAACCACCTGACTTTAGAACATGAATGGACATGAACATCATGAATGCTGCCACCCATCCATGGTGTTCGAATGCTTATTATCTTAACAATGTCTGTAGTACAGGCTAGGGGTGGCATTTTCTGATGCCCTATCTCCCTTAAAATCCAACTAATTCCATACAGGTTTTGGAAGGTGAGCACAGAATCTCTGGTCTTTAGAGTTCTTTGGGAAGGGGTGTAAACTCCAAGGTGCCAAACACCTTAGTGACTATAGTTTTATGGTGGTCAATACTTGGTAGCCCAGGTCTGATGTAAACTGCATTGGATCAGTGTCTAAACACCTAGAAATTTTAGATGTGTATCATGGTAGGACATCAGAGAAGGAGGAATTCTATATGTTCAGTGTCTGGAGCAGAGTGCAAAGTCAGAACCTGAAGTTGTTCACCAGGGCGTATGTGTAGGAGAGGGGATTTCTAACTCTATGAGAACTTTTTCGTGTTGGTTCCTTTAAGTCTGTGTCACTGATGATCTCCTGGTAGACCTTGTGAAGAGTGTAAAATGCTTATTAATTGGAACCAAAGCATAATTTCCTACTGACTAGCTTTGATGGTTTCACTTCCCTTAGGGGAAAAAGATAGACCTTGATGAAACTACTAAAATGAAGATTAATCATATTCATAGCTTTCAAGTATATCCTGGAGTCAGAGTTGGTCTCCTGGGTCCTCCCTATCTGTATAAAATGATGTTCAGAATGATAAACCCAAGGCACATTAACCTAATCAATGAAAATCTTTTCAGTTCTCTTCCTTATGCTGTATTTACTGGCAGCAATAGAGACCTATAAGTGTTAGATTTTCCACAAAGAAAATCGTCACAAATGACCTGAAACTTATAATTAGTCAGGAAATTGCCTATTCCTTGAAATTTATTTGATGTCACTAGCAAAGGACTGGTGAAAACGTGTTAAAACTTCGTGATTCGGTGGAAAAATTTTCTTGTTAATCTTAGCATCCATAGCTTTGTTTTCTGAAAACAGTGTTATTTGATGTTTCTTCCACCTATTTGTTGGAGGAAGCTTTAGTATAGAAAAACTTTCTATTTCTTTAAAAAGCTGAGGAAAGAACAGCATGAAAACATGTGGCAGAAAAAGGAGAGTGAATAAGAGGTTGAAAAATTATCATCAGGGTTTAATTAGAGAATCACATGCCTTGTAAGATGTGTGGTATGTATAGAAACAGTCAGCATTAATTTCCTCTCAACCTACACCTTATCTCTGGACTTCTCCTTCCTTTCTCTGGCAAGAACATTTTTGGCCAGAGCATATTGGGTGGGCCAGACAGACTGGTTGGTTCCCAAAGAAAGGAAGCCTATGGTCTCATGGGCCCCAGAGTCCAGCCCACTCCAGCCACTGTTGTCTTTTGTAGAACATATCTACTGCAGCTCTTGCAGAAGTGCCCCCTGAGGACCTAATGTTTTTGGTGAGAAATGTCTGTGTGTATAGGGGCGAGGATCTATACCAGGGAGGCGGGTGTCATAAAAGAAGTAGAATTGGAGCATTGGCGACCTACCTTTATGCCATATCTTTTGTGCCGAGTTGAAATCTCATTCAAGGAGATCACTACACTGTACTGAACATTCCAGGCTTCTTGGCAGGCTGTGTACTGTATTGTGAGTTTAAGTGGAGTTTCCCTTACATGTATTCTCACAGCTCACCTGTCTATGGCTGGTTTTCCCAAGTCAACACTAACCTGGGCTGTCAGCTTCATTTCTTCCGGGCTCTGGAGGTAAACCATTTAAGTCACTCCACACTGCCACTGGTTTTTATGTGATTATTATCATAACAAGCAGTGTTTTGTTTTTTAAGAAGAGAATTTTAGATGTTAATGTTTTAGCCCCAAAGCACCAATTGATTGTTTTCAGTGCGAAGACCCAGGAGAAGAAAAATCTTTGATTCGGAGGACTGTCAGGGTTTTCCCTTCAGCATCATCCTGTCTGGCCCATTGTTGAAGGAGTCCAGTGCCTGGATTATTTCTTCTGAACCCTCAAGGGTAGGGCTAGAACCAAAGATGCACCATCTGTAAAGGGTTTGGACTTTTGTTTTACTTTTTTGTCTTTTTGAGAGATAGTGCCCTAAAATTATAGATTGAGTAGAACAAGCATTCAGTGGGAAAATTGGATGTTCTCTCCAGCTTCCCTACTCTAGCTGTATGACATCATGTGAATTACTTAACCTCTCTGAGTCTTCATCTATTTTTAAATGGACATATTAAAAGAAAGACTTTACAAGAACATTGGTACCCAGAGCTGACAAAAATAGATTGATAGATGGTAGGCAGTCTCCTGTTCTGTTGATGCGAGCTTCCATTGGTGCAGCTTTTGTGGAGGATCGCGTGTATCAAAATGTTTGTTCTGATACCCTTTCAGTTCAGTTCAGTTCAGTTGCTCAGTCATGTCTGACTCTTGCGACCCCATGGACTGCAGCACACCAGGCCTCCCTGTCCATCACCAACTCCCAGAGCTTGCTCAAACTCATGTCCATTGAGTTGGTGATGCTCTCCAACCACCTCATCCTCTATCATCCCCATCTCCTCCTGCCTTCAGTCTTTCCCAGCATCAGGGTCTTTTCCAGTGAGTCAGTTCTTCCCATCAGGTGGCCAAAGTATTGGAGCTTCAGCTTCAGCATTGGTCCTTCCAATGAATATTCAGGACTGACTTCCTTTAGGATGGACTGGTTGGATCTCCTTGCAGTCCAAGGGACTCTGAAGTATATATGAAGTATATCTGGAGTATATCTGAAGAAGATAATTGAATATAAAAGCAAATGTGTTTATAAAGATATTCAACACAACCTTATTGGAAATTATGACAAATTGGAAGCAACCTTAGTGTTTGTCAGTTTAAGAATAGCTAACTAAATTATGCATAAAACTATAAATACCATGAAATCTATGCAGTCATTAAAAACAATAATGTGCAAGTATATTGATAGGCATGGACAATTATCATAGCCTATTAATGAGTGAAAAGTATCACTTACAGAAGGGAGTGCGTGCTCCATCCTAAATAAATGTCCCAGCAACCAATCCTCTTTTAGAGGCAAAGCCCACAAATTATCCTTGTCCCCTGATCTTTCTCATCTTCTGTATCTTATCCATCATGAGGCCTTTTAACTCCAAATGCCTTTGAAACTATCCCCTTCCCTCCAACTCCACCAGTCTCCCCTACATCCAAGCTTGGTGTTCAGTTAATGCTTGTGGAGTGAACACTGAGAACGGTCCCATTTGTAACATCAGCATGTCTGTTACACGTCCATGTCAAGAAACAGGTGATTGGAGAGGTGTTCACCAGACCACTGGCTGTGATTTACTCTTAGAGGGTGGAATTCAGCATTATTTTTCCTTTTTTATTTGAATTTTTCTGTATTGTTCAAAAAATGGAAAACTAATGCTGTGTGATTTACTCCCACCCCCAAAAAGCTGTTAGGAAATAGGGATAATAACCATTACCTTATCATTCTCTCTGGATAAACATAGTGCTCAAATATACTGTTAATAGCACCTGTGAAAGCTTTTATAATATGAAAACAAAGTTATTAGCATGGTTACTGTGAGCCATCATCATCATCATAGTTTAAAATCACAGATGCTAAAATTTCTTGAATGCCTGTGCCCAGTGGTTTGGGCATATTAACTCATCAAGCGTGTGATGCTATTAATATTCTCATTTTAGAGGTGAGGAAACTGAGGCAGGACCAGACTCAGTAAGTGACCCTGATAGACACACACAGCTGACAGAGTGGAGCCAGGTTTGAACCTGACACAGTCAGACCCCAGGGGCTGAGCACTAACCAAACTTAGCTTCAAAATATCAGACTCTCCCCACGATGAAGCCCTTCAAGGGAGATTCGCATAGATCACTTTACCACCTCTGTTAATTTACAGGGACTTTCAGGAACTGCTGAATGATGTAGGGAGTGAGCCAAGTCACGTGACCTTGGGAAGTAGTTTAGCAGATTATGCATTTAAATATTAGAGGCAGATGGCACTGTGGAAAGTAGTTTAATAGATTATGTGTTTAAATATTAGAGGCAGATGATATGGGGAAGGAGGACAAGCAAACGTTTAGGAAATGTTAGTTTTTATACATAAGGTACCATGTAGATACCGTTGCACTGACTCTTCAGAATGCGCCAGAAGGGGTTGTTATTTTCAATTGTTTCCCATTTACGATCACAGATAAGGTAACTGAGATGTGGATTTATTATGTTATTTTCTCAGGTCTTTATAGCCATTAAGTTGTAGAGGAGGAAACCCATCAGGAGTCCCAATTTCAACCTGTCCACCTCTATGATTCTCCAGTTGGGCAGCTATCACCAGGGGTTCTGTGTCTTAGCAGAGTGGTTAAGAGGAAAGACGTGGAGAAGAGCAATATTTGGGGGCTTGAAGCTGATCCCAGAGTTTACTAGTTGTGTGAATTTAGGCAAGGGAGCATCACAAGCCTCAGTTTTCTCATCCTCAAAGTGGGAATAATAGAAATATCCCTACTTCTTAAGAAGAGCATCTTAATCACTCTGTCTCTTTAATTAGTCATGCACAAGTGTGAATAAGCCCATACAAAGGATTACAAAGATGACAATAAGGCTGAGCTTTTAAGAAACCTGGACTGGGGACTTCCCTGGTAGTCCAGTGGTTAAGAATCTGTGTTCCAGTGCAGGGGGTGCGGGTTTGATCCCTGGTCAAGGAACTAAGATTCCACTGGGCCCCTGAGCTCATGCACCACAAGGAAAGATCCTGCATGCTGCAACTAAGACCCAACATAGCCCAATGAATATATAAAATATCTATTTAAAAAGAAGCCTGGACTGGACATTTCTCCAAATTTTTCCACCTCTTTTATACCTAATTTCCAAAGTTATAGTAAGTACAGACTTATTATACTAAGTTCTCTCTGTGTGAAATTTCTTAGTTAGCTTCTTCCTCGTCTTCTCAATAAAGCACGCACACTCTGGTGTCTCAGCCTTGGCTCCTGGGTATCTCCAAGCTGGGCAAGCCTTCCCCGCCCTCAGGAACCAAATCAGCTTCCATGTACAACCTCCCTGATCACTTAGGTCTGAAGCGGTGTCCTTCTTTTCCTGATGTCCATGAGGCTGAACAGGCCATTTAATATAAATGCCCTTGGAGGTTATGTATTTTGTTATGAATTTATGTGTTTTCTTTAAAAATAGCTTACAAAGTCCTTGAGGCAAGAACATTCTTTTTCATCTCCGTAGAGAATAGTGCAGGGCAATTCAGCACCTCATTGTTGATTGTTTTGATTTTAGAGAAAAAGGAGGAAGACTCGAATAAAGTGGCCGCTATGTGGCAGGAGTTTCATATAATTATTTCAAGTCCCATAAAAAAGTAAAATGGTTTTCTTGAGTTGGTTACAGTAGCTTTAGAGGAGAAACTTTCCTTCCCCAGGTCTCAGGGTCCCCATTTGGAAAATGGAGTTTACCCATATATTTTGTCCACCAGGTTTGACATAAGCAAAACCTGATGAATGGTTGTAAGCTATTTGGAAACATAAAATGCAAGGGGAATACTAAGTAAAAGGACTGATCGATAGAGAGTTCAGCTTTAAAATTCTTTCATCTGCCAGAGCTGTTTCTTGGCAGTATCAGCAAGACCTGAAATTTTTTTAAAGAATTATTCTTATGAATATATTGATTGAGTGTATTAAGATGCTTTATTACCAAATCCATTTGCTTATAAGAAGGCATTTGTATATGTCAAATGTAATTCTCAAAAGACAAATAAATGATAATAGTGCAAAGCAACTGTGGTTACATGGCATTTACAAACTGCGTTTTTGCTCGTTTTATGTACATGAAAGAAAAGAACAAAGGGCTTGAAAGCCTTCTAGGACAATAAATGGCATATTCAGTGGAGAAGACACATTTTAATTTGCAAACATCTCCCGCTGAGAATATGGCAGAATGAAAAGAACCCTGCCCTGAGGGTACCTGAGCATCTCGGTGCCTTTGAAGCTCTAAGGGGACTAGACTTCCGTTTCCTCATTTGTTCAGAAAATACAGATAAGTGTGAATAAAGAAGTGTCCCATTCCTATATTCATTGCAAAGCATCCTGTCTCCTATTATCTGGTGTGCAAAAACCCAGTTGTAAAATTTTTGTGTACTTTTCAGATTCCAGTGTTTGTCAGCCTTCTATCAACATTTACATCAACAGAGATGGGATCTAAGGTGTTATCTTTGTCATCTTCTCACCTGTAAACTGGAATGTTGGCCAGAAAAAAAAGAGAGACAGAGAGAAAAAAACTTAGATTGGAGATTTCTTAGGAAGAGATGTAATAGCTAAGGGGTATCTGTATTATAGATAAGAGGCAAGATGGCTGGTGAAAAAAAAGTTATACCAAATAGGAGCTGCCCTAGATCCAGGTATCAAAGGAAAAAAATGACATATGGATAGCCCAGAGAGATTTCTAAGAAGTAGAGGTTGGGATATATTATTTCTTGACATGTCTGGAGACTCCATGGATACAAATCCTGCAACATGTCTGAGAGAGAGGCCACAAGAAAGCAAAGAAGCTAAAAATCAGGCTGTCATTTGGACAAAAGTAAAACCCACCGATATAAATTAAGCAACATGAAATAAAAATAACTTCCTGAGTAAAAGGGCTCCTAGCACATGATTCTGCAAGTTGAAAGAAGACTTGGATCTGGAAGGCAAGTCAAGTCAAGAGGGGAGGTTGGTGGGGTCAGCTATAGTTTAGAGCTGTATAGAAGCCAGGCCAGGGGGAGGCCCCAGTGCTCCATGAGTGAGACCTTAGGAAGCATGACATCAAGGGAGAATGTGAGGGGTGGGCAGGAGAAACCATGAGGATCAGAAACCTGAGAGGTGGTACTCGCTAGGGAAGTGGATAAGAAATGAAAAGGAGAGCATCAGGTGAAGCGGCGGGAATCAGGAATCTGGGCCAGAGCACCTGGCAACAGGCAGGATGAGCCAGAAGGACAGGAGCGGACTTGGATCCAGACTTCCTCTGCAGCCCCAGACTTCAGTATTCCACTGTGGGGCCTGGTGCCTTTGGGTGACATTTATAGAACTGCAGTGTTGGAAGGGACTTTAGAGATCATTCACCACATCCCTTCTATGGGCACCAAGCCTTCTGCAGTATTTCCAATGAGAGGGTAGGAGCACTCAATGGAAATAGGGAAGAGAGGAGAGAAGCGGAAACTTCCAACCCTATCTATGGGCTTCCCATGTGGCTTCGATGGTAAAGAATCTGCCTGCAAGGCAGTAGACCCAGGTTCGATCCCTGAGTCTGGAAGATACCCTGGAGAAGAGAATGGCAACCCACTCCAGTATTCTTGCCTAGAGAATTCCATGGACAGAGAAGCCTGGTGGGCTACAATAAATAGCCCATGGGGTCGCAAAGAGTCAAACACGACTGAGGGACTCTGCACTACTACTACTACTAACCCTATCTATAAATGCCCCATCAGTGAGCTAGGTTCTATGAAGCTAAATTTAAAAATAAGACTCTGTAATTTAGCTATTTATTTTGTATCCAGAGAACTCCACAGCTATATTCAAATAACCTTTTGCACTCTCAAAATCTTTACTGTTCATGTAGTGTTCAGACATTGCATCAGAGAGAAACATTGCTTACTAAGTAGGAGAGAAATACTAGTTTTTTTCTAAGTCTTTTTTTCTTTTTTAAGTATGGAGATAGCCTTCACTTTGGGTGTTGGTGATTGAGACTTACAAACTATAGAGGACACTTGTGGCCCTAATGTTTGAAGATACCTTGATGGCATTGTTACATATTCTAAGTTTAACTTTTAATTTTAAAGATAAGTTAATGGATAAAAAAAAATAACATGTTTGAAAAAGAGTGAAAACCCTAGTTTTAGTCATGTGTAGGTGCTGTTTTAAGGACATAATTCACATTCATAACTCAGATAATGTAGGGGGTGATCAATGAATATGAGATAATTTCCCATAAGACTTCTTTAAATAGTAAACTCCGTGGCTGCCTACAGTCCACACATCAATTTATACAGAAGTATTTCCAGTAATATAGCCTGTCTCCAATTTATAAGAAAATACTGTGTTTCAAACCAGATTTTAAGTCTGTTCTTTGGAAATCAAAAGCAACTGTCCCAACGAACATGTTGAACCACTTAAATCCTCAGGACAGCCCAAAAAACACACACTCCACTAATGAATCTGTGAGGCAAGTTTGCTTATCCACTTTTAGATTGAAAAAAAATTAATGAGGTAAAAATGACTCTCCCATCTAAATAAATTCACCTGTTATGGCTATCTATCTGAAGGGATAAGAGAACCCATTCAGATTCTAAACCCATTAAGAAACCGAAAGGTAGGGCGTAATCATGTTCACATGTAATAATAATTCTTTGTGAGAAAGCCTACTGTATTTTTGAGCTTCCCTTGTGGTTCAGACAGTAAAGAATCCACCTGCAATGTGGGAGACCTGGGTTTGATCCCTGGGTGGGGAATATCCCCTGGAGAAGGGAAGGGCTACCCACTCCAGTATTCTTGCCTGGAGAATTCCATGAACAGAGACTATACAGTCCATGGGGTTGCAAAGAGTCAGACACAACTGAGTGAATTTCACAGTATACTGTATTTTGTTTTATTAATAGCAGAGGGGATTTTCCTTTCCCCTTGTGGCTAAAAAAAAAAATGAAAGTCAAGGATTTCCCCGAATTCTAAAAGTTCAATGGGCTCTGAAGTGTGGCAGAAGGTGCTTTTTGTTCCAATATTAGTCTCAACGAGGACCAGCCGCTTTCTCATCAAATGCCTCAGCTGATAGCTTTTAAACCAGGGTTCCCCTCCATTGTCCACTGGGAAAGAACTTTCAGTTCTTCAGAATAAATGAATAAATCTGTTAGCAACAATCAGAAACCAATGAGGTATGAAGCAGTCTCTGGTGCTTTCTTTCTTCTCTTTTCTTAGAATTTGTGGTGAAAGGCAGAAAGTACAGAGGAATTCTAACACTGAATCCACAAAGCTTTGAAGGAAGACTCGAGATAGGCTGGGCATTTAGGGGGTTTCTTCCCAGTGGGTCAGAGGTCTGGGCAGAAGTGAGGTGTGGGGTTCAGAACTGGAACTGGGAAGTAGGGGCAGAACTGGGGAAGGGTAGTGGGGACAGGGAAGGGACAATCCCACTCCAGAAGCAGAGGAAGAAGAAACACCCCCAGGATGAATATATCCTTTATGTTTTTCCCTGTCCCCTCACTACTGACAACCTTCCCTCCGTGATCTGCCATAGACTGACTCTTGGTAAAGACGAGGATGACCAAGTACAGAAAAAGAGAGAAGGAAGTATTGGGGTGGCTAAAAAGTTCATTTGGGTTTTCTTATAATGTCGTATGGAAAAACGCAAACAAACTTCTGGCCAACCCAGCAGATCCCCAGGTTGTACTACTGAGGAAAACAGTGAGGGATAAACAAATTCTTGCCTCCATGGTCTACCAGCTAACGTTACTGGAACTGATTAGTGTCCTTTCTGGGACTCCGAGGAACTTCACTACCACCATCCTTTCTGTGTCAACACAGAGAAGAATTCAGCAAGAGCAAAGTGATAGATAAGAAGTTATTTATTAGAATAGGATGCTTATGAGGCTTATGGGCAAGCAAGACATGCCACGCCCAGGGACTTAGTGGGCTACAGTTTTATAAGCAAAGGAAAAGTAGGGAGGAGAAAAAGAACTTCTTTGTCTTTCTTGAGAAGATGTCTTGCTTCCATCATCAGCTCCTCCTCCAGGTTGAGCAGGGGAGTTTCCTTGTCCCTGTGTCGCCAAGCTAGGTCCACAAATTGTTATTCATGCGTGCAGAGAGCATGTCCTAAGGATCATTAATTTCCTGAGCCCGCTGGGCAGGATGTGGATCTTACGCCACCATTGTTTTATTGTTTGGGGGCATGTCTCCTGCTTCTGCTACATGGTTTTCTTGTTAAGCAAGCCTGCTTGGTTTTATTTTTAAACAAACCAACCTGGCTTTGATGCTAAGCAACTTGTTTTTCTTTATGAGTGAGGCAAGCCCACATTGTTTAGAATTTCCCCATTCCTTTCTTGAGTGATCATTGGTCTCATTGTGGTCTCCCAAAGCCGTCTGCATTTCCCTGTCTATTTACAGTTCCCTAATGGGGTTTCAAAGCAGTTATTTGATTATCCTTCTCTCTCCCTGTCATTACTACTCATAATTTAAGGTATGCAAAGAAAGTAGGTGTTAGCTATATGCAGCCAACCAAATAAGGAGGTGCAAGCCAACTCCTTGACGTTCTCTCATCAATAGCAAAATATTGCATGTCACTTATTTTTTCAGTCAAGAAACCCACTGAAATGCTCTTCAAGAATGTTCCTTGAATCTGAATTCTGATACATTGCTGACTTCTCAGAGAAGCCTTAGGGTTGGAAAACTTCAGAACCCATGGGTGCATGAAGGAAGAAAGTGATAGTAGTATTCTTCTGTAGATATGAAAAGACGTCCAAGTAAACAAGAACTGGAGGCCCTTGGGTGGTCTGAAAAGTAAAATGGGAGGACATAGGAACAGTTTAGTTCTGGGGATCAAATAACCACTCTGGCTACAGAGCTTCCTTCCAAGGCAACATGAGAGACACTAGGTGCTTCCATCCAGGTGTTGGGACCAAGTCCTGCTGAACATGTGCTTTTGTGCAAAGAGCAGGCTTGTTCTTTAGTGAATGAAACTCTTCTCCTTCTCTCTTGGCTGCTTCGTCTTTTGGATAAGGAGAATGGCAGTCTGCATAATTTACACTGCTCAGTCAGTAGAAGAATCAATCCAAGTGTTGGGTTAGCCAAAATGTTCGTTTGGGACTCATGAGATGCTAGGGATAAACCCAAATTGACTTTTTTGACCACCCAATAGATCGGCTAGCCCTGAACCAAAGCCCTATCTCTAGACCATACTGAGGAAAGTCAGTGCAATTTCGCAATCTTTCTCTCCTTCCCTCCTCTTCCTCCTCTTCCATCTTTCCCTCCTCCTCCCTCTCCTTCTTTGCCCTTCCCCTTTCTTCCTCCAGTGATGGGTTAGTAATACCTGAGGGCTTTTATAATCTTCCAGCTTTCCTCCTTCCCCACTCCCTTCTTGCCTTCTGTCCTTCTCCCCTTCTCTCTTTGCAAGGTCTCCTTACCAGTTTCCACCCATTTTCTTATGCAAAGCACTTTTGAATTCGAGCCATCTGTGAATATAAGGCAGTGAAAAATATTGAAGTCACATCAAATTCCACTTGCTCTGCCAGTGAAAAATACAGATGCTTCCTGTTTTATGCTTTCCTCTCACTTTCTCTGGAGTTTAAACATGAAAATATGTTCAATGATAAAAACCAGCACATATTCCCTTTCACCAGGAAACATATTCCAAACAATGAAAGGTAGAGTTATTTTCCCAAGTCCAGCCGGGATATTTAGATGTTGGAGGAATCATACATGGAACCATACTTTCATAGAAGAAGAACATAATTATTCACGACGGTCACATATTATAGGTGAAGAAATCGAGATCACAGGGAATTGTTGTAACTGTTCTCAGATGTGGTCCTCATAGACTTGCCAAGGTTCACATCAGCTTATGTTTTAACCCAACATAGCCGAGTCTCAATTGCTCCATGGTGCTTTTTAGCTCTCCACCACTTTCACAAAGGAATTCTTTAGCTACTGGGAGAGGCCAAATCCTTGAGCAGTGAACCATTAGCTTGAAATTCCATTCATATGCTGGAGTGAAAAAAGAAATGTAGGCCTGAGAGTCAAGACACCTGGGTTCTGGTTACAACTCTGTTGCTACCTGTCAAACCTTGACAAAAATTTCTACTCTTGGCCCACGAAGGGGCTACGTCAAATGATCTTGAAATTTCCTTCTAGCTCTTTGAAACTTGATTATTTTTCTCCCGTCACTTTTCTGCTGACTCAGAGTATATGACATTGGTCACATTATTAAGTGCCATAAATCTCCATTTTTCTGACTGCAAAGGAATAACACATTCCCATAATTTCCTAACTTCTACCTACTATGTAATCTTGCATGAAATGGACTCAATTTAGAATTTGTGACCCCATGGACTCTACAGTCCATGGAATTCTCCAGGCCAGAATACTGGAGTGGGTAGCCATTCCTTTCTCCAGGGGATCTTCCCACCCCAGGGATTGAACCCAAGTCTCCCGTGTTGCAGGTGGATTCTTTACCAGCTGAGCCGCCAGGGAAGCCCAAGAATACTGGAGTGGGTAGCCCATCCCTTCTCCAGGGGATCTTCCCAACCCAGGAATTGAACGAGGGTTTCCTGCATTGCAGGCAGATTCTTTACCAGCTGAGCTCCCAGGGAAGGCCTCGAGTCTTTTATATCTATGGTGATTCTAGCTTTAGTGACTAATTCAATAAGACAGTGGTCATACCCTTGGGCAGTATCCTTAGCTTTAAAGACACTGTATTGACCATGATTCTCACCCCTCTTTGCTTCTACCACATCTTTTTTTTTTTTTTTAATTTTAATTTCACATGTGTGGCTGAGTCCCTTCGCTGTTCATTTGAAACTACCACAACATTGTTAATTGGCTATACCCCGACACAGAATGTTTGGGTGTTAAAAACAAATAAATAAAAATTTTAAAATCTCCAAAAAAAAGTTATTTGTAGTGTTGTGCCATATCTTTTTATATAATCTGTTATAACTCTTGTAATATTTCTACAGTATAGCACATTGTATCTCCCTGTGTTTTCCCTCTCATATGTGAGTATCTGTTGCTATGTGATTATTTTCTATCTCAATGACTAGCTCCTCACCCATTTTACTAATGTGTGATATATGCTTTCTCACTGTATATTTCTTCTGAATATCCAATGATTCACCAAATCCTTATTGATCTTATCCGCCCCCCCCCCCGTGTCATTCTAATCCATCCATTTCCCTTTCTTTCTCCCATTATATCCTCCTCTAAACTACCACTCCTCCTCCCCTCAACCACACTATTCCACAGAAAAGTCAAAGGATTATTTCAAATCACAAATCGAACCATATCACCCAAATCCAATGGATTTTCACTACTCTTTTTTTCCTTTTTATTATTCAATTGTGCGTATTTTTATTGGAAAGAATTCAAGTTTTTCACTTAAATCATCTGTACAGCAAAATTTTTGTTGACTGAAAAGTTTATACCAGTGTTATATTATACATGCATGAACTATGCTCTTTTTTCTCTATTTTTAAAAATTATAGTCAATTTACAAAGTTGTATTACTTTCAAGTGTATAGCAAAGTGATTCAGTTATACATATATATGTTATATATGCTTTTCAGATTCTTTTCCATTATAGATTATTACAAGATATTGAATATAATTCCTTGTGCTATACAGTGAAAGTGAAGTCGCTCAGTCATGTCCAACTCTTTGCGATCCCATGGACTGTAGCCCACCAGGCTCCTCTGTCCATGGGATTCTCCAGGAAAGAATACTGGAGTGGGTTGCCATTTCCTTCTCCAGGGAATCTTCCCGACCCAGGGATTGAACCCAGGTCTCCCACATTGCAGGCAGACACTTTTACCTCTGAGCCACCAGGGAAGCCAAGTAGGTCCTTGTTATTTATCTGTTTTATATATAGTAATATGTCTGTATTACTCCCAAACTTCATCACTCTTAATGTAAACCAGAATCCTTACCAAGAGCTCCCTGGCATGCAGCTTTTCTCTGTTCCCAGTGTCCTAGTACATCTGTCTAATCCATCATTGCTCTTAGTTCTCCTTCCTTGCTGTTTCCTATAGGACTTTGCTGTTTCCTATAGTTATGAAGTGCCCCCTAGCAGTCATCTAGTTAACTCTTATTTATTCTTCCGGTTTCAAATTAATGACCCTGTGTTCAAGGAAGCCTTCTCTTATCTCCGTTAAGTCAGTTCCCTCTGTTAGATGTCCTCACTGCTGTTTCCTTGTTTCTATTGCACTCTTCATAGTTGCAGTATTACACTTGCTCCTGTGATGCTTTTAGAATTGTTTTTGGATGACTTCTCCCTCAGTAGATTGCAAGTTTCATGATGCCAGGTCTATTCTCCTGTTGCCACTGGAGCCCCAGTGCCTAGCACAGTTTGACACATAATGGGTACACACTAACAGGCTATTGAACAAATGAGTAAATCCGTGAATGGAAAGAAAGAATAGAAGCTCCTGAGATCAAGAGCTATTTCCTCACCCCCACACATGCAGGGTTGAAACCAACCATAGAAGGCAATTAATAAATCGTGTTAAAAGAATAAAACTGATGAACCTTGAAGCACCCACTGGGCTAGGAAGTTCAGAAGCATTAAAGTATTAAGAGATAGAGTTAATATTATGTTTTTAAGGATTAGTGCTATTAAATATAAAATAACTATTCATCAGTATAGCCTCTAAGCAAGCCTCAACATATGGCAAAAAGAAATAGTTCAGATGTCAGATTATAACTCCCTTTCCTTATGTGTGTAATGAGAAATACCAAGACAAGCTTTAAGTGCTATAAAGTCAAACAAGAGGGAAATCAGTAAAAACTAGGGTTACCAGGAAAAGCTCCCAGGAGGCTCTGCTTGAATTGTGCTTTGAAAGGCATTCTAGTTTAAACAGGGGAGTGAGTGTGGCTTGTTGCTTGAAGGTCTGTTTACATAATGACTCTTGTTCATTTGCTGTTTCTCATACACTGTCTACCCAGCTCTGAGTCCTGGGATGCGGGAATCCACAGGCTCCCTTGCCCTCTGTCTTCAAGTAGGGTTTCCCTAGAGGGGGCACTGACAGGAGTTCATAGGTTGGAAGGAGAGAGCCCTACACATTCATTTCCTATGGATCCTCCTTACCTGGTCATGGCTGTGTGTGTGTGTTAGTCACTCAGTTGTGTCCAACTCTTTGCGACCCCATGAACTGCAGCTCACCAGGCTCCCCTGTCCATGGAATTCTCCAGGCAAGAATACTGGAGTGGGTTGCCATTTCCTTCTCTAGGGCTGGTCATGACTGGCAGTAGCTAATTCCTCTTCTGAAGACCACAGTCCCTTTTGGAGCCTCCTTCTAACTTACAGCTAGTTTCAGTGGGTTACCCCTTCAAAACTAGGGGTGGTAATGGCTTTCTGATGCTCTGATCCCGGGATACACTAAGAGTCTGTATTTATCCATTGTGGGGGTATCATACGTTTCCTGGCAAAAGTGATTGACTGGGGGTAAAAAATTGGTAAAGAAACTGTCACTCTGTCAATGGGAATTATCTCCAACAAAATATGGTTATGTTTTTCTCCTCTTGTTTATTCAGTTCAGATAATGCATATGTGTTTACCTCAAATGGATTACAAAGCAAAACGTCACTTTAAACTGATTATCACAAGCGGACTGGCAGAACGCAACTTGTGTCCCTGAAAGTAAAACAGGATAAATTGGGCTGATAAAAAATAGAATATCTGATTCTCCCTCCCTCTTCATCGCCACACATTCTAACTATGTTGAGTGGATCTTCAGAGAAAATAAGTCAGTAAGAGAGAAACCCTCATCTCTGCCGCCGTCCCTAGTGTCGACTTTAAAAATATTTTCAACCTAAAAGTCGGCAGTTATATTTTACTCAGTGGGAATTTTAGGACTTTAAGCCCAGGAGGCAGCAGCTCAACTAACCCTGAGAGAATTGCCCCAAGGAGGCAAGGAGTGGGGCAGCCAGGAAATACAGGAATTTTCAGCAAAGGACAGGTAGTCTGAACATCACAAGATTATTGTTAAATAAAGGAAAACAAGATTTCTCAAGCTATGAAATTTAGCACTTTTCTACCTATGGGAAGATGCAAGAATCTGGACTCACTGAAATCATTCTTTTGATATGCACATCAGCTATCTGGGGCCAGAGTCCTATGTTTCATATCCTCAGGGTTCACCATCAGGGGGAGTGGCTACAGCCTGATGGCTGCTAGATGGCAGGTATTCTTTTCCTTCCTGATTTCCCTCGGGGCTCACCCACTCACCATCAGTGGAGGCTGCAATCACTCATGACTGTTGTTCAGTCGCTCAGTCTGTCTGACTCTTTGGGACCCCGTGTCTCCATGCCAGGCTTGGCTTCCCTGTCCTTCACCATCTCCCGGAGTTTGCTCAAACTCATGTCCATTGAGTCAGTGATGCCATCCAACCATCTCATCCTTTGCCATCAACCTTCTTTTCCTGCCCTCAGTCTTTCCCAGCATCAGACATCCTTCGTTTACTGATAAGGCAGGAAGTCTTCCATTTCTCACCAGGTATACACATAGAAACTCCAGTTAATCCTAATGTCATAGACTCAGGAAAGAGGAACTGTGAGAAGCCATCCCTGCTGGAAGGGCTGGGAGCTAAGGGTGGGGGTAGGGAGGAGAGCAGAATTAAAGTGAGATTTGAGCCCAGAGAAACCCACTATATCACATCCATCCTGTCAAATTCATCCATCTAAGAGGTGCTACCTGAGATAGACCCCTGAATCCTCCTACGCAAGAGTTTGGCAGAGGTTGGTGTTGCCTAGCTGTGGTCCAGAGAAAGCCGAGGCCACTTCATCTGCCACCAGCCACACCTGTCAGAAGGGGAAGAATGCCCAATACATGGAAGCCTTCCTTAGGACCAGCTTTTCAGTCCTATAAGCGGTACAATCACTGATGATTCTTCCACTTATCAATGTATTCATCAATAGTAGCTAAATCAGTAGCTTTAAACAGAATTGTGTAGAACTACAAATTTTATTTAACCTCTAAACTCCATCAATTGGTTTAAAAAAAAATTAAGCCTGTATGTGGCAATTGGGAATAGAATTATTTCCTCTAAAATTATCCCAAGTATTTTTAAAATACTTTTTAAAAGTTTTTTAAAAAAAACTTGGTTGATGAAAATATAGAATATGTATGATCATTAGAATAATTGAACACATTGCATAATGTCTTTTGCCAAAAAAAACTTAACATTTGTACAATGGTTAGGAGGGACACTAATCTGAGTAATCTTAACATAATCATCCTAATAACCATAATGGAATGAATCACCCTATATTGCAATTATGATTCAATAATATATATTTTTGGAGATCAACTCTTTCATGATTGTTGGAATGGAATACAGTAATAGGAGAGCAGTGGTTTTGGCTAACACCTTAGATATTGTGAGAAAAGCCAGCATGATAGGAGAATTCGTTTTCTCTACCAAATTATCAAATGTCCAAAGAAGTATCTTGGGGCAGATAAGTAAGTCTTGTGTGCAAAGTCGTTTCAGTCATGTCTGACTCTTTGCGACCCCATGGACTGTAGCCCACCAGACTCCTCCGTCCATGTGATTCTCCAGGCAAGATTACTGGAGTGAGTGCCGTTTCCTTCTCCAGGTGATCTTCCTGACACAGGGATGGAACCCACGTCTCTTGTGTCATCTGCATTGGCAGGCGGTTCTTTACCACTGGCACCACTTGGGAAGTCCTATGTAAGTGCTGGATTGGCCAAAAAGATAGCTCAGGTTTTCTGTACGTTTTGATGGGAAAGTATGAACGAGTGTTTTGGTCAACCCAATATATGAGTCTGGCAGAGGAAGAGTGTGTGTTTCTCGTTGGGGCATTCTGTGGAAACCAAATGTGGGGAGACAGTGGGATAAGGAAGGATGGGCTGGCAGAATTCTGAAGGTCCACAGTATGTGGGATGCAGGCTCACGTAGGCGAGCTGGGTTCATTCAAAGGAATTAAGAATAAAACCGATTCAGATATGCTGATGAAGGGTAGTAAAAATAGCCAGTGTTTGGTGAACCCTTGATGTATGACCAGGAAGTGTGTGAAGTGCTTCCCTGGAGAGAATTCACACTCGTGCTCACGACTGTTTCATGAGACATATCATGATTTTTATCTTCATTCTTCAGATGAAGAACCTGAGCCAATGGTGTTAGGAAATCTGCTCAAGGTCATACCAGTGGTAACTGTGAGGCAATTTGAACTCAAACTGACTCCAGAGCCCATGCTGTTAACTATTAAGTGAACCAGGATGGCATCCCATTCAGGATGTCTGTAGATGTCACAAAAAAAATCAAATAACTTGGAGGCAACAAAGCCCTATGGCTGGATTGGTGCTAATGCAAAAGTACTTATAAATGCCTCTTTTATAGGCAAGAAATTTTAATCTGGCCAGCCACTGGTTATAATTAAATCTGTTATGTCCATATTATTAAAATATATTATAACTAGATTAAGACATACCAGAAATGTTGTGTATTTTATAGAACATCTCTATTTATAAACACTAATCCAGTTAGATTGATTCTTTTCTCTGGTGATTTCTAAAGTCCTATAGAAAAGCCTTTAAAAAAAAAATCAACTCTATTTATGGACTTGAAGACCTGTATTTTAGTGTATTAATAATGTCTTGTCTTAAGGTTGTTCCTGAGTTGTCTTGAAAATTGATATGTTACTTGATGCCCATTTTACAGATGGAGAACGTAGTGACCTCAAAGGATAAAGCCTAAAATGCGGCCAAAGATAATTAACTCTGCATTTTGGTTTCTTTTCCTGAGCCACATTGATGTCTTTAAGCAACTTCAGAGAGGGGAAATTAGCATTCTGAGGCTTTAGTTTCTTACAGTAAGGTAAGACTGAAGAGATTAAATTTAAATACTTCATCTCATGGTCCCCGGACTAGAATTTCTCAGGAGTTCTGAGTTACAATCTATTCTAGCCCTCATTTCCTTTCAAGTATTGTTTCCTTGGAAAGGGTTAAAAAAGTTATTATATTCCTAATCAAATAGTTGAGATGACTTAAAATTGGTAGATCATAAACTATAATTGCAAATTCTAAATAAGAAAACAAAAGATAGTGGACAGTCTTTGGCAAAGCCTCATTGAAGCAATTAATTAAGGATGGAGAAAAGGCTATAGTACAAGCTGGCAAAATATTGCTTATATGGGCTGGGAGCCCACTCTCATATATATAATAAAAGTGACTCATGAACCTGAAATTATACAATTAAATGTGAGAGATACATAATATTAGATCATCCTCAAATGAAAAATGATGTATTATTTATATCAAAAATGGTATGCCATATAACACATTTTGTCTATGTATAGGCGTTTTGTTGGTATACTAGCACACAAACACTTGGAATAAACAATGCTATCATTTTTATTATTTGCTTGGGGCATGACAACTGCTGTTTAAAAGAAAAAACAATGCAGGACTTCCCTGGAAGTCCAGTGGTTAAGACTCTCCTCTTCCATTGCAGGGGGCTCAGGTTCAATCCCTGGCTGGGAAATGAAGATACCACATGCCACACAATGCTGTCAAAAAAAAAAAAAATTAAAAGAAAGAACAGCTCTTAGTGTTTTAATACAATGAAACTGTCTTTCTTACTGATTTAGATTCCAGATCAGTTGTTTTTGGTTGGTTTACTCCTCCAAGAGGCGGCTCAAGGATTTCTTTTTCTCCTAGGCTGTCGCAGAGGAAGATGGCTCTTGTGTCATTGACACTTGGCTTCAAGGTCACTATATAGCCAGCACACTGTAGGCAGGATGAAAATGTACGAAAAGGCAACTGGACACGTGAACACACATATACACACATTCTTAAATGCCTTGGTTAGGAAGTGCCCCTTACTTTCTGCTTTCATCCTATTGGTCAGGATTAGTCACATGACCTCCACCTAGGTTTCAGGAGCCTGGGAAGTGTAGTTTGATCCTGTGCTCAGGAAGAAAGAACGTATTTACTACTCATTTAATTACTCTCTCTGATAAGATTGGTTTTAAAACTGTACCAGTAATAACAAAAATAATTCTGTTCATTGCATTCCGCAAGATGAACGGATTGAAGTAAAATATGCATGCATATCCTTGCACCCATATTTTGCATACTACAGAAAAGTCTAAAGCATACTCCTTAAGCTACTCATCTCAAGACTTGCCATTATAAACTATAGGCACATGTCTCTAAACAGATAGAAAGAAATATTGGATCTCAGAAGAGACATCACCTGTCATCATGATGGCAACTTAATCTATACCTGAAAATTGCTGAAATGTTTGGACCAGTAGAGAATAGATCAGTCATCTGTTTCGTGAGCGAGTGTGTAAATGTTTCACTCGGGATTCAGTTGTGTTAGTATTTCATAAGCATAGATATAAATTTTACTAAAATGTACAAGGAAAATATAGCCAAAGACATGGCAAAATTGTATTTTCAGAAAAAAAGGGTGGAAAAATTTTTTCTAAGAATAAAATTACCTCAGGTAAATAAAAAAATTTTTAAGTGACTAAAAAGTAAAACTGAGCATATAACAGAAATGGTAGTAAGTCTCAATTCCATGGGAACTATTTGTCAGTTACTCTCTTCTTTAGCTACACTTGAGTTCTGATATAAACTCAAGACTCTTGAGTTATGACTCACCATATATGTTTTGTGAATTGGAAAATGGGTTAGCAAATTCAGCTTTCAAAAAGTTGTGGGATTTACTACTAGACTCTTGGGTTATAAATTTGAAAGAAGTTGCTGCCTAGAAATATGAGCTGTGTGTAATTACTCCCACCTGCTGGGTAAAATCTTTACTACATGGGCATTGAACTTCACTCCCACCGCGGGGTGAGGAAAAATTCAGTATGACCCATCCACATCACAGGGTTTGTGAACATGATCTTTATTCACGGCGGCCCTTGGCAGGTGGGTCACTTCCAACACTTCCAAGTAGCATAACTTAGACTGGAAACTGCAAGGCCATGCTTACTCTCTGAACAGAAAAGTTTATTTCTCCCCTGAAAGAAAAGCCAGTGGAGGGGGGGATGGAATAACCAATGGATCTGCCATATTTATCCAAAAGGTGGTTAAGCTCTAAGGGAAGAGAGACAGGAAGGGAACCCTTCCAGCAGAAATGGTTCTAAGCTCTGGTTTTCCAGCTAATGGACCCAACTGGCAGGAACTTAAGGCATGGTCATTGGAACCCTCCATGCATCCTCCTTCAGATGTTGGTGTGTATGTGAAGGCACCAACTTGAGCAACAGAAGAGTTTCCAACTCTTAAAGGCACGTTGTTGGTAAAGGATGGTGGGAACCCACGAGACAATATTACAGTCTTTGATGAGCTCGGCATCAAAACATGGGCAGGCTTTTGTTTCTCAGTGGAAGGGAAGTTTTCTGGGGCTGTAAAACCGGAGAAAACACATATAAGCATCTATGCTACTGTGTGAATAACTCCTTTCATCCTTAGCAGGAGGTGAAAGAGTTTGGGGTGACACTTAGGGGCAACCATGGTTTGCATTTTGTTTTCTTTTGCTTTGCTTACCACCAGTGCCCTGACCCTCAACAGTAGTTTAGGAAGGAGAGTTCCAGAAATGGAATCTTCTTTTGCCCCAAGGACGTGTCACCATCAGAAGTGTATAACTAATCTTTTAACTAATTTCCTCGGCCCTGGAAGAAAACACAGTTAGCAAAGGTGAAGACGCGCATCTGTCAGGAATAGCATTCTTGCTAGGGGTCTGGGCCTTGTATTTGGCTATTGTGTGATTGACAGAGCCGAAGAGCTTCTTTTGTGCTAAGAAGTCTTTGGTGAAATTGCTGGCTTGGTTTTCTGTCCTTCAGCAACTAAAGGAAAGAGAAATCAGGGGTGAACATAGAGTTCATGAACCACTGGCTTCTGTAAGTGGCAATGGCAGTTTGTGTGTGTGAATTTCTTGTTTTTCTTATTTTTATTTTCCCACCTCAACCTTTTAATCAGTCTTCATTCTGTGTGTTCTGCTGCCTTCATGTCTTCCTTCTCTGTCTCTGTCTGTGCCATGCATGGCATGGGGAATCTTAGATCCCCAGCAAGGGATTGAACCCCTGCCGCCTGCATTGGGAACACAGAGCTTTAACCACTGGACCCCTAGGGAAGTGCCTTGCCTTCCTTCTCTTGGTTTCCCTATTCTACACCCCTTCTTCCTTTATCCTTTTAATCTTACCTATGATCATGATGTAAGCTGTAAGCACCGTGGAAAATGCTAGGTTCACTGTCTCCATTTGAAAACAGTGCAACCAAGGGAGAGGTTGACTACATCTTTCTTTGAATTTAGAGGGCTTCCTGCCAAGAAAATTATCTTCTGAACCTCCTTGGATCTCTGCTGTCCTCATGAAGCACACCAGCCAATAAGCCACCTCCTGAATGAGTTTGATCTGGGTTGACTTTGGCTGCAAGTTGTTCCAGTCAATGAAAGCAGAAACCCTAGGTCAGTGTTCCCCAGATAGATTTTGTGGGACAGTAAAATTGCCAAAGAAAAACTGAAGAGATTGATATAGATAATAGCCTTTTGTTTAAATTTTAACAAGAAAACACTTTCTAAAAACTCCATTGTTACCATTATGTCATAAAAGCAGGCATTTTTTGAAAGATAATCTCAACACAAGTTGAATAAATTTAGCCTATGAAAAACTCACTGCCTTGCCTCTATTTTCTCATTTTATCGAAGACTGGGTATGCATATCAGCCAGCATCGATACAACTTTAGATCCTTGAGTCCAGTAAAATTGTTCCTTTTCCCATACCATCAGTTAAGCCTTTGGACTGACTACTCTGCCTCTTAGGGGTTCTTATATTCCGCTACTTTTATATTGAGGGTCTCAATTTCATTCTTAGAGTTACAATACCCCAAAGAGGCTAGTAGTAAATTCTTATCCCCGATGTATAAATGGAACCACAAGAAATAAAATGAACTTGATCCACACAGAAAAGCTAGTAAATGGATCAGCTTTATTTCTACATTTTGGGGGTGGTTGGGGGGCTGGGAAGCTCTGGGCAAGCTAGGGTGGTGGGAGCTCCAGGCAGGGGTCGATAGTGGGAGAGATGCATATGGGAGGGGCAAGGTATTGAGAAACTCAAAGATGTGACCTATTCTTGAATGGATTGCCATCTAAATAGCCAGAGGTGTGTACCAATTCATAACACAAGCAGACATTAGAAAGCTCTTAATCGAGAAATAAGAAAGTACTAATGGAGGGCAGAGAAAGGAATAATTCATTTCACTTGAAGACTCAAGGGAGGAGATCATGGCAGTTGTATTATGTGTAATTATGTAATTGTGTGATTACTTGGTAATTCCTCCCCTTCATAGCTACAGTATAAGCTCTATGAGAATAAGGTCCCTATCAGATGTGAGAATCACTATATCATAGCTATATATATATATAAAACTATATATATCACTTAGCATAGTGCCTGGTATCTAGCTCATGACCCAAAATATTTCCTGAACAAGTAAATGAATGCCTGCAGTGATAGATGCTGTGAAAGATACTAAGAAATTCAAGCTTCACTCATTGACTTTAAAGCATCTGCAAGCCCATAGGTCTATAACATGACAGATGTGTTCAGTCAGCTCTGCGCGTGTGTACAAAACCACAGATGGTGCTAGTAACTTACTTATTTCATTCCGAAATGGCATAATTCCATCCCCACTCGACTTTTCCCTAGGCATGGGGTTTGATGCCATATTTATCAAGACATCTACTTGAAAGTGGACGTCATACTGGGAAGAACCATTTTGGACAAATGTTACAGCCCCTTGCCAAGTAATGACTTATGCTGGGCAGTTGCTTAAAAAGCTGATTTTACTCATTTTATTTGCTATGATCATGTATTGCTTAGGGAAGGTGGGGGGAGCAATCTTTTTTTTTTTTTTTAAGCTAGTAATTATTTGCAGAGGTCCGTGGGCAAAGCACTCAGCCCACACCTGGGAACAGAATTCTGGTTTAGACGGTGACCATGGTGATATTTCTACATCTCCAGATTGTGCTTTGCCAATTGAAATGCAGACATGTGCAGAAACAGCCTCATTGTCATTCTTTGTTTTTGTAATATTATCCTTGGCTTGGCAGATTTATTTTTTTTCCTTCTTCCACTGTCAACACTGTTTCAGCAGTGAGTTATATTATCCGGTGACATCAGAGGAAGCAAAGTTACATATGTCAGCTTGGCAGGAATCATCCACTGACAGCAAATTTGTGACAAGTTGTATTTTTCTACTATTTTCACCTTGGGTGATGAAGTATCCACAGTTCAGAGAGATATACCATGGGGTCTCCCTTGATGGTAACCATGCTGTGTCTAATGGAGCTGCTGTTGCTTCGGTCCTGGAGGGAAGGAACCGGTGATCTTCAAGTAAATCCTTTCCTATGAGTAGTGGGAACATATCCCCAGAGTTGATTGCCTATATCTATGGGTAATGGAGGCTTAACTGGCTTAAAAGTTATAGCCAGTTTCATCCTCATTAAGTTTAATGGTTTGTGTAATGAGAGGCTACAACTAATGGAATAACCAAAAGAACAATTCATGAACTATTTATGGAAGAATACCTTCACCATTCAAAATGGACATTAAACTATGACTGGTTTCATTGCAAGGCAGAAGTTCCCTTCTTTATTTTCTGGTTAGGTTTACATTCAGCCTATAGAGTATGCTGCATACTGTATCTCAGGAGAAAGACTGAAGCTTTTAAGCTAATGAGTTTGGACTTTGAGTGTTTTCTATTATTCTTATTACTATGATTTAAATCAGTGATATATAATGAGGAGCTGGTAAGAATTAATGAAGATGTAGCAAATTAATGGAACTTAAAGCCAAAAATCCAACTAGGGAAAGCCAAATATGTGCATTAAAATGATAGCCTCTGCCCTCATTCCTTGATGACCCACAGGAAATAGAAAATTTTGGTTAAGATGACACATCATGTTATGTAAACTAGAATACAAGTGTCATGAAATTAAGAACTATTTCTGTTCAATTCATTCTTGTATCCCTTAGGGTCTAGGAAGATGCCTAGCATATAACAGATACTCAACAAACATTGAACATGAGCAGTTGACAAATACATATCCCATCCTCACTGAGATAGCTTTGTTTCATTTCTGAGGAGGTGACATTTCTTCCTTTCAGAAAAAGTAGAAAATTATCTGTATGAAAGAATTCAGCCCTGGTTGATATTTGTCTCGGATCTATCTTTCTTCACAGATCTTTTCCTGGGAGCAAACCACAGGGATTTGTGGCTGTCGCCATCAATGACAGATTTGGGGTATGATAAAATGTAGAAAATGGCTAAGCAGAAGAGAGTACATGCTCTATAAAATAGAATTTAAAATAATAGCTATCAGCAGGAAGCACATGCTGGGAAAATATAAACCCCACCCGTGTGATGGCATCAGCTACAAATTGAAAATGAATTGGACAAGCAAACAGAATGTGTCTTCAGCAGCCTTTCAGATCAAAACATCAGAGATAACCGTGCATCTCTGGAGCCTCTATTTTCTTCATTTTGAAACAGCTATCGTCAGTAGGGAAATGAAGAGGAAATGGGTTTATTCTCCACACATGTCTTTGGATATTCCTTGGGAGTTCGGATGCGTTCAGTTCTCTTACTATTGCTCAAAGGGCATTCTGACTTAAAAAAAAAAAAAAATCCAAGCTAAAAGTAGAATATTCCAGTACAAGTCAGAAGAACTAAGAAATCATATGCTTCACTTGTTCTTTGAACACAAGAACTCCAGTGCACTCCTATCAAAGGCTGAAAGACATCTTCTTTGCTGGATCTGTGATCCTTGGCATTTTCCTGCATCATTCCTGACACCACACAGCTTCAGATTCCCTGAGGTCAATGCTGGTGTCATTTTTACGGAATGACTTTAGGCTTCTAAAAATGGGTAAATCAGATGTTCAAGTGGATTCATACACATCCACCTACAAGGGAGCATCCCAGGTGGATACCTGAAACTTGATAGATTGAGTCTTCAAGGCACAAGGCCAAGTGATGAGTAACTGTTTTAAGACGTCCTGGTTTTTCTGACTGTAGATGCGGCTGGGTGGTCTTCTCCACATATCGAGTCATGGTACAGTTGATTTTCATAAAACTGACTCTCTAATTCTGCTTCCTTATAACCATCCATGAAGGAATTTTGAAAATCTGTGGTAAGGGAAGATGTAGGCATTTGAGATTTCTAAGTGTGAACACATAATTTGAGAGTAAGGCCCATATGACCAAAAGAAAATAAATTCTTATGTTAATAACTGTGGTTAGGAATTCACTAGAGCCAAGAATTCTGGAGTTGAGTTCAGTTGGTGATGAGCTGCTTGACGTTGATTAGTGAAAATTAAATGTATGTCATTGAGAAAGTGCTGGAAATTGGAGAATCATTTGTAGTTGGTGAATAACGTGGAGGAATGAAGCACAGTGGAAACTCAGGAACTGATTGCTCCATACAATTCTAACTAAATTATAACTTTCTGGTCCAAAGATGGAAATAAGGACAAGTTATTTTTCCTCTAAGTAACAGATTAATAAAAACATGCAAACTATCAGTAACACGGAAGAAAACTAGAAAGATTTCTTTTATCCCTCTTTTATAAACAGCCCCCCACCTGGGGAAAAAAAAAGGATGTGTTTAAGTCTTGACTCCCAGTATCACTGAATGTGACCTTCTTTGGTAATAGAGTCCTTGAAGGGGAATTAGTAAAGATAGGATCATACTGGAGTAGGGTGGGCTTTTCATCCAATGTGACTCATATCTTACAAAGAGAGAAGACAATGTGAACACACAGATACACAAGATGAAATTGCCATGCAAAGAAAGCGGCAGAGATTGAAGTGGTTCACCTACAAGTCAAGGAATGCCTGGGGCTAAATGCCAAAAGCAGGAAGAGGCAGAGAAGAATTGTCCTTAGAGACCATGCATTGAGCCTGGCCCTGCCAACACTTTGATTTCAGACTTTCGGCCTCCAGAACTTTTAGACAACAAATTTCTGTTGTCTTAAGCCACCAAGTTTGTGATGCTTCATTTTGTCATCCCTGGGAAACTAATATGCCTTCCTAGACCCAGGTGGTGAAGCCAAGGGACGACCCCAAGCCAAAAAGTGGAGTGCAAAGCTATAGCTTCTCACCGCTTGTAAGAAGACATGTGTGCTCTGGCAGAGAAGAGAGTTTGCATTTTCTGGAAGCCTGGCGGGTCCTCTGTCTTGTCGAGTAAGGGAAGGACTACCTGGAGTGTCTCAGCAGGTGAAATAGCAGCAGCCAAGGCCAGGTGTCTCTGCTGCTGCCTCCAGCTGCCCAGATGAAGCATCATCAGGCTGGCTTTATTGATGACACTTTTGTCTCTAGGGAAGCTGGCAAAACTGACTCCCAGATTATTTTTAAGATGCATGGATAAAAGCCAACCACTGTCTTATTTTTCAAACAGGACACTGATGCCTAACAATCAGCTTAGTACATTTCATCAAGTTGCATCAGCTAGTCTTATATTTGACATCTATAAGCTTCAGTTAACTGAAGAATAGCATCATGGCCAAGCAAAGAAGGTTTCATTAAAGATGGAAATGATTTGAGGTATCTAGCCCTCCCAAAATGATTGCCCTTGAGACACCTACCAATCCACTTGTGGCTTCTGGATAATTGATGTTTTGATGATATCCACAAGTCCTCCTCTGTTTTCTCAGTGGTAAGCAGAGCAGGCTGGGAATCGTTTACCTGGCTCTTGTACCTACATTCTTCATGCATACCCCTGTGTAGTTTCTTCCAGTATCACTTACTCTGGTCCATCAATAGATTTCTTTTACTTCCTGTGTGTCTACCTTGCTGAGGGTTTATGGAGGGGAGGAGAGGATGAGTAGATTTTTGGGAATATACAGATTGTCCAAAATCTTTGTCACTTGCTTTCTGCATTGTAGGGAGAAGAAAGATGGAACAAAATACCTTATAAAGCAAATTTTTAAAAAGTTCAGTTCTTTAGTAAAAAAGGAGATCGTGGGGTAGGTATAGCAGTAGAATGTTCAACTCATGTCACTTATTTAATGCAGAGCATCAATTTGTAGTTAGTGATTATGCAAATAGAAAAATTGTGACATTTAACTTGACATTTTTAAAGAAACACAGATGTAGAAATATTGTCTGGAAAGCATTATGACTCTGTCAATATTATTTATCTTAAAGAGCAAACCTCATTACAAGCCTAATCTTGTTCATCTACCCATTTGACAAATGTTTACTGAGTACATACCTGGTACTGTGATAGGAGCTGGAAATACAGTGGGAACAAGGACACAGAGCCTGCCTCCCGGGCCCTGTCTAGTAGAGGCACAGAAGCACAAATAGATGGGACAAGAGTATCTTGCTCGGAATTGCTGCTGGAGGAGGAATTGCTGCTGAAACTATTATAAGCTGGAGAGTGATGGCTATTTGTCAGGACAAAATGTTGGGGGAAGGGGAGGGAAATAAGGTTCTAGGAAAAGAAGTGGCACATTCAAAGGCTCAGACTTCCAGGAGGAGCCTGCGTGTCTGTGGTACCAAAAGTAATTTGGTAGGACTGTTGCTTGGATGGGGAGGGGAGGAATAGTGAGAATTGGAAGAGTCGGAGGTCATGTTGAAGATCTTGCATTGCAGCTTAAGGAAATCCTGCTTTATTCTGAAGGTCATGGAGGGCATAGCAGCAGAGCAGTGACTAAGAAAAATCCCTGTGGCTTTTGTGTGCGGATGCGGTGACCTGGACCAGACCAGAGTCAAGGAAGCCACGTGGGAGGCTGCTGTAGTACCGCAGGCTAGCGCTAGGTGGCAGTGCCACCGGCAGTGGGAGCGGAGCTGCGTCTGTAAGTTACAGGAAGGCTAGATAGGCTGGATTGGTGATGATGAACTTTGGGAATGGAGAAGAAGGAGGGGTCGAGGTTGGCTTATACATGAAACGTATGGAACTTCTTTCTATCCTAGAAAAGAATCACTGTCATAGGACATGATAGAAATCGCTGGACATAGCAATCCAGAACTCAGTGTCAGCGCCACGTGGAGGAATTGTATGCCCTTGAAATGTTCACTTAGAGCCAGAGGGTGTACGTTTTGTTCCCGAAGACTCGGCCCATAACTAGGTTATGGTTTCAGAACCACTAACTCCGGAAGGTGGGGTCATCCACAGCCCCCCCCGCTCAGGGTTGCCAAGGCCCTGTGGTCGTAAGCAGAGGAGGGGCGTTCACATCCAGTGGGGTTGGGGGTGGAGCAGAGAAAGGTGTTCTTCCTAAAGCCAGAGTGGAAAGAGAAGGTGCCTTAGCCATGTGATGACCACTCATCCATTGCCTTCGTCAACAGATTTCAGACTATCTGCCCCTCGGAAAACACTCCGAGGCACACATCTCTCAGGAAATCTCCATATGTTTCCACCATTGAAAACTTTTCTTAGATAGCTGTTTATTTAAGGAAAGTGACAAAATTTCTCGGCCAGTAACTGCCACAACTGATTACAGCAAGTCCCCGACACAGAAACGTTAAAGTTGCAGACTTTCAATGAAGCAAATGTGTGTTTCATTAACATCAGGTGTGAGTGAAATTTCAGCTTGCCCTCCGTCTCCTGTTGCCGACGATGCTTCAGCTCGACCATCTCCCTCCTCCTGTCAGTAACTCTTCCTGGCTGTTCACGGGATACCAGCCCCTGTATGCCGGCTGTTATCCTATATTACTGTACTTTTCAGGCTACTGTACTGTAAGATTTAAAATGTTTTCTTTTTTGCGTGTGTTTGTTTTTTTATGTATTATTTGTGTGAGAAGTATTATAAGCCCATTACAATACAGTACTATGCAACTGATCGTGGTAGTTGGATACCTAGGTTAACTTTGTTGGACTTACAAATGCCCACTCAGAATGGAACTCATTCATATGTAGGGGAGTTACTATATTTATCTAGGTAAGAAACTCAGGAATTTCTGCCAAGACACTCTTCTGGAAGTTGACTGCCCCGTATAGGACCTCCTCTTCCAGCTTCTGAGCCAGCTGTGTGTATGTCCTGCCCCGTTCTTCTAACTAGCTATGTGATCATGGGCAAGTTATTTAATTTTCATGCTTAAAAAAACCTAGGAGAATGCGAGGAGCATAGAAATTGCTATGAATGCAATAAAATAGCATACTGTTTATTATTAAGTAACAAGGCAAAATATCTTGAGGCTTTAAACTCCTTGCTTTTATTTCCCGTACATTCATTGCTGGCTCTCTGTGTCCTCGGGGAAGGCTTTGCAACTTTCAGTGATGTTTCTCTATTGTCAAATCCCAGCTGAACAGACTTCCTTTCATATTAAGGAAGTGTTTGGTACCTATTAGACAAGACTGTCCAGTCTGACCAATGACATTGTCAGTGGACCTCAGTTTTTCTTCTCCATCTAGCACAAATGCTTTGTATCTTTTGACTTTCTTCTATTCACAATCCCTCATGTGTTATAGTATTTTAGGCCCTATTTTGGCATTGCTGATCCCAGCATTTTTATGGTTGTTTACATTTTTTCAAGGATGACACGTGAAACTTTGAAGACCCAAGTACAACTGGAGATGTGGGTTGCTGTTCTGTGCTTAGTCATTCAGTCATGTCTGAATCTTTGTGAACCCGTGGACTGTGGCCAGCCAGGCTCCTCTGTCCATGGGGATTCTCCAGGCAGAGATGTCAGCAATCTCACATTTCTGCCTCCTCTCTAAGGCCAATCATATGCTGTAGTTCTCCTTGCTCTTTAAATCTGAGCACACATTTTTACTTTGAGTCTTTTTTACTCATCTTTTTGTCTCTTAAGTGTTCACCAGGTAAGTGTATGTTTTGCCTTGCCAAAGCACTGTCCAATTTTTTTTCAGGTCTTTTTGATATATTCCTCCTGTATTTCTTGAACTGGGGGCTTCTGCAGTCCTCTCTGAAGGAATTTTGGTTTCTCTTACCCGTTTTCCTCCTACGCTTTTGCAGACTTTTGTAAATACATTCTGTTAGTGTACAAATCAGCCTTTCTATTTACACTGGTTAAGTATCCTCTGACCTGGTGGTAAATGTTTTTGGTGCCATGGACCCCTTGGGCATTTTGGTGATGCCCGGAGACCCAGTCTCAGGATAGTGTCTTTAATATCTGTGTAAAAGACATTAGATTACCAAGAAGCCATGAAAGACAATCTAATATTGTCTTTCTGATAGAGTAAGATTCTGATAAGTAAGAAACCTATTTCTTGGGTGGTGGATAAGGTAATAAGACCAAGCATCAGAATTCTATCAGAAATGTCTGCAATTTCTGTTGGTTGAAAATCACTGTTAATATTACTGTGGTTTGTTGCTTACATTTGAAATTGATGGAAATGCTAGTTTTCAGTTAGAGTTCAGGGAAGGGGAGTAGGTAGACGCTTTTCTTCCCATCTGAGTTCATGTATCCCCTGCTTTCTATCCACAGATGCTCGGGGGTTGTCCAGATCCTAGGTTTAATAAGTGCCGCTAGCTGTTCTTTGTGGTTTGAGACTCAGGGCAAGTAACCATCTCCTCTATAAAACTTCCTGAATTTCACTAGACCCACTTCTCTACCTATTCCTATACTATTTTGTTCATTCCCTACTATGCAATATTCATTTATTATTCTGATTACTATTACCATCTTTTCCTGTATTTTTCTCCTCTTTGTAAATATCTCTGTATATAAGTATCTCTGTATACAAGTATATAAAATGTATATATTTTTCCCCTTGATCCAGGACAGTGTCTGACATACTGCAGGCACTCAGTCAATGTTTGTTTAATAAATGAACTAAAACCCTAACTAGCTTCTGGTAAGTTTTCCCAGATCACAAGTAACAGAAGGACTTGCATTTAATTTATTCATTTCTACAAGGGGCACAGTATACAAGCATTGAACTTTAATCAGAGGTGTGCTTTCAGGAGTCTTCCTGGGCCAAGTCTGAACCTTTTATTCTGCATTGATATACACCTAATTGCTCATGAAGTCACAGTTGTGGACTTGTAACCAAGTCTTCAAAGTACTTAATACCTTATGAACACACAAATGGGAAAAAAATGAATTCCTTTGTTAGATAAAAATATATTCTAAAGATTACCAGCAAACAAATAAATATTTCTATTTATAACCTGACAATGGAATATTAGTTGTTCACAAGGCATTTATTCTGAGTAATGTGTTGGGAGATTATAAATAACTCTCAGTAAAAAATGTACTTACAGAATAGTTTATTCTAATTAGCCTGACTATATTAGACTTCCTACTAAGAAGCATGAATTAGCTACTGTTTGTGTAAACTTTTACTTCCATCTTGCCTAATTGTGTTCTGTGTAAAGTCAGACATCAAAGATCAGGTAAGGTTAAATATCAGGACGCTTTAGTCATTAGGAGACAGTGGAGGTGGGCACAGTCTCTGATAAATAACCGTGACATGCGCACCAAGACTCATAAACAGAAAGATACAGGGAGCTGGAGGCAGAGGAGAGAGAGTCCATGAACCTCTTGAACTGGGCCTTCAGCAGGCTCTCAGGAATGCTGGTGTGGACAGTCTAGAAGCTCCCTCTTCCTCTGTGTATGTCTCTCTTCCTAACACACACTTTCTTCTTGAACTCCTCCCCTGTGTTGTCCTAGCAAGCAAGCCTGCATGCTCAGTCCTGTCCAACTCTTGGCAACCCCATGGACTATGGCCCGCTAGGCATCACTGTCCGTGGGATTTGCCAAGCAAGAATCCTGGAGTGGGTTGCCATTGTTCCAGAGGGAAGGGTAATTTTTAAGGTGACTACAAAATTCTTATGTATTTTAATTCATATAAAATACTTACCAAAAAATGTTCATTCTTACCCAAAAAGTCCATAAAAGATTTTCCCTGTGGTTTAAAAATACTCTTTATGTAGGAGATCACTGAGATTAAAGAATACCAATATTGGTGAAGTAAAAGCCATTCCTGCTTCACTGCTTTAAAGATTTCAATGTCTTTTTTCCCTTTTTAAAATTTATACTGAGTACATGGGGGGAGAAAAATTACAATGAAAAGCTGTCAAGATAAATAAGGTCCTATGACCATGAAATGTTTGGGAAAGAATTATAATTCTTTTTTTTTTTTTTTTTTAGCAACACAGTTAGGTTTCCAGTTTTAAGAGAGGAATAAAAGAACCCCGTGAAGTCTTAAGGAGGCCAGGGAAGACTACTTTCCATCCCCATCTGTGAATAGTGGATGTAGAATGTACATTCTAGCTTCAGGAAAATTCTTTGTTACAAAACCATACTGAAATTTGTAAATCACACAGGCCAAGATTTTCAGCTTGACCTCACGTCAGATGAGGCTTTCCATGATGCCAAGGGCTCAGGTCAAGTCTCTTTCTTCCTCTTCCCTACTCCTGTCTTCCTCTTTTTTGGTCCTAACCTGAGAATGTATTCCAATTTTTATTTTCTTTTTCTGTTCAAGCCCTACAGCTCTGCCTAAGGCAAAATGCTGCAGGGATTAGAAAGATGAAGCAGCCAAGTCAAATCGATAGTGGCAGTCAGAGAACACAGATAAATTTCAGCAAGCGAATGTGCACCATTATCTCTGGGGCCTCCCACCAACATGAATGTCACTCAATTACCTGATCTAAGATTCTCATGAAACAAAAATCAAATCTCTAACAAAGTACCAGCTACTCAAAGCCTTCAAGTTAATGAGTTCAATCTTCATTAATCTCAATTTAGAGGTCTTGAGTCCATGCACATTTGGGAGGGAAGCATCCACCAAAAGGAGCTTGCTTCCCATTAATTAAGCAGAGATAGGAAAATATCCCTCCAGCTCCTGTTAACCACTTCAGACATCCTTTCCAGCTCCTTAGCATTTTTGGATGGGATGTTGTGGGGAGAATGACTGGGAATTGAGACTCCTGATGCAAGAAACAACTCAGCTCATCTGTCTTCTCTGAGCACTCCCAGTGACTTCCTTGAAGGCTTTGTGTTGATTGAAGTCATGAAGTATTTTCCTAGACAAAAAGATTGTGTAGTTTAAAAGGTGGTGAGGTGGTGGGAAGCTTGGAAAAATATTTAGTAACTCTTCAATTGTGTATTATGTATATGTTTGGTGGTGTTTCAGTTGCTAAGTCATGTCTGACTCTTTGCAACCCCATGGACTGTAACCTTCCAGGCTCCTCTGTCCATGGAATTCTGCAGGCAAGAATACAAGAGTGGGTTGCCATTTCCTTCTCCATATGTATATGTATATGCACATACAAATATATGTCTATGTATATATTGTATATTGTCTATATTTTTCACTTTGTTTCAGTGATTTTTCAAGAGTGGTACAGAAATAACACCACTTCACATGACATGTGCTATAGAAGTTTATTTTGACCTTTTCTTAGAACTCATAGAAAGTAGTCAAATTTTCCTATTTTCCTGAAAGCACATTTAGACACAGTATAGAAACTGACACTTTGATGTTTTATTTTTGCTGAGGCCAAAGAAAATCAAGGCCCAGTATATGCCCCCAAAGCATTTTCACTTGTCATGAATTTCCTCTGAACTGGCATTGTATTGATAAGAGTTTTATTTAACATATAAAATTTCAAGGATTTTGATAAACTTGATTTCTAACACGATAATATTTAAACTAGAATAATGGTGTTTTTCTCAATATATGCTAAATTTTATGCAAAAAGTAAGAAAATCATCTGGTGAGTGAACAGATATCTAATAGAGGTAAAGACGTTTTCCTCAAAAGAGACGTCCTTGATTCTTACATTAACTTTAGAGCTCTTACTTTACAGAGCTACACACTTCTCATGTTTATTCTGAGTTGGAATAAAATGTAAAAATCCTTCCTGAAGAATATGCATGTGTTTACTTTTCAAAATGATAGCGAGACTTACTTGCACATTAAGGTGAGATGCCAAGGAGGTGGGTTTCCAAGGATTCTTTCTGGGCAAGTCTTTAGAAATTGATTTTAGTTGACTTGATGGCCTCAAAGGTAGCAATGAGCAGCAGAATTCCTAGAAGGATTCTTCAATATTAAGATCTTCTGTTCTTACCTAGGTAGACAGCATTCCAGAGACTAAATAAATAATTGAAATTCCATACCACATTTTTCACTTTTCCCAAACCCATTTACTCTGGGGAAAAGGGACATTCTCTTTCCATCCTTCTAAACTCTTAATCTACATTCCCTTGAGTGACGAGGCTTCTGTAGCAGAATGCAGGTTTCAGTTAGGTGACCAATCTGTTTGGATCAACCAGGATCAAAGGTAAATCGGTTTCATTTTGAGACCTATATTGAGGGCGATTATGTTGCCCATAGCCCAGCCTCACCCAGCCTGTGGCACTCTGCTACTTGTTTTAATGTTGTTAATTGGCAGCCAGGAAAGAAAGCCAAGGCAGGTCCAGGGGAGCTCAGACTCAGAGGCAGGAGAGCATCAAGGATGCTCCCAGGGGCTGAAGCTGTCAAACCTAATCAGACCCCTCACTGAAACACAACACAATCAGGTCTTCAGCCCTCAGGGTCATTGGGACCCACACTGGCCTTCTTGCTGTTTCTGGAACACACCAGACCTGATCCCACTTCCTTCTCTTTGCACTGGCCCTTGTCTTCACCAAGTAACCCTGGGCTCACCTCCTTCCTGCCTTCAAGCCTCTCTCAAATGCTACCTTGATGGGGAGTGCTCCCCCACCACCACCCCCGTGAACTGTGGTCAGTTACACACACACACACACCAAAATGCCCTTGACCTGCTCTTCTCATCTTCAAATATATTACTACACAATTTATTTAGCAAGAATGTAAGCTTAATGGGCAGGACAATTTTCTTCCCTGATTTTTCTCAGACACTTAGATCAGTGCCTGAACCGTAAGTAAATAAAAATTTTGAATAGATATTTTCTGAAGAATGAATGAATGTTAACACTGAGGAGTTTTCATGGTTATTTGCCTTATTCCTACAGAGATAAGCCCACTCAGCTGATATACCAGTTTCAAAACAGCATTGGCTGGGCTGGATCCTCCATGTGTGGGTGTGAAATAGTAATAAATGAATGAAACAGCACGCCAACGACCCTGTTGATGATAATAATGAATCACATTGATAAAGTGCTTTTCTCCTTTTACCTTTTTTTTTGTGGTGGAATTCCCCTCAGTGTCAGGGTGATGGATAATCCCCATTCCTTCTAGGAAAATGGCTATTCCATCTTAATGCAGGCTTTTAGAAATGAAAAATAATGCCTTCTGCAATCAACTTTTAATTATCTACACCAATGGAGTGCTGATGTTAAAGAAATAATCCCCAGATCATTTCCATTTGACTTCAGGATGCAGCCAGGAGCTTGTACTCAGGAAAACAACAGTAGAATATCAGATACACTGTATAATAGTAGAACCAATCCTAAGTCTGGGAGTTGAGAAAGAGTGTGGAAGAGACTCAGTGTTTTGGGTTGAATTGTGTTTCCTAAACTGGAGGAGGAAATGGAACCCACTCCAGTGTTCTTGCCTGAAATCCCACAGACAGAGGAGCCTGATGGGCTGCAGTCCATGAGATTCCGAAGGGTCGTGTTCCCTAAAAGGACATTTTGGAGTCCTCACCCCCAGGAGCTCAGAATGGGACCTTATTTGGAGATAGCTTCTCTCCAAGATAATCAAGTTGAAGTGAGTTGATTTGGGCGGACTCTAATCCATCATAACTGGCATCTTGATGAAAAGGAAGAAATTGGATGTGGAGACAAGTGCCTGGGAGACTGCCATGTGAAGATAAGAGTTATGATGCTACAAAGCAAGGAACCACCAAAATGCAGGAGAGAGGCCTGGGTCAGATTCTTTCCTAGCACCTGCAGGGGAAGCACAGCCTTCTGACACCTTCATCTCAGACCTCCAGCCTCCAGGACAGTGAGATAATAAGTCTCTCTCTCTGAAGCCACCGGTTGGTGGTACTCTGTTATAACAGCCCTGGGTAACTAATGCACTCAGTGACTCAACTTTTATATACTAATTGAACATGCAGTTTCTTCTCCTCGCAAAATTTCCATTTCCTCATCTCTAAATAGAAACCTAAGCCCCTTGCTGCTTTAGGACTCTATAATGAAAGCTTCCTGCGTAAAGTCCTCCTCAGCTCTGCTTTTCCCAATTTAGCAGTCATTCCCTCCTTACCTCATTGTCCTCTAAATTAGAGAGTGACCGTAGAAGAGAGTTCTACATATAATCTGCACAGCAGATAAAATGCACACAGAAGTGACTCTCTTCAAACTGAACAGTTTTAATCTCTCTCTGGGGAACTCAAAGATTTAACAGTGTTACCTAAAAATAGCAGGAGTGGCATCAGTTCAGTTCAGTTCAGTCACTCAGTCTTGTCCAACTCTCTGCGACCCCATGGACCGCAGCACACCAGGCTTCCCTGTCCATCACCAACTCCGGGAGCTCACTCAAACTCATGTCCATTGAGTCGGTGATGCCATCCAACCATCTCATCCTCTGTTGTCCCCTTCTCTTCCTGCCTTCAATCTTTCCCAGCATCAAGGTCTTTTCCAATGAGTGGCATACTGTGGTGTAATAATAATAATCTGGCTCTCATCTTATTTCTGTTAGCAGAATTCATTCAGGCGCCCACCCAACCTCATTCTTCTTCCATGTACCATTAGGTCAAACACACATAGGTATCGCCTAGCCCCTGGAACGCTAAAGTCAGCCGGGATGCGAATAAGGATCTGATCACATCCCATAATGGTGACAGTCACAGCCACCACACCCATGGAATTTCTTCTCCATTGCCTTGTTTAATATTTGGAGAAGGTGCAAACAGTACATGTAGCCTTTACTCCAAAGCATGTCAAAAGTAAGAGCCATGGAAAACGTTGTCCCAAAGCACTTCACTATTTGGGAACCGTTTTTAAAGCAGCCACTTCCTGCAGTGTACCCCGCTTCATACACTCCACTGAAAAGCAGAACAAAGCAAGAACAGCTGGATGATTTCCTACAGACACTATTGCAAGTATAGAAGTTGCTCCCGGAAGAAAACCACACCCATTAAGTAAATTTGTAATAAAAAAAGTTTCCAAGTGTTCTGATAACGCCACCAGTTTCTCAGTAAGCGTAGCCTCTTCCTAAGAAGTACTTAGGAGGATTGGTTTACCAATGTATAAATTATTTAATATGATTAAAGTGGAAGGTGTTTCATCACCGATGCTGTTATTATCAACAGCATTTTCAGTAACACCCTGGACTTGGAGACGCTCCTTCTGGGTACTGGGGTTATCTGGTACGGAAGCAAGAGGTAGTTATCAAAACCCCATACACGGTTAAAATAGGTCACCTTGAATGCTCATGCGTTCTGGCTCTTAATCAAAGCCTATTTGTACGTGACATAATTCTAGTCTATTGAACTGTTTGGTTTACCAATTCACATTAAAAGCTGAGGACAGGAATCAGAAAATCTATTAAGAGGAAGTGAAAAAAGGAAAAAAGCATGACAGTGTTAGGCCATTATGTCTGAGTACAGAGAGCT
This sequence comes from Cervus elaphus, assembly GCF_910594005.1. Classification (NCBI taxonomy): domain Eukaryota; kingdom Metazoa; phylum Chordata; class Mammalia; order Artiodactyla; family Cervidae; genus Cervus; species Cervus elaphus. Next base: position 35,275,449 of record NC_057846.1, read on the forward strand.
CCAAAATCCCAAACCACCACAGTCTCTGAGTGTACCGCTGACCAAGCTCAGTCATCGAGAGTAATAATTATGACCTTGAAATAAATCCTAAGACAGAACTCAAAGACCACGTTTTACAAGTTAAGGAATCGGGTAATATATTTACCAAAAATATGCCAGGTGAAGTAGTTGATTTAGTCTTAAAACTGTCAGTTAAGGTCATGGGATCATAGAATGACTTAAGTTACTATGTTAGTGCCTGGACAAAGAATGTGCAGTAAAAACCATGCTTGGTATTCTTGGGACCCAGAGAGGAGAGGATGAATATATATATACACATACACACATTATACATTATATATTATTATATATCTATGCATACTATATATCATATATGATTATACATATATACATTATGTGTGTGTGTCTGTGTGTCTGTGTGTATAGTGGGTATGTGTGCATGCTTTGGACGGACATTGTCTGTCTGTATTCTTTCAGTTCATTAAACAAACTTTTGGGTGCTAGTGTGTGTCTTCCACTGACTGCGCTCTGGGCAGCTATGATGAATGAGATGGGACCAGCGGCCCAAGGAGCCCCCAGTCCCCGAGCAGTCACAGGGGGAGGACAGAAGCCGTCACTCAGACATGTGGCTACAGGCCGATGGGAAAGTGGGCATGAAGCGATGTCATCTGTGGGCCCTCTCGCGTTCACCAGAGAAGGCTCTCTGATAGAAGAGAACTTTCATCACCTGTGGGGACTTCGCTAGTGGCTCAGAGGGTAAAGCATCTGCCTGCAATGTGGGAGACCCCGGTTTGATCCCTGGGTCAGAAAGATCTCCTGGAGAAGGAAATGGCAGCCCACTCCAGTACTCTTGCCTGGAAAATCCCATGGACAGAGGAGCCTGGTAGGCTACAGTCCATGGAGTTGCAAAGAGTTGGACACGACTGAGTGACTTCACTTCACTTCATCACCTATGCCTAGAACTTTACACTCAGGACTGATGGTGAGTAGGAAAGATAAATAAAGTGGGATGAGAAAGCGAGGTGGCTCCATTCATCTAGTGAGTTCATGCCCTGAGTCAGTCCGGGGCTGGCAGAAGCAGACACGGCCCCGGCAGAGAGGCCTAGGAACAGAGAGCCCAGGTGCATCTTTTCCGTCACTGAGTCTGTTTGCTCCCCTGAGTTTTTGGGGATGGGATCGCTAGATTGTGTGTTTCTGCAGTTGGTTTTCTACCAGGGGTGTTATCAGACCACTGTAACTCTGAGGGAGAAATCCATCTCAGCCTTCTGCTGATTCTCCTGCTCACACACAAGGACCAGAGGATCTGTTCTGTCATCTCTCTTTATCTTCACTTCCTGGAGTCCGTCTCAGCTTTGCGTCCGTTGATTGCCATCACAGCCTCTGTTAGAGATGGACTCAGTAACTGGCTTAGTAGTGTTGTCTTCACCCATGGAGCCAGCCTCGGACGCATGTGTCCCAGACTTTGTCCAACTCTTTGCCATGGGAATAGTTCATCACTTCTGAAGCCTCACTTTCTTTACTTAGAATGTGAGAGCCTGGACCAGATCATCTCTAAGGCTCCTTCCAGTTTTGACCTTCCACCGTGAACATCTGGAATACATATATTATTGGCTTATTGTATGAGTTTGGGCCAGTTATTTCAGCTCAGGGAACAGAAAATGGGTCCTGGGGCAGATTCAAGTCTTAGAAGACTTCTTTCCTAGTATTTGATGTTTCTTAAATCATTTTCTCTTTCCCTTAATTTCTTCTTCTGGTATTTTTGGTGCTTGTAGAGCCCCCTGACATTTGAGCAGAAGGTTGTAAATGCTTGTCTTAATGCTTGGCCGTGTTACAGGAAGTGATCCACACATTGTCACATCTGAGAACATTTTCCCTGCACTTTGAGATCGCCGAGTGCATGCATGTGTGTATACACCTACACCCAGCCACCTGCCCACCCTCCAGGAGTCTCCTGAGGGTGAATGAGTATTCCTGGGTCAAATATTACATGAGGATTCGGGCAATATTTTGGCAGGTTGAACAACACTTGTATTTTAGCTCTCTGGCAAGACCATTGCTTCATCATCCTGTTCTCACTGAAGGGCACTGCTTTCTAATCAAGATTAGTTAACTGCCCTTGGGGTGACATTTAGCACTGCAGTTGCCTGAGAATGTCATGTTTTCCTAAAGGATCTTTCTTCAGCATCTAGAAATTTAGATAAAGTTGAAAGAAAGAACAAGATGAAACATTTACTGTGCATCTATTTTCTGATTTTACAAGTCATTTGACTTTTCCATAAATATTCTGAGGGCAAGATTCTATCCACTTGACTGGCAAGGGAACCAACACCCTAATTTAGTTTAGCAACTTGTAATTCATTAATGACAGAGCTCTCTTATTTTTAAGTCCATGTTCTTCCCCCTGAACCATGTTGCTTTCCTAAAGAAGTATTAAAACTTTGAAACTAGGCCCTGAGCCTTTCCTGGATATTTTTCAGCCAAACTTGCTTGGACCTTGTCCATATGTCTGTCTGCTGGCTTCAGGTTTGAGGCTGTCTCTATTTTAGTTAATAAACTGCCACTCAGATGCCTGTTACTTTGTTAAAATTCTTATCCATTGTTACCTTTCCTGTTGTTTCATTTGTCCTTGTCAGTTTATAATCAATTTTGACTTTTACTTTTTATTGTCCCTTTAGTTGCATTTCAATAGAGTGAGTGTTCTTATTTTCTTTGAATATAGACCCAGAAGTACAGCTGCTGAATTATATGGTAGTTCTCTTTTGAATTTTTTGAGGAACCCTCATACTGTTTTCCATAATTTCTGTACGATTTGTATTTTCACCAACAGAGCATAGTCATTCCCTTTTCTCCACATCCCTGTCAACATTTGTTCTATTTCTTCTTTTTGATAATAACCATTATAACAGGTGTGGGGCCATATCTCATTGAAGGGTATGGTCCGTGCATCACATGTAACCATTATCCAGCCTGAACTATTATAATCCCCATGGCAGGTCCCAGGTTCTGCTGTTTGAAGCTCCAGATAGACCAAAATTGCCTGTTTTAAAATGAAAACTGTAATGCAGTTTAAAACCGTTGCCTTTCCTATGCAATTCCACAGAATCAGAGTCAAAGGAATTTGGTGATCATATATTCCAGTCCTCTCTCTGAAGCCTAAATTATATCCCTAATAGGTGAGTTGAATCTCTCTGATGATGAGGAAATTGCTTTCACATGAAATTGTCTATTACCTTTTCAAGTACCATTGTTGTGAGAATTAGTGCTTCTAAATATCCATGTTAACGCCTAAAATCTGAGTCCTGTAAATTAACAATGACTAATTAAGTAACACCATAAACATTGGCTGGGGGGGAAGGGTGTTTCCAGTTTTACCTAATTTAAATAGACCATAGAAAAGGATGATGTCTAATGTACACACTGCTATATTTAAAATTGATAACCAACAAGGACCTACTGTATAGGACAGGGAACTCTGCTCAATGTCACGTGGCAGCCTGGATGGGAGGGGAGTTTGGGGGAGAATGGATACATGGATATATACGGCTGAGTCCCTTCACTGTTCACCTGAATCTATCACAACATTGTTAATTGACTATATCCCAATACAAAATAAGAAGTTTAAAAAAAAAAAAAGGATGATGCCTGGATTTGTCATTACATCAAATTCAATGGTTTATATTCACCATTTGTGTCTTTATCATCCAAGTGATTCCAACCCAACCTATGGCATCAGTTGAAGAGACCTGAAGAAAGCCACCTGGATTTCAGAGTAGCAAGACTGATGGCTGCAGTCTTACTGAAAGTTCTGTTTGATTAATGAGAAATATTTATGGAATATTTTCAGAGACTTATTTCCCATATAAAACTCTCAAGTTTGAAAAAGGTTTTATTTGCTGTACGTCAATCAACTTGTAATAGAGTGTAAGTTTCTTATGGTTGTGGTCTGGATAAGCAAAATGCAATCAGCTGGAATGAAAGCAAAGAAGAAGACTCCTACTAGACATTTTTTAAATTATTTTTTATTTATAATATGGAAGATGGGGTAAAATGATCTTTGTCCATCTTTCCACCTTGTGGAAAGGGTTGAGGGCCCTTCAACATATTTTTGTTTGTTTTTAAGTTTTTTTAATTACTATATTATTTTCAGATATAATACATAGCAATTTGATATTTGTATATTTTGTGAAATGATCATCACATTTGTGTGTTCTATCTCATGAATATTTTGCAAAGTATTTGATGTTTCTCATTTAGAAACTTAAATATTTCATACCAGCAAACAAATTTTTTTTTAAAGAATGACTTTCTTAATCAGAAGTGTGTTCAATTACATCTGTAAGGATGATCACCAAACTGATAGTTTTATCATGGAAAAAACATGGAAACAAATATAAAATGAATGAATGAATTTTTGGTACATAAATAAATGAAATACTTTGCTATCTTTAAATGCCACTTTGTAGGACACTTGAGAATTTGCACATGGTATATTGTAAATAGCATTACTAATAGCTTAGTTGCTTAGAAACATACTGGAAGGAAATACATTAAAATGTAAAGAGTATCTTCAGTGCAATAAAAAATTATTTTTATTTTCTTTCTATCTTTCTTTACAAATATTCCTGCATTGATTCTTTATTACTTATGTAATCAAAAGTGGCCAGTACAGATGATCCAATAAATCTTGATGGAATGGAATTGTAGAGAATATTAGAAAGAGTAGATGAGAAGAACATCACCCAGTGACTAGAAATAGGAATTCAACACTCATTTTTTTTTTTCTCAGTGATTCTCTGACCATACATAATTACCACCTGGAGGGCAAAACTGTAACTCTTTCTACTGGAAGATAATGCCTTTATTAGTTATCTGTTGCACTGAGTATCTACCAGTTAGTGCTGTATAATGATATTACCATAAACTTAGCACCCGAAAGCAGCACGCATGTATTACCTCATTGTTCCATGGGTCAAGAGTCTGGGTGAGGCTTAGCTAGGTCCTCTGCAATCAAGGCAGAACTGTAATTTGATAAAAGATTTGTGGTTATAAATGCTTCACACAGAACTTAAGGTGAAATATAAATGAATTTCTGAATGAGAAATCAAATACAACGGTATTTACCAAAATCCTGATCTTTAGCTCCATCACCTTGGCAAAAAGCAGCATGACTATTGGTGCACTGTGAAGAGGAGAGGAACATACTCAGAGGCATTTTCTGCATTAGATGGTCCTTTAGAAAAATCGGGCATTTGCCTAATAGTGTAATTCACCCTCTTTACTTTTCGTTAGGAAGGCAAGAATAGCTGTGACTGAAGATTGTTGAAAATGTCGACTGTTGGCTTGGCAAGGTGAGTATTTCGGGATCCGGTTTGTTAAGACCATGGTCCATCTACAAGGTTTCAGGAAAGAAACAAATATAAAATGTACAAACTAAATCCAATGCCAAAATGTTAGTACTAAAGGTGTTTTTGTCGTTGTGGTTTATAAATATTTTTTTTAAACTTTTTATTTTGCATTGGGATATAGCCAATTAATAATGGTATGATAGGGACTTCCCTGGTGGTCCAGAGGCTAAGACTGCATGCTCCCAATGCAGGGGGCCTGGGGTCGATTCCTGGTCAGGGAACTAGATCCCACAGGCTGCTCCTAAGAGTTTGTGTACTGCAACTAAAGATTTCGAACACCACAATGAAAATAGAAGGCCCTTATGCCGTGACTAAAATCCAGCACAGCCAAATAATTAATTTAATTAATTAATTAAATATTAATTTAAAAATTAACTAAATATTAAAAAAATAGTGTTGTGATAGTTGCAGGTCAACAGCAACGGGACTCAGCCACGTGTGTCCACGGATCCATTCTCCCCCAAATTCCCCTCCCGTCTGGATTGCCACGTAACGCAGAGCAGAGTTCTCTGTGCGATGCAGTAGGTCCTGTTGGCTTGCCATTTTAAATACAGCAGTGTCTACATGTCCATCCCACACTCCCCAACTATCACTTCCCCCTATCCTGTAAGTTGGACAGAGAAGGAGAAATATCGTACGACATCTCTGATGAGTGGAACCTAAAGGTGCTTTTAAAATAATTAGAGCCAGTCTTCTTGAGAAGTGATGGAAGAGCACTCGGTGATGTACCTCCAGGTAGCAGAGTTCACCCGTGTGTGCCCCAGCAGTATCTCAAAGTGTGGTGGAGTATCCTGCACTGTCCAGTGATCCTTCAGGCTTTAATGGCTCTTGTGAAGCTGTGGAGGATACACAGCCGAATCTGATATTCGTTAAATACACAGGGGCTTGTTAAGGCTTTGCCTTCCAATGCAGGGGATGCAGGTTCGATCCCTGGTTAGGGAGCTTAGATCCCACATGCCTTGTGGCCAAAACACCGAAACATAAAACAGAAGCAGTGTTGTAATAAATTCAATAAAGACTTTACAAAGGGCCCACATCAAAAAACTTTTTTAAAAAATTAAGATACCCATTGTATTAAAGGGGTACACGGAAGGGGAAATGGACATTATTGATTATCAAGGGCCAAGTATCTTTGTAAGTTCCCCCCAATTGTTTAAATGCTTTGTTTTTAAAGTTGTAGATCTTAACTATCTAAAGAAGACTGAAGATACCTTTGGTTTTTTCCTGAATGTTGGCAACTGCCTTCTCTGTAGCCAATTGGTATTTTTATTACTATCAAGACTTCTCCCTGACCAGAATCATTATCTTAATTATTTGGAAAGGAAAACTATGCCTGGCTAAAATGTTGGAATCTAGGCTTCTACCATAATCCATCTTTTCTATTAGTTATTGCATACTGCTTGTTTCATCAGCTTCCCAGGTGGTACTAGTGGTAACGAATCTGCTTGCCAGTGCAGGAGAAACAAGAGACCTGGTCTCATCCCCGAGTTGGGAAGATCCCTTGGAGGAGGGTGTGGCAACCCACTGCAGTATTCTTGCCTGGCGAATCTCATGGCCAGAGGAGACTGGCGGGTTATAGTCCCTAGAGTTGCAGAGTCATGACCGAAGAGACTTAGCATGCATCGCTTATTTCAATGCTTTCTTCAGTATTATGAATACTACTGTGTTCCCCTTTTCTATTTAATACCTAGTTGTCAAAGAGTGGAAAATGACATTTTGTTTTTTAAAATATATAGAACACTTTTTGGAGGAAAAAATCCATTAAAACTTGATGGTCTCTAAGACAAGCAATTACAGGTAATTTAAAGTATTTTTTTATATTACTGTTTTCCAATGTCTTATAACAAAATTGCAATACTAATATTACAAAAATGTAATACTCATATCATTACAAAAAATGACAGAAAAAGCAAAACACATATTTTCAGACTTTAGGAGTTGTTTAAATAACCAAGGCTTAAAGCCTTTTTTCTTTCTCCAAGAATTTTAGTTACTTCAGTTGTAGCAAAGCAGGCTCCCTCTCTACCTTGTCAGATACCTCTGCCCAGTCTGAAGCTACTGCTCTGTTCTTGCTAGTTCCATTGGGGAAAAAAAAAGAATCCATTTCCTTCTTCGTTTTTAGCTACTCTTTATGAATGAAATGTGATTACATCTAGCACAACTATGGAAACTTCCTACTAGTAAATGGGGAGCCTTCCTGTAGTGCCGGTTTGCTATTTCTGTCTAATGACAGATTTAAAAAATCCAATTAGGCAGTTTGAAAAAACAAAGCCCAAGTTAAAAATATCTGACTGTTTGACTCAGCACAGCAGGGTCATGGTTTATAGGCCAATCTTTCATGGTGAATAGGCTTTCAGTGGTGAGAACCTCGCTTCTCCTGCCCATTAGAATAAAAATTTTTCACTCCTCACATTGCTCCAATGCCTCCTACTTAATTATACCTCTTTAAATAGCAGACATTCTCCCTTCTTTTATGGGAAAGAAAATCATGTTGATTTGCCCACACAGTACCATCCTCGTGTGTTAGGGGACTGCGGTTGACCTAATGGAAGACAAACAGATGGATCAGGAAATGAGACATGATTTTTCACAGCGTAGTTAATGCACAAGAAAAGACATGCCTGGGTCTCTGTCTAATGTCTACATGTGCTTGTTGAGTAATTCTTAAATGACCCTATTGGGTTTGATTTCTTAACTACATTAGAAATAGATGAAACCATTAAGAAATCATTTTTCACTTATCATATTGGCAGATGGAATAAAACTGTTCAGTGTAATTAAGGTTGTAAGGAAATTGGCACTCTCAAACATTGCTGGTGGGTGTAGACAGTGGTTTAATTTTTTTAACTGTTTGACTGTGAAAATAGAGTTATTCCGTAAAATAATCTAGCCTAAGTAATATCATCAGAGAGGCAGTAAAAAATTGTGTTTATAGATGTTCATGGCGGTTGCATTTATAATAAAGAAGAATTGGGAACAGCCTAAATGCACAAGAAAAGAGAATGGTAAAGACATGAGAAATACAGAAAAATGCAGTGTTAAGTGAAAGTACATACAGTCTTAACCTGAGGAAATTTGAGTACACTATGATTTTATATATAATTGTCATATATAATGTATAACATAATAAGGTGTAATATGAATGCCCCTCAAAATGAATGATGATTTTACAAAGCTGTAGGTTTTGACATTTTTTTGTTTTCTTATAAATGCCTTTCAGTGTTGTCTGAGTTTTCCTTCACAAGTCTGCACAGCATAAGTTACCCTGAGAAGTGGTGCTAAATAAATGCAGAATCATGTCAAGATCGTGGATGTCACAATTAAGGTCTGGGTTTGGATCCCATTGCTGCTTTTTACTAATTAGTAATTTCAGGAAATTCTTTAACTTTTCTACTTAGTCTCCTCATCTGAAATATCTGGATACTGATGATGTCTTTTTCCTAAGGATGTTGTTTGCATTAAATGAGTTCCTTTATATAGACCATTTTAATGATGAATGCCTAACAAAACATATGTTCAATAAATCATCACTATTATTTTTGTTACAAGACAGAAATGCTACTATTAAATTGAAAAGATGGATAAATAAAATAGCAAAGAAAAATCTATCTCACTGGTTTTTAGCAGCTTTATTGATAGACTCCTCATGCCATAAGATTCACCCATTAAAAGTGTATAGCTCCGTTTTGCTATGTTTTTTCAAATTATAATTTAAGGAAACCTATTGAAAGAAGGTTATTTTGAAAAATAAAATGCATGTGCTTTTATTAAAAGAGCAAAACATTATCTACTTAGAGATGACCCTCAAGTGAATTTCTTTCTTCTTTTGGTGTCGTTACTGAGGAAAGGGGAGGCTGCTTGGTGATAAATTTCATGCATTTCAGCAATTTCATGCATTTCAGTGAAAGTTTCATATATTTGATGAGTGAGAAGAAGCACATGGAAGTCAGGCAAGGTAGCCACCTTTGTGTTCTGGGTCCCATGGCTATTATCTGGGGCAGGAAGTAAACTGGGGTTAAACCTGCTGAGGGAGTGAGTGAGTCCTTCTCAATTTTGAGGTTATGGTTTTTTAGTTCTTCAGATTTTGATGTTGTTAAAGAAGTTCTTCACATGGTTCCTACAGAACATGATAAACAACAATTAGGAAGCATTTTGTAAGGATTTGTCACTAAAGAAATTATGAATGAAGGCAGAATGTATCCTAATTGTAAGGATTTTGTAAAACAGGAATACTTAAAATTTTGGTTTCAGAATTCCTTTAAGCTCCGAGAGGCCAAAGAGTTTTATGTGTGTGTGTAGGGTGGGGGGCGGGGGGGGGGGTGGGCAGCAGGTTCTGTCGTTGTTTTTTTCGTATTAGAAATTGACGTTGAGAAAAGTCTAATGCCGAAGAATACCCAAGTATATATTTCCATTAGTCACCAGAGCAATGATATCACTGCATGTCCTATAGCCACAGGAAAATTCCACTGTAGATTTGTTTAAGAATGAGAGCGAAACAGGCAGATAACATCTTAGTATTGCCATGAAAATAGTATTGACCTCACAGACCCCCTGAAAAGCTCTTGGGATCCATGAGGAATCCCTGCATCACACTGTGAAAATCACTCTTATAAGATGCCTCTTCCCTTAACCCTCTACCGGACAAAACTACTTTTGGAATCTGGAATTGCCTAAGAGCACACTGCAGCCAGATCTGAGACCTTTAAGAAAAGATGAACTTTATCATCACTAAAGAACCACAGTAGCTGGAAGCACACACACCAACCGATTTTTCTTCCTCCAGGTCTGCAGACCACCTCATTTAGGTGCTGTAGTAGTGGCCACTCCTAGGATTTGATAAAAAAAAACTACCGGAGAAATTTACAAGATCCTGTTTGTAGAAAGAGTGTCTCAGTGACTGGTATCTGTGGATTGCAGCTGTATCTTAGCTGTAGCAGCAGCCCAGGACATGCCATTCATATGATAATTCTTTCTCTTCTCTCAGCTCATAGGTTGATAACCTGTCCAGAGAAAGGACGAAGAGGAATTGGATGAGAAAAGCTAGTACATGCATAGAAGGCACCAGTTTACTAAGTACATTTGTTGTAGGTTTTCTTTTCCTCTGTTTTTTATTTGGGTGATTACAATGTTAATTCATCCTGTTTACAAAACATTACATTAATCCCTAAGTACAATAAATGGTTTCCCTGATGGCTCAGTGGTAAAGAGTCCGCCTGCCATGTAGGAGGCGCAGGTTCGATCCCTGGATCAGGAAGATCCCCTGGAAAAGGGAAAATGGCAGCCCACTCCATGGACAGAAGAGACTGGCAGGCAGTCTATGGGGCTGCAAAGAGTTGGACCCGACTTAGCAATTAAATGACAACAAAGTACAATAAGTAAAAAGAAAGCTTGAGTTTTCTTTTTTTCCTCTTGTAATCTTCTCCCAAATCGCATTTCTCCTAAGACATCCTTGTTAGCATTTTGGTCTACATTCTTACAGCCCTTCTTGTTGCCAACTTTAAGCACAGATAAATTGGAAGTCTAAGTGAAGAGTCTTGTTTTGTTTTGCTTTTTCACATAAATAATATATCTTAGAAATCATTCCAAATGTCAAGGACGTGCATTTCATTCTTCTAAAAGGAATGCATGTTATGTCATAGTGTGGATAAAGTGTGGTTTATTGAATCATAATAATTGATAGGCATTGAGGTTGTTTATAGTTTTTTCATTTTATTGACAGTATTGCCATGCAGAGAATATCCGTTGTGCGAAAATCTCCGTGACATGGGTTAGATACCCCAAAGTGGAACTGCTAGACCAAAAATGTCCTCATTTTAAAATCTGATAGACATTATCCTCTTGAGTGCATATCAAGTTACATAGCTGCCAGTGATTTACAAGAAGTTCGATGCACTCACACTGTAATACTGCATATAATCACCCTTTGAAGATTTTCCAGCCTAATAATTAAGTGAATTATGGTGTCTTGTTTAGTTTTGCATTTCTTTGGCTATCAGTGAGTTTGAACATCTTTTCACATTTTTATTGGTCATTTGTAGTTCTTCTTCAGGGAGATATTTGCCTATATCCTTGGCCTCTTTTTTACAGGACTGTTTGTCTTTTTCTAACAAACTTACGCAACCTCTTTATGAAAGTTAATATTTTTGTTTCAAATATTTTCCACCACCTTATTGCTGTCTTTTAAGCTTGATTATAGTTTCTTTCATCACAACTGATGCTTTTAATTTGTATGTTCTTAAGTTGTTCAGTAACTTTCTTTAAAGGTTCTGAGTTTTGTTTCCTTTAAGGACTGCTTTTACCCTAGACTGTCCCCAAAAGTGTGAGAATGCTGTGTTTTCTCCTAGGGTTTTTATATTAGTTTCTGATTATATTTTCCCATTTATATATTTGCAGCTATATGTTGAAGTCATGTAAAGTACATACCTCGTTAATTTTTTTTTCTCAAATGGATAGCCATTTGCCATAAAACAATTTATTGAGCATTTTGTATTTTCCCATTCAGTTGAATTGCCACCTTTAACACGGGGCTTCTAGGTAGCTTCACAATTAAATGCACAGAGTACTCCTATAGTCAGACTTCCTGGATGTGCATCCCAGATCTTCCACTGGAAAAAAGTATGCAACCTGTGATGTATTTAAGATACTACTGTCATACAGATTTCAGAGCTGTAAAATGGAAAAAAAAATAGTAATTAATAAATTAAACTTTATAAGGATTAAATAAGATAATATGAACATGTTAGACACTTAAAACGGCTCTTGATATTTTAGGACCCCTCAATAAAGTTAGCTCTTATTAAATGTTTACAACTCCATGTATGTATACCTGGGAATCTGCTCTGGAGTTTTCGGTAACAGCTCCATCCAAGAAAACTTGCCACGTTGATAGAAATATTTCCTATCTGAGCTCCCCAGTGTGTTACTCTGGGTCACTCGTTACACTGAACACTTGGAATGTGGCTAGAATGACTAAAGAAGGAAACTTTTAACTTTATATAATTTTAATTTATTTTAACTTTAAATAGCCACATGTGGCTGGTAGCTAGCATATTGGACACTGCCAGTTTAATGTTTGCCAAAGGCTTCCCTGGTTATACTTTATTATAGAAAACAGGTTTTATTGAACTCCTCAATAAAGATTGTTATAGGACTGGATTTGGAGTTTTATTAAAGGAATTTTATAATTTTTTTCTTTGATCTGTTTAAGTTGAGAGCTAGTAGGAACAATAAATCTAGTCCCTAGTTGGAATCAACTTATTCTTGAAATAAGCCTTATTCTTTCTTATTTCATTCTTTGACCACATAGTTATATTTAATTTGCTAATTTTATTTAGAATTCGTCTACATTCATAGTTGAGATTATTTTAAATCTGAATTGTACCTTGAATGGTATCCAGGTTTGTTGGCTTTTAAAAATGAATTGGGAAGTGTCATAGTCTAAACTCTGGAACAGTTTAATACAGGAGTTACTATCAGCTCTTGAGAGTTTAGGAAAAGTAGTAATAAAGCTGGGTTTGGTACCTTGGGGTGGGTGGGGTAAGGGGCATGTTACGTAAGTACGTTTATCCCATCATTTGCAATAGGTTAACACTGGAATCAACAGTGAAAACTGGTTACATAGATATTATATATCCATTAAAATCATGCCATAGAAAAATGATTTTGTTCTCATCTGACTGGTGGACTATACAAATATTAATATTGCTTTTCTTTGAATAGTAGCATTAGAATGACTTTTCCCCCCTGTTTACATCTTTGCTTTCTTCAAATTTTCTGTGAAAAATATGTTTTTAAACCAACTTTTAAGCGTAAGTCAGGAAAGCAGTGGTTGTGTTTCATTCCCAGAAACCAAAACAGAACAACACAAACCTGCTGAATACTTTCGGTGTTCCAAGCACCAGGTAGGAAATAAAATGAATCAGTCCCCACTGCTCCTGTAACTTATAGAGCAGTGAGGCTAACAGCTAAAAGGTTACATAGAAAAGCAGACAGAATGGGACAAGTGCTGTGGAAATGATCCGTTTAGGGACATTTTTGTTTGGTCCTAAGGCCCTATTCCCTTTCTCTACCACCAAATCTTCCTGGTAGGTATTTTAAATGATCTTGAGGTTTTCTTTTAGGGTAAGGTTGCTGGATAAAAATATAAGACACCCAGTCAAATTGGAATTTCAGATAAACAATGAGTAATTTTTAACATAATTATATCCCATGCTTATTTATATTTACTAAAAAGTATATATTGTTTATCTGAAGCTCATATTTTACTGGGCTAAATCTGACAACCTTACCTTAGGAATAAGTTATAACATCATATAATAGTATAAGGTAGCATTTCACAAATATCTTCTTCAGAACACTAGTTCTGTGAAACTCAGCAAAAATAACTATGTGGTTGCAAAAGGTCACTCACTGCTGGGTCTAACTGTAACTCAGAATGATATTCACCTATTTTAACAACTTATTGAACAGAAACATATTAATACATCTTTTGTTACCTGAACGATGTTGACTGGAGCGTTGCAGTATTCACTCACATAACAGCATTCACTTACGCGGGCATTAGGTTCTGCAGAAATCTCCGGGTCAATAATGTGTTAACAATCAGTGTAGACTGGCAACTGACAAGTCGGAACAGATTCTGGTCATTAATGCTTCTGTGACTCTCCTGAGAATACGGTTTATACCACTGAACATCTGCTATTTGCCAGACGCCCCACTAGTGTTTTATGTACCTCAGCTCATTAAATTGCCACACCTGTGAGGAAGCTGGTGGGATCTTACACATGTGGAAACTGTGGCTCAGAGAGGTTAAGCACTTTCCCCAAGGTCACACAGGACTGAGTGATGGAGTCTGAATCTCAACCTCTACTTCATCAGTAGAGCTTCACTATATGAGCTAGCTCATTAGAGGCGCTGAAGAGTCTTCAAGAAAAGAAGCTTCTGACATTGTTTAAATGACCACTTCCTAGATGGCACCGCAGACAATGTAGGTGGAATATTTTACACTTTGCCAAGAATTTTGCTGGACATCTCATCTCTGAGCACCTTTTTAAGGTAATTTTCAGTTTCAGATTTCAGCTTCACCAGTCTGCTGGGCTCAAAAAGTCACTTTTCTTTTTCAGGATTCCTGAATTTTTCTGAACCTTTTGGTACTTTGTGTTCTCCAAGATCTCCGTTTCCTTCTTTTTAAGAACACAACTTCTTACGGCAATATCTTTATATGGAACTACCTTTTATCATAAGATTAGCTCTTCAAAAAGTCACACAGTGTTTCACAGATGTAAGCATGGCTCAAACAAGATAATGTGTGTAGCTCTTAGTTCTGCAGTATTATTCTTGTTTATATATGTAACTGGAAGAGTATGGGGTCAACCATGGCTGTCTTTTGAGTTATAGCAAATATGCTATGCTCAATTAGTTATTCCTTTTTTAAAAATTAATTTTTATTGGAGTATAGTTGCTTTACAATGTTGTATTTATTTCTGCTCTACAGAAAAATGAATCAGTAACACATATACATACATCCCCTCTTATTTGGACTTCCTTCCCACTTAGGTCCCCACAGCACATTAAGCAATTCCCTGCTATACGCTCGGTTCTCATTAGTTGTCTATTTTATTCATAGTATCAGCAATATATATGCATTATTCTCAGTCTCCCAATTCCTCCCCACTTCCCCTTCGGTATTATCTGTTCTCCATGTCTCTGTCTCTATGTCTTATTTTGCAAATAAGACCATCTCTCCTGTTGTTGTAGATTCCGCCTGTAAGCACTAATATACGATATTTTTCTCTTTCTGACTTACTCCACTCTATATGACAGTCTCTAGGTCCTTCCACTGCTCTAAAAATGACCCAATTTCATTCCTTTTGATGGTTGACCCAGTTATTCTTAATACTTTGGTGAACACAAGATCTACTATAAGAGAACCATCTGTATTCAAGGATTGCCTGTGTCACTAACTAGGCTTGTGATCATGAGTCTTTCAAGGCCTTTGGGCTAAATTATAATACCATAAATATCTTAATTTATTGAGCTGACAAAATAGAAGTAGATGAGAAAAACTAAGATTCGGGGAGCTTAGTTGTCTTGGCTAAATCCATAACTATTTAGTTCAAAAAATCCTACCAATGTGTGTGAAGTTGTAACTTTAGCACTCACCAAGAAAACACTGCATATAACTTATTTAAGTATTTTTCAGTGACTTTCTTAGATGCATTTGGTCTAGCTAACAGAAATTACTTCAAATAAAGAAAGCCAAGAACTACTTTAAACTGTAGTTGATATTGTAATTTCTATCCTTTAGTGAATAGGATGCTCTTATTATAATACTCTTATTTTAAAGAAATGAATGAAAAAGCTTAGCTATTTTTAAACTACTCGTGGGAAGAAACCAGATGGGAAGATGGGAGAAATTGTCAATAATGAAGAATGCCTCTGTGCCAAAAGCTTTCCCATATTTATTGATTTATTCATTTATTCTTTTAACTCAACCTACAAGTCTAGAAATACTTATTGAGTACATCCAGCAGTGATCTAAACATCCATACTACATCACTGGACAACATAGGCAATGATCCTGCTCTCATGGAGTTTATTTTCTAGTGTGAAAGTGAAAGTCACTCAGTGGTGTCTGACTCTTTGCGACCCCATGGACTGTGGGATTCTCCAGGCCAGAATACTGGAGTAGGTAGCCTTTCCCTTCTCCACGGGATCTTCCCAAACCAGGGATTGAACCCAGGTCTCCCTCATTGCAGGTGGATTCTTTACCAGATGAGCCACAAGGGAAGCCCAAGAATACTGGAGTGGGTAGCCTATCCCTTCTCCAGGGGATCTTCCCAACCCAGGAATCGAACTGGGTTCTCCTGCATTGCAGGAGGATCCTTTACCAACTGAGCTATGAGAGTCTCATAGCTGAGACTCGTAGCAGTCTCTAACTGAATCCTAGTTACATAAAGTCATGTAACATGATCCCTACTTCCACCTCAAAAAAAAAAAAAAACCATCATGTATAGAATGACAGCTTTTGTAGACAATGAAATAGAGACATGCTTAGTTAAAATCTGTATGTGTTGAAGTCAGGACTCATCTTTCCTCTATACCTCACCCACTCCTTGCTAACCACGTTTGAAAATTGCTGGCTATTGTCTTCAACAGTAAGGAGTTAATGTAAGTTCTTGAGCAAAAGAATGATGTAATTAAGATGATACTTGAGAAATCAAATTCTGGTTGAGTATTTGGGAACCCAAACGTATAGGGGACTGTGAGGGGTGTAAAAACTGAATTGGGCCCAATAGGACAGAACCAGAAGTGGTGAGAACAACAGGTTGAAATAGTTGAAGGGGATGAACACTCAACATCAGAAGAACTTGAAGACTGGGCTGAGGAGCTCCGAGGGTGTGTTCATCACCCTTGTTTTCAGTCCAAGACCCGCTTAGGAAGCTACCCCAGATGAGCTCTGTACATTGATGGCGACTTTGGTCACCCTGGCAAGTCTAGCTCAGATTGGGAGGCTCCCGAGAGTCACAGGAGGTATTGTATGGAGCAGCCAGTCCTGCCTCTCTCCATCCATGAGAGATGACAGTTAGTAATGCTTATCCCTCCCTGGCTTCCAGAGAAGCAGGTGCTTTTTTTTTTTTTTTTTCCTGTGGCCTGCGCTGTCCTTGTCTGTAAAATGAAGGTGCTGAATCGGATGACCATTATGGTCCTTTTAAATGCCACGTTTCTGTGAGTCGCTTTGGTTGTGTGTATCAAGTAGTGCATTGTTTGAGGCCTGCCTTTGACAATATTTAGAGGTTAAAGGATGCAGAATCAGCCTCAGCCGCTTTGGGCACAGAATCAATAACCATTCTTCACTTATTCCAGGGAAGAAGGGCAGGACTCCCCTTGGTGTTCAAGGTCCTTATTCATAATAGGAGTACATGTCAGCATCCTTGATAATGACAGATTCAGAATCAGGAGACATTCGCTGGGTATATACTTTCTGGCAGATTCTTTTGTTAAAAATATGGTAATATGAGTAAACAAGGTAACAACTTTTTCTGTTAAGTGATTCAGAAGGATTTCTATGATTCAATAGGATTTCGAAGATCTGTTAAACTTTGGTGGATCTTACAGAAGTCATGATTTCTAATTGTGTTTAAACTTGTATTTGCTGTGATTTAGGAATTTATGTCTAAGTTAGTTACATGATGCAATAGTTGACCTTCATTATCATGAAGGTCAGAAAATGTTGCCCTCTGAGAATAAACACTATCTCTGACACCTAAAATAGCTCTCTTCTCTCCTTTATCTGATCCTTTATATGATGAGTTTTATGAGCTTTGGCAGGAAAACAAAGAAATATGCATCTTTGTTTTTAGGAACAAAGAAGCAGGTCATTGGAAAAAACTATTTCAAAACCTACTGAAACCTACTGAAATATTCCACCAAGAAAGGATGCCCTCTTGTCAAAAACTCTGACATTTCTTGCTCTTATGTTTCTCTCCTCACAGTCGTGCATCATCCAGTTTGCAGTTCATGTGATTGTTAAAACATTTATGAATCTGCCTTTTTGCCTGGGTTACAAACATCTATTTTCCAGTTCTGTTCATACACATTTGGGAGCCCTTTATGATGGAGCCGATACACTGTCAAATACTTAATATGTTTCATTTAAAAGAATTACAGTCCTAGCCTTCTTGTAAAGAAGTGGGCAAAGTACAGTTTCTGCTTCTTGGTTACTGTCGTCTGTTCTTGAAATTACATCTGGGTTGTGTCACATGCAGTGATGAGATCCTCCAAAGGTATTTCTGGTTGTCCAAGTCAGACCTAGAGACTGTCATAAGGAGTGAAGTCAGTCAGAAAGAAAAAAACAAATATCCTACATTAATGCATTTATCTGGAATCAAGAAAAATGACACAGATGAACTTCTTTGCAAGGCAGGAACAGAAACTCAAATGCAGAGAACAAACGTGTGGACTCCAAAGGGGCAGGGTGGGTGGGATAAACTGGGAGATTGGGATTGGCATATATACAGTCCTAGGTATAAAATAGATGACTAGTGAGAACCTAGTGTATAGCAGAGAGCTGTCCTCAGTACTCTCTGGTGACCTATATCGGAAGGAAATCCAAAAAAGAGGGGACACATGTATATGTACAGCTGATTCACTTTGCTATGCAGCAGAAACTAACACAATATTATGAAGTAACTATACTCCAATAAAAATTCATAAGAAAAAATAAGAAAATCAAAACATAGTACCAAAATTTCTAAATTTCGCTTAGCCTATGGGATTTGCCCACTCACTTCAAATCTGAGTGTTGCCAGGGATGAACGCACAGTGAAGCTTCCTAGATCATCATGAAATCACCAAGGAGAGATACACCCCAGGTTGCCAGAAGTTTAACCTTGGAGAAGGCTATGAAGGGCAATCCTGGGGTGGGGGGGGCGGGAAAAGACAAGGGGATTCCTCATTCCTCACAGGGCTTAAGATGAGAAAGTGTTGAGTTAGGAGGTGCTCTTAAATGCATCAGCTCTCCTACGCGTGCAGTGGGAATTATTTTCCCTGCACTTAACCTTGCAGCACTAGCTGCTCAATGACATCAAGTGACAGTTTAAAAAAAAAAAAAAAAAACCTCTCATTTTTAGCTTCAAGGACTTGGCTTGCTTTGAGGCTGTTGCCCTGGAGCCTTTAAATGCAAATGAGGGAAACCCCAGGTTATAAAGCATCTGCTTCTGCAGACGGGTTTTCAAGCCTGTTGCCTTAGCAACATTTGTCCTTGTATTCCACAGACCACCTTGACAGAATGCGTGATGTGATGGTCTGAGAGATGGGGGGAGAAACTAGAAAGAAAAGCAGGTGCACGGAGGGTGTAAAGATGGGTTAGTGACTGGGGAGCCTTCGGATCGTGTCCTTGTAATAAAAATAGAAACCTCATTTCCAGAAATAAAAGAAGCTGGGGAGAAATTAAAGCGTTGATTAAAGAGGGGGAAAAAATAGCAGAACTAGCTGGACCTGAGAGAGAAGCGATTTTCCAAAAATAGCCCTCCCATCAGCCGCGCTGCAGATGTGACCCTGTTGCTCAGCCAGGCAGGCCATCTGCTGCAGTGTTTCCCTGGAAACTCCCAGCCACGCCCCTCCCGGAGCTCCTCCGCCGGCCTCCCCGGCTCCAACCCAGCGCAGGGAAGATGCTGGCCCGTGACGTCACTGCTTCTAGCTGGGAGGGAATCCCAGGACGTCCCTGGGGTGGAGCCAGTCATGGTTGGCTCTAGATGCTGGAAATCTGGGGTTTTTCACCATAAAGAACTACAAAGGCAAAAAAAAAAAAAAATGCAATTCATCACAGTCTGAAAAAGCACAGTTTATTTTAATAGATTCTCAATTCGTGATTTAAAAAAAAAAAAGATGAGACATCTATAAAATAGCCTACGGGGGCAGCGCAGCAGCCAACCCTCCCACGGAGTTGTAACCTACCCTCTTTGGATGCATGAAAAAAGAAATGAAATGCTTTTGTTAACCACTTTAAAAAATAAAGGTAATGAATGTTTCTTCTCTCTATATTGTTCACTGCATTGTGGCTTCTGCCGAAAACTGGGATGCGGTTCTCCGATGAGCTGTGGCTCCTTAGAGACTGACAGCTGTGTGATGTCTGGCTAGCATGCATTTTGTCATTCCATGGGTGGTAGGCGAAATAAGGGTTTACCTGGCTTGATGGGACCTGCTGCCTTTTCCCTGCTCCTACAGAGGGTTAACCTCTGGGTAGAGGATTGAAAATATGAACAAAGAGTTGCCTTTGGAAGATCTTGTTGTCTCTAAATGTGTTTGCCTCACGTGGTCAGAATCATGGCAATAATAATAATAATAATAATAGGATACAAGCTTTAGTAATGTTGAAGTGGAGCACCTTAGCTAAAAGCAGATATTCTTGGAGATATGATCTCTAATTCAAGAACTGCAGATAATTACAGTTTTGGTGTCATGTTGTTTCTAGGCAGTAAATCACAGTAAAAATAGTAAATGCTTAGGGAATAACAATCTCTATTTTGTTTTGTTTGCTCTGAACAAAAATGAGGCTATGATTACAACACACATTGATTGAGTGCTGATTACCGGATATTCATGATTAGTTTTTGTGGTCCTTGCAGGCTAAATGTTGAGTCCATGAATCTCTCTATTGTGTTAGCATTGCTAAGAAAGGGGTCATATTATTTGAAGAAATCAGTCTTAAAGGAAAAAACATTTGAACATACACTTTTATATTTTTTTGTTCTCTTCTCTACAATATTTATTGTATTGCTACATTTAGAGGGTCTATACCCTCACATTTACAGTTCTATACCTGTCATTCAAATTTTTGTTACCAAATACATTTGCCCTTTTTCCCCATTTGGTGAGCATCGTCTTCACATTTTCACAGTTAAATTGTGTGTCTACAAGGGAAACATACCCACACCCTGTTTTCAGGCCACAAACGAGAAGACATTCTTAAGGGTATTTGTCTTTTCAATAGAATCTACATACAAGAGCCTCCAATAAGGTTTGCCTGGAAATAAAGGCCAATGCTACTGACTTCACATTATTGCAATGTGTCAGCTCTATGTAAAAATGTATTTGAAGAAAGATAAAAATGAAGGCATATACAGGAGCTTTTCAAGGCTTTTTTGAACTTAATCCTTTGGTTTCTTAACTCCTTCCATTCCAGCCTATTAGGAATGAGATGAGGAAGAGTAACTGTAAAGCTATTAACATTTATAAAAATCTGCAAAAGTGTTATGATCATTATCATCACATGTAAGGTTTCATTTGTGAAATGAATCTTTCAAACTCTGACTTCCTGAAACAGAAAGGATAAAGAATTTTGACCCCCTCTAAATCCTATTTTCCCTGCTGCCTCCTTCAGCCATATATTAGGGCAAGTCCATCTTTCTCAAAACCGTTCAGCCGGCGCATGGCTCTCGTCTTTTCAAATTTTGAATTTCACCGTTTACCCCTTAGCAATGGAAACCTTTGGTTAGCCCCCATCCCTTCTACAACCTTTTCTTTTCCTCCATCGTTTCTACCACGGTCACACCTGGCCCTGGTTTTGTCTGGCTCTCTGGAAACAGGGTTCTCTTCTGCCTTTCCCAGGCCCCAGGGGCTCCCACTTGGAGGGAACTGCCCTGTCCAAAAGGAGGAGATAGAAAACTCAGAATGGCTGGAGAAAATAGACAAAGCAAGGCTTTGCAGACCTGCTTGTTATAAATAGATGCTATTTCTGTTTTGCCAGTGACAACACCAAGCAAACATGCCACATTATGGGTCTGAGAACAGCGTGTGTTGAAGGCACTCAGTCAATCACAGGGAGAAGGAAAAACAGTGGCTTTCTCTCAAAGATCAGATATTTTATAATGGGAAACTCTGGTGTTATCTGCTTTTGTTTACTTCACATAGATGGGAGAAAATGGGACAAAATAGCATGCATTCATTTTGTAAAAAGAAAAAAAAATCGTATTAAAGAAAAAACAAGCATAACTAGAAAACACCAGGCAGTTCTGGGAAAAGTAATCAGATTTCTGATTACTGGGCAAGATATTAATAAAGAGAAATTTTCAAATGTTTAAAGAAACCCACTTCCTTAAAATGATAAACAACTCTGTAACTGGAAATTAGTGTGTAAGCTATAGCTGCTACTTTGTCTTTTAATAATATGAAATACCTCTGGGGTTCCATTTGATAACATTTCAAAGATATAATACCTGACCACTCTTAGGTTGAAATCTTGGAGAAATACAAATGCATTTTCAAGTTTTATGCTAACATTTTCTGGGATGTGCCATTCAATAGGAGGATGTATTTTGCTATTTCTGTGACCCTGGGTATGTCAGTCCCTCTGAACCTTGGTTTCCTTCTTTTGTTGAAGACAGAGGCAGTGATACTTGACCTTGTCTCCCCATATCGTGGTGAGGTGAAAAGAGCCTGTGTAAGCAGACATGCTTTTGTAAATAGTGATGCACATCTGATTCACTGTTACGTACGCGTGTTTGCACTTGCTTTCTCCTGCTTGAGGCCGGCCTTGTCTGTGTCAGCTGTGTGTGATCATGTTGCCCTCTAGTGACCGCAGTTCGTAGAGGCCTTGAGGAAGCCTTGAGAGAGCAAGAGAAGTTACTAGATTTAAAGGAGGTAAGGGAGAGGAGGCTGGTGGTAGGAGACACTATTAACCAACCCAAGTGACAGGAAAAATAAGCAACAGCTTTCTCTGAATAAGAGGGACCCAATGCACAAAGAGAGAAAAGAAAGGAAATAGAAAAGAGAGAAAAATAAGGTGCAGAACCCAGTGGCCAGGAAGGCAGGGGCACTGGGATCTATACTCGGCGTCGTTCTTGACCAGCATGGGATCTTCTCCAAGCTCGACTTCCGTAACCAGCTCCGTTAACAGGGAAGTAAGATGATTAACATAAAGGTCTGCTGAAATGCTCTGCAAGACCTAAATTCTCTAAGTCAATGGAAGAAGATGAGAGAAAAACTATAACTATAAGAAAGAGACAGGAAAGAAAAGTGATGAAAGATTTGCCCCCAAAAATGTCCAGAGTGATCTTTTTACTGTGTCTAAAGTCACTTCGGTATTTCAAGATCTTAATCACAATCAAGTGGCTGAATGAAGCAAACAAATTGGGAGGTTTGTTGATTCATATGAGTGTAAGAAGCATAATGAATTCTCCCCCTTGAGAACCTAGGAACCTCACGGACTGATTTCCTCCTTTGGGAAATAAATCCCTCTTTTCTTAGAGCTATCTGAGATCAAAGCTTACTGTGGGAAGCTTTTTAAGTCCAGCTTCCCATTTCAGATGATAAAGTTTACAAGCCTGAGTGGATTAGGCTCATGTGGTACATTCACTTAAACCAACTGGGTCTTATAGAAAAGTCATTGAAGTCCACCAGAATTGTGGAATTCAAATGAGGATGGCATATGTCATTGTGAAGTTCTGTCATTGCTCTCTGTAGACAAATGAATGAATGCTTGAAATAATCTTACTAGCAGACATTAAACTTCAATTCAATGGAAACAGTACTACAAGCTGTCAGAAAGGGTAAGTTTTAATTCTGACATTGACATTTGCTAGTTTCATGATCTTCATTATCATGGAGGAAATGGCAACCCACTCCGATGTTCTTGCCTGGAGAATCCCATGGACAGGGGGGCTTGGCAGCCTACAGTCTATAGGGGCGCCAAGAGTCAGCCTGAAGCAACTTAGCTCACATGCATTAAATACTTACAATGTGCCAAGTTTGCTATGTTGAGCTTCCGGGTAGAAGTGATGAGAAAATTCTGGTATTTCTAAGAGTTGTGATAAAGATCAAACAGATGTATCTTTTAAAACTCTCAGTACTGTAACAATAAAAAGTGTTGTGCATCCCTAAAGCAAACAGAAACAACGGAAATTTTTCCAACCCAAAGAGCACTATTTAAGATGGAGGTTTAGTTTGGGAGCACGTGACCCATGGGAACACTGGAAATGACATTGCCCCATGAACATTTTCTTCCAGTGAACACAAAACCTGTTACCTCCCTAGAATGAATTATCAGAGAGTTTTTCATTAGCAAGTAGATAAAGCAGTTATTACACATCAGGCTGCAACTCTTTAAGTATTTTTCTATCTAGAAGCATCATGTCTAGTAGCACCCTGTCCCTTTCTGCACAGAAAGAAAGGAAATGGTCACTTGTGACCTCAACATCATGTCCCTCCCAACAGGTATCACCTCCTCTACCCCTGTCTTGCCCAGGACTTCTAAAACTATTTTATGGGGCCACCAGGTGGCAGTTAGGGCAAATGGTTTTAGGCTTCTCCACTTGGCTTTCCCCAAGGTAGAGGAGAAGTGGAAAAGCAGGCCCTGGAAATTATAAACATTATATTGTGAAGCTGTGGGTTCTGTGTTTTCATACACAATATCTCAGCCAATCCTTGTGCCCATCTCTGCTAAATTCAGCCATTAAACAGATGGAGATAAACGTGGATAACAAGGCACCTTCTCTAATGGAGAAGACCTAGGAAGTACCACAGTGTAAATACAACAAAGTGATGAGATATCAAAGTGAAGTTCATTTCACAGCAGCACGTTGTCTAAAAGCTAAAGATAGGGAAGGGGTGGGCTGTGTGATTATGGTGACATTTTCAAATGATTTTAAGAGTTTTCACAGTAATTTAAGAACTAGTCCATTTCCCACCTCTTAGTCTCCCCCACATCCATTTTTCTTTCTTTTCTGCTCACCTGGTTTGTGATATTTCTCCTTCTGTAGTTTGACTCTCTCTTTAGTTTTCAGATTCTATAAATTTTACTTTTCTTGGCAAATAAACAAAACCTTGGTGTGAATCTTTTCAGAGGCCTGTTGCATTGAGAACTGAAGATATGGGGACTTCCCTGGTGGTCCAGTGGCTAAAACTTATTCTCCCAGTGCAGGGAGCCTGGTTTCAATCCCTGGTCAGGGAACTAGATCCCACATGCCACAACTAAAGAGCCTGCACTGCCAAATAAGTAAAAATAAGTCAATTCATTTTTAAAAGATAGAGAATTGAAGATATGACTTTAGGTTCCTCACTGCTTCAGTGGAGAACCCACATACAAAAGTTCACTAAAGTAAAATGAAGAATGAAAAATTCGACTTCTTACTCTCTTTTTCCATAGTGAGTTGCTAAATGTCAGAGTTGATTTAGCCAACTAGTGCTCAGTATTTCAGGCTCTTAATGAGAAATAAGTTAAGACTGGTTTTTCCCCTTCAGACAGCACATTGCTATTTTAAACCTAGAACATCTAGTACTCAAATTTGGCATAGAACTATGCCACCAATTCATTATTCATATTCTGGAGCCTGTGAATGACTTGCTATGTATGTGTGTTCCCATTGGCAGAAATTCTGGGTAGATGTTATTCTCAGTTTGTGCACTCTCAGTTTCTTATTTCAATACATATTTCAAGATGAAAATTCAAGAACACATGACTTCAATAGACCTGTCCTTTCCCGGCATTTGAACTTACCTCTTGGGTAAAGTTAGGAACAATTGATTTCTGATTCTGTCACTTCTTTCTAATATTTCAAATCATTACATGAAACTATTGAGAATAACTTTTTGGAAGTTTGTCTTCTCTTGGGTGATTAAAAAGTACTTTTATGTTTTTGGTCCATTCTTGTCTTCATGGGACATGCCCTTTGATTATAAAATTTTTCTGATGGAAGAGTCATAGGACAGCAAGCATGAAATGGGAAAATGATTTTGTGTGCAATTTGTTTGGTCATCTGATTGCATTTTGTGGGAAATAAATTTACTCTTTCCAACTGTCAAGATGTTTTGACTTCACAACAAATGCAGAAGGAAGTTCGTAAACGTAGAACAATAACCAGTAACTAGAGAGTGCTGAGTTCTGCTTATTCTCCCTTTGTATCGCAGCAGAGAAATGAAATGTGTCTTACAAATGTCCATGCAGCAACTCGGGGTCACCTGGCACACTTGTTTTTCATCGCTTCAGAAAATAGGATCCTGGGTGAATATTCTGGAATGTGCAGAGTGTTACTGTTAGTACTTGTGGGGACTTCTGTCAAGGGCTGTTACTTCCTTTCTCCTTTTATGCTGCAGTTTTCTTGAACTGAGTCGTTCAGACAGAAGGCGCACATTTCCTGAATTCCAGCTGTGGGCGTGTTTCCCTCACCGGGTGGTGTCTCCTAGAGCCAGGTCTGGTGAACATGCTCGTGAGCCCTGGAACATGTTCTCAGCTACACAGAAGTGCTTAATCCATTCAGAAGTCAGAGACTCACACATTGGTGGCAATGAACTGAATTGTAAGCATTCTTTCTTTATGAATGCATTAGTTCTACTCCAAGAGCAAGAACACCCATTATGTAAAGTGAAATAACACTCAGGGGTATGAAATGATAAACAATTCTACGATCTTGGGGATTATTTTAAGAGAAAATTGAGCATCTATCTTTTTTTGTTCTTCTTGTTAGTTTCCTTTTAATTTTGAAGGATAACTCAGGTACTCAGGTTATTCAAATATGTGTGTTTCTATTTTATTTTTGTTATTTTTAAAAATCGAAGTGTGGTTGATTTACATTGTTGTGCCAATCTCTTCTATATAGCCGAGTGACTCAGTTTTATGCATGGATACATTCTTTTTAATATTCTTTTCCCAAGCATCTATCTTTGGAGTATTCTGTCTCTTACTACATAAAGGAGTTAGAGTTAAGTGTTTAAAATTCTTGAGAACTAGAATTTAAAAATAATTTTGATTGATGTACAGTTGATTTACAATGCTGTGTTAATTTCTGCTATACAATACAGTGAGTTATACATATATGTACATTCTTTTTCATATTCTTTTCCATTATGGTTTGTCAAAGAATATTGAATACAGTTTCCTGTGCTATACAGTAGTACCTTGTTGTTTATGCGTCCTATATATAATAGTTTGCATCTGCTAATCCCAAACTCCCATTCCTTCCTTCCCCTATCCTCCCCGCCCTTGGCAGTCACAAGTTTAGACAACTAGCGTTTTTGAGCTATATTGAGTGAAGTCAAACATTTCTGTTTGTTCTTTTCTGAATTTCTTTTGGGGTTAAGAAGGGTCAGTACTAGTCTTGCTTTTCACAGGAGTAAAGGTTAGACCAGACAAGCACCCCGAATCATTAACATCTTATTCCCCAGAAGTGACTAAGCTCAAATCTATCAGCAGAGTACGTGCCAGGACCCTTTCTGCTTCTTTCTGGCCTGAGCTTCTTAGGAATGTACTCAAACAACCACAGCATTCCTGATCACTGCCTCCAGGTGTCAAAAAGGAAAAATGAGTAGCAGTGAACCAGAAGAGGTTAGGCCATCTATTTTAACCTAAAAACTGCTTGGAGATAAGATATTTTTGTTAATTAGCAAGCACAGTGGGAATATAGATAGATAAGATGTTAGCAACATTCAGAAATATAATTTTTCAATCTTTATTCTATCTTCTCTCAGATATTGAGAATGTGCTTTACTTTTAACATCATCTCTTGTTTTTCTAACCTGGTATTTTTTGGAACTGTAACAGTAAAATTATTCTTGAATGTTTACATTGTGATTGGCAGTGCTTCTACTATACCTTCTTGGCATGACTTTTATTAATAGTCATATTTACTAAATTTTGCCAAAATCTGAGTATAAAGTGAAATAACATGTATATATTCGCTATAAATAGATATTAAGATAACTGCACTTAGTTCAAAAATAATAATACTCAAATAAATTTCACACTTAACAATCCCATGCAATTACATAATAGTTAGGTAGCCCCACGGAAGCAGGATTGAAGTTGATAACTTCCCAAGTCTTTTGTAGTCCTACTTCTTTTCAGTACTAATTTTCATTATCAGCTTGAGTATCTGGTTAATTTCAGTGTAAAAAACAAAAGATACCCAATTATGATATGACTCTACTTTCAATCTCATAGTGGTATTAGTTCTATTCATTTAGCTTTTTTAGTTTTTTCACTTAGCTTTTCACATATGAATGGGTTAGAGAATACCTCTGCGTTTTCTACATACCTTGTACAGTATGTGTGCCAGTTCATTAGATTGACTTTTCTCAGCGCACCCTCTGTCAATCACTGTTGTATATATAAACCAAAAATATTATATCCTAATTTATATTATAGGTAATTTAAGTAAGTTTTATTAGACCAATATGAAAGCAATTCAAGACTCCCACAATTAAGTCATATAAATATATGTATATGTGTATGTGATGTATATACATGTCATAGTTTATGTATATGCTGCATGTTTGCATATCTACTCTCCACCAAGTTAAATCCCCTCTTATCCTAAAACTTTCCTTTAGGAATAAACTTAAATCTTCTGTTTGTGAAATCAAAGAGAATTTACTGCCAGAGAAACACAAAGAAATGTAGGTAAATAACTCAAATGACTAACTCAGGCTTAAGACCGTTTGATAGTTCTTTCTGCACCAGTAAACACAGAAAATTTGAAAGCAGCTTTGTGCCAACTCAGTGGAAAAAATCTCTCCTTAAGAGAGCATTGTCTTCAGTAGGAAATGCTGCTGTCTACCTTGCATCACCGAGCTAATTAGTGCACCGGAAAGACGCATGATATTTCCTGTTGGCAACCATGGAGTGTGAGAACTGGAAGGCTGCTAGCTCTGGCATGTGCCAAGGCCCCCAGATCATGCAAAGAGGTTAAATGGCACATGCCAAGAAAATCGCAACTGCAGGAAGCAGCAAATAATGTGAGGCTTTGTGTCTCTACTACAAATGTAAATACTCATTTACCAGAAGCAGTCTCAGATGGACAGCTTTTGGATTCCTGATGCTGTAGTTAGCCGGGGTGCTCTTGATTGGGTAGACAAGCAGGCAACAGTATTGTGAGGAGGGCCTGGGTGAGTGGGAAACCTCAGCTCCTGCCTTGTGGGGATGCGGGTCAGACTGGTGGTTTCAGGGCAGTGTCGAACTTTCCTCTGGCAATAGCCAGACAAAGCCACAATTGGAATATCGCCCTCTGGCAGATTCTAAAATCTCTTTCTCTGACCTTCTTAAGGTCCATAAAGCATCCTTGGTCAACGAGGGGAAAAGCACACAGTCAGTGAGGGAAATGTTGCCAAGACATTGCCCATGCAATTCCTACTGTGATCAGTTCACGGTTTAATGCAGTTTAGAATTCACCATTTCCCCCTTAACGTAACACATAGAGTTATTGAAAAAATAGAAGCAGAACACAGTCCTCATCTTTCAAAATCTCACACTTAGACACAGCTGTCCTGTTCCCTGGAAAGTCTTCAAGACAAAGGTTGCAAGCCTGTCTCTTCTCATTCCCTAACTCCAACCCAGACAACATTGCCTGAAAGCTTTTCCATCTTGTCTTTTACTACCTGAAATATAACCACTAGGAATATATTATTGTTAATCAGGACTATGAGAATTAAAGACTGATATCTTTCCTTCTAACATTGAAGTGAAGCCAGCTATGCTGAGAGCTTGAATTGTAACTGTGGAGCCTGGAAGAAAGTGAAGTGTCTTCCTTCCCTAATTTTCAAAGAAAGGTGCTTGGGGGCAGCCAGTGGTTCCTGGTGGAGAAGGACATGGCAACCCACTCCAGTGTTCTTGCCTGGGGAATGCCGAGGACAGGGAGCCTGGTGGGCTGCCATCTGTGGGGTCACACAGAGTCGGACATGACTGAAGCGACTTAGCATTCATGCATGCATTGGAGAAGGAAATGGCAGCCCCCTCCAGTATTCTTGCCTGGAGAATCCCAGGGACAGAAGAGCCTGGTGGGCTGCCGTCCATGGGGTCACACAGAGTTGGACACGACTGAAGCGACTTAGCAGCAGCAGTGGTTCCTGGAAAATAACAGAAAGGAAATTGCAGAAAGGAGATGTCTACAGACAAAATTTTCATGTCTTGAGATATTGCTAATGTTGTGTGGGTCTCCAACAGTAAATACGGTAAGTCCCCTACATATAAACCTTCAAGTTGCAAACTTTCAAAGATACAGATGTTCATTCCAATAACATCAGGTGTGAATGAAACTGCAGCTTGCCCTCCATCTCCTATTGCTGACGATCCTTCAGCTCTGCCATCTCCCACCTCGTGTCCTTCCTCCAGGCAGTAACTCTTCCTGCCTGTTCGCTTGATACCAGCCCCTGTGTGCTAGCTGTTGTACTATACTACTGTACTTTCCAAGGAACTGTACTGTAAGATTAGAAATATTTTCTTTATTTTTTGTTTTTTTATGCATTATTAGCATGGAAAGTATTATAAGCCTATGACAGTACAATACTACATAGCTGGTTGTGTTAGTTGGGTACCTAGGCTAACTGTGTTGAATTTATGATCAAATTAGACTTATAGACACTCTCTTAGACTAGAACTCGTTCATATGTAGGCAACTTACTATACTGGTTTTCTTCCTTTCCTGTACCTATACGGTGACTACTCCCAGGACCTAGAAGTTGAGTGGTGGGAATGAAGACTACCCATGGGGGAAGAAGAGATTAAGGAGTGGAAAATTCAGGGCAATTCATCCTGAGAGAAGTAGAAAGTCTCTAAAATATTTTGAGCAGTGAAAAGTCGATGAATTCAGTGCAGGAACAAAAGATGGTAGAGGCTTACCTTAAGAGTCCAAAGTGAGAACCAAAAAGCCTAGATTATGACATTGCAGAAGAAATAGAAGATAAAACAAATGTGCATTATGTGTGAAAGATGTTAAGTAACAGGATTTTTTACTGATGGAACTTAAGATATGAAGGAAAGGAAGGAGTGAAACGTAACTCTGATGTTTCTTTCCTATGAAACTGATGAAAGAATAGTTCTGTCTAATGAAATAGGAAAATTGGAAGAGAAGACTAATTTGGGGAGAGAAAATAACTTATTTTTAGATATATTAAGTTTATCAAATTTATTGTTGTATCTTACGGCTCAATTACAAACCCAGGTATAAATTTATGTGTTTTATAGAACACTGTTAACATGAAGGAAATACATGTATTTCGTTAAGTGATAGAAACAAGTTAAAAGATCATATTATGTTATGATTCTACTTTGCAAAGAAAAATATTTTTTACATATATAAAGGACAATTTAATGATATATGCTATATTTGATGTTATATAATAATTGTGAACAGTACTTTTAAAAAATGGCCTTGCTTTGCCAGATCTTTTAATTATTCTACCTTGAATGCATTTTTGTTTGTTATAAAGCAATCAAAGTTATTTTTCAAAAATTTGATAATTCCTATTATTCAAGTTGCTCTCATAGTCAAAGAAAAGCTAGTTCCAGGAGAGTTTATAGAACCCTATAAAAAACCTTTGCAGGTCAACAGAATTGCAAGGATGAATAGTTTTCATTTTCTCCAATTGTTCTGTATGCTATAGACAGTATGTTACATTATATGAAGCCAAAATCAAAATACATGTTTTAAAAATAAGACATTATTAAAAATAGTACCTAAAATTTTTATGGATCAATGGGATGTGTAGAAGTGATCCTAGAATAGAATTGCCTGGGATCTCACTGGTGTTTCTTATAGAGAAAGAAACCTGGTTAGTCATACCATGAAGGAAAAAGAGAAAATGACCCACAGCTTTATCCAATATTATTTGTATTATCAAATCTTCTGATTTTTGTACTGTTTTAGCTGACTCTGGCCACTAAAACTTTAACTAAACTCTGTATTTATCCCTGGGTGTTAGCAAGAGTCACATAAAAATGGCCATTTCCACATTTTTGCAGTATCACATGTGATATTTTCTTAGATACATAATTGGGACTCTTTGTATAAAGATCTATATAATAAATTCCTTCTTTAATTTTTTTTAATCCAACATGTTTTGATTCTCCTTCAACAGTATTATGTTTCTCTTTACATATTAACATTATGGAATTTATCACAATTTCCACTGTCTGCTATATAACCAAGTCATTCAAAGCTAATTGTGTTGTTTATTCACAGTAACCATATTTGCTTCTCTTACATGTCATGACTTAAAAAATTGTATTTCTGTATGCTTTGTCTCATTGGCTCTGTATATTAAAGTTGCATACTACCTCAAATTCTTTTTGAAAAAAAATCGGAAGTGAACATTATAAATAAATATTGACAATGTTGTATCTGCACAAATGAAGAGGCTATAAAAGCAAATATATTATGGCAACATAATATATATGGGATATAGGGATGTAGTGATATAGTGGGGATATAGTGGTAAATCTGTTGCCCCACAACTCAGGAGATAATTGTAAGCCCTGTAATGCCCATAAATGGGGTAGAACCTACTTAAAATCATAACATTTTATTGCCCATGTATTTCAATAGGGAGATTTTGAAAGATATCACCATCTTTATTTTTCTTAGTTTTGCCATGCACTTCAGTTTCATGAGTGTATATAAGCCTGTCAAGGCATTAAAAATACAGTGTATTGATTTTTAGTTGCAAAAGAAATTCATAAACAGAATTATCATTGAAACTTGTGTGCAAGAGAAAGTGATGAGGATGTTTTGAAAACTTGTAGAAAGACCAAGGTGGTCAACATCTTTCTCTTTGTAACTTTGCTACCTTTATGGGCGTTTGCAAATACCCTAATAATGGGTATTTATGGGGCTTAATTTTAACCAAGGTAGAGAAACTAAATAAGAAAAGCTGTTAGAGTGGAAAATCTTCTAGATGTTTCCCCAATCCCTTCAGAGCTTAGTAAACCTGTCTTTTCATCCTTAACCTCATGTTTGGTCTTCATTAAGTAATGTTTTCTCATTGACACTGGCTAAGTGCTCTGCAATTATAAGCCAACTTCCATATATATCATTAGATTCAATCCTCACAACAATTCCATATGTATAATCAGATTTAATCCTCATAATAGTTATTTCAGCCTTTAGTTTAGAAAACTAAGGCTTTAGCAAGCTAAGAAGTGGTTTGCCCAAATTCACACCATTAGATTATGGGCAAGCTCCCATGCCTGGGAGCTCTGTATTCCACACCCCTCCCACTTAATGGAACAAGGATTTGGAGTAAAATTGCCATCAGCAAAAAGAGTAGGACAGTGACTTCATGACTGAAATATTAGAGGTGGCAGATAGTATGGATTGCACTGGAGGGTAAATACTGGAGCCCCTAAAAACATTGATGAATTTACCTTCTATTAATTATGAAATAATAGGTTGAAGAGTGAGGAAATATAGATGTTGTTCCCAGAACCATTATTGATCAAGTCTGTGCTTTGATAATTATTTTCCCTTTGTGACAGTACTTATACTAATTCTCTCTCATAGAGATCTTCTCTTCTTTATATTCTACCTTTGTTTGATTCTTAACCTCGTACATAAGAGACTTTCATTAAGTGTCTCATTTTTCTCTGTTGTGAGAATTAATTAATTCTCTTAGTAGCATTCAAGTGGCTGGTTTTCATGGGGACTTACGCCCTGGTGAATGCAACACCTGTTGGAGCCTCCCAAGTGGGACAGAGAGATGAAAGATGTAATGTATCCTTTTGGTTCTTAATAAAGCACTGTTGATCGAAAAACAGGTGGTCTTGTGGCTTGGAGACCTACCATCTGACAAACTCAAGGTCATGGCTGACAGAGTCCCTATACCAGTGCTTCTCAAACTTCCACTGACATAAATTGAAAACACTGGGGGAAAATAAAAGTACCAAGTCCCAGCCCCCATCCAACCCCTTATAGTTAGTAAGTCTAGGATGTTTTAAATAGCTTTTCAGGTGATTCTGAATTTAGAGTCACCAATTGACAGATTCCAATGCAAGGCGTCAAGATTTGCACTTTCACAAAAACAGTAGTAAGTTTGGCATGCTTCCAGGTGCACTGGGGGCGATTTTAGGATTAGCAGTTCTCCAAAGGTAGATCTTGGGTTGCTTACTAAATGTTTTTATGGGAAGTACAGAGATCTGCATTTCAACAAGAGTCTCAGGCAAACTGAAATCTGATGATCACTATTGTTAAGTCCCAGAACCAGAGCTGTTTGGCTGCAGAACAAATGACCTTGACCAAACTAGCTTCTTTGAATGAGCAGGAGTAAGAAATTGTACATCATGTTTCTTGAGCCTCAGATGCATTTGTTCTAGAACTTCTAAAAAAATATATACTGTCAAAATCTTATTTCCCAGGATAAGGATTAAATAGTTGGGGTTCTATTTTGTCTTGTTTTAATGAATGAGGTCCCTTTTTTGTCTGAAAAGGCTGTGATCCACCTGGAAGTTTGTCTGTCTTTGAGACAATTTAACCCTAAAATCAAACCAAAAAAAAAAGTTCAATTTATTATGACTTTCAAGAAAATCTTGTCGAATTTCAGAATTCCTTTATTTCCTGATCTCTCCCATTTATTTCTAAAAGTAACATATCTGCTCTAAAAACAGAGGACAGATAATATAAATATTGAACAAAATGAAAAGGAATTTTAACTTATTTATCCTTCCAGACTGAGGCAGATAAGCTGGCCATAAAGCAAAAGGGAGTTCTTTTGGTTCATGTGCCATGACTTGGAGTGTGGATATTAAGGGTGGAAACAGGCTATTAGATCATCCACTCACTTTACTCTCCAAGCAGCAATTAAATTTGTTTTCTTTTTCTCTGCTCACTTCTTGCTCAAGGAAAAAAAAAAAAAAAAGCATTTCAGCTTCTCACGGAGAGCTGACTGAACATGGAACACTTTTCTGCCCACATATGTGGTGGCCGAGGGGAGGAGGCAGGAAGGAAAAAGGGTAGTGGGGATCACAGTTAACCTACAGGATGATTTTGGCTATTCCCTTTGGCTAATGGGAACAGCTTGGCAGTCAGATGCTGCTCTCAGAGAAACAACCAGCATCTATTATCCATCCTAAGTATGTGCTCCTACTTCCAGTTTTTGGTGGTGGTTATTGTTTTTTAATATATTTTTTTTTAGTGTGGACAATTTTTAAAGTGTTTACTGAATTTGTTACAATATTGCTTCTGATTTATGTTTTAGTTTTTTGGCCACAAGACATGTGGGATTTTAGTTCTCCGACCACAGATTGAACTAGCACCCCCTGCATTGGAAAGGGAAGTCTTAACCACTGGACCCCCAGGGAAGTCCCCCTACTCCTGGTTTTAATGCACAGTATACTCTGAGATGAGCGCGCTATTATCACAGTGCTGGTAACAGATGCACCATGAATTGTATGCCAGGACTCAAGATGGGAATGAGAAAACTAACCGCCCCCACCCCCCCAAAAAAACCAAAAACTTAGGAAAAAAAAAAAGAGCAAAACAAACCACACTATAACTCTAGCCTTGAGGGATCATCTCCTGAAACTGGTGTATGAAATCTCTCAACTCTTTTTCTCAGATAGAGAAGACAGATCCACTACAGTCATGATTTCCTGCCTTTCTTTGAGGGATTTCTCTCTTTGTGCTGCACTTAATCTTTTCCCTTGTCTGAATGTTAACTGTGTGAAGGTCCCCAAATTTTCCAAGTTCCAGAGATGGAGCAGGACATCACAGAGCTCGATGAGTTTCCTGTTAGAGGTGTTTTAGAAAAGACTTCCTGTGTCCCCATTTTTCTGAGCTTTTGTGTGAGCATTGTATGACCAAAGTTTTCAGCATCTCCTGGAATGTAACAAAACCTACGGAATTGCCATTTTCCCTCGTTTTATTACCTTCTTTTACATCCCTTACTTAACTGCATCAGATGTCTTTGTTCTGATACTTTATTTAGAGCATTTTGACTGTGTTTTGGTGGGCTACAGAGACACACACATCTAGCTTATTTTTCCCATCTGGGCAGTTTTGAATATAAGGTGATTGTGTGTTCCAGAGATAAGCACGTAAGTCTTTTCTCCTACCAGAAAAGGTTCTATTTTAGTCGTCTGTAAAGTAGACAATAGGGGCTGAGTTATGAGTTGTTAGTAGACCTGCTTACAACTAAAATTATCAATTGAAACCACAGTTGGTGGTTTCTCCCTTCCACTTTCTGGTTATTGTTATTGCTTGGTTTTTAGCTGAAACTCTGACTTTTTAGCAGGGTCTGTTAACTTTTCAGAGTGACTAACTTTAGTAGTTAATTACATGGGTTCTTGGGCTTCCTGGGTCGCACAGTGGTAAAGAATTTAACTACTAATGCAGGAGGCACAGCTTTAATCCCTGGGTTGGAAAGATCCCCTGGAGAAGAGAATTGGCAACCCACTCCAGTATTCGCGCCTGGAGAATCCCATGGACAGAGGAGCCTGGTGGGCTCCAGTCCATGGGGTCACAAAGAGTCAGTACCACTGAGCGATAACACACACACACACACACACAGTAATTATCTTTAAAAAGTAAAAATGTGATTTTTTGTAAGATGATTTTAGTAAGGTGTTTCATTTAACTCAATATATCTAGAATATTATAATTTTAATGTGTAATCAATGTAAAAATTACTAATAAGATATTTCAGGGACTTCCCTGGTAGTCCAGTGGTTAAGACTCAATGCTCCCAACGCTTGGGGTGCAGGTCTGATCCCTGGTCAGGGAACTAGGGGCTTCCCAGTTGGCTCACGGTAAAGAATCTGCCTGCCAGTGCAGGAGACACAGAGGACTGGGGTTTGATCCCTGGGTTTGGAAGAATCCCTGGAGAAGGAAATGGCAACCCACTCCAGTATTTTTGCCTAGAAAATCCCACAGACAGAGGAGCCTGGCGGGCTACAGTCCATGGGGTCACAAAAGAGTTAGGACAGGACTCAACGACTAAATAACAACAACAATGTGAGTTATTTCCTCTGCATTTTCTTTGTTTAAACAGTTCATTAACTAAAAACATCTTTGGAAACCTAAGACATCCTTCCAGGTAAATATCTGTAAAAAATATAAATACCATTCAGGTCTACAAACAAATACAGCAATTGCCAAAGTATGGTTATCTTTTACAGTCAGCACTGTGGTTTTAATGTGAAAAAATAACATAAAAGCTTCCTGTCGATATGGCTTAGAGGATTATCTCATTCAAAGAGTAGTAAGTGAGGAACAGATAGAGCTATAATAGTGTGTGCTTACACACACACAAAAAAGAAAAAAAAACTCTTCAGGGGGAAAACCTCATTTCCTCTGACCTCACAGTGTTACCTTATTGGAGAAATCCAAGTCCAAGTTCTAGGTCTAGTGAAGCTCAGATATCCTTGACTTAAGGGAGTGAGATGAGACTGTCCTTCAACAGACTAAGGGGCACCAATCATCAGCAAATTGATGGGTTGCTTCTGAGTTGACAGGTCTAAAGTGACAGTCATCGTTGTTTGTAATGATGATAAAGTTGCCATTTGTGCTTACTTCCATGTTTATGTTTCAGGAGCTTATCCCACTTCTCCAGATTTTCTTTAATTAACTTGTGTTTTAAACCAAAACTGTAGAGGTGGAGAACACAGTACAGGCATAGCCTGTTTTCTTGTGCTTTGCTTTATTGCACTTAGCTACTGCATCTTTTCATACATTTAAAGTTTGTGGCAACCCTGGGTCAAGCAGCTCTATTGGTGCCATTTTTCCAATACCATCTGCTTGCTTCATGTTTTTATGTCCTATTTTGGTAATTCTCACAGTATTTCAGACTTTTTCTTCATTACTATATTTGTTATGATGAACTACTACAATTGGCTGGGGACTCAGATGATCATTAGCATTTTTAGCACTAAAGTATCGATGTATTTTCCAGTTAAGGTATGTACGTTGTTTCTATTGCACATTTGCTAGATTACAGTGTAGTTTAAGCATAATTTGTATATGTACTGGGAAGTCACAGAAATTGTGTGGCTCAGTTCATTGTGATATTCCTTTATTGCAGTGGTCTCAAACAGAACCCACAATACCAATGAGGTATGTCACATTTGCTGAGAAGGCAGTCGCACCCCACTCCAGTACGTACTCTTGCCTGGGAAATCCCATGGACGGAGGAGCCTGGTAGGCTACAGTCCATGGGGTCACTAAGAGTCGGACACGACTGAGCGACTTCACTTTCACTCTTGACTTTCATGCACTGGAGAAGGAACTGACTACCCACTCCAGTATTCTTGCCTGGAGAATCCCAGGGACGGGGGCCTGGTGGGCTGCCGTCTCTAGGGTCGAACAGAGTCGGACACAACTAACGTGACTTAGCAGCAGCAGCATGTCATATTTGACAAGGATTAGAGAATGTAGGAGAGAGGGAAGTTTAAGTGTCTATAAAACGGTAGCATGAGGGATCCTTGTGAAGGAACTACTTGGTGTCTTGACTGGTGGTGGTCATACTAATTTTTTATCACATTTATTTTATCATGTGATAAAATCAAATAGAACCATCTGTATGCATCCACACAAAACTAGTGAAATCTGAATGCTTTGAGTGGACTGTATAAATAGTGATTTCTTGGCTGTGATAGAGAAGTATAGCTTTTGTCAAGATGTTACTATTCAGAGACACTGATTGAAGGGTCCTGGGACCTCCCTCTACATTTTTTTTTTGCAACTTTCTATGAATCTATAATCATTTCAAGATGAAAAGATTTTTTTTGTTGTTGTTGTTGTTTTTTAAGAATTATGAAGACCCTTCCAGGTCTTCTCTTTTGTGATGTAACCTTTGTTTAAGAAAACTAAGCATCTGCTCACCGGTCTTCTCTTCCCATTTGAAGCAAAGTCAACAAAAAGATGTTAGAAGAGAAGGGTAACTAAGGTCACCTGAGACTCCAGAGAGTCTGTAGCCCATGTTCTTTCCTTTGTCTTGGCCATGCAGTGTAGCATATGGGATCTTAGTTCCCTGACCAGGGATTGAACCCATGCCTCCTGCAGTGGAAGTGCAGAGTCTTAACCACTGGACCTCCAAGGAAGTCCCTGTAGCCCACATTCTTTGCAGCAATCCTAGTGAGAAGAATGAAGGCTAGAGCCCTGGAATGATTCTGTAAAACAGTGATTCTCAAACTTTGGCATACATCAGATTCATTTGCTAAAATACAGCCCCAGTAGATCTGGGGTGAGGCTCAAGAATTGGCATTTCTAGCAAGTTCTCATGTAACGTTGGTGTCCGTGCTTCCATTGCTGGTCGGGACCCACACTTTGAGAACCACTATCACAGAACATCAGCGGGTAGGAATTTTAAATTCCCCCAAGAATCTTCCAAGTAAAATGCAATGAAACAAACTATTAACAATTTTTCTACCTTGACATCTTTTTTTTTATTTGTATAGTTCCCCCCCACCCTTAATTTGTTGGCTGATAAAAATGCTGTTTTTGGTTCTTCATCTGTGTGGGCTCAAGAAATATGTCATTGAGTTAATTTACAGAGTCTCCTGTTGCACATCTGTCACAGTCTCAGAAAATATTATCCCAGAAAAATCCATCAACACAACACATCAGCCCCTAAATATACTGCACACTTGGCATGCAAGAGAGTGAAAGAAACCAATGAAATGCAAAAAGTGATCTATACAGAGGTCTCAAAGTGAGTTACAAAGTTATATCCTATAACAGAATTTGGAATTCCATTAGGGGTTCATTTTTATGGGTTTCTTCAATGGTTTTCTAAAAGAGAAATGCTGTCCTAGGCAGAGCATTGTAATGATGGTTGACCATACTTTGGAGTCAAATGCCTCTTTTTTCCCCATTTAATTTTGTTACTTACAAGCCGTCTTAATATGGTCATGATAAGTAATGCAAGCTTCAGGTCCCCCCTGTATAAAAATATATAATAATGCCTCAGTTGCAAGGATCTTTAGGAGAATAATTAAGAAGATATCTAAAGCAATTAGCACATCAGTCATTAGTTGCACTGATGATATTGAAAAGGATAGAGCTGCTGATGATTATTCGTAATCATATTTCTTGATCATGTTTTGGCAGGTATACTCTGAGACAGGAAATAAATAACAATTGCAACCATTGCCGTTGGTCATCGTTTTATGAGCAGTTACCAAGTGCTCAATGAAAGCTCATGCCAAGCTCTATTAAAAGGATTTTCCTCTTTTTTTTAATTGAAGCATAATTGCTTTACAGAATTTTATTGTTTTCTGTCAAACCTCAACATGAATCAGCTATAGGTATACATATATCCCCTCCCTCTTGGACCTCCCTCTCGTCTGCCTCCCCATCCCACCCCTCTAGGTTGACACAGAGCCTCTGTTTCAGTTTTCTGAGCCATACAGCAAATTATTGTTGGCCATCTATTTTGCAAATGGTAATGTAAGTATTCATGTTACTCTTTCCATACATCTCACCCTCTCCTCTCCTCTCCCCCTGTCCACAAGCCTATTCTCTATGTTCTTTCTCCATTGCTGCCCTGTAAGTGAATTCTTCAGTACCATTTTTCTAGATTCCATATATGTGTGTTAGAATACAATATTTATTTATCTTTCTCTTTATGACTTCTTTCACTGTGTATAATAGGTTCTAGGTTCATCCACCTCATTAGAACTGACTCAAAGGTGTTCCTTTTTATGGCTGAGTAATATTCCATTGTGTAAATGTACCATGACTTCTTTATCCATTCATCTGTCAGTAGACACCTAGGTCACTTCCATGTTCTAGCTATTGTAAATAGTGCTGCAATGAACAATGGGATACATGTGTATTTTTCAATTTTGGTTTCCTCAGGGTATATGCCTAGGAGTAGGATTGCTGGGTCATATGGTGGTTTTATTCCTAGTTTTTTAAGGAATCTCCATACCATCTTCCAGAGTGACTGTATCAATCTACATTTCCACCAACAGTGCAAGAGCGTTCCCTTTTCTCCACACCCTCTCCAGCATTTATTGTTTGTAGACTGTTTGATGATGGCCATTCTGACCAGTGTGAGGTGATATCTCATTGTAGTTTTGATTTGCACTTCTCTAATAATGAGTGATGTTGAGCATCTTTTCATGTGTTTGTTAGCCATCTGAATGTCTTCTTTGGAGAAATGTCTGTTTAGGTCTTTTTTTCCACTTTTTGATTGGGTTGTTTTTCTGGTATTGAGTTTATGAGTTGCTTGTATATTTTGGAAATGAATCCTTTGTCAGTTGTTTCATGTGCTATTATTTTCTCCCATTCTGACGGTTTTCTTTTCACCTTGCTTATGGTTTCCTTTGCTGTGCAAAAGCTTTTAAGTTTAATCAGGTCCCATTTATTTACTTTTGTTTTTATTTCTATCACTCTAGGAAGTGGGTCATAGAGGATCTTGCTTTGATTTATGTCATCGAGTGTTCTGCCTATGTTTTCCTCTAAGAGTTTTATAGTTTCTGGTCTTACATTTAGGTCTTTAATCCATTTTGAGTTTATTTTTGTGTATGGTGTTAGGAAGTGTTCTAATTTCATTCTTTTACATGTGGCTATCCAGTCTTCCCAGCACCATGTATTGAAGAGGCTGTCTTTGCCCCATTGCATATTCTTGCCTCCTTTGTCAAAAATAAGGTACCCATAGGTGCATGAGTTTATTTCTGGGCTTTCTATCTTGTTCATTGGTCTATATTTCTGTTTTTGTGCCAGTACCCTACTGTCTTGATGATTGTAGCTTTGTAGTATAATCTGAAATCAGGAAGGTTGATTCCTCCAGCTTCTTTCTTCTTTCTCAGGACTGCTTTGGCTATTCAGAGTCTTTTATGTTTCCATACGAATTGTGAAATTTTTTGTTCTAGTTCTGTGAAAAATATCATTGGTAATTTCGTAGGGATCACATTGAATCTGTAGATTGCCTTTGGTAGTACAGTCATTTTCACAATATTGATTCTTCCTACCCAGGAACATGGAATATCTCTCCATCTGTTTATATCATCTTTGATTTCTTATAATTCTTTGAATCTTATAATTTCTTTGAATTCTTATCAGTGTCTTATAATTTTCTGTGTACAGTTCTTTTGTCTCCTTAGGTAATTCTATTCCTAGATATTTAATGCTTTTTGTTGCAGTGGTGAATGGGATTGATTCCTTAATTTCTGCTTCTGATTTTTTGTTGTTAGTATATAGAAATGCAAATGTTTTCTGTCTATTGATTTTGTATCCTGCAACTTTGTTAAATTCACTGATTAGCTCTAGTAATTTTCTGATACTGTCTTTAGGGTTTTCTATGTACAGTATCATGTCATATGCAAGCAGTGAGAGCTTTACTTCTTCTTTTCTGATCTGGATTCATTTTATTTCTTTTTCTTCTCTGATTTCTCTAGTTAGGACTTTCAGAACTATGTTGAATAATAGTGGTGAAAGTGGACACCCTTGTCTTGTTCCTGCTCTTAGGGGGAATGATTTCAGTTTTTCACCATTGAGAATAATGTTTGCTGTGGCTTGTCATATATGGCCTTTACTATGTTGAGGTAGGTTCCTTCTATGCCCATTTTTTGAAGAGTTTTAATCATAAATGTGTGCTGAATTTTATCAAAGGCTTTTTCTGCATCTATTGAGATTATCATATGGTTTTTATCTTTCAATTTAATATGGTATATCACATTGATTGATTTGTGTATATTGAAGAATCCTTGCATCCCTGGAATAAACCCAACTTAATCATGGTGTATGAGTTTTTTGATGTGTTGCTGAATTCTGTCTGCTAAAATTTTGTTGAACATTTTTGCATCTATGTTCATCAGCGATATTGGCCTGTAGTTTTCTAAAATTAGTAGAAGGAAAGAAATCATAAAGATCTGAGCAGAAATAAATGAAAAAGAAATGAAATAAACAATAGTAAAGATTAGTAAAACTAAAAGCTGGTTCTTTAAGAAGATAAACAAAATTGACACACCTTTAGCCAGACTAATCAAGACAAAAAAGAGAGAAGAATCAAATCAACAAAATTAGAAATTAAAAATGAGATGTACAGAACAGACTTTTGGACTCTGTGGGAGAAGGCGAGGATGGGATATTTTGAGAGAACAGCATCAAAACATGTATATTATCTAGGGTGAAACAGATCACCAGCCCAGGTTGCATGCATG
Source organism: Cervus elaphus (assembly GCF_910594005.1). NCBI lineage: Eukaryota > Metazoa > Chordata > Mammalia > Artiodactyla > Cervidae > Cervus > Cervus elaphus. The sequence continues at coordinate 35,318,217 of NC_057846.1, forward strand.
AGACAAGTGCTCGGGCCTGGTGCACTGGGAAGACCCAGAGGGATCGGGTGGAGAGAGAGGTGGCAGGGGGGATCAGGATGGGGAATACATGTAAATCCATGGCTGATTCATGTCAATGTATGACAAAAACCACTACAAGATTGTAAAGTAATTAGTCTCCAACTAATAAAAATAAATGGAAAAAAAAAAGAAAAGGACATGGAATGTTTCACATATTCATGTGAGTATTGGAATTTCATTTTAGGGTTAATGTCCTCTAATAAAGAATTACATAATGTAAAAAAAAAGAAAAATGAGAGGTTACAACAGACAATGCAGAAATACATAAGAGACTATTATGAACAACTATATGGCAATAAAATGGATAACCTGGAAGAAATGGACAGATTCTCAGAAAAGTTCAATCTTCCAAGACTGAACCAGGAAGAAATAGAAATTATGAACAACCCAATTACAAGCACTGAGATTGAAGCTGTGATCAAAAATCTCCCAAAAAACAAAAGCCCAGGACCAGATGGCTTCACAGGAGAATTCTATCAAACATTTAGAGAAAAGCTAATGCCTATGCTTCTAAAGCTCTTTCAAAAAGTTGCAGAGGAAGGAACACTTCCAAACTTATTCTATGAAGCCACCATTACTCTGATATCAAAACCAGGATTTTCCTCTTTTTTTTCACATTAAATCTTCACATCCAGCCCATGTAATGAGATGGGCACTGTTCTCATCTGCTGTACGAGTCTGGTGTCTTCCTCAAGGTTACCAGTGTGTTAGTTTTCTGAGACTCCGTAACAAAGTGCCACCAATTGGGTGGCTTACACAATAGAAATTTTTTCCCTCATAGTTGTGGAGTCCAGAAGTCTGAGGTCAAGGTGTCAGCAAGGTTGGTTAATTCTGAAAGCCTTGAAAGGAGGGTCTGTTTCAGGCTTTTCTCATTGGCTTGTGCATGGCGGTCTTCTCCCTGTGTCTTCTCTGTGTCTTCCCTCTCTACACACCTGTGTCCAGATTTCCCTTTTTAAAAGGACATGAGTCTTACTGGAGTAGGGCCCACCCTAGGGAACTCATTTTAATTTGATTACCTTTGTCAAGACCCCATCTCCAAGTTGAGGTCCTCGGGGTTAGGACTGCAATATATCTTTTATTCCGGGACAGAATTCAACCCATAACATGAAAGTAGAAAATCTTCAAGCTGAAATTTTAACCTGACTTCATAGGCAGTGTTATGTATACACTGTTTGTCTTTCCCACTAAAATGCCTAAGGTGTGTAGAACCTCCATGATGGGACAAGTGCCCTTGTAAAGAAGAGAAAGAGACCAAAGCCCTTTCTCTTCACACCATGTGAGGAAACAGCAGGAAGATCAGTTCAGTTGCTCAGTAGTGTCTAACTCTTTGCCACTATATGGACTGCAGCATGCCAGGCCTCCATGTCCATCACCAACTCCTGGACTTTACTGAAACTCATGTCCATTGAGTTGGTGATGCCATCCAACCATCTCATCATCTGTCGTCCCCTTCTCCTCCAGCCTTCAATCTTTCCCATCATCAGGGTCTTTTCAAATGAGTCAGTTCTTTGCATCAGGTGGCCAAAGTATTGGAGTTTCACCTTCAACATCAGTCCTTCCAATGAATATTTAGGACTGATTTCTCTTAAGATGGACTGGTTGGATCTCCTTGCAGTCCAAGGGACTCTCAAGAGTCTTCTCCAACACCACAGTTCAAAAGCATCAATTCTTCGGCACTTAGCTTTCCTTTTAGTCCAACTCTCACATCCATACATGACTACTGGAAAAACCATAGCTTTGACTAGATGGACTTTTATTAGCAAAGTAATGTCTCTGTTTTTTATTTTTTCATTTTTAAATTTATTTATTTTAATTGGAGGCTAGTTACTTGACAATACTGTAGTGGTTTTTGCCACACACTGACATGAATCAATCATGGATTTACATGTGTTCCCCATCCTGAACCCCACTCCCACCTCCCTCCCCATCTCATTCCTCTGGATCAGCTGTCTAAGTTGGTCATAGCTTTTCTTTGAAGGAGCAAGCTTCTTTTAATTTCATGGCTGCAGTCACCATCTGCAGTGATTTTGGAGCCACCCAAAATAAAGTCTGTCACTGTTTCCATTGCTTCCCCAGCTATTTGCCATGAAGTGAAGGGACTGGATGCCATGGTCTTAGTTTTCTGAATGTTGAGCTTTAAGCCAACTTTTTCACTCTTCACTTTCACTTTCATCAAGAGGCACTTTAGTTCTTCACTTTCTGCCATAAGGGTGGTGTCATCTGCATATCTGAGGTTATTGATATTTCTCCTGGCAATCTTGATTCCAGTTTGTGCTTCATCCAGCCCAGTGTTTCTCATGATGTACTCTGCATATAAGTTAAATAAGCAGGGTGACAACATACAACCTTGACATACTCCTTTTCCTATTTAGAACCAGTCTGTTGTTCCATGTCCAGTTCTAACTGTTGCTTCCTGACCTGCATACAGATTTCTCAGGAGGCAGGTATGGTTGTCTGGTATTCCCATCTCTTTCAGAATTTTCCACAGTTTGTTGTGATCCACACAGTCAAAGTCTTTGGCATAGTCAATAAAGCAGAAGTAGATGTTTTTCTGGAACTCTGTTGCTTTTCTGATGATCCAGCAGATGTTGGCAATTTGATCTCTGTCCTCTGCATTTTCTAAATCCAGCTTGAACATCTGGAAGTTCATGGTTCACATACTATTGAAGCCTGGCTTGGAGAATTTTGAGCATTACTTTGCTAGCATGTGAGATGAGTGCAATAGTGCAGTAGTTTGAACATTCTTTGGCATTGCCTTTCTTTGGGATTGGAATGAAAACTGACCTTTTCCAGTCCTATGGCCACTGCTGAGTTTTCCAAATTTGCTGGCATATCGAGTGCAGCACTTTCACAGCATCATATTTTAGGATTTGAAATAGCTCAACTGGAAATCCATCAGCTCCACTAGCTTTGTTTCTAGTGATGCTTCCTGAGGCCCATTGACTTCCCAATCCAGGATGTCTGGCTCTAGGTGAGTGATCACACCATCGTGATTATCTGGGTCATGAAGGTCTTTTTTGTACAGTTCCTCTATGTATTCTTGCCACCTCTTCTTACTGTCTTCTGCTTCTGTTAGGTCCATACCACTTCTGTCCTTTGTTGTTCCCATCTTTGCATGAAATGTTCCCTTGGTATCTCTAATTTTCCTGAAGAGATCTCCAGTCTTTCCCATTCTATTTTTTCCCTCTATTTCTTTGCGTTGATCACTGAAGAAGCTTTCTTATCTCTCCTTGCTATTCTTTGGAACTCTGCATTCAAATGGGTGTATCTTTCCTTTTCTTCTTTGCCTTTCACTTTTCTTCTTTTCACAGCTATTTGTAAGGCATCCTCAGACAACCATTTTGCCTTTTTGTGTTTCTTATTCTTGGGGATGGTCCTGATCACTGCCTCCTGTACAATGTCATGAACCTCCGTCCATATTTCATCAGGCACTCTGTCTATCAGATCTAATCCCTTGAATCTATTTCTCACTTACATTGTATAATCATAAGGGATTTGATTTAGGTCATACCTGAATAGTCTAGTGGTTTTCCCTACTTTCTTTAAGTCTGAATTTGGCAATAAGGAGTTCATGATCTGAGCCACAGTCAGCTCCCAGTCTTGTTTCTGCTGACTGTATAGAGTTTCTCCATCTTTGGCCACAAAGAATATATAATCAATCTGATTTCGATATTGACCATCTGGTGATGTCCATGTGTAGAGTCTTCTCTTGTGTTGTTGGAAGAGGGTGTTTGCTATGACCAGTGCATTCTCTTGGCACAACTCTATTAGCCTTTGCCCTGCTTCATTTTGTACTCCAAGGCCAGATTTGCCTGTTATTCCAGGTATTTCTTGACTTCCTACTTTTGCATTCCAGTCCCCTATAATGAAAAGGACATCTTTTGGGGGTGTTAGTTCTAGAAGATCTTGTAGGTCTTCATAGAACTGTTCAACTTCAGCTTCTTCAGCATTACTGCTTGGGGCATAAACTTGGATAACTGTGATATTGAATGGTTTGCCTTGGAAATGAACAGTGATCATTCTGTCATTTCTAAGATTGCATCCAAGTACTGCATTTCAGACTCTTTTGTTGACTATGATGGCTGCTCCATTTCTTCTAAGGGATTCTTGTCCACAGTAGTAGACATAATGGTCATCTGAGTTAAATTCACCCATTTCAGTCCATTTTAGTTCGCTGATTCCTAAAACATCGATGTTCACTCTTGTCATCTCCTGTTTGACCACTTCCAATTTGCCTTGATTCATGGGCTAACATTCCAGGTTCCTATGCAATATTGCTCTTTACAGCATCAGACTTTAGTTCCATCACCAGTCATGTCCACAAGTGGGTGGTGTTTTTGCTTTGGCTTTTGTCTCTTCATCCTTTCTGGAGTTATTTCTCCACTTATCTCCAGTAGCATATTGGGCACCTACTGACCTGGGAAGTTCATCTTTCAGTGTCCTATCTTTGCCTTTTCATACTGTTCATGGGGTTCTCAAGGCAAGAATACTGAAGTGTTTTGCCATTCCCTTTGCCATTCCCTTCTCCAGTGGAGTTTTGTCAGAACTCTCCACCTTGACCCGTCTGTCTTGGGTGGCCCTACATGGCATGGCTCATAGTTTCTTTGAGTGAGACAAGGCTGTGGAAGATAGTCATCTGCAAACCAGGAAGAGGGCTCTCCTCAAACACCAGATCCACTGGCACCCTCATCTTGGACTTAGCCTCCGGAACTCTGAGGAGTAAGCGTGTGCTGCTTATGCTACCCAGTCTATGCTATTTTATTATAGCAGCAAAACTGACTAATATACTGCAGTATATTGCATGGCTTTGTGCTATGGGACTTTGAAGGGGACGGCATCTCATTAGCCAGAAAAGGCAATGGCACCCCACTCTAGTACTCTTGCCTGAAAAATCCCGTGGACGGAGGAGCCAGGTAGGCTGCAGTCCATGGGGTCGCTAAGAGTCGGACACGACTGAGCGACTTCACTTTCACTTTTCACTTTCATGCATTGGAGAAGGAAATGGCAACCCACTCCAGTGTTCTTGCCTGGAGAATCCCAGGGATGGCGGAGTCTGGTGGACTGCCATCTATGGGATCGCACAGAGTCGGACGCGACTGAAGTGACTTAGCAGCGGCAGCAGCAGCATCTCATTAGCAGTGCCAGGCAGTCAAGTTTATTGGATCTTCACATTCAAAAGACACTTTGATTTTTTTTTGTATTGTGCCAACTCTTTCTATAGGATACATAAAACTTATAAGAAAACATAAATTTGCCATCTTTATATTCTACTTGTTGGCAGGATCCCTCCAAGGAAAGGCATGATTGATAATGATATTAGATTACATGGGAGCTTTGAGGCTCAGTAGAAGTGACCTCTTTGTATTTATTTTTAGAAGTTCCTTATCCCAAGTCTAAATATTGAATCTTAGTTAAGACCAAAACAGCCAGAATTTATATAAACTAATTGTTTCTGTGTGATGAACCGAAGCAAAAACTAAATTTAAGAGTTTAAATTTAGAGTTTAAATTTGCCCTGTCAGAGTCAGTATGCAAAATTAAGGCAATGACTTCACTCAGGCCATTGCAGTTAATGAGGAATGTCTCAAAGGAAAGGAAAGGGATATGAAGTCTTGTTGATATTGAAGAATGAAAGGCTTGTTGTGGGAATTCTTACGTACTACTGTTTTCCAGGAGCACAATGATTTGTTAACTTACAATATTGTCAGTTCCTCCTTTTGTTCAAGACGCATGAGTGTCATTCAACCCTGAACAACTCCAAGGTGATCATTAAACCTCTTGCATGAGGCTAAGCAAGAAATATTCTCTTGAGAATTTCTTGTTGGCATCATCCCTGTAAAATATGTAAACAACTTGTTTAGGGGTGGTGGCGGAAGTCAATTGTTTTAGAGTCCTAAAGATAGGGCTCCTTAAAAGTGAGATACTTGATGTGAAAAAGACATGTTAACCTCGAAGATTATATTAAAGAGACACTAGTTGAACTCCGAGGATGCCAGTCCAGTGGTTTCCAGGAGGTTGGTGAAGGAAAATCTTTCAGTTTAATATGTTTCTTAGATATTAACAATATGTCCCTGCTCCTGGTGATTTCTAGTCATGGCTGTTTCTCATATAAGAGAATGAATGACCTGAGCTTTCATCAGACTTTGTTAGTGGCCCAGGCAGTGACTCGTCTTAGGATAAATCTAGCTTATGCATGGTCTGCTGCAGTGGTGAGTTCTTCAAAGTCAATATCAAATTGAACTTTAAGTTTTGAACTTCAGCTCTCAAGATTCTTCAGATCTTGGAGAAAAGGGCTCACTGCCAGGCAGTTTATAATTCCAGTAGGAATTTGAGCAATCAAGTTTTAGTTCTCAGTGATGCTGAGTCAGGGAAAGAAAGGCTATAGCTGGATACTGAAGGAAACCGGAAGATGTGAAAATTCTGTAAAGACTGATAATTTAGTCAAAATAGCAGACCCAGACCAATTTACAGGTAGGCACCAAAACTGGTTCCTCTCCAGATGAGGAAGAAGTCATTGCAATGTCTCCAGACAAGTCAGAATTTGCATACCCTTCAATTATCTGCAGTTTATAAAAATATGTAAAATAGCTCAGTGATAACAAACATGCCTACAATCTGATAAACTGGAAGGATGTGTTATAGTTTTCTACGGAAACAAAATTTATTGCCATTGTCACTGCTCAAAAGATCAAAGATACTCTCAAAGAAAGATGGTTCTTGATCACAAAATATGGCTGATATCATCTGATTTGGCCTAGTTCTTTACATAGGTGTAGCAAGAATAATCATATACTGTATAGGTCTCCCTACGTTTGCTTTTCTGAAGGTTTCATAAGGAATCTTAGATTGGATTTTTACAGGCCTCTTTGAGGTCAGTAAGCTAAACTAAGACCTCACCCACTGAATCCACTTGTAGTATTTATACATTTGGGTGAATTCTCTTCTGGAGTTCCCCAAAATATCCCAAGTTTTCTGGTCCTGCCAGGAAATGACTTTCCACACTCACCTGTAAAGCAGGGACCACTGTAAGCCAGGAATTGGGCCAGTTTTCTCAAGAGAGCTTTGTAAACAAGGCTCCAAAAATCAACCTTGGTTCCTTAACAGTGCCTGGTCATATCTGATTAAATAAGTAAATTCTCAAATAAACGTTCCAGGCAAGAACATGGTTGCATACCTAATGTTTCCAATGTGTTCTGATAACAAGAAAGACAGATTCGTATTGAACCTGTGCAAGTAACTATATCATCATGAAAATCAAAGTACTTAAAAGAGTTTCTGAATTCTGAAGCGATCAGACAGAAAGAAAACACATTTACAAACGTTTTCTCTTTACAAAATCGCATGCCACTGAATTGTTATGAGTTACAGATGGCTTAAGAGAAAGAGGTTCCCTATTCATGGGGTCGCAAAGAGTCGGACACGACTGAGCGACTGAACTGAACTGATATCCAGTAAAACATCAACAATATTCCATAATCCCCAGTCATTTCCTTATCAGATCATTCAATTCTAAGTAATTCTTATTTGCTCCATCATGGCTTAGTGGTCTCATAAGCACATCTACTTTTCCACTAGGGTTCTGGAAATCCTGCCTCAGTCCACTAGACTCAAAGTTGTTTAAGTAATGTTATCAGAAGGCTTTGTCCCAAATCAAAAGAACCTGGCATAGCCTTTATCCATGGGGCTCAGAGACAATCTTTTGTTTAAGACAAAATACTCTGGCCTGTAGCTGATTTGCAAGAGCTTTCAGGAAGGCACCAAAGTAAAGTAAAATTTATCTTTAGATGACATAAGACTTAAAATGACTGTGGTTAACTTATTACTGTTAGTTTTCAAAAGCGAAAGATCTGCTGAGGGTTCATTATAAGAATCCCCACTGGAAAATCACGGGTTTAGAAGATGTGAGTTTCAAATTAAAGAAGGAAAGCTGTGACCGAGTTAGCATTTAATTTATTTTAAAAATAACAACTTTATTTTTATTTGTTTTGATTATAATTCACATACCATACAATTGGACATGACTGAGCACACATACCATACAATTAACCTGTTTAAAGTAAACAATTGGCTTGTATTATATTCTGTTGTGAAGTTATCACAACAACCAATATTAAAACATTGTCATCATCCCCCAAGAGAAATCCTATACCTATTAGTAGTAGCCAATTTCTATTACCCACAATTCCCTCAGGCCTTAGCAACCACTTTTTGTCTATGTGTGCGATCTTTTGGACTGTAGCCCACCAGGCTCCTCTGTCCATGAAACTTTACAGTCAAGAATACTGAAATGAGTAGCTATTCCCTTCTCCAGGGAATCTTCCTGACCCAGGGATTGGACCTGGGTCTCCTGCGTTACAGTCAGATTCTTCACCTGCTGAGCCATCACGGATGCTTTTTGTCTATAGATTTTTCTCATATGTATATATATATATAATATATATTTACATTTTTGTCTATAGAGTTGCATTTTCTGAACATCTCATATAAATGGTTACATAGAATACATGGCCTTTGTGACTGGTTTGTTTTACTTAGCATGTTTTCAAGGCTCATTCATGTTGTAGCATTTATCAATATTCCATTTCTTTTTATTGCTAAATGGTATTCTGATGCACAGATATACTTTATTTTTTTCTACTGTGAATAAGGCTACTATAAACATTTGCATATACATTTATATGTAACATATATTTTAATTTCTCTTGGGTGTATACCCAGGAATGGAATTTCTGGAGCATGGTACTGAGTTAACATTTTAAAACTAACAAACTATGATGACATTGTGCTGTTGTTGTCTGAATATTAGGCAAGGCAGTTCAGTTCAGTTCAGTTCAGTCGCTCAGTTGTGTCCGACTCTTTGAGACCCCCATGAATCACAGCACGCCAGGTCTCCCTGTCCATCACCAACTCCCGGAGTTTACTCAAACTCATGTCCATGGAGTCGGTGACGCCATCCAGCCATCTCCTCCTCTGTCGTCCCCTTTTCCTCCTGCCCCCAATCCCTCCCAGCATCAGGGTCTTTTCCAATGAGTCAACCCTTCACATGGGGCTCAAAAAGAAACATATTAGGGGTAGGAAAGGTATTGACGATTCTCTAGGAATTTCCTGTACAGCACACAATTTCTGAAATATTTATAGTAATGATGTTTTACCCTAATAGATTTATCCTAGGGAAGGCTAAGCATAGCTTCGAATTTGACAGTGATTCCCATACAACTCATTAGCAGTAACATATCAAATAAACCTAATTGTTTTTAGTATCTCCCTTTTTACAAGGTGAAATAACACATTCCTGTGATTTCCAGGAACTCTTTGGCAAATATCAAAGACAGTTTTAGATGCAAAAGATATCATGTAGGGCTCAGTTTCGGGAAGGAAAAATACCAAAAGTCAGCAGATTTAAACTCCTGATTAAGATAAGACCAAGGGTTGTTTGAAACAGTACTTCACTACCTGCTTAACTAAAGGGACAGTAGAAGATTTTAAAAGTAAACACAGATGGTAATGTGATTGTAAAGAATCTTAACTTTTTCAAAAGTAAAAAGATTTTGTTTCCTTAGATAATCAAGACGATAGTAAAGTCAACATAAAATACAGGAAATTGTTCTAAGACACAGAATCTTTGCCTTCTAGGCAGATTACTCAGAAGGAGAAGCAAAACATTTACAGCTTTTATTAAAACTGGACTAGTAATCCCATAAAAGTTTGTCTTTTTAATGGAGAGAAAAGCTAGTTCTACTTTGCGTCCCTATAGTGTTTGATACTAAACGTCATTTTGAAAAATCTTATAAATGAACTCCTCAAGCTTTAGCCAGGTTTGACTACAGCTTTGACTCTCTTTCCAGAAGCTTCTACAACTCTCTGAATCCACTTGGATTCTGTCCTACACATTAGCAACTAGCCATTTGATTTTAGGATTAAGCTATTTTTTTTTTTCTTAACAAAAACATATCCTGCAAATCTTGCTTCCAAAGTTGTACCTCTTTGCCACTATTAATCCTCATAGAGTCTTATTCACATACATCATTATATATTTAACCACAGTAACTTTTATTTTCCGGAGGAATAAGGGAGATGAGTGATTGTGAACTGTCTGTTATACACCAGCATTTTATAGCAGACTAGCAGAACTCACACTTGAACACATTTCACAACTTTTAGTAGCCATTCATATCCCTTGTAGTGCAACATTGCAAAATGGCAAAAAGGAATACATTTGTTAGCAGACCCCAAAATGTCTAGCCTCGCTCTAATATTGAGTTGGCCAAAAGGTTCATTCTGATTTTTCTGTACTATCTTACGGAAAAACCCAAACAAACTTTTTGGCCAACTTAATACATAAAAATAAAAGGGAAAATGTAAATAACCTCAAAATTATGTTTAATGATCATCATTTCAATAGTCTGTCTTACTTTTTTCCCATTTTTTCCCCATTAGATTTAGATATCCAGTAATTCAGCTTCATATCAATCCAGTTTTGAGTAAATAACTCAATTTAGTATCAATTTCCTTAATTTCTGGAAACCTTAGAAATATTCAGCTTATACAAATGATATTTTATCTCTAAGCCAAATAAAATCAAGCTCCTATAAGAGATTTTACAGTCTAATCTGGTAATACTTTACTAGGTAGGAAAATATTCGTTGCTCATACAGTGAGAGGTAGTCCTTTCTGAATTACAGACACACAAAAATGCAGACAGAGTTTAGCTTCAATTTTAAAATTTAAGCTATGGGTGAAGAGTAAACACAGAACTACAAAAGTTACTGGTCCCTATGAAAAAGCTGTTCCCTTCCCAGTGGATATGAATCTTCATTGATTTGACCTCAAAGTACAAACAGAAAAGAGTAACAAGCCAAACTCTCTGTCATCTTCACCCAAGAGAGACAAGATCTCCACAAGTCATTAATCCACTTACAGAGATCACCAAATGGTCAGGCCACAAAACCCAAAGAAGTTCACCAGAAAACAAGTGAATACTCAACAGGAATGCCAATCAAACCCTTGACTTGCTATCAGTGAACAAGAGTTGACATTACAGGACCAGTTAGAACCAGTTAGACTCATCACTGAATCCCTGGACTAGGAATGGAGCTCTGTGGTTCCTAAGAGGCCTCATTACTTGTCTGAAGTAAACAAGGATTTGAATGCAAGAGCCAATGTGTTCAAGTTATGATACCAAACTGTCAAGACAAGATGCACCAGACAATTAAACAGATTATTTTATTCAAAATATTGCAAATGATACTGCAATGATATTAATGATGAAGACGTTGAAGCAAAGGAAAGGGGTCTGGGGTTATACAGAGACAGATAAACAGGGGATTACAAGTCTTATGGGGATCATGAGGAAGGGAGGCCACGGGTCTTATCTTAGTGTGCACAAAGACTGGTTCTTTGCAGTGAGTTGTTGGCCAGAACACAAAAGACTGGTGAGATCTCTTAATCTTTATTTTCTAAGAGCACAGGATTCAGGTAGAGTTCAACATTTTCAGTGCTTTTTATCTTCTCTTTCTCATCTCTTTCAAAAAAATCCTCCTGGGAAAATCCCCTGGAGAAGGAAATGGCAACCCACTCCAGTATTCTTGCCCGAAAATGTCATGGACAGAGGAGCCTGGTGGCCTACAGTCCACAGGGTCACAAAGAGTCAGAAATGACTGAGCACATACATACTACAATATTTGCTATTCTACTCTTTAACTGATCGCATCAAAATAATTAACATAAAACATTTAGCAAAGTCACACTCTAGTTTGGTTATTTATTATGCATTACTACCTCAAGGAAGATTTGAGGCACTCTTTCCAAGAAAGCAATGAAGTAAGAACTGTTGCAGATGGCTTTGTCTTTGACTAGAGGCAACAAAGAGGTCTATGTAAGTGGATCACAAGCTTTTTGCCACTGAGACCCACAGTTCACAATGTGTTCATTGATATCTTCATGTGTATTTATTTAATTCCAGAAATAATAGAATGATTTTTATAACACAAAACATCACCTATGTGATGCACAGTGATATTTCTATTCTATACTCTGCTCCTCTATCTCATGTTTTAAAGGGGATGGTGACTCATTAAGAATCGATTCTTATCAGTTCAGTTCAGTGGCTCAGTCGTGTCCGACTCTTTGTGACCCCATGAATCGCAGCACACCAGGCCTCCCTGTCCATCACCAACTCCCGGAGTTTACTCAAACCCATGTCCATTGAGTTGGTGATGCCATCCAACCATCTCATCCTCTTTGGCCCCCTCTCCTCCTGCCCCCAACCCCTCCCAGCATCAGGGCTTTTTTCCAATGAGTCAACTCTTCGCATCAGGTGGCCAAAGTACTGGAGTTTCAGCTTCAGCATCAGTCCTTCCAATGAACACCTAGGACTGATCTCCTTTAGGATGGACTGGTTGGATCTCCTTGCAGTCCAAGGGACTCTCAAGAGTCTTCTCCAACACCATAGTTCAAAAGCATCAATTTTTCGGCACTCAGCTTTCTTTATAGTCCAACTCTCACATCCATACATGACCACTGGAAAAACCATAGCCTAAAACACAGTTTGAAGTACACTGGCTAGATTATCTTTTTAAATTCCCATTTTTTAATTATAAAAATATTTAGCAACCTTTTCAAAAATCTTACTATCATTTTTGTGGACTTTTAAATATACAATTATATCGCCCTCTAGTCTTTTTCCACTTACTTTGTGGCGAACTCCCAAGTCTTTTTTAATAGATTAGAAGTTTCCAGTACTGTTTGGACTCTAATGATGTTTTCTTAGAGATAGTCTGTAATGAAAAATTGAAAGAAAGGATGACTGTGTAATTTGCAGACATGTATAGTCATTCATTTATTCAACAAATATTAAGTACCTTTTAAATTCTAAAAATGGCTCTGGGTAATGGAGACAAGTAGGAATGGCTCTTACATTCTGAGAAAAAAATGTCAAAATTTGTTGAAAAATAGACATTTTCCTTCTCATATTCCACTTGACAGGCTCCTTCTGAAAATGTGTGTATGTGCAAGTATCACTTATATATAACTGTATTATCAAAGTATTAAAGAGTTCTTTTTTATGAATGGTGACAATAGATGATAATTATGTTTGTTTTCCTTCAAAAATAAATTTGGCAACTTGATATCAATCCTTATTTTTTTTTAAAATTATCTTACTAGCTTATAAAATCTCAAAGTCTAGAGAAGATAGGTAACTTCTCATTTCCACCCCACCCCTCATCATGAGATGATGATTGACAGCCAGCTCTAACTACACAAAAGAGGGCAGTAAGACCACCATTAACTTGATACCAGTGCCTCTCAAAGTGATTTGAAAATCAATAGCAAGCTCTGAAATTCACTGTGTAAAAATAGTAATGTTGAGGGTCATTTAGAAGAAAGATTAGTCTAATGAATTTTGGCACGCTGTTTAAGGCAAAAAACCATGACCATGTGCTAAGTACAACCATATTTTGAGCAGTGTGTGATTCAAAAGAGTGATTTAATAGCTGTAATCTAAGAAGTGTTGAAAACTGGCCCACTTTATGATTCTGAATCTAGGACACACACAAACAGGATGAGAAATCCAAGAATCAAACTGATGACTGTGTTGAGCTCTGGAGAAATTTCATTTTAAGACACCAAGCCAAATTTTTACCTTCATTTCTGCACACTTGCCTCCTACAGTTTTCCTTGGGTGTTTTGTGTGTGAAGAGGAGGATTTAGCTTAGTTTCTCTGTCCATCTCGTGCTCCTCCACTCCCCCTCTAAAGTACAATGTCAAAGCTGCAGGTTAAGTAAGGGATTTGACCCTCCTACAATGAATGACTGTAGGGCTTCCCAGATGAATGAATGAATGAATGATAGGGCTTCCCAGGTGATGCAGACATAAAGAATCTGCTGCCAAGCAGGAGACTCAGGTTTGATCCCCAGGTCAGAAAGATTCCCCTGGAGAAGGAAATGGCAACCCACTCCAATATTCTTGCCTGGAGAATCCCATGGACAGAGGAGCCTGGTGGGCTTCAGTCCATGGGGTCGCAAAGAGTCAGACACGACTTACTGACTTAGCACACAATGAATGATAATGATGATAATAGCCAATCCTTGTATACTATGTGTCAGGGAAAGTTCCAGACACTCTACGTCTCCGAACTCATTTAGTCCCTTCAGTCCTATGAGATAAGTACTGTCATCCCCATTTTGCAGAGAAGAAACCCGAGTGTAAACAGTTATAAACTGAGATCACACAACTATTGAGTGGCAGAGCTAACAATCTATCCCAGGCCATCTAGCCTCAGACTCCAGCCTCGTAACTACTGCCAACAGACCACCTCTTCAGTGAAGAAAGCTCAGAATGAACAATTTTAGTATCCAAGTGCAAAATGAAATGTAAGTTAGTGCAGCAGCCTATTGTTTACTTGAGATCAATAAGAATAAACAATAAGAATAAACACACACATGGCTCTGGACCACAGTTTTGATAGATCCCTCTGATTCCAATCCCAAACCCAAATATGTGTCACACAGGTACTCTGACCTGGGGCTCACCTTCCAGGTGGAAACCACCAAAAACAAAAAAGTTTTGAGTTTTTGCAGTTAAAAAGAGAGGCACATAATTACCTCCCTTAAGAAAAACAGAAATACAGGATTTTTTTTTCCAACCAATACAGGACTACCAAATAATAGCTATCTGAACAGTAGGGAAATATAAATAGGAAAGATACACTAACTTTTCTTTTCCCTAAACTCTCATTTCTGTCAAATGCGAAAGGCTGTGGGTTTTACTCTTGTTCCAGTTTATATAATCACATTCCAAACTACTTACCTGAAAGTTTTTTTTTTTCCCCCACATATCTCTCCTCTTATCAACCTCTTGTAATCAACTTTATACAGGAGTTATATTTCATTCATTTCTTTGTCTTTGTCCTCTTTTATGAGTTCTGGGACCTGACTGTCAACTACATCCTGCAGTGGGTTATTAGATGGTTCATAAGCTCCCAACATGTTGCAACGCATGTCGTACCCCTGTGTACTTATCTGCCCCAACTTGATCAAATGAGTGATCCTGGGACACCATTGTCATGCACACCCCCAAACCTGGGCGTGTAGCCTTCAACTGCCTGAACTTGTTTGGATGGAAATGGGATTGCTCAAACACCTCTATATCCTTCCTGTGCTGGTTTATTTTGAAAGGTGCATCAGAAGAGAAGCTCACAGAGGGGAAAGTCTGGGGTGGGAAGAAAGAAGTCTTCCAAAGGCAGGAATCCTTTGGGAAAACCAAAGGTCACAGGCTACTTAATTTGGACACTGTGTATAGTAACGTAAGTTTATTTTACTTAAGAAGGAGTCATCGATGAAATATGTGACTTTGGAGAAGGTATCTGGCTGTACCAGTCATTCCATGCTTCACCTCTGATCAGGAACAACCTGTAGAACATAGACACCAAAGGTCTCAATCCTCTGTTCTTTTGTTCCTGACAATCTTCATTTTTCCCTCCTGCCCAATTCTCCTTTTTCAGTGCTCTGTAATGAGCCCCTCTTCATTTCTCAAGTCAATTTGCATCAACGTTAACTCCCTATTTTATTCATTTAGTACCTTTTTTTCAATAACCCTTTAGAACTTGATTCCCCATGTCCTACCGGGGCCCTGCCCCCTTAGCTTTTGCTAAATGCCAAAAGCATTCAACCCTGTGATCCCGTACAGTGTACACCAGTCAGCAGAGAGAAATCTCTCAAAGGATCAGTGTAATCTCTGTGATTCAGAGAAGCTTTATGCAGCCTCCAGCACCTTTCCTGGGCTGGGTCCTCCTGGATTCTGCTTCTCCTCAATGTTCTCTTGATCTCTTTGCTCCTCCTTACCTTTCACTTCCTCCCTTCTCTCTGCCTTCCGCATTGTCACTTACAGCGTCAGTTATGGAAGAGAGAAACTTAAAAGCTGTGGGCTACCTTAGGATTTGCTTCGTAACCTGGAAAACGGAAGTAACGCTTCCATTTTGTATCTGGATTTGATGATGTTTTGAAAACTTTCCTTTTTATTTTAGAATGATCTTAGGTTGGCATCAAAGTTGCAGAGAAAGTACAGAGTTCCCATCCACTCTTCACCCAGCTTCCCCAAAGTTTGGAAGTTTGCATAAGCACAGTAATTAGTTAAAGCTGGGAAATTAACATCAGTATAATACTATAGAAGGCTCCCTGTATATACTGAGAGCGTGTTCATTAAGTCCAATTTGTCAAACAAAATTAGCCTAGGTACCCAACTAACACAGCTATAAAGGACTGTACTGTACTATAATAGATTTATAATGCTTTTCACAAAAATAATATATAAAAAACAAACTCAGAGAGTAAACATCTTTAATCTTGCCGTACAGTACCTTGAAAAGTACAGTAATATAGCACTAAAGCTGGCATCCACGGGCACCTTCACACCTTTAAAAGTCCTCAACTTGAAGGTTTGCATGTACAGGGCTTACCATATTAACTAAACTTCATACTGTATTTGGATCTCACTAGGTTTTCTACCAGTATCGCTTTTTTTCTCTTCTCGGATCTAATCTACGATGCATTCACTACATGATTGTTTTAAATGGTGGTTAAAAACAAGAGCTCTTCCAATGCTCTGGTCACTGAAGGCACATGTGTATATATGTGTGTGTCTTTATCAAGTCATACAAGTAGAAAGGCGGTTAATTAAACATGATGTTTTTCTTTGTAGCCTCTTAGATCAGGCACTACTGATCAGTGGTCAGGGGTTAAATTATCATCAAATATTAAATATCTTGAAGCATTTACTTTTCAACTGCAACTTCACACCAGCTTCATCCGAGGAATGTTTGTAAAATATGCCTAGTCATTTCCCACCCAAGATTTATTGAACAGTAATCTCTAGAGAGTGAAGACCAAAATCTGTGCTGGTATAACCTCCTCGGCATTGGGCAGTCATGGCCAGAAAAGATCACCTTAGACCTTCCCATTACAAAAGCTAAAACAGACTCCCAATTTTATATCCTCTAATATAGGAGGTATGTCTGAGTGTAAATATGTACATGTAATAATTTGTGATGAATGTTAAATGTATTTTAATAGCTCTCCCTTGCAGAATATTCTTTTCCCTGCTCATAGTATCAAGCCTGTCTTAACTAAAGTGGACTTCATGCCCTAGACCCATACCACTCTCAGTCTTGTGCATAGGTGTTAAGTCACTTCAGTTGCGTCCGACTTCGTGTGACCCTACAGACTGTAGCGTACCAGGCTCCTCTGTCCATGGGATTCTCCAGGCAGGAATTCTGGACTGGGTTGCTATGCCTTCCTCCAAGGGATCTTCTCAACTTCGGTTGGTCAAACCCACGACTCTTACGTCTCCTGCCTTGGCAGGCAGGTTCTTTACCACTATTGCAACCTGGGAAGCCTTACTTGATAAATTATTCTCTGTGAACTTGGCTCTGACCCTTACAAACTTGAGAAAGTTCACAACTTTCTTGTAATTGTTTTCTATGTGTGATGGAGGAGAATTGTTGTTACTAACCTGCAAAATTGCTGTGAGCAGAAACCACCCAACATATGGAAGGCTTAGGACACAGTATTCTTTACCAAATAGTGATAATCCTAAAAATCTACACCACCTGGAAAGGGAGTAGATTTATAAAAATCGCAAAATTGGGAATGAACAGTATTAAATCCTGTGTTTGTCTTAGTTTCTTATGCACTCAGAACTGCCTCCTACTAAGAATTTCCAACACAAGCTCTAATTCAATAGTTCTTTCATATATAGCATGTAGAAGAAAACTGACTTATTGGCACTTATAAAGGAGACAAAAAAAACTTGCCCAAAATGCTGAAGTTGTGAAAGCAAGTATCAGAAGCAGAAATGATCAGGATTCTGCATAAAGTACTAGCAGTTTTGTGGCTGAATTGCAGCTTTGGAACTTATAAACACCTGACTGGCAGACACCTCATTTTCTATCTCTTCTGCCAGATATGTTCCCTTTTGAAAATATCTGTGGGTTTCTTTTTTTTTTAATTCACTCTGCAAAGTGACAGTAATGTTATCAAATTTGTATATAGTTATATGCCCTTGACTGTAAAGCCCATGACAAAATATATTACATTAAATTTCATAGAAACAACCTTGAAAAATGGAAAAAAAATATGCTTGTCATGGTGGATTAGAAGTTCTCAGTGAAGAGACTTTCCTATTTTGTAGCAATACGTTTTATTTTGTTGATGCGTTCTTTTTTCTTCAAATCATAAAAATTTTAAGAGTATGCATAAACAGGTCAGAAAATATACAAATCACACTGGCCAAACTGTGCAGATGCCAAAACCTGAGACAACATGCCAAGCTGAGGCCCTGGCCATTCCCAGAAGGCTTTTCTTCAACTTTTGTTGTCTTCACGCAGCCCCATATTAAAGAACATCCAGCTTGCACATAATACCACCTCCTCTTGGTTCCTAATCCTAACCCTTATTATTTAGTTCTGCTAATTAGTTATTTAGGACTTGTCCCAGGTGGTTCAGTGGTAAAGAATCTGCCTGCAATATAGGAGATGCAGGTTCGATCCCTGGGTTGGCAAGCTCCCTTGGAGTAGGAAATGGTAACCCACTCCAGTATTCCTGCCCGAAAAATTCCATGGACAGAGGAGCCTGGCGGGCTCCATGGGATCACAGAGTTGGACACGACTTCACTACTGAGCATGCATGCACACAGTTAGCTATTTATAAAGGAAGCTCCACATGGGTAGGAATCTTTTTCTGTTTTGTTCATGAATATATTCTAAATGTCAAGACTAGCGCTTGGTGCATAGTGGGTGTTTAATAAATATGCATTGAATGAATGACAGACACTACATTGTATTGGGTCAGCTAAAAAGATTGTTCAGGTTTTCCCATATGATGTTACAGAAAAACCTGAGTAAACTTGTTGGCCAACCCAATAAATATATCATCTTGTTTAATCTATGTAGCATCCCTAAGCGCAAAGTACTATTATTATCTTCATGTTACAGACAGTAATCTGAGTAAATTAGGAAACCACCAAGGTAACATAGCTGATACGTGGACAGAAGCCACGTACAGTGTATGTTCTAAACATCATGGAATACTGCCTTCCAGAGATACGTGTGGGCATGCCTGGTAGGTTCAGGAAAATCTGGGGCACTGGGTGAAATAATGGTTTAATTTCACTCTCATCCCATGAGCTGACATCCTGTTCCCATTGTCCAGTGTTCATTTTTTATGATTTCTTCTCCTTAGTTTTTTTATGCGCTTACCTTACTTTTGGCTTTAATATTTTCTTTACATTAAAAGAGTAATTTTTCTTTACATTAAAAGATCTTTTTTTTCAAAAATAATTTTATTTATTGTTTTGGCTGTACTGCATAGCAGGTGGGATCTTGGTCCTCTGACCAGGGATTGAACCGGTGTCCCCTGCATTGGAAGCACAGAGTCTTAACCACTGGACCACCAGGGAAGTCTCCCCATCTGTCTTGCCTTATCTTTCTCGTCAATAGTTTTTCTAAGCTTTCAAAATATATGACTAACCATTAACAGAGAAATTAGCTTTGAAATTTGATTTAACTGTTTTAGAACTGTACAGCTGATTTAGCTGTAATAGAACTATTACCTAAATGTGGATTCAGTTTTTTTTTTTTTTTTCATTGATTTCCCCATCCACATACTCACATGACTGTGAAGCTTCACAAAAGTCCTGAGATTTTCCTGGGTGGGCCACAAAGACATTCTTACTCTGTCAAATTCTCCAGGAGCTCTTTTTAAATTCATCATCAGTCTAGAAATTTAAACCAACACTGAAAACCAAGGGCCTGAAAGATTTATATCAGCTTTTAAACCTCCTCCCCGATGTTCTGGGGCTATGTCAACATAAGCAGAGAGAAGTGAAGAGCCAAGGGTATTTAAGAATCCCACAATGTGAGAAGTGAAAGTCTTGGAGATCTTTTAATCATCCCCCTCCATTTTAAATATAAGAAATGGTATAAAAAACCAATAGTAGACCTGTAACTGCCTACCTGCTATCTGGGTGATTCTGATAATAATGGACTATTGTGGAGGAAAAAAAAATCATAATGTAATAAAGATTTTTTATTTTTTCCCAATGATTGGCATCTTTAGCTAACTATCATTTTTTCTGAAATTAACACAGCCAATGAGTAGCTCCTATGTAAGAAGAGTTTCATAAATACCATAAAATCAATTCAGTTCAGTAATCAGTTGTTGAGTGTCTGTTTATTGGGTTATGTTTAAACATTGTATCATTCCATAGTTAAGATAGCCACAAAAATACAGAAATGTAAAGAGTTAATATAACTAACTGAATTAATTTGAGAGAAGAGTTTAAAAAATTTTAATGTAAAGAAAATATTAAAGCCAAAAGTAAGATAAGTGCATAAAAAAGCTAAAAATAGGAACATCCCTGGTCGTCCAAAGACCCTGTGCTTCCAATGCAGGGGGTATAGGCTTGATCCCTGGTCAGGAAACTAAGATTCCACATGCCTCATGGGGCAGCCAAAAAAATAAATAAATAAAACTACCATGTCATCCAGCAATTCCACTCCTTTGGTATATATCCGGGAAAAGTGAAAACATTAATTTGAAAAGATACACACACCCCAATGTTCATGGCAATATTATTTACAATGGCTATGCCATTGTGTATGTGCGCACGCACACACACACACACACAAACTGGCATGTCACTCAGCCATTAAAAAGAATGAAATTCTGCCATTTGCAGCAGTGTGGGTGGACCTAGAGAACATTATGCTTAGTGAAATAAGTCAAAGACAAATACTGTATGATATCACTTATATGTGGAACCAAAAAAAAAAAATACAAAAAGGAATGTGTATGCCAAACAGAACCAGACTCACAGATTTAGGGGAAAAAAAAATTGTGGTTGCCAAAGGGGAAAAAGAAGGGTTGATAGACAAATTAGGGGTATGAGATTAAGAGGTATAAACTACTGTGTATAAAATAGATAAGCAACAAGGATATACTCTATAGCACAGGGAATTATACCCATTATCTTATAATAATCTATAATGAGTATAATGCACAAGATACTAAATTCCTGTGCTGTATATTTGAAACTAATATACTATTATAAATCAACTATATTTCAATTTAAAAAGAAAATCTATGCCATCAAATTCTGGAGAGATGCCTAAAAGAAAACCAAGTCCCTAATAAACACAGAGAGGAAAGCTGATTAACTTGAAGATTCATAGTTGCTGTAATAATCAAGCAAACCAGTTGTCAGGATACTATACAACATTCCAAGATTAAAAAAAAAATCTGGGAGATGTTTCTTGTTTTAATAATGAGTGTCTTTAATTTGCCATGCACACACACACAAAAAAAACAGCTGAATGCTGTTGTAACTGGACTTATGATTCACTTGGAAAAGACATTAAAAACAAACTATGATATGAATGAGCATGAAATGAGTGCTGTTGTAGTGGTTCCAAGATAATATTATGAGATTACAGAAGGAGGAAGGATTCTGAATGGTGGGATTTGAGAATACTTCCTGGAAGAAGTGGCCTATCAACAGTGCCTTGAAAGCTGCCCAGCTTTGCAAATGAAACCAAACAGCTTTCTTCTTTTACTAATCAATTGTGGAAAAGTATAATTCTTCAGTATCATGTGACAATGACAGATTTTTATTTCCTCTGTCATCTAGAATTGTTGTCAATGAACATTGACTAATCTGTGTGATATTTATCAAAGCCACACTTAGTAACTGCAGTGATCTTTTAAAATAAAAAGTAAGGTACGTTAGAAAGGTCTCAGCATAAAGGAGGCATTAACATCTCATCTGTGTAAGTCTGTGACCTTTTGGATGAGGAGTCTGAACAATGTGTAAATGATAGTTTCCCAACACCAATGGCACATACTGCTGTGTAGGAGGAGAAAAGGAGCTTTGGGTCTTGATTTGAAAACCCTCTTATGAAATGTGAAACTAACAACTGACATGATTAATCCAGCCAGCCAGGCAGGAGGGAATGCTTACTTTTTGGAAATGAAGTTACTTCCTTGTCCCTGAGGTAGCACATATGTTCCTGCAGTAATACTTTACTAAACCAGATCCAAGAAGAGTTAATGCAGTTGTTGTTGATGTTCATTCGCTCCGTCGTGTCCAACTCTTTGTGACTCCATGGACTGCAGCGCGTCAGGCCTTCACTATCTCCCAGAGTTTGCTCAAATTGCCATTAATGAACAGTATCTAACAAGTTAGTCTCAGTTTGTCAAAAGGACCAAGCCACTGTGATTTATCCTGACTTTTGATTCTCCCAAACTATCAGTAGATAGAGTTTGGATTGTTTACGAAATATGGCTTCCCTAGTTTGGGAGAAAGAACATTGAAATGTGCTGTTCTGTTTATAATTGTTAAGACAGGGAAGCAACCTAAGTGCCTACCAAGAAATGTATGGATAAAGATGATGTGTATATGTATCTATATATAGGTGATGTGTGTGTGTCACACACAACATCATATATATAATGGAATATTACTCAACCATAAAAAGAAATGGAATTGCCATCTGCAGCAGCATGGACGGACCTAGAGATTATCATACTAAGTGAAGTATGAATAACTCAGAGACAAACAATGTCATATGATATCACTTATATGTGGAATTTAAAAAATAATACAGATGAATCTATTTATAAAACAGAAACAAACTCAACTCACAAACATAGAAAACAAACTTATATTTACCAGAGGGGAGAGAGAGGAAGAGAGGGATAAATTAGGAGTACTGTATTAAATGCTATATATATATAAAATAGATAACAAGCATTTATAGCACAGGAAACTATATTCAGCATCTTGTAACAACCTATAATGGAAAATAGTCTGAAAAACATATACACACACACACACACTTATTTATATAATGGAGTCATCTTCCTGTACATCTGAAATTAACACAATATTGTGAATCGACTATACTTCAATTTTTTAAAAGGTTAAAAAAAAAAATACAGCAAAGAGAAAAAAGAAGTGTATTAACCAGACCAGAGAGGCTTGTCAGCTGATACAGATAAAATTTAGTTAAGAAGCACTAGGATTAAGTGCTATCTAAGAGGTACAACAATGATAGTGTTTTAGCTCAGTAAGATCTTGTTTTAAAAAGCTAGTTTATCTATTGCTCTGAAGATATCAAAGCATGATATTCTAACCACAAATTAGGGAGAGAACAGTAATTCTTAAAAGACATTCTCTGCATTGTGATGTAGAAGAAGTGTCCCAGGCAATCTTCTGTAAACCCCATTTTGTGATTCCATTGAAAAGGATAACGTGGTGTCAGCACAGCTAGAAGAACTCAAAATCCACCACTCTTTGGAGAAGTGTGGCACCTATTTCCGCTGAAGATAAGGCAGTTGGAACAAGTAACCTTTCCCCCTGCCTTAGATGTAGTTGTGCTTTCAAAATGAGCTCTCGTTTACCCAATTCACAGAGGAGGCTGCTTTTGGGGGGAACACAGGATATCAAACACAATTAAGAATAAAAGCAAGACTCCCTTTGAATGTAGAAGAAAATTAGTCCAAACTTCTTGCTCTAAATGAATGGAAAGTGCAGCTTTTGGCAGTCAGGTCCATAAGATTATGGGAGAAACATGTGACACTTGCTGTTTGGGGTTCTATTTGGCTTTTGTTTATAGATAATTCAGATAAGTTCAGTTCTAGGCATATTTTTTCCTAATTTCCCAATGAGGTTGATGTTCATTCTCTCTTTATGTCACACTGCCCTTTTGCAACAATTTCACAGAAAAACATTAAGAATATTCATGTGTAATTTTGGGGGGTCATTTGATGATTGCTAACTGTGGTGAACAGACTCTGAAAATAGTCCCCATGATACCTGACCTCGGGTCAGTCTCTTCCAGCCTCTCCATGAAGGCATCAGGGCCTTTGACTTGTTTCTTACTGATAGAATTCAGCAAGGTTGACCAGATATATGTAATTACCTGTGTGTGTATGTGTGTGTATTGCATGATTACATTACAGATGATTATATGCCTTGCTGGAGTTTCTCCTTTTCTTACTGTCTTTGAGGAAACAAATGGCCACGTTGGGGAACCCCACTCAGAACTGTGGGTGACCTCAGGAACTGAGGGTGTCCTCCAGTTAAGAGCCAGTGAAGTAGATTCTGTCAGCATTATGAATGACCTTGGAAGCAGATTCTACCCTAGTTGAATCTCAAATGCAACTACAGCCCTGGCCAACACCCATGAGTCCCTAAGCAAGGGACCCAGTTACACTGTGTCTGGCCTCCTAAACCACAAAAATTGTGGGATAATCAGTGTGTATTGTTTGAAGTGGCTAAGTTTGTGGAAAACTTTCATTGTATGGTAAAGGTCAGTTTTCATTCCAATCCCAAATAAAAGTGAAAATGAAGTTGCTCAGCCGTGTCCAACTCTTTGCAACCCCATGGATTGTAGCCCATGGAATTTTCCAGGCAAGAGTACTAGAGTGTGTTGCCATTTCCTTCTCCAGGGGATCTTCCTGACCCAGGGATCAAACCCAGGTCTCCTGCATTGTGGGCAGAGGCTTTACCTCTGAGCCACCAGGGAATCCCAAAGAAAGGCAATGTCAAACAATGTTCAAACTTCTGCACAATTGCACTCATCTCACACACTAGCAAAGTAATGCTCAACATTCTCCAAGCTAGACTTCAACAGTACATGCACTGAGAACTTCCAGATATTCAAGTTGAATTTAGAAAAGGCAGAGGAATCAAAGACCAAATTGCCAATGTCCATTGGATCATAGAAAAAGCAAGAGAATTCCAGAGAAACAGGTACTTCTACTCATTGACTATGCTAAAGCCTTTGACTGTATGGCTCACAACAAACTGTGGAAAATTCTTAAAGAGATGGGAATACCAGACCATCTTACCTGCCTCCTGATAAATCTGTATGCAGGTCAAGAAGCAACAGTTAGAACCAAACATGGAACAACAGACTGGTTGCAAATTGGGAAAGGAGTATGTCAAGGCTATATGTCATCACCCTCCTTATTTAACTTATATGCAGAGTGCATCATGTGAAATGCTGGACTGGATGAAGCACAAGCTGGAATCAATATTGCTGGGAGAAATATCACTAACCTCAGATATGCAGGTGACACCACCCTTATGGCAGAAGGTGAAGAAGAACTGAAGAGCCTCTTGATGAAAGTGAAAGAGGAGAATGAAAAAGCTGGCTTAAAACTCAACATTCAGAAAACTAAGATCATGGCATCTGGTCCCATCACTTTATGGCAAATAGATGGGGAAACAATGGAAACAGTGAGAGACTTTATTTTTGGGGGCTCCAAAATCACTGCAGATGGTGACTGCAGCCATGACATTAAGACTCTTGCTTCTAGAAGAAAAGCTATGAAAAACCTAGACAACATATTAAAAAGCAGAGACATTACTTTGCCTACAAAGGTTTGAATAGTCAAAGCTATGATTTTTCCAGTAGTCATGTATGGATGTGAGAGTTGGACCATAAAGAAAGCTGAGTGCTAAAGAATTGATGCTTTTGAACTGTGGTGTGGAAGAAGACTCTTGAGAGTCCCTTGGACTGCAAGGAGATCCACCCAGTCAATCCTAAAGGAAATCAGTCCAGAATATTCATTGGAAGGACTGAGGCTTAAGCTGAAGCTCCAATACTCTGGCCACCTGATGGGAAGAACTAACTCTAGAAAAGACCCTGATGCTGAGAAAGACTGAAGGCAGGAGGAGAAGGGAACGACAGAGGATGAGATGGTTGGATGGCATCACCAACTTGATGGACATGAGTTTGAGTAAGCTCCAGGAGTTGATGTTGGACAGGGAAGCCTGTCGTGCTGCAGATCATGGGGTTGCAAAGAGTTGGACACGACTGAGCGACTGAACTGAACTGAAGTTTGTGGTAATTTGTTGTACAGTGATAAAAAGCAGATGCGCTTACTAAAACAGAACAGTCATCAGTCCTGGTAAAGGGATTTATTTCCCAATAATTTCTATGAATACTGTGTGGGTAATGATTTTGCTGATTTGCTTTATTCTTTTATTTCTTCAGATTTAGGATATTAAAGATAAATTCAAATTTTCAACATGCTGATCACCTCAGTCTTTATTCCCCTTGTATTTGTGTGTGTGTGTGTATAAGTTTAATCATGGTACAGGAGATGGTTAAAAAGGTTTTTAGAAAAGAAAAACCTTATTTCTGTGAGATAGTTTCTGAAAGGCTGCCTCAGTTCTTTCCAAAATATTTCCTTCTGTAACATCTCCACATTCTGCTTTGGATTTTAGTTCATGTGTTAGGAGTCCACCGTCCATCCAACAAGTCTTTCTGAGGTGTACAATTTGACCAGTCCCCTACAGGACTCTCAAGTTTTCAAGCTAAGGAGGAGTAAGACAGCCTCATCCGTCAGGGCATGACAGTATTAGAATATCATTCAAAGGACAGGTCTAAACTACATGTTTAGAGACGACAATGTTTGGAGATGGACTTGGCTCACAAAACCGTGTTCATTATCTAAGTAACTTCAGAAACTTAAAAAAAATCACATTATTTCTTCTCTCTCTCCCTCTCTTCCTTATTCCTCCCTCCTCCCCTCCCTCCTTTCTTACCCTCCAAATATTTATTAGTTATGGCCCTTATTCGCATAGAATCATAGATACCAATAGCTGTAAAATAAAGTGTCAAATGCTCCTTTAGTCTCTTGTAAAACATATTTTGTCAAAAGAATCTTAAAGGAGTCTTTGTGGTGATAAAGAAAAGGAGTGTCAAGTTTTGTTTTTAAATAGGCTGACCAGTGCTAGAGAGGCTAGAATAGTTCTAAATCCTAGCAACTCTAGATCAGGGCTCCATATGCTATTTCTAAAAAGTCCGTGGATACCTGAGAAACCGGAACACTTTCCATGACTTCCTGCCAGTGCTGCGAGGTGGGGGCTTTTTTCCCAGAGGTTGTGCCTCTCATCTGCTTGTGATCTCACATTCCCTGTCACTGGAGCATACTTTCCTGGTGGCTCAGAGAGGAAAGAATCTGCCTGCAATGCAGGAGACCTGGTTTCGATCCCTCGGTTGGGGAGATCCCCTGGAAAAGCGAATGGCTCCTCACTCCAGTAGGGACAGAGGAGCATGGCGGACTGCAGTCCGTGGTGTCGTAAAGAGTCGGACGTGACTGAGCAACGAACACGTTCACTTCCCTTTTCACGCCTTTGATCTGCTTGTGGCCTCATAGTCCCTGTCTCTAGAGCATAAAGCCTCCAGGTCCCCATGGAACCATGACAGGGAGGCTCGGCTGTCTACCTGTGCCTCCCAGAGTCAGGACCCAGTGGGAAAAATAGCTCTGGTGCTGAAATTTCTAGGAACAGGGTGACTCAGACAGTAAAGAGTCTGCCTGCAATGTGGAAGACCCGGGTTCAATCCCTGGGTTGGGAAGATCTCCTGGAGAAGGAAATGGCAACCCACTGCAGTACTCTGGCCTGGAAAATCCTATGGATGGAGGAGCCTGGTAGGCTACAGTTCATGGGGTCACAAAGAGTCAAACACAACTGAGTGACTTCACTTTCACTTTTCACCTGGGAAGACAGAGGAGCTCTCTGGGTAAAGCCAGTCTAAATTGTTAAAGTGAAACCCTAGTGATAAAGCAAATGTTTCACTTTGTGGGATCACAGTGCATACTGGACCATGCCAATGGGAAACAAAAGGAAATTTCCTACCAAGACATCAAATGATTTACTGATTCTTTAATTCACACGGGTAGGCAGAAAACAAGTATTTGTGGAGAACTTACTATTATTTTTCTCTCATTGTGACGTTTTATCAAATTTTTTTTTTTAATGTGGACTATGTTTAAAGTCTTTATTGACTTTGTTATAATATTGCTTCTGTTTTATGTTTTTGGTTTTCTTGGTCTTGAGGCATGTGAGATCTTAGTTCCATGACTGGGGCTAGAACCTATGCCCCCTGCCTTGGAAGGTGGAGTTTCAACTACTAGATGGCCAGGAAAGTCCCTCTCATAGTGAAGTTTTAAACAACAAAATGCACCTTTCACGTGAAGAGCAGCGTAATGACTGCTGCTCCAGTGGCATGTGAACCGAAAGTGATTGGAATGTAATTTATATCCAAGAGTGCTCTTCCTCTGTCCCTCATACATGATTAGCACTTGGGGTTTATAAAGAAATATAACATCTGTTTTTCATCCATCCATACACACACACAACAATCTGTAAATATTTTATGAACACCCATATGAAACACAAAATCCTTCATTACCTGAAGTGCTGCTATGATGCTGAATGTTTTAATATAAAGTTATCAGAGCAGAATAAAGACAAGGTTGTATGTAAATAGGAATGTTAAGTGATCTGCTTTGCATGCCAAGTGTATTGAAGGTAATAAGACACTTCGTCAAATTCATCTATTAACCTTGTGGCATGTGGAGTCATGAAGGTCCAGAAATAAATGAATAATCATCTAAACCATCAGGAAGGGCTGTCCCAGCCTCTGATTAGAGATCCTGTGGAATCATGAATTATGTGAAATACAAACAGCATCACTATGGGTTCCTCAGTTTATGTATTGAATTTGCAACTTCTCTTTCTTACATCACAGGAATTTTTTTTCACTGACTTGAAAAGAAAGAAATAAACTATTTAAAATTTGAACATGACCATACCAGAAGATGACACAAACTCACAGGAATACTTATGAGACAGAAGTAGGGAAATATAAATTTTCCTTTTCAAAAAGTGGACATTGTTGGAAAAGATATTTTAATAAATGTTCCAGAAACACTTCAACATGTTGCCTTGAAATGCACACTACTACTTCTTTGAGTTTACCAATTTCAGCATGACAAGCCAAACTAAATTTGGTCTTCAGCAGTAGAGTAGGACAGACTTGACTGGCTCAAAAAAGCCAATTATATGCAGCTCTTTCTTATGTATTACATATGTATTATGTAATACATTCAGTAATGTATGTAATGCATTCCTTATGTAATACTTTCAGTGAAATCCTCTTGGTAGGTTGAAATTGGTTGTGTTGGGAGCATTTATATCACAAAAAATTGGCAAATGCCAGAGATAAAGCTACAAATGCTGCAGACTCATTTTCTCTCCACCCCCGCTTTAAGATAAAATCATGATCCAGTTAAACACTGATTATTCTGATCAAGTCCTTGTCAAATATCTTCTTGCTCTTATCACCACCTTTGATTTTACTTTCCTTCTGCTGTCCTTCTGGTGCTTCTAAATTAAAGCTAATTGCAGGCCTTTGTATTTAAGGGTAACAGCAGTTGTAGCAAAGTACAAAATAGGTGAAATGTGTTTTGGGGCTTCTTTGCCTTCTCAACCCAGGGATCGAACCAGTATGTCCTGCACTGCAGGTGAATTCTTTGCCATTTGAGCCACCAGGAAAGCCTTTTTCCTAAGATTTTCCCTTTTCTCTCTCTCAGAATCATGTGTTCTTTTCTTTTATTTACATATAGTTGATTTACAACATTGTCTTAATTTCTGCTATACAGCAAAGTGATTCAGTTATATATACATATACATTCTTTCACTTTTTTTTCCCTTGTCAGTCCTGTCCCAGTTCTAGGTCTTCCTAACTCAGAGAAGTTTCCAGAAACAGTGAGACTATATTTTCCATAGTCTGAAACATTCTTCCCAGAAACTAATCCGAGCAGTAGAGCTAAAGAAAAAGAAGAGATGAAGCTTTATATCAAACCCTGCCTAGTTAGGGGTAGCTTGGTCAAGAGCTTTTGAACACAATTAACAAATTACTTAAGCACAGTTTAAGAAATGGAAGTATGAGAGGCTTCCCTGGTGGTCCAGTGGTTAAGACGTCATACTCCTGATGCAGGGGGCCTGGGTTTGAACCCTTGTCGAGGAACTGGATCCCACATGCCACAAGACCCAGTGCAGCCAGATAAATAGATAAATTTTTTTAAAGAAAGAAATGGAAGTATTAGAATTGGGGTCTTGACTCAGTGATACCTGAATTCATAGATTAGAGGGAAATGGGGGCGAGAAGAGTCTGGGCATTAATGAATCTCCAAAGTGGGGTAAATATTATGGGAAGACTTTGCTTTTGCTCCCATGTAAAAAGTCCCATAGAACCTGTTGTTACATCCATTGCAAGTGTTTTTAGGTTTAACTGTGGACAAATGTCCTCAGTTTGTTGGAATGTCATTGTCAGGGAACCGTGAGGACAGCCTGGTGGGTCCCCACACCAGTGCCCTTGCAGGCACATCTCCTGCGCTGTGAAGCTCTGGGTGGACTCGCCTTTGGGTCTGCTCCTGAGGGCGGACCCAGAGCCTCATTAGGTTTGGTCAGGATGGGTCTCTCTGCATGTGCTCTGGTCTACGTTCCAGCTCCTGAGGCCAGTGGAACTTCCTGAAACCAACCTGAGCTCTAGAAGCGTGAGACCCGAGCCAGCATGCATTTTTAGAATAGCATGCAGGCACACAGCATGACCGCCATCTAGAAAACCAGCTGGGCACAGAGACAGTCGAGGCAACAGCATTATTGGTGGTTTTTTCCCATTAGCTTGCCTTCATGAGAAAAAAATCTGTAAGAAACACCATTCGCTCATCCATTCAGGTTAGAGCATTGGGTTTTCAAGTTTCCAATATTAAACTTCCATTTTTTCTGGAATGGGGACCTAGTAAGTAAATACTAGCTGATAATATCTTTGTTAGAATCTGTCACTGGACAGTCTCAGAAAACCAGACCCCGGGGAAGTGATGCACACAGGTACATTTGAGGTGGGTGCAGAGAAACAGCTGAAAGGGTGCTTGGTTGGGAGATTGTAGTCAGCATAGAAAAGGGGAGCTGGGCTTCTGGAGGCCAGAGGCTCAGAGAAGGGGCTAAGAAAGTTCACTGAAGGCAAACTCCTGCCTCATAAATTTGCCTCTAACTCCTCCTGCCTATGTGTCCCAAAGGATCATGCATTATTGATCAAACTGTCAGTCTATCTTTGGACTGTGTTTCAAAGGGTACTTCTGTTATCTGAGAGATCTGTACCAAAATATTAGTGGTTCTCAGTAAAATAAATCAGTATTTCCCTTGTCTAAACTGGAAACACCTCTCTTGGAACTTTTATCAAATTGTTTGGTGGGAAAAAAGATTGATAAGCACACTTTCAATTGAAAGGAGTCATATTTCTTCAAGTTCAGAGGTCTGGAGAATTGTGTTTTGATTGACAAAATAATGACCCGTTGAGAGAGTCCAGAATGAATTGGCTGAATCTGTGTTCGTTTCTCCATAAATTTGCCCAAGTCAGAAGAGAAAATCCACAGAGGTACAATGATGAACCGTTTGATTAAGCATGTTATCAGCCTGGTCGAGGCCAAATACTCCCCTCATATATGCATGCACACATTCTTTCCTATGACTTGCATATGTGCTTTGTGGTTATGGGACAGATTTAGGTTTGTTTTTCTTTCTGTCTTTTCCAGTCCCCAAACGCATCATTTAAAGTTTTTGGAAGCAATTTAGAAATGCTATGAGACTCCCCACCCCCTCTCAACTTCTGGAATACTTGCAGTTTCTTTCTTTTTTTTTTTTTTTTCTGGCACTAAAACAATCAGAAAAGAATAAAAATGCCAGGATAGCTTCCAAAGAGAGACATAAAAGTACTGCCTATATTATTTGTAAACCACCATGACTTGCTTATTCTTACCTGCTGTTACCAGAAAAGTCATTTAAGCTCTAAAAGAATTATGGAAGTCAGATATTTGGGGGAGGGTGGCGTTTGGGTCCCTCAATTGCAGAAGTACTGCTCTATAATGGCAGAGAACGGTTGATTTTGTTTGGCCAGGGCTTAATTAAAATTAAGTTTGAGAGGTTTGAGAATGAGATAGTACCTTTGAATCAATGAAGACTTTTTTTTTTAATTTATCTTTAAAATTTTTTAGATGTGGGCCATTTTTTAAAATCTTTATTGAGTTTATTGCAACATTGTTTCTGTTTTATGTTTTCATTTTTTGGTCTCGAAGCCCGAGGGATCAAACCCACACCCCCTGCATTAGAAGATGAAGTCTTATGCACTGGACCACCAGAGAAGTCCCTATTTTCAAAATTTTTATAGTATAGTTGATTGCAGTGTTGTGTTAGTTTCGGGTACAGCAAAGTGAATCAGTTATACATATATCCTCTCTTTTTTAGATTCCTTTCCCATAAAGGACATTATAGAGCATTGAGTAGAGTTCCCTGTGCTATATAGTAGGTCCTTATTAGTTTATCTATTTTATACTAATGTATATATGTCAATTCCAATAATGGAGACATTATTTTCAAAGAAGTATCTTGAGACATAATATAAATTGATTTGGAACTGGTTATCATTGCACTTTATTTCTAACATTGAGTGATTATGAGAATATGGTATTTTGGATCATTTATGGTATTTTGGATGGTATTTTGGTGGTAGTTTGGGAACCTGAAATGAGAGAAAAAGAACCTTTAAAGATGGATATTTTTCAGAGTTACTAAGAACTATGTTGGATTTTTTGGCTGATAATAAAAATATATTTGTTGACATTGACATTTTTCTAATATGTGACTGTTAGTCCATCTCCTGTCCACAGAGCATTGTCCAGTCCTAAGTGATAACTCTGTATATGAAATTCAGCATTTCTCCTCCAAAACCATGGGGATTATTGTCTTTATATTCTTTCTTATAAATATCCCTTTGAATACCAAAAGCCTACAACAAATTTGTTTATGTGGCTGGAAAAAAAAAAGAAAAAATTAATTCCAAGCAGAAAATTTGAGTAACAACGGTAACAGTGGGTCTCTTAATGATCCCTTTGTGCTTCAGTAACTAAAAATATTAACATCAACATCCAAGCGCAATTTGCTGAATATTTCATGTAGTTAAAAAACTTTCCCGGTGTTGTATCTCCACCCTAGTTGCAACTTCCTCATAGAGCTGACTTGATCCTCAACACACCCACACTTTGTGTGAAAGTTTTCATTCAAGTTTTGAGAGTTTAGGATGACTGTGGGTTGGGTAAGAGAAGCTTTTCTTCTAACGATTCTCCAGGTGACATGTTTTAGCCTTCAGGAGACCCAGGCATAGATTTAAGCAAGACGTTCTGGGGCTTCCCTGATGGTCCAGTGGTTAAGACTTCACCTTCCAATGCAGGAGATGCAGATTCAATCCCTGGTTGGGGAACCATGCCTCATGGCCAAAAGACCAGACCATAAAACAGAAGCATTATTGTATCAAATTCAGTAAAGACTTTTTTAAAAAGATATTCTTATATACTTACATAAGATATTCTTATGTAGCTTGCCTGGTGGCTCAGATGGTGAAGAATCTGCCTGCAATGCGGGAGGCCAAGGTTCGATCCCTGGGCAGGGAAGATCCCCTGGAAAGGAAATGGCAACCCACTCTAGTATCCTTGCTGGGAGAATTCCATGGACAGAGGAGCCTGCCGGGTTACAGCCCATGGAGTCCCGGAGTCAAACACAACTGAGGACCTAACACTATTCTTATATATGAATTGTTCTTCAACCCTACGGTCTCAGAGTCTGTTCTTGAGCCTTCATTGTCTTTCCCCCCATTAACATTTAAACATAGCTTTGACGGAGCTAGAAAGTGAAAGATGTGTCATGAGTCAGCCTGCTGCATCGCACGCTGCACCTCCATGCATCCTCCACGCTCGTCTTTTCCAGCCACCTGTCCTCGGACAGTGTTACCATCTCCCCCATCTTAACCCCAATTTAAACATCCACAGGAAGCCAAGCCCAACACGCCCATCTGCTCCAGATGTGTCCAATCAAGTTCTCCTATTTTAATTTTGTTCCAGACAAATCCTCCAGCAATGTATAAACAGGTTGCTTTTTAGAAGTAAAGATTAATCTTTCTTCTGGAAAAAAAAAATCCCATGCATTTTGGAAACTTTGGCCATTTTCCCTTAAAAAAAAAAAACCACCTCATCTAAAGGAAATGCACAGCTTGATCCTCCTGTTTGCTGTTTGCCAGAAGGGGAGAGGCAGCTCGGTGTTTTGTTCCCAGAGCCTCAGCTTGATCCGGGCTTATTCTCTGACTGAGCAGAGAATCTGCCCCGCAGTCAGATACTTGCCTTTGGCTGAGATTCATTTCTGGGCAGCTTTGAAGGGAGCATCACAGGACGTCAGACAAGGCAGCCAGACTCGTCGAGTGATCAGGAGGACCCCAGCCTCTTCTGTGTTCTCTTAGAGCCTCCTCCCTCTCCAAGGACTGAGCCCCAGAAGGATGCCTGATTCAGTTATCCATTGAGTCAACAATTATTTACTAACAACATACTGTGGGCTAGGCTTTGTTCTAGGGTCCAGGGATTCATTGGTGAAAAAAGTACAAAGTCCCTACTCCCGTGAACTTGGAGACAGACAATGGGACTGTGTAGCAATGTATCACAGGGCAGGGGGAGGTAAGCACTCTGATTTAAAATAAGGATGGGGAGTGACCTGGGCAAGCAGTGTTGGGGACTCAGAAGGTCTTTAGTCACAGCGATCAGGAAGCCTCTGGAGTGAGATGACATTAGAGGCATCTGCAGGGGGTGAGTGGAAGGTTAGAAAGCCAGGCTGGAACATGGTAGATTGAATGACTGCAGAGCCCCAACTGGCTACAGAAGAGGAGTGAGGGGAGGGCAGAAGGAGATGAGGGAAGAAACCCAACTGCAGGTCAGACCATGGAGGTTGAGCTTCACAAGCTCCAGTGTATGTGCCGACTCCCTGAGGCCTTGGTTCAAGTGCAGACCCTGATTCAGGAGGTCTGGGGCAGACCAGGAGTCTGTGTCCCTCAGACACACCTGGGAAGCCCTCGCCACCGCTGGTCTCCAGACCATCTCTGAGCAGCCAGGATCTGGGTGTTCTTGGCCAGAGCACGACTCGTCCTATATGTGAAATAGGAAGGCTGGGAGGCTTTCGAGTCGAGAGGGAACGTGGCATCTGATTTGTTTTTAAGAAGCCACTCTGGCTGTTCTGTGGAAAATAGCAAAGGAGGAGGCAGAAGATCTGTTAGGAGACAACAGGCACCATCGAGGCCAGATGTCGCTGGGGTCAGACCAGCTTCACACCCAGAGCCACTTCAAGTCAATGTGCGGGTGTGCTCCGCAGTCCAGGCGGGAACGTACCTCGTGGTGTTAACCTGTGGCCTCGCAGAATCTGGCACGTCAAAAGCTCCTTGATGATTTGGTGAAAAGAAAATCTGAGACGCTCGATTCCTGGAACCTCATCTGCCTCATCCCTGGATTTCATTTCCATTCCTGATGCACGTGTTTCTATTGAGTTAAATGCAAACCCGGTGTGTCCTATATCACTATAATGGATGTGTCCTGTTGCAGGTGAGGGATTCTCATCCATCTCCAAAATAAGTAAGCTTGTCTTGTGCTTGCATTATGATAGGACACATGAGGCCTATTTCATTTTTTAGACTTTATTTTGTGTCCTTATATAAGACATTTGACTGTAAGTTCATCTCAAGGCAGGAAATTTTACTTGGAATATCCCATCAGTGGCATATTGGGGCTTCCCAGGTAGGGTAGAGAACCCCACCTGCCAATGCAGGAGACTGAAGAGACTGGGATTGGATCCTTGGGTCCCGAAGATCTCCTGAAAGAGGGCACGGCAACCCACTCCAGTATTCTTCTCCGGAGAATCCCATGGACAGAGGAACCTGGCGGGCTACAGTCCAGGGGGTCGCAAAGAGTCAGACACAAGTGAAGCAACTTACCACCCACGCCTGCACGCATGCAGTGCACATTGCTACCGTGGGATCATCTTGTTTACTTAGAATTCCTCACCTGAGTTACTTCTTTTTTAGTAATCCTGAATCTGTAATTCAACATTAATGATGTATCAGTTCAGTTCAGTCTCTCCGTCATGCCCGACTCTTTGCGACCCCATGGACTGCAGCATGCCAGGCCTCCCTGTCCATCACCAGCTCCCGGAGTTTACTCAGACTCACGTCCTTTGAGTCGGTGATGCCATCCAACCATCTCATCCTCTGTTGTCCCCTTCTTCTCCCTCCTTCAGTCTTTCCCAGCATCAGGGTCTATTTCAATGAGTCAGTTCTACACGTCAGGTGGCCAAAGTATTGGAGTTTCAACTTCAGCCTCAGTCCTTCCAATGAATATTCAGGACTAATTTTCTTTAGGATGGACTGGTTGGATCTCCTTGTAGTCCAAGGGACTCTTAAGAGTCTCCTCCAACACTTGTTGGAATCTTCTCCAACAATTATAAATGATCATGCTGCTGCTGCTGCTAAGTCACTTCAGTCGTGTCCAACTCTGTGCAACCCCATAGACAGCAGCCCACCAGGCTCTGCCGTCACTGGGATTCTCCAGGCAAGAACACTGGAGTGGGTTGCCATTTCCTTCTCCAATGCATGAAAGTGAAAAGTGAAAGTGAAGTCGCTCAGTCGTGTCTGACTCTTTGCGACCCCACGGACTGCAGCCTACCAGGTTCCTCCATCCATGGGATTTTCCAGGCGAGAGTACTGGAGTGAGGTGCCATTGCCTTCTCCGATAAATGATCATAGTCCATGATATATTCAGAGGGATCTTCTTTCACTCTGATTTTATACTTTTCTTGAGAAACCTTCCCAAATTTCTCTAAACTTCCTTGTTCTAACGTTTCTCAACTGCAAGTGGTTCCCGCTCTCCCCCACCCAGGACATTTGACAATACAAATTGCAGACATTTTTGATGACTGCAGAGGGAGGATGCTACTAATACAGTAGTGGGTAGAGGTCAAGTGAAGTCAAGTGAAAGTCACTCAGTCGTGTCCGACTCTTTGCGACCCCATGAACTATACAGTCCACGGAATTCTCCAGGCCAGAATACTGGAATGGGTAGCCTTTCCCTTCTCCAGGGGATCTTCCCAACCCAGGGATTGAACCCAGGTCTCCTGCATTGCAGGCAGATTCTTTACCAGCTGAGTCACAAAGGGTGCTGATAAACATCCTCCATGAACAGGAAAGACCCCACAACATAGGATTATTTGGCCAAAAATGTCAACAGGTTTGAGAAACTCTGCCCCTGTGGTGGCTATGTGACCTCAAACTGCAGGAAATGTCATCCACCAAAGTCCCCAGCTGCTGGGCTCTGAACTCCATCATGGTGTTTGCACCCCGTCAGCCCTTCACACAGGCTGCCCTGAGCCGATGACCGCACACGGCCGGGTACCGAGGGTTCCCTGAACATCACCTGCAGCTTTCAGACTCCCCAACACCCTTGCCAAACCTTGCTTAGGCAGCACAGCAGTCTCAGACACTTCATCTCACTTTCCACTTTCCTTCTCTCCTGCCCAGGTCAGACTAGCATCTTAGTCAGAAGACTCTCCCAGCATTTTCCAGTTCACTCCCAATTTTCTCCCAAGACATTTTCCCAAATAAAATCCTTGTACAATGTATTCCGTTGTAGGGTCTGCTTTTCAGAGGGCCCTGGTTAATATATCATGGCATTAAATAATTGAGAATAATGAACTTATGAACCTTCCCCGTTGTAGGGATAAGGGAAGCAAGTGTTCTAAGACACAGAAATGGCTCAGAAATAAGAACTTGACTTCTAAATTGTTGGGCTTCCCAGGTGGCTCATTGGTAAAGAATCTGCCTGCCAATGCAGGAGAAATGGGTTCAATCCCTAGTTGGGAAGACGCTCTGGAGAAAGAAATGGCTATCCACTCCAGCATTCTTGCCTGGGAAATCCCATGGACAGAGGAGCCTGGCAGGCCACAGTCCATGGGGTCTCAAAAGAGCTGGACACAACTTAGTGTATAAACAACATCAACAACTAAATTGTTAGTCAAAGCAATGGAGTAAGTAAATAAGCAAAAGACAGAAATATTTAATATGATATTAAGAAAACCCAATTATTTTTAGAAAAGGAGAGAATGAGCTATTTTTCATATGTTTAGAACCAACTAAGACCTCATCTGAAGCAACTAAAACAAGTAACCAGCATTCACTTCCCCAGGTCCTGTCTACTTTTGAGAATGGGAACTGGTTTCAGACATGAACATGAGGTCATCATTCCTAATTAGAGGAATGATTTCTATTCTTGAACGTGTAAGATGAACATGCCTCCATCCTCAGAGAGCCTGGCAATATTTGCAGCTCTGCCTGCTCCACGGGTGAGCTCCTCAGCCTCCGGTCAGGCGGGGTCCCGGTGTGGACGCATCACCGCAGGCCACTCTGAACCACACCCCCGCCTTCACCAAACAGCACACCTTCCTTCCACTGGCTTCCAGATGCTCACCTCTCTGGGTAGATTCCCCGCCGGGCGGCAGTTGCTCTCTGTGGATTGCAATGAGTCCCTCCTGGATAAGACTGTCCCTGATGAGAGGGCATCCCCCTCCGTGCAGGCGGCCACTGGAGACAGTGATCCTGAGACTCCCAGATCCTGATCGGTGCTGTGTTACGAACTCCAGCCAGAGAACCTCTCAGATCTTATTCCTGACTCATAGGAGACTAGGTTTTCTTTGGATTGAACCTCTTTTTATGCCTCTCAAGATTTCCTCTGCTGATACCTGAAGAGCTATTCTCACTCTCAAACCAGCATGCTGGTTTTTCTGATACAGACTTTCCCTGTCCCCAGCTAGCAATCTGAAAGAAGCCCAGGAGATGCTGATTCTTCATTCTGGTGCCTACAGGTCCAGGGCTGGCTTATTATAGGGCTGCATGGGTATTGTGAGGTGGATGTCTTTGGAGAAAACCCTGCCGGAGGGCCTGGCATTTTCTTAATGCCTTCAACGTGCCAAGCCTTGTGCAAGTCACTTTTCAGGCACCAACTCGTTTTATTCCTACAAGAGTCCTGGCATGGGTATTTTTCATCCCCATTTTACTGATGAGAAAACTGAGGCTCACAAAGTTTTAAGTAACTTGCCCCAGATCACAGTGTTAATAAGCAGCAGAGGAGTCACTGGGCTGTGTTTGTAGATTAGAGTCTGGGGAATAGCAGTCTCAGGACCCAGGTCTGCCCTTTGAGTCTGTTTATGTTTTTCTGGTGATATATAGAGTAGCACAACTAAGGAAGCCTCTACCACAAGCCAGCGCCTCCACTCAAGCATGTAGGTAACTGGCAGTCCTCTCTGGGTGTACTCGCCACTGCCAGCTGACTGAGAGCAAAGGCAAGTCTCCTAGGGCAAGGCCCAAGCTTCTGATTCCACCCCAGGCGTTGGGAGCCAAATCAGAATGACCTGTCACCACATTGCATCAAAGATCCCTCATTTATATGCAACAGGCACTCGTGAAAGGCTGACGGATTCCTACTTGAATAAATGAAGGAACAAACAGAAGCCTTCATCTGTAAAAGTCACAAGGCCTTAGAGTAGAACCAGAGTTTGAAGCTCATCTAATTCAAAATTCTGCCACATCCCCACCAAGTGGTTATCTCAGTCCTGCCTGACTCTTGGGTTGGCAGGGAATTCGCCCACTTCCTGAGGGCGTCTGTCCAACGTCATAGGACTCTGGCTGTTCAGAAAGGGAGCACTGGTCAAATAAGACCTTTGAAAAGGAAAAGTCAAGGGACTGGAAATAAGAAGGAAGGACTTTACAGGCTGGCTTATCCACTTAGAGATTCTGTTACTTCAACAATCTTGGTTCAACTTGAAAACGTTATGCTGAGTGAGATGAGCCAGACACAGAAACATAGATAGTGTATATCATTCCACTTTGTCTGGATACACAGAATAGGCCAAGTCACAGGGACAGAAGTTAGAATGATTGTTCCTAGGGGCTGGGGCCAAGGAGAACAGACAGTTACTGTTTAATGGGTGGAAGATTCAATTTGGGATGATGAAAAAATCCAGAGAATGGACAGTAATGATGGTTACCCAGCAATGTGAATGCACTGAACTGCACATTTAAACATGGCCAACCGTGGCTCAGCTGGTAAAGCACCTGCCTACCAATGCAGGAGATACAAGAGACATGAGTTCGATCCCTGGGTCTGGAAGATCCCCTGGAGGAGCAAATGGCAACCCACTCCAGTAGTCTTGCCTGGAAAATTCCATGGGCAAAGGAGCCTGACAGGCTACAGTCCATTGGGTCCCAAAGAATCAGACATGACTGAGTAGGCATGCACACACATTTTATCACAATAAGAAAAAAAATGAAGTTGAGGGACTTCCCTGGTGATCCAGTGGTTAGGACTCCATGTTCCCAATGCAGGGGACAGTTTCAATCCCTAGTTAGGAAACTAAGATCCCACGTGCAGCACAATGAGACTGCCCACCCCCCACCTCCAACCCCCACAAGAGGTTTCAAGACAAGTACATATAAACATAACCAAGAAGTGTTTAACTCATCAGTTTCTGGTATGCAGTGAAATCTTTTGTAAATCACAATTGGATGTTCTGAGGCTTTTAGGAAGAAGTTAAGGAAAACAACTTCCCTTTCTGGAAACTTACCCTCCTGTAAGAGGCTGGTGGACTATGGATTTGATGATACAACTTTTAACTTGATGGCGTGGGGATCGAGGCTGTAGGAATTTTATAAGTCTTGGAAAGTTCAAGATGGGATATAAATGGACTCAGGGTACCACTTGCATGGCGCATGTGTGCCCCTGGTGAATAAACACCACGTGCACAATGCAGAAGGCTGGACAGTCATTCTCTCTTTGAGTTTCAAAAGAAGCCATTTACTGGGACTTCCCTGGCAGTCCAGTGGTTAAGACTTTGCCTTCTATTGCAAGGGATGCTGGTTCGATCCCTGATCGGGGAGCTGAGATCCCACGTGCCTTGCAGCCCAAGAAACCAAAACACAAAGCAGAAGCCATGTTGTAACAAATTCAATAAAGACGTAAAAGAAGGTCCACATAAAAAAAAATCTTTAAAAAAAAAAAAAAAAGCCAGTTACTCTTAGTGACTCAGTACCTTCCTCTCTGAATCTGGAGAGCAAGCATGACATTTCCCCTGCCAGATGGAGACTAAACCAGTTGACCCGCTGGGAGGCAACAGAAAGGGTACACATGATCTTCATTAGGCCAGATTTACAGTCCACCTTCAATAAATGGCTCGGCATGCCGATATGACGTGGTTTCTGTCCTGCAGTGGTTCCTGCTGGCAAAGCTGCCTTTCCTTTCCTTATGCAGACCACCCATTTCCGCTAATTGCTTCTAATGAGAGGTGGGAGGCAGGAGGGTGTGCCTCGCTCAGGGCTGCTGGTCTCCCCATCAGCCTCACCTTGCCCTAGAAGCAGCCTCCGTGCTCAAGATCGCATTTGGGTGAGAAAGTCAGGTCACACATCCTGCAATTCAAGGATCCTCAGCGGGTGGCTTGATCCCAAAAGATCTGACCTCCTTCCTTTGTTTTTGTTTTGAGTTTTTTGGTTTTGTTTTTTTTTTTTTAATTTGCCCAAATTAGGCAAGTGAAAGTGTGAAAGTGTTAGTCGCTCACTTGTGTCCGACTCTTTGGAACTCCATAGACTGTAGCCCGCCAGCCTCCTTTGTCCATGGGATTTCCCAGGCCAGAAAACTGGAGTGAGTAGCCATTCCCTTCACCAAGGGATCCCAGGGATAGAACCTGGGTCTCCTGCATTGCTGGCAGATTCTTTACCATCTGACAAGCCACCATGGAAGCAACTTAGCCAAACTTTTTTTTTTTTTTTAAGATTTTTTTATATGGACCATTTTTAAAGTCTTTATTGAATTCATTACAATATTGCTTCTGTTTTATGTTTTGGTTTTTTTGGCCATGAGGGATGTGGAATCTTAGCTCCCCAACCAGGCATTGAACCTGCACCCGCTGCACTGGAAGGCGAAGTCTTAACCACCGAACCACCAGGGAAGTCCTTTATTATGAGTTTTTAAGGAATTTTCTTTCTGATGATAAGAATAATTTCTACTAAAATTATTTCAAAATATAGAAAAATGCAGAAAAGATTACAAAAGGAAGCTAAAACCACCCTTCAATCTATTAATCTAGGAAGACTGCTATTAAAAATTTTGTACCTCCCTATGTTACTTTTAAAATGTCAGTTGAGAAAATATCATATATATACAGATTTGTGTGTTACTTAACTCTGTTTAACATAAAATCAAAAAACCTAATTTTTGAAAGCTGTCTAAAATACCATTGCCTCGTTACGTGTTTTGGAGTAAATGTGGTTTTAATCATAAATAATGTATCATGACATCCTGTACCAATCTGTGTTTATTTCTGATGTGATTTTAGGTTTGAGTCCTAGAAAAAGTACTGGACTAAGGTGTCTGTGAACTTTTAATTTTCCTGGAAGGTTAGTAAAACTTATTATCCCAATTTTAAGTGTGCCCCGTGTCACCCTTACTAGCAATGAGTATTATCCTCTTGGTTAATATGATAAGTGAAAAGTGGCATTTCGTTGTTTTAATTTGCATTGCTTTGATGACTGATGATCTTAAAGATGTTTAGACTTTTTTTTTTCTCATTTCTTCATCTTTTATGAGTACCTTCTGTAGGGAAGTTCATATACTGTGTCAAACACGTAAACTGGTTTACATTGAGGGGATTAATTAGTTATTCCAGTTGTAACCTAGGGCAAGGTAGAGATTAAATTCATGAGGGTAAAGGACAAGTAAGCTTTTTGTTTATTTGAAGGAGAACAGGAGTAGGAGGTTTCCAGCGCCAGATGGAACGAAGCCGTATCAGGTGGTAAAATAGATTCAGTGGCCAACCCTATTATGGTCAGAGGCAGTACGAGGCATTAGAAGATCGGGGGCGTTTTGAAAGAAAGAAGGGACGTGGCACCTGAAGAGGGGTGGGGAGGACTCTAGCAAGAACTTTTTTGTCTATTTTTGTCTATTAGTTTCCCCAGAGTCTGGCCCTGCTGATAAGAGTCATGTCATTGTTGTATTAGCACGTGTAAGATGCTGACTTTCCAGTGACCTGGTCTCCACTCTACTTTTTGAAATACTCCGAGCTCCAGTGAATACAACTAGGTCTTGTAGGTGATACTTCCAGCAGAGGTTCTCCCAGGCCATGCTTGGAAAAGCCTCCATCACAGAGTGTCTGAGTCTTGTTTTCTTGTAGGTAAGGAAGCCCCATAATTGGTCTGCTTGGCCCCTGTGTGACAAAGACTGCATGGAGGACTTGAGCTTGAGAGTTTCAATTGACATAAAGGCAGTAGTTCGTGGACATCACTTCGGCCTCGTTGCGTCCGGGGTATATGCTGAGCTATCCAGCACTCCTGGGAGCACACTGCAATGTTATACAATGGGCATGGTAGAGAGAATACTTGGTCTTTTTTTTTTTTTTTGGCGGGGGACAGGCCATGGAGTGTGTGGGATCCTAGTTCCCCACCCACGGATTGAACCCACACCCCTTGCATTGGGAGCCCAGTGTCTTAACCACTGGACCTCCAAGAAAATCTCCAAGACACTTGGCTTTGAAAGTGGATGACATTTTCCTTGGTACCAGAAGCACTTCCCCAAATGACAGGCCCTTACTCCTGCTTGTCAGAAATCAGACGTGCTGACTCCAAGCTCCGTGTGACTTACCTCTGGCTGGGTGAAGTGACTGTCTGAACATGCCTCGGTCTCTGTGTGCCTCAGTCTAAGTCACACTTTCTGCTTAGAAAGCTGTTATAAACCCTATGACACTTTTTTGTTTGGTTGGTTTTTAAGTATTTATTTTTCATTGATTGGTGATTGGTTTACAGTATTGGTTTGATTTCTGTCATACAACACTATGAATTAACCATTGGTGTACATATGTCCCCTCCCTCTTAAATCTCCCTCCCACTTCCCACCCACTTGCATCCCTCTAGGTTATTTCAGAGACCCTGTTTGAGTTCCCTGAGTCAGACGTAAATTCCCATTGGCTATCTATTTACGTATATTAGTGTATCTGTATCCATGCTACTCTCTCCATTCATCTCACCCTCTCTCTCCTCTCCCCAAACCTTGTCCATAAGTCTGTTCTCTATGTCCGTGTCTCCATTGCTGCTCTAAGAACAGGTTCATCAGTACCATCCTTCTAGAGTCCACGTATATATATAAAGCAAATCACCTTATGACCCATTGTGAAATCAGTCATCCTGAGCTAGAAAGACCCTTCGAGATCATGTAGCACAAAGGAACCACCCATTTTACAGATGAGCAAACTGAGGTGCTGAGAGATGGAACTTGCTCAAGGTCACCTGATAATTTGGTGGCAGAGACTGAACTAAGTACTCTTGATTTGGAGGTCTTTCCACTACATCATTTTGAATTCTGTACACTCATTCATAGCTGTCAGGTAGCAGGCCCAGAGAGCAGGATGAGAGCCTGAAATCACAGGACTAGAAGCATTCTCAGCAGTTATCTGAGAGTCCAAGTGTCCAGGGGACCTTGGCCTTGCAACTATGGAAGATAGAGCAAGGGAGAAGGACATCTCTCTTGACTTCCAATGCAGTGTTCTCCCTACACTGCACTGCGCAGCATGAAAAAGCCTGTTACCTCCAGGACTGGCGGAGGTTGGGCCATTCAAATGTTATTTTTAGGTTCATGACTGCTTGGGGTGGCGCATGCTGATTTTTATTTCATGGGTGTACTGGAGACTTGGTGATGAGGTTCTGTAAGCCTCCCTGTAGGCTGTTTGACTGTTACCATGTCGTCTTCCTGTAAAGGGAGCTGTTACCGTGAACCAGAGATCTGTCTGGTTTACTGTGATGGTTGTAGGCAGGAGGAAACACGGTGTGGCTTCTGAACAGATGCTGGCTGCTCTTTAAGTTCAGTGAAGTGAAAAAGAGGCAAGTTAATGGACTACAGACATATGTGAGCGAGCTCTCGGCCCGGCCATAGGTTGGTTTGGAATGTGCGTGCTTACAAGATGGGCAAAGCACTCATGTAGGCGCTGCATCTGTGAACTCATGGACCTTCGCCAGAATGAAGCTCCCATGGCTTGCTTCCTAGGG
The DNA here is from genome assembly GCF_910594005.1 of Cervus elaphus. Lineage (NCBI taxonomy): Eukaryota > Metazoa > Chordata > Mammalia > Artiodactyla > Cervidae > Cervus > Cervus elaphus. The sequence continues at coordinate 35,363,127 of NC_057846.1, forward strand.
ATACCGTGTCAAGCCATCAGTTCTTTTTAGAGATGGGATTGCCATCATTATTGCTTAGTCGTGCAGTCATGTCCAACTCTTTTGCAACCCCGTGGAAATGTAGCCCGCCAGACTCCTCTGTCCATGGGATTTCCCACAGGAATATTAGAGTGGGTTGCTATTTCCTTCTGCAGGGAATCTTCCCAGGCCAGGGATCGAACCCACGTCTCCTGCATTGGCAGGCAGATTCTTTACCACTTAGCCACCAGGGAAACCCAGAGATAGGATAAGTGTGGGTAAACAGGTGATGCCATCTTGATGTTTGCATTGATTTGTTGGTTTCTGTCAGTTAGATATTGTTGCGTTACACTCCATGGGAACACTCAATGGCTTAAACTAATGAGCATTTATTACTGCTCACAAGCCCAGGGATCAGCAGAGTTGTTCTGCTGATCTGGACTCGGTTTGGCTGAACTTGGACAAGCCCTTTCATGCCTCTGCAGTCAGCTGGGGACTAGGATGCTTCACTCATGTTTGGCTACTGGCTGGCCATCAGCTAGGACTGAACAGATGACCGGCCTCCATGTCCCTCATTGTCCAGCAGAGTAGCTGAGGTTTGTTCACATGGTGGGGGCAAGGTTCTGAGAGAGAGAGCTGAAGCAGGCATAGAGTTGGAGCGTGGGCTGCAAGCTAGAACACTGTCATTTCTGCCACGTGCTATCGGCTATGGTTTTGGCCAAGTCACAAGGGGGTCCCACACTGAAGAGGAGGGGAAGTGGGCTCCACTTGATGGTGGGGGACCTCTAAAGTCGTATGACAAGGGGTGTGGATAGAGGGTGGGATACAATTGAAGACATTCTTACAATTAATCTACTACCAACTTAAGGAGGACTTTAGGAGTACTTTCAACTCTAACTGGTGTCAATCAAGTGACTTAAAAAGCACTTCTGAAAGGTTAGACGTCTTTCATGAATCCACTGTTCTTCAAAGGGACTGAAATCTTGTACCACTGTCAGCTGTCCCCAAGGGCTCTTGAACTATTATGCAAAACCCACATTTGCTTAAGATCCCAGCACCTGGATATATTTGTTGACCATTGACCAGTTCCCGGATCTGTGTGCCTGGGAGAGGTCCCCAAACACAGATGTAGAGCAAAAGGTGTGTCCATCAGAAAAGAGGGTTTTTGTCAAATGCCACTCACTGCACTCCTGCTGGAGTTGGCTCCCTTTTAATTTAGAGATTAGTAGATTCTTTGTGTTACTTGTTTGCTTTTAATCAGTTCCTTGATTCTGGGATCCAGATATCGCAACATTTATCATGTCTAAGATCAGACAACCTGGGAAGTAAAAACAATCTGTTCCAAATTAACTACACAATCACTATATAGGGAAATATATATTTGCATATACTATATACATATAATATATGCAATATATAATAGGTAAACACATATGTTTGCCTAATTATTTATATGTAACATGTTGGGCCATAAAGAAAGCTGAGTGCCAAAGAACTGATGCTTTTGAATTGTAGTGTTGGAGAAGACTCTTGAGAGTCCTTTGGACTGCAAGAAGATCAAATCAATCAATCCTAAAGGAAATCAGTCCTGAATATTCGTTGGAAGGACTGATGCTGAAGCTGAAGCTGCAATACTTTGGCCACCTGATGGGAAGAACTGACTCATTGGAAAAGACCCTGATGCTGGGAAGGATTGAAGGTGGGAGGAGAAGGGGATGTCAGAGGATGAGATGGTTGGATGGCATCATCAAATTGATGGACATGAGTTTGAGCAAACTCCAGGAGTTGGTGATGGACAGGGAAGACTAAGACTGGTGTGCTGCAGTCGATGGGGTCACAAAGAGTTGGACACAACTGACTGACTGAACTGAACATATATTCAATATATACAAATATATAAATACATGTATTTGCATGTCTTGATTACATGCATCTCACCATATGGGAACATATAATATAGATATAAATATAGATTTTCAGTACACATTTGAAGGTAAACACATTTGTGGTTCACATTCCCAGCTTGTTCATGCCAGTCTACCAGTGATTGGAACAAAGACTGAAGGAAAAAAATGCATTGCTATTTCCAGTCAATGTGGATGGCACTGAATGATTGCTTCCAAAATGGTTATATTTTGCATACAGCCAAGTAAATAAATATAGAGACAGAAATTATTCTAACCCCCAAACTGCCATTTAGAGAAAATTATTTATAGCGTCAGAAAAAGAGTGATTAGCAATTTGGGGAGTGGAGTAATGGCCTGCAGTGTCTATACCAACACTACTGATTTCCAGTAAGTTCTTTAATTCTCAGAATATTTCTTTTTTTGAAAAAACTGTTGAGCAATAAAATTTTGTAATTGAGAGGTCTATGTTGTCAGGGAAACATAAAATTGAACAAACCCATAAAAAATAAAGACCTAAGCGTTGACTTTAAAAGAACATCTCACAAAGTTTCCTTGTTTTTTTTTTTTAATTTGGAACGCAAGTTTCCTGAGCCAATCGATAATGAGATTTTTATGGCATTGGTGAGAGAAATCTGATTCTAGATCTCATAATTCCTTCTCATCCACTTTGTTACATCTTTCTCCTGACATTTACTCTTCACCAGACAGAGTTACTTCTTCTAACACTTATCATTCTTGAATTACAGCCCAGTCCTCAATTTTTCCCTTTCCTTTGGAATTGTTAGCTTGAGGAAGTGGAAGGATGGTAAGATGGAGATATCCAGTGACAACTCGAATAACCCAGTAGCTAAATCAAAATACGTCTCTCTGCTTTTCTTCTCTCTTTTAGTTTTTGTTTGTTTCCTTGAAAGTGAAAGTCGCTCAGTTGTGTCTGACTCTTTGCGGCCCCATGGATTATACAGTCCATGGAATTCTCCAGGCCAGAATACTGGAGCGGGTAGCCTTTCCCTTCTCCAGGGGATCTTCCCAGTCCAGGGACTGATCCCAAGTCTCCCACATTGCAAGCAGATTCTTTACCAGCTGAGCCACAAGGGAAGCCCAAGAATACTGGAGTGGGTAGCCTATCCCTTCTCCAGGGGATCTTCCCAACCCAGGAATAGAACTGGGGTCTCCTGCAATGCAGGCAGATTCTTTATTGTTTCCTTGAAGAGCTACAGAAAAAGGGAAATGTCTGTCTTCATGTTAGGTTGGGATCCTTCATAATGACTTTTGATGATTACCTTTAATTCTCAAAATTTTCACTTTAATACAGACTAATGATGTGGGCAGATTAAGTTCATTTACCCTCATTCTTCCTTTGAAGAACTCTTAGAGTTCTCTGAATTCCTGATGGTAAGAGGAGAAATAGGTTATTTTCCTTTACAGGTTTCTCCCACTATCAGAAAGTAAAGTGGTCCCATGAAACCTTTCCTAAGTTGAATGGGGGTAGAGTGAATGAACAATTCACTCTTGCTAACAGAGGCACAAAATAAACGGATAAAAAGCAGAGATGCTCACAGACAATATTCAAAGCTATGGAGGCTGGATACTGAGTGTGGAGTGTATTTCTGGGGAATTTTGGTGGGGCTGCATTCACTGCTCTCTTCAGTCTGCATACTACTTTTATAATGGCTCACTGGGCCAAAAAGAAAAAAAACAAACTACTTTTTATTTTAGTCTTTTTTCGTAAAAGCAAAAATTGTCTTCTGATTTCTTTCGGTTCGTGAAAACAGGTAGTCATGTAGGTCTTTCGTAAAGCAAAGTGGTGTTAAGCGAACTTTAAAAAAGTGGGGGATACCTGTACTTTTCTCTTTTATTTTTTTCCTTTTTAAAAAAATTTTTATTTTTCTGTCTCTTGATGACACTTCAGATAACACAAATGGATATTTTCTTAACTTGGTGATTTCTTATTCATCAGTGACCCTTCCTAGGTACTCAAGAAGTTAATGGCCCCCTGATCTTTACTTTTATACTCTTTAATCCTTACAGATAGATTCCTGACCTCTGTGGGCTCAGACCCTAGACAGGAAAAGGACAGTCAACTTCTCACCAAGCCTGCCTTGCTGCTGGCCCTGGAGAGCTGGCTGGATCCCGGCCTGTTCTGCTCCTCCAAAATAGCATTCTTGTTTACCAACTCCCAAATGAGCCATTACTTTTTATCAAAAACAAATGAGGACAACATTTACTCCCAGAAAAGACTAGTCAGAGGTTACTCTGATTTTAAAATGAGATTGTGCACTATCGGAGTTACATAATCAAAATCATAATTGTACTTAAAATTCTAAATTTGGCTTACAAACCTCATTAGCCTATTTATAAGTCAAGCTAGTTTTAACAACCGTTCTTAAGGGAACTTTGATTAATGATTTTGTTTCATTTTCAAGTGTAGTTAAATGTTTTTCAACACTTAAAGCCTTGTGCATCAATTTAATGTTTAATTTCCTTTTAAGTACTTTAACTTGTCTGACTTAACAAATGAGATACTCATGAATACTTGAATAACTCATCAATTAAACACTTATAAATATGAAATAGTATTTTTAAGTTCTTAAATTTCTAAAAGTAAGATTTCAACTGAAAACCACAAGTCTAAATCATTGACTCAATTTCACAGTTTAAATTGGAATCACAATTCAAGTTACTGGTGTGCTAATTGGGCAAAATCTCTTACTATCACAAGTGTGTAAAATATCCAATACACAGACTCTAATGCAAAATTATTTGATACTATGGGGTTTGTTCCTTACATATATATTTTTCTTAATTTTATGTCTTCCCAGGGCTAAAGCATGCTGACCCATCAAGAAATCAATGAGACCATTCCATGCATGGAATTCTCTTCCCTTATACTTGTTGCACTTGCCTCCTCAGCACACTGAGATTTCTTGAGTCTCAGAGGATCATCTGTCCTGAATAAGGACTGGGTTCCAACCCAGACATGACCCTAACTGCCATTCAAGACGAGTGAAATAAAGACAAGCCAAAAAATGATCCCCCCAGAGATAGTCATGTCACATCGCTGGAACCTTTGAGTGGTGCCTTATTTGGCAAAAGATGTGATTGAGTTGGGCTTCCCTGGTGGCACAGTAATAAAGAATCTGCCTACCAATGCAGGAGACCTGGGTTCTATCCCTTGGTCGGGAAGATCCCCTGGAGGAGGAAATGGCAACCCACTCCAGTATTCTTGCCTGGGAAATCTTATGGACAGAGGAGCCTAAGAGGTGGGAGCCTAAGGTGGGCTACAGTCCATGGTGTAACAAAGAGTTACAGGTCCTGAAAGTGGGTGCTTGTCCCACTTTCAGGGGGACACTCAGGTGGGCCCCAAATGCAGGCACATGTCTACTTACAGGGGAGACACAGAGGAGAATTTGAGACAGACACACAGAAGATAAGACTGTAAATACAGAGAATGATGTGGCCACAAGCAAAGGAATGTGAGCAGCCATCAGAATCTGGAGGAGACGAGGAACAGATTCTGTTTGGAGCCTCCAGAGGGTGTGTGGCTCTGCTAACACCTGAAGGTCAGACTGTGGGTCCCTAGAGCTGTGAAAGGATATATTTCTGTTGTTTCTAGCCAACCAGATAGTGATCATTTGTTACAGTTGCCCCAAGATATTAGTTCAGACAGTGATGTTGTGAAAATTAAAAATTAAGGAATGATTAAGACTTTGACACTGTCATTTGTAGGTTTCTAAGAGAAGGCATTTTAGTCAATTGTATGAATATTCTAAATTCGTAATTAAGATTTAAAAAATCTGTTCTGGCTGATCATGGTAGTCAGATCACAAATATCTATCAATCTTAGTTAATTAGTGTTGCCAAGGGAGTAGGGTGTTGAAGAGGGATGGATCAGGAGTTCAGGGTTAGACAGTGGTCCCAGCCTTTTTAGCACCAGAGGCCAGTTTCATGGAGGACAATTTTTCCATGACCCGGGGTTGGAGGGGATGGTTTGGGGGTGATTCAAAGCACATTGCATTTATTGTGCACTTTATTATTGTTGCGTCAGCTCCCCACCTCAGATCTTCAGGCATTAGATCCCAGAGGTTGGAGACCCCTGGTTAGCAGATGCAGGCTATTATACATAGGATGGATAAACAACACGGTCCTGATGTATTGCACAGGGAACTATATTCAATATCTTGTGATAAACCATAATGGAAAAGAATTTTTAAAAGAATGTATGTATATGTATAACTGAATCACTTTGCTGTATAGCAAAAATTAACATTGTAAATTCAACTATACAGCAATAAATAAAATAGAAAACTAGAGTTTGGTCATAATTTATATAAGGGGGAAAAACGTGTCATTAAATTATCTCCAAAAGTCTTAAATATTGAATTCATCAACCCACACATTATGCATTGTTTTAAAAATAGTTCTTTTAAACAGCTAGAGTCCAACCCTGTGTAGAATCAAATATATCAGCATCTTAGTTTGATTACTTGGTCTGAATTAGAAACATTTCCAGTGACTACCAGTTGCACACATCATTATCCACTCATAATTGGTTGTTTAATTTGAAAAGAGCAGGTTCTGCTCCATCACCTAACATCTGTTCACTTGGCTCTTAGTTCTATTCAACCAAATCCAATTGTTGGGAGAGGCTCAGGGTACACTCGTATCATTTGACAATGACTTCCATTTCTTTGTAGATCCTTAATTCTTTGTTCTTTTCATAGCTGTTTTGTTTTCTAAGGATAAATGCATTATGAGGTTATTTTTCTGAACCTGTGCTTGTATCCAAAATCAGAAAACTAGGCACTGAAACCTTATTTATGTTTGAAGTCATAAAATGCCTCAAAATATAGTTTAAATGCTAAAATTATTAAAATATACTTAGAAGAACGCTTTTAACAATTCTGAGGTTAACGAATTGTTTGCAATTCTCACTTCGATGTTACTATTGTTAAACATCATTTTAATTTGCAGTTGTATTGAAACTCAAGTGTTTCTTGACTTTGACATGGTAGTGAGAAAGTATTCAATATTATTACTTAGGGATCATGTAGTTCCTAATTTAGGACAAAATTCTCAGCAAAGATAGTTAAAGTTTGATGTTTCATATTGTTTGTGAATTTTTTCCAAAGCATGCATTGGTTTCTCTTTTTAAATTGAAATACAGTTGACATGCAATATCACTTTGGCTTCAGATGTACATCATAGCAATTTAGTATTTAAATACATTTTGAGAGGGTCACTATGCTAAGCTTAGTTATCATCTGTCACTATATAAAGTTATTGCAATATTCTTGACCAAAGTTTCTATGCTGTACATTACCTCCCCATGACTTTCTTATAACTGGAATTTAGTACCTCTTAATCCCCATTATTTATATTTTGTCTGCCTCCCTAACCCCTTCCTTCTGGCAAACATCAGTTTGTTCTTTGTATCTATGAGTCTGTTTCTATTTTATTATGTTTGTTCATTTGTTTGTTTTTTAAATTCCACATTATAAGTGAAATCATATGGTATTTGTCTTTGTCTGACTTATGTCACTTGGCATAATGCCCTCCAGCTCTATCTATGTTCACTCCAATGTCACGATTTCATTCTTTTTATGGCTGAATAATATTCCTCTGTGTGTGCGTGCGTGCTTGTGTGTGTGCGTGCACATGTGCGTGCTGCATCTTCTTTATTGATTCCTCTATCAGGCACTTAGGTTGTTTCTATATCTTGGCTATTGTAAATCATGCTTCAGTGAATAAACAGGTGCATATCACTTCTCAAGTTAGTGTTTTCCTTTTCATTGGATAAATACCCAAAAGTGGAATCACCAGATCATATGGTAGTTCTGTTTTTTGAGGAACTTCCATACTGATGCCCATGGTGGCTGCACCAGTTTACATTCCCACCAACAGTCCTTGAAGGTTCCCTTTTCTCCATACCAGTTCTGACAGGTGAGATATGCTATCCCATTGTGGCTTTGAGTTGCATTTCCCTGATGATTAGTGATAGTGAGCATCTTCTTAATCTGGTTGTTTGTTTTTTTGATATTAAGTGTCTAAGTTTCTAATATCCTTTGGATATTAACCCTTTATCAGATATATGACTTGCACATATCTTCTTCCATTGAGTAGGATGCCTTCTCGTTTTGTTGATGGTTTCTTTTGCTGCACAAAGGTTTTCTTTCAATGATTTCTTTCTTATATACACAAAAATTTCCAGAATAAAACATGTTACAATAAAGGAAGACTTTTGTAATGGCTCTGAATTTTGTCGCATCAGGACACATCTAGAAAATTCGGGGTGCTGGCAGAGTAAACATGCTTAAGAGGCTCTGGTAAAGTTGAAAATGGGGTGAGGAGATAGCTGCTTTACACTGGTTTCTCCCACTTGTTCTTAGGGAAGGATTATGGGAAAGACTCTCTTTTATTCCTACAACCTCCTGCTTAACAAATGACAAGACCCAACATCTTGTAGTCAGATCGTACCTTCTGGTAGAATCATCATGGTACAAAACATTTAAATCATGCTCCCTGTATGTTTTGATGAAAGATATATTATGAGGATACTCTGATCCTTCTATTTCCAGGGAAGTCAGTGATTTGAGGGGCTTTCCTGGTACTTCAGCTGGTGAAGTATCTGCCTACAATGCAGGAGACCCCAGTTAGACTCCTCAGTCGGGAAGATCCCCTGGCTACCCACTCCATTATTTTTGGGCTTCCCTGGTGGCTCAGATGGTAAACAATCCACCTGCCATGTGGGTGACCTGGATTCGATCCCTGGCTTGGGAAGATCTCCTGGAGGAAGGCATGGCAACCCACTCCAGTATTCTCACCCATGGACAGAGGAGATCATATGAATCATATGGTACTTCTAAACTGGAGAAGAATCCCAGGGACAGAGGAGCCTGGCAGGCTACAGTCCATGGGGTCACAAAGAGTCGGACATGACTGAGTGATTAAGCACAGCACAGCACAGTAATTAGAAAGGATTTTAAAAAGATTTGATTGCTTTCTTTTGTGAGTATAACCCTGTAACAACATTTACTGCCATCAGTACATATACATTGAAATTAGTCATACCAGTTTTATCATTGGCAAGACATGTAAATAAGATTCAGTGTACATCTCCATCACATTAGAGAACTCCTGGCCAGAATATGTGCAGGTTTCTTGACTATGGCATGCAGTCATTGAAAGTCTGTAAGCCGGAACATAACATGTTGAAACCATGTGTATCTATATGCAGATGTGTGCACTTACTTTTTAATTTCTGTGGTGAAAGGGGAGGGTAATAAGAAGAAAAGAATAAAGAAGGAGCATTCAGAGCTTTCTGAATACAGAGAAACATCTATGTTGCCATTATTTGGGCTATTCATTTTTTTTCTTGTGAAATGATATACATGTTTAGTATATAATCTTGGAAAATACACAAAGAAAAATAAAATAAGGCATTTAAAAATTCTGCCGTCCAAAAACAAACATTTTGTAATATTTACAACTAGACTTGTGTTTATGCATATTTGAAATGTTTGTAATCATACTTAGTATTCAAATTCTGCCTTTTCATAATTATCAAAAATTTAACTTTAAAATTTCTAGACTGTCTTGTAAAATTCTGGGAAAACCAAGGCAAGTTCATGATGATCTATTATATAGATCTACTACCTAGTGAAACATCTTGACAGTAAATGAATGCTTTCCTTCAGATCTGAGTAATATCATAAAAGGAATTTGCCTGTTGGTACTAGGATCATTTAATAGTACATCTATCAATATAGTTTATTCCAAGCAGAGGCTAGCCATGGTATCTGGAGATAATATGTAATTAGTTATATAAGTCAGAATGCCAGGGAAGCATATGAATAAGCAGCAAAAAGATGTTAGGTTGAAAAGAAAATACTTGGCTGCCTACTAGATGGCTTACCCTTCAGTTGCTGCTTTCTTTGGACTCTTCCCAGGGATTCGAAACATGAAGGACCCATCTCTCAGGAAGAAGTCATTGCTCAGGGCTGTTTATCTTAGTCGAGTACAGCCAGGTACAAACCGGAGTAAAGTCACATCTTCACTTCCTGTTGGGCACCACTATCTCTGTATTGTTCCATAGCTAGAGTCTCTCCAAGACTACTTCAAGCCACATTTCTTTTAATAGCATGGGTAGTATAAGCGATAATGCCAATCTAGTCCATTCAAAATCATGACTGCAAAATTATCTGAGAGGACAAGGCTTAGTGGACCCATAGAATTCTTTCCATTCAGGATTAATCCCATTACGTATTGTTTTTGCAATGAAAAAGCATTCGTGCCATAGGTCATCATAGGCAATGTAATTGAAAGAATATTTTGCCAACAGTATTACTGGAAAGTGCACTCATTCATGATTTATTTTTAAATGATTAGGACCCTTAGTTAATCTATAAGGATATCACTTAAATTAGCAGTTTTAAAATATGCAATGCATGTTCAATAGCATCCAAGTATTAAATAGCATCTTAAAGAGCAAAAGAAACTATTAAGACTAATTAAGTGGATTTATTGGCTAATTGGTGTTTCCACATGTAGTTATTTCTGCAATTATTATTCATTTGCTGATTTACGCAGCACTCTTCTCAAAAATTACCTTGGCATTAAATGAAGCTGGAAGACATCTCCACTTTGGAAAACCTATTAAGCCAAGAACTTTCAACTGAAAGTTGGGATGGTACTCAATCAAAGTCTAGCAGAATTGATTCCAGAGTCAGAGGAAGTTTATTTATCATTCTTAACTGCTCCCTCTCCATTCAGACCAACCTAGTAAAACTTTTCCTCTTCTAAAACATATGTATCTAATCTATACTATGGCAATGATACCATTTCAACTGTGTAGTGAGGTTTAGCAAATTTTCATCTACTAGTGGTTATCTACTGGAGACACTAGCCCTTAACATTTTAAGAAGATACATTGATCACTCAGGAATTATATTTCCTTTCTATACAAATTAACCTTCCATGTAAATAGATCAGCTGGAGGTGATTTCAGTGTGTTTCCTCAACTGATAACTAGTCCTCGGAGCTATTGTTTCCCTAAGAATTACAAAAACCAAAACAAACACAAACATGTTTACTCTGTCTAGGAACATGGATCAGTGTTGAAGACCGGAGATATATTTGACTCCCATGGAGAAAAAAAAAATCTCTAAAAATAAGCTTTCTATCTAATTTATTTGTATATTAACTTAATGGCTCAGTGAGGACAACCACTCTTGAAAGTAACCTATAGGTAAATCACCTCATTTAAAAAATCAAGGACTTTCCTGGTGGTCCAGTGGTTAAGAATCTGCCCGCCTATGGGTTCAATCCCTAGTCCAGGAAGATCCCACATGCCTCAGAGACTAAAGCCCAAGCACCGCAACTGTTGAGCTGGCACTCTGGAGCCCATGCCGTACAACAAGAGAAACCACCACGATGAGAAGCCCACAGGCCGCGACTAGAGAAAACGTGTCCAACGCAATGAAGACCCAGCACAGCCATAAATAAATAAATTTAAAATTCAAGGTGGCGGAACAGTTACAGGACACGAGATGCTTATACTGGAGAGACACATGCGGAAGGAAAAAAAATTAATTTAGCTCCCTAAGGCACTGACATTTCATCAGTTAGATGAGGAGAGAAGCAACAGAGTTGAGACTGAATCATTTTCAATGAGGAAGAAAATAGAAATAATGAAACAGCTAGTTTGGAGAGAATCTGTCATGGACATATACCTCGTCTGACTTCATAAGCCTCACCTGCACGCTCTCTTCCAACAGATTCTACTCGAGCCACATATTTCTTTCATAGGACGTGAAGCTAGAACCAGTCCCTGGAAAACTAACTAAAAGCTGAAAAAGACGGTGATCTGAGATTGACCACGGTAAGATAGTTAACACACTTTTCAATACAGTCAGACAGCCAGGATGATAAATAGAAAAATGAAAAATTATAGGGGTTTCCCTGGTGGTTCAGTGGTTAAGACTCCGAGCAGGGGACATGGGTTCGATCCCTGGTCAGGGAACTAAGATCCCACATGCCCCAGAGCAACTAAGCCCACTCAGGGTAACTCCTGAACCCACGTGCCACAGCTAGAGAGCCCAGACAATGCAAGGAAGACCCCAAGTGCAGCACCTAAGACCCAATGCAGCCAACTAAATAATAAATATTAAAAAATTATTAAGAGGAGCTGTATCCAGAAGGGGTGGCCTCACCCAATTTTATCTTCATAATTGTTAGACTTCATCAAGAGAAAAGCATAGGTTGTCTTCTGCGCCTGCCTGAAACAGTTTGATCTTGAACATATCATCAAAAACTTTAAAAGAAAATTTTCTATGCGTGCACATCCCTGAAGATACTTTATATTGCAGAGTTAGTAAATAACACAAGGAAATATAAGCTTAAGGGACAGGTGAAAAATGAAATTATGAGCTATAAACTCTGAACATTACTTTAGAACACAGTGGTAGGTACAGTTGATGATTAAAGAGTGCCATCCAGCTGTCAAGAATAACTGTTGTAGGTTTCTGAAAAGCGTCGTTTTGTTATGGTGTTAGATTTGAATAGCTAGAATTACACGCTTAGAGACACATCTAATGCCTTAGAGATGAGTTCCTGGAGGAAAGTAATTCACCAGTTATTTGGAGGCCGACAAGCAATGTATGTCATTTTTGAGTCACAAAGAAAATGACATTGTTGTAAACTCTGGTTTGTCATGCACACGGGTGCTAGACCAAGCCATTTATACAGAAGAGAAACTTATTTGTAGAAAGTGGTCCTTTCCTTTAAAAAAAAAAACCACTTTATTTATTTATTGTTGGCTGTGCTGGGTCCCCGTTGCTGTGTGGGCTTTTCTCTAGTGGTGACCGGGGGCTACTCTTGGTTTAGATATGTGGGTATCTCACTGCAGTGGCTTCTCTTGTCTTGGAGCACAGGCTCTCGGGCACACGGGCTTCAGTGGTTGCGGCTTGCGGCTTCTAGAGCACAGGCTCGATAGTTGTGGTTCAGGGCCTTAGTTGCCTTGCAGCATGTGGAATCTTCCTGGATCAGGGATCAAACCCCTGTCTCCTGCATTGGCAGGCGATTCTTTACCACTGAGCTACCAGGAAAGCCCCAGAAGTGGTCCTTTCTGTAAACTGTATCTGCATTCTTCCAGATCACAACGTAATACGTAAAGTGACATTTTTTAAAACATTGCAAATGTCATGAGTTCTTTATTTAGAAACATCCAATGATTAATAGACTATCAGTTATCTAATATTTAGTTATAGTTATAACTAACAGTTATAGGGTATTTTTAATAGTCTAGGATAACTATAACTAATAGTTATCCAATACTTGTTGGATAGCTTATTGGATTTCTTAACACAAACTAATAGATGGCCTGGGATTTTGTGTGACCCTTGCCTCTCCCCAGCAGGTTTTAAGGAAGGAAATTTCTGTTTTACCGTTTCATTTCTGATTCTTTTGAAACGCGGGCACAATGAGTAATGAGAATGTGCATTTATAAACGTGTATTGCCACTGGGAATTTACTGAGGATGACTCAAATCCCATTCTATACTGGAAAAGGTGCATTTGGCTGGCAAATGAAAAGATCAGGCCAATTTCTTTCTTGTATCAACCCTGGGTAAAATGTCCTTAAGAAGAAAATAACAATAATGAATTTGTTGTGTAGGAAAAGAATTTAACTACTTGTTAGCATTCAAATGGGCCCTAAGGAAACATGCAAGTTAATTAAATCAGAACTCCCTTTTTAAGTTTGCTACCAGCTGGACATCAGTTGGCCTTCCCAAGAAGGTGTCACTGAAATCAATAGGTTTAAGGCTTAATGTTGAGCCTGGGCAACAGAATGCTGGGAAAGTGACACCACACCACGGTTTATTAAAGAGTATTCCTGCAAATACATTTAATGCTTTTTCCTCCTTTCTCCATTTGATTCTATATCTCTTCCTCTAGGAGGTCTGGACTGTGACTTTTAAAGTTGAAGCAAGAAGTAGCCTAAGGATGTTTTTACAGTGATAGAGAAGGAAGGAGTAAAGTTGATCCTAATTTTGTGACCTTACTAATTATCAGCAGAATATTTTTGCAGGGTCAAATATTAATCAATTGATCAATTAATTAGTCAATTAAAAATGCCAAGAGAGAGGTGGTCATTGGTTAAAGAAACTCATTCAAATGATTTGTGGTCTGGGTTTTATCAGTTCTATTCCTAGAGCATTCTTATTCTTGTTGGGAGTAAATGTAGTTGAAATTTTAATCCCTTGATTGATTTGCTTTATTAGCCCACCTCTGATGTGAGTGAGTGCTCAGTCATGTCTGACTGTTTGTGACCCTATGGATCATAGCCTGCCAAGCTCCTCTGTCCATGGGATTCTCCAGGCAAGAATACTGGAGTGGATTGCCATTTCCTTCTCCAGGGGATCTTCCCGATCCAGGGATCGAAACCGCATCTCCTGAGTCTCCTGCATTGCAGGCGAATTCTTTACTGCTGAGCCATCGGGCAAGCCCAATCCCTACTAGATTTTTAATAAGGGGCAGCTTTTGAGAAATTAAAAATCCTTATTCTCATTTTCCCAATGAAAAGGTAGTACAGATGTCACAATGCTTTGGGGGAACGTTTGCAAAGTCATGCCCTGCCCAGGACATGTTTCTGGTTTCTTTAAATGTATCTTGACTTGCCCATATGTGGTCAACTTCCCCTTCTGGAATCTATTGATAAATCATGGCAAAAGGAAACCACTGCATGGAAACAATGTCTAAAGGAGACCCTCTTTATCCCAGAGAGGAAACTTGGAGAACAGGGCTCAACCTGGCTAATGTCAAAAGGCCTACTCCTGGATTCAAATCAAAAGTGTCAATGCAGCCAATTAGAAATAGGAAGAGGGTGGTTCAACTGAAAATCTGGGGCCTCGGGCATTTTCTGGAATGTGTACAGTCAGACTATGCAAGTGAGTCAGCAGAGAGAAAGCAAGCTGGGGCAACTCTCTCCGGAGTAAGGAGTCATCCTTCGCCTGTGGGTCAGGAGTGTTTGTCTTGGAGCGATGCAACTTCCAACCAACTGATTTTCAGCACAAATGGCAACGTTATAAAGTGTGAAGACATTGGGCTAGGAATCACCAATGCTGGCCATGCCATTTCCTACCGTAGAAAAATGGCCCTGTCATCGCCCTCTTGATGTCTTTGCTTCTTTACCCAGGAACTAAGGATGTTTGACAAGGTGACTTGGAAACTGTAGGCTGGGAAGGACAGCCAGGATGTCTGTGGGTGTTAAGTTGCTTGGAGGGTAGCTTGACTGTGCACACGGGGGGTGAAGAGCAGGAGAGGGGGCAAGAGACATTAGCATGACCCTTGCGTGTCCTTGGCACTCACGTTTTAAACCTCCGGGGATGCCTCTCTCTGCCTCTACCAGTCATGGCTCCTTAGATCCTCCCTCTGTTAGCGTCAGGATCAACTAGCAGAAACTGTGTAACCTTTCTGACATGTATTGCGAATCCTCCCCGGCCGCAGAACTCTTCTTAGAGATACGAGGGTTATCAGCCCTGCTCAGCTGGCCAAACCTGACAACACCGGGCGCGGTTGCTTTTGTAATCTGTTCTCCAATTTCAACCTGCACCCACCCAATCCCACATCTCTCGAGGGGTTCTCTGTTTTTTCTGCTTTTAACTTTGGGTTAGACTTTTCCAGTGGGCATGCCTGAAAGAGGAAACTTGATTGTGTCTGTTTAGATTGCCTTCCTCTCCACCTTAATAAACATCAATAAATTCAGACTCCTTTACTTTCCAAAGCCCTAACTTCTTTGTGGCAGCGGCGCTTTTTAAAATATAGACTTTCGTCATTCTGTCTTCTCTGTTGTGGCATCTGTATGTGCTACGGTGTATTGTTTAAGCACACTCTTTCATAGATCTGAATTCGCTTATTGTTTTCTCCAAAATATGTTCTACCTTAGACACTATCTCATCCTCTCCTCTGCCAGATATTGATTATTCATACATTCGCTGATCCCAACCACTTGAGCTTTACTCATTGTTATGTCTTTGTAGCTCTGCTTTCCCTTAAATACAAGGGCAACCTATTGTTTTCACAATCACCCTGCTGCATCTGTTATTTTTCCAAAGCCCAGGGGAACATCAGAGCATTGTCCTGGGTTTGGCGCTTCTTTTCCACAAGTCCTTTCATCCTCTTTTTAACTGTTTTACCTGCTGCCACCTTTGTGTAGCTTCCCAGGTGGCGCTAGTGGTAAAGAACTTGCCTGCCAATGCAGGAGACATAAGAGACCCAAGTTTGATCCCTGGGTCAGGAAGATCCCCTGGTGGAGGGCACGGCAACCCACTCTGGTATTCTTGCCTGGAGAATCGCATGGATAGAGGAGCCTGGTGGGCTACGGTCTGTAAATTTGGATAGGACTGAAGCAGCTTAGCACACATGCACCTTTGTGTAGGGTCTTCCCTATGTAGTCCCCACCACAAACATCTGCCCTGGCTGTTAGAAATGAGGTGTTCAGGGGTGAGCCCCTCTTTTGTGGCAGGGCAATAAAAAACAATATGAAAGAAACTTTTTTAAAATTGGACTCTACGGTACTGTGATGTCTCCTTGGAGGAGAATGATGTATGGAATGTGGGAATCAGTGTCTAGCCAGGTACCAGTGCTTTGAGTTGAATACACTGGATGATCGTTCCACTTTTGATGACCTGTGGTCAATTTCCTCCATCACATCTCACCAAAGATGGCTTGGATGCATTGGACTTTGTGTCTCAAAGGCTTCCATTTCTGATGGCTGCCTATTTGCTGAGGTGTAGGCTACTTCCTGTCTTTTTTATAAATACTTTTTCATGCAGTTGGCTCAGTGGTAAAGAATCTGCCTGCAGTGCAGGAAACTCAAGAGATGCAGGTTCGATCCCTGGATCAGGAAGATCTCCTAGAGGAGGGCATGGCAACCCACTCCAGTATTCTTGTCTGGAGAATCCCCATGGACAGAGGAGCCTGGAAGGCTACAGTCCATGGGGTCATAAAGAATTGGACACAGCTGAGCGACCTAACAACAACCAACATGCAGTTCAACAAACATGCAATTCAGCATGGTGAACTCCACCTCACCTCCGACCTTGCAACATACAAATATTATTGGACCACTTCTGTTTTCCAGAGAACTAGTAGACAACTGCTAAGTTCAGAACACATGATCAACTATTTGTGATTGTAATTCCCTTGTGATTGTGATTGTAATTGTGATTGTGATTGTAATTCCCTTTGTGTCTTGGTTCCAAAAGTGGTAACGCTGATCCTGTAGCTTGAAAAATCCCCATCGGGTGACACTTTTTTGTGAAAATATGCCATTTTATATACACTTGTTTCTGACAAAAAGGAAAAAAATGTCAAGTCCACCCTAGTTCTGTCCAGACAAGCACAGAGAGGCGTGTTGGATTGCCAGACAAATATTTTCCCCTAGTTTTGTTCAATGAACTTGATTCACTGGAGGGCCTTTTGCCCATTGAGCAGGGGAGGTGGGCTGCCTCGGAAGCAGGCACTGCCCCACTCTCCGCAGGGCACCGGAGTGAATCATCGTTTTCATGAATGAGAAGAGGAGGAGGGAAAAAAAAAGACAAGGAGCTCGTTGCTATGGCCTCAAACAAGGCAAACATTTTTGTGAATAATTTTCAGATAATATATGACGGGTTGACTTTTGGGTTCTGTTGTTGTGAATGGAATGCAGAGAAAAAAGATCTTGTTTCAACACAAGTTTTATCTGATATCCTATTCATATGCCCATTCTTTCTAGAATGTTTGGCAACTTTTCTAGAGTACAGAGAAGGCACAGTGTTGAATCATGTTGCTTTCAAGCGTTGTACGAACCCTGGCATGAAACTCACGTAAAAAGGTGGTTGATCCCACCATATAGACAAGGGGAAATCTGGTCAGGGTGTATACCTCCTTCATTTCTAAGGAAGATTAGAGCTGGGATCTATGTTGCTACAGATGCAGTGCCTTTAGCAGAAGACAAAGTGAAAAAACAGGAAAGGCTAACATAGATGCCAGATGTATTTTTCAAATTGAAGTATAGTTGATTTATAATATATTAGTTTCTGATGTATGGTAAATGATTTATTATATATATATGATATTTTTCATTCTTTTCTATTATAGGTTATTGCAAGATATTGCCTATAGTTTCCTGTGCTATATGGTAAATCCTTGTTATTCATCCATATTTATAGTTTGTATCTGTTAATCCCATACTTCTAATTTTTGCTTTCTCCCCCTTTCCCTTTGGTAAACCAAAAGTTTGTTTTCTATGTCTATGAGTCTGTTTTGTAAATAATTCCATTTGTACTATTTTTTTAGATTCTGCATATAAGTGATATCAATATAATATTTGTCTTTTCCTGTCTGGCTTAATTCACTTAGTATAATAGTCTCTGGGTCCATCCATGTTGCTATAAATAGCAATATTTTATTCTTTTTCATAGTCTGTATTTCATTGTATATGTGTACCTCATCTTCTTTATCCATTCATCTATCAGTGAGCATTTAGTTGCTTCTGTGGCTGAGCAATTATTACAAAGCATACTGAATTTCTTTTTCACTGATGTCTGATGACTTGAGTTTTGTAGAATCCGCTCAGAGAGAGTCTTCCCTAACCCAGGAATAAGAAGCATCAAGGTCAAGAGAAGAAGCAGTGGGATAAAAGTAAATGACAATAATAATAATAATGTTTACTTCTGATTTCAGGCACTGGCTATCTTTGGCCCCTGTCCATCATTTAACCTTATAGTGGGTCCAGGCTTCTGAGACTGATACACTCCATGACATGGACCCTCTTGACCTCTTGACTTCCTGCTCTTCCTAACCTTGTCCTTCTCCTCTTGTTCTTATAGTTTTGTGCGTCCATTCTTAGATCACGCTGGTCCTTCTGCCTGGAACTTCTCAGTTCCCTTCACTGAATCTAGGCAGCAGGGTTTATCCCAGGCATTCTCTTTCCTGTGTGGTCTTTCCACACCCTTCTCTGGGTTAAGCATCCTTTCTCTGTGATCCTAGATCCCTGGATGTAACTGTGTGTCAGCATCTTCCTCACTTCCATTGACCAAATCCTGAGGTCCTCAAGGGGAAAAGACAGTGCCATTTGTTCATCCACTCATTCATTCATTCAACAAAGATTTATTAGATTTCTATTATATGCCAGACTCTGCCTTAGAGACTAGAGAGAAAGTAGTGAACAAAACTTAAGATTCTTGTTCCCCAGATGTGTGTACATTCTAGCAGAGGAGACACAAAAAGGAGAAACAAGCAAGCCGATACGTCCAGAACTACAGAGAAAATGGACACGTGTTGATGTGTGCGAGAGTGCCTGCTATTTTAGGCAGGCAAGTCATCACTAAAGAGAGAGCTCTGAGCTGAGACTTCCAAGGCAAGAAAGAGCCAACTATGTGAAGATTTGAGTCAGGGGGCCCAAGTATAAGACCCCAGAGGAGGAATGAGCAAGCGTAGTAAGCAAAAAACCTAGAAAGGGCCTTGTGGCTGCTGGACTAGCAAATCCCAGCAGAAGTCAGGGTCAGCTACCTCGGGGCCTGAGAGTCATAGTAAAAGTGGTGATCTTATATCTGTGTGGTGGGGGAACCTTGCGACAGCTGTAAACACGGAGTTGTCGGATAAGCTTTTCATTTCGCAGAAACCACCTTGGCTGTGTGTGATGGGAATGGATTTTGCTTTGCATCCCCAGAGCATGGCTTACTGCCTGCTTCTGTTTCACACCCTGACACCCAAGGCCATGGTGCTTCTCCGCACATGAAAATTGCCTTTTCCAAGACATGTGCTGTCCAGCGAAAAGGCAAGTTCAGCATCATTTCAATTCAACACACGGTGCAGAGCTGACTTCCTGCTCTGGCCTCGGCTATCTGCTGGCCTCCACCCAGCTTTTAAAAACTTCCTGAAGTTGACATTGCAGCAAAGATTTGTTTCTCAGTTTCAGAGATAATCCCTTCAATGTTTGTTCATCCCATTTAGACCTAGCTAGACCACCTCCGATGTTCAAGGAATTGCCTCCAGGCAAGACCACATGGTGGGGCCATAATGAGGAATAGAAAGACTGGGGTATCTTCTCGAGTTGAAGCATTACTTTGTAGAAGAGGCTGAAGGCAGGAATCAAGGCTTCTGTTCACTCTGTGACTTTCTTCTAAGACTTCTAACCAGTGAGTCAACCTCAGTATACCTGCAACAACCTGTATTACTAAAAATGAAATTCAAAATGACACGCAAATTCGTGAAGCGTTCCATATTTTTTAAAAGAAAAAAGAAAAAGAAAAAAAAAAAAGAAGCAGTGCACAGGGCCTTCTCTGGGGGTCCAATGGCTAAGACTACATATTGCCAATGCAGGGGCCTGGGTTCAATCTAGGGAACTAGATCCCACATACCAAAATTGAGTTCACATGCCATGACTAAAGATCCTGCATGCTGCTAAGGTACTTTAGACTAGAACTAAGACCCGGAGCAGCCAAATAAATAAAAATAAATATTAAAAAAAAAAATGAAGCAGTGCAGAAAGGCATACAGACTGCCACTTGGGAGTTGATGTTCATGCAACCTGTTTCACATCCTTGGTGGGGGGGGGGGTGGCCCTGAGCACCAGAAAATGACCTGCGCTTTGAGGTCACTCTTAGATCTGCTTGCAGTGCCTTGAATCCACAATGGAGTGATCATGGATAAATTTGTTTCAGAGACTTACCAACCCTCTGGGGATGGAATCTTCTTATTATTATTAGTTTATGGATTATACTATTGATTTTAAAATATAGTAACATAATTTAAGGGACTCTGCATTCCAGAATTACAGGTCAGCTTTCATCTTTGGAAGTTGACCTTCCTGTTGAAATAGAATCCTAAGAGTAAACTTTTTAGGGAACAGAGGTAACCTGTTACCTGTAACCTGAGAGCCCCCTCCCCTAGCTCACTAGCCGCAAGCCCTCGATCTGGGCAGTTTTGGAATAGCTTTAATCCACCCACCTTCCCATTCCCAGGTAGAAATTAGGGACTTTGTGAATAGCCGGTCCTCTGAAAAATGCTAAGTTGTGTTAATCTCTCGGAGAGATTGTTTCAAATCTGCACTCACAAGGAAACAGACTTTTTGCACAGACTGAAACCCACTGACAGTAATGGCTTTGCTGTGTGGACATGGCCTTGTGTGACAATAAGCAGCGAAATGCTAGGTCCAGGGCCCCCTTCCAGCTGCACTCCCTGGGATATCCCTGGGGGTCCAGTGGTTAAAACTTCATGCTCCACCGTAGAGGGCTTGGGTTCGATCCCTGATTGGGGGACTCAGATACCATGTCCTGCGGGGTATGGCCAAAAAGAAAAAAAAAAAAAATCTAGAAAGGAGGTTACTTTTTGCCCATGTGCCATGGAAGAATGGGCCTATTTCTTCATCAGCACAGAGAGGAGACTCCCAAATGGGTCTGGATGCTTGCAGCCTTGGTCCCACATGCCTTTCCACCTCTGCTCCTCCATAACTGCCCTCCTCCTTCAATAGCCCAAACGATGCACCCTCTCCTTCCTGAGCCTCTGCAGGGATTCCATCCCCACCACCACCCGGCTGATTCCGACTCTGTCCTGGTTTCTCTTAATGCGTCATCTCCTCCAAGGAGCTCTTGAGCTTTCTCCTCCAGATGAGGTTCAGTGACCCTCTTTGGAGCTGTCCCAACACTTGGGTTTACCCACACTCTGTTGTATATCCACTGAAAGTTCCTATCTTCTGGTCAAGTTCCATTCCTAGAATATAAATGCCTCAAAAAGACTCACTTATCTCATTTACCATTGAATCCTTGCCATCTAGCATGGTCCTTGGCTCCTGACAACCCCCAACCAATATTTGTTAAATAGTGTGACTCTGCATGCTGTCTGTCTCCTCATCTCTACAGAGTCAATGACAGTAGGTATTATTTCATGTGTGTATTTGCTAAGTATGCTGGATGTACCCTGCATTTTGCTAGACATTGTAGAATATAGAAAAGAATAGAAATTAGGCATCTTGTCTTGAGGACAGTTAAAGGGAGCCAGTTAATCCAATGGAATGGATAGAATACATGTACATGATAAGATGTGTTTGGTTAACCATGAAGACTATGAAAGTTCTGGAAAGTTCAATGCATTCTGGAAGCTCCATGAAGGATGCTAGTCCTGGAGCTTGAAGGACCCTGAAGATTCCGGGATCTTAACAGATGCTCAATCCTTGAAAGATGGTGGTGGAAGGGAGGCAAATCTTCACTCTCTGTTTTGGACTTAAAGGGGGCTGCAAGCTCCTTTCCCCTCTTCCTATAGACTATTGTTTGTAAGAAGAACATGACAGAAGGTCTGTTCTGACATTATCCTTTCTTAACCTGCCTTTGTTCCTCAGTTTGAAACTTACCTCACCACCAATTCATCTGAATTATCAGGTCTTTTCTTTTAAAACACGTTAGGAACTCGAAGAGCATTCTTGGGATCAGCTGAGAGAGCTAGCACTAAATAGGTCTATGGAGGCTTGTGGTAGAATAAATGCCCTGGGAATCAAACTTCTAGAAGGTGGGAAATGGCTCAAATAGAGAAATCCTAAGACCCCAAAGATGGGTTTTGCCAGGGGCAGGTTCTGAGGGAGTGTTTTCACCTTTCCTGGAATGAAGTGGTCAGGTGTGTGTTTAGCAGACTTCTGGGTTAGGGAAATCATGTAGTGTTCATCTAAAGTCATAAACTCTGTCTAAAGGAAAACTCCAGACTAGAAATTATTTTATAATATTATCCATAGATTTTTCTCTCTGCTACTTAGCAGACTTTCCTGGGGACTGATTAGAACGCTTCTCCGCACAGAACACTATAAATGTATTTTCTCAGTGGAGGAAATAAGAGGTCCAGAGTGGTAGAAGGAATATCTTGCTTTGAAGCATCTCTGCTTAAGAGTCCATAGGAAATAAATTACATTTCCCAGTGTTCTGATTTGATTTTTAATGACTTGGTGACTCTACAAAACAAGACACTCAGGAGAAAGTACATGCAACTAGACAGAGATCTACATTTTTTTTTTTTTTAATCTGTTTCTTTCTTTGGGGATCGCAATCCAAACATAAGTATAATTTAAATAAAGTCAAGGAAAAAGCACCTTTTTGTGGTCTGCAGACGTTTTCTGCTAAATGTATCAGAAGATTTACACATTGAGAGCGCTAACATTCCCTTTTGGAGTCTTTCATTGAAACTTCATTGTTGTTGTTTAGTTGCTAAGTCGTGTCCGACTTTTTGTGACCCCATGGACTGTAGCCCACCAGGCTCCTTTGTCCTTGGGATTTCCAGGTACAAATACTGGAGTGGGTTGTCACTTCCTCCTTCAGGGGATCTTCCTGACCCAGAGATTGAACCCACGTCTCTGCACTGGCAGGCCGATTCTTTACCGCTGAGACCTCAGGGAAGCCCATGACCAGAGATCACACCTGGGCCATAGCAGTGAAGTGTTAGTTACTCTGTTGTATCTGACTCTTTGTGATTCCATGGATTATAGCCTAACCAAGCTCCTCTGTCCATGGGATTCTTCAGGCAAGAATACTGGAGTGGGTGCCATTTCCTTCTCCAGGGGATCTTCCCCAACCAGGGATCAAACCTGGGTCTCCCGCATTGCAGGCAGATTCTTTACCGATTGAGCTACCAGGGAAGCTTTGGGCCATAGCAGTGACAGAGCCAAATCCTAATCCCTAGACCACTAGGAAGTTCCCATGAGACTTACTGCAGATATATTTATTCACAGTATCCATTTACTCCATAGATGGCCTGTAATTGTTTGGGCTTGAAATGTAAAATCATGAGACCTCTTAGCTTGATATCACAAAACTTATTGGGTCGGCCCAAAAGTTGGTTTGAGTTTTTTTTTTTTTTTTTTTCATTATGATTACCGTTTTATTTTTTTTATTTAATTTTTAATAAAATTTTTATAAATTTTAATAAATTTTTAATTTCCCCATTTATTTTTATTAGTTGGAGGCTAATTACTTTATAATATTGTAGTGGTTTTTGCCATACATTGACATGAATCAGCCATGGATTTACATGTGTTCCCCATCCCAATCCCCTTTCCCGCCTCCCTCTCCATCCCATCCCTCTGGGTCTTCCCAGTGCACCAGCCCTGAGTACTTGTCTCATGCATCCAACCTGGGTTTTTCTCTAAGATGGTATGGAAATATCCAAATGAACTTTTTGGTCAATCCAGTAGAACAAAGAAAACAAGCCAAATGCAAAGATTAAAAAGATAAAAGTTTTCCTCTACTAGAACTGTGTACTTTTGTAAGGAACGTTAATCAGGTGACAAATGAGGGAAATTATTACCCGTCTTTGTGTAGCTGAGTGGAATGACATGTCTCAGTTATGTTCTGGTGTTTCATAGTTGCAAACATTTCTTTCCCCCTGAAGCAGTAGAGGGTGCTGTGCTGACATGATTCAAGAGGTGCTGAGTTTTCTATACAAGGCTGGGACTTTGGGCTGCCCTCTCTTTTCAAGTCAATTTTTCTTCCCAAAAGAACTAGGAAGAGCAAAAATAAAATGAATACAAAAGCCATGCCACAGAGGATAGGCAACAAGTTTTAAGGGAATGTGGCAAATGATCAAATCCCTCTAAAACTCTTCTAAAATTATACTGTTTTGAAGTCTTTGGAAGAGCCCAAAGAATGGCAAGTTTAAGAAATTACAAGGTGGCACTTGCCTGGTATTCTGGTGGCTAAGCTCCCATACTCTCAATGCTCGGGGGGCCGGGTTCAATCCCTGGTCAAGGAACTAGATTTCACATGCTGCGACTAAGACCCAGCTCAGCCAAATACATAAATAAAAAGAAATTATAAGGTGACTGAGACTTTATCTGGAAACAGAAGGCAATATTTTGGAGCAGGGTTTCTACAATTAGAGGAGACTTTTGACAAATGGTGAAGTAATTCCTAAAATCTCATTACTGTTTGTTCTTGCTGTTGGTATATTGATGACAGTCAAAATGTGACCAGTAGAGACTTGAAGTATATTGTAAGATTACCCCATGCTTCTTTCGGAATCACACATTTTAGAGCTGGTCAGCTCCATTAAGTACAATACAGTTAATGTTTCAAAGTATAAAGACATGGCACCAAGTGGTTGAGTGACTTGTCCAAATCTAGCAGCGTGTTGGATCTTCCCAGCTGGCGCAGTGGTGAAGAATCCACCAGCCAATGATGGAGATGCCAGAGACAAGGGTTCGATTCCTGGGTTGGGAAGATCCCCTGGAGAAGAAATGACAACCCACTCCAGTATTGTCACCTGGGAAACCCCTTGGACAAAGGGACCTGATAGGCTACGTCCATCGGTCATAAAGATTCCGACACGACTAAGCACTGCAAGTTAGCTGCATGTCAGTGGCAAGACCAGGCCTGGAACCCGGGGCTCTTACCCCTCGTTCAAAGCTCTATTTTGCAGCCTGCTTCACGGGTCAGCATTTTCTATGCTGATGGTACATGGTCATAATATCCTACACTATCTGTAATCAGAGATGACTATTGTTTTCAAAGCAGTTTACATGCTTTTATCTCACACTTGGGTGCCAAAATATCATTTGAAAATATATTCTTCAATGATTGATTTGCTCAAAGCAAGACCTGCCCAGTTTTATGACAGGCTAATGGAGAAGCTCTATGAACCACATTATCCATTTACACCTACTCAGTCAAGTGTCTTTTTTTTCCAGCCCACTTCTTCCTACCTGTGAACTCCCTTCTTAGTGTGTGATTTTGCTATTTTGTGTGAATAGTGGAATAAAGTTCAACTGACTCAGAGTAGGGAGCCTTGGCCAGGTAAACAGGGCTGTGTAATGCCTTCCTTACTTGAGGCCCAGCTAAGAGTGATGCAAGATGATCAAAAGGGTTACCAGTACCACTGATGCTTCCTGTGAAAGTGGAAAGTTCAGTGGCCCAGAGAAGTCTGTTAAGTATTCTTCTTAAGCCTATGACCTGAGGAACGCATGCAGGTTATCTGACAATTGGGATCGTTCCTCTAAGGGTCTCTGTAGAGCATCTTTGCAGCTTTCTTAACATATATTCCCTGATGCAGTAAAATGGGAAGACAGAGGCAGGGTCATCCCTCAATAAAGTCTGAGCACCTGTTTGTGGGGACGTTGATGGAAACAGAACCAGCCACACCTAGGGTCATACCAGGAAAGTGTAGGCTTTGAATTTCTGCTCTGCCTTTTCTAGATGACTTGAGGTAGGAGAATGGTCACCTGGGACTTCCCTGATCCCAGGGAAGTTAAGACTCCATGATTCTACTGCAGGGAGCACGGGTTTGACCCCTGGTTGGGGAACTAAGATCCTATATGCTGTGTAGCACCACCCAACAATGCAAATAAAATATTCTGTTTATCGGGGTTTACCCTCACCGTACTATGTATCCGTGGAAAATGCCTGTCACCTGAAGTTTACACAGTAGGGCTAAATTTGGAAACCATTCTTGAGATGCAGGAGAGAGTTGGGGCAGAAGTTTCAGAGGGAAACTGAGAACTGCCTAAGAAGAGGAGAAAGATGAGAGAAGAAAACAGGCAGGGATCAGCAGGAAAAGTGTCTTCTATGCACAGGAAATGCTCTAAGTGTACACTCCCCCAGAATCCAGGATCTAAACAAGATCATCAGTGCTTATTAAATGTTGAGAAAATTGATGGGGGATATGCTCTCGTCCACTACTTTATCATTCCAGGAGACACTGATGATTTCAAAGTTTTTTTTGTTTGTTTGCTTTTTTAATTAGACGAAGTACCACTTTACTTAATAGGTTGCAAGCATAAGGAATTTTTATTATGTTATATAATACTAATAAACAATATATATTATACTAAGAAAGAACATACGGGAATAAGCATCAGAACATAAATAAGCTTAAGAAGGAGTTTATTTCTGGTAAGCAAAATTAATGTAAAATCACCCACCACTAACACAACCCAAATGGATGTAACTATATCATTTGAATACTATTTAAAATTATTTTTTACATGCATTAAGTACTGTTTTTGAAAAATGAATGAACACTATGTATTTATTTTTTATTCAATGATTATAAAGTACATTTTACTAAGTGTACTTTAATTTTTTAATTATATCAATGAATATAATATTTATATTACATATAAATATACTTATATTTATATATAATATGTATATTATATATATTTATAATTATAACATTTAATTATATTAAAGGATTCTTTAATTCTATATCAGTCTTCAGGAATCTAAATTTTCATATGATAGATACTTTTAAATAAGGTTTTTAAACACCACAGTTACTAGTGTTCATAAATTATTTGCTAATAAATTATACTATACTGTCAAATGTGAGATTTTTCCATTTCCCAATATTTCATGCATTTATTTAATAAAACAAAATTATTTAGAATTTTGTGAAAAAAGGAGTTTATAAATTATATACCTTTAATATATTAATGAAGAAAAATGAATTCATTTTGATATTATTTCTGTATTCTTTACTCTTGGACTTGTAAGTGTGTGAAAGTCACTCAGTCGTGTCTAACTCTTTGTGACCCCACGGACTATACAGTCCATGGAATTCTTTAAGCCAGAATACTGGAGTGGGTAGCCTTTCCCTTCCCCAGGGGATCTTCCCAATCCAGGGATTGAACCCAGGTTTCCTGCATTACAGGCAGATTCTTTACCAGCTGACCCACAAGGGAAGCCCAAGAATACTGGAGTGGGTAGCCTATCCTTTCTTTACCGGATCTTCCCGACCCAGAAATCGAACCGGGATCTCCTTCATTGTGGGTGGATTCTTTTCTTTTTTTTTTTTTTGAACCTATTTTCTTTTACTTTTTTTATTTTTCATTTATTTTTATTAGTTGGAGGCTAATTACAATATTCTAGTGGTTTTTAACTGAGCTATCAGGCTGTCTATATAATATGCACATATTAATATAAAGTGATGAATGTGAAAGTGTTAGTCCCTCAGCTGTGTCCAACTCTTCATGACCCCATGTACTGTAGCCCACCAGGCTCCTCTGTCCATGGGATTCTCCAGGCAAGAATTCTTGAGTGGCTTTCCATTCCCTTCTCCAGAGGGTATTCCCAACCCAGGGATCAAACCCAAGTCTCCTGCACTGCAGGTAGGTTCTTCACCATCTGAGCCACCAGGGAAGTCCGTATAAAGTAATATATTCTCACAAATCACCCATGAATGTACATGTTGGTTGCAGAATATAGTACCTTCCACTACTACCTCAGGAGGGAGAAGGGTAAGTGTGCAAAGAATCTAATGGTAAATGGAGCCAGACAGATCTGACCTAATTCCAGCTCTGCTACTTAAGAGCCATATGACTTTGAACAAGTTTTTTAAACTTCTGGATCTTGTTTTCCTCATTTATAAAATAAAAACACTAATATCCACCTCATGTTATTGTTTAGTTTTCAATTAAAGATATGTATGAGTAAAACTAGTCAACGATTGTCACTTTGTAGCCACCCACTGGTCTTTGCCTTTTCCATCCTCATGCAAAAAGAATTCTAGCATCATATTATTATAATTATTAGGTATTTTTCACTATCTGCAGAAAAATAGTTTAAGACTCATCCTCTCAATTTCTTGTGTAGAGGTTAGTTATGCACTGAATATGTTGGTGCAGAAATAGGCTGCTCAC
This sequence comes from Cervus elaphus, assembly GCF_910594005.1. Lineage (NCBI taxonomy): Eukaryota > Metazoa > Chordata > Mammalia > Artiodactyla > Cervidae > Cervus > Cervus elaphus. The sequence continues at coordinate 35,391,683 of NC_057846.1, forward strand.
CTAGACTTCAAAAAACATGTCATCATTACACATCTCTGGCATACATGTATAGCCTTGTTTTTAAATGTCTTGGGTAATCTGGTTGGTTGATTCAGATATTGTCTATCAGTGACATTGACTTAAAGACAGGCTGGATAAGTGATGTTTTGCTACAGTGTTTAAGAAAAGCAGTTTACTTCCTAAAAGGTTTTTTAGGAAACAAGCCTAACTTTTTTTGGAGGCTGGGGTAGCAGTTGTAGTGGAAGAAGCATTCGTGTAATATTGCGTCTTGGGCAGATGATTCTTCTCAAGAATGTGCCATGTAATCATATGAGCTAAGCACTTTGGCACTCCATGATTCCCACAGAAAATACAACTCCCACATCTATTGTCAATGAAATGATTCCTTGACTGGTTGAGATCAAACCACTAGTCAGTTTCAAAATCACCTCATAAACCACCAAGACAATAGGAAGAGAAGGCTCACTGTGACTTACCTTTTCCCCATATTTGGCAATATGATTTTGTAGCTCATTGGTAATGATATTTTGAGGAAATCAAAAGTAGTTCCATACAATGAAATGGGAGATGTGTCAACTCTTCTTTTTTTTAATTGAATTAATACTTGCTGTACAATTTTATGTTAACAGGTGTACAATATAGTGAGTCACAATTTTTAGGTTTTACCCCACTTATAGATTTTATAAAATATTGGCTATGTTCCCTATGTTGTACAATATATCCCTGCAGTTTATTTTACACCTAACAGTATGTCACAGTATGATACGTCTTAATTCCCTACTTCTATATTCCCTTCTCCCTTCCCTCTTCCCACTGGTAGCCACTAGGTTGTTTATATCTGTGAATCTTCTTCATTTTGTTATATTCACTAGCTATTTGTTAGATTCCACATATAAGAGATATAATATAGTATTTGTCTCTGTCTGTCTTATTTCACTTAGCTTAATACCATCCATAATACCATCCATCTTTCTGTAAATGGCAAAATGGAACGGTCAACTCTTTATGTGTCCCTCTAGCAAATGAGCTGATTCTCCTAGTTCTTACCACCATCTTTCTAACCTTGTAAGGTTACAAGCATTAGAATCGTGTTTACCACCTGTGAAAAAAATCTGACGGCAGTGGTATTTTGTTATTTGGGTTTTTTCCCCCCTTTCTGCCACATCCTCTGATAATGATTTTTATGGGCTGGAAGCACTGTAAAGAAAGACATATTTAGTTGAATTTATTTTAAATGAAACCGATAGCTTCACTAGTGATCTCATAACCTCAAAGCACTTTACAAACTGTGTAATCATTGAGGATGCTAAAGATAGTAAATGCAGTGTTTAAAACCTTCACAAATAAATCCATATTTAAATCTTATTCTACCACTAAGTAGCTTTACTTTTGATGTGCCTTTTAAAATCATGGATTTCTTGATGGAGGTATTGAGTTTGGTTCTGTCTTTGTTTTGTATGTTTGATTATTTTTTTCCAGGTTTGTAACTTAGGCCTCACTTTCTAAAACATTTTATTATATGTAGAAGTAAGATGCTGCCATGACTGTGGCTGTGGTATAAGCAACCAAAGATTTTTCTTTAATTAAATTACTGAGTGAATATCTCTTTTCTATTTCTAAAATAAGGATTAACATATTTCCTTTTTTGTAGAGGTTTTCTGAATATAACATGCACATTATTATTATAAATAATAGACTTTTAAAAATAGAACATGGTTAGTTTTGTTAGTAATAAACAAGCGTAATCCTCACTTAAGTATATGTTTTCTTAAAGACTTGTTTTGACGTGAACCATTTTTAAAGGCTTTATTGAATTTGTTACAATATTGTTTTTGTTTTTTGGCCCTGAGGGCATGTTGAACCCGCACCCCGTGCATTGGAAGGTGAAGTCTTAAACACTAGACCCTCAGGGAAGCCCTCACTTTGATTTTTTAAATGTAGTCATTGACATGAGTTCATAAATTATAATCTGTGGGTGAATTAAATAGAATAATGGTATGAATAGGGAAAAAATGTTTTTAAGTATTCTCCATTTCTTTCATCTATTTATTCCATATATTGGTCTTAGGGTCTACTCCTAAAGTTACTTTCTGCAAACAGCTGGCATCAGGCATGAGAGATGTATGTGGTCCCTGACTCTTCTCCAGTGGAGTCCTGGGCATCACCTTTGCTTCTGGTCCTTGTTCTCCCTAAGTTCTTGTTACTGAACGTGACCCTGGTGCAGCTCGTGAAAGGAAGAATATCCTGAATGCTCTCTTTCCTTTAGTAGACCCTTTCTGGTTCTGGTTGTAGAAGACTGTGCAAATAGTCAATAAGAGCCCCATTTGATATTTTCAAAGAGTGACTTTCTCTGACACAACTGAGACTTTTGCTCTATAATAGCAGTCCTCACTTTGTTCATATTTTTACATATCAACAGAGGATGAAGTACTTTGCAGGAATATATACTATCCTCAGACATCAAAGATGCTGTTGGCTTTAAGGCCACCTCCTTGGTGTCCAAGCAGGACCAAAATCTGGAGACAAGAAGCTGAGAATGAGTGTCATATCAAGCCCCAACTAAGCATGGCCCTTTGGCACAACCATTTCACTTAAGAACCTTTTGTGAGAATAAGGTAATTATGAAATATGTTGGGCTTTGCCAAATGCTTTTGAAAAAACCACATAAAATAATATATGAGATTATCTCTGATTCTTATGTAAAGAAGATCCCTCCTCCCTTCCCTAACTCATTCTACTCCACACCCTGCCCTGCACCTTGCCTCCGCTTCAATACAACTAACAGATCAAAACTGTCAGTTTTCCTCTCCATAAGCTATGTTCTTGACATTCCTATTCTTAGTCATGTGTATTTTGGTTCCCGCTTTGATTTTCTTTTTTTCCTCAGGTTTTCTGTTGATACCAACATGAGTGTCAAGGACTTCCGTTTGCTTCTTTTGGGGGAAAAAAAATATTGAAAAATGACTGTTTGGTGGAAAGTTTTACTTTTGTTTCGGGTTCAGAGGATTTATTAACCAAAAAAACCACTCGTTCCAGACAATAAACAATTTCAGTATTTAAAAATGACTTAATTTCAATATGCAGTCATTAAGAGAAGAGAAATAGCAGTAACAGCACATGCGTGTGTGTGTGTGCATGATAAGTCGCTTCAGTTGTGTCTGACTCTTTGGAACTCAGTGGACTGTAGCCCACCGGGCTCCTCTGTCCATGGGATTCTCCAGGCAAGAATACCTGAGTGGGTTGCCATTTCCTCCAAGGGACCATCCTGACTCAGGGATTGAACCCTCATCCTTACGCCTCCTGTATTGGGAGGCAGCTTCTTTACCACAAGCGACACGTAACAGCACATACATCACCCAACTGGGCTGACCAGCACCTAGACTTAAATAGCACTGAGAAGTCCCTGGTTAACAGCAATCTGTTGGGAAAAGGTTGAGAAAAGATCCCAGGTAGTCCATCCACTCCACAGGTGAGGCTTCAGATTTCAATTCTGGGGACTCCCGCTTACCATCCTAGGCCACAAACCAATATCATGATGTTATCATCAGTTTGTGTTCAAAAATACATCTCTGAGTTTACCTGAACTATTTTACAATGCAGTTTGTTTTTATCTTGTGAGTCATAGGATTTTGTTAGACCCCAGGGGCTTGGCCAGACCTCCATGGGCTGAAGAATTCCAAGACCTACTCTCTTCCCTATCCAAAGTGCCACCTGACTAGTCATGCTTGCAGGAAGGCACGGAATCCAGGTGGTGTCCAAGCAGGTCAGAAGCAAGGCCAGAGGCCTGCTCTTCCGAAACCTAACTGAGACTTCCTTCATTATAACTTCCCTGACAGAGGTGAAGCTAGAATCTATAGGGTGAAAAGTCATTGTCATGAAAAGGTAGCCATGGCATGTAGCAGTGCAGAGACAGGGCTTACCCTCTCTTCACTTCCAGAAGCCACCTCCCTGGGAGGACATCCCTTTGGAACAGGAGCAGCATCCATCCCACGGAATAGGATAAAAGACTGAGTCATAGGTTATCAATGTGCAGAGGCCTCCTATGCTTCTGCCTCAAGGGCGTACAAGCCTTTTTTTTTTTTTACTTACTTGTTGGAATTTGATTCATTTCCTCTCCCCACTGCCTTTGGCTCTCAGATCTAGAATTCTGAGTTTATCTATAGGAGGGGTTGAGATCTGGCTGGTCCCGAGGAGCCTTAGATTGCTGTCTTAGAGACACGAGCAGATGGTTGGTGGATGATAGTCTGTAGAGAGATGCTTCCCGTTGAGCTTGTGTGATGGGGCTTGGAGAAGCCCAGTGTGGGATCCAGAGATGCAGTCCATCTCTGAATACTGTCGCCATGACTTCGCTGACTGCTGATTCTAAAGTCGTTTCCACGGCCGGTCTTTACCACCCATCTCCTCCCTATCCCTCTTGCGGAAACGGTGTAAAGGAACAGTTATAAAAATGTAACTTGACAGGATGAGTTCACTGAAACATCAGTCTTTAGAAGGTTTTGTCAAAGCCCTCTAAAGAATTTTCCAACCTAAACTGTTCCTGGTGTTATTCAGCCAAGCCTCTGGTATCTGCAGGCACACCATATGCAAAGCTTGTACAGACTTTATGTCTAGTTGTCTTTACACCTCTGTGATTTATGGCTGTAGAAGCAGGAGCTGCCTCACCTCTGTTGATCCTTACCGCAGAAAGCAGGCTATGCCCTGTGAGCCGGGTGAACCCCAAATGGTGCAGGAAGCAGGTCACTGATTGGGGATTTGCTTTGTCTCTTCCTTGAAACCATCCTGCTTGTTAGAGAATTTTAGGTGTTGAGTAGAGACGTGTCTTGCTTGGGCTTGCTTTTCAGTACCGGGAATTCAGCTTTGGGAGCCTGAGTTGGGATGTAGGTGTGTATAGCAAGGGAATGGGTGGAGGCTCCTAACTAATAGGGAAGGCATCTTTGAAACAAGCTGAGATGTGGGTCTGGGATTCTGGGAAGCAAACACTTTTTCCCAGCACTGAACTTTGATGGGAGGATGCTTTGATATCTGTGGTTGCGGAATAAGTATGATTCATTCTGGGGATTCTGCACTGCAGTTAAAAAGACCAGAAAAGGCAAATTAAAAAAAAATCTGAAAAATTATCTGGAAATGCTTCCAGTAGTTTCAGAACTCCCAAGAACATTCATTTCTTCCTGTGTGTGTGTGCTCAGTCACTTCAGTTGTGTCTGACTCTTGGCAACCTCATGGACAATAGCTGCTAGGCTCCTCTGTCCATGGGATTCTCCAGGCAAGAATGCAAGAGTAGGTTGCCTTGCCCTCCTCGAGGGGATCGTCCCTACCTGGGGATTGAACCCGTGTCTCTGGCATTGCAGTTGGATTCTTAACCCACTGAGCCTCTTGGGGAGCCCTCATTTCTTCCTAGTCATTATTTATTAAACTCTTCAGGATATTATCTTGTTTTTTGATAGTGATCATGTAACAGCTAGGAATACAGGGTGAAATCTGCCACTTTTGAGCTGTGGGCCCTTGAGAAAAATATACAAATCTGTCTGTGTCTCAGTATTATCAAGTCTAAAGCCTGGAATATTATGTATGTCATGAGGTTGTTTTAATGTTTCAGTTAGATTATCATACTTAATTGTCCTAAATATTTTATGAGTATTATTTTTATTGTCTTCATCATTAGATCACTTCCTATTATTATTTATGTTGTGATATAAGGAGCCATAAACAAGTTCGATTCTACAAAGAAAGAAACTTAAGACTTAAGAAGGAGACTTGAAAAAAAGTATCATATTAAAGTTTTTAATCATCTTCTAGGAGGCCTAACAGGACTGAATCATTATTGCAAAATTTTATTAGGCTATTTTAGCACTTGTCGAGAGTCATGTAAATAAAGTCATCACTAGCAGCAGCTGTTCTAGGTGAGGGCGTGATAATGGAGATATTAGGAAATATTGATCAGTCTTGAATCATCTATCACATATCTGTGTAACTTTGACTAAATCATTTAATTTCACTGGGCCTCAATTTAAAGAAAAATTAAAAATTTTAAAGTCATAATAATGATTGAAAGTGAAAATTAGTTGCACAGTAGTTTCCAACTCTTGGCAATCCCATGGACTGTAGCCCACCAGGCTCCTCTGTTAATTAAAGAGATTGAATTAGGTGATATCGAAGGTTTCTTTCACCTCTGTGATCCTAAACATTACTCAATGTCTGCTGTGTCCAGAACATCTTACTTCTACAAGTTATTGCTGGCAGTTCAAGGCTGTGGTCATATTCCTATTTTATAATGGGGCAGCTGAGAACTTAGTTGCTGGTCAACTTGCACATAATTCAGCCTTTATTATTTCCAGAAATTATTTTGTCCAACTGATATGTTTCCTTTCTTTCAGTCAATAGATTTTCAGAGAAAACAACAAAGAACTACTTATACTGACTTACGCATTTACTATAGCAAATATACTCAAAGTGGAGCCAGTGAGTCCTAAAATTGGATTTTAAAGAGTGTCTTAGAAACATAGAGTGAGAATGAAGATTACACTCTTGAACTCACGGACTTAAAAAGGGAATTTATGATTGCCTGGGGGGAAGGGGTAGTTATGGAGTTCGGGATGAACATGTACACACGTCTGTATTTAAATTGGTAAGCAACAAGGACCTACTGTATAGCACATGGAACTCTGCTCAATGTTATGGAGCAGGTTGGGTGGGAGGTGGGTTTGGGGGAGAATGGATACATGTATGTGTATGGCTGAGTCCCTTTGCTGTTCCCCTGAAACTATCACAACATTGTTAACATTATTAATCAGCTATACTCCAATACAGAATAAAATGTTTAAAAAAAAAAAAAAAAGATTGCGCTCTTGAAGTTCTGCAGAGATAAGTGCAAAAATTATATCTCCAAACTCTTTTATTTTAGACACTTGAAGGAATTTTATTTTTTTAAGTAAAGAGATTACTTAATGTAAAGACAGTCATGCTCAAGCAATATCTTTTAAATTTTTATTTATTTACGTTGGCTGTGTTGGGTCTTTGTTGCTGCATGGGCTTTTGCTCTGTGTGGAGCGAGCAGGCTACTCTGTATTTGCGGGGCACGGGCTTCTCATTGCAGTGGCTTCTCTTGTTGCAGGCTCTAGAGGACATGAGCTTCAGTAGCTGTGGCTTCCAGGCTCCAGAGCACAGGCTCAATAGTTGTGGCCCACATACTTAGTTTCTTCATGGCATGTGAGATCTTCCCAGATCAGGGATTGAACCTGTGTCTTCCTGCATTGGCAAGCAGATTCTTTACCACTGAGCCATCAGGGAGACTGCCTCGGCAATATCTTTGATGGCAAGACAACTCTGGCCATGAGATGAATACTTGAAGTTTCAACAACCCTAAACTGTGCTGAGATTTTTCTGAGATCCACAGATAGAACCTCGTCACCGAGGTCAAGAATATTCTATTAGTCAACGGGATCAAATCTGATAGAAATCCTCCAGCCATGCACTGGGCCAATACATGTCTGTCTGTCCTGTTTTCGTAGGACTGAGCTCTTGAGAGCAGTGTGGTACTGGCACACAGATGAAAGACAAAGGGTTGCTCCCTGGTTTCTGCTCCTTTGAACTTGAGTCAGAATAGAGAAGCAGCAAAGAAAAGTGATGCAACCTAGGAGAACCAGTGCTGTGATCCAAGTTTTCTTCCATGTGCTAGCAATATTGACGTGTCTGGCGTGATTATGCTCAGATGTTCTAGTGATGGGGTGGCAGAGATATCTGACTTGTGTAAAATTGCATGTTTTGTAAAAAAAGATAACAAAGGAGGGGAAAAAACAGTCATATTGCTTTAGTATCTTGGGTCTTAGAGTGTCTCTGCCAGGGAAAGTTATAGACTCTCTGGGCTATTTTATGCTTAGACTGTGTCTTAAAGACTGGTTTCAACATTAGATAACATGTTTTAAGGGAGACTCTGACACTTGGTATCCTGACCAGAAAGGATAACTGGTTTATTGAGAGTCTGGAAACCATCCCTATGAGTTCTGGTTGAATCCTCTGAGAAAGTTGCACTTGGATAAAGTAGAAGAATGGCAGATGCCTTCAAATAGGTGAAAAGAGTCTTGTTCTTTGCTTTCCTGGAAGGTAAAATGAAAGCTGAAAGACAGATTTCAGGTCATCATCTTGAAGCCCTTTGTAACAGTTAAAACACAGTAGAAATGGGGCAAGTAAGAGGCCATGGGTTTCCTGTCATTGATGTCAATATACTGTAATATGTAAGCATAATGCTTGGTTTCCTTGGTAGCTCAGCGGTAAAGAATCCGCCTGAAATTCAGGAGATGCAGTTTTGATCCCTGGGTCAGCAAGATCCCCTGGAGGAGGAAATGGCAACCCACTCCAGTATTCTTGCCTGGGAAATCCTGTAGACAGAGGAACCTGTTGGGCTACAGTCCATTGGGTCACAAAAGACTCAGACGTGACTTAGCGACTAAACAATAAATGCATAATATTATATATACTACTTTTATTGGAAGAGAGAAAAAAGTCACCAAATTGGTTTTTATTATGAAACTAACCTGAGGGTGAAGTATTTGGGAATACTATATATATTACATTTTTTGGAAGAGAAAAAAAAAAAGTCACCAAATTGGTCTTGATTAGAAAACTAACCTGAGGGTGAAATACCTGGGATTTTTGGAAACCAGTTACCTCTCTTCATATCTCTGATGTGAAAAGGACGAAACATGGGGGCAGAATGACTTCAAGAAGTCAGCACAAGGAAGTATTCTATAGAGATAGAATATCCTAAATAGAGGCAGCATCTTTGGAGAGCATGGTTGTCCCCTTAGGTAGAGAAGGAATAATAATATTGGCTACCCATTTACCTCAAGACATATTGTGAAAATGCATGACTCAGTGTTCTCAAAGAGCTTTGAAAGGCTGCCGTGGTGAGTGAGTCACAGCAAATGCCTTTCAAAGGCAATTATTTTGATCAGAATGTCACTCAGAATCAGTAGGTTGTCCTGTGAATCACTTGGGGAGGGTGACATAGTTCAAATTTGTTATATCTTCTCAAACACTAAAAAAAAATATGTAATTAGTAAGATACTTTGTTTTATACCCTAATTTAAAATCATTTTGTTTTCTGGAAAAAGAAAACACAGCCTACACTGAGGTCCAATGTCTTGACTTTTTAAATTTCCAAATGTATCTGTGGCATCCAGCCAGGCCAGTTAAAATTATATCAGGTTATTTCATTTAAATTCATTTGGAAAAAAGCCCCCGTCTCTGGGAAGTTTGAGTAGCAAAAGCAAGACCATCACTGAAGCAGGATGTATCAGAATGACTTGTGCTTAGTAGCCTAATGCGATTTCCTGGAGAACTGTCAACAGAGTCCCAAGAATGAATTCTGGGTTGGATTCTGCAGGAGAGTCAAGACTCAGTCAACTCAGTGCACTAAATGCAGTCAAGAGTCAAGTGATGGGAGAAGCCCAGTCATTTCCAATTACAAATTCCTCTTTGCTCCTTGGGGCTTCCCAGGTGGCACTAGTGGTAAAGAGCCTGCCTGCCAGCGTAGGAGATATAAGAAACTTGTCCATGGGTTGTAAAAGAGTCAGACACGACTTAACGACTAAACAACTAAACAACATCAACAAAAACACACTAAACAAAATCAACTGGCAGGCTCCCTCCCATAGGGTTGCATGGAGTCGAACACAACTGAAGCGACTTGGCATGCACGCACGCATGCTTTGCTCCTTGACTTTGGATTCTCCATCTGTACCTGAGCACTGAGCAAGGTTGAATATGAACAGAGCACCCATGCTTTCCTGGGAGGTAGAAGAAAGCAAATTCTGACCTGGTCACACCCTGGACATCTAGAAATCATTACCAGTTATTCTTGCGTTTCTCAACCTCGATATCAACATGATTTTGCAATACAACTCAAACCTCCAAGGACAACTAGATTTCCAATATGTGAATCATATCTAGATAATACTTCTTTCCAGAGGTCTAGGTATACATTTTCCCAACAGAAAAGGTTAAAAAAAAAATAGTTTAAGAACACTTCAAAAAGTATGTTGACACTAATGATCTGAGCACACTCAATAATATTTTAAAAATAGGAAACCAATTGATGAATAAGTCATTGAGAGGTCCATGTAGTAAAAAAAAAAAAAAAAACAAGTCTCTGTCGATGGCTGTCAGTTCGTTTGTCACTCCAGCTGTAGAACTTCACAAGCTGTCTCTCCTGGAAATTATAGTCCTAGGAATACGCTGAGTGGGAAACCTGCTTGGATGAACTTCCCCTTGGTTGGGCTGCTCCGTGCAGGCATGCTCACCCTGTACTTGCCCAGCCTCAAGACTGAAGAAAGAGCCCGGAGACAGCGACAGTGACCTCAGTGGTTTAATGGATAGGAGACCTTACATGCCTGAAGCCAAGTCCTGGATCAACATCCCACCGTATGCACACAGAGCAGGCAGGACATGGCAGCAAGGCTTTGCTCCTGGGGGCTTTCCAGTTCTGGGGGGATTGATGGCAGGTTGGTTCATAAGTTACCAGGGAAACCAGAAGAGGGGCATCCTCCTCACCCACCTTTGGAAGCTATCATAGTTGTTATACTTGGTCACTAAGGCATGTCTGACTCTTTTGTGACCCCATGGACTGTAGCCCACCAGGCTCCTCTGTCCATGGGATTTCCCAATCAAGAATACTGGAGTGTGTTGCCATTTCCTTCTCCAGGGGGTTGAACTCAGATCTCCTGCATTGCCAGGTAGATTCTTTACTGTTTCAGCCACCAGGGAAGCCCCAAGCTATCTTTGTAGAGGTGTTCTAAAGATTTGAATACTCACTAGCTGGGGCCGGGAGCAAGCATGTCTCTTAGAGGGAGGGTCAGTCAGGTGAGTAGGGCGTAGATGAAGCTAGAACTGGTGGAGCAGAGGTTGCACAGAGAACAGCCATCTTGGGTGGCTTAATCGTATACCTCTCTATCATCCTTCTATTAAAACTAATAACAACAAAAATCCCTTTAGGGCAAATAGTACTAAGGACACAAAATATTTCGGGCTTGATTTGGAGCTATTATTTGTGTCTATTTTGTGTAGCTATTGTTCTGAAACAAAGCTACAGCCTTTAGGAATTGTTTTTTGGGTCTTTGCTGTCAGGGCCAGTATTCGAGGTCCATAGAGCACTTAATGGGCTTCCCTGTTGGCTCAGACGGTAAAGAATCCACCTGCAATATGGGAGACCTGGGTTCGATCCCTGGGTTGGGAAGGCCCTCTGGAGAAAGGCATAGCAATCCTCTCCAGTATCTTGCCTGGAGAATCCCATGGACAGAGGAGCCTGGAAGGCTGCAGTCCATAGGATCGAGAAGTTTCAGACACAGCTGAGCGACTAAGCACAGCACAGGACAGGGCACTTAACTGGATCAGGAATCAAAATATTCTTCCCAGATCCATTCCTTATGAGCTGTGCTTTCTTGAACAAATCACTTCACCTTTCAGAGACTTGAGTTTTCTCAGGTATAAAATGATACAGGATGGGTCTCGAGAGTTGCCTCAGATCAAGTTCCTTAGGAAACAGATTCAGAGAGAGATCTGAGTTTTCTGGGGAGGGCTCTTGGAGCGCCCTTGAGGGAGGGAAGGCTACAGAAGAAGATGGACTGCTCTTTATTTACAACGGGATCCTCAGCTGAATCCTCTTGCCCTAGAGCAGAGTTACATGGGGGTCAGCCTCCAGGCTTTCGTGTGTCACTTTGTCCAATTATTAAGACTTCCCCCCAGGGAAAGGTGTGGCTTCAGGCAGGAGGGATCCTTTAGGCTGAGGGGAGATCTATGAGGAGGAGTAAGCTTTGAGTTGTCATCAGGCAGCATTTCCTGTAATTTAGTGAATAAGTGTCTCCGAAGGCTCCATCTAGAATGAGTACTACAGCATCGCTATGATGGTCACAGCATTATTTTCAGTATTACATTCTGTGGTGTTAAAGTATTGCGCAGGCTCTGAAATCAGAGTTTTTTTAATACCTGGCTGCTGATGAAATTTATTCTCTTCTATGTATATATTTTCTTTCCATCTAGAGTTCTAGCACTTTCAAGTTCTAGCACTTTCATGTCCACTGAGGGAAAAGGTTTTTATTGTTCTAGTTTTATTAGTCCTCTAATAGGACTAGCTTCTATTAGTCCTCCTTTTCAGACAGATAAGCACTATGTGACAATTCCTTTTGCATTTTTGTGGCATAAAAAAAAAATCCAGATAATTCCCTGGTGGTCCAGTGGTTAGAACTTGGTGCTTTCACTGCCAGAACCCGGGTTCAATCCCTGGCTGGGAACTAAGATTCTGCAAGTCTTGCGGCACAGCCCCCCAAAAAATTCCATAAAATGCTCATTAAAGAAGTTTCCATGAGCTAGTTTCTCTTTTAAGCTATTTCCCAATTTATTATTATTTAACTATTCTCAATTTTCATTTCTTCATTAGAAAATATTTCTTCTTCCTACCTCCTGGCCATTATTCTCCATTCTCCCAGTCAACTTACCACCAGTAATTTACCCCTCTATTATTAGTATTTAGAAAATACAGCTCTTTACATAGAGAAGGTGACCTTTTATCTATATTCAAAATCATATGCCCCAGGGACCTTTTGATCAAAAGACAATGAGTGTGGAGGTCACGGAAGGAAGTGTGAGTAGTGAGTTGATGAATAGACAAGGAACTGGTTAAGGAGAGCAGTATATGATTAAGAGATGATCATTGCACACTAGTGCATGATGTGTGCTTACGGAAACTTGATGACCCAACCTTGAATATCTGACTTAGGAAATTACATAGGTGTCTGGGCTTTTCAAAAAGTGTGCATGCCATTGATCAGTGCCTTAGATCAACTTATTCAATGAATGATGACAATATCAAATGGGACTGAAACACATTAGGCAAGAAGGTGATGAGGGAAGTAAAAAAAGATACAGGAAAGGAAAAATAAGGATGGCAGTTCTTCACCCATGATGAGACAGCCAACACATTTCACATTCTGATTCCAATCCCATTCTTTAGATGCAAAAAACTTTCTTTTACTCTATTGATAAAACAGACAAAAAAACAAACAAGAGGGACTTACCTGGTGGTCCAAGGGTTAAGACTTTTTGCTCCCATTGCAGAGGGCACAGGTTCGGTCCCTGGTCAGGGAACTGAGATCCTGCATGCTTTGTGGAAAAACAAAACAAAAACAACCTCATATATTTACTGTATCATTTGCCTTATCTCTGTTTCAATCACACATCCCTTAACCCACCACCAACCCACCATTTACACTTCAAGCAACAGTGACTACAGCCTCCATTTCTGTTTACCATTCAGTTTCATTCAGGCAGCTACTCAGCTGGCAATTAAATATTAAAAAAAAAAGAACGAGAGCATCTCTTTCACTTGAGGCATTGCTTTGTCCTCTCTTCTTTCTGGGATGCCTTCTTTCTATTTTCTTTCTCTCTAAGTCTAAGTAGAATATTGAATGACTTCTCCATTGATCCACACGTATTCTGAGAAGGTTCCCTGACCCCCTTCTAGACAGCCCCAGGTTCAACAGTCAGTTTTCTGTGTGCTCCCATAGTCTTCCTTGGAATCATGACACTTAGGACATTCTACTACTATCATTTGTTTCATGTAACAGATACCAGTTTAGTTTCTCTTATATGCCAGGCACTAATTGAAGTGATTTTGCAAATGATAATCTGTCTGATCTTCATCAGACTCCATGAAGATAGGTGCTATTATTTTGACCAATTTATGAGTCAGAAAACAGAGGCATGAGGAATTGACTACATTTCCTATGGTCTCATAACTAATAAGGAGAAGGGCTAGGATTCAAGCCCGGGGGGTCTGGTCCCACAGTACTTGCAATTATCCACTATGCCACATAGTTCTCTGTCCTTCATTAGCTGATCTGTGAACTCCCTTCTTCTCGTGGTAAAAATAGCTTTTTATATTATGTAATAGTACTTGTCCATTGTCAAACCTAGTCAAGGCCTAAAATATATTGAAGCATGAAAACATCACTTAGAGTCCTTTTACCCTGAACCTGAAAAAAATCATCATTAAAATGTTGATTTTTATCATTTTGTGCATTTGTTTAATGTACCACCTACCCACACCCACACAGATAATTAAATGGGACTGTATCATTATCATTTTTTTTTTTAACTTGGATCTTACCAGCCCTCCTTCTCCCAGAGTTGCCCGTCCTGGTTAAGATTCTTTTAAAATGGATGTGTAAAAAAAGTCCTTTTATTTTCTTCTCTCATAGCCTCATGTCTCATTTACGTTCATGAACATTGTTGGTTTTTCAAAAATGGGATCATTTGAAGTCTACTTTTTTGTGTGTTGCTTTTCTTCCTCCACAATCCCTCCAAGTCATTTGGCAAAGTCCTAATTCATTCTTTTCACCAGGGACATGACATTGACCCCACAGTGCATTCAACTTCTATCCTATGGCTTGGTTTTAGGCTCTGGACTCTTGAAAATAATACAAGGGCTATGCATTTCAGACACTGTACTGAGCACAGTGAGATCCCCCTGAATAAATATTTGCTGCATTTTAAAAAATGAATTCCTGTCCATCGAAATCAGATTTTTAGAAAGAATAAACGTAGTTTTCCTTAACTTATGAAATGAGTGTGATCCTGAATACTGAATACATACAATTTCAGTAAGGAAATGATAATTTAAATGTAAGAGAAGAATTTGCAGTTAAAAAGTTTCATGTAATACATGTTTTCAAAGTTAAACAAGTGTCATTTTTTTTTTACTGATATGAAAATCAGATTTTAATATAGAATGTTTGCTTAAAGTCACCTACTTTGAACCAGTATTAAAACACCTCTATTGACAGACAGTTCATTCCTCAGATACCTTGTGCTTTGGGATATGGTTCCTATTTTTCCAGTTTGCTTTCCTACTATAGATGGATAGGTTTAGTCACTTAGTCGTATCAGACTTTTGCAACCCCATGGACTGTAGCCAGCCAGGCTCCTCTGTCCAATGGGATTCCCCAGGCAAGAATACTGGAGTGAGTTACTAATTCCTTCTCCAGGGATCTTCCCAACCCAGGGATGGAACCATGGTCTCCCACATTGCAGGGAGATTCTTCACCATCTGAGCCGCCAGGGAAGCCTACTATGACTGTGTACAAATACATGTTCTGCTGAAAGCTCAGCCTCTCTGTATCAGAGCAGAATTGAATCTCGTAGACAGAGTTTTGGGTGAAGTAGGGAAGAATGGCTTTATCACTTTTCCAGGCAGAGGGGCACACAGCAGACTTCTGCCTTGGAAAACTGTGTGTCCCAACCCAGAAGGGTTTTATAGCAACAGTTCAAGGGTGGGGTTGCTGACAAGACCCTGTGCAGGGTCTCAGGTGGTGTGCCTCCTAATCTTAATGATCTCTGGTCCCCGAATCCTGCCTCGGGTAGTTTCTTGGCTGCTCTTCCCTTGACTAGCAGCTGTTCAAATCCACCCTTTGGAACTCAGGGAAGGCCATGGAAGCTAGAATCTTGCCTACAAGAAATGGGGGGTGGGGTGGGTGGGGAGGGTTGGGGCACAAAAAGACTTTTGTGCCCAAGAGCCCCACAAAGTCCTTCTGGGTTTCAGCTCTGCCCACACCAAGCCATTGCCAGCCCCGTAAACACATAGGTTCTTTCATACAACTAGGTCTTTGTTATCCCTCAGCTTGGAGTAACATTTTTTATTCCCACAATTCCCACTGGTAATTTCTGCTCATCTTTTCCTATGCTGAAGTGCTTCTTCCTCTGCAAAACTTTCTCGAATCTTCTCTCCTGATCACTCTTCTGCAAAGTTCATGACTTTCATTCATTTCATCCCCTTGAATCTATCCTATACTAAAGTACAGCCCTTACATCTTCTATTTTAATTCATCCATATCACCTATAAGACTGTTTTGTTTTTTTTTTTTAACGTAGGATTAGGAGACTCTAGAGATTCAGGTTCAATCCCTTCATCAGGAAGATCCCCCAGAGTAGGAACTGGCAACCCACTCCAGTGTTCTGGCCTGGAAAATGCCATGGACAGTGAAGTCTGGTGGGCAACAGTCCATGGGGTCACAAAGAGCTGGAAATGACTGAGCAAGCACACATCATATATTAAATTTAGGATGTGGTTTTCATCCTTTTCTCTAGTAGTCTTCTCAGTGTCTAGAAGGTGTTCAAATATACTTGTTGAATGAGTGAGTATAGACAAAATAAAAATGTTCTGGATCGGAATCATGAGAACTTCCCGGTAATCTCTAATATTAAAAAGCTCAGTGGCATCTTAGAAAAAAATAATCTGTGAGCTCTGAGGCTTTCCAGAGGGCACTTCCTCGGAAAAGGAGGCGTGAGGGCTCTGATCAGTCCTTGAGTAAATATCCTTTGAGGCCCCTGATTATTCAGACGTTGACAAAAGAAAGGCTCTCCAAGTCCTGCCACTATTACTATAAGGAAGTCCCAGCTCAGATGATTCATAGTTAAATATTTGCATGTCCTCTGGCTAAGAAAAATAAAAGCCATGGCATTCCAGAACCTTTAAGCATGTACCATCTAGGGACTTTCCCAGTTATTTCTCCTTACAATCTGGTAACCAAGGAGGTCTTGTTTTATAAAAGCAAGACATGGGAAATGGAGAGGAAGTAGAACAGATATCTCCTTGGAATTCAGCATGTACCCAGGCCAACAGACGAATGCTTAAAATTGATAATTACTGTTTTGATACTTTGATATTTCTGTTTTCTGTTCTCTGCCATCAGCTAGAAAGACGATGGAGCATGGTAAGTGTTATGAATAAAGAAGGGCAAAATACAAAGAAGTTGTTTTCCCAAACCCCACAGCGGGCTGAGCTCACAGTCCTTAGACACCACCAGTCTGGATGCTTTGTGGAGCTCAGTGTCAGGTCCACTCCCCTTGGTGGGCAATTTAAATGAATTTCTCTCACAACAGCCCCAAGTATTCAGTGTTATTATGTCCATTTCCCAGATAAGAAGGATAGAAAATAGATGTTAGGAAAAGTTTTGGGGTTGGCCAAAAATTTGTGTGGGTTTAAAAACCTACCCCGAACGAACTTTTTGGCCAACTCAATTTAGTTGCTCCAGTCCACGTTTGAACTCAGCTGGTAAAGAAGGTGGCAGTCTGTAGAGAGTTTGAGAAATGCTGTGTAGAAACTTCTGCCTCTGGACCCATAAACCTATTCCCTTATTGCCTGAAAACGTGCCTTTATAGCTTTATTTTTCTGGTTTAAGGCAATGGAGTCTTTCTATGTCACTAACAGAAGTCTCCACAAAATTTACAATCCATTTCCTACTCAGTGTGGGTGAGCTTATCAGATTCTTTCTAGAAAAGAATTCTTATGAAGAAGCAGAAACAGTTTTCCTGTTATCCTGCCCTGTCTTCATACACACAGTGCCCAGAAAACTCTCTATGACAATTCTTTACCAAACCGTTGTCACTCTGTAGGCCAGGAGGATATAGTTGTTCGTATTTAATAATATGGGTAATGTTTGAGAGCCTTAAAACTACTGTGGAGACTCTTCTGAAAGCCCCTACCCTGAAAGATTTTCCAAAACTAGGGGGATAGGGGCTTAGGCCCCTATCAGAAAACTAAGATCATGGCATCTGGTCCCATCACTTCATGGCAAATAGATGAGGAAACCATGGAAACAGTGAGAAACTTTGGTTTTGGGGGCTCCAAATCACTGCAGATGGTGACTGCAGCCATGAAATTAAAAGGTGCTTGCTCCTTGGAAGAAAGCTATGACCAACCTAGACAGCATATTAAAAAGCAGAGACATGACTTTGCCAACAAAGGTCCAACTAGTCAAAGGTATGGTTTTTCCAGTAGTCATGTATGGATGTGAGAGTTGGACGGTAAGGAAAGCTGAGCGCCGAAGAACTGATGCTTTTGAACTATGGTATAGCAGAAGATTCTTGAGAGTCCCTTGGACTGCAAGGAGATCAAATCAGTCCATCCTAAAAGAAATCAGTCCTGAATATTCATTGGAAGGACTGATGCTGAAGCTGAAACTCCAATACTTTAGCCACCTGATGCGAAGAACTAACTCACAGGAAAAGACTCTGATGCTGGGAAAGATTGAAGGCGGGAGGAGAAGGGGTTGAGTTGGTTGGATGGCATCACCGACTCAATGGACATGAGTTTGAGCAAGCTCTCGGAGTTGGTGTGGAAGGACAGGGAAGCCTGGTGTGCTGCAGTCCACGGGGTCACAGAGTCAGACACGACTGAGCGACTGAACTGGACTTAACTGAGGGGCTTAGGCAGAGAGGATAAGAAGTAACAAGCCCCCAAGGCAGAGATGAGCCTACTGTGTCTCCAAAAAAAATTTTTTTTATGGATGTAATAATCCCATCAGTCTATTTTTCTGGTTGCAGTAACTACTTGCTTTCTTTCTTATTTATTTAGTTTTGGTCATGAAGCTTGTGGGATCTCAGTTACCAGACCAGGGATCACACTTGAGCCCCTCACGGTAAAAAAAAGCACAGAGTCCTAACCACTTGACCCCCAGGGAATTCCCTCAAAAATATTTTTTAAAGTCCTTGTGACCCGAGGAACGAAGGGAAGAGACTGGCCAAGGTCAAGTCACACAGGAATTTGTAGGCTAGGGTAGGGTTGAGATTTTGTTCTGAATACAATGTGGAGTATTTTAGGAATTTCAGCCAGGGGCTCACCTGATCTGAGTGGACCTTGTGAAGAGCATTGAGGCTGCTGGGTGACCAGCAGGTGTGACAGCCAAGGGCACTATTGTGAGTCTGCGGCTGCGTCCAGGTGAAGCAGGATGGTGGCCGAACCACGGTGGTTTCAGTGAAGATGCAGACATTGTTGGATTTGCGATCCACATTTGAGGTGGAGGCTGCATGAAATCAGGGGTATTTCTCATGCCTTTAAATAGGGATCACATGGTCTTCGCTTCATTCAGTTCAGTTCAGTTCAGTTCAGCCACTCAGTCATGTCTGACTCTTTGTGACCCCACGGACTGCAGCACGCCAGGCTTCCCTGTCCATCACCAACTCCCGGAGCTTGCTCACACTCATGTCCATCGAGTCAGTGATGCCATCCCACCATCTAATCTTCTGTCATCCCCTCCTCCTGCCTTCAGTCTTTTCCAGAATCAGGGTCTTTTCCAAGGAGTCGGTTCTTTGCATCAGGTGACCAAAGTATTGGGGTTTCAGCTTCAACGTCAGTCCTTCCAATGAATATTCAGGACTGATCCCCTTTAGGATGGATTGGTTGGATCTCCTTGCAGTCCAAGGGACTCTCAAGAGTCTTCTCCAACACCACAGTTCAAAAGCATCAATTCTTCCACACTCAGCTTTCTTTATGGCCCAACTCTCACATGACTACTGGAAAAACCATAGCCTTGACTAGACGGACCTTTGTTGGCAAAGTAATGTCTCTGCTTTTTAATATGCTGTCTAGGTTGGTCATAACTTTCCTTCCAAGGACTTCACTTCATATGAGCATGTAAGTGATTAGTTCTGTCCCTTCCTCGAAATCAAATTCTGATAGAGAGTAGAATTCTGAGTGCTTGAATAAACAAAGGGAGTTATTGGGAGGGGGAAAGTTGAGACAATAAAAGGAGGCACATCAAAAAGGCACACAAAAATGGCACATCACCTATTATACAGCACTCCTGAGCACCAGGGATTCTTTGGTGGCTCAGACAGTGAAGAGTCTGCCTGCATTGCGGGAGATACGAGTTTGATCCCTGAGTTGGGAAGATCCCCTTCCTTCTCCAAGAGCACTCCAGTATTCTTCCCTGGAAAATCCCATGGCCAGAGAAACCTGGCGGGCTACGGTCCATAGGATCACAGAGAGTCAGACAGGACTGAGCGACTCACTGTCCCTTTCACCTGAGCACCAAACCTGATATTCTGCGAGGTCTATTTTCTTGTGACAGTGGCAGAGCTGGAAAGATCTATGGGTGTCATCTAAGCTAGTCATCATTTCAGCAATGAGAAGACTTACGAAAAGTGATTGAGATGGCTTACCTGGGGTCACAGATCTAGTTCTTGGTGTTACCAAATTTAGAGCTTTTGTCTCCTGGCTCCCAGTTCTAATGCCTCATTAGAACTTTTTCATACATAACCTAATTTGTTTCCAATAGTCTTGCAATACACAAGCCCCAAATTTAAAGATTATTCACTGTTTGCCTTAAGTCATCCAAAGTATCACTTGGAATTTTAGGACAAATGTAACACATCATTAGAATTATTCCCACTTGTTTTCTCTCTTTAACAGGAGTAACCATGAGATGGGGGCGCTAGTGTTAAAGAATCCGCCTGCCAATGCAGGAGACATAAGGGACGTGGGTTTAATCCCTGGATTGGGAAGATCCCTGGAGGAGAGCATGGCAACCCACTCCAGTGTTCTTGCCTGGAAAATCTCATGGACAGAGGAGCCTGACAGGCTACAGTCCACAGGGTTTCAAAGAGTCAGACATGACTGAAGCAACTTAGCATGCATGCATGCAACCATGAGATGAAGTTTACCTTCTTGATTTTGGTTCAGATGGGTTGTTGTACTGTCTTAACTTGGTACATGGCATACCATCATATAATATTCTACAATAAGGGCCCCCCAAACCTCCAGGATCTAATGCTAGATGATCTGAGGTGGAGTTGATGTAATAATAGTAATAATAAAAGAAATAAAGGGCACAATATATGGGGGCATCCCTTGTGGCTCAGTAGTAAAGAATCTGCCTGCCAAGCAGGAGACACAAGTTTGATCCTTGGGTCAGGAAGAGCCCCAGAGAAGGAAATGGCAACCCACTCCAGTATTCTTGCCTGGGAAATCCCATGGACAGAGGAGCCTGGCAGGCTATAGCCACAGGGTCGCAAGAGTCGTACACAACTTAGCAACTAACCAGCAACAACAACAACACAATAAATGTAATGTGTTGGAGTCATCCCCAAACCATCCCTCCTGCTCTGGGTCTTGGAATAATTATCTTCCACAGAACTGATCCCTGGTGCTAAAAAGGCTAGGGACCTCTGTTCTACAACTATCCAGTGTGTTTGATAAGCACTCAGCATTCATGCTCATCGTGAAAGTTAGCCTTGAAACATTTGTGTGGACACGAAAAGGATGATGGGAAATCAAGCAGTCAGGTAGATGAAACTGGATTCTTTTCTCAGACAACTTGGACTTGTCTTCACAAATCTAGTGCTGGTTTTATGAAACCTTGGGAAAATTTCATTCTCAGTGAGCCCAGACTCCAGCAAGAGAAAACTGACCTGTAGTTTATGGGATGTTTTTACATCCTTAAATGCAGGGGCATTTTATAAACATATAGTTGCTATCATTCTTCAGTGAAATCTTTATCAGCTGGTGAAACGATACTTTGATAAGTACAAATGTGCCAAGGTGCCCATTCTGTATTAGGGGGGATGTTTCTATTTAAGCTTATTAGCATCTCAAGTAGTAAGCATCTCACCGCAATGGTCTCGTCTGTCTTCAAGTCCCTAGTCAAGTCCTTGGGAGCTCACTCCTGTCAAAGGAGCTTCAAGGGAAGTTCAGAGCTCAGATCCAACTGAAGGAAGGAGAAACAAGATAAGGAATAAATCCCTGATAAAGTAGATGAAAAAGTCAAATCTGCCGCTGGTTTGAGTGATTGGCACTGAGAGGTGGGAGCCAGATAACTGTCATTTTGTGGAGTCATGGTGTTTCAAAGAGGAGAATACTGTAGAAGCATCTTTTTTCTTCTTGCCATTATCTTCCTGTGTTCTGGCACTTCCGCCCTAAGCATCCTACCTGGCTGTGACAAGTTTGAAAGCCAAAAAGAAAGTTGAATGTGTATCCTGGATGCATATTGTTAATAAAAAGGGCAGAGACAACTCAAATGGTAATCTAAGAGTAACCATAAAAATGAATTCATCCTTTCCTTTTCTGTGCCCCTATATCCCAGGAACTCCCTTTCTCTCTCTGACTTCTTGAAGAAGAGTTTAAAACTAATGAGACTAAGCATCTTCATCAATGAAATACTTTAATATGATAGCATTGACTTAAAAAGGTCATGAAATTTGATAAACAGCATATGAAAGTAGTCCTCGTGTGGTACGGAAAACCGAGTTTTGGCCCTAGCAGGACCTTGCCAGGTGAACATCCATAAAACAACATGTTCCTAGTGCTTTGAAGTTTATATCTATTAAGTGGGGATGATAACAATTACAATAACTCACACTTAATGAGGAGTTTTCATGTTAGATGTCCTGTTAAGAGCGTTCCATGCATTATCTAATTTAACCTTCACAACCAATTTATGAAATAGGAATTTCTCAGACAAGGAAAATGGGGTTTAGTAATTGGCCTTGGTCAGAGCCATTCAAGAGCAGAGTAAAGATTCCAACCCAGGCAGGGGGACTCTGAAGTTTGTCCTTCTGTCAGCCTCACCTGGAGGTTGAATGAAATAGTGTTTGTAAGCATGAATGAAAAAATATTCTCAATAAGAAAGATTTTTCTTTATCATTTATATTTTTAAAAAATAGATCATAATCTCAAAGCAACTGTGTTATCTAAAAAAATGTGCTTAGCAAAGGTTGGAGGCAATGGCCTTTAGAAGTCAGGCAGGAATGATTTCAAGAAAACTTGATTTTCTCCTTCCCCTCAGTTGCTAGAGGGTGAGAAGAGAATGGTTGTAGGACTTCTGTCATAGAACTAGATATTTGTGCACAGGAAATGAGCAACGTGGCCCTGCTGCACAGTGCCCAGAGATTGATTAGCCGTGCGATATTGTATTCATGTCATATTTCATAGTGTGCGACAGTAACCAGGCATGTGCATATGCATGCAGACACACACACACACACACACACACACACCTTTTCTCCTATTTGGGGCTGCCATCTGCAGAGGCAGGCTTAATGACAGGGGTAATTCTGGCCCAATTCAGTCATTTTCAGATTGAAAAGTATTAGGATGGTACATGTGTGCTTAGTCACTCAGTGCTATCTGGCTCTTTGTGACCCCGTGGACTGCAGCCCACCCGGCTCCTCTGCCCATGGGGGTTGGCACAGCATCTGTCAGCTCCTGGAGGGAGAAAAACCTCGTTCTGTGCCTCATCCCCTCATAACTGCTTGATAGGAGCATCGTGTCTGCCAAGATCCCTTTGGTAGCCAGACTTGAGGTTGGTGTTTCCAGGGCACTTTGAAACTGGAGTGAGGATGTAATAATACTACCTTCTGGTAGAGTATGTCTTGAGGAAACAGAAATGGAATTACATAAAGGAACTGATATGTACCACATCCATTGTCTGGATGTTCCAGCCAACAAGCTCAGCACTTTATAATTATTGTCTCATATAACCCTCATCACAGGCCTCCAAATTAGGTTTGGTTATCTCCTTATCACAAAGAATGAAGGCTCAGAAAAGTTTAAGAACTTTCCAGAGTCATTCTGAGAATAACTTGTCAGAGCTGGGATTATAACTCACTTCTTAGGTCGTACACCCTATCATCTTTTGCTATCATAGAAGTCAACAAAATACAGCATAGACCAAACTGACATGATGCCTGGTTTTGTCAATAAAGTTTTATTGGAACAGAGCCATGCCCATTTGTTTCTGTATTGTCTATGGCTGCTTCCACAGTACCATAGCCTGGTTGAATAGTTGCAACCGAGATCATATAGCCCATAAAATGTAAAATGTATCAACGTTTAGCTCTTTACAGAAAAACTTTGCCAACCCTGCAGAATGTCAGAACACTACAGAATCAGCTCAAATCATTTATCGCAGTGTGTCTACATTTTTACATGTATTTCCAAAACCCAGTGGGTATAGGTCCATAGACTTCCTACTTTAAGCTCAGCTTCATCTGTATACATGTGTTTTGTTCCGGGTAGGAGGCATGAGGAAACCTAAATTCCAGACAAATTTCCAATCATGAGTCATGTTTCAGAGTGTTCTATGTATCTTGTATATCTAGAACATGTTACTTTCATAGAAATAGAAGTGCTTCCTAAATCTGTTTGTTTAGCAGGCAGATGAAAAATTAGCATCCTTTGGTAGAGAGGAGAGAGGAGTTATTCACTCAGGGGGAAAAAAGTGAGACATGAGTTAGCTCATGGGTGAAACCCACATTATGTCATCTGCCGGCTCTATGCTAAGAGTGTAAGGTCACAGGAATGAAGTATTTGGCCATCAGGGTTTTTAAACTCTTAGATATCTGAGGCACCTTTGAGGTTCTGCAGACTCTGTGGATTGTGGGGCCAGAGGATAAAACCAAAAGAGTAGCAATTCAATTAGAGCTGCCTTAATTCCTGCCTGTTGCCCAAACCGCACAGACATGGGCAGAGTGAGTTGGCTGATCTCATTTGTTTATTATCTGTGTCCTTTCTCAGGTGTTGATGGATGTGCTATATTCTCAGTTTTTAAATAAAACCATTTTGCAGTGTTTGAAAATAGATTAAGGAAAGGCAGAGACATTTTAAAAGAAATCTTGTGACTTCTAAAGCATAAATACAGAAGTATTTCTGAGTTAGTGAACAAACTATTACAAACTACTTTTTAAGTGCCATTGTAGTCACAGTAATCCATATAATTCCAGTTAAAGTAATTTACACTGTGTAAAGGTAAAGAAAGGCCTATTTGAGTGCATGGATAAAGCACTAATTAGTATTGGGTTAAACAAAAAGTTCATTTAGACTTTTCCATACCATTGTATGGAAAAACCAACATGAACTTTTTGGCCAGCCCTATTTATCAATTTAAAGTATTTAATATCAAAAATACTTGAAAGCAATTGTCCCATGTGAGCATCTGCCTTTTAATGCCATTTTTTGTCATAATCCTCCCATTTGTTTTTTTAGTTAATGATATCATTCATTAAAAATATATTTAAAAGATCATTTCAGCCAAGTCCATCTCCGTGTTACTTAAGTTCATGTTCATGCGTGGATTTTTTTTTTTTAATGGGTTAAGTATTCAGAAATTTGCACACTTCGGGCAGAGTAAAAAATCTCTAAGTTAACAGAATGAGAGAAAATACTTTAAACCATATGTCTGATGAGTTAATATCCAAAATCTAAAAGGAACTCCTACAGCTCAAAAGCAAAACAAATCAGAAAAGAAAAATAATACTAGCCAGATTTTAAAGTGGGCAAGGGACTTTAATAGAAATTTCTTCAAAGAACAAATACAGATGGGCAGCAGGTATGTGGAAAGATGGTCAATATCACTAATAATTAAGGAAATGAAAATCAAAGCTACAAGGAGATATCACCTCACACCTGTTAGAATGGCTACTAATATTATCCAAAAAACAGAAGTTGGCAAGAGTAAAGAGAAATTCTCACTCTTGATGGGAATGTAAGGGGTAGGTAGGAATGTAAATTTGTGCTGCCATTATGGAAAATACTATGGAAAAAAAATTAAAATAGAACTGCCATGTAATTCAGCAATTCCAAAATCTGAGTATTTACCGTCAAAATTTGCAGTAGGGATCTTGAAGAGGTATTTGTGCTCCCATATTCGTTGCAGCATCATTTACAATAGCCAAGATGTGCAGGTCACGTAAATGTCCATCAGTAGGTGAACAGATGAAGATGTGGTACATATATACATACAGTGAAATTTCATTCAGGCTTTAAAAAGAAGGAAATCCTACTAGATTTGACAACATAGATGAATCTTGAGGACATTATGCTAAGTGAAATAAACCAGTCACAGAAGGGCAAATACAGTGTGATTCCACTTATAGAAGTATTTAAGGTAGCCAAAGACATGGAAGCAGAGAGTAGGATGGTGGTTGCCAGGGGCTGGGAGCAGGTGAAAATGGGGAATTGCTGCTCAATGGATGTAAAGTTTCAGTTGTGTAAGATGAGTAACTTGTAGAGATCCGCCGTACGACATCGCGCCCATGGTTAACAGTACTGTATTGTACACTTAAAAACTTCTTATGAGCGTAGATCCCATGTGAAATGTTCTTACTATAATTTTAAAAAAATCTCTAAGCTAAATAAAAACCATTATGAAGCAGCCAAAATAGCTCATAAGTTTCCTGTTTTAAGCTCAGCCCATGCTCTGTCACGTGCAGTGTTAAACATGGTGCGCCTGGTTTCCCACAATAGAACAGATTGAATATCGAACATTAAAAAATGAAAGCGGGACTAACCGTCACAAGAGCTAAGGTTTGTTCACAGTGTGTTTGGCACTGGTCTAAGTCTTTTGCAAGAGTTTCATCTTTCCAACAATTCAATAAGTGAGTACTATTGTTAGCATTTTAATGCAGAAACTAACATGCAGAAAGCTTTGATAACTGATGAAGTTTGCACTGCTGATCAGAGGCAGGGGCCAGGTCCACAATAATCTAGATTCTTAGTTCCAGGGCTTGACTGCCTCCCCAGAAAATTCCACTCCCACCTCTCAGCTGCTTCTTGATAATTTTGTTAAGTTATAAGATTGAAAGCGGGAAGAGAAGGGGACGACAGAGGGTGAGATGGCTGGATGGCATCACTAACTCAATGGACATGAGTTTGAGTAAACTCCAGGAGTTGGTGATGGACAGGGAGGCCTGGCGTGCTGCAGTCCATGGGGTCGCAGGGAGTTGGACACGACTGAGCAACTGAGCTGAACTGAATGTCATGTTTACTTTTCTAATTCTATGTGAAATTCAGGGTTAGCATTAGTGGCTATCTCCTCACAACAAAGTTTTGGGCTTCCCTTGTGGCTCAGCTGGTAAAGAATCCGCCTGCAATGCAGGAGACCTGGGTTTGGTCCCTGGGTTTGGAAGATCCCCTGGGGAAGGAAAAGGCTACCCACTCCAGTATTCTGGCCTGGAGAATTCCATGGACTCTATAGTCCACGGGGTCACAAAGAGTCAGACACAACTGAGCGACTTTCACTTTTAAACAAGTTTAGAAATGTTTAGTTTAAGTTTCCTGTACCATATTTAAGAAAACGGATGAATATTGGTGCATGTTATAAAGATTTAACTTACACAAGGTGAATGGAACTAGAGGTTTCTTTCTTAAAAATAAACAATCATCTGTTTTCTAGAAAATTCTCTGACATGCATCACTTCATTCCCTAACAATGCAGAACAAATGGGGTGTTGCTCTTATGTATGTCAGAGGTAGATGGACTTAGATTCAGGCAGGAACCATTTCAGTTCCTCAGAGCAGTCTGGGATGATTAATGAATACTAATTGATGGTGGTGAGATCTTTAAGAATAAGAAAAATAAATTGTCTTCTGGAAGTGTTCTTGGAACCTCCCCCTCCTCACCTCATTTTGAAGTTGTGGATAGACGTGATGGTTTTACAAAGCCAAAATAATCTGTTCCGAAGAAGAAAAAGTTTATTTAACTGTTTAGATGGCCTTATACTGAAGTCAATGACAGGACTTTGAAACTATTTGAACAGCTTGTTTTGGCTGTAAATATATATAATCTTCCAAACGCAAACTTCAGAAAATGTTTCAAAGAATAGTATATAATTCCTATTTGGTTTCATTTCTTGTCAGCTTTTATTGTATGTATTTAATCCAACTTGTTAAATCTTCTTATGAACATGAATACTTCCCAGAGAACAATATCATATTTAATTTTCCAATTCTATGTGAAGTTCAGGGTTACATCTTCAAATTGAGAAACCTAGTATACAGTCTTACATAGATTAGCAAATGTTTACCTTTCATAAAAGAAATTTAAAGAGTTCTCTGGTTTGTTTATGCGTTTGCTAACGGTCTTTCCTGCTATTAACTTCAGAAACGTTAAATGTCCACTTAGTCCTGACATATACGTGGCCTCGATGACCTAACAGGCAGATTTGCGGAGCAATAACCTTGCCAGCTTATGTCAGCCAGAAGTAAAAGGGAAGATGGTAGTGGTGAATCTGTTTTTGTTACTTGCTGCTTAATCATCATGAATCAGAGGCTTTTATGAGAAATCTTGAACCATCCCATGACGGATTTGCTCACCAAAGATGTACAGATTTTTGCTTTCTTTGGAAAACTATTTAAGCCCTAATCATGCATATGTAAGAAATTGTTGAAAAATTTAACAGTTATGCTACATCAGACATTACACTGTTCCGAGGTCACTTTTCTGATGTCATCAGAGGCTATAAAATGTGATTTAAAAAATTCAATGCTGCTCAGAAGGAGTCCATTAGAAGAAAATTGTACTGTATAAAATTGTTGCTCAAAACATACTCAGTCTTCCCAGGAAAATAACAGCCTGATGGTGATGACCTTTACAGGAAGGTCACTATAACACAAAGGAACTCCTATAAGGTAAGATAGCTTAGTATCTAAAATCTGAAAACATGTCAGGATTACTAAAGGCACTTAAAAAATATAGGTCAGGTCTCCTCAAAATATGAGAAGGTGGAGCTCATGCAGATGGAATTACTTCCATTTTCACTGCAACCACCTGGGCTTATAGAAGTGGTAAGTGTTTTATTTTTATTTGTGTATTTATTTATTTGGCTACACTGAGTCTTAGCTGCCACATGTGGGATCTAGTTCCCTGACCAAGGATCGAACCCAGACACCCTGCACTGGAAATGTAGAGACTTAGCCACTGGACCACAAGGAAAGTCCCATGGCAAGGGTTTTATGTGTCTCCCTCATACCAGTGTGTCCCAGGTCCATGCATTTCAAAATGATATTAGGAAAGAGGCCCTTCGTTGCTCTGCAGAAAACCCAACAGAGTTCATTTGGCAATTCAAAATACAAAAGCCACTTAGTTTATTGCCAGATGTTAATGTAGTAAACATTAACATTTATTATACAATTAATGTATTGTATGCTCTGCTGCTCAGGAAAATGTAAGACCTGCAAATCTAGAAAAAGGAATTTTCTCAGACCCTGTTTCTGCCTGAGGTCTACCAGACAATACCCTTCTAGCTTGATTTTTTTTATACAAGGAATTAGCTCACAAAAAATATCAGTACTTACTCTGCTAGTGGGCTTCCCTGATAGCGCAGTGGTGAAGAATCTGCCTACAATGCCGGGTGAGGTTTAGGCAAGTTTGATCCCTGGGTCAGGAAGATCCTCTGGAAAACAAAATGGCAACCCATCATTTGGACAAAGGAGATTTGCAAGCTATAGCCCATGGGGTCACAAAAGAGTCGCATACTACTTAGTGACCAAACAGCAGCAACAACTGTGCTAGTAGTCATGTATTTAATTATCCAGGCTTAAGTTTTGGCTTCTCCATCGTTTCCCCTCTGCTGACACAGACATTAACTCTACTGAGGTCCGTGGGTTTTTTGTTTGTTTGTTTTGAATTTTGGAAGATTCATTTTTAAAGCCAAACCTTTACTTGATATTACATAACATCAGTTCAGTTCAATTCAGTCTCTCAGTCGTGTCCAACTCTGCGACCCCATGGACTGCAGCACGCCAGGCCTCCCTGTCCATCACCAACTCCCGGAGTTTACTCAAACTCATGTCCACTGAGTCGGTGATGCCATGCAACCATCTCATCCTCTTTCATCCCCTTCTCCCGCCTTCAATCTTTCCCAGCATCACGGTCTTTTCAAATAAGTCGGCTCTTCGCATCAGGTGGCCAAAGTATTGGAGCTTCAGCTTCAGCATCAGTCCTTCCAATGAACATTCAGGACTGATCTCCTTTAGGATGGACTGGTTGGATCTCCTTGCAGTCCAAGGGACTCTCAAGAGTCCAACACCACAGTTCAAAAGCATCAACTCTTTGGCGCTCAGCTTTCTTTATAGACCAACTCTCACATCCGTACATGACTACTGGAAAAGCCATAGCTTTGACTAGACGGACCTTTGTTGGTAAAGTAATGTCTCTGCTTTTAAATATGCTGTCTAGGTTGGTCATAACTTGCCTTCCAAGGACTAAGCATCTTTTAATTTCATGGCTGCAGTCACCATCTGCAGTGATTACATAACATACTTATACCTGAAAATGATTTAAATTATACATTTTACATAGCATCCCCTTTTTAAAAAATTAGCATGTTTTTCCATAATACCAAAAGAAAGCAGATGTTAGATTTCACTCTCTGATGGTAAATTAACTTGATCTTTTAGCCAAGGTTCGTTAGTTGGCTTTATATGAGGAAAATAAGGGAGAGGAAGGATGAAATTTCATATTTAGTCACTGAAAATAAGCCTGAGAATAACCAGGCCTATCACTCTCTGGTAATTCAAAGCTCATGCTCCATAAATGAATGAATGCATTAAGTCTGACAGTCTGGAGCCATGTACATCCCAACTACACTAAATCAAAATTAATAGCAAAGGCAGATTATAACCATTTAGTTGCAGGTGTAAATGCTTCCTCGTTCTGGGATAGTGCAAGCACTTGACACTTTGAGAAAAGATTTAGATTATATATTCTCTCCATTGGCTGGAAGTGCCATTTAAAGAAAGGCGTGTCTCTCATAGTCAAAGCTAACCATGCCAAAGGATCCACAAAGGCCTCCATCTTTTTTGACTTGATACTGAGTTCGTCATGTATTCACGGTGGCCACATAGTTATCCTGTGTCTGTCATTTCAAAATTCCAAAAGCATGAGGAAAATTCGGACTGGCATGGCTACTGCTTAAAGCTATTGGTTAGTTTGAGGGCTCAGTTGTTTCCCATGGGTACATGGAGTCAACGCCCTAAAAGGACTGCTCCTCCCAGTGTTTTCTCAAGTAAGCACAGGGGCCCAAATATTTTGTGTTTTCACTGAAACACAATATGTTAGTATTTTTACATTTAAGTGTGTGTTTGTTTACATATTCACACAGCAAAATCAAACAATGGAAGTCTACGTTGTTGTTGAATCGCTAAGTAGTATCTGACTCTTTGCCACCCATTGACTGTAGCCTACCAGGCTCCTCTGTCCATGGGGTTTCCCAAGCAGAAATACTGGAGCGGGTTGCCGTTTCCTTCTCTAGGGTCTCTTCCCAACTCAGGGATCAAACCCATGTCTCTTGCATCTCTGGCATTGGGAAGCAGGTTCTTTACCTCTGTGCCACCTGGGAATCATGGAAGTCTATATATGACATGAAAAACTAAAATCTCTCTCCTCATCTCACACTTTATTCCTTCCCTTTAATTATATTTAACTGTCCTGAACGAAGAGCTGTTAACATTTGCTATGTGTATGTCCAATAACATCTTGGGCAGAAACAAGCAGGCGTGTATATGCTGATGGATAGCCATAGCTAGATAGCTGGCTGTCTAGAGTTCTTGAATGGAAATAGGACAGTTCTTCAAAAGGCATGTCTTCCTTTAAGCAAACATTAGGGAGCATCTCTGGAAAAAAAATCATATTTAGCTTAATCTGTTCTACAATTAGTTAAATTAATCAACATAATCCATGGCAGATGTCTTCCCCTTCAAACAAATTAGTGGTCTATTGATCAGTAGTGTTATTTCACATGTACTTATGTCTCTTTATGGAAGTCCCTATTTTAATCATAGGCTCATTAAGAATAGAAATCCTTCAAATTCCTGTCTGTGATCATCAGGTGCCCCAAATTTTCAATGCATATTAATAGAAGTTCATTGTCAGCTCACATGCACCTCATGTAACAAGCTGCTTCAGGTAGCCCAGATCATAAACTGTCTTCATTGACACCTCAGATAATAATGAAATTATGGGAAATTTATGTAACTGAAATCTTCTCTTGGTTTGGTGTACTTATTGCTTTTTCATGTGCTTTTAAAACATAAAGATCTGCAACCAAGATTTTTAATACAAAAGAAATGGCTTTAATGTTCTGCATTAAATAGATTGAGGAAGGCTAGACAAAACAGTACTTGCAAGATTTCATGCTGTGAGAGTGATGAGGATGATGGGTGAAATTAATGAGTCTGAAATGGTTGTGACTACAAAGTTGTTTTTAAAATGTCACTTTCTGGAAGAACACAAACTTGGAATTCAACAAGCATGAATATAGGAAGGCTTCTTCAGAGAGGCCATGACCACTGTCATAGATACACATGTGGCTATTTTATTTAACATCATGCCTAAGTTATGGACTTCATTTTTTTGTGCTCCTCTTCCTCTCTTCCTCTCATCAGCCTTTTACCAAGTTGTCTGACATCCAAGGTACTACCTAGTAACTGGAATCCTGTGGTCTCATTTTTTGCCAATTACTTGAGAAGGTTATTTAAGTGGTTCCCACATCTACTTTCTTTTTCCCCTTTAATTATCACTACACAGCTAACCCTGGCTCCAAGAATCAATTTCCTTCACATGCCTACCTAGAAGTCCTCTCTAAGCCCCTTCTGGTGTTTTGTTTTTTTTGTTTTTTTTTTCCATCTCACTTCCATCTATTTCCTGTTTATTTCAGGAAAACCCCTTCTCACATCATGTCTGGTCTTTTCCATCTTCTTTCTTTCTTGACTGTAAAATGAAATTTGTCAGGAACATAAGTGAGTGTCTGGATGTCCCTAGAAATATTTTAAAATGATGTGAAGAAACCAATGCAATCACTTTTGAGCTTGCTTTAGGGTCAACTCAAATATTTCCCTTTACCTTTCCATCCCTTGTGGCTCAGCTGGTGAAGAATCTGCCTGCAATGTGGGAGACCTGGGTTTGATCCCTGGGTTGGGAAGATCCTCTGGAGAAGGGAAAGTCTACCCACTCCAGTTTTCTGGCCTGGAGAATTCCATGGACAGTCCATGGGGTCACAAAGAGTCAGACATGACTGAGCAACTTTGACTTTGACTTTCCATCCCACTAGGGTGAAATTTCCCTCATATCTTAGATCTGTTTTTCAGTAAAATAGTGGCAGATTTTTCTGCATTGTTCATGATGAATTATTTTTTCTGCTTTAAAAAAAAATAATTTAGTTATTTATTTGGCAGCACTGGGACTTAGTTGCGGCATGTGAGATTTTTAGTTGCAGCATGCAAGGTCTTTACTTGTGCCACGTGGGTTCTAGTTCTCTGATCAGAGATCGAACCCAGGCCCCCTGCATTGGGAGCATGGAGTCTTAGCCACTGGACCACCAGGGAAGTCTCTCTTATTTTTTTCCTGTTTTTGAAAGTAATCTATATACTCTAAAATCACAATGAATTGCAATTTATACTAAAAGAGACCAACTAGTTTAAGTTTTATAATGTGTTTTGAGCTTCCCTGGCAGCTCAGACAATAAAGAATCCATCTGCAATGCAGGAGACTCGGGTTTGATCCTTTGGATCAGGAAGATCACCTGGAGAAGGGAAGCTTTACCCACTCCAGTATTCCTGCCTAGAGAATTCCACGGACCGAAGTCTGGCAGGCTACAATCCATGGGGTCACAAACAGTCAGATACAACTGAGTATCTGACACACACAGACACACACCAGATTGTATAACATCGTAGAGCATATGTATAGATTTGGGGCATATAATAGATGAGATAGGTTTCTGTGCTAATCTAGACAGAGACCCGATCACTATCTAAAACATACCTTTTATGGGTATATGCACTCCAAGGTAAAACAGCTAAAGTCACATTTCACTCCAAGGTAAAACAACTATTATAAAAATCACATTTTAAACAAGTCCAGTTCATCTGTTGCATTACTTCTGTTTTCCAAAGGTGGGAGGATTGGGAAAGGAAAAATTATAGTTCAAAAAAAGGCTCCCAGACTTTTAGAGCAAGGTCCAAATCTTTTACATCTTTGTATCCTAGCAGAGCGCATTTAGTAGTGCATTTAGTAGGTGTTAAATAACTCTGTATAGGACACATGAGTTAGTAAGTGAACCCAGTAAGCATCACAGATATTGATATCCCCTGCTCTGAATTCCCCTTGTTGAAAATTACCCATTAGTTCTTTTCTATTGATGCTATGTATAAGGTACCATCAAGATACTTTTAGGCATTCTATTTTAAAGATATGTGGTGAATCAGAATCCTGTTGATCTACTTCTATGTCTCATCTTTAAACGGCTGTGCCTTTCTAGGGACAGGACATATCTTGGCAGGCAACATGGATATGCAAATTTCTCATCTGCCCCTTAATAATCTATCTTTATGGAAAATCGTTGAACCTATGACTACGTTTTTCTAAACAATTTATTCTCCAGATGATGATACCATACATTCCAAATTTATAATAGAGGACTGTTTGTACCAACTGAAAAGAAAAGAACAAATAGGAGAACTGGTTCACTCTGAGGCATCTTGGAGGTACCACACACATGGTAAGCATAAAAGGATAATCCCTTAATCTTCTAAAAATACATGTATTTTTGGCTGCACTGGGTCTTCATTGCTGCAGGCGGTGTTCTCTAGTTGCGGTGAGCAGGGGCTGCTCTCTGGTTGTGGTGCACTGGCTTCTCTTGTTGCAGAGCATCGGCTCCGGAGCACTGGCTTCAGTCGTTGTGGTGAGCAGGCTTCGCTGCCCTGCAGCATGTGGGGTCTTCCTGGACCAGGGATCGAACCCGTGTCCCCTGCGTTGGTAGGCAGATTCTTGACCACTGGACCACCAGGGAAGTCCTCCTTATCTTTTTAATGTCTCCTTGCACTTATTTTGGAAATTGCACACACTTTCTAGATGGCTAGAAGTGTGGTATAGGATGTGGTATTCAAAACTCTGAGGAGAAGTCCTAGATTCCCCACAGGGTACATAGCAGGTGGTTGTATCTGTAAAGCGCCCTTTCTCTGTGAAATAGGCAGCACTGGGAGGTAGCGGAGGAAGAGATGGGGCAGCCCGGGAGGTGTTCAGTTGCCGGTCTCACGTGAAGCCCTAGCTGGTGGTCTATGGCGACCCCTGAATGGACCGCCTGGGAGCTGCTGGTCACCAGCTCTGGTCCATGTTGCCTTTCCTCCCGAGCCATCTCCTTTCTGACTCTCCACCTTCCTATGCCTCATCTCCTTGCAGTGACAGGACTGAGGCTCTCAAGATGCACATTTGATTTCAAAGTGAAGTAGTGAAGTGAAGTGAAGTGAAGTGAATTTGCTCAGTCGTGTCCGACTCTTTGCGATCCCATGGACTGTAGCCCACCAGGCTCCTCCGTCCATGGGATTTTCCAGGCAAGAGTACTGGCGTGGGTTACCATTTCCTTCTCCAGCGGATCTTCCCAACCCAGGGATCGAACCCGGGTCTCCCGCATTGTAGGCAGATGCTTTACCCTCTGAGTCACAAGGGAAGTATAGATGTCTTCCTTTTTTAAAAAAATATATATATTGAATGAAAGATTCTTTAAATTCTGTCGTACTTTACACGTTTCAAAATTTTCACACACATATAATCTCACTTTTTTTTTTTTAATCTCCCATCCCTGTGTTGCCCCTCCCCCACTTTTCTCACCCATCTGGTAACCACTAGTTTATTCTCTATATCTGTGTCTGCTTCTTTTTGTTTTATTCACTAGTTTGTTGTGAATAGATTCTTAGATTGTGAATAGTTCTTAGATTCCACATATAAGTGATATTATATAGCATGTCTTCCTGTGTCTGACTTCTTTCACTTAACATAATGCCCTCCAAGTCTATCCAGGTTGCTAGAAATTTTTATTCTTTTTTACAGCTGAGTAGTAGTCCATTGTATATATTGATAAATACCATAGCTTCTTTTTCTTTCAAATATTTTTAAAAATTAATTAATTTGTTTATTTGGCTATACCAGGTCTTAGTTACATCCAAGCATGCAGGATGTTTTGCTTCAGCAAACTCTTAGTTGCAGCACGTGGGATCTAGTTCTCTGACCAGGGATCGAACCTGGGCCCCCTGGCTGGGGAACTCAGAGTCTTAGCCACTAGACCATCAGGGAAATCCCCTATACCACAGCTTATTTATCCATTTGTCTGTTGATAGATTCCCTGTTTTACTTGAATGTATTGAATGAACAAATCTTCCTTAGGGTTTAGAGGAAATGGGATGATGCATTTCAGCAGAGAAAACATAGAAGGATGTGGGTGGTAGCTTTCATAGATCTCTTCCCTTCTTTTGGGGAGATCAACTTTGAAAGGATTTCAAAATACACCCTAAGTGGTCCCTGCACACCATCGTGTCCTTCCTAATCCTGCTGTGTGGTTACAGAGGACATGGAAAGTAAGCATTGCCATAAACAAACAGAGGATAATAAATTGTAAGAAGGCAACAGAATATGTTTTTACTTGAATGTTGACTCTTTAGATTTGAGCATGCTCCTCTATGTCCAGAAAGCTCCAGAGTATTGAAAGTTTTTGTTTTCTAGAATCATGAGTTGGGTACACCTCTTTCCTTTCAAAGTTTGTAATTCCTGATGGAGAAGTTTAGGGAAAAGTTCTTCCCTTCTTATCCCAGTAAGTGGCAGCTTATTTTTGTGAGTTTATAAGTAACAAAGGCCCATTTTGGGTTAGAAAAACAGAAAGGTGGATGAACATCAGTTTACATTTAGTTAATGAAGACGTGGGATTTCTCTAACAGAATGAAAGTTTGCTGAATGACATCTAGCACTGGGCCTGGCACACAGTCGGTGCTCATTGAAAGTCTGATAAGGTGGCCTGTGTTCTAATCCTGGATGTAAGAGTATTTACCATTTCTAGGTCACTATTTCCTCATTTGTAAAATAAGAAACACTAGGGCTTCCTTGGTGGCTCAATCCTTAAAGAAACTACCTGTAATACAGGAGACCTGGATTCGACCCCTGGGTTGGAAAGATCCCCTGGGGAAGGGAATGGCTCTCCACTCCAGTATTCTTGCCTGGAGAATTCCATGGACAGAGGGGCCTGGTGGGCTGCAATCCATGCAGCTGCAAAGAGTCAGACATGACTGAGCAACTCTTTCTTTCAATGACTTTTAAGTTGTGTCTTAGCATGCTATATAGTAATATAACTAATCTAACACTGTATTATAGTAAATAACTACTAGAACTCTTGGGCCTTCCAGGTGGCGCAGTGGTAAAGAATCTTGCCTGCCAATGCAGGAGACCTAAGATTTTTGGTTTTATCCTGGATTGGGAAGATCCCCTGGAGTAGGAAATGGCAATCCGCTCCAGTGTTCTTGCTTGGAAAATTCCATGACCAGCAGAGCCTGGTGGGCTATAGTCCATGCGATCACAAAGAGTCAGACATGACTGAGTGACTGACCGTACACACAGAACCCGTTTGCTTTTATCATGTGTGGCTTCCTCGGGGGCAGTGACCACATCTTCCTAGATATGCACTGTGTCCCTACCACTCAACACTGTGCCTCTTCCTTAGCAGATGCTCAGTAAATATTTACTGAGTCAATGTTGTTTGTATTCCAAGAGAGTGTTTAACCTCTTACTGTCTCAGTTTCCTCCTCCTTTTTCAGGGCTTCACGTTCACTCTCAGTAAATTTACATCCTCTAGGCTGTGCTTCCAGGAGATTAAAAAACAAGCTTTTATTTTGATCCTGGGACATGTTAACTCAGATTTTTCAAAAAATCATTTTATATTGATTAATGCATCCCAGGTTAGACTCCCCTTCTTCCATGCACACATACACATAATTTGTTCCTTCTCTCTTTCCTTACCTGGTGATGTTAAAATGGTTAACGGACTACTTATTTCTCCAGGAATTCTTAACTAAGAGAACATGAGACCTTTGGGAGGAGTGCAGCAGAGCTTGTGAAACCCATTGTGGGTTTCAAAGGATTCATAAGCCTTGATATTGTATGTAATGTGTGTGCCTTATTATGGAAAGAGGATTGAATCTTTTTTTTTTTTTTACTAGATTCTCTAAGGGTACTTTGGGGCCCGTGAAAGGTGAAAATCCACTCTACTACATGAGTTAGGTCTAGTCACTTAGAAAATCCTGCGCTTTCCCATCTGTGGTTGCCTCAATTTCTGTAAAAAAAAAAAAAATTTACAAGATAAAAAGAAACCCATTTTGCATCATACAGTTCCACCCTGCAACAAGATCTGCTTACAGAAATGCCTTAAATCTTCCATCTTGCCATCTGAGGGGTCCTCATTCACAACCCACTCAGGCCAGGAAGCCCATGACTCATATCACAAGGCAACATCCTCTTTACATTTCCATGACTGACCCTCTCTTGCTCCTCTGACACCGGACAAGTGAATTGCCCTCACGTATACCTTGACTTGTGGGAAGGTGGTATTTTCACCACAGTGAACTTGGGGTATACAGTTCATGTCAGGGTCACCATCCTTAGCAAAATAGAGGCCCATGTGGGGGAACAGTAAGAAATGGAGATATTGTAATAGAATAAAAGGGACACCAAAGGAATAGTCAGGGACAATAGTCTTGTGACATATTGTACTCTAGACATAAAGGAAGTGCTTCAGCTCTTTGGGCTTTATTTTCTCGTAGACCAGTGTGGATATTGGACACAATTATCTGCAGTGTTTTCCATATGCAGTCTCTCTAGTTGTGGGATTCTGGTTGGCTGACATTGGACAAGCTAATAGGAAGTCCTAAAGCCTTAGAGATCCAAAGTTTTCTAGCTTACCAGAAAATGGGCTGGAAATTCAGCAAGTCCAAAATATTGAATGAGTGAAGCAAGGAGCCATTTTAATGAGAAAGAATACCTAATACTGAAAAGATCTCATTTCTTCCAAAATTATAAAAAATATAGCTCACTTCTGATTTTTAAAAAAATTAGTTTCTTAAAATTTTCCAAATTTCTGAAATAAACAGATGAAGATAGCTTGCTCCTCCTCTTATCAAAAACTATAGTTAAGAATAAAAACCCACAGTGCTATATGAAAAAAAATATATAAAGCTACACAAAGTAAAACAACATGATAGAGCAAAACATAGATTAATGAAACAGTTTCAAAAGTCCAAACTACCAATCAATAATAATCATCATAATGATAAAATTATTCTAAATTTGTACTTATAACTAAAGTAAATAATTAAAATTATATAAAATAATTATTTTAAATTTAAAATAATTGTATATGCAATAAAACTATAATAAATTTATAATTATAGTTATAGTGATATTATTTGATGATTATAATTTATTAGAACAATAATAAAGTAATAATTTACTTATTACATTAATCACTACAAAAAAAACAAAAAACCCAATAAAAATGGGTAAAATATTTGAATATATACACTTCAACAAAGATATATGAATAACCAAAAACCTTAAAAATGTGCCAAATAGCACTTGTGATTAGGGAAATGAAAATTAAAAATCAAAATGAGATCTTGCTAAATGCCTAACTTCTTATTGTTGTTTGGTCGCTAAGTCATGTCCAACTCTTTGGGAGGCCTGAACACCTAATTAGAAAGTCTAAAATTTAAAAGACTCACAATAGCAAGTGTTAGAGTACAGAGAAGGTGGAATTCTCATACACTGCTGGTAGAAACATAAAATGGTACAATCACTTTGGAAAACATTTTGGTAGCCTTCATAATAGGTTAAAGATACACTTCCATATAACT
Organism: Cervus elaphus; assembly: GCF_910594005.1. Classification (NCBI taxonomy): domain Eukaryota; kingdom Metazoa; phylum Chordata; class Mammalia; order Artiodactyla; family Cervidae; genus Cervus; species Cervus elaphus. The sequence continues at coordinate 35,430,954 of NC_057846.1, forward strand.
CAGCCATTTCATTACTAAATATTTAGTAGGAGAAATAAAAACATGTCTGCACAAAGAGTTGTACACAAATATTAATAACAGCTTTATATATAATGGCCCCACACTGGAAACATTCCAAATGTCCATCAACAGATGATAAACAAATTGTTTAAAATTGGATGAACAAATAGAATACTACTCAGGAATAAAATGAAATGAACTATTGACATATGCCACAACATGGATGATATAAAATGCTAAGTGAAAGAAGACAGACCGAAATAAGACTGCACATACCATAATTCATTTCTATAAAATTCCAAAGAAGGTAAACTAGTCTATACAAAAAGCCAAGTCAGTTGTTGCCTGGAGACAGAGGGTAGGGAGATGAATTTAATCTAACAGTCTAAAAGAAAAAAGAAACTATAAAAAAGATGCAATTATTTATCTGATCTTGAATAGGAAAAAACCCTTCTAAGCAAAAGGCAATGTTTTTAAAATGAAAGGGTGCTTGACTTAATTTATTTTAAAAAAAAGTTAAAGGTTTGCATAAAATAATTATAAATTTAGAAGATAACAAAGGAGGTGATATTTGCCATAAATATAAAAAATTATGTCTTTTAGATATAAATAGTTATAAAACAATAATGACTTAACAGGACATCCCTATTGTAAAAGAGCAAATCATATAAACCAGTGTTTCACCAAAAAACAAAAAAATAGGGAGGGAGGAAGAAAAGAAGGAAGAGAGAGGGGGAAGGAAGAAGAAGGAGAGAAAGGGGAGAAAGAAACAGATTCACAAAACTCTCAGCAAAAGGAGATTTTTCTCCCTCTTGGTTGTATCTTTATTGGTTGTTTCATTTCAATCTTGGTGTTTTTCCCTGTTTTCATAGTTCCTACAGTGGACTTGGATGATCACAAAATAGTCTCGAGAAAGACAAGTTCCATGAACTCAGCAGTGTTCATGGTCTTCCAAATGAAGGAGGTATAGAAGGTGTCTGTTCAAAGGAAAACAGAATCTAGGGGGGGTGTGTATGTGTGTGAGAGAGGGGGCAGGGAGAGATGCTGAGAAGGTTATGATTAGCAGGAAGAAACAAGCCCTTAGAAGTGGGACACCCCCTACCCTGGACCTCGACTCCCAGGCAGGGCCTCACTTCTGTGTGATCCAGGCTGTGCTGTGCTGAATCGCTCAGTCGTGTCTGACCGTCTGAGCCTCATGGACTGCAGCCCACCAGGCTCCTCTGTCCATGGGGATTCTCCAGGCCAGAATACTGGAGTGGGTTGCCATGCCCTCCTCCAGGGGATCTTCCCAACCCAGGAATTAAACCCAGGTTGATCCTGCAAGCGGATTCTTTACCATCTGAGCCACCAGGAAAGCCCGTGAATCCAGGCTATACAAGTAAAATGCCAGGAGCCGGTGGACACTTCAGAAGTCCTTGCCTCATCACTTGATGAAAGATATTAAGGGGAAGGTTGCATATCACATTCAAATTATATGAAGAAAAATGTTTCCATGTTCACCATCAGCTACATTTCCTCATAATCCTCATTTTTCAACCCTTGGTTCAAAACACGAGTTGCAATTGGACATTGCCTATGTAGTCAACATTATTATCAGGCTACATAAAATCATGAAAACATCATCCTGAAATTCAAGGAATTTGGAGTCTAGCTGGGAAAATACACCACACAGGAAATAATTAGATAATAAAGTCGTTTCCTCTGTTTCATTGTGGGGCAGAACTCATTCTAAAATGAAGAGATTATAACTTTCACAGGAGCACACGCTTTCAATATCTAAGAAAAACAATGTTTTGAAGAGGGAACAATTGCTATATTAGGAGGCCTTGAAAACTGCAAGGAGAGCTCTGTTGGTGACAAGAGCTAACATCCCATGGGTTAAGTCAACATGTAAATAATGTATTCTTGGAGCCTGCGGTGCTTTCATAGGAACAGTAAAGGTTGGTTTTTTTGACTCTGGTTTAAAATCGTGATGCTTCCTTTGGAGAAGAGGAGTAAGATGTTGATGGTGCTCATTGGAGCAACTGAACTCTAGCCCAAGCCTTGTGAACTTGCTTGCACAAAGCCACAGGATGGAAATCGCATAGTTTGGTGCCTTGGACCAGAGCATTTGTTACAACTTGTCAGAAGAGAAGAAATAAAGAAAATAATTTCTAAAACTCCCCAATGCATAGTCCCAAACTATAAGCACAACACAGTATTTAAAACTAGATAGGAGAGTGAGCCTGGAGAAGGAAACGGCAGCCCACTCCAGTATTCTTGCCTGGAGGATTCCAAGGACAGAGGAGCCTGATGGGCTATCGTCCATAGGATTGCACAAAAGCAGACATGGCTGAAGCTCAGCAGCAGCAGCAAAAGAGAGCAGATAACCTCAGCTGAAAATGAAATGCTAATGTCTGAAAACAGTGATGAACAGTCAAGAATGTCCATAATATATCACCTTCCATTTGCTTTCTGTCTTCACCATAAATAGACATGAGTTAACATATGTTTGAAGATTCATTTCCCTTTTATTGAGCTCACTCAACAAAAGGGTTTTTGCTGTTTTTTTTTTCCCAGCATGTCCTGCTTTTATAAACCAAGATCTAATTTGACATGATTACGTAATTGTGTGACCACCTGTGCCCTTCTACCACTTTTTCCTTTCAAGGTAGAGAGTGTCTTTCTTCCCAGAGCCTTATAGAATATATTAATTCACCTAATAGCAGTAATAGCAGTTTTCTCACAAATAATAGCAGTTTAGCAGTAATAGCAGTAATAGCAGTAATAGCAGTTTTCTCACAACTAATTTATCTATTTACTATCAAGAACTATTAGTAGTTGGCAACCACTGTGCCAGGTGTTGGAAATAGAAAAAGGAATAAAACACTTTCTTGTCTTGGGAGCTTTCAGCTGAGTGGGGGATTCAGACAATTAAACAGATAATTTAAAAAGTGATGTGATAGGCACGCAGAAAGTTGCAACAGACTGTTGTCTGACTACCCCAGCATAACATTTCCCCAGTTTTCATTAGAAACAGAATGCTTTAACTGAACCCAATTAGAAAACCGAACTTCCAGCCTCTTCTGTAACTAGATGAGGCTCTATGACTAAGTTCTGGCCAGTGAGATGCAAGCATAGTAAGCATTCAGCGAAATTTCCAAGAAGACTCTTTAAAAGGAAATGATTAAGCCAGAATAAGGATCCTTTTAGCTTTCCTCCCTTCCAAGAAGTCTAATGAAACAGTTGGAGCCACAGCTGCAATTCTGGACTGTGAGGTAACCTTGACTATATGAGGTGATCAGGATTCTAGTGACTGTAGAACCAGGATATCAGCTCCATGCTGCCTCCATCTGACTTCTTTTACGTGGGAGAAGAAACCATTGTCCATTTAAGTCACTGTAGTTAGACCTATGACCATTGCAACCCCAAATAATACTAACTGATGGATATAATACTTAGGAAAAATTATGGGAGCAGCTCCCCGCTCTGTCTTGGGGAGAGAAGTCAGAAACAGTGTTCCTGTAGAAGTCACATTTAGAATCAAGGCCTAAATGAATGCAGAAGGTGTAAAAAAATTTTTAAGGAAGAAGGAATACCATGTGAAGATCTGAATTGGAAAGGAACTATCTAGGAGATACTAAAAAAGGTCAACATAACAGGAATAGAGTAGATTAGGAAGAACCAGGCAGGAGAAAAATCTGAAAAATTTCATAGATGTTCCATTTTGCAGAAACTGCTGTAAAGATATTTATAGGTAGCTGCAGAGCAGAGGTCTAAAAGTAGAGGCATAAATGTGGGAGATATTAACATACAGATGGTTTCTAAAGTCTTGGGAATTAATGAGGTCACCCAGGGAGAGTGTCTAAAGTTAGAAGAGGGCCTCAAAGCAAAGAGATATCACTTCACAGCTGTCAAAATGGCTATCATCAAAGAGTCTACAAATAACAAATGTTGGCGAGGATGTGGAGAAAAGGGAACCCTTCACAGCTGGTGGGACTGGACCAATGCATTACTGCAGCCACTATGGAAAACACAGTGGAGTTCCTCAAAAATAAAAACACAACTACCATGTATGTGCTCAGTCGCTAAGTTGTGTCCGACTCTTTGCAGCCTCATGGATTGTAGCCCACCAGGCTCCTCTGCCCATGGAGTTTTCCAGTCAAGTATACTGGAGTGGGGTGCCATTCCCTTCTTCAGGGGAACTTTCTGACCCAGGGGTGGAACCCGCATCTCTTATGTCTCCTGCATTGGCAGGAAGATTATTTACCACTAGTGCCACCTGGGAAGCCCATATAATCCAGCAATAATTCCACTCCTGGGTATATACCTGAAAAACAACAAAAACAAAAAGAGTAATTCAAAAAGATATATGTACCCCAGTGTTCACTGAAGCACTATTTACAATAGCCAAGAGATGGAAGCAACTTAAATGTCCATCAGCAGATGAATGGATAAAGATGTGGTATATATGGATACATACTATTCAGCCATAAAAAAAAAATAAGTTCTGCTATTTGCAGCAACATGCATAGACCTGGAGAATATTATGCTCAGTGAAATGTCAGAGAAAGACAAATACTGTATGATATCACTTATATGTAGAATCTAAGAAAGAACACAAATGAACGTGTATGCAAAACAGAAAGAGACTCACAGATTAGTGAACAAACCTAGTGGTTACCAAAGAGGAAAGGGAAGTGGGGAGGGGAAAATTAGGGGTACAAGATTAAGAGACATAAATACTGTGTACAAAATAGACAAGCAACAAGGATAGACTGTACAGCCCAGGGAATTATACCCATTATCTTGTAATAACATTTAACGGAGTATGATCTGTAAAAACGCTGAATCACTATGCTGTACACCCAACATTAATATACTGTAAATCAACTATGCTTCAAAATAGAAAATATTATAGAAATATTATTTCAATATAGAAATAAAGGCAGAAGAGGGCCAAGGACAGAACTCCGATACCAAACAATTAAAGGCCAAGTAAAGGAGACTCTCCCCATCTTCTGTTTAAAAAAGAAAGAGAAATAAAGAATATCAGCATAATTCAGGGTCACAAAATCTAAGAAACCACCTGGGGCAGAGGGCAGAGGTGAGATGGGCTTCCTTTTGTTTTGTTTCTAGCCTGAAGGGACGCTTGATGGAAGATTTCAAGGAGGGTAAACAGCTTTCTGTGCAGTTGCCCTGCTGGAGAAACGGGTGGGTGGAGGATGAATTAAGCTAATATTTACAAACAGGATGAGCCTACGTAAGTCTTTAAGATCCTCAGTTTCATTATTTGTAAAATGGGGAGAATAACTCTTACCTTGTAGTGCAGGATGAAGATTAAATAAGAGAGGGTGTAGAACTAGATAAGGAGACCATCCTGTTGTGGTTCACTCACCCTTCAAGACTGGTGGAAACTTACATGGAAAATTGTCACATGAGGGATCTCAGCTTCTTGACAGCTTGAACTGTCAGCTGACAACTGTCAGCTTCTTGACAGTTAATAGTATACATTTTTCTAATGTTCAATTTTTATATTTCTACACATAGATGAGTACTGCCCTATCACAGATAAACCTAGAAGGTCAGAGGTCTTTGTGCCCTGAGGATTCAGCATGAAACCAATGAAGTCTTCACCGTAGTATTCTCCCTTTCATGGTCTTTTCCAGGAATCCAAGGCAAGGAGTCCTAGCCATGTGTTTACTTGCTTACATGTTTATATAAAATTTGCAAGAGAAGGCCATTAAACTATAATTCATGAGGATCACAGTCTCTTTCCACTCTGATTTTCCCTCCCAAGGTATTCTCCTTGTGTAGGTGGAGTTGGAAGGGCCCTGGGCATTTTGGAATCCAGCGGAGGGAAAATTGAGTTGGAGGTACATTGACTTGGTGTTCAGTGGGATGTCTGCTAGTTCAAGGTGTCCCAGAGTGGGAAATGCTTCCAGAAATACGCTAAACCCACTGTGCTGACTCACATGGCATCATGTCAAGAAGATTCAGGGCCAGAGATTGTATTGTGAATGAATGTGTTCTCGTGTGCCAAGGACCATGACAAGTCTGAAATGCATGGAGCCAGAAGCTAACCTGTGGAAAATTCTACCAGGCATCCCTCCTGTGGAATTATAACCAGAGGATTCACATCCATGGGTGTCTAGTCAAAACTCAAATTCTATTGCTTCAAGAATATCCATAATAATTCAGTGTATGCATATACATTCACCAAATTGTTGTTGTTCTTTGGCAATGGAAATGGCAAGGAGTTAAATTCATCAGAATTTTGATGCTTGTAGGGCACAAACTTGCCATAGTGCATAAACTGTGAGTGTGTCTGTAACAACAATTCATAAAGGAAGAAAATATAGTAAAGGTTTTCTGAAATTTTACCTCCCTGGTAGCTCAGATGGTTAAGAATCTGCCTGCAATGCAAGAGACCTGGGTTTGATCCCTGGATCAAGAAGACCCCCCCCGGGGGGGGGGGCGTGGCAACCCCACTCCAGTGTTCTTTTCTCAAGAATCCCCATGGACAGAGGAGCCTGGCGGGCTACAGTCCATGGGGTCACACAGAGTTGGACACGACTGAGTGGTTAACACTTTCACTTTCAAAGATTTATAGGACATTGTCAAAATCAGTTGTGATGTTGAGAGAAGCTCGTTTAATTAGTAATAATAACAATTTCAATCAATTAGATGAGAGACTGATTCTCTTTCCATTTTCTTTTTATAAAAAAATTACAAAATTATTGTCAGGTAAAGAGGCAATCAAAAAATATTCAGGGAGAAAAATATCATAAATGCATGTCAGACAGTTAATTGTTTTTATGAGTTTTATCATGTGTGTAGTTTTGTCAGATTTTTACATTTTGTGATGGTTGGGTTTTAAATAAGTATGCACTTTTATCCCTCATAATTTGTATTTGCTGTTTTGCATTCTTCCTCATATTCCTTGAAATGATACGCAGCTCACGCCCTATAGCACCTGAACCACCAGCGTGTCCCTCTGTGCTGTCTGCCTGCAGCGAGACCCAGGGCCCCTCCTAACGGTGGCCCCGGGTCCCCTCACCCATCCCCAAGGACACAGCAGTTAATGATATGATCAGCCTGCCTCCAGTTCCAGATGGTTGGAAGGGAAAACAAAGCCTAAATGCCAAAAACAGGAGCATTTGACTGGTGCCTGGGGAGTAATGCTGGCTCTTGACACCTCCATGACTTATGCGAGAACTAAAGGCACCAAAGCTCATTTCAGAGAGTCCCAAATTTGGTTCTAGCTCTGCCCCTAGGAGTATGGCTTTGATAAACGAGCTCAACTACCTCGAGTATCAATGTCCTTATGGGTTCCATAGACTATTTCATACATATGGTGAGGGCAAAGTTTGTGCACAGAAAAAAAAAGCACTCTGTTGTAAGGGGCTCTTCGGATGTAAAGTCCGCGTGATCCTTCCCTTCTCCACCATCGCCAAGGAGTCAAGGATTTAATCCCACTCATGCACTCTTATTTTGGAGAGACTGCTGCATGCTCTGATCAAGCAAGCATCACAGGGCCATTTCAGAATGCTGTTACTGAAATGCATTTGGCATTTCTCAAGCAGAGGGGCCGAGGGTCATGGGAGAGGACGTGGAAGAGGACCACTGGTGACCAAGAGTCTTCTCTGACCTTGAACTTGAATGTCCTATTGAACCAAACAGAAGGGCTGCCTGTACCCAGAAGCCACTTACTTAATAGGCTATGAGTAAGCAACACCTGTGTTAATTGTGGTCCTGTATGATGTGGCAGAACCAAGCCTTCACTGTTGCTGGCCACGTACAGCACATCCCATGAAGTCTCCTGGTAATGTGAGTTTTCTCATCCCATTGCAGGCCCAGTGATATGGATACATCTCTTAACGATGGGCATCCTTCAAAACCGTCTGGTTGTCTATTCCTCCTTTTGGTCCAGCTCTGGCCGCCAGGATCATCTTGACTTCCTTGGCTGTGTCACCTGAGTCAGGACTCTTCCTTAAACAACCTTAGGGACCCTGAGCTAGTTGCTACATTGCTCCTCTTTCAGGGCTCACGACCCTTGAATGAGTTCCCACTGGTCTTGGAGTAAAATCCAAAATCAAAATCTTTTTTAGAATTTGTATTCATTTTCGGCTGTGCTGGGTCTTTTTCTCTAGTTGTGGCGAGTGGGGGCCACTCTCTAGTTGCGGTGCATGGACTTATCACCGAGGTGGCTTCTCTTGTTGCAGAGCATGGGCTCTAGGCGCGTGGGCTTCCGTCCCAGCAACAGGCTCAATAGTTGCGGCACTTGGGCTCCAGAGCCCAGGCTCAGTAGCTGTGGCCTACAGGCATAGTTGCTCCGAGGCATGTGGGATCTTCCCAGATCAAGGATCGAACCCACAACGCCTGCATTGGGGGCGTTGTGGGTTCAAAACGTCGTGGGTTCAAAATCAAAACCAAAATCTTAACGTAACTTCAAAGTCCTGCGCGGTCTCCCCAGTACCTAATTCCCCAACTTTGTCACAAGCTGCCCTTCAGCTTACTCTGTACTCCGTTCCTCCTGGCCTGCTTCCCTCACTGCGATCAGGCTGCTCTCAGTGCCCGAGAGGTATCCCACCCCCTTCACAAAGCTACCTCCCACTCCCCCACCAGGTATCAGCCAGCTCAAACATCGCTTCCTTGGGGATGTCTGCCCTGATGATACCCCCTCCAGATTTGGCTGGACTCCCCCTGGTGACTCAGATGGTAAAGAACCCACCTCCAATGTGGGAGACCTGGATTCAATCCCTGGGTTGGGAAGATCCCCTGGAGAAGGACATGGCAACCCACTCCAGTATTCTTGCCTGGAGAATCCCATAGACAGAGGAGCCTGGCGGGCTACAGTCCATGGGGTCGCAAAGAGTCGGACACGACTGAGTGACTCAGCTCAGCAGCATCCCGTCCTAACCCACTATAGATCGAACTATATTGAATTGCTAGTATTGTCATTTTGACCTACAAAACCATCACTAGCCTGTGGTTCTTACTGCTCCCTGTACATCATAGCCCTCATCACAATTGTTATTAAGTCATTACTTGAATATTTGATTTATATCTGACTCCCTGATGGATTATGAACTCTGGGAAAATAGACATCCTATCTGTTGTGTCTGTTGCTATTCAGAAAATAATAAATACTGCCCAATAAATATTTACTGAATATCATTTATTCAACCACACAGATACACTTTTTACATTTTCTGCATTCATGATATACATGGAACATGCAGTGTCGTGAGGAAAAGTGTTATTCGGTCAAGTAGGTTTTTGTTGCTTTATTTTTTTCAGGCTTCAGTCATGAGATGTCATTACTTAACGTTTTGCAATGCTCTTTGTGGTACTTTGGTTGTTGTGTTCTTTGGTTATGACATTGCTTTGTGTCTGTGAAATTACATTCTGGGTGTAGCATGAGGTTCTTGAGACAAGCGTGATCTTTTAAGTTTCCTTTTCTCCGAAGAGAAATCTCAAGATTCTCTCTGTAAGAAGAGTGGAATTTTTCACAATCTCCTGCTAAGTAAACAGTCTCAGATTACAAAGCAAAAGATATTGCAAAATACTTGAAAGGATGCAGTTTATGAAGCAGAAGTGGTGCAGATGTCATGGAAGATCTAGTGAAAAACCAAAAATGGTGGTAGAACAAATGTCACTGCTATCTAAGACAGCAAAGGCAGTTCACGTGTAACAGAGGCTCATGAGAACGTTAGGAACCCTCAAAGCCCTGCTTTCCAGAGGAGAAAGCAGGTCAGGTCTTCGACCGCATCAGAGGGGCCCTCATTAGCCCAATCAAGGGTCCCCCCGAGCCCCTGCCAGGCCTCGCACACACGGGGGTGCGCAATTAACTCTGCCCATGCTGCCAAGGCTGCAGTCCATTAGTCTGAGTGAATCCTGATTGACTGTGTTCTTCTCAGCCCCTCGTAAACATAAGCCTTGTTGTCTGAATCTTCACGCTTTTTTCATATTGTCAAAATGTCGTTTCTCCAAGTCTCATTACAAGCTGACAAGCGATGCCTGGTCAAGAGCAGTGGGGATGAGATGGAGCAGACTTCCCTGTGCTATGCATTTGATCTTTGTTGCTCATCTAATTTTATTGGTTTATTTATTTTTGATTGGAGTATAATTGCTTTACAATGTTGTGTTAGTTTCTGATGTACAATGAAATGAATTGGATATATATATATATGTGTGTATATATATGTGTATATATATGTGTGTGTATGTCAGATATATATATATATATACACATATATATACACCTTCCCTCTTAAACCTCCCTCTCTCCACCTCACCTAGCCTACCCATCTAGGTCATCAAAGAACAGGAGCTGAGCTTCCTGTGATTTATAGCAGGTTATCCATTTAAAATATAGCGCTGTGTACGGGTCAGTCCCATACTCCCTAACTATCTCTTTCCCCCAACCTTTCCCACCCCACACCCCGCCCCAACCATGAGTTCAGTTCTCTAAGTTTGTGTTTCTATTTTGCAAATAACTTCATTTGTATCGTTTCTTTTTAGATTCTACATGTAAGCGATGTTAGACAGTATTTCTCTTTCTCTGTCTGACTTCACTTCACTCAATATTATGTAACAATCTAAATGGGAAAAGAATTTGAAAAAGAATAGATACATGTATATGTGTAACTGAATCCCTTTGTGGTACACCTGAAACTAACACAACTTCAACTATACTTCAACAGAAAATAAAAAGGTGTTTAAAAAAAAAAAAAAAAGAACAGTGGAGGTGATACTCAAATCAACAACTAGCTTCTGGCCCCCCTTCCTGCATCTCTCAAATGGGAAGAACAGTATCTGCTTTCTCACCTCCTCCCTGAGTTGCTGTGGGCATCTTCTGAAATGATGGCTGTGTAAGTGCACCAAAATGATACATCGATCAGCGCACAAATACAAGGGCTTCTTGTAACTCATCACTGAAGAATTTCCTTCCACTCTGAAGAGATTTACTTACTTACATGTGGTTATAAAACTAGAAAACTGGTGAACTTTTTCTAATGGGAGCTCTAGGCTCCAAGTTCCTAGGTCTCTATTGGAACAAGATTAGCAAAGAGCATTTTGGCAAATGATAAAAAAGATCTCCTTCTTTATTTCTGTCTCTGTTCATCCTTGCTGCTCTTTCCCCAAGCCCTTCAAATGACTCCTAAATATAGAATTTAGTTATAAAAAAGATAAATAAAGCAGAACACAGATTGGTGATTTCCAGGATCTGGGGTGGGGTGTGCAAAAAAGGGAATGAAGAAATCATAGCAAGTTATGGAACTTTTCTATATATAGATTTTGAAAATTACACAACTATGCACATGTTAATCTTGCAGAACTGTACACTGAAAAGGGTGAATTTTACTGTAAATGTAAAATTTTAAAACATAGGAAAAAAAGAAGCACCGATAGTCCCATCAGCCAAAGATAAGGGCTATGTTATGTTAGGTAACTAACATAAGGGTATGTTAGCATACTTCTGACTGGTCTTTTATGTTGATGATGGTGTTTTTAAACCACTTCAGTGTTCTTGCCTTCAGAACCCCATGAACAGTGTGAAAGGCAAAAAGATAGGTCACTGAAAGATGGACTCCCCAGGTCAGTAGGTGCCCAATATGCTACTGGAGATCAGTGGAGAAATAACTCCAGAAAGAATGAAGAGAGTGAGCCAAAGTAAAAGGAACACCCAGCTGTGGTTATGTCTGGTGATGGAAGTAAAGTCCAATGCTCTAAAGAACAGTATTACATAGGAACCTGGAATGTCAGGCCCATGAGTCAAGGCAAATTGGAAGTGGTCAAATAGGAGATGGAAAGAGTGAACATCAACATTTTAGAAATCAGTGAACTAAAATGGACTGGAATGGGTGAATTTATCCCAGATGAACATTATATCTACTACTGTGGGCAAGAAACCCTTAGAAGAAGGGAGTAGCCCTCATAGTCAACGAAATGCAGTACTTGGGTGCAATCTCAAAAATGACAGAATGATCTTTGTTCATTTCCAAGGCAAACCATTCAATATCACAGTAATCCAAGTCTATGCCAGAACCACTAATGCAGAAGAAGCTGACATTGAATGGTTCTATGACGACCTACAAGACCTTCTAGAACTAACACCAGAAAAAGATGTTCTTTTCATCATAGGGGAATGGACTGCAAAAATAGGAAGTCAAGAGATACCTGAAGTAACAGGCAAGTTTGGCCTTCGAGTACAAAATGAAGTACAGTGAAGGCTAACAGAGTTTTGCAAAGCAAAAGCACTGGTCGTAGCCAACACCCTCTTCCAACAACACAAGAGAAGAATCTACACATGGGCATCACCAGATGGTCAATACCGAAATCAGATTGATTATATTCTTTGTAGCCGAAGATAGAGAAGCTCTATACAGTCAGCACAAACAAGACTGGGAGCTGACTGTGACTCAGATCATAAACTCCTTATTGCAAAATTCAGACTTAAATTGAAGAAAGTGGGGGAAATCACTAGACCATTCAGGTATGACCTAAATCAAATCCCTTACAATTATACAGTGGAAGTGAGAAATAGATTTAAGGGACTAGATCTGATAGAGTGCCTGATGAACTATGGACAGAGGTTTGCGACACTGTTCATGAGGCAGTGATCAGGACCATCCCCAAGAAAAGGAACTGCAAGAAGGCAAAATGGTTGTCTGAGGAGGCCTTACAAATAACTGAGAAAAGAAGAGAAGTGAAAGGCAAAGGAGAAAAGGAAAGATACAGCCATCTGAATGCAGAGTTCCAAAGAACAGCAAGGAAAGATATGAAAGCCTTCCTCAGTGATCAGTGCAAAGAAATAGAGGAAAATAATAGAATGGGAAAGACTAGAGATTGTTTCAAGTAAATTAGAGATACCAAGGGAATATTTCATGCAAAGATGGTCACAATAATGGACAGAAATGGTATGGACCTAACAGAAGCAGAAGATATTAAGAAGAGGTGGCAAGAATACACAGAAGAACTATATGAAAAAGATCTTCATGACCCAGATAACCACAGTGGTGTGATAACTCACCTAAGCCAGACATTCTGGAATGCAAAGTCCTGTGGGCCTTAGGAAGCATCACTACGAACAGAGCTAGTGGAGCTGATGGATTTCCAGTTGAGCTATTTCAAATCCTAAAAGATGACGTTGTGAAAGTGCTACATTCAATATGCCAGAAATTTGGGAAACTTAGCAGTGGCCACAGGACTAGGAAAGGTCAGTTTTCATTCCAATGCCAAAGAAAGGCAATGCCAAAGAATGTTCAAACTACTGCACAATTGCACTCATCTCACACGCTAGCAAAGTAATGCTCAAAATTCTCCAAGCCAGGCTTCAACAGTATGTGAACCATCAACTTCCAAATGTTCAAACTGAATTTAGAAAAGGCAGAGGAACCAGTGATAAAATTACCAACATCCATTGGATCATCAAAAAAGCAAGAGAATTCCAGGAAACATCTAATTCTGCTTTATTGACTACACCAAAGCCTTTGACTGTGTGGATCACAACAAATTGTGGAAAATTCTTCAAGAGATGGGAATACCAGACCACCTAACCTGCATCCTGAGAAATCTGTGTGCAGGTCAAGAAGCAGCAGTTAGAACCAGACATGGAACAAGAGACTTGTTCCAAATTAGGAAAGGAATAAGTCAAGTCTGTATGTTGTCACCCTGCTTATTTAACTTGTATGCAGAATGCATCATGCCAAATGCCAGGCTGAATGAAGCACAAGCCGGAATCAAGATTACAGGGAGAGAAATCAACAACCTCAGTTATTCAGATGACACCACCTTTATGGTAGAAAGAGGAGAGGAACTAAAGAGCCTCTTGATCAAAGTGAAAGAGAAGAGTGAAAAATCTGGCTTAAAACTCAACATTCAGAAAACTAAGATCATGGCATCCAGTCCCATCACTTCATGGCAAATAGATGGGGAAACAGTGGAAACAGTGGCAGACTTTATTTTCTTGGGCTCCAAAATCACTGCAGATGGTGACTGCAGCCATGAAATTAAAAGATGCTTGCTCCTTGGAAGAAAACCTGTGACCAACCTAGATAGCATATTAAAAAGCAGAAACAATACTTCACCAACAAAGGTCCATCTAGTCAAAGCTATGGTTTTTGCAGTAGTCATGTATGGATGTGAGAGTTGGACTATAAAGAAAGCTGAGCGCCGAAGAGTTGATGCTTTTGAACTGCGGTGTTGGAGAAGACTCTTGAGGGTCCCTTGGACTACAAGGAGATCCAACCAGTCCGTCCTAAAGGAAATCAGTCCTGAGTATTCATTGGAAGGACTAATGCTGAAGCTGAAACTCCAATACTTTAGCCACCTGATGCAAAGAACTAACTCACAGGAAAAGACCCTGATTCTGGGAAAGATTGAAGGCGGGAGGAGGAGAGGGTGACACAGGATGAGATGGTTGGATGGTATCATTGACTTGATGGACATGAGTTTGAGCGAGCTCCGGGAGTTGGTGATGGACAGGGAAGCCTTGTCATGTTGCAGTCCATGGGGTCATAGAGTCGGACATGACTGAGTGACTGAACGGAACTGAACTATTTTGTTTAATTGCTAGGTCGAGTCCAACTCTTTGTGACCCCACAGACTGCAGCTCGACAGTCTTCCTTGTCCTCACTATCTCCCTTAGTTTGCTCAGATTCATGTCCATTGAGTCAGTGATGGTACCTAACCATCTCATTGAATATTTCCATTACATCCTATGGAAAAACAATGAACTTTTTGGCCAATACAATAGTAATGATCATGCAATACACACATGTACATATATGTATGTATAGATTAATTGAAAGTAATAAACTTTCAAACATAAATTGTTAATTCATGCAACTTATACAAGATCCAAAAGTGCAAGAAAATGTACTATGTAAAGTCTCTTCATCCTTTCCTTAAGCATCTGGTGCATTTCCAGCTTCTTTTTTTTTTCTTCTGGTAACTTTTTATTGTGATAGTAAGACAGCTTGAAATTTACCATCTTAACTCTTTTCAATATAGTTCACTGGTATTCGATATATTCATATTTTTTACTGTAAAAATAGCAAGATATATTCATAATATTTTGCAAGTATCCCCACTATCTTCATAATTCTTTCATCTTATAAAACTCAAACTCTATCCCCATTAAGCAAAAACTACCCATTCTCCTCTCCAAATCCAAACCCTGGTAACCACCATTCTGCTTCCTGTCTAAATGATTTTTGACTATTCTGTATGTATGTCTTTTATAAGTGGAGTCATAGATTCATACATTATTTGTGTTTTTGCTGCTGCTGCTGCTGCTGCTAAGTCATTTCAGTCGTGTCTGACTCTGTGTGACCCCATAGATGGCAGCCCACCAGGCTCCCCCATCCCTGGGATTCTCCAGAATACTGGAGTGGGTTGCCATTTCCCTCTCCGATACATGAAAGTGAAAAGTAAAAGTGAAGTCACTCAGTCACATCCAACTCCTAGCGACCCCATGGACTGCAGCCTACCAGGCTCCTCCGTCCATAGGATTTTCCAGGCAAGAGTACTGGAGTGGGTTGCCATTGCCTTCTCCATTTGTGTTTTTATGACTGGCTTATTTTACTTAGCATAATGTCCTCAAGATTTCCCCAAATTGTAGCATGTATCAGGATTCCCTTCCTTTTTAAAGCTAAACAATTGCATATGTGTGTACATATATGTGCATGCATGCTCAATTGCTTCAGTCTTGTCTGTCTGTTTGCAACCCTATGGACGAAAGCCCACTGAGATCTTCTGTCTATGAGATTCTCCAGGCAAGAATACTGGAGTGGGTTGCTGTATCCTCCTCCAGGGGACCTTCCTGACCTAGAGGTCCAATCTGCGTCATTTATAACTCCTGAATTAGCAGGCAAGTTCTTAATTACTCATGCCACCTGGGAAGCCCCTATATGTGTGTTTATATATATATATATATATATATATATATATATATATATTATTCTTATTCCTTTCCAGTTTTTTTATTTTTCCTGAGTTACTACTTGCATGTACTTCTTTTCTAATACCAACGTTAAGATGCAGAATCCACACTTCTGCATCCTGCTTTTTCACTTTAACTTATCAAAATATTTTGGAGACTGTTCCAAACCATATATATATAACTTTTTAAAATTGTTTTAATACTGTGCAGTATTTCCATGTGTGGATATGTCGTGATTTATTGTATTGCTAGCTATCTGGGTGGTTTCATTTCTTCTGTTAGTACAAACAATAGTATGATGAATATCCTTGTAAATTTTTTCAACGTGGATTATTATGGAAGAACTCAGAATTGGAATTGTGAGATCTAAGTCTGCATTTTAAATTTTAATGGATGAGGCTAATCTGCCCTCTTTAGTGCCGTACCAAGTTTTATTCCAACTGATAATGTATGAGAATTCCTGTTCCTGCATTGTGTTTTCAAACTTTTAATATTTGACCAACTGATAAATGAAAATGGGCCTTGCAGTCATTTCAATTTGTATTCTTCTTATTGTGACTGATTTCAAGCTTCTTTTCATATGTTTAACAGTGAAATCTGAACTGTCTTCATATCCTTGGTTCATTTTCTATTCGATAGATAGCTTCTTTTTTATAGATTAGAGAACATTTTTGTGTAGATTAGAAAAATTAGTCCTTTTCACTGTGATGAGTTGCATAATTTTTGTTGTTTGTTTGCCACTTACCTCTTGTCTTTTTGTGGACTTTTTTCTTGACTTCCATCTTTTATTTAGTATTTTTGTGGTTGGGTTTATCGTCCTTCACATATGGCATTTTCCACTTCAAGACTATTTAGAAAAAAAAAAGATCTCTGGAATAATGAATTCTTGTACTTTTATGATTTATTTTTTTATCTGATATTTGACCCATCTGGAGTTTGTTTGGTTATAAAATTGAGGTAGATTTTCAACACTTTTATTCCTCTAGATCATGAGTCAGCAGACTTTTTCATAAATGGCTAAGGACTAAAGATTTTGCCCTTTTGGATAATATGGCCTTAGGTAGCTACTCAGCTCTGCCATTGTAGTGAAAAAGGAGCCAAAGATGACCCATAAGCATATGGGCATAGCTGAATTCCAATAAAGCTTGTGGATAACAGGAGGCTGGCAGGATTTGCCCAACAAGCTCTTGTGTGCGTACCAGTGTGGAAGACTGCTTAATTATTTCAACAACATGTATTAAATGAATAATTTTCTCCCACTGATATGCCATGGCATACTTATGATATACTTATATTCTTTTACTCAGGTAAGACTTTTACAAGACTCTTCATTTAATATCATTGTTCTGTCTTTCTACCTATATAGGCTCATACCACACTGTTTTGGTCACCATACATATATTTTTAACATCATATGAGGTCAGCTACCTCTCAAAACTCTTATTTTTCAGAATTTTATGCATTTGATTATTATTCAGTGGATTTGGATGTCAGAAAACAACTTCAAGACTAGGAGTCATTTTTTTAAAAAACCTTTCAAAGGGGGAAAAATGGAAAAGCTTATTTCAGTTATATTAGTTCACAATCATTTTCTCAGGTGAATATTAACAACTTCTGAATAGGGAAGAGAGAGATTGGACTTAATTTCCTCTCCATTAAAAGTACCTCTATTCATTTCTTCACCCTGTAGTTACTATAGGGCATTAAGTGGGTGAGCCAGAAAATGCCACCCGATTGTACAAGAGTCGCCAGTTTTGTAATTTTTTATTTCTTCTCTCACTCTTTCTGGCTCAGTAGATAGTAAATCAAGGTTTATTTCCTTGTATATTATAGGTTTCATTCACCCCCTCCTACCTTGTCAGAAAATAATTTTAACTATAAAAGTAACATAAACTGACTTTATTTGCATATTGAAGTATGGTTGATTTACAATGTTGTGTTAGTTTCCATTGTATATCAAAGTGATTCATATATGTATATATGAATTATAATTCAAATAATACATATATATATATTCAAATAATACATATATATTCAGATTCTTTTCCCTTATGGTTTATTGCAGAATATTGAGTATATTTCCCTGTGTATACAGCAGGTCCTTGTTGGTTCACTATTTTATATACAGTAGTGTGTATCTGTTAATCTCTCACTACTAGCTTGTCTCTCCACCCCACTCCTTCCCGTTTGGTAACCATAGGTTTGTTTTCAATGTTTGTGGGTTTATTTGTGTTTCGTTAGTAAGCTCATTTGTGTGTCTTTTTTTTTCTTAAAGATTGCTCATATAAACAATATAATATGTTTGTTTTTCTCTATCTGGTTTACTTCACTTAGTATAATCTCTAGATCCATTCTTATTGTTGCAAATGGTATTATTTCATTTCTTGTCTATGATTCAGTAATATTCCAGCGTGTTTGTGTGTGTGTGTGTGTGCATACATGACATGAGCTTACTTTAGCAAAACTATAGAAAGATGGAAATGTATATACAAAGGTATGAAAGAGATGGTTAGAATCACCCCTTAATATGGCCCTCAGAGATAACCCCTGTTAGGATTCCTGTGTCTCGTTCTCCTTTATGTCCACTTGTATACAAACGAGAAAATGCATGGGTTTGAGATACTCATGCAAACTATGCGTAGTGAAATTTCCTATGCTGCTTTTTCCGTGTGTTACTATACTGTGTCAATTACTATTTTGAAAGACTGCCTGGGTCCCCAGGAAGAAGTGCATCCATCCCTTTGTCCCTAAGTGAACTAAAAGTGTCTAAAAGTCCCTGAAGTGAACTTTTAGAGTTTTCGTGGACATGAGTGCCCTCTTCACTGATTCTTTCTTCAGGCTTTGGTTGGGTGTTTCTTTCTGAGGAGGCACATTCTCTCTTTTCCCCTTGCTGTGGGGCACCCATCCCTCCTCTGTTGTTGACTGTGAGGTGAGGGGGAGGCCAAACCCAAATGAGAAAGAAAGCATCTTGCCAGCACTCAAGGTCTCCTGGTTTTTGGTTTTTTTTTTTTGCCAGATATGCCCCTAGACATTTCTCTCAGCATCTTCCTGTGCTTTTGCCAACCTTTATGAAGGACAATCCTACTTTAGAAAGTCACTGTGATGCTGATTTCTGAGAAGAAGTATTTAGAAGAAGGATGTTCTCTTTTGAAACCTGATCAAGTGGCGGGGTTGCTGAAGTGCTGTTTTCTCTAGATCTCTGCTGTCTCTTGCAAACTCATGGCACCACCAGAGGTCTTGAGGGCATCTTGAGAAAGAAGTGCTCACATCTGTCCTTTTTGGAAGGAAGATGATGTGAGACCTAATTTCTTTAAGTCACAGGTGGTCTGCATATCTTCAAGCTTCAAAATAGCTTTCTGTTTCACCACAGCTGCTATAGTAGCACTGGTAAAAACCCATTGTACTTAATTGTTGTCAGAGGGAATTTTAGACTCCCACCCAGAAGTGGTTTTCTGGGTAAAAGAAAAAGCATGTCTCATAACATATCAGAATGGGACTATGAAGAAGTTTTACATCTTTTGAAACTTAAGAAACAAGTGAAGATTAAAACACGCACTTGAACAGAAGAGCTTTGATGCCAAAGCAGAAGACAAATGACCAAGAGTGAAGATCAAGAGGCAAAATGAAGTTAAAGATTAGGGAGACTGAAAAGTTCCGAGTCAGAGGAAAGAAGGACAAAAAGACATGGATCAGGGAAGAGGAGAAAAAAATGACATCAGTTCAGTTCAATTCAGCCCCACAGTCATGTCCATGGGCTGCAGCACACCAGGCTTCCCTGTCCATCACCAATTCCCGGAGCTTGCTCTAACTCATGTCCATTGAGTCAGTGATACCATCCAACCATCTCATCCTGTGTCATCCCCTTCTCCTCCCGCCTTCAATCTTTCCCAGAATCAGGGTCTTTTCCTGTGAGTTAGTTCTTCGCATCAGGTGGCTAAAGTATTGGAGTTTCAGCTTCAGCATCAGTCCTTCCAATGAATATTCAGGACTGATTTCCTTTAGGACGGACTGGTTATATCTCCTTGTAGTCCAAGGGACCCTCAAGAGTCTTCTCCAACACCGCAGTTCAAAAGCATCAACTCTTCGGCGCTCAGCTTTCTTTATAGTCCAACTCTCACATCCATACATGACTACTGCAAAAACCATAGCTTTGACTAGATGGACCTTTGTTGATGAAGTAATGTGTCTGCTTTTTAATATGCTGTCTAGGTTGGTCATAGCTTTTCTTCCAAGGAGCAAGCATCTTTTAATTTCATGGGTGCAGTCACCATCTGCAGTGATTTTGGAGCCCAAGAAAATAAAGTCTGCCACTGTTTCCACTGTTTCCCCATCTATTTGCCATGAAGTGATGGGACTGGATGCCATGATCTTAATTTTCTGAATGTTAAGTTTTAAGCCAGATTTTTCACTCTTCTCTTTCACTTTGATCAAGAGGCTCTTTAGTTCCTCTTCTCTGATGCCATAAGGGTTGTGTCATCTGCATATCTGAGGTTATTGATATTTCTCCCTGTAATTTTGTTTCCAGCTTCTGCTTCATCCAGTCTGGCATTTCCCATGATATATTCTGCATATAAGTTGAATATCAGAGTGACAATATTCAACCTTGACGTACACCTTTCCTAATTTGGAACAAGTCTCTTGTTCCATGTCTGGTTCTAACTTTCTTGACCTGCATACAGATTTCTCAGGATGCAGGTTAGGTGGTCTGGTATTCCCATCTCTTGAAGAATTTTCCACAATTTGTTGCAATCCACACAGTCAAAGGCATAGTCAATGAAGTACAAGTCAATGTTTTTCTGTCATCCTCCTGCTTTTTCTATGATCCAACAGATATTGGCAATTTGATCTCTGGTTCCTCAGGCTTTTCTAAATCCAGCTAGAACATCTGAAAGTTTCCAGTTCACATACTGTTGAAGTGTAACTTGGAGAATTTTGAGCATTACTTTGTTAGCGTGTGAAATGAGTGCAGTTTTGCAGTAGTTTGAGCATTCTTTGGCATTGCCTTTCTTTGGGATTGGAATGAAAAATGACCTTTTCCAGTCCTGTGGCCACTGCTGAGTTTTCTAAATTGCTGGCATATTGAGTGCAGCACTTTCACAGCATCATCTTTTAGGATTTGAAATAACTCAACTGGAATTCCATCACCTCCACTAGCTTTGTTCGTAGTGATGCTTCCTAAGGCCCACTTGACTTCACATTCCAGCATGTCTGGCTCTTGGTAAGTGATCACACCATCGTGGTTATCTGGAGCACTAATTTTTTTTTTTTTGTATAGTTCTCCTGTGTATTCTTGTCACCTCTTCTTAATATCCTGCTTCTGTTAGGTCCAAGACTGACATGGCTCAGCAAATAACAAGAGATAGAAACATCACCTTGCTCAAATGAGTGGAAATATTTTTAGGCATTTTTATTGATGTTAGTATGTTCTTTTTTTTTTTTTTAAGTGAGCTTGAAAATCAGTGTGTGAAAAGGAGAGAAACCAAAGACTTGGCAAAAATATTTTTAGAACAAGTTCAGAGAAGAATACACTTAGGTTTAAATAGGTTCTATGCAAATAATGACAGACATTTAAAAATGGAAAAAAATGTGTCAGATAATATATGGAAGCCATATTGGTAGCAAATGAAATGTCACAAGAGCAAATGATATTCTGCAGAGCTGAGAGCTTGACACTTGTCTTCAATAGTTTGAGTGGCTCTTCAACAAAAGCACTGAAAAAGGAAGATCTGGAACTCATTGCTGTGCTGCATGGAATATTGTTCAATGGAAGCAAGTATTATCAATGTGTTCGTATACACTCTCATTGCTATTATTATCTTAAATAATTAACACTGCCAACAATGAAAGGGGATGCTTTGTGAAGTAGTCAGATTCCTCACAATGGACTGTTCAGGCAGAGTTTGGATGAACCTCAGACAGCATGCCGTAAAGGAGTCCCTGCCCTGGGACACGTGGCCTTCTCAAGGTTCCTTCCAGTGCCAGCGTTCTGCGGTTGGGTGATCTTTCACTGAGTTTTATACACTAAGGAATTCTTACCCTAGTAAGATCATTTTTTAAAAGAAGGGCTCAGCGGCTTCCCTGGTAGTCCAGTGGTTAAAAATCTGCCTTGCAAATGCAGGGAACCCTGGTTTGATCCCTGGTCAGGGAACTAAGATCCCACATACCTCAAGACAACTTAGCCTGTGAGCTACAGCTACTGAGCCCACATATCATGAATAGAGAGAAGCTAATGTGCTGCAACTAAGACTAACGCAGCTAAAAATAAGAGCTTCTCCAGTGGTTCAGTGGTAAAGAATTTGCCTGTAATACAGGAGCTGCAGGAGACCCAGGTTTGATCCCTGGGTCAGGAAGATCCCCTGGAGGAAGAAATGCAACCCATTCCAATATTCTTGCCTGAAAAATCCTATGGGCAGAGGAGCCTGGCGGGCTACCATCCGTGGGTCACAAAGAGTCAAACAGGACTGAGCATGCACTCATGCGGCCAAAGATATTAAAAAAAAGAAAGGCTTAACAAGTCATATCACCAGTTTTGATAGAGACTAGTCTTTGTATACCCAATCTCTATTCTTCATAGCTTTCTTACTAACCAAAACTTGGCTTTACGGAGGTAACGTCGTACTCAGGATCATATACATATCTCAGTTTAGTGCTGCAGATCAGGATGATCGGGGACTAGGTTCTAGCCAGAGATATAAAGTAGGAGCTTAGAGGAATTTCTGGGAATCCTGACAAGAGAGGATTGAAAATATTGGTGTAAATATTATCCCCTCTCTTCCTCTCATTCTCCTTTCACTCACCTGGACTAAGATCCCAGGCCACGCTGGGACCATGAAGCAGGTTTAAAAATACACTTTAACTTCCTAACTTCTTCAAGTTGAGAAGACTGAGGGATGTCCCTGGTGGCACATGGATAGGAATCCGTCTGCCAATGCATGAGACATGGGTTTGATCCCTAGTCTGGGAAGAGTCCACGTGCTGCAGAGCAACTGAGCCCTTGCAAGGACTGCAGCCCACGCACCCTAGAGTGTTGCTCAGCAACAAGAGAAGTCATCGCAATGAAGAGCTTACACACCACAACTAGAGAGTAGCTCCCACTCGCCGTAACTAGAGGAAAGCCCATACAGCAACGAAGACCCAGCACAGCTAAAAATAATTAAATAAACTTATTAAAAAAATTTTTTCCCAAAATTGACTGTAGGTAGAATAGAGCTTCCCGGGTAGCTCAGACAGTAAAGAATCTGCCTGCAATGCCAGAGACCCTGTTCAATCCCTGGGTCGTGAAGATCCTCTGGAGGAGGGCATGGCAACCCACCCCAGTATTCTGGCCTGGAGAATTCCGTGGACAGAGGGGCCCGGTGGGCTACAGTCCGTGGGGTCGCAAAGGGTCGAACACGATTGAGCGACTAACACAGAATAGAGCTTGCAATTCTTCGATATCATCTCCATTTGAATTCAGAGAAAATGCAAATTCTTCCTACTTTCACTTCCTACTAGAACAGGACAGATTGCCTCCTGGCAAGTGTGGATTATTCTGCCATCAGAACTCAGCGTCAGTAGCTCAAACCCTGGTGTCATTTACACTGTTTCTACAGAGACAGGTCAGGTGTCAGCAGGGACCATAAGCAAAGAAAAACCCATCGCCTGGAAGCAGCAGTGTGAAGAGGAGGGAAGCTGGTGACAGCCTGTCTTGTGCTGGATCATTTTCAGGGGTAGCAGACTACTACATCCTGGGGCTTTTTTTTTTTTTTTTTGCAAAAAGGAAGCTGAAGGACAAACATCTGAAGGAGAAATTAATCTCTGTGAATAGGTGACAAGCCGTGATAAGCCCTCAGGGTACACGTCAGGGTAGCACAGATGTTAGTGTGAGAACTATGACTTGATTCAAGAGAAGTGGGGAGCAGGGTGGAGGAGGGGTAGATGGCAAAGAAAAACAAAAATCAGAATCATCTTTGCAAGACAGCTGACTGTTTCTGAAAGGCTGTATGTAGGGCCGAAGAATAAAACATTAAAATACACCCATGTGACAAATTCGTGATGAAACTGGAGTTTTCACCTCTTGATGCAGGCACTATAGATTTGCTCACCCTGCGTTAAGCAATATGATTTAAGAGTCACAAAGCAGACACATGCATTTATCTAGTGACCCAGCTCTTGGAAATGTATCTGAAGGATATAACTCAAAAATTATATTTAATTAAGTTGTATGCCCAAGGTGTTTTCCTGTTTCTATAGTAGGGAGAAATGAGAGCCAAGTGTCTGACATTCAGAGAATATTAAGTAATTCAATATGCTAATTTACTGGGAAGCTATGCAACACTAAAAATTATAATATTTAAGATAGAAAAGCATGGAAATATATAAGATAAAGAATACAAAATCAATTATATGACATCAGATATGTAATTATTATTATTGCATGTGGAGAAGAGCAAAAAAACCTTTAGGGAGAAATACTTTTGATATTGTGAGATTGGGGCAGTATTTTTTCCTCACTTTAAAATTCTCTTAACGGTTGCTAAAATAAGCATACATTGTTTAAGTGAAATAGAACAAGAGCCTAAAAGGAAGAAAGTGGAAATCAACCAGTCTGAACTTCTCTTTTTTTAATGGATAATAGGTTGACTATAAACCTTTTGTGGGATAGAGCAGGCTCATTTCTTTGGAAAGAAAGAGTCCTTTTCCCAAGTGCCTATTAGATGTACTGTCACTTTCCAGGGGCTAATAGTAAACAACACTTAAAAAAAAAAAGTCATGCTAGCCTGATCTGAGCTGTTGCTCTCAAACTCCCCATCTTGCTTCCTCTCAACTTCCAATACAATGTTCCTCTCTATTAACCATATCACCTAATGACTAGAGCATCCACATGACACCCTAGGAGAGGGAGGGGAGACATGATTTTCAGATGACCTAGGAGTTGCAGAAGCATCATTCTTCTCTAGAACCTATCTGTCTCCCACTCACAATTTAGGTTATGCAAGGAAAATGGGGACAATTTAGTCTCTACTGTTGTTGGACAAAGAGCATATAAATGATAGTTTATATGAACCAGTTAGAGACGTGGATGGACCTAGACACTATCATACAAAGTGAAGTAAGTCAGAAAGAGAAAAACAAATACTATATATGAACATGTATATGTGGAATCTGAAAAAGTCGGCACAGACGATCTTATTTATGTGGCAGAAATAGAGACAAACAGATGGACACCAAGGGGGATAAAGGGAGGTGGGGTGGGATGAATTGGGAGACTGGGATTGACATATATGCATACATTGATACTACGTGTGAAATAGACAACTGATGAGAATTTCCTGTATAGCACAGGGAACTCAGTGCTCTGTGGTCCCCTAAATAGGAAGCAAATCCAAAAGTGAGGGGATATATGTGTATGTATAGCTGATTCATTTGTTGTACAACAGAAACTAGCGCAACATTGTAAAGCAACTATACAAAAATATAAAAACCAGCTGACTTGAATGACAGCCAAATAAACTCTTTAAAATATGTAACTAAATAAATAAATGATCCTGGAGTCTTTGGAAAACAAAATCAAGCCAAAAAAAAAAAAAAAAAAGAGTGATTCCCCACTTCTGCTTCCCACCATCACACCTAGAGGGCCTTCTTTTCACTTGGCATGTTTCCTCTAATTCCACTGTCCTAATAAGAAACAGTGTATTAAACAGTGTATTAAAAGGCAGAGACATCACTTTGCCAACAAAGCTATGGTTTTTCCACTAGTCATGTTCAGGTGTGAGAGTTGGACCATAAAGAAGGCTTGACTGCTGAAGAATTGATGCTTTTGAACTGTGATGTTGAGGAAGACTCTTAAAGAGTCCCTTGGAGTGCACAGAGATCAAACCAGTCCATCCTAAAGGAAATCAGTCCTGAATATTCATTGGAAGGACTGAGGCTGAAGCTGAAACTCCAATACTTTGGTCACGTGATGTGAAGAACCAACTCATTAGAAAAGACCCTGATGCTGGGAAAGATTGAAGGTGGGAGGAGAAGGGGATGAAAGAGGATGAGATGGTTGGATGGCATCACTGACTCAATGGACATGGGTTTGAGTAAGCTCTGGGAGTTGGTGATGGACAGGGAGGCCTGGCGTACTGCAGTCCATGGGATCACAAAGAGCTGAGTGACTGAACAACAACAAATAAAAAAATAACCTTACTAAGGGGATGGATAGAATTCTTGGAGGATAGTAATGATGTGTATCACATGACTGAGATCTTGTATTATCTCAGGCTATAAGACAGAGCTAGTAGGTAACTAGGCCAGGTCTCTGTAACATCAGGAGAGAGGAGAAGGGGGCATTTTGTGGAAGGAATAAGTAGCCCCAGTCCTTCAGTGAGACAGAACCTAGGAGCTCAAGCAGAACCCTGGGTGTGAGGCAGGCTGAGGGGAAAGAGTAGTTTGACTTAGGTGTAGGAACGTCGCCAGAATTTCCAGACAGCTATTCCCCACGGGTGAGAACAGAATTTAAGAGACAAGCTTGGGTTTAGGAAGGAAGCTGGAAGGAAGGACAGGTGGCTCTGGGCTGATGTCATTTTTTCAATGATAGCATGCCAAAAACCTATTCTTGAGAAACTTCAGTTAGTTCAACATTTGATAATATTTAATAACATTTTTTGTTGCACTGTTATTATTACAGTTTTCTAAAAATTCAAGTCTGTCTCAGCTGGAATCAGGAGAGATGGTTTTGCCTATGTGAAGGCCAGAGTTCAGCAGGGGAAACCCTTGGATTGGAGACAGTGGTGGCGGGATCCCCTGAAAGGGAAGACCCCCAGTGGCCTGTGTGAGTGACCCTATCTACTGTCTCTGAACTTTCAGAAATCCTTAAACTCCTCAGGCAGCTCTGCAATGGGGCTTCATTAATTAAAAAAAAAAAATGAAACAATAAAAAAAGAAACAAAACAAAACTCTTTAGACCTTATAGTTTAATTTCCTCTCACATTTTTGTCATCTTTCATGAAGTACCTTACACTCTACCAAGGAACAGCTCCTCCTTTCAGGGCAAAGAAGTTTCCACCCCAAGTACCTTCATGGCCTGGGGATACAACAGTTGTCCAATCAGTCCTTAAGGACAAGGCTTTACTATTTATTCTTCCCTTCCTTTTTTTAAATTTTTTAAAAATTTTTGGCTGCCTGCACGGCATGTAGGATCTTAGTTCCCCAACGAGGGATTAAACCCAGGGCCCTGGCAGTGGAAGCACCGTGTCCCAACTACTGAACCTGTGGGGCATTCCTTCTCTTCTCTTTTTAACAGATATGCTATTCTACTGTGAACCTTATTCTTAGCTTTATTTCTAAGAATAAGCTACTTCTGCTTTACAATTTGCATCTTAAGATTCAGCAAACTAACTCATGATATTGTTGTGTGTGATAATCTCGGTGATTTGTTGAAATGTTTGTCATTTCTTTTCAAAAGTACATTTAAAAGCTTGTAAAAATAGGACAATAAAGCTGTACAATGAAATAGAAAATCAGAGGTAAAACTGATCTAAGCTGAAAGATCAATGTAATAGTGGGTTTGGGCTTCATATTTGCCTGCAGGCTTCCTAGTACTCAGAGAAAAAAGGAAAACAAGCTCTATTAATATGTCCCAGCTCTTTTCATGGTTGGCTCTGGCCCTTGTCTTTATCCGCCCTGTGTTTTTTCTTGTGCTCTTCTTCTGTTAACAGTGCTCTCTTTCCTTTTGGTGCTGATGGTGTGGGTTCTTCTCCACCCTCCATCTGGGGCTATCGGTCAGCCTGCACATCACCTACTCTTCTGAATGGCACCCCATCCTCTTGACATTATGATTATATCCAGCAGTGGGAATCAGGCCATCTCTTGAGAGTTGGCATCAATGAGAATCTTCTCAGGGGTTGATGCACAGACTCTGATGGGGGAAAGTTTATTTCCTACCAAAGATACTAAGTTGGAAAAATATGAATCAAGATAAGCTATTGGCCATCTTCCCTGCCCCAAGGAACAGGCCTGTCTCCAATGAGAGGAAATAAAACAAAGCCGAGAAGATGGGCCAGTGGAGAGAGAGCAAGTCCTGTGTCCTGAGAGCTGGCTCTTGTCCCTGAGCCTGAGGCCTGGTGGCTGTAGCTCTTAGATTCTGTCCATGACCCAAGAGTCCTTCCTGGCAATGAGAGTGAGCAAATTCCCTTCTTTGATGAGTAAGTCCGAGTACCACTCTGACATTTAAAATAGAAAAAGAAAAATCCTAATTAACACATCTTTTATTATTGAAAGGGATTGGAATATCAATTTAACAAGGAGCCCGTTTTATTTTCTAAAATTAATTTTGAAAGCGTTTTCTCATAGGGGACTTAATAGCACGTATTGAGTGAGGTAATGGACAATGCCCTCAACCACACGTTTACAGTAAGTGCAGGAGTGAATTTCATGTGATGGTTTCTAGTATAAACCTTGAACAGAAGCCAAGGGCATAACATTAAAGCAAAATTGAGCTAAAGCAGTTCTGTAAGGACTTTCCCAGTGTACACAGTGTGTTCAATATTCTGGTGGTCTAACTACACCCAAGGACAGAGCTTCAAGAGTAAAGGGGGCACTTTGCTGGTGGTCCAGAGGTTAAGACTCCAGGCTTCCAATGCAGGGGGCTTGGGTTCCATCCCTGGTTAGGGAACTAAGATCCCACATGCTGCATGGCATGGCCTGAATAAATAAATAAATAGAGAATCAATATTATCAAAAAGAATAATAATAAAGCATAGGAACACTTTTTAACTTTGACAGTCTTCTCCATGTGGCTTTTTTTTTTTACCATGTACTCAAGCTTCTGATAAGGGATGCATAACACATATACTGAAATTCTACTCCAACCAGGACTGACATTTTCTGTTGATGAGAAAAGGATCTAAATGCTTTGGAGGCCAAGTGAAATGAGAGGAATGCAAATAGTTAACAGTACCTTAATCTGAATAGAAAACCATCTTGCCTCTGCACAGAAGTGACCCATGTGGCCCTTGGGAATACCTATAAGAGCTCCAGATTTTTTCCTTGAGGCATAAGTTTGGATGTGCAGCTCTAGAGTGAGTCATCAAGTCCTCGATGAGACCTACAGTCATAGAGAAAAATGGTTTTGACCTGGAATCTTTTTCCAAAGTAGGAATTTGTAGTTAGCCATGGTGATATAGGAAAGGCACAGAAGGACTTAGCTTCCCAGTGTGGTCTTCAGAGTGAAGTAGTTTTTATATGTTTATTTCTCTTCTTCCCCTCTCCCCAATTCCACCTAGTGTCTGAACCAATGTATTTACCAAAGGGATGTGATCAAAGAGAAATGCATTTTGGTTAATCATGGCTAATATGAAGCCTTTCTTTCTGTGAGACATCAGTACTAATCCTTTCTTGAAGTTGCCTCTGATTGTATCTGATTTTGGTTTTGTTATGCTTCCCGTGCCTGGCATGATACCTAGAACAAACTTTAAATATTTGCTGAACTAATAAATTAATGAATCAATTCCAGTGATAGACTCAGATTTATATTTTGATATTTGTTCGTTTCTTTGGCTGAACTGGGTCTTGGTTACATCGTGTGGGACTAGTTGCTCCGTGGCATGTGGGATCTTAGTTCCCCTATGAGGGATCAAACCCACATCCCCTGCATTTGGAAGGCGGATTCTTAACCATCGGATCACCAGGAAGTCCCCAGATTTATGTTTTAGAACTTGTCCTCTGAATATATGCTGGAAATTGTATTGGACAGTAACACAACTGGAAGGCCTCACACTCATCCAGATGAGGGTCCCTTCTGGCCCCAGGGATAGCAGCAGCAATGAAAACTGAAACAATGGTGCTGACTTGAGAGATATTTAGGAGGTCGATTGATCACATGGAGAGATAGCCGAGAAAGTGGATGAACAGGACAGCTAAATGAGGTGCTAGGGGCAAAATGAAGAGGTCAGGTCCCTTGTTCAAAAATGATTAAGAATTTCAAGATGGAGATAGAGCTTTAAAATAAGCACAGAGCCCTTTACATTTCTACAGGAATCCTATTCATAAAGCCGGCTCAGAAGGAAACAGCCTCTGTTCACTGTGGCAGGGGCACTTCCATTTATGCACGAAATGCCTACCCTGTGTTGGGCACTGGGGCAGCCACTGGATTTTACCTAAAAGCCGTACATTAGGATAAAGCTCCAGCAAAGAAGGATCAAAGCAGAGCTCCCTCTCTTACTCCCTGAGAGTGTTTCTACATGTAGGAGATTGTTCCTGTTTTTTCCCCTGATTCTTTTTTTTTTTTTTTTACTTTCATTGTGTGCTTTTATTTTATTTTATTTTTTTTGGGGGGGGGGTCCTTTTTTCTTCTTTTTTTTTTTCATTTATTTTTATTAGTTGGAGGCTAATTACTTTACAATATTGTAGTGGGTTTTGTCATACATTGATATGAATCAGCCATGGAGTTACATGTGTTCCCCATCCCGATCCCCCCTCCCACCTCCCTCTCTACCCGCTCCCTCTGGGTCTTCCCAGTGCACCAGGCCCGAGCACTTGTCTCATGCATCCCACCTGGGCTGGTGATCTGTTTCACCCTAGATAATATACATGTTTCGATGCTGTTCTCTCGAAACATCCCACCCTCGGAATATAGATTTTAAAGAGAATTTTAATAGTTGAGAGTGTGTCACTGGTGATGGTGGTTTAGTCGCTAAGTCCTGTCAGACTCTTTTGGGACTGTGTAGACTGTAGCCTGCTAAGCTCCTCTGTCCATGGATTTCCCAGGCAAGAATACCAGAGTGGGTTGCCATTTCCTTCTCCAGGCGATCTTCTTGACCCAGGGATCAAACCCGCATCTCCTGCTTGTCTGGTGGATTCTTTACCACTGAGCTACCTGGGAAGTCCTACTCTTTGGCTACTCACCCTCATTTATATACTTATCATTCTATATTTTTTAATTGTTAGGTTAAAAAAATGTGTTACCCTGGCAGTTTTACATACTAATAAGAACTAGTACTGCCACTCTGTTTTAAATCTAAGTTTCCACTTAACCCGGAAGCTAATTGCCATTCAATTCAGGCAAGATTTGCAGACCAGAGATTATCACAATTATATCAATAAAATGGCTTTTCAGATTCCTTTCAATACGCATTCTAGGGCCTCTTTAATAAAAGCACTAGTCCTGTTCATGAGGTCTTCATCTTCGTGACCTAATCACCCAAGGTCCGGCCTTCCAATGCTATGATGTTGGGCATTAACTTTCAATATATGAATTGCAGGGGGGAAGACACAAGCATTCAGATCGCAACACCCCCCCTTGATGCACGGCTACTAAGGTGCTCTGCTCCCTTTCACTGCCAAACTTCTTGAAAAAGTTGTCGTCATTTTCATTTCCCCACTCTGGTCCATCCCTGGGATATGCCATCCTTACCTGTTCACATCACTTTCCATGTTGCCAAATCCAGTCATTTCTCAGCTCTTGTTTTATTGTGTTTCTGCAGTTTCTGCAGTGTTCAACCTTGTTGACCAGTCTTTCCTGCTCAAGATGCTTTTTTAGTTTGCCGTTTGGAACATCATGCCCCCTTGGTTTTTCTCTTACCATCCTCATTGACTTTCCTCTTATCATCTTTCATTAGATCTTTCTCTTGAAGGACTTTTGCTGGTTTTACCTTCTTTGCTTGACCAATAAATGTGGATGGAGTGTTTCTGGAAATCTTTTTCTCTATTCTTTCTAGGTAAACCACCCTTGGTGATCTGTGTGATCTCTGCGCCTATGACTCTCAAAATTGACCTCTCCCCTGGATGTCATACTTGACTACTTAACTGCCATCTTGACATCTCCAGGTAGATGTCCAGAGATCTCTAAAACTTTTTATTAACAAAACAGAGGCCTTGTCCTCTGTCCTCCAGTCCTGGTCACCATTCCCATTCCCAGCCTCCTATGTTTTAGTAAACCTCATCACCGTCCACTCAAGAACCTCAAGCCCAAAGTTTGAAAGTTACTTCTTTTCACTTTCTCATCATCTTATTAGTTGACCAGCATGCCCTGTTGCCTCTACCTTTAAAACATCTCAAGTCTGTTCATTTTCATTCACTTTCAATTCCATCAGCCAAGTTAAAGCTACGGTCATACTCATCTGGGCCACACAATGGTCGTCTGACTCCAACCTCATTGGCCTCCTTCTATTTCTTAAAGATACTGAGAGGTTTTCACATGGGGCCTCCACATTAACTGTTTTCTCTTCCTGCAACTCTTCTCTTGACCCTTGCAAGATTAGCTCTTCCTTATCATCCCATGAATATATCTTCTACTTAGAAAAAGGTCTTGGCCAAGTCCCTAATCTAAAGTGCCAAGTCCCTAATCTAAAGTATCCTCAGAGCCGCTATGATGTCCACCCTCCAGAGTGCTCCTCACTATCTGATTGTGTTCCTTGGTTTGTTTGTATGTTGGTTTATTGTCTGGAATAAAATCTCCATGAAGGCAACTATGCATCTTGTTCCTGGAACATCCTCAACATAGGGCCTGGCACAGAGTAGTCCTCAATACATCCTTGATTAAAAAAATGAATAACTTCCATTGCCTTTGGAATAATTCTTGTATTCTTAGTTACATATTAGTTGTATCCAGGAGACTGGTAATAAACACTTGGGAAATAATTAGTCTTTAAAATTACATATAATCCTCTAAATAGTATCTTCCAAGTTACTAATAACAATACAAATAAAGATGAATGTGATATGATTATAAATTAGCTATGGTTAAAACAAAACCAGTAAATAGCCAAAAATAACCAAGAAATCACTATGGATTTAGCCTCTCAAATTATAAATTTAGTTGACTTATACAAAAAGTTCATTAAGAACAATCTCTCAATCATTATTGAAATGCATCTTATCATTAAAAATTGGTGTAGAAATAAAATAGTCATTTAATACCCCAAAGTAAATTTATACAAAGCACTTGATCATATTTGATTAAATATAAACATCTAAAAGTGAAAAGTGTTCAAAAATGAAAAAAAAAATGCCAGAGAGAGTTCAAACTATTATATAGTGTTTTCACTTTTAAATTAGGAATGATATGGATGAGATGACAATAATGATAATAACAATAAATTAACTCTATATGTTCTTATAATTCAGAAGACATTCTAGAAGTTTTACATGAATTATGCCACTCCATCCTCACTGCAGCCCTATGAAGTATGAATCATCATCATTTCCATTTTTACTCATGAAAACTGGAGTTCAAAGAGGACAGATAACTTGCCAAGGTGACCAGGTTATTAGGTGACAGGATCCAGGTCTGTTAGAAGAAACAAAAGAGAAAGATTGGATCCTCAGCTGGGAAGCAGATAATTATAATTAACTTTTGCAAAATAGGTCACTTTATAACTGAATAAACTATACAAGTGAATAAATTATACAAAGCCAAAATACCTTTATGCTTGCTTGAAAATGGGTTCAGAAGACAACGCCTCTTGTAACAATAAAGCTCACATTTTGTCTAAAGAAAGATATTGGGCTGAAAACGTGGAGATTCTTTAACTGGGATATCCTGCCAGACTGATTGAATTACTCAACAATTCTCAGAACTGCCACCCTGGAGAGGACATATCTCTCTGGAGATAAGATTAAGGTTTGCAAACCCACCCAAGAAAGTACTTCTCAAGATTTTAACTGACTTCTTTGTAAATATTTGCCACCGAAGTTTTATTTATCTGCTTTATTAAGATTTTTTTTTAATGTGGACCATTTTTAGTATCTTCACTGAATTTCTTACAGTATTGCTTCTGTTTTATGTTTGGTTTTTGGCCACGAGGCAAGTAGGATCTCAGCTCCCCAACCAACCACCAAGGGGTAGACTTTGGTTACAGGATGTTCACAGCCTGACCTGAAAACCTAGTTCTGTAAACCCACAGAGCTCTCCCGACCATGGTGAGAAGAGCTCCAAGTTGTGACTTAAATTGATGCATTCAACAAGTACCTCTGGAATCTATCCCATACACTGTTCTTGACATTGGATATTCAGCAATAAGTGAGCAGCTAACGAACACCTGGCCCTCAGGAAGCTTGTGTTGGTGGAATGAAAGAGTTTATGTATTGAAAAGAAAAAATCAGAGTGGGGGAGGGGAGAAGGAACAGGTAAGCATGTTTTATTTCTCATA